>NC_138788.1:23998419-25198419 GCF_965178545.1 Coloeus monedula | reverse complement strand
TTTTTCCCAGCCTGGAGTCAGCCTGGTTCCTGCTCTGTGATGCTGGGTGCATTTAGACAGTGCCACGGTGGGTTTGGGCGCACTCACTCACAGATCCCAAACCACGTGGGATTAGCTGCACCTATGCCTGAGACACTTCTGGTCACTTCACAGCACTTGGCCCTATCTGCTGCCCCATGGGATATATGGCTGAGGAACACGCTGGACCCAAGTGTGTCATCCCAAACCCTCTTCGCATACAAGATGTCCCATCCCTACCCTGCACCCACAGCCAGGGAATGTGGCCAGCCGGGTGTGGGTGAGGAGTACAGCGCTGCCCCAGCTGTGCCCCTTTCAGGGAGCAGAATCCAAGCATCCAGATCCATCTCTCCCTCCCTCCCTTCTCTCTCCCCCAAGATCAGCTGCTCTGAGGATCCACAGGTGACACAGGACAGGATGGCAAAGTGCCCATGGCTCAGCACTGGAGAGAGCAGCAGGCCCTTAACATTGCCCCAGGACCAGCTATGCCAGGACAGGCAGCCCAGGCTGGCACTGAGTCCATGCCACCTGTCCTACTTTGGGCTGTAACAATAACAGCCATGAAGTTATACCCACCCAGCCACCCCTGCCCTGGCTCTCAGGTGTTGCCAGCAGCACAGCCCTGCCACACGGCTAAATTTAAACCTCCCGCCAGCCACCTGCTGGGTGGTGTATAAATAAGCCATGGAGTGGGGTTTCTTGCCCAAAAAGCAGCTCCATGCACACAGCATGCCTCGGGCACACATGGGGCAACACCCAGAGCCATCAGGTAGCAGGTCCCTGTCTCCATCCTCCCAGCACCACCAGCAGCTGGGGACGGGGAACTGCCCCCAGCTGCAGGATGGAGCAGATGGGGACGGAGCAGGGCAATCATCCATCGTCAAGGGACCTGTCTCTTCAGGAGGGGACCATGCATCTTGACTGTGGCCAGGCTTTGCCCTCCATGAGAGCCACCCCTGCCCTCCATGAGAGCTACCCCTAAAGTGCTCTTCACCCAGTGCTGCAGGGTGTTAGGGCACTACCTCCACAAAATGTGCCATAGGACCTGCTGGGCCACAATGAGGTGATGGTCCCTCGGCACAGCTGGGCAGCTGCTGCCCAGATCCCTTGGGTGCTCCTGACCTGCTGGGGGGCCAGCCTGATGGATAGGAATTTCTCCTTTTTTTTGGTTCTCGGGGCCATCATCCATTAGGGAGAGTTAAATTTAGGTTAAAGCCAATCCCTTATTACCTTGCTGCTAATCAGAGCGTGAGCAGATTATTAATAAGCACATTAAAATATTGGTGAAATGCTATTTTTGGGAGGTGAAGTCACAGTTTTAATCTGGTTAATTGATTGAGTCATTTCTCTTTCCCCCTCTGGCGACCTGTCCTTGGCCAGCTCCCCAGGGCACCCAGCCAGGGGACCCCTTACCCCGGGCCCACCCGGTCAGGCACCCGGAGCCTTCTACAGTGAGCTCCATGGGACCTCCTTCACCTGTGCAGGAAGGGCAGAGGGTCACTGCCCCCCAAAAGGGAATGATGGGGTAGGATAACAGCCGGAGTGGGGTCAGTATCTTGGTGACCCAAGGACTGGAGCAGCAGCTGGGGAAGAGGGGATGCTGCAGAGGGGAGAAGGCTGTGCAAGCCCCACATCCCACACCCAACTCAGCTGCCCAGCTTTGGGTTTCACCCCACTTTGGCTTGTCCCAGGGCTTGGGAGAACACCAAGAAGAGGGTGAGGGTAGTCAGAGCCCCACAGCCAGCCATGCCCTCTGTGCCCATCCCAATCCCCTGCACACCCAGCAGGGCTGTAGGGAAAGCCCTTGGTCCTGCTCAGCACCACACATGGCCACTCCAGAGACCCAGTCCCAGGGGACACCTGCTACAGCAACAATGCCATAGCACCCAGCTGGAAAGCCCAGGACACTGGGAGAAGGACCTGCACGACATCCTTGCAGGTGGTGGGGTTCGGGAGCATCCTGAGGTCCCATTCCCTCTTTGCTCCATCACCTGCAGCTCTGCCCCTCATGCCCTGGGCTGGACTCAGCTGACTCATCCTCTGCCCCCTCCACTCTGGGCAAGTTGGCTGGTACCCAATGGAGCCAACTAGCGGGGATGGACCTGGCACTGCTTGCGGCACACCCAGGCTCTAGAGTCGGGCATGCTGCTGGGCTTGGGGAGCTGTCCCCTGCTTTGACCAGGAGCCTCCATCCCAGGGCTCATGTCCCTGTGGGCAGGAAGGTAGCATGCCAGCTGGGCATGGCTCACAGGTCAAATATTGCTCCCACATCGCAGCCTCCAGGGCTGTGCCAAGTGCATCTCCATGCTATCCCTGCATTTCTCTGGCCCCAAGGATAGGCACAGGCTGTGGAGACCCAGGGGTTTCCCCATGCAAGGAAGGGACAGAACCTGGGAGGGGTTTCCCAGGCAGGCTGGGTCCTGGCAAAAGCAGTGCAAGTCCCAGCCCTGCTCCGAGGCGTGATGCTGCCACATTGGCCTAACAAGGCTTTCCCTGCACTCACGGTACAGTGAATCCCTTCCCAGCACTGTCGGGGCCCAGAGGGTCAGCCCAGTGGTCCTCTGCAGGGCAAGGCCATGGGGATGACAACTTTGTCCCGGCACAGGGACACAGGGACAGGGGCAGGAGTAGGGCACCCAGAGTCCCAGCATACACAGGTGCATGATGACCTCCACAAGATATGCCCACTGGGTTTAGGAGGTGGTTCTGGGTTCACACCCAGAGGAGGGGGTTCTGGGCAGCTGGCAGGGCAGTGCAGGGACCAGGCACAGGGGTGAGGGGTCCTGCCACGAGCACACAGCATGCAGCTCTGTCCCCAGGACCAAGCATCCCAGGACAAAAGCATGGTAGATGTAGGCACCAGGGCGTGTCCGTGCCCTGGCTCATGGGGCACACCCAGGGCTTCTTTGCCCAGCTAGATGGAGGGCACAGCTCCAGCCCCAGAGGAGTCAGATTCCTTGACATGTCAGGGAACAGTCAGACCAGCTGCAGTTCTTTCATGCTCGACTCTGCATCAGTCCCCTCCCCAAACAAAACGTTCCCCTCACCCCAGGGCCACAGGGGGCCTTCAGGGGCTTTTGTTGCCTCCTGGAACCGTCTTCAGCTCTGCTCCACACGGAGCTCAGTACAACCCCTCTGCCAGAGGCTGAAGCACTCAGCACCTAAACAGCATTTCTCCCCTCCCCAAATGACCCCACAGAGATCACCCGACAGACACCCCCTCTCACATAACAGAGATCCCGTGTCCCCCAGGGCGGCACCTACCTTGGGAGAGAGTCCCGGTGACAAACTGGTAGAAGAAGCGGATCACCCGGCCCAGCTGCCTCTTGCAGCGCTGCTGGCAGTGGCTCATGGCTCCAGCTCCCAGCGCTGGGGAGGGACCCAGCCGCACTCCCTCCCGGCTGCCAAACAGCCCCCCAGCTCCTCCGAGCAGCGGGCGATGCCCGGTGGAGGACTGAACCTTTCTGGCCGGAGCGAGCCTGCGGGCATCGGCGCCCGGTCCAGCCCGGCGGAGCGGGCAGCGGCAGCGCCCGGCAGCGCGGCAGCCGCCGGCCCCGCTCCCCGGCGGCGGGCAGCGGGAAGTTTTGCGCGGGGATGCTCCAGTGCAGGTGGGCAGTGGGACAGAAGGCTCGGCGGCGATGCCTCTCCCGGGGCTCAGGCTCACGAAAGCTGACCGCTGAGAGGGAGCGGGGTGTCTGGGTTCGCCCCCCCGGGCCGTGCCCGCCCGCCGGCCCCCTCCGTGCCGCAAAGTTGCGGGGAGCGGCGGGGAGCAACGTCGGGGTGATGCGGGGTGCCGGGGAGCCCGGTGATGCCAGCCAGTTCTCCGGCAGAGGCGGATGGACGCCTCCCTGGCTGGCAGAGCCTCGGATTGCCCCTGACTCCTGATCCGCCCCTTGGCATCAGCTCGACCCGGCAATTCACGCCCCGGCTGGCCGGGAACCGGAGGCAGGTTGGTATGGCAACCCGCAGACTCCACAGGTCCCGCTGACCAATGAGGCACCGCTGCATCCCAGGGCCGCCTCTCTCCAAGAGCAGGCAAGGATGCTCCTTCCGGAGGGAAGCCGGCACCGAGAGCATCCTGCATCCCTGGACATCAGCCATCCACTCCCACTATCAAGTGTTGTAAGCATCCTGCATCCCTGGGCATCAGTCCTTCTGCCCTGCAAGTGTCTTGCATCTCCAGGCATCCACTTCTGCTGGCTCCACACCGGGGAGGAGACAAGGATGGGTGCAAGGATAAGAGGAAGAGGAGTCAGACTCCAAGACCACCCAGGCTAAGAGCTCCTCAGTCCAAAACTCAGCCTGTCAGCGGTCTGCTAACTTACACAGTATGCCAGAGCCAGCAGACTGGAGTGTGGTGGCAGTGGGATTTCCCTGCTCCCAGAGCCAGCCTGAGATGGTCTGTGCACACTCAAGACAACATCCCTTCCCCAAGTCCCATTTTCCCAGGTGTATTCCTTCTCTACAGTGCATTCACACCCCACAGCAGCAGGATTCTATCAGTTCTGAATCCATCCAGGCTCTATAATCTCATAAATTTCATCTCTTATTAATAGGAAAGGAAGTGTACAAAAAGGGACCTGATGGAAATTACAGCTTCTACTCCCTGGGGGATGGAAAAGAGGGTGGAGCCATGATACAGCCAGGAACAGCCAGACTGTCCAGTCCCTACTAATACCTCAAGAAGGAGCCCTAAGGGAAGGGGCAAGAGCACCACCACCTCCCACCAACCCTGAACTGTGGTTGGCATAGGGAACCTCACCCCTTGCTCCCCAAAAGAAGGGTCATTCCCTCCAAACCAAGCCCCCCCGTCTTACACAGGCTATGACCCTGCAAAAGGGGAGCAGCTGCCCAACAGAGTGTCTCCACACCACGGTATGACAGTGTCCCAGTATGGGGGGCACCAGCAGCAAGGGATGCTGCACTGGTCACTGCATTGCTGAGCCAGGTTTGGAGAGATCCTAAAAAAGGCACAACACGCAGCACAGCAGGGACTCGCATCGACAAAGCCCCAGGCCAGGGAAAGGCTGCAAGGGACATCGATGTCACAAGGGGAAGGGGACAATCCAGGCCAGCTGAGGCAGAGTGAGCAGCTCAGCAGTCAGAGACACAGATGTAGAGATAATCTGTGAATGCAACACCTTGACTGAATCTACCCCTGTGAACCACTTGCCCCCCACCTGAAAGTTCAGAAATTTGGGTAGCCGGCAGTTACCAGTCCACTCCTGCCACTTTCCAGTGACAGGTCTGGGGTTTAGGACCCTCAGATACCCCAAAGTATCCAGGAGCTCTGCTCCTGGCTCAACCCAACAACACACATTGGGACAGTTTCTTGCAGTGATCAGGTCCCGTGAGCTGTGTGATGCAAGGCCAGATCCTGCAAATGCACACCGTCCCCAATGCTGGGGGAGAGGGGCAGCTCCGCAGCATGTCCACGGGGACCAGCCAGCACAGCTCAGACCAAGGCAGCTGCCGCATCCCAAAGGCCCGCGGGATACAGGACAGGTGACAGAACAGCCACAGGAGGGTGCCAGAGCCCACAGTACGTGACAGCAAACAAAGTTTGCAGATCCATCCCAAACCCCAATATCCAGCTCCTTGAAAGCCAGTTTCCATCTGACAGGGAAAGTTGCTCCATCCCAGCATGTCCCGGGCGGGTGAGACATGCAAGTGCCATCCTGTGCACCCTGGTCGTGACGGTCATGCGGGACAGGGGATTTCCTGTCCCTTTCCGGAGCAGCAGATGTTGGCCATCCTGATCACCGACCCTGCTCCTCTCTGGGAAGCCGAGCAGGAATTCAGCACAAATCAAAAGCAAGCCACAAGGCAGCTGTTGAGCCCACCCTTACACAACTTTTCTTGCTAAAGACCCCACCTGGGTCACATCCACCACGGGTGCCACTGCAGGGTACATCCTACCAGCCTCCTGCCCGACAGCCCAGCCTGTGGTTCTCCCAGACCTGCTCCCTGCTTAAGGAGGCCAGTGGTTCCCCAGCCCCTGCCCCAGCTGCAGCCTCAGGTGAACTCCAATCCCCACAGTGCCTCACTGTGGGGCAAAGGACATCATCTCCCAAAAAGTTACTTAGAGTAGCCTGTGCCCCCAGAGCACCTGCTGGGCCCCCAAAGGGGACATGCCATTGCTGGAGCTGCAGCAATGGGAAGGAGGAAGACTATAGCTCCAGGCTCTGTCTCCAGCTCATGCTCCCCCCACTAGACCCTGGCAAAGGGAGATACTGCCCACACCTCTTAATGCCGAGCCTGTGCTGGGGACCAGCCCAGCTCCCCGCTGTAGGGGATAAAGGGCAAATTCAGAGAGACTGAAGACCAACATTGTCCCGCACTCCCCTGCCCCAGTCCCATGCCTGCCTGCGGACTGTGCCGGGACACCTCCAGCTTGGAGGCACAGGAGCCGGGACAGGCAGTACAGGCCATGAGACGCACCTGTGATGCCCTGGGTGGGGACACGGACTGCCCACGCTCCGTGCCCCACGCTCCGTGCGGCCGCGGTGCTGCTGCCTGACGCTGAGAGGAGCCCCGGTACAGCGCAGCAGAGCGGTGGAGCCACGGGAGGTGAGCCGGGGACACGGCTCGTTCAGACGGCTGTGGCAGCTGATGGCACACGGGGGACAGGAGGGGACACGTGCTGTTGTGTTGGAGCGTGGCCCTGCACGCCTGTGAGAGGATGCACGGGAACCGTAAAGGCCATGCGGCCGCCACGGTCCGCTGGCAGTCCCTTGGAGGCTGAAGAGACAGTGACAGCACCGCCGAGAAAGGGGGACACGACACAGCTGCCCACACCAGAGCCATTGCTTCCTTCCCTACCCAGGTCCTCTCCTCCCGAGATGGCTTCCTGGCAGGTACATCCTTCCTAAACCACCGATTACCGGGCCGGTACCTGCCGAGGGAATGCAGGGAGCTGCCGGGGGAATTCACGCTGCTTCCTGGCCATGAAATATTCATTAGCACAGCCGCCAAGAGAAGGGGGGAAATAAAAGATAAACAGAAGAGTGTGGGGGGAGAAGACACAATGCTTGCAGGCAGCTCAGCATGGTGGTGACAAGCCCATGGAGTGGCTGAATCAAGGTCTTTATACTAGTCATCACACCAGTATGTGGGTCCCCTGGTGTCCATGCAAAGTCTGACTCGCTGTCACAGGTGTCATGGGCACATAAACACCCCTAGAAAATGCAGCCAGGAACGAGCAGTCCTTGCAGGCACGTCCAGCACGGGTAAGGATGCCCTGTGACGTGCACATCACCAAGGGGCACCATGCTGGGTTGGTGGTCGGAGGCTGTTCCTGCCTGTGCCAGCCCTGGATGGTGCCTGGGCTTCAAAGTATTTCAGCCTGGGCTACCCACCCCCCTCCCCCCCCCTCCCCCCAGTGAGAGAACCAGAGCAGGGTCCCAGCCAAGGGCCACCTTGGCCAAGGCATCTCTGGGCTCTCTGGAGTCATCCCGTGGCTGGCAGAAAGCAGATGCCAACATTTCTCTCAGGGAGGAAGGGCTGTCAGGGTGGGAGGCACATTTCCAGTAATGGGGAAGGGCAATCAGGAAGGGAAGGAGGAAAATTTCCATTACCAAGGAAGGACAATCAGAGTGGGAAGGATGCAGGACATCCTGCGACCCTGTGCCAAGCCTCAACCCACCACTCAAGCCCACAGCGACTGAGCAAATGCTCTATTCTCTATCTAAATAATTCAAACTCACCCTTTTTTTGGGATGGAGGGCATACATATCCCAGCAATGCCAGACCCACAGTTGCTTGGCAGGGAAAGAGCAGGTCCTGGCTCGAGGGAGAGCTCAGCAGGACTCACCCCAGAGGCAGGACACGATGAGGGAGAAGCCGGCGGCAGGGATCACTTCAGGAGCCATGAGCTTCTGGTTCCAGACACGCCACATCGGGGCGGGTGGCTCCGTGGGATCCCAGCACCGCAGCCCCCACCAGAGGAAGGCTCAGCCCAGCCAGCCCCGCGTGCTGTTGCTCTGCTCCTGCCTCCTCCCAGCCCGGGGAAACCGCAGCCTCCGGGTCTGGGGGAAGTGCTGAAAACGTGATGCCAGAGAAAATAAATAAGGCAGCTAATGAGGTAATTTGCATAGCTATTAGTAGTCAGGATTTGCAGCGGGTCTGACATGGGATGTGCTGTCACAGCGAAGTGCAGCCCGAGGGCTCTGCTGTGCTTGCAGAGGGAAACACAAAACAGCCGTGCTGCGGGCACACCGCAGGCAGCCACCACAGGCACCCACCGCAGGCACCCACCGCAGGCACCCACCGCAGGCACCCACCGCAGGCACCCACCGCCCCACCACCGGGCAGGCGAGGGGGGCAGGAGCAAATCCAGCAAGGAGGAGGAGGAAGGTTCGGAGCAGGGCACACGGCCTGGGAGGAGCTGTGTGCTCTAACCGTGAGGCCCTCCTGTCTTTGGCCACACACCCTGCGGCTTGGCCCTGGGATGTACAGATCATGGGCCAGCACACAGCTCCCACCTTGCCAAGGCACGTCCATGAAAGGACGAGCTGGCGAAGGCCAAGGAAAAGCTGCCAGCAGCCCAGGCTGCCTCACAGGGCAGCCCTGCCATGTCACAGCCAGCTGGCTCCATGTGCTTTCCCATCCAGAGCTGGCCACAGCTCCCTGCATCCCTTACATCTGCTTGCTCCCTTGTGAACCTGGCCTAAAACACATCCCAGGACAAGCACAAATCCTTTCCTACCCCAATCTTTGCTGCCAGCAAACCCAGCTCACTCTGACTCCCAGCAGAAGGTGCAATTTTTGGGATGTAGGACTGTGCATTAAGCATAATGCCATCAACAGCTCTGCATCATAACTGCACCCATCCTTAGCTGTTCGGGTCAGGAATCATTGAACCCCAGCAGGCAGGAGGGCACTGGTCATCCTGGTATATTCAGGAATGCAGGGGCAACACACCTGCAACCTGTGACACTGCTGGATCCCCAGGCTGCTGTGCCCAGTAAATTGGCCGTGTGATGGAGAGGAATGGCAAGCAGGGCCACTCTCCCCGGGGCTGCCAGGGCATGTCTGGCTTTGATCACAAACACGCGACGACAGCTCAGCTCGTTCTCAGCTGGTGGATCTTGCTAAAAAATGCATGTGACGCGATCTGTCTGCTCAGGAAGGCGCTGCCAGGGAAAGAACCCAGCCCAGCGCCGTGCGCTGGTCCTGCAGCACCCACCTGCCAGCAGCTGGCAGGCAGCAGGTGATGGGGCAGCAGCCTGTGGCACCACGCCAGGGACAAGCACATGCCAAAGCACCTCTGCAATGCAGGGAAAGGATGAGGCACCCCCACCATCTGATGGCAGACACAAGCAGAAAGACCCAACAAATGGGTGGTTGGACAGACAAATGGACACAAACTCCACCACCAATTTGGGTGGTGCATGTCAGGCCAAGATGAAGGTCAGAGCCCCCCAGGGACCACCCTGGTGTGTCCATCACCCCCAGAACCCCCGTGATGGCCCCCAGACATCCAGGTTGCCCTGAGACACTGACTGCTCCCAAACTGAATTTTTTTCGTCAGTTCTGCTAAATATTTTAGGTATTTACACAGAAAAGCTCTCTGTGCTCGGCAGCATGTCAGCCCCCGTGGCATCACACAGGCGGCCACAGACACACCCGCGCCTGCCAGGGCATGAATAATTCATTGACCCCATGAACAGGATAGAAGCGGCGGGTAGGAGGGGACAAAGTTGGGGGAACGGCTTCATCAACCCCCACCCTGGCTCCTGGGGTGCACCCCGAATGTCTCCATGTCCTGCAATGGGAAGGCTAAGAACTGCACCAACAGCTGCAGGGAAACAGACGCACGGGGAAGGGAAAGCAGCCAGGAGCTGAAACCAGCCCTGGTTATAGGGCTGACACATCGAGACTGCAGCTGTAAGCCAGTAGAACCATAACCTGCCTGGACCATCTGGGGGCATTTCAGAGCTTGTTGTGTCTGAAAAGCACAGCAATGTTGGGGGCATTTATCAGCATATATCAGGCAGTGAGGCAGCACAGCCCCCAGCACCTCCAAAGAGCATGGTCTTTACAAGTGGGCACCTTGCTGTATGGGGGTGCACAGCTCGCACTGGGGCACAGCAGACACGGCATCTCCTTATCCCAAACCAAATCTTTCTGCTCCTCAGATGCTGACCTTGCTCCATGCCCATGGCACCCCATGAAAATCAGCAAGGATTTCCATCCCCAGCCCTGTTCCAGTGCCCACTCCAAGCCTCACCAGGGTCTCCTGAATTGAGAGGCTGGGAAAAATCTCAGCCTGGTCACAAGCGATGCCAGCCCTGCCCCCAAGTCTGCTCCAGGAGAGGACATGGTCCTCAGCATCTCTCCAGCCTTGCCACCCTCACCACCCCAACACCAAGCCACAGGGACAGTGACAAATGAAATGAGCTCCGCACAATCACACATAGGTTGGGCTCCAGCGAGTGGGAGGTGGCACTAGGCTCATTTCCTTGCAATCAGCACTCTCTTGGCCACCAACAGATCTGATTCTGCAGGGTGACAGGAGGAAGCACAGTGGGAACAGGCTGGGACACGACCTCGGCTCCCACGTGTTCAGGCAGCCCGGGGCTGCCTGTGGGCCAGGGAGCGGGACACCCTCTGTCACCCAGGCGGATGCTGCCGCGCCGAGTGACACGGGCTATTAGCACCAGCGCTTATCCAGGGGCTCCGGCACACGCTGGCTGCACAGCTGGGAGAGGGAGATAAGACGCCCGGAGGGGAAACATACTTCAAATGGCAGGAATCTCCCCCAAAATGGACTTAGCTTGAAGGCACCGAGAGTGTTTGCTGCTATTAATAACTCCAGCACTGCAACGAGGCGCGTGCCCTCAGCTCAGGGAAACACGGCAACAAGGCAGGGAGGGAGAGCAAAGTGGTGCTGGAGATGGGACTGAGGTCCTGACCCATGGCTCCTCACCAAGCCCATGGAGCCCCCATGCCAATCACACCCCAGCACTGGCCTGAAGCCCCTGGATGGGTGGCTGGGTGGACCTGGGGCGCTCAGGGAAGGGCAGACACTGCCTTTCAGTGGTCAGTGCTGCCTTTCCAACTGTCCACAGCTCACCTGCACCTTTCTCCAGCCTCAAGCCAAGACACTGCACATCCCCATGGCTGGGCTAATGGCCCCCCATGCAGCACTGACCCTCTCTCCACTTGTACCCTGGGTGATGGCTCAGCCCTCCACCCTGCTGCACTCTCTGCCCCATGGGCCAGCAGGGCTGCCCACTCAGCATCTCCAGGGCACCCGCTCAACCCACTGGCAGCCCAGGGGAGCCCCCACAGACTGCCTTTTAAACTGACATTTTGGGGACAGGAAAGCTATTTTCAGTTGTTTCAGAGGCAGTGTTTCCATTGCAGTTTGTCTGCCTCCACTGGAGGGAGGGATGCTCTCCCTGGAGGTGCCATGGCCGGCAGCTTTGTGTTGGGCTGTGGCGCCCAGCACCCGCTCTGCACCACTGGGTCATCCTCATCCCTCCTCTGCCTACCCAGTGCCTGGACCCACTGTGCTCGGGAGATATCCCTGGGTTCCCACTTGGCCAGGGGGTCAGGAGCATCCCATGTGGAAGAGGGGTGGTGGAAGGCACAGGGCAGAGCCTGGGGGCCTTGCTCCTGCCTAAGACCTTCTCAGCATCAACAAGTTGTCTTCTACACACCTTAATGAGACAATCCCAAAAATGAGCACACGGAGCTGAACAGCCCCCCCTCCCTGGAGCCCCCAGGCACTCTTGATAGGAATAAATGTGCCTGGCAATTATGGAGGGAGAGTACAGCCTCCCAGTGCAAGACCTGCTGAGAGACGCAGAAATAAATATGTTAATAATCAAATATCTATCCTGTGTCTGAGCTCACGGGAGGACTTTCAAGCCTAATTAGCGGAAGATTTGTACCACTGCTGCCAGGGCTCGAGGGACAATTTGCCGTGGTTCCCACAAAGTGAGAGGTTCTGCTATAATTAGCCAGCAGCATCTCGTCTGCAAGGATTACCTCCAAACCTCCCCCGTGTTCTGGGCTGGGGGCAGGAGGGACCCAGGTTAGCCAAGATGAGAGATGGCCCCAGGCTTTAATCTGTGCCAGTCAAGTCTGGAGCTGCAAATCCAGGGCAGGCAGGAGGACAGGCTGAGGTTGGGCAGCACACCAGGAGAGCTACCCTGAGCCAGCAGGTCATCCCACGCTCCCACATCTGTACACAACCCCCGATGTCGTCACGGAACTCCTCTTCCCACAACATCCTGCCACAAAATCCCAGAGTGCCTCTAAAACTGCTCCATCTCCAGACAGATCATTTCCAAGCCAGGGTCCCGACACCCAGCGCTGTTCACAGTGGGGGACATTTCCCAGTCTACCCCAGTCAGACATGTTATACATCTATCTCATCCCTGCCCCATCACAGCAGGATGAGCAGTGCCCAGGGGAGTACTCCTACCACACCAGCCCACGTGTTTTCAAACAGGGCCATATCCTGCTCCTGAGGATGTCATAGCAGACTCCATTTCCACTGCTACAGCAACTTGTGGGGTGGCTGTGATGGGGAGAGCACCCAGAGCAGAAAGACACAGGGGCAGCACCTGGAGGTGGACCACTGGCAATGCCCAAACCGGGACCAGCCTCCAGGGGAAGGTGCAAAGGCAGAGAAACAGCAGAGGGATGAGGGAAGGGATGGAGAGAGAGCAGAGGGAGCCATGTCCGTGTTGAAGAGCAACAGCACAACCAAGGACGCTCTGCCAAGCAGGGAGTAGGACCCATGTGTCTGGTCCCACAGGGGGATAGCCTGGCAGATGCTCAGCCAGAGATCACTGACCTGGCAGCACCTGCCAGGGGCACTCATTAGCACCAACTAATTGTGGGCAGAGGTGGCTGGCCCAGCAGCACACTCTTCCCAGCCTGGCAGCGGGCAAGGCTCCAAGCTGAGGGGAGAATTACACACAGGGTGTCAGTGGTTACATCCAGGGCACTTCCTCAGGGTTGGCCTGAAAACATCTGTGCCAGAGTCCTGTGCCCATGAACAACAAATCAGCACCTCATCCCTCCCAAGGGCATGCAGGTACCCCACGTTCAGCCACATTGCCCAGCCCGGGGCACAGCCATTCCCATCCAGCTCCTCTGCCAGCCCCGCGAGACCTCCTCAGCGCCACTGGGTTGTTCATCCCAGCAAACGAGGGGTTACCAGCCCCTCACTTCCCCACAGTTATTTAATTAAGCAGTGATAAAAGAGAAGATGTATTATCCAGAGAGCGACAGCGGGTTGTAATTACAGCAGGGCAGGCTGAGAAAACAAACAGTGCTGAGGGAGGCACAGGACGGTGCGGGGCTGGAGGGACACCACAATCCCTTGGGACCCGCGTCCCTGTCCCGGCACTGTGGTCCAGGGCAGAGGTGGGGCTCTTGAGTCTGTGAGGGATGGAGGAGGGGGAAAGGCTCCTTTACCTCCATGGGTGTGGTCCCAAAAGAGCCTCTCCCTCCAGTTTACACTGGGCTGGGGTGGCACCGATCCCAGCCCCTTCCGGGGATGCTGGGGGACAAGCAGCCCCAAGGAACAGCAGGTTTTCAGTGGGTCATTTTGAAATATTAGACACCATCTCCTTTTTCCCCCTTCTGCTTCATGGCAGCCCCCTGCACCGAGGGGCTTGCTGCCCAGCTGAGGCAAGGGGACAAAGTCCCAGCTGGGACATGGCACCCCAAAGGGGTTCTGCCTGCTCCTTCCCCCCTACTCTCCCTAGCCAGGCACGTTGCCCTTCTGCTGGGTTGCTCCAGGCTTGGGTTTGAAACTTGTGCCTGGTGTCTCACGCAAACAAACAGGGGTGGAACGTGGGGCACGGCCACGCTGCAAACAAGCAGCTCACAGCCCTGTCCCCACCCAGCCGCCAGCAGCTCTCCCTGAGGAGGGAGAAAGCTTCACTCCCATGTTCACTCCCAGGGGTTGGAGGGTACCACGGGTACCACCACAGTGGCACTTGGGACACGTCACGGTGGCTCGGTCTTGAGCAGTGCACGGCACTTCCTGCCCATCCTGCACCATCAGACCCTGTGCAGCCCCCAGCCCCAGCCACATCCCTTCCCTTCATTAAATCCTCCTGCCCTCAGCCCAATCCTCTTACGCTCTCCCTCTCCCATTACAGCATCTTTAAATTAATGCCTGGCCAAGCATCGGATAGAAGGAAATTAACCCTGGGAAGGGGGAGCAGCCTCCACAATGCCTCTTATCACCTAAAGCACTCTTCCTTGCCCTTCTCCCACTCGACATGCAGGGGAGACACTGGGTCTACCACAATCACAGCGAGCATCACTCAAGCACAGGCTCTCAGCACTGACACCCCTTAGCTGGTGGGGTGGCAAGTGCCCCCTCCAGCCAACCCTCTACTTGGGAGGCTGCAAGGTCCCCAGGAGAGACCGCCAGCTGTGTTTGGGTTTACACCAAAACCAGCCAGCTGGGAACTCACTGGGAGCAGTTCCAGAGCTGCCTGCGCCTCTGCCAGAATGCTTTGGGGTCCCCAGTTCTGGAGCAAGAAGCCAGGAGGGATTTGGCTGCTGGTGGGAAGCACTTGTGACCCAGCTTGAGGAGCTCAGAGGAGCTGGACTGGGTAGGAGGCAGGGATGTGGCCAGAATGAAGGGTGCCACAATACACACCCTGATCAGTGCAGGGGACACTTCTTGCCTGTGTCACTGTGGGGGAGTTGGAACACGCCCCTTTCGGAGGATCTGTGTGAGGGTGAGCAGACACCAAGGCCATGACAAACGGGTCCATCCCCCCAGGCTGGGTTTTAGTCAGGACTTGATGGGTTTTGGAAAAATGCCTTAGGGATCCGACCCCATTGCTGCCAGCATGGGGCAGCCGTGGAACCAGCAGGATCCCATCAAGCTGCCTTCTCCCAGGGCAGTGGTGGCCAGGGCCAGTAATTGCTTGCCAGAGCAGCGCTCCCGCTGATCCTCTCCGTTATGCAACAAATTATTCCACTCGCATTAATGACTTTGCGGCAAAGGGGGAAATGACATGAATGATTCCTGGTGCCTGGGAGTGACTCACTTTGCATGACGGAGGGGAAGCAAGCAGGGAGGGCGGGCTCCAGGGGAAATTTGTTTGGGTCAGCATGAGCAGCAGAGGGCTGGGGATGGGCTCAGAAGATCAACTTCTAGAAGCGGAGTGAGGGGGAAAGAAAGAGGTGCTTAAGGGCAGATCCCACCACTCAGGAGAGGGTTGAGATGCTCCCAAGAGGTGCTGGGATCAGTCATAACCACAGCGTATTATGTCATCTGTCACTGTGCTGCCCAAGCCCCACATCCCTTTTCCACCTGTGCTGTGACCCCAGAACTTGGCACCAGCAGCTCTCCCTCCCTGCTCCAGGGTCAGACGAGACCTCGAGCAAGTGCAGCCAGGGCTGGGGGTGCTGAACCACCCAAATCCAGCATGCCCCTAGGAGTCCAGCAGGATGGGAAGCTGCCCGCCACAGTCCTTGAGGCAGCAGTGGTGGGGGCAAAAGGGACCTGTCACATGGGCTGCAGTACAGAGCCTGGCATCCGACCCAGCCCCTTCTCCCTCACCCCTGGAGACTTCACTAAATCACACCATTAAAAATTAATGCGTATTCCCTCCTGGAATAAATCAGGAGCTGTCAAGGGCCGGTGCTGCCAGCCACCTCCTGGGGACACCAGAGACACGTGGAGACACACCAGGGACTTCAACAACCCACTGCCAAGTAGCCCCAGGGGGGTCCTTGCAGTGACAGAGGGCCGGGTGGATTATTGCCTTTAAACCCATTCAGGGGCTTTCTGTAAGCAATGCAATTTTTAAAAATTCAATCTAGGAAGAAGCAATTAACCAAAGGGGCCAGGAGCAATGGCTCGCCTGTCCAATCTCGTTAGTGAGCAGGCCAGTTCTCATTTCACCCCACCACAGCTGCACGGGCTGCAGTAACCAGTGAAAGCAGACAGACGGCTCTTCCCTGGTTCCTGACCTGGCTCCTGATGGGTGTGTGAGTTTTCTGGTGCCTCCCTGCATCCCACAGGGCTACACCTTCCCCAGGTGGGTCAAGGAAACCCCTCTTCCCTGTGACTCAGATCCTGGCCAGACCATCACCAATAATATTCCATCCCTAAAAAGCACATTTTTGGTGTCCAGATGTGTGGTTGGTAATGGGAAGAGGACAGATAAGGGAGTTGGTGCATCCCAGCTCTGCTGCTGGGGGCAGTGCATGAAGCCAGGAGCAGGGTCCCACTTTCTACCCCACAAAGGCTTAGTGACAGGGTCATGCCAGTCTCTCATGGTAGCATCTTGCCAAGAAACCTTCCTCTGCTTCAGATTGTCGAGCCTCTCCCCAGCAGCAATGTCACTGTCATGGGAAGTGTCTCACAGGGACAGCAGGACAGATCAGGGTGTCCAATCCTATCCCGTTCTCAAGTCTCTGCAGGGCAGAGCTGTGGCTGCAGCAGCAGATTTGTGCCACCATCCCACCTGCTGATATAGTTACTCCATTATTGTCCCTGACCTGCTCCCTGGAGAAGGACCGCAGGTGAAGCTGTCCATCTCCACTGCCAGCCTGGCACCATCCCTTGGGGCTCTGAGTGTTCCTTGCCTTCCTACGGGCACTGCTGCTGCTGCAGCATGGTCCCTGATGGACCTGTCTGTGAGCAGACCCCACACCTGGCTCCCATCCAGAAAAAAGCCATCTGTCTGTCCCAGTTACGGCCCTGGGCTCTCTAAGTAGAGAGTGGATCGGGTTTGTTTGCATGCAGGGGTGTGCAGTGCCCCCACTTGCACAGGCACAACCCCTAAAACACTCACTGCAGATGAAGCTGGCACAGGAATTGGGTAATCACACAGGCTCAGAGCCGGGCTCCTGCTTGTATGTCCTGCAGACCTCAGGGTCTCAAGGGCCCCCACGTCCCCAGGTGGAGTGAGCAGGAGCAGCATGGATGGGACATTGACCCTCTTGCCCAGAGTCCCCAGCAGCAATGCCAACACCAGCCTGGGGTTGGGAGGGGTTCCAGCTCCCTGAACAGGAGGCATCTCCTACCCAACAGGTTCAAAAGCAGAGTGCTTCCTGCCAAAATGGGGCTGGAGTCATCTGGAACCTGATGGAGCTGAGCCTTTGGGGCTGGAGAGGTGAGCAAGGCGTGGACACATAAGTGCATGTCAATGCCAGTGAGTGCCTTCCCTGCCCAGGAGTGTCCATCGGTGACTTGCCCTGTGTGGACCAGAGAAGAAACATTCAAGGAAGCCCGGGTTCAGAGGCAGTGAAGGTGGCAGCCCTCCACACCCCCCATCCCTGTCAACTCCCGTTGAAGGCAGCAGTATCCTGCCCCCAGCTCCCCTCCCGCACGGCTCCATCTCCAAACAAGCTAATTACTCTCACTGCTCCCCAGGGGCTGCACCACCCATTTTCATTTGAAGCGGAAGACAAATTTACTTAAAAGCCAGAAGCAGCCAGAGCCACGGCAGCTCGGGGACAGGAGGACCCCAGTGAGAGCCTCCCACCCAGCACAGCCCGGCTGCCACAGAACATCTGCAAAGCCCTCGGGGGGGGTATTGCTGGGAGCGGGGCCACTCACCCCCATGGCATGGCATGCGCCCAGCCCCAGCTGCCAGCAGAGCACTCTGGCATGGACAATGGGTTGAACACGACCCCTACACCCATCCACAGACCCTGCCCCATAGATAGGGGCTCCTCTGCCCCTTTGCTCCTAGGGAAGCCGCTTCCAACAGCCCCAGCAGTTCACCTGCTCAGCAATAACCACCCTCAGAGTTCTACAGTGTTAGTGAAGGGTTGTGATTCCCCACCTCAAGCCAGAGCCCCTCACCATGGCATCATCCCACCCAGCTCAGCCCCCCCCCGGCGAGGGATGGCAGGGAGATTCATTTCACTAAAGGCTCATTTATCTGCGGCACGATTAGAGAGCAGGGCTGGGATCCATCCCGGCGGCAGGAGAGCGATCTGCCAGCAGATGGATTTATCATCTCCCAAGCACAGCAATTTGGCTTAAACAAAACCAAACCACTTCCCCTAATGAAAACATCACTAATGAGGAGAGCCAGCAAGGGAGGCAGGGGCAGCTTCATGGATGGGGTCTCTCCTGTCCTTCAGGGCTGGCACAACCCACTGATGTCCAGGCTGTTAAGGCATGAGGCTCAGCTCCAGCTGGGACATACGGACCCAATACAGCCTGGAAGAAACCAGAGTTTGCTCCAGGGACCAAACCTCCTCATGTCCTGGCTCCCAAAGCTCTGAGGGCAACTGGTTCCAGCACAACACACAGTATGAGAACAGCACCACCAAGTCGAAACACCTTCTCCAGCTGTAACGCAGCCAACAGTGAGGAAAAACTCTATGCCCAGACACAGAAATGGTGAAAGAGCCTGTGCTTGGCCAGCCCGGTGCAGCAGGAACTTGGCCGAAATTTCGACAGTCCATGAATTATGCATCAGCATCTGTAGCGATCAGCCGTTTAACCGCCCCAACCAAATCCGAGAACTTCCTGTCAATTAATCCTGTGCCACCAATTCCCCATGGACTCCAACCTGCCTTTGCTTGCAGGGATGCAGCAGCGGCTGCCAAAACCTCAGCTCCAGCCTTTCCACCTGTGAAATCCAACCTGCCCATGAGCAGAGGTACCCAGCAGCATCACTCACATGCTGCTTGCCCCATGCGTGGCTAGGAGCAGCATCCCTTCCATCAGCGACCCTCAGGATCTCAGCAATGCCACAACACCCCATGAGAGAGGAGTCATCAGCATCAGAGGACTGCAGACAAGCCAGGACAGCAAAAAGGGAAGAGGAAGAGGGTACAGATGCCAGAAGGAGGGAGACAGCAGACAGAGATGAGGCAGAGTCAGGCAACAGTCCCATCACCCCGAGAAGGTGCAGCAGCCACTGAGGGCAAGGCGCTTTGGCACAGACATGACCCATGGGAGCCCCTAACCCTGGCACACAACGGGGACACCCTTCCCTACAGTACCCCACCCTGACAGAGAACCTCCTGGGAGCTTGGGGACCTGGCTCGAGGGTCAGCATGGCTTCCAACCCAGCCTCACTGCCAGACTGCAGGAACAGAAGGGGCAAGCAGAGGGAGGTCACGTGGGGCAGCAGCAGGAGGGGAGGCAGGTTAGCGGGGGAGCAGGGGGGTGGGCAACACACCGTTTCCACAGGTCAGACACCCAGGGGAAGGACACTGGTGGGTGTCACACCTCCTGGGGGCTGCTCCTAGGAGGAGGGGACAGCCCATGCCTGGCAGAGACCAGAGGGATGCAGGCAGCTGGCCCTGCCAGACTCAGGAGGGCAGGGCTGTGCACCCAGGGCTGTTCCCGAGGAAGCAACTGGACAAGAGAAGGACCTTTATTCTGGACGTGGGCGAGCTGGTCTTGGGCACCGTCTCCACCCCAGCCCCCTCCCTGGGACCCACCCAGCACACGGGCACAGCACACAACCTGCCGTGCACACTTGCAGCCAGGCTCCTGGCCAGCCCCTGCCTGCTCATACCCTTGCTCCCACCCAATGACCCTGTCACTCCAGCAGGCCCCAGCGCTTCCCCCTACACATGCTATTATTTGGGACAGGCTAGTACTGACACCTCCTCCACACTCTGGGAAATAAATTATCCCCCGTGCAGATGGAAGTCCTACGCTATGGCAGGCTGGTGGAGATATTCCCCCCACCTGGCTGATCATGGGCTGTGAGCAGACACGATGAAGCTGCCAGGTTTGCCGGCAGAAGAACAAGCCCCTGGCACAGCTCTAGATCTGCCCATCACCTGGGACCCTCCTACGGCACTGCTGGGACGCAGCTCCTCAGCTTTATCCCATGGCAGGAACCAGAACCCTGCTCCCACTGTCCTCCCATCGACCCGACTGGCCTGTTCTCCTTCTAATGTGTCTGTGGGGGATAGCTTGGCTCCACCTCTCCTTTCTTACTGCCATGGGGAGAAACACCTCTGAAACACCCTCCAGGCAGGGAGTAGAGCTCAGCCAGATGCTGCGCTGCCGCTATGCTGCTGCCTATGGCTTTCATCTCACAGGGTGGGCTTCTAAAATTGCTAGGATTTGGGGAGTCCCCATCCATCAGCTGTGTCTCTGGAGACAGGAGGATCCCAAAGCTCTGCAGATGATCTCTATAGCAATTGCTCAACCCTGCAAATGCTGCGGCTGCCTTTGGGGTGGAGCAAAGCGGTTGCTTGAGTCCCCAGATCATGACAACTGGAGGAAAAAAGCAAATGTGAAAAAGCAAGGGTGAAAAGTGAGCCTCCTAACCCCTTTTTGGGGACTGAACAGCCCTGGAGATGAATCCATCATCTTTCCAAAAGGCAGTTAGGGGGTTTGCCTCACCCCAAACAGGCTAGATATTGACCCCATGCTGGCACATGCTGTCCCACTCACAGGATACAGCATGGCTTGGAGGGGCTTGTCCAATGGGGTAAGACAAGTCCCAGGCCACCCACCCCTGCTCCCCATCTGGAGCTAGGGCAGCCCTGATGCCCCACACATCCCTGTGGAGCATCAGGCAGGAGGGAAACCCTCCTCCGAGTTCACTCACCTCTCACACTGCCAGCATTCAGGGTCAGGGATGCAGTACCTGCGCTTCTCGGGACAAAGTGGCACTGGATTCGCTTTTCTTCTGCATGGAGAGCCATGGCCAGAGCAGTCCTGAGACAGTGGCTCTGGGCTCTGCTTGCACACTAATCGCTCATGCCATTAGAGGCTGGAGGAATAATGTGATTTATGGATGGCTTTTATTTCTCGCTAGCGTCATCTAAATATCCCAGAAATGGACCAGTTTAATTTCCTGGTGGTGTAACCTAAACATTTCTCTCCTTAACCCCCAGGTGGGTGCCCAGCCACAGGCTCAGCAGCCAGGCAGGCATAGCTGCTTTCTGCCTCTGCCCCGCGCCGCCGCACCGGGGCCAGCACAGGCAGGGGCCGTCCCGGCTCTCCCCAGAGCAGCCAGCCCGCGTTCCCCCGACACAGGGAGCGCTGCTGCTCTCCCCCCTGCTCACACGCAGGCAGTTCTCATTCACTCGGGCCTCTCACACACACATCCACGTGCCCACATAGCCGGGGCAGATGGGCATCGCTGGAGACGCCGCAGGGAGTGGGGGCTGTCACTGCACCCTCATTTTCAACAGCTTTTTAAAATGAAGAATGAGTGGACATTGAGGAGAGTTTCTACCCTGAGCACAGCTGGCGGCCCTGCTTCCTGTCAGCCCCTCTCCTTCTTCTGGAAGTGGGTACTGCTGATCCTTCTCTGGGCATGCATAGGTGAGAATCACATTGCTCACCCCTGGTTTTTCGGGCAGTGATGGGGATGCAGCAGGACTGACTGCTGTCCCTGTACACACCAGCAATTCCTGGAGCTCCCGTGGGGCTGTCACCCTGCCTGACACCAAATCATCTCTCAGTTAACAACTCTTGCATGGCAGATGTCCTCTAAACTCTGGCACACCCTGATGGATGGGGGTCTCCGAAGCTGCAGGAACACCCCAAACTGCTCGTGCTTGACCCCAAGCAGAGCTGAGCTACCAAACAGCAGGTGCCAGCAGCAACCCTCCCATCTGCAGCAAGAGACAGCCTACATTGGCACTGCCGGCTTCACCCCAGGGCTTTGCTACAGCACTGTGGAGGTCCCAGCTCCTTACCACATCTCCAGGATATCAGGAGAGCCAAGATCAGGTTAGAAGCCATGGGGTCAAGACAGTAAATGCTCCCTAGAGCTAAGGCTGCATCCCCTCTCCTGCCTGCATCGCTTCCACACTTTCTGGGAGAAGAACAACTTTCCCTCCACAGGGGTGTCAGCTTCAGTGCATTCAGCCAGTGCAGGGGAAATCAGTGCCACTGGGGCCAGCTCCCTCTCCTCTGTGGTGCTACTGCAGGCTCTTCCCTGACAGGTCACTGACTTGACAGTGATAGCAAATGAGTGACATGCCCTACAGGGCCTGTTTCCCACTCTGGGAAATGGGGCAGATATTTCCAGCCTTATTCCCCAAAGAGTTCCCCAAAGCCCCATCCCTGCGGGCAGGGACTTGCATGGTGGCACAGCTCCACTCCATCCAGGTTCCTGCTGCACAGCTGGCTCAGAGGTAAGCCCAGGCATAAAAGGTCTCAGTCTTGGAGAGACTAGAATTTATTTTTAACTTTGATTTGATTTAAATCCATATGGACATTTTAAAGTTACCGGAGAAACCAAAAGTTGTGTGTGGGTTCCAATTTCCTACACAGCTCAAAAATATCTTCCCTGCAGCACGTTTGGGCCAACAGTAAGCAGCATTTCCCATGTGTGGGGCTGCTCAGGAAAGCAGAACAGGGGTCCTGCCCTGCTACCACCAACTATTTGAAATTCTAGAGCAAATCCTGAAATCCACCCCAGACTTTAGCAGAAAAAGCATCACCGGGACTCGGGGAAGCCGCCTGTGCACACACAACAGTGCCTGCGGCACAAGGACACCAAACCCCACTGGCTAAGGAAAGGTTCAGCTCCATTGTGGGTCCCAGAACGCAGGTGGGAACTGCTGCCCCATTTCACAGCTGCTGCGACAGAGGCCCTGAAAGGGCACAGGATTTGGCCTGATCTGTGGAGAACACGTGGGGAAGGAGGGCTGTTGCCAGCTCCATCCCAGCTGCTTCCTTATCGGACAGTGGAGGATGAGGTGTGACGGGTGGACAGATGTTGCAGGATATGGGATGGTCGGCAATTCCCTGATGGGGCAGAGGATGGAGGGGAATATAACAGGATCACAAATGAGTCCTCTTAATCCTCTCTGTCCCACAGCTCCCCCATCCACGAGCAGGACGTCTCAAGGGAGGCTCTAGGGGACACCGAGTGACCCGTGAAGACACCAGGCACCGTGGTGCTGCTGGGGTTTTCTGAGTGGAGCGAGCCTGTCTTTCCTACAGAACCTGCTACCGGGATGCTGCTGTGCCACCCCAGGGTGCGGGGGGGGGGGGGGGGGGGGGGGCCGAGGGATGGCAGAGAGAGCCCAGCACCAGACCCTGGTGTCCCGAGGGGCTTGGGAGTAACAGTGAGGGAGTGTGAGCTTGGGGGATGGCCAAAAGCGATCCAAGCATCCCACCCCCCGTCCGGGGCCTTTTCCTTGCCCAGGGACAACCTCTGCCTCCCTATCGCCCCCGGAGCATCCTCCCTCCCGGGGGTCGGGACTGTCCCCCTGCTCTAGCGCCGGGGTCGCGGCCGTTCCCCCTCTCCCCGAGCAAGGCGTGCGGCGAAGCGGAGCGGGCAGGGAGCGGGGCTCAGCGGGGCTGGAAGCGGGTGCCCGGGACCGCCCCGCGCCGTGGTCCGAGTGGCTGCTGCACCTTCCCCGGAGGCGGCACTCACCCGTCAGCTGGTCGTAGGAGCCGTCCAGGTCGCGGGAGTCGGACAGGCTCTCCTTCCTGCCCTTGCTCCGCATCTTCCCGCCCCGCCAAGCGGCGGGGGGAACGGCGACGGGGCGCACGGGCTGCGCCGGCGGGCAGGGGCGGCCCGCGGCCGCCGCCTCCCCCCGCCCCGCCGCCCGCGCCGCTCAGCGCGGCAGCGGCAAGGGGCCGGCGGTGCCGGGAGCTCGGCTCGGCACGGCTCGGCACGGCAGCAGGAGCGCGCAGCCGCCCCGGTCCCCGCCGCCGCCGCCGGGGCTGGGCACGGCCGCCCCCTCCCTCCCGTGCTTCCCCGCCTCCTCCCGGGAGCCGCCAGCCCGGCCCCACCACCGCGGGGAAACTGAGGCACGGGTGGGGGGCGGAGAGCGGGGACGCTCCCGGGAAGAGGCAGGGAGAGAGCTGCTTCGGACTGCACCGAGGTGCGGTCTCCGGCGGTTCGGGAGAGCCCCGGGGGTCAGGCACCGCGCAGGGACGGAGAAGGGGACAGAGATGGAGAAGGCGTGGGGCAGGAGGGGCGCAGACCCCCACAGCCCACTGCGGGGGAGCGAGGATCCCCCGAGCCCTGCGTGTCGGTGCCCATGCCGGGCTGCGCCGTGGGACCCCCAGGGACGGAAACCCAGCCCTGCCCAGTCCCGCGGGGCTGTTGCATCTCCGCCTCGGGGGAGACGCTGGATGAGAAATCGGTCCGAGACGGAGGGCATGGGCAGGGGTCAAGAGATGTAGGAGAGGTGTGGGGCGGGCGGCCAGGTCCCCCTGCCTGCAGCCGAGCGCAGAAGCGGGTCCCACTGCCGTCCCCATCCCGAGCATGGCTTTCCACGCAGGGTTAGAGTCTCCAGCAGGATTTTACCCCCATCCCCTGCAGCCCCAGGGAAAGGGTGAAGCAGCAGCACACTTGGGGAGGCTTCCAGAGGCACAGTGCTGCCAAGAGAGGAGCTCACAGCCCACCGGTACATCTGGCACTGGGAACTTGATGTCCCGCTGCTGCCCCTGGTGATTTGTTGCCATCTGTGCACGATGCCATCCCCGGGAGATGCAGACTGTGCTGGAGAGTCCCCTCCATGGACAAAGCCAGGGGCTTTTGTCATGCCACTGCCTGAGTACTGACTGTTTGCACCATGGCAGGGGTCCTGGGCACATCTCAGGGGCTGTCCACCTCCCATCGCTTCCCAGAGCTCCTCCCTTCCTTCTCTCACCCATGCAGAGAGAGACAGAGGAGAGCAGCGGCTGCGGGAGGAGGCAAAGCATCCCTCCTGATCCCTGTGCCCAGCCCGGCCCAAAGAAGCCGCGGGGCAGAAGGGAATCCAGATCAGCGAGGAGGGAGGGCCATGCTCACGAGGCAGCGTGTTGTCAGCGTGCTTTGGTGTCAAGCCATGAAAGAAGCCGCCTTAGCGAGGCAGTGATGCTTAGCAACTGCCTGGATCTAAAAATAAGAGCCATTTAGCAAGGAAAACGCAGTGGAGAAATGCTCAGAGAACTAAACACATTCCCTCAGCCCTCCCTATGGCCCGGCCAATGCACGGAGCCTGCATGCACTGACTGGCTGGAGAGAAACTCCCAGGACAGCTCTGGCAGTGCCCTCTCTGTTTCACCTGAGAAGCAAAGCTGGAGCCTGGCCAGCCCACAGATCCCCTGCACTTCTGGGCTTGTCCATCCGGCTGCTCCCTGGCCTCCTCCACCTCCCTCCTCCAACCTCTCCACCACGTGCTTGGCCACATTTTCTTGGCCGCCCTCGGGGACCAGCAGTGTCCCAGGGAAGTAGGTCGGGAGGGCTGCGTGATCCGTGCCCACGCTCACCCACTGACTTCACCTTCCTCGGGGTCCATACTGCTATGGATGTGGCAAGCCCAGAAGAGCTGCAACAGGGAAGTTTTCACCTTCTGCCATCCCTGGTCCATTGGGAGGCAAACATGGCTATTTTTATCCTAGCTAAGTGCTCCTGTTCCGGCAGGCAAGCAAGAGATGCTTTGCCAGGCTAGGGAGAGGGGGGAAGCTGGGCGGTTTGATGGGTATCACAGGGTGGGATGGGGCAGCCCCAGGCCCAGGCTGACATACCCCACCCTCCCCACAGTGTAGAAAAAGGGGGACACAACTCACTTGATCACTGGTTACAGCTTATTTCCTTAGCAGACACGAGGGCTGGGCATTGTGCCAGGATTCACAGCCTTTGAGCCTTTCTCTGCTTGGGAAAAAAACAATGTCCTCCCCTAAATGTTCCTCTGGGCACTGGGAGCTGGGGGTCTGCAGGATGCCAGGGTGGGAGAAGCAGGAATGGGTCTGGTCTCTACCCTCTTGTCCAGGCCCAGACAGGTGCCCTGCTGTGGGTGCACTGGGTGCAGAGATGCCTCGGTGAACATCTGGCCAAGGACAGGCACAGCAGCAAAGTCACCCCAGAATGCTGAGCATCCCTTGCAACACATCTCAGTCTCACTGGGACGTGTGGCAGATGCAAAAAGACTGGGCCAGGCTGAGGAAAATCACCTAAGCAGTGTCTGAGGCTTTAATCAAAGTGTGCCTTGTGCAGCCTGGCTGCTGCTGGCCACATCCACCACAAAAGCAATCAGCAGGTTCAGGATGGGCAGGAGTCAGCCACAGGCAGGGCTGGTGGTCTGCACTGTGGAAAATGTCACTGGATTAACTATTTCCAGAGGATAGAAAGAGCTCTGTCAGCTCCTGAGAATCCAGAGCCCGGTTACAAGGGGTAACTGGGAGGAAGGGCCATACTCTAGATGGCCAACACATGGCACAGGCTCCACAGACACAGCTAACCATGAAGCCCATACTCACTCCAAAGCCCAGGACCAGGGAAGTGTGGAGGGCAGGCAGGTGGATGGATCAAGCCTAGCAGGGTGGGTAGGGGTCATGTGGATACACCCAGGTCCCCAAACTCATCTCTGCGACAGCAGCAGAGAGCCATGAGAGAATCAGGGCCACGTAAACCAGCCCAAGGGCTTGGCACAGCCAGCAGAGGGGTGTGATGAGTAGGAAATGCAAAGAGGGAGGCAGGCTGGGGGCCCAAATGGTGCTGCCCCACGAGGTGCACCCGAGACCCTGTGCCTCTGGGAGGCAGAGTGTCCCTGCGATCACTCAGACACCCTCGTCATGACAGGAATCACTCATTCACATTGGCCCGAGCACAAGGCGTGTCCCCTAAGTGGCCTATCTGTCACCCTGTCAGAGACAGCAATGCTTTGATAAGGGACATCTGCACAGGACTGTTGCTGCTCCCCAGGCAGCAAAGCTGCAGCCAGGAATGGCTCTTAGCGTGAGAAAGGCTGGAAAGTACGAGCAGGGCCATGCTGTCCAGGAGCCTTGTTTGTCCCCAGCGTGTGGCCACTGCAGCAGCCTTGTCATAACTGGGGAAGGCAACAAGTTTGGAAATTCACCCTGTGAAGAGCCTGGCTGGAGGCAGAACTGTGCTAGGCTGCCACCAACCTCGTCCAGACCCACGGTGGACAGAGCTGAGCCCACCCACATCCCTGCTCCTCCTCCACCCTGCAGTATTGGGCTGATCCTTCAGCTCATCTCTGCCTCCTGCTCCCTGCTGGGACGCCCCAGCTCTGGGGGCCCGAGGCCCTACACTCTCCTGCTGAAAACCCCAGGCTCAACACAAAACCCCAGACAGTCCCAAACCACAGAAGACCCTGCAGAGGAGGCAAGAGCACTGGGGTCTGCACCCAGAGAGCAGGGAGCTCTCCCCCCGGCCCTCTGCTTTCTGCAAACAGCTGGGGGTGGGTGTGATTGGGGGACACGGAGAGGGAAAGACAAAATTTAACACCTCATTAGGTAACTACAAGGCATTGATCTGCCCTACCAGCCTGTACACTCTCTAATTGCATATCTCCATTCTTATTAGTTCTGTCGAAAAAGCAGAGAGCCGGACTCAGGAGTCTGATCCTATCTTTAGGAAATTTCAAACAGAGATGTAATCGTCAAGTGCTTGAAATCACGGTGCTTTATCCACTGTTAACTGTATTTTAAAGCCATGGTCATCAACAGCAGTCCTCGGGGATGTGCTCCCAGAAGATGCCATTAATCCTATTTTGGCTGCGGTCTCCTGGTGTCTCTGGGCTCAGATTTACCCTCGGCAACAAGGGACAGCTCTGCTTCCACAGCAGAGAGGGCTCCCAGGCAGCTCCCGGGCTGGGACAAGGGGTGTAGTAACCAGGGACTGGTTCCAGAAGCAGAGGGCAGAAACAGGAGCTCCTTAAACCAGCTTCACCCTTTGCAAATATGCAAGCAGATGGAGATGAGCAGCTCTGCACCAGGGGCTATTCCCCTCCCAGGACCCAGACAGGCCCCCAAGTCCAGAGCAGGGATGGTCATGGCCATGGAAGTGTCTGGGGAGGGCTCTAGGCAGGGCAAATGGCCTCACTCAGGAATAAACCACAATATTTACTACAGCTGCAGAGGAAATGGATCTGGGTGACACGAGACCAAGACGAGCCCCTTGGTCTCTGCAGACAGATGGGTCTCTGGGATCTTGGAACAGCTACAGGAGACCAGCAGGTCCTTGGAAGGTGATGCCCCAGGAGGACATCAGCCAGGACACACACAGGGGAGGGCTGCTCCCATCTCCACTAACCCACCCTGCAGAGCCACATGGGCAGGTGGGAGCCACTGTGAGATTCAGACCCAGGGGGAATTTCAGCTGCTGAGAAATCTTGCAAAGCTGGAGGAGGAACAGATGATGCTGCAAGCTGCTGGGAGAGCCTTGCAAGCAGGAATGCTGCAGGAGGAAGGGAACCTCCTCAGTCAAAAGCAAACCAGCAGGTGTGAGAAATCTGAGTGTGCAGGAGGGAGAAAGGACTTTGCATCACACTCTGTATCCTCGAAAGCCAGTCACCTGCCTCTGCTTATGCCTCCAGCAAGGAGGGATTCCCCAGCATGGCCTCACTGCTGGGTGGGCTGCAGTGGGGCTGTGTCCACCCAGAATGTTTCTTTGCCACTTCTGCATAACAGATACAAAATCTGTGTGAAGAAAAGACTTGGTCTGGGGAGTGGAGACTGGAGCAGTCCTGGGCTCAGGACATACCCTGAGTCTCACGAGCCCACCCAGCATTACAAAGCATCTCATGTTTGTGTGCTCAGTGCCTGTGGGCTCAGCTTTTATTTAAAGAGGAACTAGATACTATTTCCAACCTTCATTTATGCCATGCTGGATGCCACACCAGGGACCCTTTCAGCAGCTCAAGTCTCCTGTAAGAACAGATGTGCATCTCTGTCACGAGCAAGTCCACACTGCGGACACGTGTCCTCCTGTTCTGCCAGGGCAGGGCCCTGTGCCTGAGCTCACCTCCATAGGAGGGGATGTCTGTGCTGTGACTGTGGTCTCAGCACTCTGCTCTCAGCTGCCCATCCCATTCCATCCTATCCCATCCCACTGGCCGGGCAATGGTCACAGCAGAGGGGCCAAAAGCAGGGGGTGGGGCTGGGGTGCTGTAGGTGGGTGCTGCTGGAGCACCACTTGCTCCACTTGTAGGCTGGGGGAACAATGGGATTGGAACTTCTGAGCAGCCGCAGGTCATTAGAGCATCCTGGCCCCATACACTGCTGGGAGGGCCCTGGCTGAACCCTGGAGCAGGGCAGCTCCAGCTAATTAGTCATTAATTGCTTCAGAAGGGAAACGAGCCAGCCCAACCTCTGTATGCCTGTAGCAGAGTGACCCGTGGGCCCTGGGACACATCCAGGCTGCACATCACTGAGAAATGGCTGAGGGTTCATCTGTCACAGCAGAACTGGAGGAGCTGCCCAGAGCAGTGGGTGTCCATCTCCCAGCAGCCTCCCCAGCCCCTTCCTGCCCCCACGGAACTCCTGGGAGCTCCCAGCCTCTGGCAGCAGCTTGGCAAAGCTCTGAGCTGTGCTGCAGTGAGTGGCAAGCCCGGCTCATTTAATCTATTCAATTGGATTCAATTTCCAGCCACATGATTCAATTAGCCCTGGAGGGACAGCACAGAGAGCAGACGCTGCAGAGCATGGCCCAGCCCGTGCTCCAGCAGCTGCCGAGCTGGGAGAGGGCAGCATAGGACCCTGTGCTTCTTCTGGCCCTCTGGAATGTGCTGAGATGTTGGGGGATCCAGAGGAGCAGCATTCTGTCCAGGAGAGCAAGGGCTCCTCTGGGCACAAGCTGCTGGTCCTGAGTGATGTGTGGGCAGCTGTAGGGCAGAGGCTGGGGAAACCCCATCCTGAGCATCTCTCTTTGCAGTCAGTCACAACCCTGAGGGGTGACAGCCACGCTGGGTCAGATCTGAGGTTTGCATTCCTGAGCACCTGCCAGGGTGGCCCAAAGCAGCTTTACGAAGACAACAGCATTCAGCAATGCTCCCTCGAGTGTGCTGCCTATCATATGTATTTGGGATCACCCCTCTGCTCGATCAGTGTCCCCCTGGGCACAACCACACTGTGCTGTAGTGGGCAGACCCAGGGCTCTGACCAGCACAAAGGACTCTCAGCAGCCTGGCAACAGCCCTTCTCTAGACTCCTGGTCCAGACTTCCACTCATCCCTTATTTTTCTGTCTACCCTCCCCCTGGAAAGCATCAGCAAAGGCATTAGTAAGCTGCCACCAGGGGAAAAGCACATCTTATCCTGGCCCCTTTGGATTTCTACACTTCCCAAAGCTGGGCTTTACCTCTTTCCTTCCAGGTTACTGCAATGGTTCATCTGCCAAAAAAACCCATCATACTTCTGTCCAGCATGACCCTGCTCATCCCAACAAGTATCAAACAGGGAAACAGAGCTTGACAGGAGATGAGAATAAATAGCCATAAGGCATCAGGGCTGACACCAAGAGCTGCTTTTGAGTGCCAAGAGCCAGCTGTAAATCTTACAACTGACTGCTGGCCACACACTGTCCCAATACACACATTGGCAGTTGTGACTTGGCAGGGGGACAGCCACTCCTCTGCCTGCCCTGGACTGGAAAGAGAGCAGCTCCACCCTGAGAGGGAAGTGTGGGGAAGCAGGTGGAGCACACTGAAGTTGATCCCTTGTGCAAGTGCCTCTAGGAGACATCCCTTTCTGGGACTTCTCCTCCTGATATCCACCGTGCAACAGTCTACAGGACCCCGGAGCAGGGAGTGTCCAATTCTTCAAGCAGGAAGAGAAAAGCACCCCACAACAGACACCAGGACATGCTCACATGGAAGGCAGCTCACATGGAAGGCAGCTCAGTCCCTGTGCCATGGATACGGGACCAGAGCAGGCAAGAGCCATGACAAGGAAGAGGACAAAGAGGTTTGCAAAGCAAGTGCAGCAGGTGGGCAAAGGTGCACTCTCCTTCTGGCTGCTGTACATGATCACGGGGTTGGTTCTACGTGCTCCTGGCAGCCCCAAAGAACAGACAAAACATCATGGGAAGCTGCCAGCCCGTGCAGGGAGGACTCAGCTCCTGAGGAGCTGCCTCTCTCTCTCTCAAGTCTGCATGAAAAGTTGGACCTGTAAGAGCTAAGGAAAAAGAGATCAAAAATCACAGAGGCACTTACAAAACAGTTTTTAGTAACTCCCTCCAAAGTTTAGCTCAAATTCAACTGTCTTCCAGAATTCGGTCATTATTTTGTAAAATATTTGTCTCCCTGCAGCTGCTGCATAATTTAAAGGCAGCAATATGATTTCTCCCCACATTCTCTAAGCCTCAGAAACAGCTCTTCCAGTAACAGACAGAGTTATGAATTAGATATAACAAAATACACTCACCTGCTCAGATCAGATGCGGGAAAGTTTGAGGCCATCACACACATCCTGAAGCTGAACATTAAGCTTTAAATTACTTTTTGCTCAGTTCACGCTGGCCTCAAAACACAAATAGTAGTAGGGTGTTTAACAAAGCAGGCAAACGTGCAGCAGAATCTGTGAGCAGGAGTTTGCTGACACCAGCAGCGGAGAGAATCACACCATGCACAGGCAGGTCCCTTGCTCATGGGCTCTCAGCCTTGCTCATGGTTTCCTTACTGCCAGCCACAGGGACACATAAGAGGAAGATGGATGCTGACTACTGGATGGTACCTGCAGACTGGACCAAGGACAAAGCATCACTGCAGCACCACACCTCCCTCTGCACAGGCAGGAAGAGCCCAAGGGCAGGCGACAGCCCTGCTGCAGCCAGTGTGCCATCAAATGGTGACAGGGCCAGTCCCATAACCACCCCACTCTCCCCCTTGTGAATGACAAACACTGCACACTCTGGACAGGCAGGGCTCTGCTATTTATTGAGCTCTAGATTTGTATGTACATCCATTTACAGTGCTTGGTTCAGTGACAGTGTGACAAGAGGACATGTATCACAGTCTTTCCCAGCTCAGACTTGGATGAGGGCTGGGCTCCGGAGCTGATCTCACACACAGCCTGGGCTTCTATGATCATCCCAGCAAGGGAGCATCCTCAGGGAGACAAGACTTTTGATAGCTGAGCCCAGAGCGAGAAGCTGAAAATTCCAGAGGTTGCCAAGTCAGAAGCAGACTCATTCCAAACTCTCTCATGTATGTGTCCAGGCTCAGCCTAAATGGGCTCAGAGAACAGGAGGCATTGGAGACAGCTGGATGACTCAAATGTTCCAACAGTCACAATGCTGGGGACTGCACCTCAAGTCCCCTTGAGAAGGAACTCCCCCCTCAGAGGTGAAATCCCTCTGTATCCCCCCCAGACAAGCACCTCGTGCTGCAAACAGCTGTTCCTCATTTTCCACTGGAGAAGCTGCCTCTTCTACATGCCCCAGCCTGTTCTCAAGCAGTGATTTTATGGAGCCTGCTTGCTCTCCTAAGCACTGTCCCTCTGACACATACATATTTCCATATACTTGCATGGCAGAAAGCAAGTAAGTGTCTGGCTTAGCTGTTAAAAGCCAGACAATTCCCTGCTGAGGAATAGTATCTTCTGCTGAGAGAGGCCGGTGCTCCCAAGGAAAACACAGGGACTTCATCAGGTGTTGTGCCCAGTGGGTGGCCAAGGACACAGCTTTCTGTTTCCCGTGCTCATAGCAAGTAAGATGAAACATTAACACAATTAACGCACATTAGCATGAAAAAGCCTTGCCTAAAAATGGTAGTAAATGAGCATGATATTCACATTACTCACACTAACCTACAAGGCTAAGGGCAGGACTAGGCACTTTTTAAAAAAAACACCTGTTTTCTACGGGGGGAAAAAACCCTGTGGATCTGGGATTAAGTAACTTCTCTATTTCAGTCCACCAAGTTAGGCCAGATCCTAACATCATAACATCACTGCTGGGAGCTCAAAATGCATGAGCAGGGAACAGGTGTGGAACGGGTGTTTATGCTGTGTATTCCTGAGCTGTGAGCCTGACACAGCACTCTGAACAGGCTCTGCCAGATCTGGGCACCTCTGAAGCACCTGCTCTGGAGCAGAAAGGTCTGCCTGTGCCCCACAGCATCATCCCAGAGCTCTTCCTTAGGAAGCTCTCAGCAGACCGGGGCTGTAAGTCGCTTGGTGAAGACAGGAGGGGCAAGAAAGTGAAGTCATTACTTCTCCAGATGCATTTTAACTGTGTGCTACACACAAGGGAAAAACTGGAGACGACTTCATGCATGAAGGTCACCAGGCACCTGCAAACACGTGCAAGGCAGATGTTCCTGTGCGGAAGAGGAGGATTGTCGTAAAGCAGTCTCTGATGGGCAATAAGGTGAGTGGGGAGGAGTCAGCCTCTCCTCTGCCCCATGAAAACCAAATATCTAAAAATGTCCCTCTACTTTAGAAACAGCGGATGAGGTGGGGCAAGGAACAGTGACCCCAAGCAGAGCTGGTCTCCAGTAACAAAGTGCTCTGTTTGATGACCCATATTCTTGTATACTGGCTCACCCTGGACCCTGTAAGCCAACAGCCTTGGAGGCAAAGTTTCCCCTTCTCCAGTAATCTGATGGCTTGGTTGAAGTGATACCTTCTGACATCAGGAGACAGCAGTAAGCAAGGCCTGCTCCTTGGGGAAACTGTTTTATAATCCAAAGCCATTCCCAATGGGATGGGAGTGGATTTGACTTACATTACAGGAGGACACGTTGACACAGGCTGATGGAAAAGAACAGCCCTCACTTGGGATCAGAGAGCTTTCCCCATAGAGCAGGTGAGCAATCTCTACCCAGAACAGTTTCACGCAGCTGGGCTGGTTTTATTATTTCAGTTGTGAGCTCTCCCCAGCTCTGCTACAAAGGTTTCCAGTGCATCTTCCCTGAGGCTGTGGAGGGAATCTCCCATTGCTATGTCACAGGAGCGGCTGCCCACTCCTGTGGCACCATAAAAAATTGCTTCCTCCTCAACATGCCAATCACCTCTCCTCAGCCCAAGTTCTGTTGAAAACACATTCCTTCGGGATCAAACACACAGCAGCAAGGCGTTCCCCTAAAAGAAACACAGTCCCTTCTGCAGGCAGGAGGCAAGGGGCGACCGGCCGCAGAGCTGGAGTGTCCCTGCCCACACGGGCCCGTCTCTGCTCAGCCGGCGCAGCGGCAGCGGCCCCGCTTCAGGAGATCGTAGAGAATTCCTTCAGCAGCAGCTCCTGGCTCAGCGTGTTGAAAGCAAGGTTCTTCCTCACATTGATGCTGATGGACCGAACCTGACAGAAACAAAACGAGATGTTTTAGCCATGGGACTCCTCCTGGCTCCTCATGAGCCTGGTAGTTTTGACATTGCTGACCTCCATGCTCAGCATGAAGCTGTTTTGCATTTACAGCTCCACAGAAATTGCTGCAGCAAGCTCTCACTGAGACTCTAGCAAGGAAATGCTGAGGTTTCAGCCGTTTCTTGGAAAAACAGGAATGTCTACAGTGACATCCCAGCAAGCAGAGTCAATTCCCAATGAGACAGGAATGGGAGAAGATGCTCTATGTGAATGCATGAGCTATGATGTGTTTCCTGTCCTGGGGCAAAGGGATGGGGGAAATGAGCACTCCCAGGTTGCAGCTTGAAGATCATATTCTATCAGTGCCCACTGGAGTGCCAGCCAGCATTTCCCGGATTAATGCAGTGCCATGGCCTCTGTCCTGCTCCAGAACCCACAGAGCCAAAGATACAGACTGAAGGAAAGGACAGAAGCCATGCCACTGTGCTGTGAACACAAATTATCACCCAGGCTGGCAAGAAACCCCCGGGTCCAGAGCCAGCTGTGTGTACTCTGAGTGCCGTACACATGCAGCTGGCTCACTCACTGTCTCTGAAGAAGAGACACCTTTATCCCTCAGTGACACCCAGACTTACTGGTCACCCACAAAGCATGAAGAAGAGCTGGGCAACCCTGTTGACAGCAGGTTCCCTTCCCCCCTCATGCCTGCAGACTCATTGGCCAAACACAGAGGCTCCAGACTGGGCTCACTCTCAGCTACACTTGGCAACGAGAAAACAAAGTCAAACATCATCTGTGTCAGCGACTGTGCAGCAGTGACAGAAAGCAAAACTGACACAAGCTCATCCAAACAACAGGATTACAGTTCCCAGAGACTTGGAGCCTGTGATAATAAGGTTGTTGCTGACCTGGTTAGTGTTTTGTGCTTTATAAAAGCACTGGGGGAAGAATTATATAGATGCATAATGAGGAATCCAGCACTGGGGGCTGGAAGAGCACACACACATATATGTATATATATATATATATATATATATATATATACACACACATACACACACACACATACACTGCCGAGGGTCCTACTTGCTGCCCTGGTGAGAGAAAAAGAGGGAAAGGGCAGAAAGCTACCCGAAAGGCAGAATTGTGTAAGAAAGGGAAGGAAACCAAAACTTGGAAGGTTAACAGGGAAAGTTGCGAAATGAGCCCCAGTGAGCCCCACTGCATAGACCCTAACAACCTGAGCATGCCAGAAAAGATGTCTACCCTTAAAGACAAAGCACTTAAGTTTTACGTCATCTGCAGAAACCACAAACTCTCCTTCATCAGGATGGCTGGCAGAGACTCCAAGCATCTTTGTTCCCTTGGAGCACCCCCTCAACTCTCTTCTTTAGGTGTCTTTTTACTTACTCCATCCTCAAATAGTTTGGGACCATGTCTTGCAAGATAACCACAGGTTGTACCCTGTGTTAAACACCACTGCAAGTGGTCTCCAGAACACTGGTTGGCAGTGCTGCCAGGAGACAGGAGTCCCACTGACAGGATCTGGTCCCAGTCCTACCAAGTGCTCCCATGCCAGTGATCCAGTCAGTTCTTACAAGAAGGAAAGAACAAGGGTAACAAGCTGTGGGGAGTCCTCTGCTCTGGGGAAAGTGACTGCCTGAAGAAAAGGGACAGATGCTACAAGTAGTGTAAGCCAGTATCCTTATTCTGACTAGAAGCATTTCTGTGGGTCCCAACAACAGAAAGAACAAGCAGGAATGAGCTCCTGGCCCCAGGAACTGCTGCCAGAGGCCAGGCACCAACAGTAGAAGATTCCCAGCTTGTACACAAATCAAGGTCTCCCAAGGAGTCTCTGCAAGCCCAGAAAGGGAGGCTGGAGTGGCACAATGAGAACACAGGGCTTAGCAAAAATTGTAGCTATAGGGTAGAGCACAAGAAATTAATTAGCCTGATTAGTTTGCAAAGAGAAGGAGGAACAGAACAAACACACTCCATTATGTAAAATGAGGTCAGAAAGAGAACAGTGAGTAATATTTATCTGACTCCCCAGGGATGGGGCAAGAAATATTCAGCCTAATTTAAGACAAAGAAGATTTACATAGGAAAAGAGGAAGTACTTTTAAAAACCTATGGGCTGTGAAGCAGTGAAGTAGCTCACCTGGAGCTCCTGTGGAGCTAGTTTCATTTAAAGACAGCTTCAGGTTTCAAGAGTAGCTTTAGACACAGACTTTGGTCAAGAGCAGTCTAGATGGATCTGCCTCAACACAACTTGAGGAGAAGAGTGGGCATGGTAACACACAAGAGTGACGTTTACACAAATTTCTGCCCAGCATTTCTTCTGCTGTGAGAAATCAGGCAGCCTGAGCCAACCTGCTTAAAAGGTAAGAGTAGCTCAAATTAGAGTTAAATCAAGTTATCTCCAGCACGAGGGCTCAGCACAGGGAGCCAGAGCTCATGTCCCTTCTGGAGCTGGAAGACCAGACAGTTACACAGGGAGGTGTCAGTCTGTAACAAGGATAAACTTCAGAAGCTTCCTGTAGTCTACCTAAGCTTCTCCATAACAATACACCCCAGGACTCCTCCTAGCTCATGGTGCAGTGGGCAGCCAAGGCCTGGCTGCCAGCCTGGAATTTACCAGATCCCTCCAGACTGGCTTACACAAGGGCCCCAAAACTGCAGAAATTAGGGTCAGAGCTTTAACATTCATTCTGCAAGGAAGTACAATCAGAGCACATCCTCTCTTGCTTCTGCATGGAGTAACCAGGAGCATTAGGGCCAGAAGAGCTTTTAAATTGTTTTCTTACTATTAGTCCACAAACTTTGAAGAAATAGGAAATGCATGAAATGCTGACATCATCTGGAGAAGGATGAATGAGTGAAAGAATGGATGAAACAATGGCATTAACCATGGGGGGAAAACACGATTCAGTTCTACTTTTGTGTCATTAGAGCTGGTAGTGTGCAAGGTTGTACTGACACTCCTATTTCACAGCAAGTCTCATCAATTAAACCTATTTCTAATCAACAAGCAGCCCTTAATTTATTTGTACAGTGGGAAGAAGGTTTACACTGACTACTGCATTTAATTAAAAGTCAAATTAATATAATTTCCCCCATAGAAATCAATCCCTAATCAGACTATGTTGAGACTGATGAAACCTGTCTAACTGCAAAGACAGTGAATGTTTTGGAAAAATACTGAAATCTCTTTCCACACACTCTTCCAGCTGCAATGTGACGGTCCAAAAGCTCACATCCAAACCGTTCATTCTGTCAAAGCAGCCCAGACCTTAAATGACATCCCTGAGGCTTCAAAGAAAAAGAAATAAAAAGTGTTAGAAAACTTCCTAACTTCCTTCCTTTAGCCCCTCAAAGGCAGCACAACATGCCAAAAAACCCCGTTGATAAAACAATCGGCACATCACCTTCCACCACAATGTGGCTGCAGTATCGCAGCCTTTAAAAACCTCTCTGTAAAGGGAATGGGAGAAGAAAGCAGATTTTTCTTCGGGATTAGCAAGAAAGAGCAGTACTGAGGCAAAGCAAGAGAAGTGAAGCAGTGCATTAGCAAAGCAGGTCAAAGGAGTGAGAACAAGATTTCTAAGCATAAAGGAGCCCACAGAATGGCTTGGGGAAGCTTCTGCTCACCTACTTAATGGGAGCAAAGAGAGATAAAAAGGCAGCTGAAAAGGAAAATGTCTCCTCTGTGTCGTTCCCCACCCAAGAAGGGTTTGCTTTGATGCATTCACAGATAGTGATAAAAAACCTGGTGGAATCTGGAAAGAATTACTTGCAAAGAGATCCTTGTCCAGGAAGACCTGATGGGACTGTTGTGAATTTGGAAACCTGTAGTTCACCACCAGCCCTCCTCCTTTGGTACAGCCCACAAAGAGAACTGCAGTAACTTCCCTCTGCCCCCTCCATGAAATCCTGTAAACCTCAGAGGTTAAACACAAAGCATTGGGCAGGGGGCTATTATCCAACATCAGACAAGCATCAGAACCTGAAGCAAAGACTCAGAAGCTTCACAAAAAGCAAGCAAGTACCTGGTTTGAAGAGGCTATGGGGAGGACAGGGCAGATTAGGGCCTTTTTGATGAGTTGTTTGAACAATTAATAAAGCCATCAGTTACTGTGCACCTAGAGAAAAACAGAGCAAGGAGGCTGGGAGGCCAACTGGATTTGCTGAAGACAAATCATAACGTATCAGGTTCATTTCCTGCTGTGTTGAGGGAACAGCTTAATGGAATGCAGGGGATTTTCTGTAGCTGTGAGTAAAGAACATTTAATAGGGTCCCAATTCTCAGGGCATCTAGAGATGTGGATTAAACAGATTCACAACTGGGTCAAATCAGCACATTTATACAGTAATTATTCAGGCTTTTATATGCTCTAGAGGGGAGGGTCCCAGAGGTACCTGGATGGGCAATTTTCAGATGGGAGTTGACAGGCTGGTTACGATAAACAGATTGTTAAATGATACAAAATTGGGATTTTGAAAAAATAGGAAATTGGTCTAGGAAGAAAATAATTTTGGCTGAAGTCTGTTGTGGCTGTGATGATCATAGGACTGCGAATGTCATTTTAATCAATTGGCATGATCAGCCTGAGCTTCTGCCAAGCCAAGTGGAAAGTGGAACATGAAGGAAGCAGAGCAGTCATGTGGCCAAGAGGCTGGGGAAAGAGATGCTGGCTGAGGGTGCGAGCCCTTGGGACAGAAGAGATGACAACAGAAACAGGAATGTGGTTTTTTTCCAGGGTACAGTAATAGAAGAAGCCTGTGTCACAGGAAGGCTATGGCCAAATTTCTTTGCATGTATTCCAGGAAAGCTGGATCAAACAGCAGGCCAGAGAGACAAAAACAAGCACAAAAGAACACTGAAAAATTGCACAGAAGCAATTGCAAGTGGTTTTGCCCATATACTACCCAATATCAGGGCTGGAATGACCCCAAGACAGTTAAAAGCATTCTATAAAAGGAAACAAAACCAATTCAGATGCCTGTTCTGGAGCAGAGCCGACAGAGGGATGCACAACATGCCCAAACTCATGGAGACTCGTGACAGAGTGGGCAGGCATCAATTACTCATCAATCAGCAGGGACAGAGCTGGGAGAAAGAATCAGTTCTCAGACTGGTGGAGAAGGCTGCCAAAGTCAGAGATCCCTCCCTTTGCTGAAGCTGTAATGATTCAAGAGTGAAGCTTCCCTCAGACATCAGCCACTACCAAAACACTGCCTCCATGCTCATGTGGCTGTTGGACAAGAAAAGTTCCATCAGGGCTCTCTGGAGCAGGGTAAGCAAGCTGGCTTGCTCAAGAATTATAACTACTAACCTGAAGTATTTAGACTCATTTTTGCCTCCGCTCTATAATTTTTATGGGGCTTCCTACCATCAGTCTTCTCCTCTTGCAGATGGAAACATTTCTAGGGAATGCCTTCACTTTCTTTGCTTGGGAACCCTATTTTGTGAGTGATGGAGGAAAGCAATGAGCAGGAACGTGTTTCACCGGCATCACATGCTCTGCTCAGTCCCAAACTTCATGGTCCCCTTAACAACAGCAAAAAAGCAAAGTTGCTCTGTGATTAAACTCCAGGTGGGAGCAGGCAGCTCAGTCAGCTTTTCCCCATACAAATTTACCACTGCAAAGCACAGCAAATCCCTGTGGCAAAAGGGACAGAGACTGTCTGACCAGTGCTGGCCTAAGCAGCCTGGAGGTTCCTCTTCAGCCACGCAGGGAGCTCCAGGAAGCTCTCAGTTAAGACATACAGTGTTTGTCCAGATCCTGCTTGTGCCCTGTCTTTGGAGGCAGTCCAGTGGAGTAACAGGACTGCTCAGCTATACCCCAAACACAACTGCCCAGGCCATAAGCAAAGGCTCTGGAAGCGGGCTGTTGGTTGTGCAGTCAAGGCAGCTTACCAGCTCTTTGAAGAAGGCAGCCTCCTTATGCTGCTCTGAGTAGCGCTCGTACTGGTCCAGTCCATCCTGCAGCTTCAGGGTCAGCGTGTCGTAGTTGGACCGTACCACTTCCAAAACCTGCCAGAAACAGCCAAGCACAGCACAGGAATCAGTATCCACGGACGCCTCAGCATAGGAGGAGCAAGACTGAGACAGATCACAGCTCTGGCACCTGTTTTCACAACAGAGATGGCTTTAACAGCCAATATTTGGCTCATGACTAACAACATGGAGGTGGGCACTAAAGCCTTCCTAATGCCAAGAACAGTCCTGAAATTTACAGAATTTCTCCATTCCTGAGAATGGTAGATGGAACCTATACCCATGACAGCAGCAGCTTTCTGTCATCAGAATTAGACACATTAATAAATCAAGCAGCTAATTACCACATGTACACCCAGATACAACACAGAAACACTATACAAACACAGGTTTGCCCAAACCCAGTCCTTCCAAGGTTAGTTTTGCCACCACACTTCCCTCCTGGCTTGTGAATCACTGTTCACAGCCTGCTAAACCACCAGCTTCTACAGCTGCTCAGGTCAGCCTCCATACAGAGCACCGTATGTCTCTTCTGATGGGAACAAGCTTCTGACAGGCACTAAGAGAAGATCAGCCTTGGTACGGACGCTGCTTTTAGAAAGAGATGAAGACATGAATTCAGGTCTTTCTGCCCAGGAGATACTTTACTGTCGGCCTTCACTGCAACCACAGCAGTTCCAGCTTTTATTACTACTCTGCTCCCAGTGTTGGGCTATACTTGCAAATTCATAGTTACACATCTCTGTGCTACTGAACTATTCATTTTCCTAACTAGGGAACACCAAGAGGGACTCCCACAATGATTTTTAGCTTTAAAGCATTGCATGGACTAACATATTCCTCAAAGCATTTGAGATGGTTAGTGACAATAATGTTTCTACAAGGAACCATAGAGCTCAACACTCCTGGGCAAACGTATGCCTGAAACAATTCTCTTATACACATGAACTTCTTTCTTAGGCTGTTTCCATTTGCTCTGAGAGCTAAACAGAATATCATCATCTGAGGTTTGCACTACAATAGCCCCTGCTTATGATAAGCTTCAGTCAGGAAGATACATGGTATAAGGTGCAAAGGAAAAGGACCCTGCTCCAAGGCATCACAACTCAAAAAAGATCCTAAGAAGAGCATTGTAGAGGATTTAAGACAACAGTGACCAGAACAACAAGCAGCCCTTACACTTCTCCTCTTGTACTCCCAACAATGTAAGCACTACTCTCAACTGCCCCTTTAGGCAGCTGGCAGCTCCTGCTGTTTACAGGACTGAATCTTGTCCTTACGTCCTTTATTCTAAGAAATCTAAACTTGCTTATGGTTCCTTCAAAAGCTTGTTTCCCCCAAACTCTGCATGTGGCAGTGGCACACAGAGACACATGCTAGGGCCTGAGGTGGCAGAAGCCACAGGGAAATCACCCAAACGAGGACTGGCAGCAAAAAAGGGGTTCCAAAAGTGGTTCCCAGGTGAGATGGTCACACAGAAATCTCTGCAGTTCAACTGTCCTCCAGCATTCCAGAGGCAAGCTAGGGACAGGAATAAGCATTTGGACTTGAAGATCTCAGAGGCCTTTTCCAAGTGCACTGATTCTGATTCTGCAATGTTATTTAAGAACAGCCTGCCAGTATTGCAAAGGCTTGCAGCCTCCTCTCCAGGACTCATTTCCTAATGCTGTTTTGCTTGTCAGCTCCACTGGCAGAAAGAAATCCCTGCAATGACAGCCATCTCCAAATTCAGCCTGCCCTTCTTGTTCCTGTGTGCAGAAGCTGCAAGAAGTATTGCAGAGCCAAAAGCAACGATGAAAGAAAGCCACCTGGGCACAGGAATAACTATCCACTAAGGATGGAGCGTAATAGCATAATGCACCTTCCTCTCAGCAACAAAGAATCTGGCAGCTTGCTCCTGTCAATCAGAAGCAGCCAAATTGACCAAGATTAATAAGCTGCGGGGCAAGAACCTGGTTTGAAAGGTGAGGAGTTGAACAGGCTTCTCCAGCAGTAACTCAAGAGCAAAGGCATTTTATTCAGGGCTACCTCACTCCCCAGGAACCTTCCCTTCAGTCTCCTTGTATTCCCACACACCCAGGCATGCACAGTGCCACACACGTGTGATCAGTTAATGGATGCACGTTTCTTTAGGAAGAATCAGGATTCCTCCTTGCTAGCTCTGAGCAGAGATCTCTTCAGATACTCAAGAGAGGTATCCTCAAACCATGGTGAAGAGAAGTAAACTCTGAGGGCAGTAGTGAGCTCTGTAACCATAACCCTTTAAGTCTGCCCTCTTGCATCACCTTTGAAAGGCAGCTAAGAACTCGGTTTGATACTTTAGGATGAGGACAGGGAAGGAAAAAGAGGCCCCAAAGTCTCTACTCTGTTACTTATCGTAATCTCTGCAGCGAACTTGAGATCAGCTTATCCCTTTAGCTATGTATTCCATTGGCTTCCACTCCTTATCTCCTTTAACTACGAAACAGAACTTAAAAAAAACGGGTAAGTTAAAAATAAACAGCTTCTCCCCACTGCCTGATAATTTCCCTTTCTTGCTGCTGCTGAGAAAAAAAATGCTACGTGGGATCTGAGATAAACCCACTCACAGATCATTTCAACTTCATACCTTGTAATGGATAGAAACTGTTACTGAGATTAGGACCTGCCATCCTTGAGACAATTTCATCTGCTCTTTAAGATGCAGCTGCTAGACAGAGGACAGGTCAAAGAGCAGCAGAAGGCATTAAGAATGTCTAACAGGAAGGTTTAAAAGACATCAGCTTCCTACCCAGATGACAAAAACCTCACATCCTCTGTGTAATAGAAGACTGTGTGACAGCATCCTTTGCCCTTCTTACATGTTGCTTTGACTTTTGCTCAGGAAAACTACTGCAGAAAGAACAGCCTTTTTCCTTAAACATGCAAGACCTTTATCTGCACCTTTCTGTCACATCCAAAGGAACTAGAGCAATTTAATTTTGAGATTAAAGCATTTTTCCTTCAAAGTCTTGTTCAACCCATTCTTCTTGGAAGTCTCTAGTCTAGAAAACATGAATTCCAAGATGGTCAAGTATGGGACAGGACTTTAAGGAAGGGACTTTTAGCTGGTCCTCTAAAGAGATTTTAAATAGTTATTCAGCTTTTTTTTTAATGGTTTACTGGATCTTTGCAGTGGAAAAAAAAAACCCCTAATGGAGTCACAATCTAAAACTCTTTTTGTAGGTTACCTTAGGGGGATCAGAGTCTTAAAAAAGCAGTATGATGGAAGCAAGCAACTCAGACACGGTCAATACAAGAAGAGTGAAGGCTGCTGAATTCCCTTCCTGCAGTTACCTGTATCAGCTCCAGAGGCTACATTCGCTCATTTTTTCCACTGCAACAAACCGGAACTCAGTGGAGCTGCACAACTGTAATTTAAAGATAATTTGCCATCAAATTAACCCCTGCCCCACCACTCACTCACTGACTGCTTTCCAGAAATTCCAGAGAAATGCTAGGGATTCAGGTCCCTGCATGCGTGTCCCCAAACCAACTTTTCAGGAGCTGCTCTGAACAGAAAGTGCTTTCTGCAGCATTCAGATTTCAGCTTCCTCCTGCAGCTACAACTGCCCATGCCCCATAAAATTCTCCTTCCCTGGTAACATCAGCAACTTGTGCGTAGAGGCATCCCCTTAGGAACACGGCAGGAGGGCTGGATTCTGATGGAGAGACTGATGTGAAGGGCTCAGCTCTCTGCAGCATCCTACCCAAGCCATGCCAGGTCACTGCACCCAGAGGAACAAGATTATTTCACAGTTTGTGGCTACTTACTTTGCTCCATCCACCAGCTCACCACTACCTTGTAAACTGGATGGACAGCCTGGGCTGGTTGGGTCAGTGGCCTCTTGTGAACATGATCTCTGAAACCATTTCCCCCAGAAGCAATTGCCCCTGCCCTGAAATCTTCAGCATTCAAAACAGACCATCGTTTTGCTGCACTAGTCACTCCAAACCAACTTCCTCCTTACTGCACCAGAGCTGTTCCCTCTGACTAATCCTCAACAGGAGCCAACATATTGCACTCTCCCAAGAAAGACTGGACCTCCTGAAAGAGCCTGTCCTGGGGAAACACAGCGATTACACGCAGCAGTCTCCTATCCCCATTGTGCCCAGGACACAGCTACTGCTAGCAGCAAAGCCACAGGGGGAGCTGCACCAGCAATAAAACCTAATGGGCAACATGCAGTACTAGGACCCATCTATCTGGCAGACATCATTTGCTTCATTGCTTAGTAACTTTTTAACCTGCAGAATCTTTCATCATCTGCAACTGCAGTCTCTGCCTTACTGGAACATAAAATTAGAGAGCACCAGCAATTCACAGCACCCAGCAAAGGAGCTGATGGTGGGTAGATTCCAGGAAGCATGCAAAGATAATGACAGAAAAACAAAAGGAAAAACAGAAGCAAGAACAAATCAATGTCTCTACACCATCTTTTTAATCAGCACAGGAAAGCACAAGAATGCAATCAGTCAGCATCACCAGTACCTCACTAAAGCCTCTCCATGCCCCTAAGACAGTCATTACCTACCACGATAGGAGCAGTTGGAACACCACTGATTGAATGATCTCACATCAAGCAAAAGGCAAAAAACCACCCCAACAATGCCCAGGTTAACATGCATTTTTTTGCCCCCACCAACTCCCTGCTGCTCACGTGGCTGGGATGTGGGAGGCTTTCCAGGTCAGGACTAGCAAGCCCTCACAGGACAGAAAAGCCAGGGGCTCTTTCCCATCTGTCCCATGCCAGGGGATGGAGCAGCCAGTCTATGGGGCATGTAATGCCAACCTCTCATCACTGCTACTGCACGACATGGCACAGGGACTGAAAGCAGCCAAACACGCCTTCTGTCCTCCCTGCAGAAGTGGTAGAGTGCTTGTCACTGCCTGTGTACCACACACAGAGGGAATTCTGGCAGTCCCACCTCCCAAACCTGGGCAAAGCCCAAAACACCACAAGCAAACACAGCAGTCTATCCCCTCAGCTCAGAGGGTGGAGGCTGTAGGAAGAGACACTAGGGTTTTCCTATTCCAGTAGAAATGTGCATTTCACACTGCAGTCCTCAAACAGGCTTGTTTATTCCAGGTTTAGTGCAAATCTTCCCCTTTTTCTCCCTCCCTAATCTCCACAACAGCTCATAGCCCGAGTGTTTCTCCACATGAATTCAACCAGATAGCAACATTTCTCATTGTAATGAAAAGGCTGCTGACACCTGGACTACAAAGAGGCTATTGCCTCTCCATAATAAAGTGCTGGATAATTGGTATCAATTTTACAGTAGTAACTTCTAATTAATATGGAAAATGATTTTTTTTTCCAAGTGCCATCACACTTCTCACAGAGCAACTTTAAAGTTGCTGATGCAGGCTGGAGTCTTTGTTGAAATTAATCCCCAGAAGCACCACAGACAAAGAACATAACTAAATAATTAGAAGTTAAATAAAAACATACACACACAGCTGCCACATTTCCCAACAGACTCTGTCCAAATCCCAGCTGCATTCGATCTCTTTCTCCCTTTCCTCTTTCAGTGTCTGCAGGAGCCAAGTTCAGAGAGAGGCTCCACTAAGGCTGCCAATGCTACACACACATGCTGGAAGCAGCTGCCGTTCACACTGGCTTCCAGGAAAGCACCCATCCAGGACTAGCAGCAGCACAGAGCTTTTGTCTGACCCAACACTACCTTACCTTTGCAGCTATCCTGGAGCTAAATGCAGTGCTGATGCTTTAGCAGCATTCCTCACCCCCACACTGATCAAGCCATGACTATTAATTCCATGTTCATGAATGCTAAGACAAAGAGGAGGAGGATGTTGCTATGATAGTTTCACAACTCAGATTCCCAAGACATGCTGCGTGTGCAGCACATATCTATGGATCCAGAGGATGTGGAGTGGGTCTGACGGGAAAGACAAAGATGTGGGCTGCAGATTCAAGTGTAATCATGCCACATATGTGTAAGACACAGAGCATGTTGCCAATCCTGCTCCGGTGCCTCAAATCTCCTGCATACAGCAGCTGCAGCTTGTACTACATGCAGTGAAGGACCCATGGCCCTCTCATGGGCTGAGAGCATGAGGCTGTAAGACAGCCCCCACCATCTGTCATTCCCAGAGTAGAAGGCATCAACTTTTCTGCCCTGAGTACAGGAAAAACTCCTGGAAGAAGGATATTTTTCTAATAGTAAAAAGTTCAGCCAGACCAAAAGACTACGTGGAAGCAAACAAGCATGCATTTCTCCTCTGAGGTATGAAACAGGATGCCACTGACACAGGATGCACCAACACTGCTGGGCAGTAAGACTCTAAGAGGTCACTGGAGGGAAGAACAGCCTGCAGAGGTGGATGCAGCTGCCCACGAGCTCCAGGGTATCAATGGGACATAAGTACCTGGTCCAGTCCTGCTGTGGAGAATCCAAAGCTGATGGAACTCATGGGAGTCTTGTTCAGTGTCTGGAGCTGGACACACAGACAAAGTTGAGCAGCACATAGCAAAGATGAGTGAGCCAGGAAATAGGGACAGGAGATGCCTCACCCTGCTCTCCACTGCTAAGGTTGGTGCAGGGATCCCTGCACACAGCTCCCACCAGGTCTACTCTGACACTTTTTAGTTTGTGTTTGCCAATCTCCTTCTGCTCAGCTCATTGAGCATTAGCCAGGACACCACTTCCAGGAGTTTGGAAGTGAACTGTCTCTGCCCACTAGTTTGTCCTTTGTCCCTGCCAGTCACTTCTCACAGTCCTGCTGTGTTCAGTGAACTGCTCTGTACCCAACTAAACATAAGTCTAACTTTCAATGTCCTAAATCCTTCCTGAGGTCTGCTTTTATACATCTGCACTTGAGTGGTATCGAAATCCAGGCCTCACCACTTCTCTACCTAAGGCAAAAGATTTTGATCGTACATAAAAGATTATCATTATTATTATTTTACTTAGCAACATCAAGGAGGGACACTTCACACCCCCTTTTCTCACCTCAGCATACAGCCAGCCTGCCAGGCTCAGATAATACATAGTAGCTCAGATGTTTGTTCAATGATCTCACAGGGATCTGTGATCTTTAAAGGAACAATCCTACAAAGGCAACAGTTTCTATCCATGGAGTGTGAGGGTTTGGTTACAGTCTTTCTCCTCTGCCCACAGGTGCCTCTTCTAAAGATAAATAATTTATAAGCTCACTCAGAAAATTACTGTTGTTCTCTGAACTCTGCTAGCAGAAATGGCATCCTATTTTGGGAACAAGACTTACCTGCTTCAGAAATGTTTTAAACCCACAATCCATTAGAAGCCTTAGGTGTTCAACTCTTATTTAATGGTGGTAAAAAAACACACTGATCCAACCAATCTGGAAACCACTCAGCTTTCAGAAATGTCTCAAAGCCAAAACTGTTATCCAGCTTCACCAAGAAGCAACTGTAAACATACAAAACAGTGCCCATTCCAAGCTCCCATGGGACAGGCATTCCCAAGAATCGACAGCTACTTTAAGAAGCAGTAAGGCTGCAAACAAGGACAAAGGCAAGTAACAAGGGAGACACATGGTCTCTATGTGCACAGCTTGCAGGGCACTTAATTTGTAAGAGGTACAGACAAGCAGAACAGATTAGTGTGGTGATAACCGTGGACATTCCTGCAGCCATCACCAGGACTAGGTAGTGCTGTGCTACAATACCTTCTCAGCTCCAGCTGTCAGGCAGCTGAGAGCCTGCCCACCTTACCAGAAAGCCTATGCCAGGAATGCTTTTGCTGCAGAGTAATTTCAAGAAGTCACGTCTATACACACACACACACACAACTCCCACACGTGCTAAATGTGCTTTACTCAACCCATTGAGGTTTGGAGCACATGGAGCAAAAATGCACGTAGCCTCACACTGCTTTTTCTCAAGACCAATCCTCCTTTCCCAGTTTCAAAGATGGTCAGTGGGTTTATACTGATCTGCATACTCCACTTGGCACAAAAACTGGCATTCTCTGTGGGACCCTGGGTGCCCTTTGCCAGACTCCAGAGACAGGCTCTCCAGGGAAAATAAAGGAGGCAAGGTCTGTGCTATTCAAGGGAGGAAAACAGGTTCAGTGGGCTTCCGCCAAGGGAAAAAGCATCCATATACTGCACAATGCTGGCACTTTCAAAACCTAGACAGGGAAAAAAAGAAGTCAAAGATCCTGAAACAAAATATCTTTAAAATTATCAGTTAATAAAATAAGCAGTCTCCAGAGCAGACATTTAGATCTGGAAGGGGAAATAGCGCCAGAAAGCGAATGAGGCCCACTAAGATTGCCTGGTTTTAGAAATTTTGTTGAGAAAGGCAGGCAGCATAAGAAAGGCCAGGATGATGGCAGGAGCATAAAACCATGAGATAGATAGATAGATAGATTTGCTATTTTGGAGCTACAGCCCATTTTGGAGTTGTGAACCCTTATCTCCAGCTGGTGGCATTTATGAAAACATTTCTCACTGCTAGGTACGTAAGAGCACTTGCAATTCTGCCAAGGCTTGAAATGCACTGCAGATAGCTATGGACTGGACCGTTAATTTTTTTATTTCTCCTTTGTGCTTACAATTAACTTAAGTGCTGAAATGTGATGGGCTATTCCAGGAGAAGCTTTTTATCTACCAGCTGCATTCTCACAGAGCAGTAAATCAACTGCTGTCATCAAAACATCACACAAGAGGACAAGAGCATCCTTATGCTCACTGTTATCATTCATGTTGCCCGTTCAGCCTAAGTGGCTAACCAGCATTCAGCAAATGAATGCTGTGATTTGTGTGCAACCTTTGGTGCAATTCTGTATTTACAGAAGACCTTGTCCTCCTGAACACAGAGGAAAAAAATAGTCAGCAGCAGCTCTTCAGCACCATTTAACTGACCAAAGCAAGGCCAGTAACCTTGCTCCTCAAGACAAGATAAAAGAGTTTTAAGTTGTGAACTGCTGCTCCAGCTAAACTGAGAAGCCAAGACAAACAAAGTTATTACAGAAATCAAAAACAGATATAAGAACCTTAAAAATGGTTGCTGCAGATTTTAAGAAAAGGTTTGAAAGAAAATCTTTCTAGGACCAGTAGCCAGAAAGCATCCTGGCAAATGCTGGAACTCAAATACACAACTTTCAGTTGAGATTGCCTTGATGAAATGACAACAGGATACCTGATGTACACCAGAGGAAACTCATTCCCAGTAAAGAAATTCAAATTTGCCCAGAAGACAGTTAGCTCAGGAATAAGGCTGTTTAGAGAATAGATTAAGGCAAGATACGCAACAAAGCCCTTTCTGCTCAATCAAATCCAGACAGAAGCAAGTGCACTGCTCCAGTTCGAGGAAACCAAAACCTAATTGTGCCCACGGAAGAAACAATGGGGAGGCTTATTCTGGTTATCGTCTAATCAAACACCTACAGTCACATGGGGCTTCTGGAACTATGTCAGGTTCACAGTAATCAGTAGAGGATCCAAGAGAGCTTGTGCCCCTCACACAGCCACCATGGACTTCTATGGGATATAATGATTGCAAAGTAACTTAGAAACAAAACCAAATCAAAACTCACCAGGACTCTGACTTGAAGATCAAGACATGTGAAAGGAGAACACAGACAGTCCAAAAAGCCAGGGAGCTTGCCATGCATTTTGATTTTCTTTTTTGATCTTTTATAGCAACTAGCAAGCAAATGGCCTTTATGAATGTACAGCCCTGGGTCTGATGCTTGCTGAGAAAAAGTGGATGCTAATCTAGCTCATGACTTTTTTTTTTTTAATGATCAGAAATATTTTTAAACTTGGTTTGCACAGCATGAATAAATTTAATTAAAGGAAGCAGCAAAACTAAATACCAATATGCTAAAAAACTGGCCATAAACCAAGTGGATGCTTGTATTTCAAGTCAAAATCAATATAGGACATGCTAGAGAAAACGAGCTAGGACTGGGGAAGGAAGGTATACATTTGGAGGGGCAGATGTTAGAAAGATCAGTTCCCTAGCTGCTACTTACATTTCAGCAATTAGTGGAAGTGATAAAAGGCAGTCATTCAGCGGCCTGAGGAGATGCAATGAAGCCAAGAAAGAGGAAACACTAAGCTCACCTGCCTAACAGACTACATGTGGAAAATGAACTGAAATCTGTTCTCAGGGAAAATAAAAACTTTCGAATACAAGCAAGAAGTCTGGATAGCCAAGAGACCCATTGAGCAAACAGCTGCTTGATTCTTTGCACTATTTTGCAGTTCTGCAGTATATTTTATGAACTAAGGTCACTGGAATCAATACACCAGATTTGAAACATGGGTTATTAAAGACTTACACAGTGACAACACAGTTCTCCTCCTTTATTTTGGTGTTCTCTCTAATAATTTGTCTTTATGACTACTGTTGAGTCTTGAGCCAACATTTCCAGGCTTATCACTGACTCCAGGAGTCCTTTCCTGCATGACAATATCTGGCATACTTTTCTACAGTTTAACGGTTCTGAGAGACTTTAAAATTCAGTCTGCAAAAATGCCTTCTAAAGATAGAGCCCAAAAGAAATAGAAGATCTATAGTCAACTGGTCAGCTACAAATAGCTGTAGCTACAAATAGCTGGAAAGACTGTAGTAGCAGTATGTTATGGAAGCAAGCTAATCAGGAAAGGTGGGCAGTGCTTGGAAGTTTGTGTGACTCAACCCATATAAAAGTTCTAGCTCTTAAGGCTTCTGCAAACCTGGAGTTGGAACTGACAGCTATAAGCTGTCTGGATGATCCTTACAGACAGAAAAATCCTGTAGTGAAAAGAAAACTTCAGCTGCAAAATGTCTGGTTCTAAGGCTGCAGTTCCAAAAGTGGTTTAAGTCAATCTAAGGGCAGATCACCTAGCCTGCAATCCAGAGTCTGAAGTTCTTCCTTCAAAGGCATTCACTGCAGAAATAAGATGTTCTACTGTGCAAGTCAGAAGTCTCTTCGTCCTAAACACAAGCACCAAGGGTGTTGGGGGCCAGGCCGTACTGACATCAGGAGGGACTGAGAAGGTAAAGGAGTAGAGACGGCTAAGATACTGGGAATGCAGCTGTGCATGTCAGGTTTACAAGAATTACAGCAGTTATGAAATTCCTACCAAGACAATGGGATCAAACCAAATCTGTCCCAACTAAGTGACTCCTCACAAACCCCAGACACACTTTGGGATCTTAGACTAATCTGCATTGCACAGCTGGAGGAAAAGGAATGGACAAAGTCTGTGATAAGGGCAGAAATAAGGAAACCAGATAATTCCTGATATGCTGAAGGAGTGAAGCTTGTTAACATTTTAATTTGTTGAATTATTCCCTTTTGTGCTGCTGGAATGTGTCATTCTTTTGAAACTCCATCTGGGCAATGCCCAGAACTGAAACAGAACGACACCATTAATGCTTGGAAGCATCCATGGCCAACACAGAAAACGTTCTCTGCCTGCAAAACCAGAACTGCTTAAACTTGACTGCTAAGTTAATTTAAAAGGAACATTTAAATGGCTACTGGGACAGATGGAAATGTAAAAGCTACTATCCAAGATAATCACTAGCAAGAGCAGGCCTGATGAGATGCTGAACATTGTAGGCTGAGACACTTTTTGACTGAAATGGAGATGTGCTGGAAAGTTGGGCAGCAGACAATCAACAAGGTGAAGCTGAGTGGGAGCAGACTTGGGCATGGACCACACACAGAAAACAACTCTGATGTTTTTGAGAAATCAAATTGTCTGCTGCTTATTACTGTCCTTCTCAGAGAAAAACATTCATGTGCAATCTCTAGAATAAACACAGAGGCACCAAAGGTTGCTGACACTCATTTGTTTTGAGTCCTTTCTCCTTATACGTGACAGAAACTATCAGAGCCCAAGATAATAGCTATGCCTCTGAAGAAGAATTCCTGGCATGGTTAAATGGCATCTTGCAATCAAAACATACCCGGAGAACAAAAAGGCCTTGTATGCCCTGGAATACACTGTTTATCCCATAAACATTTCTTCCACTTAAGTCCTTAAAATATCAGACCTACCAGCTCTTCAGCCCAGCACTCTCACGATTCATATGCTCCCAACAACAACCCCAAACACTACAGGAGACAAATCTCTTCAGAATGAGTGGCTGAGATACACTGAAAAGAGGCATTTTCCCTCTATAACAGCGAGCTTTTATCTCCACAGACATTCAGATGCTGGATGGGCAGGAAGGACGTGAAACAAAGGTGAGGTTTATTGCTGACTGGCCAGAGAAGATCACAGTGTTGGCTGTATACCCACCGCTGACAATCAAGGAAAAGGTGACATGTGCTGGCACCTGTTCTCTCCAAAGGATGAGGAGAACACAACCTATGCTTCCTTTCCAAAGCACCTTCAGCTGTTGACTCCTCAAGTTGAGCTGATCAGCAAGGTGAGCAGCAAGCTAGAGAACTACTTGTCCCTCTGAATCAAAAACATGTACCTTTTCCTGTCACAGCTCTAAACAGAACCTGCTGGCTATACAGATGGGATATACTGAAAACTTAAGCAAAGACGATGCCACTGTCCTGGGGATATGGAGCTGATCACCAATGCTTCTCCTTTCTCTAGATACTTCTCTTTTGCCATATTCCATGGATCAGTACCTGCAGGATCTGTGATGGAAATATTTCCACTGTAATTTCTGCAATGCTCGGAGGACACCAGTGTTCTACAGCCTAAAAATCCCTGTGTGAGGATTTAATGTTCCCAAGTGCCTCTTGGACATCAAACATTTTCGAAACTATTATCTCTGATGGGTTTTTGAATAAGGCTCAGGGAAGCCTTGTTCAGTACTTCTTATGAGAAAAAGGTAGCTCTGATCTGGTAGAATTAAAATTACTGAGAAGGAGGAAGAGGAGGAAGAAAGTCCACACAGCCCACATTGCCTGCAAGCAAGGAAATGAGATTTGATTTACTCTGTGATCTTGAGGTATATTCCATTTCAGCTTGAATTTCCACTGCATAAATTCAGCTTGGCTGAGCAATGTCCCTGTTAGAGACTGTCCAAAGCAACATAAGATGATCCGCAAATGATCTTTGAAGCTAAAGGTTCAAAGCCTTGGTGAGGTGGGGTTTTTTAGCATATTTTTGCATGTGCAACCCATAAACCCGTGTCTTCCCAGAAGTTTGAGGAAGACAATATAAAGAAAGCAATTAGATACAGTGCATACACAATTCTTTATTGTTGCCAATTAATCAATTTGTTTATTTAGTTCACTGGTTTAATTTCCTCTTCCTACACCACAGAGAGCAACACTGGGTCTGTTTTCTATGAGTCAAAGGGATTAGATGACAAGCTGAAGTCACTCACTAAAAGGACTTGAGGGCTTCAGTTCAGGGATTAACAACTCAGCAGCTTTTTCTCCAGATTTTAAAACCTTTAATTTGTACTGCATCAGCTGGTAGTTTTATTTGCACAACTATTTTTGTTTAAATGGGAATCAAACCCTGCTCTTCCCAAAATGCTGCTGCATTGCCCTCTTGGTGTTATTCTCACATCTGAATTTTTGACTATACGTACAGAGGACTTCATGCTTGCTTAGAAAGTTTCTTAAAAAACTGCACCTTATACTAATACATAAGTTCAAGTTCTGCTTGGCTTTTCCTGACTAACCAGGCATTTCAGCTGAGCAGTCCCCTCAGGAATTCAACACCACTAGAAGGCAGCTTGGGTGGAAGCTTTGGACCAGGTCTCTGTGTCTTCAACTCGGTTTCATATTTCAGAGAAGCTCTACAAAATGTTTGCCTGCATTTGACCACATAACACACCTTTAAGGCAGGATAAACTAGAGGGATCCATCCTCACCTTGGGCTAACAGAATAAATTGGTACCACACCTACCCTGCTGAGAAAGCCCGCGGCAGAAGCTGAAGGGGGCCACATTTTAAATTACTCTGTAGCGACTCTGATCTTACAGTTCTAAGAATCATTTGCTAAAGGGAGTTTCAGTGAAGTTGTGCTACAATTTAACCCCAACACTTCTTGAACTGAATAAGTAAAACACAGAAGCAAGTCTGCAGGTTGAAAAATTCAGGTACTTTAAAGGTCTGGGGTTTCTTGTAGCCTGAACTGGCCTGACTCAAGAAAGACTAAATTTCTTCCATATGCCTTTTTAAGGCCCGACTTGTGACTGTGCCTAGAGCTTTTGTTTGGTGCATTTTCACAAATTGCAGTAAGTAGAGCTGTTCACTTTGTTTACTTCTTCTAGACAACAACTGCCATCTACAATCAACTCAGAGAGGACAGCAGGGCAGTGCTGGCAGCAGCCACAGGATGCAACATAGCAGCAAGTGATGGCTGTGCATTAGGAGAAGTGCCATCATTTTTCCTTCTCAACTCTCTAAAACATGTAAAGGGCACTAATTAACAGGCTAGCCAAGGCACACAAAGGCTACAAAAAGAGATGTCCCTAGTGTCCTGTTAAGGCCCGATCCTAAGATGACTACCAAGGCTTTAGGAACCTACTGAACTCTCTTCGTCACAAGTCTCCAAAACTGGTATCAGAAAGAATTCAAACATCACAAGAACTGCAGAATCAAGAAAAGCAAAAAGAAATTAAGTGACCTACTTTATATTCTGTTATCACATGCTGAAAGAGACAGAATCATAAAATGCCAGAGAAGCACATGTAAAGGAATCCTCTCAAATGCGTGCACTGTCAGCAATGACACTCAGCCACCCACAGAAAAAACAAGGGCAGGGAAAAATCTCCAGTCAAATACTGTGCCAGAACAACAGCTCAGTACCCAGAGAGAAGGGAATGTACAGTAGGAGCCATAGAGAACACAAGAAGCCTGAGATCTGAAATGCTCCTCACCCTTATCCTAGCAGGCTTATTAGAGCCTCTGCCAGGGAGGGACACTGAGCATCAGAACGATCCAATCGCCTTTTCCAAGAGCGAGTGACAGAGGGCACGCGTCTTAAAACATTTTGTAGCTATTTCTCCAGCATCTGTTCTTGACTCAGTTACAAGCAGCAGGGCAGAAGAACGTGCAGCAGTCTGTAAGCACACAGGTGCAAGGCTGTAAGGTGACTGGAGAGGGTTAACAGCCCAGAGTCTGGATTGACCTCTTCAATGACAATGCTGTTAAGCATTGGAAAGTAAGGGGCTTGGGGAGACTGTAGGCAGGTGATTTCCACCCTCCATCCCCCAGGTCTCTACAGATGAATACCATAAAAATAAAAACCACTTATTCCCCGGATTTGACTTGGCAGATTTTTACATCATTCTAAAACAAAGATCAGAATCAAGCCAACTGGCCATTTTTCTTCAAGCATCTTAACCTGACCTTTTCCAAACTCATCACAGAAAAAGGTCTTCCTGACATACCTGAGCTGAAGTCACACTGAGTTATGATCTCATATGAAAAACACGGCAGCTTCAATCCCCATCTCAAAACAAAACAGTTACCTCCATCTTCAAGTCACGCCTCACTCAACTGAAGGGTTTCTGGATGATGATGAGGAACCAGGCTATACCTTAAGCTAATAATACAGCGGACAAGACCACACATTAACAACTAACTTCCTGAGCAATTAGGACAGGAGTGGTCAGTGACCAATTTCTTTATGCTAAAACATTTGGTATGACATTAACTGCCCAGCCCCAGTACCGCTTAGTCCTAGTTCTGATGCATCAACACACTAAATAGCAACAGAAGCACTTTAGGACTCAAGCAGTCCAGGAATATTATCCCTCTGGGCACTACTAAGGGTGGAAAGCTCAGCAAAATCTGCATGATATGGAAAACTGTCATCAGCCAGAGAAATTAAGTTCAGATCACGTTAATATTCTCCCCTGCAAAAAGTGTGTCACACTCAGGTATCTGCAAAGAGGCTGAGATGAAGTATTACAGCAGCTTTCTTTTTATTCTTCTGAGAAGGGGAGTTTAGCCCAGCAACAGACCTAAGTTTCCTTTCTATGCCTATAAAGTGACTTGTAGGTGGTACTGTAATTAAATAGGTTCATCCCTTAAAATAGAAAGGCACATCTTTCCAGCTGAGGTGAGAACTAAGACTCTGTAGCGAGATGCTTCCATCAAGTCACTAGTTTTCGGGAACATTAACGACAGGGTAGAAAACTCCCAGCAAAGCAGCCTAGATGCAAAAAATTTAAACCAGACAATCAGAAAGTCTAAGTTCCAGCATGCCTACCTCAGTTCCCTAACAAATCCACATTTCTGTTTTCATCAGAAGGAAGATTGTCCCTGTTCTAGTGTTTCAAGATGTTCAACAAAGAGACCACTTACTGCAAACAAAACACAGCCGAAGAACTCTACGCTGCAGTTCACAACTACCTTTTTTAAGAAATGAAAGGGACAAAACCACCTGCAGATAGTCACATGAAGCTCCATCTAGATCCATGTTCTAAGTTGTTATATAAAATGACAGATAAACCTTGGGGTGACAGGGACAGCTAATGTTTCTTGCAAGCTGGACAGATGCCTGACTCCAGCAAACCACCAACATGACATAGCTGAGCAGAGGCTGGTACCTAGATTTGGGGAGGGGTATATTTCTAGTGCAGAAGAGAACTGGAAAGGGAGACGCAGTCCTTAATCAGCCAGCTAAGCACACTCTTCCTTTAAACACTTGGAAAGAGAACTGCTGGCAGAATGAGGGACATCTCAGGACTCTGTGCGACCTCCAGACTCACATAAGGATGGACTTGTCCTGGGTTTGGAACATTCATTGTCACTGAACTAGGAGAAGGCTGGAAAGTACAATGCATTACCTAAGTGAAAAGACTGGTGCCTTACTTGCAGGAAGAGCAATAGTTTGGTTCACAATACGCTGAAGAAATATAACCAGAGGGGAGTTGTGAGCAGTGCCCAGATTCTCATAGTATTCCCACAGTACTATTATTTCCAGCTTTCCATTGTGTTAAACATGCTCAGGGGGCTCCAGGGCAGCTCAGTTGGCTCTGAAAAAGGTATTGCAGACCTTCCTAAAGCCAAAGCACCCCTAGAAGAGTTAGCTAGCCATGTCATGTCAGCTCCCTGACACTAAATCTCATTGCTATAATGATGCCTTGTCTGTCCCTGCAAGTAGCTGTCACTGTCTCAGAGACAGAAGCTCATTCATGCCATCACAAGTGGGAGAAGCACTCAGAAGAACTTCTGCAGCTTTCACAGAGGACCCAAACCCAGCATTTTCTGAGTAGTCAGGAAGCCCTAGAGTATGATTTCAACAGCATCCTCTGTGTGTTTTTACATCCAACTCAAAAACAAATGCAGTCTGCTGAATTGCAGCTGCTGAGGGAAATACACTTGGGAAACCACGATAGGGTTTGTGCACAAATAAGCCTTCAGCACAACATTTCATTAGCGGGGTTCTACACAGAGTGACAATTAGTGGCAAAGTTTCCAACTCAGAGGCTAAAGCACATGGCAGGAGCCACTGGAAACAATGTTATTAGGTGACAGTCTGCAAATTACCGCCTTCTCCAATTGTTGAGATTATAACAGCATATTTTCCATACTTATCCATCTTACTGCCAGAGGTCATTGTAGCTATGACCTGTTTTCATGGAAGAGAAAAGCTTGCTAGTTTAAACTAACATTGATACAACTGCGACACACCAGTTAACATTGATACAAGTGATGCTTGCTGGGTCGTATCAGCTTATTCCAGAAATCCTATCTACTGTCAGACAATGCTCCAGAACAATTTAGCAGTTTCTTGTCTGGAAGGCCAGAATACACTTTTTCTCTTAGAAATTCTTGCTGTGAAGCAGTTATTAGTGGAGAACGTAAATCCACAGATCAGAAGAAGTGAAAGAGGAACTCCTCCGAACAGGTGCTCAGGTGAAAGCAAATACAGGGCTATGAATTAATCCTTCTGCAGGCCTACACCCCTGCCGGCTATGAGGCAGATGCTGCTGCTCAAACAGCATGTGCTGCCAGCAATACTTAGCTCCCCAGAAGCTTATTTGTGCCTTAACTGAGCCATGGGGGAATCCAAGGGCCCTCTAAGGCAGTAGAATTGATTTATAGCCTCTGGCACTTGGCTGATGAACTGCCTTTCCCAGTTCCATCCCTCTGGACATCCATTCCCCCAGCTTGCTGTCTTTTGAGTGGCACATCTTGGTTCCCTGAGCAATCCCACTGCCTGCCTCAGACCTCCCATGAAGCCAGGAAGAGTGATACACATCAGGGATGCCATCCTCTCCGCTATTAAAAGGTCCTTACAGTGAACAATAAATTTCTACGTATTGTCTTAACATCCAAATGTCAAGTGTCAGAGAGCAAAAAAAACTGATCTTCCAGCTGAGTGGAAGCTCTGTTCAGATGTGGAGCTCTGTTCAGATATGGCACCTTTTGGCTCAGCAGCATTTACTCTCCTGCTCTGAGAGGGATGGAGACCACAAAGCTCCATTTGTTTCCCACTTTGAAATCAGAGCGATGACCCAATTTGTCACTTTTGGGAAACAGCTGCAGCTTCAGCTAGAGGATCCAGAAAAGGATGGCAGAAAAACATCATCTGTAACAGCAGGATACTACCAGAGAGAAGGAAGAGTAGCAGTCCCTAAAGGCGAGAGTTTTAACCTAAAGAAGCCCCAGAATGAGCAGGGCTGGCAGTCACTGCAGTCTGTCCCCTTTTGTGAGAGGAAAATGTAACTCCAGGAGTGGTTGCTCACAGCCGCACTGCTGTCTGTAGCTGGCATAGCAGGCTGCAGCCTGTCTGCTTTTAGGACTCCCGAGCAGAGGGACAACTGAGTGTAAGGAAGCTTGGGGTGGAGCTCGGGACTAGAGCAACAAATCATAGTGCTATAAATCCAGCTTTACAGAGGATGACCGAAGAAGTTTGCACGGTATCTATATGCATTATGGCAACAACCAACACCTATTGTTCCTGTTTCACAAGGGATTCAAAAGCCTTCTCAACCTGAAGTTTTACAAAATGCAAATTGAACTGTGCATTCACACAAGCCAGACGCTGACAGCTTCTGCTTTAATCACAGATGTGCAGAGTTGTAATTTAATCTTTATAAATGCAGACTGTTTTGATCATTCTGCTGCAATCCTCTGTGGAGCTTTCCCTGCCCTATACAGGCACTTAACAATGATGGGAATCCTTAACATTGCTCTGTGCTTCCACAGCAGCCTTCCCTGGCAGACCACACAGCACTTCAAACGCTGCCTGGCTCCCCAAGGGCTCCGCACCGGCTTTCCTCACTCAGGAGGACACAGGGCTCAAGGTTTGCTCAAAGCAGCACAGCAACAGCAGGAAGGAGTTCAGACCCCACCCGGCAGCCCCTTCCTCTAGCTATCCACAGCCCCTTTTCTAGGTTTAAAAGCAATAAAAAGCAAATACGTGCAAAAGTAGCACATACAAAGCAAATCTGCCAGGCTTCTGTAAAGTGTTTTGTGAAGCAAACTCACTGGTGAAGAGGACAAGCACTGGAACTAGAGCAACATCAGCCTGTCTCCACAATGTGGACTGGGAGCTTATTACAAAGTTAAACCTATGGTTCTTGCTCAGTACACTCCCAGCTGTGAATCAGGTTGGGCTCGTAACCCACATCACTGAGTGTAGCTTCTGTAGCCTCAGCACAGACACTTATCTAGCTCCAGGAGACTTTACTCAGTGGCAGCCAGAAGTGAGTAGCAGCTCCCCAAGACAGCTCTTCCAAGCTAAGTCCCCAGCATTTAATGGTCACCTGTACTACTGCAGTCTTTGGTCCTGATCAGTGGTAGTGGCAAAGCCAGGCAAGGATGTGAAAACAGCCATAAGAACTGAAGGCAAGCCTTGCTTTGAAGTTTAATGAACTTACTTTGTTACTAGTTTGTACTTCAAGGCAGTCCCTTATGTGCCAAGAGGGCAGCTCACAGAAGTGGTGGAAAGCAAGACATGCTTCAGCATCTGCAGTGCACAAAGGGTGTAAAGACTGCTCTGCTCCAGGGGCAGACAAGGTGTTTGGGGGTCATGCTGCCTCTGAGGCACAGAGCAGCTAAAAGTGCCACCAACAGTAAGAGGCAGGATGCTGGGGCACCTTTGTGTTGAGCCTGAAGGAAGGGAATGGAAGGCTTTCTCCCATTACTTATTGGAATGGGGATGCATCTCTCCAGTAGCTGCTGTTTTAAAAATCAAAGTCCTTCTTTTGTCTCTCTAATGGCCTACCACAGTTGTCCCCCCTCCTCCACTGACGCACAGTTTACTGCATTCTGCATGTTAATAAAAGGCACTACAGAGCACAAAGTCACAGCTCCAAAGCTCACCTCCAGCTTCAAATCTCCTTGCTGCAAAGCTGATCAGACCTTGGAGCCTGTTCAGACTCATTCAGTCTGGCACACTGCATAAAACAGTCCGAGATGTTAGTAAATGGCAGGGATATTTCTCTGATAAACCAAAAAAACAAAAAGGAAAAAAAAAGGAAGATAGCTAAACCAGAGAAAACTCCCATCAGCTAAGCTAACCAGCAATTTGCCAATTCCAGAAGACTTTTTATATAGATCCTTTCCAATTTCACCCAGTGCAGCTTTGCTCTTTCTATTTAAACGATAAAATCTGTTTCAAGCCATTAGTCATGAGTAGGTGTCTGTAATGAGACCATGAAAGCCAACATCCCTGCCTCATTTGCAAAGACATGATGACTTTAAATTAAGGCCTTGTCTTGGTGATCCCTCCTTAGCTGGGGTTTCATGTTCCCACTACTGTGTGCAACACAACGCTGGCAGGCTTGAGACTTTCTACCCCAAAGCTCACTGCATTTCAGAAGTGAAGCACCATTATAAAGTATTTCTCAAGCCCTCACGACTCGTTATATTAATGTAAGAGATTAGGGGGATTTACTGTGGTAGTACCTAGCACTGACAGTACTCGGCATTTAAAAAATATCAAATGCAGACATTGCCAAGAGGCTTTTAACACACTGCCAGCAGTGCTAAAAAAAGACAAAGCATTTGGTATCTGCCAGTGGTTTTGCTACTAGTTATGGAAACCAGAACAAGCTGAATAAACCCTGACATCAATGGTTTGGAATTAAAACACTTTAGGGCACCTAAAACCAGCTACACCCTTTTGTGTCTTTCTGTGGAAGTCAATTGTGGAACCTCCTTGAGCAGCACTGCAGGTTAGTCCCTCAGAGCCTTACCAGGTAACAGAAGCCCATGTGGATTGGGTTGGCAAGGAGGAGCACTCAACAGCTGAGCTATGACCTCAGTGAAAGGGAAATGGCTTTGTGAGATGGCCTGACCAAACTGGATTGCAGCTACTGGCAGTGCTGGGTTAGTGGTTGGACGAGATGATCTTAAAGGTCTTTTCCAACCTAAAACAATGCTATGATTCTACCTCAGTTACAAAGGTACTACAGTATGAAACAACCCAAGTATTACACTCATTTGTCACAATTTCAGAAGCAATAGAGTTGTCCTGTTTTTCCATCACAATCTGTTCTGGCTCCCAGCACTTTCCATCTGCAACTATCAGACATCAAACAGGTGCTCCCAGCAGTCTCTCACACTGAACTTTACCTCCATTTTGGAGGTGGCATAATGTCCCCACTGTGGCTGAGATGGGGGCTTCTATTAAAAAAACCACAGACATGTTCCTGACTAACAAGCATTATCAGTCCTGCATGTCTGCCATCTCAATTTTAAGACCCTTAGAGAGGAAATCGTGGAGAGAAAAAGTGCCAAAGAGAAAACTAGACCTTAGTGAGCAATTTTCTAACTGGCACAGGACTTGATTGGCATGCAAGGCACCACAACACATTCCTGCTCAGAGAAGATTCAACCAAAACTACTAAATTCCTCTCACTTTACCCTCTCTTTAAAGCTGTACTACATTGCTATCAGGCAGAGAGCTGCCTCCCTACAAACAGCTGCTCTTTCACATCCAGAAAAGGCAGAAGTGAGACCCCACCTAGACCGTTCATGCTGTGTTTTCATCCTTTCTGTTTGTCTGCATTTGCTCTTCCAGAGCAACTCTCGTGTTGCCGTTTCCTCACTGCCTTGACCCTGTTCCCTGCAACTGCTTATGCTAGAAAATATTTTGGGAGCTTCTCAGATCAGATATGGCACCGAGAAAGTCTACTGCCTCCAACATATTAAGTACAAGGCAGTCCAATCATCTGGAAAGCACAGATAAGCTTATGAATTCATTTCATAAAAGGCCATTTTGCCCTTTGACTCAAGAATGTACCAAAACCTCTTTGAAGACATGGGAATAATCACTTGCATGGAAGAGCTAAAATTACATTGGCAGTTAACGGCCAATCCCCTCTTTCTGACTGTGCAGCATCTTTCAATCTCTTGAAGGATGTGCAGGGAGGAGCCAAATGTGTTGAGAGAGAGAATACCACAAAACAACAAATTAACACTGAAGTCAGGTTTAACAAATTAGCAAGTGAGGAAAGATGCCACCAACTAGCTAAGACATTCCCCGCTTCATAGTGAGGAACTACAGCAAGGTCAAAACAGCTAACGACTAGGACGGATTCTGAGCTTGCCTTGGCAAGGAAATGCTTTGCAGAAAGGCACTGAGGATCCCATGGTGTTTATAGACTGAAATGGCTCATCGTTTGCTTGCCCCTGGGAATCTCCCACTCTTTGCTGGAGAGAATATGGGATGGAAAAGGTCTCTTCCCAGTATTTCTGATCAGAACATTGGATAAACCCCTTAACAGTGGATAAACCCCACAACAGTCAGCAAAGCAGTACCATGAAGTCTTACAAGTACACCTGCCTAGACCAGAAACCTGTATGTTCAGACTACGGTTCCTGGAAATCTCCAGAGCTGAGAACATACAGTGGCATTAACAGTCTATGCTTAAAACAATCCCATGCCCATCATTTTCAAATTCCCCCAGCATGTAATATTGTTAAAATTAATGCTTGTAAATAAAAAAGGAGAAAGCGCTGAAATGACAGACTTAGAATAGTAATAAATGGACATTAGTGATTAACAAGGTAATAAAAGCTCCAATAGGATTAGGAAAAGAAGAAGATAGAGCAAAATCTCTTTCAGCTGATTACTTAGCTACTTTTAAGGATATTAAAATATAAGAAGAAATAAATAAAAAAAAATCTAACACACAAACAGGGTGTCACAACTTAGCTTCCAGTAAATTTGAAACAAATCAGAGCAGCTGGAAATTCCCCTTCAGACAAAGCTATGTCAAAGCTATGCCTGTGTGATTAACAGCAGATTCTCAGATACCACAGAGGAGTGTAAGGAGGCATATGAGAATCTGGTCAAAGACTGGTGTCTGAGAAAGAAATTTTCATTAAAAGAAAAGTTGAATCCTTGAAACTGTAAAAACAAATGTTTACAGTAAAGAAATACCACTCTCCTGAAACTACTGGAATAACTCAAAGGAGAAAATGACCGGTCCCAAATGTAGTATCTGTGTGTGGACACACAAATGTCAGCATTAAATATTTCAGTGTGCTACACTTCAAAAGACAGGGCTATAAAGGGTGGTGGATGATGTGTAGAAAATATTTAAGGAGAGAAGAAATAGGTAATTAAGTGAACACACAAGTTAAAACGAAAGATACAGCTGGAAGGAAAAACAAAAAAGGGAAGAGACTGCAGCAGCCAAAAGGCAAGCTTGATCCCTCCCCTTCCCACTCACATGCTGAACAGCTCACACAATGAAAGCAGCAAATTCTGTTAGCTCACAAAAGCCAGACCCTGGGCTTGATCTGGGCCAACTACCAGTACCTCTCATGTACTTACAGCTACTGACAGAGGGGAAACCACAGTCCAACACACAGACCTGAGCTCACTGGCGTAACTGAAAGTGGAGGCAAGAAGTCTCCATCCCTCTGCTCCTTGTGCAGCAAATTACAGAGTGCTGATTAAACACCCTGAGACCACACACTCCCTCACCACAGTGACATCTCCCTTATTTCTCTGCAGTTCATCTGGGGCTATTATTGCTTTATTTTGTTTGATGTTCTCCCTATGTTGAGAGAAAGCATGAAGGGAGAAAAGAAAAAAGAGAAATCTGTCTGTCTTTCAACTTCCTAATCATCTTCCTCAAAATGCTTCATGCATCAGCACTGATTTCATTATCTGCCTGCTGCTAGGGATTTTATTTAAAGAATAACACACAAGGAAGAAAGGATTTAACCTGACCTCCCTGAACTGCTGGGGGATGAATACTACACAGAGCTGACAGTGAAAAGCTCATTTCCTTTCTGAGACTAACTCAAAGACTATGCAAAATTCCCCTCTATCCAAGCCTCCAGTTTTAAATTGGGCTATCAAAGCTTTTCTTTTTCGGAGGCCTGGGTTGATGTAATCAGTGTATCATCAATGAATGAGGATTGATAACATGAACCATCACAAAGCATAGCTGCGGATACAGTGACTCTCAGAGGCAGAACAATAAGGAAAATCGAGTAAATTAAAACCAGTGTTCCTCTATCCAACTATACCAAGAAGAGAATAAAAAGCAGTAGGGGCCACCTTTTTCCCCCCCACTGCATCAGTACAGCATTCATCCCAAGTCTTTGGGGTGTTACATATTACAGATCAAGTACGTTAATAAATGAAAAGGTTAGTGGGAAACACGAAAGGGTATAATCAAGAAATAGTAAAAATATCCTGGACAGAAAAAGAAATGAATTGCAGAGCAGGATACAGTCAGGACCTTATAGCAAGCACAAGTATGGAATCCCATCCAGTGGAAGGGGTAACCCAAGGTAATTTAGGTTACCTAGGACAGACCCAAGGTCCGTCCCAGACTGCATAAACAATTTCTTCTCCAGAAGGTCCAGAGCTGTTGATGCAGCTGTGTCTAGGATGATTCCCCAAGCTCGCATGGCAGCTCTGCATTTTGTCCACCACATGCTCCTGCAGAGTCATTTATCTCTCCAAGAGTGATTAATGTATAATTCCAATATTTTATTTTGGGAAATAGGCCATCTCTTCCATTCCTGAGACCACTCACAGTAGCCTATTTTCAAAAAGCCACTTTTACAAATTTATGCAGTACAAGCAGAACATGAAGCAAGCAAACCAGGCCAAATTAAGGAAGGGAAACCTAACCCAATCACCCTCTTTATTAAAAACCTCTGCTTTTTAAAATCTAACCCAACTGAATTCAATTACACCCTAGAAAATTTCTACCAGCTGTTGCCAGAGTTCTGGGTCCCCAATATTACCAAAAGACAAAAATCAAACTGTGCTCAAGACTTCTCTAATAACTAAGTTTGCTGCCAGAAACTTCTTGTCCCACTCTGAATGCCAGCACCCTCAGTCTCCAAACACACTTGCTGACAATGCTGCATTATTTTCCTTAATCGTACCTGTCTTTCTACATTTGCAGGACCAAAATCTCTGTATGTGACAGTAAAATTGGCTACAGCAATTCTTGCTTTTCTTTCTCTCACACGCATCTGAACAAGGAACACAAGAGTCCCACTTGCATCTCTCTTACTGTTGCCACATCATTAGTCCCAGTGAGCACAAGGTACTCCTGAACACCCATATTCCAGAGGCCAACATAACAAAAGGCCATGGCATGCGTGGCTTACCTGATCCTCAGAGAGCTGTGATATGTGATTCACTGCAGCATAAGACTCTATCTTCGGGTTGAAGTGATTGATGATGGCTCTGAAACAAAGGAGGGAAATTTTCAGAGGTCTCAGGAACAACTTACAGATGCAGTAGAAATTCCATGCCAGTCTGAGCAGGTACACATGGAGGCAGTCCTGCAAGAAAGTCCTCCCTCACCACACGGTACTGTTTGCTTTGCCGAAGGCATGCTCCCTGCTGAGGCCAATGCAGATTCTGACATGAGCTTGCTGGAAACTGCAAGCACAGGTACTGTCCTACACATGGCTGCATTTGCCCCAGCAGATACTGGACTGTGCTTGCTGCTCTGGCAGGGGGAATTGCTGGGAACAGGCTGCAAACTGCTCTGTGTTCCAGCAGAGAGGCAGCAAACCTGGCCATCACTGCCCCATGCTGCTCAGGAACTGCAGTTCCTCATCCCTTCCAAAATCAGTGTCACCTGACATTTTATTCTGTGGAACTTTGTTGCCTGGTATGATGAAGCTGATGGTTTATTGCTTCAGATTTTCACTCCATTTAAAATGTTGTAGCTAGCTCTTACTTGTAGTCATCCATCACTACAACCACTACATTTTGAATTCTTACCATAATAACTTCAGTCCTCATCCCCAGTTTAGATCATTACAGATAACTTATGTCAGTGTCTCAAACACAGCAGTGAATACTGGTCACTCCTGCTTCTTTGCCTCATTTCTCTCACTACCTAAACCAATCTGCACCACTACCTTTCCCTTCTAGGTAGACCTAGAAGCAGATGTGAGAAATCTAAAACTGAAAGTAAAATAGCAATTGGGGAAAAAAACCCACCGAACTGCAGCTGGAATATTTCCTCAGCCTTCCCCTCTGCTTGTCAGGTGCTGCTGAGAAGATAAATGGCAGGACAGCAAAAGACTCCCTGGGATAGAGTTTCCAACTGCTCTAGTTGGGATATTACTCAAGAGACCCACTGCTGAGGTAAGTATTCATCATGGGAACAGGCCATGTCAGTGCTAGGCACAGATGAGTTCTAACTGTGCCTGGAGAACACTTGCTCAGCCAGATTACAGTGCAGCAGTCAGGGCTTCCACTCTCATATTCATTAGCACAAAAATTCACTCTAATAGGTTCCCTCCTCCCCACACCTCCCTCTGCAGAAGAACTTTCAGCTGCTTTCTCCAGACCTCATCACAGCTAAGAGCTTGTGCCTCAGTCTAGGAATACATGATATTCAGTGGTGCCAACCAGAGCCAGTAGACAAAAACCTGCCTAGAAGCATCCTTACTTCTTTAAATACACAGATAAACAGTGTGGAAGGTGTGGAGAGTAGGAGAGGGAAAAAAAAAAAAAAAAACAACCCAAAAAAACCCCAACCCAAACAGAATCTGCAATTCATAGGTTCACAGAATTGTTTCAGTTGTAGGGAGACCTTTAGAGCTCACCTAGTACCACTCCCCTGCAATGAGCAGACACATCTTCAACAAGATCAAGTTGCTCAGAGCCCCATCTAACCTGACCTTGAATGTCTCGAGGGATGGGTCATCCACCACCTCTCTGAGCAACCTGTTCCAGTGCCTCACCACCCCCATTGTTTAAAACTTATTTCTCATATATAACCTATATCAACTTTCCTAGTTAAAAGCATTATTTCTTGTCCTGTTGCAACAAGTTCTGTTAAAAAGTTTTTCCTCAGCCTTCTTTTAAGTCCCCTTTACGTACTGAAATGCCACGATAAGGTCTACCCACAGCCTTCTCTTCTCCAGCTCTCTCAGCATGTCTTCACAAAAGGGTTTGTCTCTCTTAACACTTTCATGGCCTCCCCTGCACTGCCTCCAACATGTCCACGTCTTTCCTGTGCTGAGGACACCAGAGATGGACACTGCACCTCAGGTGGGGTCTCATGAGAGCAGAGCAGAGTGACAGAATCATCTTCCTCACCCTCCTGGCTGTGCTACACTCACTGCAACACTGCCAGCCACACCTCACCAGCACATCAGGTGCCAGTCAGCACACAGGGCCAATCTCTCCTGCAGCTGCTCCTACAGCATCTGTACACACTTGGCACAGGGGGACTTCTGCCTTCTCACCAGCCTTGACAGTTACATCCAGAAAACAAATTCAGCACTGCCTCTACCAGGCTTCCCGTAACCCCCTTCCCTCTGGAGAAAGACAAACAGGCAGGTAGAGACATGCCCAGGCTCTTCCCACTTCAGTGTGACCAGAGAAGCAGCTCCTGTGAGTCACAATCACACTGTCCATTACCCAGCCTCCCCAACACTCTGGCTTTCAAGCTGCATGTTTCATGCCTGGTTGGAGTCATATTTATACTCCTACAGGACACACTACAAGTTATTGAAAGAAAATGGAACACAGACTTACAACAACTTAACTTCTGGCTTGACAGAAGGTTTGGCAGCTCAGACGGGTTCAGTGCACTCACATGGTTCCAACATTTACCAGGGAACAGATTTAGCATTCATTTGTACCCACTGCTGTGAAGCACTTCAACATGGGCCGCCTGCTCACAAGTCTCTGCTTGGATCTGAGCTAGTGGAGCGGCACCTGCAATCACAGCTGGGATTCACCCAGTGAAAGCAAAACCAGCAACCAGCTGCCACTGCAGTAAGAATCAGAAGACATCAAGGAAGGGAAAGAATTCAAGTCTCCTTCCTCATTTCCTCACAGGTGAATGGACAACTCCTCGGTGACTAGATGAAGTCCAGCTGTTTAATTTGTTTTAACTATGAAGAATTCCTCTCCAACCTGACCATCTGCAGAGCTGTTTCCCTGAACTCGCAGGCAGCCTGGGGTAAAGAAGCATGAAGAGCTTGGATTCAATCCTGGCTCTGTGTAGCCAAGTTCTTACTGCCCAACATGCCCACCAGGGCCAGGCTTTGCACATGGTGCAGCTCCTTCTCACTCATCTGCTATGAGAAATTCCATTGCTATCCATCCCAGACAGCACTTTCTGCATCAGCTACTCTCATACACCTCTGCTGTTCTTCCATCTCTCAAAATATATCTTGTCCCTGGGGCATGTTTTTAGCAACTGACCTCCTGGGATATTCACTGATTAACAGCTGGAATTCACTTTGCAGAGATGCCTCTTCACAGGCTTTTGATCCTGGAGACAACGGGAGACCAGAGCTTTGAAACACAGTCTCCCTGTAATGGACAAGAGACCAGTGGTTCTGCCACCATTAGTTCACGTAACAGCTGATCCTTGGCAATGATTTCTTTTTACACTGTGATTGCCTCAATTACTGCCATACTAGCCAGTAGCTTTGGGGAGGGGGAAGGAAGCAGTTAAAGCACTAACAAAAGATTTCTGATGATGTGTTCTACTGAGATCCTCATACTGATCATGGGGGATAAAAAAGAAAACCCTTGTGTTTGGTATTCATGAAGCATGGACATCTTCAACACATTTGTAAAGCAAGGAAATGGTGAAGTATCAACTGAAAGACAAAATGCTGCAGTTCCCAACAGCCTTCCATAGTACGTGCACTTACATGTTTCCACACTGCCAAGTCCCTCAGTGGGGCTGGCTGCCATTTGTCATACAAATTTCATAGCACTCGTGGGACAATTCTCCAGGGACTAAGAGATGTCACTTCAGCAACACTGCCTCCTCTGACAGATCCACAGTTCAGCAGTGAACTGACAAGAGGAGACTGTCACAGGACAAAGGAAGGATGCTGACTAAGTAGAAGGCTCAGCAATTAAAAACCTGGCTCCCAGTGTCTTGTCTTGAGGTTAATGCTTAGTGCTCTAAGGCAGATCACAAGCCATCTCCACATTCTTTATTCCTCAGTCTCCTGGGGAGAGATCTTGATTTCCCAATAAATACATGAGCCATACCAATGGTCTCCAAAAAGCACAACTCACATCACTTCTTCATGCAGCTCTTCAAGCTACCTACACACCATGATGCTAGAAGCATGTAGAGACACATATGAATGTGCATATTTCTCAGGATGAACGACCTAGGACACTTGCATTTATGTATGTTTGCATTTATTGCATATTTACTGCATTCATTTAACTCTTCATGAAGAGGAGAACAATTACAGGAGAAATCACCCTGATTTAGAAACCTTGAAGTGCAAATGGATTATTTATTTATACTAGCTGCATTAATCGTATTATTAGACAGTAAAAGCAGGTCCCACTGTAACAGGTATTGTACCAAGCCAGAGTGGTGGAAAGCTTCTGTCCCAGGGGGTAAGGATCTCAAATGCAAGAGAACAGGAAAAGCGCAGAAAAGTGCATTGGCAACAGAATCTGTAACAGTGCTGCTACTCACTGAGCATCATGAAAGACTTCAGTTTGACATAAACCATGGATGGAAAAAACACAGAAAGAATACCAAAGGAAGAAGCAGAGAGATAGGAAAAAGGAGACTGAAGGGCAGATAGGATCAAGAAAAACAGAAGTGAAAAACTGCAGAACAGCAAGGATCAGAGAAACAGCAACTGATCCCAGAGCAGTCTGTCCTCTGCAAACTGCAAAGCTCTAGCTGGTGGAAAGTTTCTACTTTGGCTATTCTTGAAGCTGCAGAAATTGGCCAGTCTTGAAATTACTGTTACTTGCCCTTTCTCCCTCAAAAACACATATGCTGGAAGGTAAGAAGCAGAAGAATCTCCATGTGGGCCCTACTGGGTTTTTTATTCCCCAAATAGGGATATCCCACTGTGGCTCTCACCTAGAGCTATGGTGAGAGAAGGAATCCCCACAAGTAAGTTGCATTCCCCTCCCCTTACTGTTTTCACTGCAACAGGACTTGCTTCTGCAGTGGCTGCAGTAGCTCTCCAGGCAGTAACACTTAAAAATTTGGGTTTATTGTCTTTAAAAACTGCCTAGAGTTACTCCTCGATAAACAGAAACAACCAGTGCTGCCCTGCAGAGGGGCCCAGCGTAAAATAACTTCTGAAAACACGAAGTCTGCTGACAGAAAAGGGCTCCTATGAAAACCAATATGGCATGTATGGAAAGAAAAGGTTTAATTAACTCCTCAATTTCATTTGCCACTAGCTTTAGCGTTAGACATGAGAACTGAATGCACCAGCATGAAGGTACTGGTCCCACAGTTCACAGGATCTTCCAGCCCAGGTGATCCACCATGGCAAGGAAGGTACCTCGCCTTCCTTAACCTCACAATGAGCTGGTCTGGGTCCAATGTGCAGGGAAAGCAAAATCACTGTGCTCAGGCAGGCAGCATTTCTTCAGCACGTTTTCTCTGACCTCCAGACTCTCCCCATCAAGTTATTGCAGATGAGCTGTCTAATACCCACTCTTGCCTGACAGCAGCTACATTTCCAGAGTCCCATAAGACAACACTGTCCTCTTGTCTTAAGCAGCAAAATGAAGCACTGTGGAGGTGCTGAAAGTAGGCTAAGGGAAGAACAGAAAGGCTGCAAAGCTTATTATAGAGATGGAAATGCTGAGCCATCATTCCCTGCATGAACCTGACCTTTGTACTTCACAGGTCCAGCATGCAGTGCCTGACATGAAGTATTCTTGTGGATTCCCAAACATTTCTTGTACCATAAAAGCAACACCACAAGTTCACTTCTTCCTACATTCTGTTAGAGTGGAGTAGAAAAGCAGCAGCTCTTGGCTGGTATTTACCCCTTCACAGGAAATTGAGGGCAACTTTGTACTCACTGCAGACATTCATCTTCTCATCTGCTTGTGCCAGCGCAGTGCACTGGGCAGCAGGGAATGCATCTCAGTCTTCATTGAGTAAAACTGAATGCACAGCAAAGGCAGCCAGTTCACTTGCCCTCTGCAATAAAAACTGGCACTATCTGAGATGGACAAATACTCCAGCATGCACTAAGCTTCATCCATGATGAAGGCTCAGAATAGGCAAGCAGGAAAGGGCATAGTTGTCCTTCATCACACTCCACAAAGCTGCTTTACGACAAAAAGAAGGCCTGAGATGAAGTAGTTACTGTTCAGGAACAGGAATCAATAAGTAACCAGTTTCTCTGTGATTTGCAACAGCAGTTCCTTCTCCCTCTCATACACCTCAGTTTCTCCTTTATGAAGTGGAAATAAGAGCAATTATTTCCACAAAGTGTCTTAAAACAACAAGGTGGTAAGAGCTCAGTGTTCTACTATGTGGTATGTTGGAAACTGCTCAAGCACAAGGCAGCAAGTAAATTACACATTTTCTCCCATATCATTTTCTCCCATACAAGCCATCACAACCATGGTTGCTGAAGACTTGTGTAAAGCTTCCAAGCCAATCTTCCTGCAGCAAGCTGTGTCTCAGCAAGTGCTGTTTGGGGCAAGGATCCTGCTGACATTGCTCTCATAGGCACTCCCAGCACTCCAGACAATAAAACCCCATCTGTTCCATGCCTGCAACAATTAGATTGAGTTGCTCCGTATGTACAACCCCACCTGGCAGGAGGTGAGAGGGTTTAGATTATTTTAACACACATCCATGAAGCATTGCTATAAAGTACACATACCTACCATACCTAAGCTGTCTTCACCAATTAAAAGCAAGCAAACTCCCTGGAACTCTGTATCAAATCCTTCCTTCTACTGTAGTTTAACTCCAGTCTGTTAAATTTCTTTTGCTCCTACAATTTAATGAGTACTGACATTAAGCTGAAAGTCCACAACTCACAGTGGGAGGCATCTTCCAGACACAATAATAAACTGCAGGGAAGAATCCAAGACAAAAGGATATTTTAGTCAAAAGCACTTGCTTTACAGCTCACTGAAAATATCCGAGTCAGCACTGCAGCAATTTCACAGGAGAAGCAACTGCTACACCTGTTCAATTCTGCCATCCTGAAACCTATTGATCGTGATGACAGACTCCATGGCAGAGGGAGATACATGGTCTATTTATTTAATAAGGAGGGGACAAAAGAGTGCACACACAGCAACTGAGCTTCTCACTTTTCTCGGCATGGTTTTATCAAGCTGCATTCTGCAAGGGCAGAAGCAGAGGGTGTGCTTTCTGAACCACCAGGCAGCTATGCAGTGCATCTTGAAACTTCACTGTCTGCTGGATACCAACCTGGTACCACCACAGCTTGCAGCATATGCTGATTTTCTCTTTTTATGGTTCATGTCTATAAATTTAAGTCAAGCAAATCAAATACCTCATTTAACTTCTATTTGTCTTTTTAACTAAGGAAGTCCTCATGGGTGAGCAGTTAACTCATCTTTTGGAACAGCTGCACAACCTCACTTGAGACTACAACTTAGGGAATTTATCCACACACCTATTTTCATGCAGCCAGTGCATCACTGGAAACTAATCTAGAAGCATTTCTGTTCCCTTTTCTCAATAAGCATCAGAATTCTTAAGTATCCATAACCAGTGACACTGATAGTTTAAGTGGTATGAATGACAAAGTAGAAAATATTACCTAGGCACTGAGAGTGAAAATATTGAAGCACGGGGCACCAGCCTGATCTGTGTTCCTGCTCATCTCCTGATCTGCAACTGACTCTTCTACAACAAAACTATCACTTGACAGCAAATACATTTCTCATCTCAAACATTTATGAGAGATTAAATGACATATTTTATGGCACATTTCATTGCTCTAAAACAGCCAGCTACTAGTGGTGAGAGTGTGGCAAGAGTTTACTTTAACCAAAGTAAAAACATTAAAAAACCAACCCTTCAAAACACCTCAATTCCAGAGAGCAGCAGCCAGCTATACCTACTCACCTCTAACTACAAACAGAGCTGGAGCTGTGTGATGGAATAGAGAAACATCACAGACAGCAAGCCTGCCCTCCAGGCTCAGGTTGCCAGCACTGAAACCTGCAGCTCAGTCTAGCATGTCCAAGGTGTGAGAGCCAACCATGATGTATGTCAGCTTATGGGATTTTAGGCATGATGTCTATCCTTCTTCCACATCTGTGTTACCAATTTTGAAGATTCAGCCGACTTTTAAAATGAGAAGTCCTTCTTTGAAACTTCCTTAACATATACTTTTAAAAAACACCTACTGCCCTCAGGCTGTGGTCCTGGCTTAATATCTGCACAGAGTCATAACAAGCAATATTAATATGGAACTAAGTTTTTCAGAGCTTTAACAACCTTTCCTGCAGCACCTATTTCCCAGTTCTCTCACCTCATATACATTCCTTTGTCCAAAGTTCTTCAGGTGTACCAAACAAGTACAGTCCACAGGCCAAAGAGGCTGTGGTTCTTCCAGTATCCAAGCATTCTGTGATGCAAACAGAGTGATAGTCTCCTGCAGCCAGGTCGTGTAGAGCAGTGAAATGGGTTACAGAACACTACCTTAACACCAAACACAGCCCTTCAGCTATACCAGCTTTTAACTCCCATGTACAAGGCAACCTGCTCTCTAAAACAAACAGTAAGGTATGAAGAAACAATTAATCCAGAAGGTGAGGGGGGGAAAAAAAAAGGCAAAGAAGAGAAAAAAAAGTGAAAAAAAGCACATTTGACAGTGGTTTACCATACATGTTTGCATGGCCACCTTCTCTGATTAGGACCTGAAGTAAAGCATTATGGCAAATATTTATTCTCTGCAAGTGCTGTAAGTGGGTCAGCATCTACCCATTGCTTCACAATTCGGGTTATGGGATGCCATCTAAGCCTCCTGAGACACAAGACACATCGCAAAACCTCAAACAGAATCAAAACCTGAAGTTTTTAAAATTACTTTTAGTATCTTCGTTAGTATTTAATCACAGGATGTTTAACTTTGAGGAAAGCCTGGATTACTGGAGGCCACATGTAGCACAGAACACTGTATGGATGCACACACCAGTTCCAAACACATCAAGCTAGGAGTGAAACCTAAGAAACTTTATAAACCATCCCACTGGGACCTTTTAAAGCTCTCTGAGAAAGGCTCTGAGTAGGCTGCTAGTTTAATTAACTAAGTGAAAACTTGCCATCAACCCTGTATTATCTAGAGTGCACTGGAAATTACTCTTCTTATCTCTTTTTGTCAGGTGTGAGCCAGCAGATATTGCATGAGGTCCTGAACACCCTGTTTGCAGGCTGTGGCAGCAAGACAATCCTATCTCTTTAGGTCATGGAGCACAACCTCATTTTACTGACTCAGAGTAAAACCTGTGCCTGCAACAGAAGTCCCAGAGGGAAAGGAAGGCGCTGAAGCATCAGCATTTGTCTGTATTGAGCGAGTAAAGGGTTAGAACAATGCAATCAAGTCGTGAAGTAGCTGGATATTAAATTACAGAGAGAGGAGGAGAAGGAACATTGTCTAAGCAAGAATCAGCTACAGTCAAAACTACTTTGCAAAGGAAATTAAAACGAGTCCCACAATGGTATTTAATTAACTTAATTACACCAAGTGTCAGCTATGGCTGTACCTGCACAGCCAAGTAAATCAGAGTTCACAATATCAGCCTTTGAGATGCTACCAACTACCATGCCAACCAAAACCCATTATTTACAGTCCAGACCTCTGAAAATACAAGATGCTGCAAACCTCACAATGTTTTCTTGTCAGACAGGTGCAAATGAGAACCACATTTGTTGAAAAATGCCTAGTGGAATTCAGGTCCTTCAAAAATCCAGGACCAAGACTGAAGCAGAGATTCTGTTGACATCCCCAGACACAGCCCAAGTGAATAAGACATCCTCACTAAAGATGTCACCACACATCACCTGGGACAAGGTGAAGTTGGTTTTCAATGCTAAGGAAAGCTAGAGCCAAACAGCATTACAGCTGAATGAATGGTATTCTTTTTCTGGTATTTATTTCATGTCTGAAAGGCTGGAGGACCTGCGGTTGATTAAGATTCTGTTTTTTCTGAGACAGGATGCCTGGTTTAAGAACCAGTGGAGATCTTCATCTTACCTCCTTTCCTGTATTTCATACTCATGTATGAGTACGAAATCATCTTCCCCATTTAATTGCCTTAACCTGACCCATCTCCCTGAAAGCCAAGCTCCCTCCATCCCAATATCCACACATCTCACAAATACCTACACTACTGCGATCTCTACTCTCACTAAGAGGTGATGATCAGAAGCAAGTGATTTATTGATCAAGTTATCGACTGAGCTACTGACAACAAGCATGCAGTAAATCCATTCTGACTGCAGAGTAAAATGCCAGAGATAAACTTGCCCGTGCCCACACACTCCCAGTTCACTGGACAAAAGGAGGATTGGGGGTCAACTCATCACAGCCCAGAGGACAAGGGGCAACTATTTTTTCTATCATGTGCCTCACCAAGGGTTTCCACAATCACTTCAATGGTGCTAGGTTTTCCAGGTTTTGCTTTCATTTTACACATCCTTATCCTGCAACAAATTTCAGGCAGATGTTGACAAAACCCATTCAGCTGAACACGCCACAGAAGTGCAGATCTCTGAGAACAGACTTACCCATCTCACAGAAGAGGCATTTATTTCTTTTCAAATCACCCACCATCCTCCCTGACATACCTCCACATGTTCACCCCTCCCTCAAAGCTTTGGGTTTGTAATTTAGACATATGCTTTTCTCTGCTCTGTTCTTTGTATGGGTGCTAGCGAAAGCAAGGCCAGTGAAGTGCATTTTCTATTTCAAAAGTCAAGTACGGTTCTCCAGTCTTAGAAACAGCAGCACACCAAACATTTCAAAGTTAAATGCTCATGTTTTCCCATCCATCAAGTCAAACAAAAAGCCCAACTCCTACAGTGTTCTGCTACTGATATGTCTTTCGTGCTTTGGAATTTAAGCGTTTTTCAATGCTCTTACAAAACCTTAATGCAAAAAAAGGCCACATGATTTTTAATCAGTTACATGTGACATAACACAGGTGGCAGAGGATCTGCAAGATGTAAGGAAGGAGCCCTTTTCTCTATGGAAGGAGAGTTAAAGGTTTGCCTCTGCTTCTTCCTTTTAATTGCTAATACACAACTACACACCACAGAGGTACATTAGTTCTAACCAGGGCAGTAGCTTTGGATAGCTCAAACCAGTTTCTTTGTGAAGCTTAAGCTGCACAATTCTTACACCAACAGCTCTAATTCAACATTTCAGACCTTGGGCTAACCTCTTGAGTTGTGCAACACAGTCTGTGTTCTATCCCCTCCTTTCTTTTTCTTTTTGAAACACAAAGCATCCATGTATTCAGTTGTTGCTGAAAAGGTTTGTAGACACTTGGGGCAGTTGGGGAAGACCACACAACTTCCCAATTCAGCAACCACAACTAGCGACACACAAAAGTTATCCATAATCAAGTGAAAATGCAAGGAAAAAAAAAAAGCAAACTTGATGAAAAAAGCCACATGTGTTGCAGTTATTTGAGAACTAATTAATACCAAAAAGGAAGTCACCACACTTGGTTGCATTCATTTCTCTAAGTTCTATTTGATTCAGAACTGCTCTAGTGAACAACAAAATCTAAGCATTAAAAAAGGCTGTTGAAATCCTGACTTGTCATTTCACATTGTCAAAAATGCAGTGTTGACTACTTGTCAGCTATCTGATTTTTCTTCAGTTCCTTTTAGCTCTTCCATTCAAAGACTGAAGGCAACACTTCTCTGGTGGTCCACCCACTGCAGCAGGCTGATTCCTACTCCTGTCCCACCTAACCACTCTTCTGTCTGCAGGCAAAGGGCCAGAATCTTTTTCCTGATGTTGCTTGTGAACCAGCATTAGCAAAATCAGCCCAGCACTAGAAACGTTTGATAGGAGTGCTGTCATACACCATGAAGGGAAAGCTGCCCAATTTAAGCATTTTAGAAAACATGGAGGAACACACACATCTTTAAATAAAGGCATTCAGCACATATACAGGTCACTATTACAAAGTTTTAAACCGTCAATGATTACTGCATGCTTTTGTGATACTGCAGATTCCACCACATTCAGAGAGGAAAAAAATTTGCATGCCTTCTTTCCCTTGGCTAGCATTCCTCCTGAGCATATGCATAATTACTTACTATTGACAGGCACACACTTAGAAATTTCTGACAACGTAACCCAGATCCAACACTGCTCTAGCCTGACTGATACAGCATTTACTGCCAGGTAAAATCCTGTAAAAATCTTGCTCCAAAAACTCTAGTCAAGCTTGCAGCAAAAAACGTGTTAGAGCAACAGAAAGCAATCAGACTGCTCACTGTTCACCTACCAAACCCTGTTTTCCCTTCACCCACACTGCTCTTGTTTAAGACATCCTTTTCCTGACTGTATTTTAAAACCATTCTTTGCCAGCAGCTCTCCAGGTAATGTAACTTAGCTTGCATGGCAAAATTTTCTCATCTGTTGCAAGACTCCTAAAGGAATTAAATCATGCAAGTCACTAGAGAACTTTGATTATTATTTTAAATAACAGGTCAGATCATTACAGAACCCATTCAGTACCAAAGTGATTAACTGCTGCATTAACAGCCAGAGTGGGTTAGCCCTGGCTGGATGTCAGATGCCCACTAAAGCCACTCTGTCTTTCCCCTTCTCAGCTGAACAGGAGAGAGAATATATAATGAAAAGATATGGGGTTGATATAAGGACAGGGAGAGATTACTTACCAGTTACCAACATTGGCAAAACAGACTCAGCTTGGGGAAGTTAGTTTAATTAATTGCCAACCAAATCAGAGAAGGTAATGAGACTCCTCACACTCTTCCCCTGATCCAGTGTGGGTCCATCCAATGGGAGACAGTTCTCTGGGAACTTCTCCAACATGAGTCCTTCCCACAGGCTGCAGTTCTTCACACACCGCACCGATGTGGGTCCCTTCACAGGCTGCAGTCCTTCAGGAACAGACAGCTCCAGCATGGGTCCCTTCTGCAGGATCACAGTTCCTGCCAACAAGCCTGCTCCAGCATGAGCTCCTCTCTCCATGGTGCCACAGGTCCTTCCAGTAGTCTGCTCCAGAGAGGGCTTCCCATGGGGTCATAGCCTCCCTTGGGCTTCCACCTGCTCCAGTATGGGATCCTCCACAAACTGCACGTGGATCTCTGTACCACCACGGACCTCCATAAACTGCAGGAGCACAGCTGCCTCACCATGGTCTTCACCACAGGCTGCAGAGGAAACTCAGCTCTGGCACCTGGAACACCTCCTCCCTCTCCTTCTTCACTGACCTGGGTGTCTGAGTTGTTCCTCTCTCCAGATGCTGCTGGTGCTGTGCAGCAACTTTTTCCCTTCTTAATTATCTCAGAAGAACTACCACTGTCATTGATGGGCTTAGCCTTGGCCAGTAGCGGATCCACCTTGGAGCCAGCTGGCACTGGCTCCATGGGACACAGGGGAAGCTTCTGGCAGATTCTCACAGAAGCCACCCCTGTAGCCCACCACTACCAAACCCATGCCACACAAACCCAGTACAACAGCCAGCATGTGCTTGCTGAGCAACTGAGCAAAGTGATATGGGCTGTGGCATTTGATGCTAATGAGCAACAGCACTTAGCAGTTTGCAAGAGCCAAGGCTTGGCAGCATGCTCATTATTCGAGAAAGCTAAAACTGCATAAACCTCTTTCTAGAAAAGAAATTAAATGTGGAAAGCAAAAAAAAATATAAACCCAAACAAATAGAACAAAACCATGAATACTATCTGAAGGGCAGAACTGTATTTGGATTCACAGAAAAGCCACACAATAATTCAACAAGAAAGGTGAACAAAATTCAGAAGGTTTTTTTTCCCCTCCACATATTTGTTCTTGAGTTGATTCAAAACTTTGGACAAAATTCAAGATTTCAGTTCAATTTTGAAATACAAGGTTTGGGATAAAAGCGACAAACCTGCATGTTGAAAGCATGCAGCTATTTTTAAAAAGGAAGTGCTATCTCAAAATATGAATTGCCAAATATTGAGAAGTGTTTTGATTTCAAATGTACACCGGAAAATGATTACATCCAAGTTCTTTCCAAGCAATCTCTAAAATAAACCCACTGGCTCCAGCATGGAATATTTCCTTGCACACTGCACATATACACAAAACAGACCTACCAAGGACTAAGGGTTTGCCTGCCTTTCTAGCAGGACTCCTCTTGCCACAGAGCAGGACGCTCATCTCAAGATCTATGGATCTCTAAGCCTTCAGACACAACATCCCTGCATTCAGAGGAGATGTACAACTGCTCTGTACAAGTTGCTGCCAGGGTCCTGGCAGGAGGCCAGAGGTGCTGGTAGCAGGCCCAAGTTTGGGGTGTATTACAGGCTGGAATGCCTGTTCACTGCTCAGCATGGTCATCATTCTGCCTTAATAGAAGCCAATATATTTTCCCCAACCTTTACTTTCCACAGTTCTCAGAAAGCCTGGAAAATTAATATTCAGGCAACTTCTAAGGTTTTTCTAAGGTTTCATTCTGCATAGTGATAAACAGGGAGTGCTGGCAGAGAAACAAAGAACCTCTTGCCTCAATGCAAATGGCACAGGAGAGCAGGAGTAAACAGAGTGCTTAACCTCCTGAATACCAATGGCAAACCTGAGTGTTTGATTTGGTGCCCCAAAACCCCTCTGCCATTATTCAGCAGGCAGAATCAGGAGGTGGCATGAAAAGAGCAAGGACAGACCTGCAGCCCTTGCAGATTCTCTGCAGTTACATGCTGGGGCAGCTACTAAAAGCTCCAAAACAGGTCATCCAGGGCTTTTTTACACCCTCCCTCGGAGCAGCTCTTCATGACCCAGCAATAGATCTGCATGAAGTATTGACTGCTTTTCCTGTTTCCTTTAATGGTTTTTAACATACCATAAATCACACCATCACTTTTAACCATTCCAGGGAAACTGCAGTCAGACAGCTGCTAAAGGTCGAGTTCTCTTCCAGCTCTGGCAGGAGCTGGGATTCACCACGATTCACCACGGCACAGTTCAGCACAGTTTCCTTTCTCCTGGTGGTGGGCATCATTAAGATTCAGTTCCTGCCATACCTTTGCACACAAAGCATTGCTATAGGACTGCCAGAATTGGAACTGTCATGTTCCAATCACAGAGTGTCTGGATACACGGATACAGGGGGCCTCTTCCAGGTGCCAGGCTAAAGACCCCCCAAAGTTGATAAACAGTCCTCTTGTGCCAAGGGGTGTCTTGGCATCCCCAAGATCACAGTGTTCAAGAACACCAGCACTTAAGCTTACTCTATATGTATATGCACTTTTTAAAAAAGAGAGACTTTGCTGAAATAATCAGCACACTTTTACCTTTCTTTGGGTTTGAGGACAATTCCTAGCATGATTACTACTCCTGTCCATTATTTCCAAGACTAAACATGGAAAACGGAGCAAAACTCATTCAGTGAAATCTTATTTTTTAAGGCCTCTCTGAAGCACTCTAGCTTTCTTTTGCTATTACAACTGAGTACAAAAACTCTTTCCATTCTGAAACACAATGGGAAAAATCCCCACTCCCCTAAAAAAACTGAAACATGTACTGCTGAAAATTTAAATTACAGGTGTAATATTTTTGCTTGAAGGTTAAGCTAGTGAATAATTTCTCCACACTTCCTTGCAGCACAAGTCCTCCATCCTGGCCCCTACTCTCTCAGCACAGCCATCATGGTGACTGCAAACTGCAGAAAAATGAAAAGCTTGTGGCCTACTGACATCTCCTTGAATCTTACCTCTGTCTTGTGGTCTTAAGAGCAAAAATGTCTCAAAATAATTCTCAGGGCTGCCCTTCTGTTTAATTGCTCCATGGATAAATTTCAGTATGCCTGTGACTGATGTACTGGAGGAGAAATCTCTCATTGCAAAGATAAAAGCCGAAAGCACAAGAATCCAGAGTGAATTTGTTAGGTTTAAAGGCAAAACGGTATCTTTGATCCAATTTACCTGATTCATGGCACTGCAAGTTAGTAGATCAGCTTATCTGAACTTCTGTATATCACATTTTTCAATATTACCCTTACAGCATTACTCTCATGTCAGTAGATAGCTAGAGCACCTCTTATCAAGGTATTCTATTGGGATAGGAACAGGAGAAGAAAACCTATCCTTTCAGTCATTTACAACAGTGGTTAATCACCTATTAAGAAATGGGCATGTGATTTGCAGCTGCAATTTGGTTTCCATGGCTAGCCTTACATTCATTTTCTGTTTTGGTACTTTATCTCGTCAAAGATGCTTGAACACTCTAAAGAGCATACCACAGGTTTTGTTTTAAAGAGATTATGATACTGAAATCTTCAAAGCATTCTCACTAGTCTCTCATAACTGAGGCTTCTCTGTCCTTTCTCCAATTTTCAATACCCTTTTTTGAAACAGACACTGGAAAAAATTGCAAAATATATACCATCATAAAATCACTTTCTGTCTCTTGTTAATATTTCCAGGGTTAAATAAACCTTTTTAGCTGAACATTTCACAAGAGACCTAGAGTAAAGCTGTCAGTCAATGCTTCTTGAAACACTGCTTTTCAAGATACAGCCCCTTTTTGCAAACTGGTACTTGCTTTTCAAGAACTGCACTGCCTGACAGGTTAAAAAGCAATTCAGATCACACGCTTCATTTACTTCATGATTTAACCTTCAGTCAGTCTTCCAGTAACTTGCAACATTCATCAAAAATTCTTATGTCCCTTCTGATCACTGAAAAACTTACCATGTACGACTGTTTTTATGTTCATCACCTAAGAAGGGCACCCTCAACATTCTTGTCTTCTAGGGATGCTCCACGACAAGCACTTTGTCACATCACTCACTCTTAGAATCTCCAGCATTGTCACTGATGCCCACTGGACCTCCAAAGGAAACACGATGAGTTCCACATGTCCATAGACCCCCAGTAATCTCTGCTATAAAACTGACACACAAAGGCTCTTAAAATACTTCTTCTCTCTACTGTCATGAGTTCTCTAGTTGAGCAGATGAGCTATAATTGTCAGCAAATAATACCTGGAGAATCAACATCAAGCCAAGTCTCACCAGCATCAATCTCAAGGAGCTCTGAAATCTTGCCCTGCGCTGACATGCAAGAGCTCTTTAAGTTCCTCTAGGCTCTCTAAGTTCCTGGAGGTCCTTTCAGTAATGAATGCTGACATATGACCCCAAATTCCTAAAATCTCTTTGCCAATGGACAACTGTTTGTATGGTTTGTCTGCTTTAGCCAATACAAAGCTCTTGACGGTAAACAATTCGAAGCAGAATTAGTGAGTTCTGGACTTGTCGTATCACTGTTGTCTGCAATGTCCTATTTGATCACATCAGCAGTTCTGGGGCTATCAAGTGCAGAAAAGTGACAGGAAGACAAGTCTCAGCTCTGACAATGGGCTGCATCCATGTTTCCTCTGAATTAACAATGCTAATAGCACACAGACACATTCTTCATCTTGTTATTGTGGTAACTGCCAGGGAAACATTGATTAGACTAAATTTATGAGCATACAAATACATTCTCTTTCTTCTACAGGAACCACTTTCCATCAGCTGATCTCTCTAATGCAGAGAACTCAAGATGCCATGACCACAGACCACTGTGAAGAAAAATCTGCCTTGATATGATGGATATTCCGAACTGAACAATCTAACAAATACCACATCCCTTTACCTTTTTGCTTTCTTTACACATAATGGAATAGAACAAAAATCCAATTAAATTTCTAAAAAGAGGTCACCTCTAAAACTCCCATATGCTTTCTACAAGACTGCCAAGGAGTTCTCATACACATCTGGACCTAGTCCAACCTGAAATACATTTTGGTGCCCTAAAGCCCATGGAATTTTCAAAGGACAAATTATTCATCAATGTCTCCTATATACTAAAATGCATTCTGCAATGTTGCTGGCACAAAGTGGCTGTTTGCTATGAGTGGGCAAAATGATTTATTTAGTAAATATACATATAGCCTCTGAAGCACTGCAGCCCTGGTGACAAAGAGGCATACAAATGTGAGGATTATGCAGATAAATCACAGGCACAGGACTGGACTTGACTACACTTCCACTATGTGTGTACATATATAATCTACAAATAGTTTCATCTGAAGTTTTGTAATATTTTAACATTAGAAACTCTTGTTTCCATTAAAGTTGATTACCACTTTCAAATACCTATCTTCCTGCCCCTGTGTACTGACTAATACATTAAGCTAGAAGAAGACAATACACTTTCTGCTTCGCAGCTACTGAGAAACTCCTAACCATGATTAGATTAGCTCTGTTCAAACCAGACCAAAATGATTTCTGGGATGTTCCCACAGCACATTTCATCTAGTACATATGCATTATTTATGGCATTTACACAGGTGAATTGAAGGCTTTTATAAACTGAGACACAAATCAATACAAGCTCTTAGCAGATGGGGCCTTAGTAGGGTTCCACAGCAGCATCATTCCAAACCAAGCAAACTCAGCTGAGTAACTGGTTACAGAGAAGGAAAGGTTTGTTTAGAAAGTCAGGAATTAGAGACATCTTCAGCACCCAGCCTTCCCAGAACTGTACCTGCATTGTTCAGAGCCTAAACAGTCAGGACTAGGTTTGTACGCAGTAGGCAGCTTGAACTGCTTCACAACATTAGTCCGCAAACATCAGGATAGCTGTGTTTCATTTGCCTCCACAAGCTAAGATAAAAAGGCTGTAACACAGATGGCTTTCCCTGTCAGAACTACCATGGACTGGGGAAGAAACAGCTGGGAGGCAAATTCAGCCTGGCACTCAGTCAGGTCAGCACTGTGCTCCAAAGGAGACTCTTCTTAGCCTCCGCTGTGTTGGTGCTTGTTGTAGGGAGCACAGGTAGGGATGTAGAACTGGCCTGTGTGACCAGCACTGGGCAGGAGAACCAGCTGGAGCCACAGTCTTAGTCCCTCAGTAAGAGAAAGATCCTCCCCACCTCCATATGCAGGTAGTCCACACCTGAGCCAACATTAAGATATGTGGCTCTACTTGTGCCTGTTTTCAGATACTCCTTTAATTCACCTTGGCTGGTTTTCATAGATTAACACTCATTACAAAGAACAGATCATTATTTGAGGCACTTACAGCAGAGGTTAGATTACCCTGATCCCCTTCTTCTCCTAACTCATCTAACCTGTGCACTGAGAATTCACGATAGGTTTTTTTTTCCTTTGGATTTAGCGAAATCGAAAGTTGTCTTCAGAGATGTCAGCAAAAGAACCTTTTATACATCTATTTATAGAGCAGTGCATTGGGATCTACAGCAGCCAGAAGGAAAGAGGAACGAATGATAAATTAGCCAACATGAATTTCCTTTAGAACAGTAACCTGCAACAGAAAAAACCCTGCTCATATTCCCGTTCAACTCCTTTCTCTACAGATGCAGTAAAAGGATTTGTCCCCTTAACCAAATAAAAAAACTACAGGACCTTTACATTTTTTTAATCAAAGAAGTATCAAAAGGCTCCATCAACTCAGCCTTTTTTAGCTGACAAACAAGAGGCTACTGAAATTAGAAGACTTTTATATTTGGGTTGGGGTTAGCATGGAAGAAAAAAAATACAAAAAATCCTGTTAGTCTTAACTAAAATCATGTCTTGCTCAGCTGGCACAGGTTTTACTTCCATGAGATTTATGAGTACATGATCCTAACAGCTGTCCATGAGCTCTTTCTGGAGAAAAAATGAGAAGTGAAGATGACTGAAACCCTAAAGGAAAATCACAAGGGAAGAAAAACCTTCCATGATTAATCATTCTACTCTTCACCAATGCTCCAGAAAATCACACACTTCTCTGCCACTCCCAGAAAAGAGCAAAAGGCTGAGAAACAGGAGACCAGTTCATATTCCTCCTTAGACATCCCTCTTCTAAATTACCACAGACAGTATTTCGGGTGCACACACAAGTAACAGCAGAAAGCCACAAAAAAGGCCTGTAGGCCTCCTGTCTGCACACAATGAGAGTGGGAGTCAAAGAGTAGGTAAGAGACTCCTTCACCTAACAATGAACCCTTATGGACACCTAACATGGGAATTCAGCCTTCTTATCTTGAAAGCAGTGACAGATTTAACAAACCATGTATATGACCAGATGTGTGACTGTTAGTAACCTGCAACACCTCCATCCTGGAAGCAGTGGGACAGGGATGCTGACATGTTGATCTACCCTTGGCTAAAAGCTTTGGAGCAAGTAACTTATTCCTGAGAAAATGCTGACAGGTAAAATTTATGCAGACATTTAAAATTGCCATACTGAGGTAGCAAAGGTCTCTGTGTCCCTACTTCAAAACTGTCTAGAATTTGGAGCTCAGGCAACAGTGTAAGAGCAGAAAAACCAAAAAGGTACTGTCCCAGAAAGAACCCTTACTTCCAGCCACATACACTTCAAGATGATATGTGAAGCAGAGGTGACATCTGTATGATCCAGTAACCCATGATTAAATTCTGTTCCATTAATTTGTAGAATCATTGCTTTAAATTCACATAACCTTTTAGACATTCCACAGCTTAACTAAGTATTGCACGAAGCAATATCTCTTTATTTTGAGTTTATCTGATCTTCTGATGCACCCTCTTCTTACAGCTCCCCTTCACCTTCTCTCTGACATTTGGTAATTTTTACTAACTCTTTTATATATTCTCTTCCAGCCTGAAGACTTGTCATGTATATAAATGTTCTTCATAACACATCTGGTTCCATGCCTTCAGTCATTCTTGATGCCCCTTTCTGAAACCTTCCTAGTCCTCCTACACCCTTTTGAATTTTCTAAGCTCTGGATACATGGGAAATGAAAGGCTAGGTTAATAAACACAAAAATTTGCCTTGCCTTTGGGAATCAATTCTAATAGAAGATAATACACAATTTTCTGAGTGAGAAGGGTTAAATTGAGAAGCAATTTTTAAAAAAAAGTTATTATAGCTGGGCAAGAGAGAAGCTCCATTTCAGACACAGAGATGTGAATGATTTTAAACAACACAACTAACAGTTTAGTTGATGCATATTACATATTTTATCTAGAGTGGTATAGTAGAATAAACAAAAAAAAATTAAAAATAAAACCAACAGTTTTTCAACAGAGCCTCTGTAATGCTGCTATGGGAACATTAGGTTATGTGCAAGTCCCAGTCACAGCACTGCAAAAGAACAGGGGGTTATTTTGTGTGTGCATGTGGGGAGTAGTTGCACATGTAGTCAGGTCCCTGACTGAAGAAGGGAGCATGAAGGCTGGGGCAAGTCTGGTAATGAGAACTTAAATTCATTTTTTCTTAAATTTTCCTTAATTTTTTTTCTGCTGGCCTCCTTCAGTAATTGTAGGCTGTCACCACAATCCTAGTGCTGTTCACCTTCTTGTGTTTCCATTTTCCAGGTTTTCAGGAAAAAATGTGTCCCGGGTATGGTCACTGCGTACAGAGAAGTCCTCCAAGAACAAGGAAAGCATACCTGGTCCTTCATCAACAACACAGAGAATACTGAACTGCTATAATACTGATTTTCCAGGTGAGATAAAAAGCAAACATCCTGGCCACTCAGTGAGCTTTACACTTCTCAACAGAAGCAGAAAGCTTACTTTATCTGGATAAATTCCTGTTTGTGTAGCAACTCTGGAAATTTGCCTCCACAGCTTCAGTTCAGACATTCCTCATCCTAGACTGTCACATAATGAACCTGTGCAAGATTAGCACCATTTCTGTGTTTCAGCAACACACCAAAGAAAACACAGAAAAAACTCAGGATGTATCCTCCACAGTGTGTGATACTTCTATAAAGGAACCCAGAATATTTCTGGAAAAAGGGCAGTATGATTACAAAATAGTGGTCAAAAGAAAAATATAGACAACTTTCTTGAGGCTAGGAGAAAGCACACTGTGCTAAACAATTTAATAATTAAATTGAAAAAGAAAGTACCAATGTAATTAACATACAGAGAACCAGCAGGGCCTAGCTAATCTCATCATGAAGAGATCGAATAAAGTAGCGTGCATTTTATGGAGCAATTTAAGCTGGCAAGCAATTAATCGTAAGAGCACTAAGTCAAACGAACAGATTTCCCTTTAAGGAGATCACATTCATCATCTGTAATGTATTCTAAACTGCAATTTGTTAGCCAGCCCCTGAATTTTACCAAAGACATTTACTGTCTTCCTTCAGTGGAAAAGTGATCCCTGACTGACAGGAGGGAGTGGCATCAGTCTTTTTATAGTGGCTACCCTATTAACACTAACAGGTTCTCAGTCACTGATGCAGGAAGCAAATAACCTACATATAATATAGCAACTACAAGTTTTTACAAGCCTTATACCATAGAAAACCCTACAATGGTATTTACCACACTATATGAATCACATCTTAAGCCATGGACCAACATGATCTGATCCATCTCTGTAATGCCCTGGAGCAGATAACACTACTGATGGGGGAGGGGGAATTAAAAAAAAATAAATCCAAACCAACAAAATATCCCCATCTTCATTGCTCATTGAGAACCTCAGCAGGCATCTTTCACCTGGGCTCCTCCTGGTGCAAGTCTGTGATTCTGGCTCTCCCCATTCTCTCAGACTCTCAGCTTCAAAATAATCCTTCCCTGTTTAGATTGCATCATTCTAACTGATTACAGGAGTGTCCCAGACTCTCAGTGCTTTTAGTTTTAGAAAACCTTCCACTTCCAACTTTTATTTATTAATGATACTCCGTCCCTATCCATTTGTTCCCATTACAAACTACACTTCAGCTTCAGGAGCTGTTCTACATCACCTTTGTTTTCCACTACATTAGCAGTATCCACTAGTTTTCTCTTCGCTGGATTGGGCAAAGCATGAGCCAAGTGTCCTTCAGAAGGAAATCATGATTCCTGATGCTTGTCTGCACCTGTCCCCATACAAGTTTATCTTTCTATAAGATGAATTTGAAGGCCTCCTCTCTTCCTAGGAAAGGAAAATACTTAACAGAAAGTCTATCTTCCTGTGTAGATGGCATTATTTTTCTTCTGCCTGAGTGCAGAAGATCAGTTTGGATCATGAAGATTAGCAGGCTGAAAGCAATCAAATCTCACATCCTCTAAGTGCCCTTGGCCTGAACTGATTCCCCTCCAAATACAGCAAATACTTTAAAAATAAAAAAGCATGAGCAGACAGAGAAAAGGGCCCTAAGAATCCCTTAGTACAGTTAAGTCTTGATAGGACCACTAAATTTTACCGAAGCGTATGTGATAACATTTCATCTAGAAAGCACATAAAATTCACTCAAATGAGGCTATTGGCCATGTGTAAACAAAAGCTTGCAAGAGACATACAGCTTCTGCCAGTGCCTTCCTGCCCCACTGTCACTCCAAATCAATTCAAAGGACAGATTTCTTCACAGCAATGACAGGATGAGACCTAGGCCTGGCTGCTTTCAGTCCTCTTCCAGCTTAATTTCCCTTATGCTCCACTCAGACTGAAGACATGAATATAAAGCAGCCCCATGACAAATCAAAGTTAAATATGTAGTCCTGGAGATAGAGTACAATTTTTAAAAATAAGAAAAAAAATCCCTGAGCTATGCTCCAGACCAAGTTCAGTTAGTATCATCTCATTCCAGAAACAGTTAATGCAAAGCTTATATTAAACTCATGAGAAAATACTACTTTACTCCACAGTCAAAAAAAGCATGGGGGAAAAAAAACTTTATTAAACCAAAATTAATCAAACCAAAGATTTTTGTAGTCCCTTGAGTATCCAGAGGGGAAGAAGAAAACCCCACACTCCAAAAAGATGTCTAAACTAGAGAAAAACTCCCAATGGCTAAGCCTTTAAACTCCTCTGACCTGAACTTAAGTTCATGGTATTGTTTCCTGATGCCTTCCTGCTACATAACATCATACTTAGACCAATACCACATTAAAATGACAGCAAGGGCAGGCACAATTCATTTAACAATCAATCTACCCTAGCTATAATTTTCACTTGTCATTAGCTGCCTCTTAAATGCCCTCAATCTCATATAACCATAGACTCTTCCTTTAAACACATACACAGGGGAATATGCCATTATGGGCATTATTCAAAGCAGTGCTTTCTGTGCCCGTCATCAACCACAGCATTAATCACACTGAGAACAGTTTCTCCTCACAAATGACTGAGCTGCATATTTGGATCTCATCGGCAGTATCCAATTCGATGGTAAGATCACAGACAGCAGACAATACTGGGCATCTGCAGCAACACATACAGCAAGCTCTCTAGTTTTTACCCTTTACTGGTCTTTCAGGGAAAGAAAATAGATGCCAAGCGCCTACTGATTTAAGTAAGTGCTCTACTCTGCACATCCAGCAGACAGGCCCAGAGTTAACACACAAGCACAACACACTCCATGAAAACAAGCTTTCTTGCTTCTTTTACCATTTGACCATGCAGTGTAGAGACTGCTCTCTAAAATCAAATGGGTCAGGTTAAAAAGGACCTTGGGAGGTTCCATGGTCCAACTCTGTACTCAGCACTGGGCCAGTTAACTCACAGCTATACTCAGGCAAGATATGAATAACTCCCAAGGATGGAGATTGCAATGAGCTATCTGGTCCACTATTGGATCACACATATTGAGGAGAGCCTCCCTTACAGCAATCTGACTTATTTTATTTCCCAGTCAAATCTCAGATCCTGAACAATTTTGTTCTGTGACTCTTTATTTCTGACATTAGCTCATGCTAAGAGTAAAAGTCACCAAACAAGGAAGAAAAATAGGTGCAACCCAGTGAGAATGGCACACTCTAGTCCTTCAGCAAGGCTCAACATATCACACGTGGGCTTAACCTCAAAGCAACCACAGCTTTCAAACTAAGGAATTAAGAACAATGTATGGCACACCTATTGCTTTCTAAGTTTACAAGGGAATGTCTGCCTCAGACAAGCTCACCTCATATATTCATAAAAATTTAATGTCAAGCTCAGACTTCAAAGCCAACAGTGTTGCAAAATTATGAGGAGGACATTAAATAATTAGAAAAAACTGTAAGTAAAAGCAATATGCCACTGTTCATGTACACTGCCTTGCTTAACAACCTCTCTGTAAAGTCTTTTCAGACACACCATGAAGGACATTATATGAACTATATCATATTCACACCCCTTTGTCAACAGCAAGAGCTTTACATTAATTAACACAATATACAACCTTCCAGAAGAAGGCTCCAGTTTAAAATTCCTCACCCAAAATGTGTGCAACATAACATGTTTGTTTAGAATAAAATGCATTTATCCTGCCCTCAAAGCACTTACGAGCCACATTTTGTATAGTGGATTGCAGCATTTTTTTTTACAGTACCCAAAGCCATCATCGAAATTCAATGTTCTAAAGTTTGAAATCATCCTTCCCTTGGCCACAAAGGTTGCATTACTTCCCATCCCACACAGACTCGAAAACTTTCCATAATCCAGCTAACGAGAAGAAAAATGTCACTGTAATTAACACACAAAGTGATGACCTAATTAATCACTAAAGCAGCAACGTGAAAAAGCTTTAGGCTTTCAAAGTTTTCTAGCAAAGTCAGGCAAAAGGATTGCCAGGGAACTTTTAAGGTCATTCCATTTCTGGTCACCCTGAAAATAAGACACATTTGAGACCATGCTTTTATATCCTATCAAACAGGACTCCATGGCAGTGAGGTGCCTTCAATGTGGCAGTGATCTCCTACTTCAGACTCCCAGCCAAGTAATACCAAAGTTCTCATTTTTTGGGCTCATAGTACTCTTGTCTCAAGCCCAGTACTTAAAGCAAAGCTTTAGGCAACGATCATGCTGATGTTAACAGCAAGAACAGTTTGCAAAAACCACCCTGCACTGTACCAGCACAGGCAAGAGAACATGAGTTTAGACCCCTGCAAAGAGTCACACCAGTGACCTCTGATGACTCTGGACATAACTGTAAAAACACTTGGTAGCGTTCCAGCTTACAACTAGTTTAACAGGTCATTGCTGCTAAGAGAGACTGTCTTCTTGTCCCAAACACTGAGTTGTTTGTTCCCCCACCCTCTACAGGCTGACACAATCGGTCACATATGTGTATGCAACGAAGCCTTGAGAACAGAACACGTTAAAACACATTGTTCTGTTCTTTTTTGTCCTGCCTAGAGAGTTTTACCCTGGGTCAGGTCCCCAGTCTCCTCCTTTACCTGCAGCTGCACGATGCAGGCTGCTCCCACAGAAGAGAAGGCAGGAACCCTGTCAATTTACACCTGCTCCGAGTGAGCACAGCACAGGGTGAGGAAGCACACTTGGAGCAGTTTTGCCAGAGGAACATCCCTTAACTAAACCCTTACCAGGATGAGATATCAGAATCTGGTACCCAACACAGATGAATCCTTCATGAGATCGCTGTTACCTTAACCTGCTTGGCTTTGATTGCTGAGAAGCAGCCAAGCACACTGGCATTTCTGACTGCTGAACCTTCAGTCAGCATCCCTTGAAATGGGCAAGAGAGGTCTGACCTCAGAGCCAAGGGAGAAATTGCTACTGCTCAAGCCTTATCCCATCATTTTCTGAATTTTCTTGTAGCTGCAAAGGTTAGGAAAAAAAAAAATCAAGACTACACAGAGTAGTAAGAAAAACATTCTGGAATTCCCAAGCAGTCAATTTATTTCAGGCCACCAGAAACTCTGACGTATCTTAGTGTTTCAATCTGGACTCACAGCTATTAGAGCACATAGATTTCACATTTTGGAAGAGGGAGGGGGAATCACACTCACTCAAGCTGTTTTTCCCGTCCCCTCCAAGCTGCATTTTACTTTTACCTTAGCCAACTTGTACTTACTGGGAGTTGCAAAGTTAGCCCCTGTAATGGTAGGGTGATACAACCTTCTCTGCCTTCATGGCTAGAGCTCCTAAAAACCCCAACACTTCAAAAGCTAGAATGAGTATTTCTTTTAATGAACAAAGTCTTACAAACAAGATGTCTTCCTCTCACAGTTCCCTGGGAACTGAGTTCCAGATACTGGTGCAATCTGGAGGGCACCAGAATAAAAAAGACTGTAGTTCCACAGTCATGCTAACAATGTATTATCCTTGCTTTCAGTTCAAGATAAGGTAGGTACTTCATTACCTTAATGAGCAGATGTACTTAATGAGTGGGTACTTTGTCAGTTTAGTCCTAAAGGAAAAATTAAGAGAACAGGGCATTTACATTCCTAGAGCAAACCCAAATTTTAGGCCCCCCACTAGTGTAAGATAATAAGAAATACACGTTACTGGCTTTTGAAAGGTTTTTTTTTAAGTACACATCCCACAGCCCAGACTTTCAGAGGGAATAATAATTCTGGCTGCTGCTGTGAGCAACAGATTTCTTTTAAACAGAAAGAGCAAAACAGCATTATACAACATCACTTTCCAAGGGAAAAATATGTTATTTAAGCTCACAATAATTTTTACATTGTTTGGGTTATGAAGAAAGTTGCTTAATGTTCTTTCTCCACTAAAGCAAATCTTGAAAGCTAGATTTGAGACCAGCAGAGATCAGAGTCCCTTTTATTTACCCAAAGAATAAAACCAGCATGGACGAAGTTTCGACAAGCTATAAGCAGCTGTTTCAAACTGTGTTTCAATCATGTTCCAGTAGAGCCAGTTCTTGGGGCCAAGAGAATCTGGTTGCTTCCTGGCTGCAACAGAGCTACCAACAAAGACATTGACTGTAAGGTTGAAATCTATCAATTAGGAACTGAACTCATGCCAGCCACAGTGCCAGAGAAATAATTAAGATTGTTCCCATAAACAGGAGGAAACAACACAACAATTCAGAGCGAGAAACAGCAGAGCTTTCTGGATTTTGAGCTTCAACAAAAAAAACCCAAGATGTTTACAAGTCTGCATCCTAGGTGTGTAGTACATGCTTTAATGCATTACTGAGCTCAGACATAACTTGCCTGTGTCCAGCACTGGGATTCAAGACCAAAATATCTGCAAATGAGACAGAAAAACAACTTCTGACCAATAAATATTATATCCACTTCTGAAATAAACCAGAAGTACTCCCCATGCTAACACATATTCTCCACTACTTTTATGTTTCTACAGAGAAAGGTATTTGGCAAGCAAAACAAAAAACAATTTCTTGCCTGGTGCCACACTTCTTCAGACCAGGCAGTGCAGTCAATTACATAAATCAAATAGGAGACCACAATTGCATTGAGGAGTCTCTGACTTCTCTCTACTGTTTTCCCAAAGCTTCGCACCCCAAATTCATCAGCACGAAAGCCGAAATTATTTGCCAACATTACACTCCTGAGGCTATATACACAGCTTTCAAAAAAAGTTAATCTGCTAGCAATTTTTATAATTCCACCTTGTAAGCCTACAATCTGCACCCATGAGTCCAGCAGAGATCTGAAGACAGGAATTCCCTATTCACAGAGCAGTTGCATTTGACAAAGAGCAAATGAAATCTGGGTTCTAATACGTCAGTAATGGAGGCAACACTTCTCAGCAAACTGCTAAGTAGCCTACAGATCCTGCCTACCTTTCCAAAACTTTAAGATTTCAAGGAAGAAATGCTTCCAATAAAATGTCCACGAGGACAAAAGCTCACAAGTGGGCAAACTGCTTTGAGATGTTCACCTTATGAGAATCACGTGAATTAAGAGACCTGCTGAACTCTGGAAGAGGCCGCCAAGCAGTGGCTGTTCTGCAGAGGAGTGTCCTTTCCGCCCAGCAAACAATCCTCCCTTGTACAGAGGTCTCACCTCCACAGCAAACCTTACAGAGCAGCTGAAGTACAGAAGTGGATCCTGCTCCCAGTCCCCTCTTGAAGGCCAACCTGTTGCCTTTGAGACATGAGGAAAGAGGATGAAAGCAGCCGATACAATTGCAGACTTTGAAAAAAAGCTAAGAAAGCCAGTTAAGTGAGGCTGCCATCCTAGGAATACATCACCTCAAGATCCTCCCCACCCCAATCCAAAAAGCCTTGTTTACTTTGAGGATGAAATTTTAGAGCAAAAGTGATCTCTGCAGAATGACATCCAAGTGCACTGAAGAAAGCAAGCCATGGCTATGGTATCTCAGACAGAGGCATTCTCTGCCATACAAACATCTTCGCCTAAAATCAGCGTCAGCTCCAGAAACTGTAAGTCATCACGAAAAAAATAAAAAAAAGAAATCAATCCTTCCAAAATAAAAGTAGATTAAAGAGAAAACAGGCTTGACATTGTCAGAGTCCCTTCCCAGGCAGCCGTAACTGAAATGGAAGTAAATAGCAGGAAGAAGGAAGGTGACCTGGGATTGTACCTGACTTGCTGAACCATGCTGCTGTGTTTGTGGAACTGGTCCATACAATGCCACTCAACCAACAGGTTTGCTCTCTGGATTAGGGCCAGTGGCAGAGACAACATTTAATTAAGACATTGCATGAATGAGAAAGAATGAAAGAAAATTATAGCAGAACAAAATTGGCTATGGCTCTGTAAAACAAATACACCAAGATGAATCAGCTAGTAAATAAAAGCAAAAACTGAAAACTAACACTGCTGCCTCGAGAAGAAATCAGATAATGTACAAGAAACGAAGCGCTGAAGTTACAAGACTAGATGAAAGCCTTAAACATTAATAAAAATAATTGAAACATGTGTAAAGACTGCTGAGAAAAGATGAAACATTGCAACCCAAGACAGGAATGCTTCTTTCCTTCCCTTTTGATTCTTCTGTTAATATGTTGCTGGTCATAAGGTCTTTCCCTTTCCACCACTTGCTTCCTCTGTTCAGGTGCCAGCTAATGCCAGGATCTGTTCACATCAAGATCTGTTCCACCTAGCAAAGGAACCTTCCCTACCACAATACTGCAAGGTTGAGTGAAAAACAAGCAGTGGTAGCAGGTGAACTCTGAGTAACCACTATAACTCTCTTATAACCACTGTGGCATTCCAGGAACTGTTCTGCTGTGCCAGAGTCCCTGTGCAATCAGAAAACCATGCAACAAGAAACACATGAAATGACAAGAAGGGTATGCTAGTTTTGCTCCTTCAGTGAGGAGTGACCACAGATCACTAAAAAAGAACCAGAACAAAGCCAGAATCCTCATCTAAAATCTGCTATTCATTTTTCAGCATCAGAATTTTTTCAGGCTACCACCTGAAAACTGCAATGAACTAATTCTTCAAATAGCTTGGATGCATAAACCTCAGAAGTTTCCTTATATCATTTTAGTAAGAATTGATCCATAATCTTACTAAGCTTGTGTTATGATTTAAAAGTACCTATAATATACAACTCTGGGTTTCTCTTTGAGCTTTGTTGGTTTTTTTCTTATTAAAAAAAGTAATTGTTGACTGTCTTGTACTATCCTGTGATCTGAACTCAGTAAGGCTGATTAGCAGTGACAGCATGTCAGAGGTCATTACCATTAAACACACCTCAGTGAACAATTCAATGGAGTTGTTATTCCATCAGTGTAGTTCTCACAGGTGGTTTTAAGAATTGCAGGGAATGAACTCCAGATCATTGTGGGTTGTAATCTGCATGCCTGAGCACCCTCTGCTGCTCTGCACTGGCTGGCCCTGAGCAGTTCCACATTGTCCCACAGTCCCAGGGGACTCATCCAGTGCAACAGTACTGCTGGAAGGAGCAACACCTGAGCATCCTTAGCCAACCCTTGTGGCTCATCTGGGAGAAGCTGCAAACAAGCAGGTGCTTGGTATTTTCAGCTGGGAGATTATGGCTTTAATAAACCCATTGTCAAAGGAAACGTATTTGTGTGTGTTCTACATGTAAACAAATATATATAATTTAAGTGTATATATGTGGGTATGTCTGTATATGTATTATGTATGTATTTATATATGCACAGACATCCCTATATGGATATTCACATTATGTAAGTGCATATACCTACAATGTGCACACAGACATCCATCTTTTAATATATATGCCCATCGATTTTCTTGATCATTTCTTTTCATAAACAAGCTTTAAGCTTGCTCTCCCATTTTCAATCTCACTCATATTGGCAAGAAATGTGTTTGTATGTCCACTATGTCTGTACAGAGAGAGAACGAAGAAAGTGTGTGTGTACAGATGTAAACATATTTTGTACACAGTCTCAGCTGACTGTAATCCATAGGTCACCACCTACGCCACAAAAACAGATGCATTTCTCTGTCAGCAGGTCCACTTTCACACATCCTGCAAAAAAGCCATTGCGACATAACTAGGTCACCAGCATTTTGGTCTTCTCTCCCCTTAAACAGATGCTGAATTCCTTTCACTGTGGTGGAACCATGCTGAAGGTATGATGTGGACTGCTTGCAGCCACCCACTTTCTAAGAAATATCTGAATTAAGCCTTGTCGTCTGTCAATGTTTTCAATAAGTGCAGTGCTGTGAGTGCTGGTAATTTATCAGGAGCTCTAGTGTCAGGGCCAAGTGTCCTACAGCAAACAAGCACAGCCCAATTTGGCCTAAGTAAAATTGCAAATGTTCCTTCAGAGTGCTCCTGCATAGACTGGCACCAAGCACAACCATTTTACACGCATCCATGCAATGCTCTTGAGTGCTCCTCCCAAATCCCATCTCTCCTTTACAACCCCAAAAGCAGCCTTGGCAAAAGCAGCACCTTCCATTCAAGGAAAGAGGATCACACAGGGTGGCTCAAGTGGAACAAAAGTAACTGCAAGATGGAAGAGTGAACAAAAGCACCCAAGTAAGGATTGCAGCGTATGCTACAACAGCACAGAAAACACCTTCAAAAAATAATCCTATCACCTAGTTCCATGCTACTAACTTACTCTCTGCATATTAAAAGTGTTTCAGTGAGAAAAATAGAATTACTTTAAAAATTATGATGGGGCTGAATTTCAGACAAGGGAGAAATTCAGTCTATTAATCATCGAGTTAATCTATTTATTCACCTTGGAAGAATCCTGATCAGAAGAAAGTCTATTAAAAGAATACAGGGATTCAGCTGCCACCTTTCTCACTGAATAGGCAATCAGAAAATGCCCCTTTGAACCCTGCGTTAATAAAATTCTCATTAAATGCAAACCTGCACAATGTTATCTTGAAGAGGCTCATTAGTTTAAAAAAAAAAAACTTGTCTCAAAATGTGTTTATTTCCTCAGAGGTGAGAAGGTGAGTTCTCAAACCACCAACTGCTGCACCTTCCTATTTCAACCCCATCAGTGCTGCAGCTGTATCTTGCAGTCTACCACATCTCAATTATTTATGAAAACCACAGAGACAAATCCACAGACAGAAATCATAATGACTATTATGAGATAGGACAGCAATCAGAATCACTCATTCCAGTTTGGTATGTAAGATTTTCAGACAGATAAGGATATTATTATTCTTTCTTCTTCAATTTTTCATTTTCTTTGAGTTGGACAGAAATTACGAATTATCTGTAGAAAGGAGAGAAGGCAGGAATAGGCTTCCTATCTCTCAATACTCAAAAAGAATATTCATGACTCCTTTTTTCACTGGAATAAGGACAAGAAAAATCAAATAATCAGCAACAACAAAACTCAGACTGTCTAGTGGAGAACTTTTAGTCTAACTAAAAGGTACTGTTCATACCATAATAGGATACACAAAGCAGGATCTCTCTCTGTGGCTGAGTTTAAAGAAGAACATGTCTAAGATTCTCTAGGCATTACTCATCCTGACTCTCTATTTAAACAATTAATCAGCTGAGCTCATCAGTCCAGCACTGTGGGGTACAAGCAGGACTGTTCTGGTGTCTCCTCAACAGTTACTCCTGTAACACAAATGCATTGCAGCCTTTGAACATTGTAAAGGACTCACCACTCCTCTCCCGGCAGAAATACCCATAAAACTGTACACTAGGATTTAAGACACTTGTTGAAGCCCACTGTATGCATGCACAGGCAGATGCTTTTACATTTAGAAAACCCACTAAAAGCCCTAGGATAAGGAAATTGCAATGTTTATTTATTTTTAAATAGCTTGTGTAACGAGACCAAGATATAAACCAAAGCATGACTTAGCACTGCACAGTTACAGCAAAAAGCAGGTAATCACTACTCAAAAACTTTCCAGAATGATGAAGCAAGGTGAGGAAAAAATCCAGTGTGGATTCCTCTAAATTCATTTCCTTTGTGGCAAAAGCAGCCAAATAAGACACAGTACACTAAGATCGCTCTAAGGGAAAACAGAAGTGGCACAAACAAACAGATACCCAGATAATGGGGAGCTAAGTCTAGTTCTAGTCCCAGTCACCACTTTGAACCATCGCACTGTCAGACACCTTCACACAAGCACACTACACCCTTGGATTTCTCTGGCTGCTCTGAAATCTAGTCAACTAAAGAACCCTTCAAATGCAGTATTTTTACCATCAGAAAAAAACAAACCAGAAGATAAAATTCTCCCTCCTTCCTTTTCTTTTGGTAGTGAGGAAATGGGATAAATCAAACAGACTAACTTCTCAGAATTCTAATCCCTCTCAAGGCCTTCAATCATCCATAATTTAGACTTTACTAATTTCACCGAACGAAAAGCAGTCATTCATGAAATTTCAACACAGATGAGCAGTTGGGTGGAGCAGGATAAAGCTACCAGAAGTTCAGAAGAGAAACAGACTAGAGGCTTCACTGATTCCAGACATCACCACGTTCTGAACATGTCTGATACAGGCTGTCCTTGAAGGGACACACATGTTCTCACCTCCTCGTCTTCTCTGACTAGAAGCAAAACTGTGTGACTTTGTTTTGATTTTCTTCTTAAATATGTCATCACAGAGGCATTTCCAACCTCTCTCCTTGGCCCAGTTTTGGCCGGCAGCATGTCCATCTTTCAGAGCCATCAGAGACTGGCTCTGCTGGACATGGTGGAAGCTTCCAGGAGCTCCTCACAGGAACCACCTCTGTGCCCCCCCTGCTACCGAAAACCAGGCCGTGCAGAACCAATACAAAGGGGTATCACGGTGCCAGTTTTTTGGTTGCATCTTGTCTCAATTGCACGCTGATCTTCACAGAAGCAGTTGTGAAGCCAACAGGAAATAAGCCCATGCAAAGTCTCGGTTCCACAAACCAGCAGTGAGCACAAACCCTCTGTGATCAACTGGTTTTTCTCTCTTCCCAGCTTAGACTTCCCTCCCTGGTTACACACAGCATTCCCAAAGCAGACACTTTGTGTCACATTAACTGACATTAGTCAACAGCCACCTGTTCTGCTGCTTTACTCCTAGTGCACTATCTACCCACAAGTGTTCACTTACATCTCTTTAAAAAAAACCAAAAATAAGGATAGTAGCAAAGCAAGTCTAAAATCACACATGATGTTATCAAGCTTACAGACTTATTAAGGGAATCTTTAAGGTGGTTTACAGACACGTAAGATGCATATTGACTTGAAAGATGCCCTCAGAGAGTTTGTCCTACACAATGCCTTTTGTAGTGAGGAAAACAAGTACTAGCCTAGAAATACAACGGTAGTGAGCTACTTGGTGTTGCACAGACACCAAGTGTCTGGGGTGACTAGGGAAGTGGTAGACAGATTTTTTTTTCAGTATAAATACTTATATCTTTTATGGTTTGTTTACAAGCCAGAGCTAAGAAGTAAATTTTCCCTCTCAACATTCCTCCGTTTTCCAATCAATCATATCCATGATCCTCTTGCCGAGTACCCAGCTTGGGCAGTAGTAGCTGCTTCAGGTGCCAGAAAAATAAGTTATTGCCACTGTGAAAGAATACATACCTAGATTTACACTCTTTAGTCTTACAAGTAAAGCATAACTTTTCCCCTTCTGCCCTTGAACAGGAAGAAGTTTAAGAGAACACTGAAGTGTCCTTAAATAATCAGTTTTAAACACACACAAAACTCTTGCAATGTTAAGAGGCCTCAAATCTGCTTATAACAGCAGGCTTACAGTCCCCTTCATAGCTTTGTGGAATTGCAATAGAATCACGCAACAGAAATCCATTAGGTTCACAATTGCTCTGCCAGCACAGCATTATTCTCTACTGTGTAACTTCTCCCAAGAACGATGTGAGGATTAATTCATTACAGTTTGTGCTATGCTTTCAAAGCACTCAGTCTACAGAAGAGCGGAGAGAATTATTAGAGGACAATCAAATTCTGGTGATCCTTCCTTTATGCCTGTGGGCCCTGTTTAGAGCAACAATTTAGCCCAACAATTAGAACAAATTGAAAACAAAATTCATTCAAACAAATGTGAAAGTGTCATGATAAAAATGTAGTCACACAGGAAATGAGAAATTTTAAAAGAGTAATTAACTTCTACTCCTTACCTAATATTGACTAATGCATGGGTCACCTTGCTTGCAGGCTCTTTCCATTGACCAGCATTGGTAGACAGCCTTAGAACTGAAAGGAGAAGAGAGTTAACAGTGCTGGCACAGAACTGGCAATTTCATAATTCAAAACAGGAAAAAAAAAAAAAAAAAAATTCTGCTTTGGCAAGATGGCAGTCCAGGAACCACATCAAAGCAACGGTCATCTTTGAGATGATCCGTGATCCAGGGCAGAAGTTCCCTTCAAAGCCCATCTAAGAAACATAAGGAACAAGGAAGGGGTGAGAAGAAGAGAGTAACAACTTGGAGGCAGAGGGGATAGAAGAAGCAGGGTCCTCCTAACTGCTTTCATTATCACACACAGCTCATTTTCCCCAGAAACAGGGCAGCGTCCCAAGCTTAGAATAGCTTTTATTCCACACACAGCTGTTCTCCTCCAGCTCCTGCTTATGCAAGGTTCCATCTGAACTGGACTACATACTGCAGTTTAAACCCTCTCCAGCAATGATGAAATTCTTTACATGCCCATTTATCTAGAGCTGCAGACAGGAATTACACACCAGCCTAAAGAAAAAACACTCCCTGTAAGAAGAAAGGTGGGGTTCTCTTGCACAGATGGTCTCTGACAGACTTAAGAGCAGATCTGAAACATTCTGCAACAGGAACAACTAGGGAACCCAATTCTTTTCTGCCAGAGTACCAAAAATATTTATTTAGGTCAAAATATGTAGTGTTTTTATGGTGGCAGTTACCTGCACATCTCTTGATAAGCATCAAAACAGTAACAGATCCTGTAGCAGATGTTTTGATTAATTTCCATATTGCCTGAACAAAGGGAATTTTCTATTAATTTGCACATACATGGTTTTCTGGGGGTTAGATTCCACAACAAAAGTTCACCCTCAATTTAGAAGTGAAGGAACAGCTCACCATCTGAATTTAGGATCATCCAGAAACATGGATGTTGCAAGTGAATGATTAAGCACATTGGCCACATACTTATGCCTATAATTGCAGGACAGAAGCTTTCAGTCCTGCAAATCTGGATAAAGTTCAGTTTCAGAACAAGAGAAAAAAAACCAAATCAATTAGATTCCACCTCCACTCCCAACATGCAAAGTTTCAACCACATTAACAGAAAAACTAAAGGACAGGGCAGTTTTCTCATCTGCGCTAACCAACACCCCAAGGCTAGGGGACAGAAGGGTCACTGTAGTCTCAGAAATGGGCTGACAAGCAAAGGAAACTATCAGGACACCTGGTGGCTTTCATCAGCTTGAGACAGTGCTACCTTCTCACCTTCTATTCTACCATTACATGTCATCTGCAGAAAAAAGTTGTCAGCTCTGAGTAACATTGTTTTGTCAAATAGTAGGTACTGTACATGAGTATCTGAAGTAATATATGCAGAGAGAGTTTCAATTCAGGCATCTGCAAGAGTAATTAAATGGGGTTTACTCTGCGTAGGATGGCAAACATTCATGTGAGAAATGAATTGTTTTAACAGGTCAGGTGTGGTGTGCCTTTTGCAACCCAACTGAGGAAGTATCTAAGTGCATTATTCTTCTACTCCACGTATCTTCAGCTTCCACAAGGGATGGGTTTGAAAAAATTATTAGCTAGTAGAAGCACCTCATTTTACTAGCTGCAACTCTTGAGAGTAGAAAACGGGTTAGCAAAAAATCTTATGCACTCAGAGGGCACAAAAATGGCCAAGTGAACCCTTATGTAATGGCTGAAAACTGTAGGGAATTCTTACAAAAGGGCAGCTTGTTTCTGCTTGCAGTTACAGAGGGTAGTCGGCTACTTTTATTTAGGTGAGGATGTCTCTCTTCATGTCAGAAGAGGGCTGTGGCCAACTGTCTGCCCTTTAACTCTCCTTATAAGCTTATATTAATGCCTGTTGTTCATTGGGAGATCATGCTGAGAAGGGAACAGAGGGTAAATGAATGAGAGGTCCTTTCGTAATAAAGCAAACAAAGAACATAACTATATTCTTTTTTTCGCAGCTTCAAGTTATGCAGCACACCAGTGCTGCTGCAACTACCCTGGGCTGCAGGTTCCTGCGTATAACACTGCCTGATTATGTCTCCATGCATTCCTTGCTCTTCTTTGCTCCTCTTTCCTGCTGGGTGTCACTTGGCTCCCTTCCCTCTCTTGCTGAAGGATGGCAGCTTCTCCCTGTTTTGCCAGTGGGCACATTCTTCAGTCCAGTGATTCACTTGTCACTGCAAGCAGGTTTGTGAGGGCTGTTTTCTTGGTTGCTTTGGCAAAGAGTGAAGTAGATGTGATTTGTCTAGCACAGCAAGCTTCTTGCTATAAGTTTCTCAAATTCTTCTCCAAATCCTTCTTTGCATTCAGTAGTTCTCTATGCTGGATGGTTCTGCAGCACGTACCTGCCTTTTGACTTGAAACTGTTGAATGTAATAGAGGAAAACTACACAGAAATGCATGAAATACCACATACTCCATTGTAAAAACAAATTTTTATTTCCAACATGAAGTGACAGAGAGAGGGGCAAGGAGTCTGTTCGTATTCTTTTGACATTTAAAAAAAAAATTATCCTTTTAGCAAGTTTATCCCTCTCTCAATTCTTAATTTACCAACATGCCCTAGTACACAAAACATGTTCACCCAGCACGACACACGAGTAGCAGATAGACAGGAAACACCTGACACAAACATCCCTCTTCCACCACACTCACTTCCAGGCAGCAGCAATCCTGACGAGTCAGGAGGTACTTACCCATAGAATAAAGGTTGTCAAAATTCTGGTGCATCCGAATGATTTCATAATAGAGCTCATCATAGCTGCTGGGAGTGGGCAGAAATGTGTCTCCGTAAGTGATGAACATGTTAAACAGGTTCACAACCTATACAAGTGAAAAGAAGTTGCAACAGGAATATTTATCCCAAATTTATTCTGCATCAGAAACAGTACAAACTATGTCCAAAACCTTCAAATAAACAGCTTGCAGTTGCAGCAGATAGCATGACATTACCTCATTGCTTTATTTATTATTTTCTTTATAGTACCAAAGAGACAGACAAGAAGCTTAAATACTGTTTTATCTGGGACCAGAAAAACACATTTCTATTCTGCATACAAAGGGCCACAGAACAAGAAAAAAATATTATCAAATCTGGAAAATTAAACTAGGCCTTTCCTCACATAGACTTATTTCAGTGAGCCGACCCTATAGTTAGTCCAAGCACTGTCCTTTCCAAACACCTAGAGAAACCAACCACAATGATACTCCTCTGCTTCATGGCCCTGTTCTCATACCTCCTTAACAAGCCAGCAATCCTTTCTGGAATCCTTTCAGGATTACAATTCTTTCCTAAGATTCATTCACAATTAAGTTGTTAAAAGATAAGAGGATTTGTGCAAGGGTAAAGATGCTCACCATAAGAGCAAGGGTGAAGATGTTGTGCTTGGCCAGCAACACAGTTTCATTAGACATGAGGAACTTCAACAAGTTGATCAAAGCTAGGAGAAAATAGTAAGTATTTTTAAAATAGTATAAAAAGCAAAGCCATCATCAAGTCACTTAAATACAGATGCATTTACATAACCTAGTGCAAGCTAAACTAAATGCCAGCTATTCACCTCAGAAATGTATCAATTTATATGTAGGGTTTAGCGGTGCTTTTTGTTGCTAAAATACTTGGCTGAACAGGTAAGTGACAGCTATTTTACCTTCCCACATTTATTCTCCTTCACTGACTTCCCAATCAAATCTACTCAGGCTCAAGGTACATCTCTTGTTAGCTCAGTCAGCTCATGGAGATTTTTCTATCTGCTAGATCCTGGAGTGAGCTTTGGGGTTGGAGAATCCAACTGTCTTGTTTCTGCTTCATATATCACCACCATGATACATGCATAGTCAGCCCCAAACTGTCACTCTTGTTGATACATGCAGTTATAAAAAATAAAAAAGGTAAGAAAACCCCCACAGCACAGCTTTTCTGTAGCTCTGTGTCAATGCTACTGCACTGCTAAAAAGAAGGATGTAGTACTTTATTGTGCCAGTTATCTGGGGCTGTGCCATAAAGATTACAGATCTGGTTCAAACTTGTCTTAAATAATAAAACAACAAAAGCTCCTGCTGTAACCACCCAGTATCAGTTAGTAACAGTGGTAATTAACAAAAAGGTTGGCTAAAAATGCTTTAATCAAAGAGACTTTACAATAAACAACTATATTCCATGCACTTTAATAAAATGTAAAGTTCCTTATCTTTTTTTTTTCTAGTTGTTGAGATTTTCAGAAAACTAGCTTCTTCTGCATTATAGCTGTTCAAGAGTAAAAGCTGAAGGCTGACTGGAAGAGGTTCTTAATGTACTCTCTGCTCTGAAGTCAACAGATTTCAAGACTTAAAACGTCTGAATTAAGATGTCATGAAAAGTCAATGCTGGAACACTGTACACACCTTTTTTTAAAGGTTCTTAATTATCTACTAATTGGCAACTTCATCCAACAGAACAATACCAGGCATTACTCCAATTTTTTTACAGGCACAAGTAGAACTTGTTAATCCCTTTTTTCCCCCCACCATTACACAAGCATCACACACTACCCAGTAACCTGTGAGAAAATAAGCTGTGGTTTGGGAGAGCTCCACAGCTAATGCAGAAAAAACCATTCACCTCAGCCCAAAGTACAGGCTATGAAAGAGGAAGAGATAAAGCACAGGGAACAGGAATGAGGTATGGGCAGAATTTAGATACTCATCCCCTTCAAGATTACAGAGGTAAAATCAAAACACCTACAGCAAAATGATGTGAACACACTGGTCAGACCTTGAATTAAAGGAAACTGTCAGATTCTAAATGCAGTCCTGCAACCTCTACTTTACAATACCAGAAGTTCACCATGAGTATCAAAAGTTTATATATGCACACCCAAAGGGAAGCCTATAGCCCCAAGGCGGGTATTTACTCATCACAGGCAGAAGCTACTTCAGTTTAATCTTCCAGTGGGTGGCTGATGCTGAACTGCAAACCAGGAACGAACAAAGCTCTCTGCAAACTCCAGACGTGCAAGTGATGTATCTTTCAGAGCTATTCCAGGATTTAACCATCAGTAATAGCATTTCTCCCTTCCATGTCTGCAGCTCACCTCATGAAGCACATTCATTCACACCTTTTCAATCCAGCCACATAACTCTCCACACCATCATCACCCCATCATCAGAAACTCCTGGGACCAAAACCAGAACTTGGATTCCACAATAACACAGCTCTGGAAATACCCCTGTCAGTTACTTTTCTGCAAAACAAACGTTTCAAAACAAAGTAGCAGGTACAGATGGGCTCTCCACTGGAGCAAAGATCCAGCTAAAAACAGGTTGCCAAGGTAACCAAACCTCCATAGCAAAAAACTCTCCTGCAGTCAGTGCCTTGGACTGCAGACAGCTGCCCTGCATCTCTGTCACAGCAGCTCATCAGCCGTCTCTCCATCTCAGAGTTTCAAGCATTTAGTTACAAGGCTTTACCTCCTTCCCAGCCATGAAAGTCCACAGGGCCACAGCTCATGAACAGGTGCTGCTGTTCAACTACCAGCAGCTTGGGTTTGTGGAAGCAAAGTAGCAGAGCTCTGGATTTCTTATGACAAGTTGTGAGAAGCCTCATGTTCATCTCTTTGCCCCTTGCTCTACCGCAAGAGCCCTCCTGAATGGCCTTTGCCAGCAGGTCATGGCACAGCGTGACAAGAAGCCACCACTGAACATCCAAAAACAGTGAACACGAAAGCTGCCCGTGATGAGAACTATTTTGAAAAGAACGAGCGTATTTGTCCAGAGCACAAGCACTCACCAAATGACGAGGACAAGCACCCTACAAATGCCCACTGCAATACTTCTCACAGACCACCCTGAAGCACTTGTACTGCTCTGTATTGGTGACAACACTTGAAGGAGAACTAGCTCTGTTCTCTCCCTACATTTGTTTCAGCCATTGTGATGAATCTATGTTTAATTTTCCTGTTTCAGTTAGAAAGAAGACAAGAGATTACCTCTGCTTGAAATCAGTATTTATACCTGAACTGCACTGCATCACAGCCCACTCAAAACAACCTGTGCTGCTCCTTCCCTAAGAACTAGGAAGGAGAGGAACATGCTTCACATGAAGAAGAAACTGAGTGCTAGGCTCAGAGCCTGGTCAGAAGAACTAATCCGTCAGAGGTTTACAGCCACTGTGTGCCCTGCACTGATAAATTTATCAAGTGTTAGGAAACCACATATTCCAGAAAAAGTTGCAGTGTTCCTAACTGGGATATACACTACATTGATGCTAAAAGAGCAACCAATCTTTTTCCATGCCAGCACACTCTGCAGCAGCCTCTATCAAGTGTCTCTAAGGAACACGAACACTGTGGAACCTTTAAATCCCTTTGCCGTGTCTCTGTAGTTTGTTTGTAAGGCAGACCCTGTACTGAAAATGAGGACAGCTATGCCCTGAAGTTTTCAGAACTAACAACTTTTAGATCTGGCTTCATATGCCTAGTGCCCTTCAGCAACAATTACACGCACAAAATAAACCTTTAGAGGAAAGTCCAACTGGCTGAACACCCCTCTGCCCTCGAGCTCCAAGGGAGCACTGATGCCACTGTTCCTGAGCAATCTGAAGCCAAACCAGATGTGTCACTTTTTCCCTGCTGCAATCAACTGCTCGCCTCTCATACCCCACCTGCAGGCTGCCCTTGCACACTAGCCAGGAAATTATCCCTTTTTTTTTTTCCCAACAGAGGAGCAGTTCAGTCTCCCAGCTGCACAGGCAGACACCAACGTGATCCTTGCTTGGGCTCAGCCACCTTATCCCAAATTATGCTCCAGGATTTAACAGCAATGGATGGTTTGGGCATGAGATCTATTTCAGCATTAACTGGAAAAAAGCACCATTTTTGCAATACCCTCTAGAGCCTTTTATTTCCTCCCTAAAGGTATCTATTCTTGGCATTCATTAGCCCGACCCAAACACCCACTGTGGTGAGTCTTGAAATATCCATAACTTCACAATACAACAGGGTCACTAGTACTTCTTTAGCAATAAAGGGAAAAGGCTCTAACTAAACAAGCAGCCACCAGTATTTTCATGTAAGTGACCTGAACTGAGTGCACTGGCTGTTCCTCTTAAATCAACAAGAAGAGAACACAGCTTTGGACAACTATGTTTACAGCCTGAAACCCAAGCAGACAAGCATGCTGAGTGGACACAGAGCCATGTGACTGGCTCTGTGTAAAAAGTGGTATAAAGCAGGTTGGTTCTTAAGCAATTTGCTCTCCAAAGAATTATTATAGCAAAAGGATGAAAAGTGACATCACAGATACCCTCCCCTACTTTTTAAACTGAAATGACTGCAGTGAAAGAACCTCTTAGCTCTTTCTCTGCTCAGCTGCTTTTGAAGACACTTTCCCTTATCACCTCCCATAGCCACTCTGTCTGCCAAGGAGCAGCAGTACTCCTGCTCAGTTATTTGCTGCCCTCCCCCAAACCAATCCTCTGTGAGAAAACTGCAGGCAGCCATCATCTCTCCTTTTCTTCTACCAGGAAGGAGGTAATTCCTGTTACAGATGCCCTTCACTCCCTCCTTCCCCTATTCCTATTCCCATAGCAGATTTACCCTCTTTCCCTGTAAGCCTTGTTTCAAACAGAAGTATATTCAGCCCCAGGTGAATTGGGATTCACAACAATAGTTTTGGGTTTTTTTAGCATCTCAGTGTTCCCTGTTTGGATCATTTGTAATGCAACAGAACCACGGAGATAGACCAAGAGAAAAGGGGGGGGAAAAAAAGTAGTAGTATCATCCCTTGGGCAAGTCAGAATGTAGCACAGACTCTGCCAGGAGCATCGGAAGGCTCTGATGTGTTATTGCACAACACAGCAGAAGAGAAGAGCCCTGAGACACTCATCAATGAGAGCTCAAACGGGTTGAGCACAGTACAGAGGCCTCGGTCACTGCATCTGCTGCGCTCACAGGTCAAAAATCTTCTAATGGTGCATATAATGGCCCTCAAGAAAGCAGCGAGGGAGAAAGAGATGTGAGGACTCCTCAGTTGCAGTGTAACAGCCATTAACAGGATCTAGTGCTCTACTAAAATCCTCCAATTTTCTACCCTTCAACTTTCAGGGCACACTGGGAAGAACAGTGATTTTCCCATTCCCTCTAGAAGTTACCATTGAGTCAACAGTATATTCAGTGTCCTCCTCCCCATGTCTCAAATCAAAGCCTCCTTAGAAGGATCCCCACCCATATATCACTAGAAGGCAGCTGATCATGACATCTGGGCAACACTTCCATGCTGCACAGAAGTCCTCTGCCTACAAGTGCTTCAGCAGAACAATAACCACCCTGGATCTTCTATAGCCACCCTGTTCACGTGTATGTATTCTCAAGGCAAGGGCCACACTACTCACTGTAGCACATGGTAAGCCAGATCTGCTAAGGCTTAGTGCAACTAAGGCCACAATGAGAATAAAGTGGATTAGATTTTTCAGGAAGCATCACTGGTCTTTCTGTGTTTCAGTTCTTCCAACATACAAGAGAAAACAGGACCATTCTATCTGCAACAGCACTGGAAGTATAAATAGAGCAAAATGAGGAGCCCTGGCTGTACCTGGCCAGATCAAAGGTCCACCTATGCTTAGTGTTCTGTCTCTAAATGGTCTACATCAAACACTTGTTAAAAAAAAATAGGCCAAACAATGCTTTCTTATATGTTCTTCCAGATTCCAAAATTCAGCATGATTCCCTTACACGAGGGGAACTACAGTACAGAATGTGAAAAAACCAGATTCTCGCAGCACGACAATACCACAACCACGGACCAGTCCACTCTCTTGTTCCAGACTGGAAGTCACAAGGGCTAAGCTAGGATAACCACATAGCCCACTGTGCACCTATGAGGAGAAGAGACCCCAGAAGAGTAATCACCTCTAAAAAATGCTATACCTGAAAGGCAATTCAGATTTAGGGAAGCAAAAGGCTCAAATATGACATTCTGAGATGACCTAAGTGTTAAAATGGTGCAGATCTGGCCACAGTCAGCACTGAGAAGAACAGTGATCAAAAGAAACTCAGGAGGAGATGAGTATCTACAGATTGGGTTTGACAAGAAAGAACAAACAGAGGTATTTTCCAGACAGAGTTGTAGGAATAAGAAGCGTGTCCAAGAAATAGTTACATTGCTATTACAAACTAATGCACCAGAACTCCCTGAGGCACAAACTATCCCAGCATCCTTGGACAAGCGAACCAATTATTCAGGGACAGCACTTGCAGCTTCCTGTCCATCACCCACAGCACTAGAAAACAAGACTGTTGCACCAATGCTGCAGTCCCCTCTCAGGGGAGCAGAGGAAGCAGTAAAAGCTCTGTCAACATCACTAGTCAACATGCTCCAGCTCCTTCCCTCTGCTCTGATCAGGAGGGAGCACCCTGCTCACTGCTGTAACAATTACCTGGCTGGACGCTCCTCTACCCTCCCGGCTTGCTGCCACAGGCACTGCTGAGTTCCTCCTCCCAGCCACCACAGCTCTGTGGCAAAAAGCAGCTGGCAACTAGCAGGCTCCTCATCACCAGCACTCTACAGCTGTTCCCTCTTTTCCCCATGACTCGCTCTCAGGGGTACATCCATGAAAGCAGGCTCTTTTCTTAATGAGAATCAACAGCTTGCCAGAGGGCTGGAGCACACGCTGGCATAACCCATCACTCCCAGGATCAGTCAAGCAGGCTATTTCACCTCCAACCCTTCACTTTCTTTATACAGCCCCCATCCTCACAACTCACTGTTCCCACCTAAATGGAATCAACAGGGTGAAATTGCAAGCTTAATGGAAATGCTGATTGCTGATGCCAGAGCAATGCTGCTTGATGGCAATCCAGCAAGCGATAAGAAAGAACACAAATTTTCCAACTTCAGCTAAAGCTCAGATGAACAATATGCTTTTTTCTTAAGAATAAAAAAAAAAAAAGCACAGACCTACAAGCTTCATCCCTCTTTAGAGGGAAGGGTAGTATTGAGCTGAATTCTGTTTTGTCTGACAGTGTAAGTTCACACTGTTAAATAGTAGTCTTGGGAGTTACAGTTCCACTTTTTGCCTGGGGTTTTAAAACAGAAAAGGCGGAGAATCTGGAGAAAGAAAAGAAGTATTGTGTGAGAACATGGAAAGACAGCAAGGTAAGGAACCTAGGAGTGATACTGCCTGAACACAAAAAGGGGCCAGGGATAAATTATTGCATTCTGAATGCTGCAACCCCTCCGGGCAGAGAAAGAAACAACTTCGAACAGCTGTAACACTTCTATCATCAATGGGACCGTTTCCCAGGAGAAACTATCACACCATCTCCACGAGGTCACTGTGATCTGCAAACTGCTAGGGATTCACAATCAAATTCTCTAGTATTTGCTAGCTTTATTTGAAACAGGACAGAGCAACGTATCTGGATGAGACCTGCCAGGCTGAGGGAAGATGACCAAAAGGTTGCAAACTTATCCATGCAAATTACTAAATTCCCTTTGTGCTCATCTGAGCAAGGCTCTGTTGAGAAATTCCCATCCTGATCTCACCAGGTGATCAATAACAGCACCAAATCTTACATTATTCTTTTTCTGTTCATCAGCTATCAGGGTCAAACTCTTTATCATCAGTATTAAAATATGTTAACATAAAGTAAAGGTAAACCAGAATTAAGTAAAAGCAGATGCTTCCAAAAGATGACCCATGCAGGGAATTTAGAACATCCTCCTTTACAAGAAAAGCCACTGAGTTTCTGCATTTCTTACACTACCTTCTTTAAGAGTTTAATACCAGGACATTTCACCAAATGGCTGGAGTGTTCTTATGAAAATATTCTAGCCTTGATAGAAGGAGGTCATATGGAAAGGTGAGCATGAAATTGTCCCACCAGTTGAGAATGACAGCAGAATACCACAAGTAGACACTTGCAGTCTTCCTTCTGACGTTCCCATCTTTCTGCCTGTAAGTGAGCTTTGTAAGAAGGGACTGGGGTTTTCTTTGGGGTAACACAGAGTGCTCCCAGGGGTAGAAATTAAATAAATCAGTGAGTATCAACCCACAACACAACTATAAACAAAAATTATTTTATAAAACCATGTTTCAATTTCAATCCTTTCCTGAATTCCCTGAAATAGGTAACAGGATTAACAGTTGCCTTCCTGTACCCAGTTTGTGCCAACACAGTACCACATATCACAAGCACCAACACTCCTGTGAGTGAAGAAAACAGGACCCCCAAATGGCTGCAAACTCCCAGTATGTATTCCATGGCACATAACAGCTACAGCCTTTAGTTTGTGTGAGAAACTAAGCCATTTGCTAACTGGCCAAGCAGCTCTACGGTCTTCCAAACTCTCATGGCATCTAGTGATCAGGAACTCTGCCAGTGAACTAGACTGTCTAGTACACCAGTGTGTGAATCCTGCCTCCACAAGAGCTGCAAGATGATAAGCTTCCCGTGCCATGTAGCTGCAGCAGAATGTGACAGTGACAGCTGGATTAGAGATGAAGGGAAGACACAACATCACCTGACTTCCAGCCTGTTCAGCAACATAAATCAGAAGGCTGAAGCAGACCTGATCAACAGTTGTAGAACCAGAAATGACATAGATAACATACTCTCAGTAATCAATGTTTCAGTCACAGAAATAATAAACCAAAGTGATTAAACAGTACCATTTTAAATATGCACTGCATAAGGGCAGTGCTATATATACTGAAAGTCAGGGGGGAGCTTCTCCCCCACAAAAAATTGCTTCTTTATTTTAAAATCTTCCACAGAGGAACCTTTCACATTTTTAGTATTCACCCAAAAAGATTTTGAATGCAGTACTATCCTTGCTTTAAATACAGAACCTGACAAAAAGATCTGAAGAGTGGACAAAAAGGGGAATAAAAAAAGTGTATTTTGTATAGTAGCATTGTAAAAGTCTGCTTTGATGACTCTAAAATGAAAAAGGAGAAAAATTAACTTCTTGATAGTGCTACATATTTGAAGCATGCTTATTTTACCAGTGCATTCTGCATCTACCAAATTAACTAAGCGACAAGGTAAGGAACTATAGCCTTATGTTAAAACAATTTGGAAACTGATCTTCAACACTTACTAATGGCAATGCCCACTTTTAATCCTACTTTGCATTCAACTGCCCCAACAAACAGCTATTTCACCATTATTATTATAGTTCAGATTTTTTTAGGCTCTACTCTTGCTATTAAAAGTCTTTATTAGTATTGCTTTTCTGTTTCTTTAAACATAGCTTTTGCTTAAAGCAAACCATAGCAACTGCAAAGAAGTTACCTGCACCCCCTAAGCTCAGAGTGAATTGCTCAAGCATTGCTAATTTTGAGGTGGGAGGAGTTGAAGAATGAGGTCTTTTTATATAAAAAGCTTAAATGACTCATGAAAACTCTTCTGGCATAGCTTATACATGCTTGACAACAACAACCACCTATATAGCACTGTCCATCATGCAAGTGCTGTACAAACTAGCCCAAGAACATTGGGCTGTTTCTGAGAACAGGGAACTGGCAGTTCCAAAGTTTCCTAATCGGCTCTATGAAGTACCTTACACTTGACATTCAAGTGTAATCATCACTGTTTAAAAAGTGTAAGGTACCTGGCATAACAGTTCAGGAGATTTCCAGTTGGCCAAAATGTCTGCAAGCAAACAGGTCAACACAGTCATATCCACACAGACTTTCTGACCTTGGCCAAATTTCCAGGCTAGTCACCAGCAGTGGTACACTGTCAGTGGTGAAAAACCTGAAGGTTTTCTTCAGCAGCACTCAAAGGGAAGAGCTGCACACTAACCACTGATGGAACTGAAGTGAACAGACAACTGAAAAGGCCTATTAAAAAAGAACCAAGATCAACAGACATCTCTGGATCTGAATCTAACTGCATTTGCATTTGCCAGTCACTTTCATAGGTTAATCAGATTACAACTTCTTTTCACTCTCCAGCCCTCTTTTTAAGATGTTCCAGAATTTAGCTCCAGTAGTGATCTGCTATTTATTTTCACACTACTTTTAGCTAGAGCCAGCTTCTACACACTACTTTTGCCACCCACAGATTTTCCTTTCTGTCAATCCTGTTTTCAGCTCTCAAATCCTTGCATCTTTCTCTGTCACCTAAACATTCTTGGTCATCTGGTCAGCACAGCTAGAGATTTATACTGCTTTGAGTGCCATGGCCCTGGTCCCTTTACTTAATGTGAAAAAATTATTCTAATAGAGAAGCTAAGGCTGGATCACATCCAAAGACTCTGTAACAATATTGTTCTTCTTTAAGCTCAGATGTTGCAAAAGGAAGTTCAACAGAAATAAGATCATATGGAAACAATGTGCCAAATAGTGGCATATCTAAAAAAGTATGAAGTCTTACAGACTGCATAAACAGCCTGATATGTGTCCCAAGAGATGCCAAAGCACCTGGATCCACTGCTTTTCTCTACCACCATTGCAAATTAAAATAAAAAATAGCAAATGCAGAAACTTTCTCAAAGTGCTGCTGGCCTTCCATGCTGAAGACAAAGCATCCACAACGGAAGAGCATCAATCCATCAGATGACACACAAGTGGCTTTCCTTAATTAGAGATTAGCTAACATTAGAATTGGCAAGTGAACAGAAGGCTCCATACACTGCTACTGCTTCCACCTACAACCTTTATCTCAGTTCCTCCGCACCCTATACTGACTACCTACCCCACAGTATTCTCTTTGTCTTCTTCTCCCACTCAATTTTCTGCCTGAAAAAACTCTCCTCCTTTTACGTGCCAGGTAGAACTCTCTCCCTTTCTTTCAATATATCCTTACACAAATTCCCTCCAGCTTCTTTGTTCTGCTCAGCTCTGTTGGGGGGCCTCCATTGCTATTATCCACGCTGCACCACAGGGGCATTGCTTCAGTCATCATACACTTTGTCATTCTAGAAGACAAGTGTGGGCTTGAAGACCTTCTGTAGAGCACACCTGATGGGACAACCTGATATCTCAGACGTTACAGTGAATAGCTGCTCCCTTTTAGCTGTTCCTCCAGCAGTGATAACTGATTATTCAATCCAAAATAAAAGCCTGATGGTCATATGAGAGACAGAAATTAATTCAGAAGTCTTGTGCTCCGGTTTGGAATTGTCTGTCACACAGAGCAAAACCAGAGAAAGAGACATTCTTTCACATCAAAGGCAGCAGTATTCTGGGTAATCAAGAGCAACCTTGACAGGGTAAGAGTTAAATATGAAACAGATCTCAAGACAGGGCTGGCAATTAGCATTTATTCTGCAACATATATAGCATTCTAGAAGCATGTCTGGAGCAGCCAGGACCTGCCCTTCTGCAGATGTGTGTACCACTTCACCCAGGGCCTTCCAGCCTGAATAAACCACTCAGCAGTTACCAAAGAACTCTGTTTACCTCAACATCCTATAAAAAAATTTTTTTTGCAACTTTCTATGGTAGTTTACTCCCACGAGAGGATCTCCTTAAACACACAGAAATCTATAGTAAGCATGGAGCTCTGCAGCTACATCAGGTGTGCAGACATTCCAGTTCCTTCGTAGAAACCTGACCAATCCAAGTGTTTTTATGTTACTGCTTTGCTTTCAAAGCATGTGCGGTACTTAACACTTCTGAGGCACTTGATGTTTCCAAAGCTCTATATAAACACCAGTTAATTAGAGACTGCTAACAAGAATATCCCAAGATGCTGAATCTTAGTGTGTCCAAGGATTTCTGTTTTTTTCCCCTCCCCTAAAACAGGGAAAGTTAAGGATTGAAAGATGCCTAAGAGTGCGCTCCCTGAACTGTGGAACAATACTTTCAAGCAAAAGGTGCTACATTTCAAACTTCCATTCTGCCAGTGTGTAGAAAAGACCCATGCTAGCCTGGCCAAATAGAAATGGCTCTGGTTCACTGTTAACTGCTGAGAAGATATCACACACATTGTCAGATGCAATTTCCATTCACAACAGACATCCACAATGTACACACTCATCTCTTGAACTGGCACTACGCTGCAGCCATGCCTCTAGGGGCTCTGTTCTGAGGAAAACAACTGAAAAGGAACTGCTAATCCCTTAATTAGCGGCATCCGCTTCACCTTCTGCAGGAATAATTTAGAAAGTCTGAATGGGCCACATGTCACACAAGGTGAAAAGTTAGTAACTGAAAATTACTCGGGTTGTTGGTTCATTTCTCTGTACCTGCATCTCAGCTGGGCAAGGCTACTGAAGGGAAGTACTCAGTGTCAATTGAGAAAAGCTTCACAAACCACTCATAACTGCCTCTTTCAAAAGCCACCCTCTCTCAAATTTTTAAAAGGAGTTGCATTACACCAGGCAAGTCACTGATGCTCGGTCTCAAGCACAGCTCCAGGAATACACAGGTAAGGCCATGTTGCCTTGAATTTTCATAAAGCACTTGTTTAAGCCACAACAGCAAGGGGATTAACTGTACTTTCCTGGCTGAGCTACTGGATTGCTTGCTAGATAAGAACTGAAGCACATACCATATCCACCAAAGACTCCTGTTAGGTCTCATCATCCATTCTCCTACTCCCTTCCTCAGACCTCCCACACAATGACTGCATCATATAAGAGTCCTACAAAGCTGTCCACTAGATTATGTCAAACCCCACATTATTTATTTATCTATCTTTGGATGCAAGTGGCATGAACCAGACTATCTACCATCAACTCAAAGGTCAGAGTTAAAAGCCTCTGTTCCCTCACACTGACATTTCAAGGCTGCTCTCTTCAGGAGCAGCACAACTATTCTAAGTGTGAGCATCTCCTACAGTAATAGGCTCTTAGGTAAAGGAGAGGGACCTTGCTTTTCCTATCTCCTTTCTACTCAAATATGTGAGAGAGAAACACTATTCCATAAAACATGACTCCATTTTCTCCAATCAGGTAAAGAGGGACTCAGGTAATGGAACAGAAAAACAAAGACATTTGGATACCATGGTGAGCATGGACAGACAAGAAAGTAAATTAGCTACCATTATGATAATGAACTGGCTTTCCGAAGGAGGCAGCTTGCATGTAGCAACTAAGAAGCAACATAATGATGCTTTAACAGAACTGCTGCTTGCTTTTTAACCCTGTAGCAATGGAACAAGCTATTTTTCCTATTTGACTGTCTCTGCAGAGGCCAAGTACCTGACCAGAGCTCCCTCCAAGTGTAATGAAGCCTCACTCTGCATTTCTTCTGGTAGCACAGCAGCTTGTGCACAATCTGAATGCACCGTCTGGAAAAGAGAGGGCAAAGGATTAATGACATTGCATCTTCCTGCAATTCTACATCAAGCCTGGAAATATCTCTGAAATCAGCAGCAGGGAAATAAACAAACTCAAAGACTATCAGAGGAGGATGGGAGTTGTGGCTTTGGCCTCCTAAGAGGAACCAATGCTCACAAAAAAGGAATCTGACAAAATAAAAGAAAGGGGCCTGTATGCCAGTTTAAACTCAACAGGATTAGACTGACCACAAATGCATGTTTGCTGTTTAATAAATACTTTCTGTTTAATAAATACTTTTCACTCTTTGCTACTTTTACCTAAGGGCCTCAAACTATAAAATGAGTTACTTAACTTGCAGGCTCCGTATATGTGAGACAGTGCACATTATTGTAAAATTGGGACACAATGGAGGTCCTCAGTTTCTCTGTGCCCAGTGATGAGGCTAAAGGAAATGAGGGTGTCAAAAAAACTACAGGATTTTTAGTCTGACTGAGGTGTGTGGTTTAATTACATTTATATATATTTCTAATCAAATTTTCCAGTCCCCTCATACTTAAAATAATTTAAGTATAAGCTTTGGAATGATCATGCAATACACATAACAAGCTCTAGAATCCCCCAACATACAGGCAATGCACTTGTAAAGTCTCCAAATCCTGTAGGTCTCTATAGCATCTAGTGTTCATTCAAACTCCTAGGTGCACAAACATTCTTCACACATAACATCCAAACTAAAAATATAAAACAATGAGTAAATTCTCTAACACTATCATTAAGGACAAGCCAAAAAATACATACAAATTTGAATTTGTTAGGCCAAGCTATTTTTAGCTATTGCCATGTAGAAAAAATAGAAGGAACATTACAAAAAGGAAAAATACCTTTTTCTCCAATCCCTATTTCTCAAAACCACATTATCTCATTAAAATCCACATCCTTCTGAAAAGACACTCATGAAAGACACTGCACATCAGATAAACACAGAGAAACCAAATTCTAAAACTTTGCATGGAATTTATTCAAAATGAGGCGAAAAGTTCAAGACAAGGCTTTAAAAATAAGGCTATGGCAAAAAAATATGCAGAAGGTATACATTATTCTTTTCAGACCTGTAGATAATCCCAAAAATACCACAATGAGGTAGGAACTAAAACTAACTTTGAATAAAGGTAAAACTATTTATAATTGCTGAGCATGACATTAAGTGTTATATTTCAAATTGGATTCTCATAAATTCAACCAAGAAAAGGAAGCAAACCAGCTAGGATAGACAGCTGTCTTCAAATCAGGAACAGCAGTCTCTCTGTGGAGAAACCTCTTATTTCTGATGTTACTGGTACTGGACCATGCCCAGCATCTTTTCACTTCTGTATCTGCTTGGCTGTAAGTCAAGTCATGAAATTATCCATCCTGGTCAGGTGTCTCTGATTTTTAAAAGTTTCGTGCTGAGGATTCATAATACACATAATGGATAAAAAGTACCCTTAGTCTAAGCAACCTGGATTTCTCTTTTAAATATTAATATGCCCAGCCTTGAGCAGCAGCTTCATATTGTCACCTTTTAAATGTACTGCAGAGAAGTGTGACACCACTTGTGTATTCAGAACATCCACTTGGTCTGCAATAACTGCGTCTGCTATGGGATGGTTTCAGACAGGAGTACAGTGAAAGGACTGCACAAACATGCCAAAATGAATGGATACAAATGTCCACTGATGGCTGCTATTGATCATTAATTTTAGTGTTATGGGGTTTCTAGATGTGATGTTGCTTTTGAGTCCAAGCATTTCACACCTTTCTTGTGAAATTCAGGAGCATTATACCCATCTACAAATAGTTCTGCAATTGTCATTTAAAAAAACCATTTCTCACAAACTCAATTGAACTGCACAACCCTTGAAAAGGCACTGTAATTGCAAGGTTATTTGGGCAAAATCAGAACATGCTGAAAAGTTACCTTAAGGGAAAACATGCTATGTGTCTTTATCTTTCCTACAGAATATAGTGCTGTTCACGCCTTGGGGAAATTCAGCACTGTACAAACAGTCACAGCAAAGCCAACAAACTGTCTAAATCCTCCTTCTGCCCTCCAGGCTAAAGCAGTACAAAGCACTGGAGAGGCCCCTGTGGGACACATGGAGTGCTCATGAGTAGCTCTGTTCACTTCTCTCCTTTTGCCCATTACTAAGTTTTACCCCGTGCTGCCTAGCAGGCTATTTCAGGCTTAAACCTCCCTCCCTCCCTCCCCACACTGCCTTCCAGGCCTCACGTCAGTCATCCTTGCTTTTTCAAAACTGCCTTTTCCGTTTCTAGACCAAGATTCATCTTCTGGGAAGTGGGGATTGTTGCAATGACTCTGTGTTATGAAACTTCTTTTAGACTGAAAAGCTCTTTGTGTTAGATCAAGTAGATTAGGAAAACAGTCTGAAATTGAATTGCTTTCAATTTTCTGGCACACAGAGGATTTTTGAAGTAGAAAAAGTTACTGGAAGAGTTCATGAAAAGCAATTCATCCTGCTTCCCACCAGCCACAAAGTGTTATTTCAGCCAGAAGATTGCTGTTTGAACAGGATTCCACCTGAATTCAGACTTCAAATGAAATCACAATGAGTTACCCCACAGACACTTACACATAGAGGTCCATAGGAAATTCTTTCATCATGTGTGTTACGATGAATTCCACCATCAAATCTGACAGAAAAGAAAACGATAAAGTAAGTGTTGAGCTGGCTACTGTTAACTTCTAGTAGACTACAAGGAAGTCAAACTGCCCCACCTACCTATCTCTACCAGACAATAGTCCTGCTTAGATGAAAGGGATTTCACTTTTTTATTTGTTTGTTCTAAAGAACATTAGAAATTTGCTAGAATTAGAAAAGAAACTACTGGAAACTGAGGGTACATACTGTAATTTGCTTTGAGGCACTGCTTCCCCATATGGTTTCCCCCACTATAGTCAAATAAAGACCATACACCATGAATTCTGATGTCTAGAATTGCTCTCATATTTCAAGCCCTGTCACTAATGGAAAATTCCATTAAGAAGCACATTTTAGGAAATTACTCTTGCCAGAAACAATGCACAACCTAGATGTTACTTAAAGAGACATTGTAAATAACACCTATTTTTCCTAAAACAAATTCTGAAGCAAGCAAAGCTAGTTTGATCTCAACATAGGCTAAGCTTCAGCTTAAAACTAATTCGGGGGGAAAAAAAAGAGAATGTGTCTAACATTTCAGGGCTTCCAGGGTGAAGATAAGAGGCAAAGAGTATAGAAATACAATTGAGAGAAGCTAATAAATGACAATTGAATGTGTGTGGGGGTGTGTTCAACTCAACTTCAGCATGAAATGCTTATACCAAGCCAGTGGTAACAATCGTGAGCTGTAAGTTCCTAAGGCAGTAACAGCCCAGCAGAGTGACTCAAAGTGACTAAAAACAGTGTAGATGAAGAGTGTATGAAATCTGATAGCTCTAGAAAGATTCCTCATGCAGCTGTTGTGTCTTGGCTTCAACAATCACTTTTGGGAATGTTGAAGTCTAAGATTTCAACACCATCAGGCTGAACAGCCAGGCTCCATCCATTTCTTAACCCATATATGCTTTTGGCCTCCACAGTAATGAGAGTCACAACTTAATCATGTGCTGCATGAAAAGCTTTCAACTACGCCTCCATATCCCCAGGCAAAACCAATCCTAGCTACTAACCAACATTCCTGTTGGTTTTTTGCTCAGAAAAGGCTTGCTCAATGCCCAGCAAACACGCTCATAGATATGTGTCCCTTCCACAGGTTTGCCATCATCGTATCATCTACAAAGTACTTGTCGCTGTTACCACACTCACCTAAACACTGACTTTATTAATCAACTGCCCTCCCTCTTCTTAATAACTCAGGTCAAATGGGCCAAGCAGCTTCTGCAAAACTTTCTGTAAATGTATATAGGATTTCTTGCTACAGAGCTGCACTCTTGGATTTGTCTGTGAGGTAGCCATGTACAAAGACAGGCATGGATTGCTGTAAACATCTTTAGTATGTAAATGTCCTTCTTTTAAGTCCATCCACCGCTCCATTTAATCCTCAAATCCCATATTTCTATTGCTGAACAAGAGATGCTTCAGGAGCCACAAGCACACACGTGCTCTGACAACACTCACCGAGCACCGCACACACCAGCGGGCGACAGGGCAGGTTCTTGTCTGCTGCTTTCTTCCGATGTCTCATTGGCTTCAAAGACACAAAGATGAAAAGAAGTCAGCAGAAGCCTGAAGTGACAGTCTGTGTATTATTGTATTTTTCAAGCAAATAGTACCATCAGCAGAGGCTTCCCTCTGTCTTTTTCTCCAGCTGCTGTCTTACACATATTAACCCTAAAGGACATGGCTGGAGCAAAACTGTGCCTGCATTCCAGCAGGCTAATACTAGGGATTTGTTTCTCTAGCTATGTAGCTGGAGGGCACTGTTCTACTGAGGGGAGGGAACCCAAGACAAAAACAAATCACACAGCAATTCCTTCCCCTTGCTTAACATACTGATTTGTTTCTGACCCAGAAGTCTGACTGGCGTTCTTAACAGTGTGTGCAGTAGTCAATGGCTTTGGTGTTCATTGTAACAGACCAGAAAGGCTAACTGGACAGCAAATTTGTTGCTAAGTGGTAATGACTAGTATTCTTGGAGTGTGGTCTCCATCAAGTAAGATGTTTCTTTCTTTCTTGAACAGTAACACTTTCAAATGCTGCTTTGCTGTCAGATGAGGTGGAACTTGCCAGCACCACAAAGACAGAATCCATCAAGTAAGGATAACCATTCAAGTTACTTGTAGCTACAGAGATTCATGAGCTAGGTAAGCACACTTCCTCCACACAAAAAAGCTCTGGAAAAAATCCTTTCCTCCCTGAAGGTGAATTACTCCACCCCAAATGAAGGGTAAGCCAATAAGAGCACTCAGTGTAACTCCAGCTGGCTATTATATATCACATGAGGGCTAATGCTTGCTAAAGATTAAGGCAGAACATTCTCTCTACCACTGATTTCCTCAGAGACCTCATAATACACAGCTCCTTGCCAGCTACACAGGCCTCTGAATTCACTGACAGGGCAAACAGCTCTTTGTTCTTTGAAGAATGGAGACATTCTGAGAGCAATTTCAAAATCATTCCCCAGCTACTGCATTTCTGACACTATTTCCACATGCCTTAGCAACCTAGGTTAGATATCTGTGACACAATTTTCAACATACACTTTTCATACATACTCAAATCCTCTGTGTTTGCATCCTAAAGAGAAAACAATCTGGAAGAAAAGACTCACCATTCTGTGTAAGTTTACACGAAAATTCATGTTGTCATCATGAAGAAAAGCATTAGCATATTGATCCTATTGAAAAGGGCAAGAAAAGAGAGGAGATATGAAAAGCCCAACACCCTACAGTTGCCTTTCAAATCACACGTTTCAGTGTAAAACTCCCAAGATACAGCCATAAAGTTAAAAAGCCGTCTGTCCATTTCCTCTTCTCCCATCCATGTTTCCAGTCACACAAAAGCAAACCCCTCCTGATCCCACTTCCACTTTAGGAAAATAAATTGCTAACAAAACAAGCAGTAGTTCTTTCTCCCCCTTTGCTCATTTAAACTCTGGACTGCACACACCATTGTGTCACAAGTTTAACAAGTGCTCCAGGTGCATAATACATGAGGAGGTTCTCCAGCACACCAGTTCTGCGACTGTGTGGATAAAGGTTTAAATTGGCATTTTGATGCCAGAAGCTACTGCAGTACTAGCAGATAGGTTTATGAGCTGTTCCACCCCTCAGGCAAATCTCATTCCAAGACCACCTCTAAATTAAAGAGGCTTCTCCAGATAATGCACAGCCAGAATAGGTAATAAATATACTCTCTCTTTAATACCAGAACCAAAGAATGCCCTTGTTATGCAGAAACAGAATTTCTTATCTTGTGTTATCTATGCATCCACTAGAAGAACAAGTACCAAAGCCATTTAATTAGAAAAATTTGAAATGTAGATGATTAGTTTTCAGGCTGCACCCTGAAGAAACATCATTCCAGAATCCTTACATGGCTATCAACCTCGCTACTTTTTATTCTTTAAGAATGAAAGGTCTTGCAAGCAAGCAAAATGTAAATGCCACACACACACTACCACCATTCAGGACATCAGTCAGCCATTAAAACATACTCCCCATGAGACAGGGCCACATTCAGCCAGGACTGCTGACATAGCTCTGTGATGCTGCTTTCTTATCCTACTACCACATTTGCTAATTGTCTTGCTTGTAGGGACCTAAAAATATGTGACTCACTTTCAGACTTGTAACCTTCTTTGGCAGAAGGGATATGGCACACCCCATGTTTACCATGAACAGCACAGAGCTGAAAGCCATTAGCACATTACTCATCTAAAAGCCACACCACAAGGTCACTTAACAGCTAAGAGAGAAAAGGCTTAGGTTCAGTCTTTTTTCTCTTCATCCCCAGGAGCTGGCTAACTCAAATAAGATCATCCAATTTTCAAGTTTCAAGTCAACTTTAACAGTACTGCATCAAGTATATTAGCAAACATTAAGTGACTGAGGACCTCACCACTCAGTACCCCTGTGGATATTCAGCTCCTGCTCCACAGGAGGCAGGGGGTAGAGCCCTGTAACACACCATCTGCTGGGCAGCTTCACACGAGAAACCTACCTCTGCTATGCATGTCAGGATAATGAGGCACAGCTTGCCACTGTGCAGCCGGTGCTCATCTGCAAAGGAGAAAAAACAAGTCCTCCGTGAGCCACGCAAGCCTAGCAAGGCTGAAGAGCAAGACAGCCGTCGCAGCAAAAGAAAAGTCCAGCTTGAAGATTCTTCACAGTCCTACTTCCTCCATGATAGCTAATAGTTTACTCTAATTAACTACTCGTCTTCCAACCTAGCCACTAAATCCCACCCACTTGTCACCACTCTGCACCAACAGCAAAGGTTCAGATTTGAACTTCCAACAGCACTGTAACTATCCACTGGGCTTCTGTCTCATTCAGTTTTACTTCCACAGATATTCTAAATACTGTCTGTCACAGCAGAGACACACTGTTCCCTCTCTTAGACAAGGTGGAAAGCAAAACATCACCTTTGCTGTAGGTTATGAAACAAGCAGCAAAGCTTTCACAGAGATGCAGCACTGTGTAGCAGAACAACTGCTGACATTATGCTCCAAGTTCCAAGTTTTAACCCCAATACTAAGAGACACGACCTACTTCACTCTGTGCAAAACCATGAAAGAAGGGAGTCTGCAAAGACTTAGCATTTTAAGCCAAGAGTTCCACCCTGATCATGTTCCCCAATCATCTCACAGCTTCAAATAGCTTTTGCCCTGAAAGATAGCTGGAGCAAAACAGAGGGACTAAGGCAGAAGAATGCAATTTTTATTTGGATTATTTAAAATTCCTCTCAATTTTAACCTTGAATAAAAAAAAAACAACCCAAGATACATATAGTCATGGAGTAATGTAGGATGGAACAAATCTCTGGTTCAATCCTTGCTCAAAGCAGAGCCAGGTAAGATCAGGTTGTAGAAGGCACTGTCCAATCAAGCACATTTAAAAACCTTTGTTCTACAAAACACCGCACTTGGATCACACACCCCCAAACCCACAAAAACAAACCAACAAAGAACAACATAACTAAATTCTGAGGAGGCTTAACAGTGCACATTCCCAAGATTTCCAACAGCTCCTCTAAAGCACAGGACTACTAAACATGCCATCCCAGACATGTGCCTTAAGAGTCAAACTCAAAGGAGAGGGATATTTGAAACAGACACACTTTCATATACATCAGAAGACAGCATCAGCCAAATTCCTTCTTTGCAGGTGACTTTTATGAACACTTTGCTGGCTGGCGTGTATATGATAATTATAAAAACAGATAGAATGGGCTTAGCTAGCTATTCTGTCTAGTTTGACACCTCTTGTTTTCTTTTCTTTGCTGCTCAGGGACAGATATTTACAAACAAGACATGCCCTGAAGTGTGCTGATTTCATCTCGCAGCACTAAGTAAGATGAAGAGGAATTTTGGAATTAGAGAGTTAAAAGTCTCTCCTATCTCCTTACCTCAGCTAAAATGTGTAAGTGTCAAGTTTTATACTCCAGCAAGTGGGAGAAATGGCCTAGAATTACACCGATACACAAGAGGCTTGTTATTTTTATACTGTAAGGCCTCCCTGTTTATTTCTGTAGGTGCTGCTACCACCTCTCTCTCTCTCTGGGGATCATGCTGGAAAGGCTCCTGTTTGATACCACGAACTCTGCCTTCTGCCAATGTGTTGTGAACATCAGACCATTTTCAGGAGCTATGGGGCAGCTATGCAAGCAGTTACTTGCACACACACTTTATACTTTCACAGCACCCTTCATTAAAACAACAAAGCAGACCACTTTCCACAGGGAGGTGTATCAGTATGAACCTGTTTCACAGATGGGAGAAAATGACACAGAGGTTTTGCTTCTCTCAAGGCAGCTGCCTCTGACTGACACAAGAGAGACTAACAAGAGAAGGATCTAGCAAACACAGTCTATTAAATTATGCTCTCTGGGACAGGACCAAAACAACTATCTAGTCCTGGATGTGGAACAAACCAGTTTCCCCTCTAAGTGCTCCCACCTGTCTCAAGACACATGGAGTAAATGAGAATTATTCATTCTTCGCTATACTGGCGTCACATAGAATCATAGAATCGTTTAGGTTAGAAAAGACCTTTAACATCATGGAGTCCAATCGTTAATCCAGCACTGCCAATCTCCCAGTAAACCATGTCCCTAATTGCCACATCTACTTGTCTTTCAAATACCTTCAGGGACTGTGACTCAAGAACTTCCCTGGGCAGTCTGTTCCATGCTTGATCTTGTAAGGAAAAAAATTAGGCAGTGCTCCATCTATAATCAAAATATAAGGTCAGGAATACACCCACTAGAATTAGTAAGTACTAGTTTGGAAGGCACACTTTTTTTAAATGATCAATCAGTGGAGCTCACTGCTACAAAATTCTATGGTGGGAAGGATATTAGGTCTATCAGATGCACAAATTTCAAACCTTACACAAGCTAGAACCAAAGTAAAGAAAGAAAGAAACATTAACTCCTGTCTTATAACACAATAAACTCATCTCCCACTGGCTTCTTTAGTAAGGAATCCCCTCTATCAGATTTCACTCTATCTGAAACTAATCCAGTGTGGCAGTTCCCAAGGCCCTTGCTTTTAGCTTTTCCCCCACTACAGTGACTAGTAAGTGCAGAAGTTAAATTGAAAAACATAAAATTGTTCCATCAGAGACTTGGATCAGCAAGACAGACCCTGAGAAAAGCAAATGAGAATTATTAGAGAGGTGGTAAGCCCTCTTCATGTGCACAATCTATTAAAATGACTGAGCCAAGACTGACATTGTTTAGTTCAAAAGACAAAAGGAAGAAGAAACATGAAAGCAGACTTCAAATACGTAAGGGATGACACAAAGAAAAAAGAAATAATCCATTCTCAATATCTATCCTGGAGAAGATAACTAGTAATTAATTTGAACCACAGCAAAGAATTTAGGAAGCACACAAAGTTTTCTCACAATAAGGATAGTTAAACCTGCAATGGATAATCTGAAAATGGTGCTCCATTATCACAGTGTCTTCATCCAACCTGTCAGCAATACCTCTGAGAAAAGATACAGGTAAACCCAATTCTGCATTGGTTCCAAGGAGCTGTGGCTTAACCCCAGACAGTAACTAAATACCATGCAGCTGCTCACTCACTTGCAATGCTTCTCCTCTCTCCACAGTGGGGAGAAGAATTGGAAATAAATCATGTGGGTTGAGATAAGAACAATTTAATAACTGAAACCTCATCATCATAATCATGATAATCATAATGATCATCAGCAGAGTGAGAGAGGGTAACAGAACTGAAGAGAAACAAGTGATGCACAGTACAGTTCATGATACAATTGCTCACTGCCTGCTGCCCATCCCATCCCCAAAGAGCAATGGTCCCCTTCTGGGTAACTCCCCCAGTTCACATACTGGGCATGACATTCTGTGGTGTGGAATATCCCTCTGGCCAGGTCAGGTCACCTATCCTGGCCATGCTCCCTCCCTGCTTTTTGTGCACCTCCTCGCTGGCAGAGCACCAGACACTGAAAAGCCCTTGACAAAGGGTTAGCAATACTTAGCCAGAGCCAAAATATCAGTGTGTTATCAACATCATTCTCATACTGAATCCAAAATCAAAGCACTCTACCAGATACTAAGAAGAAAATTAACTCTGTCCCAGCCAAAACCAGATAGGAGTGCACTAGACATTTTCATGAAGTTTCTTTTGGTCCTAATTATTACTTTTTCTTCAACTAGCTTGCTTACAGAACAAGAGCAAGACAGCCAAACACAATTTCATTGCAAGCTAGTAGGTAAAAGGAAACAGCCTGCTCTCAATCAATGCTAAGCATTCATGAAGTTCAGTAATTGATGGATCATAGCTCTGCAGATACCTTAATATTTCTGTTGTTATATCTAACTTAAGAGTGGAAGTCGGTAATAGGCTGAAATATGGTGCAAAGATCACTTGTTATGTTCACACTATGGTTCTGCCCATATAACCAATGGACAAAACAGCACCCTTGGGTACCCTGAGCAGGAGATTAAGCAATATTTCAACTCCAGCAAGCTGAAATTAACCCCCACAGAACTACAGGAGAAACAAAAAGCACAACATGGAAAGATACTTCCTCAAGCAAATTACTGCCAGTGCAGTCTAAGTTACTGCTGTCCTATTTATAATTACAGAGCTGCCTGTTGAACCAAAGGAGAAAGGAAGTTATTTCCTTCTAATGCTGAACTTTGCCCGCTGTGTCAGTTTCTAAATGTTCTTAAAAATACAGTTCTCTGGTCTCAGACTTCCCCTCTCTGACAGTTGTGTATCAGATCTACTCATACCTTTGGCATATAGACAGGCTTGGTTATTAGGTATTATCATTTATTATTACATTCTTTCCATACCTGACATCTCTCCTGCCAGCATTAGGTCTCTCCTACTTTCATAAGTCTTGTCTCACAATAAGAAATCACTTAATTTTTTCAAAAGGTGAAATCTTCAATCTTTTAAAGAGACTCCTCTTCTATTTCTGGAGTCATTAGGCATGTTCTTGAGCCCTCCCTTCTGACAGAAACACTGTTTGCTGCATCCACAGAATTCACTTACCTTTTGTGTCCTGCATCACAATTGAGCTGTACTTCAAGAAGGTTATCAGCAGGTTGCTAGTTTGCACATCAGCATCCAAAGGCAGCTCTGCAGAGCTTATAACTGGAACAAAGCAGATAAGACACATTTATCCCATACAAATACAAGAAATAATTATACAGAGAACTAAGACAGAGACTCAGAGGTCTAGGGTAGGATGAGCCTACTTGCAGGGGCACCTGACCTCCTCCTCCATGGCCACCCAGGAAAAATTTTGTTATGAGGACTGGTACCACTCCCTCAGAGACCATTTCTCCTGCTCTAAGCACAGGCTGTGGTACCCTGCAAAGTGATATCCCTTCTCTGTCCTGCCCCTGCTCCTCCTCCCAGGGAGATGAGCCCACTGTTTTAGCACTCATCAACATTCCCAACCTAGGGAGCTCTGGATATTTGCACTGACATCCAATTAATTCTTACAAGCAACACAGATAACATTCACACCATTCTCAATTTGAAAAGAGACGTGCCAAGCAAAGGACCTTCTCTGTTTCAGCAATTTTGAAATTTTAGTTCCAAAAGGTCCGTGTCAATTCCATTCTTCCCTTCCAACAACAGTCTCTCTTGCAGAAGCAACAAGACATAATGTAACAATTATTGCGTGACCGAAGTGATAGAAAAGGAAGGCAGAAACAGAAGCTTTATAAAAATCAAGAAGCAAAAAACAGCTTGTGCTAGATACATCACAACCCAGCGGGGAGCAGAAATGTACTTTCCATACCCACAGCACTTCATTGGCATTTCTCTAGGACACCAGCTGTACTTCTGACACCTTAACAGTGGACATCATCTGCCTTAGACTTTACAAGAAGCAATCTCATTTCCTCAGCTAATTACACAACGTACCTCCTCGCTCATTCCCCCACCCCCCATGCACCATCTGAAGCACTGAGTTTATGAGCTGTCAAGCCTCTATCATGTGACTGAGCCACGTTTTTACTGATGACTGAGTCTGAGCTGTCCTAAAGGGCCATTCTCTGCCTTTCCATTTGGAAAGCTTTACAAGAAATACTGAAAGGGAGGAGAAAGATCAGTGGGAAACATCCATCATGCATTTACCTGCAGATCCTGCCAGGTAAGTCTGATACCATTTAAGATAAAGTAGCTCAGACAAAAAAATCCCCAGGCTGATGGAGTTTAGCCTAGGAACACTTCAGTAAAGCACTTAATACAGTTATGTATAAAAAAATTAAAAGTGAAGGAAATAGGTGGGAACCCATAAAGAAATTTAATGTACATCAAAGATCTGGCAAACAAGATACAATTGGAGAAATTACTGGTCTGAGAAAAAATTACTGCTTGGATTCTGTAAGCATCAGTTCTCTTTTTTTCTGTATGACCTGGACATAAGAAACAGCTGCTTGCTAACAAACCTGCTAATGGCAGAAAGTTGGGATATATAAACACAGAGGAGTATCAGACTACACACAAAGAATGGGATAAAAACAAGGACAGATAATAAATACAAGGTAAAATTAAACAATGCAAGCCATAGGGTCAGGAATTCGGGGATTTATTTCCATGGCAAGATGAGAGCTCATCAGCTGCAAACAAAATACCATGATCAGATCACGAGATGACAAGCTACCAACATGAAGGGCTCAAGAGTGCAGTTCTACAACACACATCCAGAAATGCACTTCCAGCAGAGACACAAACACTGTAATGCCCTGCAGAAGGTCTTGTCTCAAAGGTCTTGAGGCCTTGTCTCAAACACTGTGTATAATTATGCAGAAGCCATGTTCAAAGAGAATGAACTTGAACAAGTTTAAAGACAGGCTAATGTGTTGATCAGAAGAAGAGAGTACCTTTCTTGTGAGACAGCAAAACACACAGGTGAGTAAACCAACAGGTGAAAAAGAGCCACCTTCGTTTCAAGGGAGGGTTAACATGATAAATGGGTATGAATTGACAAGAAATGCAGGTTGAGAAGTTGAGTATTTCTAACCAAGGAACGAGATGCTGAAACTGCCCCCCAATAGAAATTACTGGGAAACAAATTTAAAAGATTTAGTCAGAGCTTGATAAACTCAAGGGATTCTGTGATGATATGCCTGCAAACACAGGGCACTAAGCTCAGGAGTCAAGGAGATCTTTTCCATCTCTATGCAACTGTCCTGACATGACAATAACATGACTGTTCTGGCTGCCTAGGGGCTCAAACTCACAAGTTCTCACATTCAGGAGGTCATATATGGCTTCAACTACAATTGACCAAAGTCTCTCTCCTCTCATGCTATAAACAGAGCCTAAGACAAGGCTCCCTTTGCACTGGAAACAGAACTGCAGACCACTAGTATACACATCTTAAGTATTATATCATCTCTTTTCTGTCTATCCTCAGGAATGCTCAAGGCTTTTCTCACTGTTGAGGAAAGAAAAACTAATGTATCATGAGATTGGACCTTGTAAGAAGTGAGGAATTACATCTGATTGTAGGATGACTAGGTTGGGGACTCTGAGGGGAAGTAATTTGATCCTGTACACAACCGTATTTTGGTTCAGAGGAAAGTGTGCTTTAATATAAAATGCCTTTCACAATTCAAGGCTTGTAGCTCAACCCTGTAACGAGGCAAGTAAGGCTTCAACTAGGGCAAGGGCAGGCACAGAGGGATGAAGGAGACAAGCCAACAGTAAAATGCAGGATTCTTTAAACCGTGCACCGAGAAGCCCAGAGTACAGCAGAGGTTCCCATAGAACTCAGATTATACAATCACCTTCAATACAAAACTGTAGCCCTTGGAAACAACAGGTCAAACAGATCAATGTAACTTCACTGTTCGAATCACATAAAAAAATCATAATGGGGCTTTTAGCTTACAAAGGTTGCACGGCCCCAAGAGTGAGCTGGCTTAGGTCATTCAGTCTTGAAGACCTGGGGCGCCTGATGTTGCTAATGTGCCAGGTCTGTTGGCAAAGTCTGTGCAATAAGACTGGAAGCTTTTTCACTCCCAATATTATGAATAGCTCAGAGACTCAGCTAAAAGTCTGAAAAATGTATTTATATCCCCAGTGGATCCTTCTTGAGCTGTTACAATGAACGTAGTGAATGAATATTTAACAACAGTAAGCAAACTGACATTTAGATAACTATGGTGACAGGCACACTTGATTTACATATTATGGATAAACAGTTTCTAGCAAAAGCCTCATTTCTGGAAAAAAAAAAAAAAAAAAGAAGAAATCACACTGAAGAACACATCGCTGCTTATCCTGGTTCATAATACAGACCCTTTTTTTAACACATATTTGGAAACTTTACAAGGTCTTAATTCACACTATAGGTTAACAGCCAGAGAAATTTCAAACCAGAATACGAACCCATTTTTTATCCCAGACAGCATAAAAGAGAAGCACCTGAAACTCACAGATGGATTTCTGCATGTTACTGTAACCTGAAAACAGTTCAACTACACATTTTTAAAATGCAGGAAAAAGAAAGCAATCTTCTCATTCCAAAGCCAAAAAGTCTCTTGCTAGCTGGCAGCCATGGGCAAATTTTACAGCTGAATTGAAAGACCTTAATAAATGAGGAAAATTCTGACATATCTTTAAAACAGCAGTACTCAAGCACCACCAAACTAAACCAAGCCAAGGACCACAAAAAAAAAAAAAAAATCACAGAGTAGGGATCAGCAAGGTGACAGCAGATAAAAATAAAGCAAGATTCCCAATGTAATTGCTGTACATTAAGATCAGATCCTCTTCTTAAATTTAGTAACCTTACAAGCCGCAAGAAGCCTCAAACTTCTCTGCCTCTGCTGAAAGCAGGATGGAAGTTTTGTTTTGATTTTGTTTTGTCTTGTGGTAAATGAAAAAAGAAAAGAAAAAAAAAGTGCAAGCAAGCTGTAGGTGTAGGTAAGCACAAACTCTGTCAGTTGTATAATATGGTGTGGGGGCGGATACATTTGAAATGAACACATTGAACAGAAGCCCACAAAATGCCCATCCCTCCACATTTTATGCTATATGCACACAGAGACTTGAGACATAGGGGACTTTTTATCTGAAGCTTTTGTTATCCATGGCAACAAGACAGAATTCATCCATGAGGAGGATCATCCTTAACTAGGGTATCAAATGACCTGAATAGCTGATATAAGTGAGTAAACCCAGGCTGCTTTTCCCCAGAAATATTTTCAAACTGTGCTCTATTCAAATTGACTCTGTTCCTTCATTAAACACTCCTCAGCTCAGATGCCATTAAAGTATGTGAAAACAGCCATTTCATTTCTTCTCTTAAACTAGGCTCTATCTATCCATACCTTAAAATGAAAGGGTTTTATTTTAAATTATTTCAAAGCATATTTATGTGGACACATAACATTGCATTTAGAAGAAAATATCTCAGGGTAAGCAGTCCTTTACAAAGCCTATCAAAGAAAAGGCAAGAATAAGACGGAGGAATACTTCCACACCCAGACTGAATTCAAATCCCAATTAATTCAAAGCTGAGGACAAGTGCATTAACTACAAGCAGGAATCCACAGCGATTCTCTGTAAATCTGTTCCAATGACAAATAATCCCAAGCAAAGGACCTGACACTAGAAATATTCATAAGTAAAAGCTGACATAGAATAACTCATGGGCAGGGTGTACCTTCATGCAGATATTGAGACAGTACTGCTTTCAGAAGGAATATCAGCATAATTTAATTGAGCAAAACACAAGGCAAAATAAAAATATATTTGAGTCAAAGAATCTTGCTCATGTTCAGTAAGGCAAGCCACTCCAGGAAGAGACCACCAAGTTGCATCTGCTCCAGACAGATCTTATTACTTGCAAAATTCAGAAAATAGTTTGCTGGTTATTTTACAGTTTTAAATTATTCTTCCTCAGGAAAATTAAGAAATTACATTTCTTACCATCTGAAGAAGGCGGAGTGGTTCCAAGTGGAGTGACAGGTGTTGTTGGAATTGGGCTCGTTGGTGTTGTCATCAGGCCCATTTCAGGATGGCTCTGAGAGAAAACACAAATTCACAGGTCAACTGCTTCCCCAGGCACTAGAAACACAGACCACTACTTGTACTGTTCCATGTTCTTGCACAATAGACACGACTAAAGAAGTCTCAAGAAACGCCAGCCTCTCTTCCAAAGAGCCAGGCCATGGTTCCTGGCCTTGGATGTCTAATGATTAAACTGTACATCAATTTCTCTATTCCACAAAACACAAAAATACATCAGAAAGTGGTGGCTCTCCCCAGCAGACAGAAAAAATGCCTTTCCCTAACGGAGAATGGCAGAAGGTTTGCAAAAGTCTACAATGTTAATAGCTTCTAATTCCCCCCAAAAACAACCCAAGGATGTGCATTTGAAGTCTTCCTCCAAGATCCTTTCACTTCTCTTTCTAAGGGCAAATTCTCCTCACTCCTGCCCCCAATCTGTTAATATTCAAAGATGATGGCAATTTATTACTTTCCTGTCTCACTGTAAAGCCCAGGCACTGCAGGAAAACAGTGCATAATATAAATAATACTATCATTATCGATCCTCTCAGCTTCCATCAGCCAGTTAATCTCTCCATTTCATCTTGGCTAATAGTTGCCTGCCTAATTACTGCTCTGACTTCACTCTTTGCAAGCTCCCAGACCTATCCACACTGGTGAGAGCGTAGGCAATCTGCCATGCTATTTTTGAGTGTGGCTGCCAAGCAAAGTGTCCATTTCATAGGGCAAGTTTTACATAAATGTATCATCTGCCTCAATATATCATCACAACTTCAAAATAAAAGAAAGATACAGAACTGCTGCTTTGATGTTAGTTCCACAGGATTTTTCACAAGTGGATATCCTCCACACTGCCTCTGAATACCTCACTTTATGAGCAACTATAAATGCATGTATTTTATGGGAAGCACAGACACACATACTACAACTCAAAGACAATTTACATCCCTATAGCTACCAACTTAAATTTAAAATACAATTTTTCACTGAAAGTCTTACATAAGCCAGGTTTCCTTCCATAGGTTTTGGGGGCTTACCTCCTTCCTCCAGAACAGTAAACCAGCAACTGAGAGACAAGAGTGCCACCCAGCAGCAAATGTGAGCACCCACAGCTGGTGGGTGGCACTCTTAACGCTCCAGATATCCACACAACTGAAGCCCTGCTCTTCCCATGGGCTACACAGCAGCAGGGAGCCATTCATGCAGCACCAAGCAATGGACACCATCTTAGGCAAGAGCATTCATCAGCTTTTACGATGCTTTTTCAACATGACATGACCTACCTTGCCCTCTCTTAAATGAAGGATTACAGACAATCCACCCAAGAATATCAGTTCTCCAATTCAACCCACTGATCAGTGGCTGCTTCAACTATCACTTTCACAAATAACTAGTCTATCCTTTTATTTTTAAGAGCTTTTACTCTAGCTGATCTTTTTCTGCTCTGCTCTTCTCCCTCCCAAATGCCTCTCTTCCCTCAGCAATATCTTGACCACGGAATGGCCTGAGTTGGTATTACACAGAACTGAAAGAGCAGAAATCTCTCAGAAGTGCTAGAAATCAATAACCTGGGAAAAGACAAGCAGGGAACCTCAGCAAATTAACCATCCATGAAACAGAAGCTTTCTTCAGAGGCTGTAGATCTGCTTATCAGACCTCTTCCATCACCACTACTATCCGGAGTCGACAAAGGTCTCCTCTGCCATGCCAAGTGTCTAGCCTGTGATGTATGGCTGCACTCTGAGGAACTGAATAAACTGGGGAAAGGTGTTAACCGTTTTGCTGATGTTGTTCTTTTCACAGATTACAAGCAGTACCTACAAACCAAAATTAAAAGCCTGAACCTGAAGGTTTTCCTAAACACATCAGGCTACCCTTTCAGCACAATCACTGGATCAGACAGGCTCATTATTTGCCTCCCAGCAGCAACCACCTCTGCAAACTCACACAGCATTTAGAAAAGCATCCAGAGATTTGTGATCAGAGCAGCCCACTGCCTCTCAGAAGGCTGTTTCTCCACCATAGAAAGCCCAAGGACAAGTGCTATGCTCCAACAACTAGTTCCCATGCCAAAGGGGCTGGGCTCTCCACAGAAGTCTGAACACAAAATAGCATTTGAAACAACAACTGTCCCATGTCAATTAGTCCCTAAGTGAAGAATACCCAAAACAGGCAATAACATGCAGTCCATGCACACCCATACAGGACAATTAATCCAATTTGGGAGCTGAATCAGCCTCTTTCTCTCAACCCTAACTTAACAAAACTGTGATTTGCTCTGAGAGGTACAGCAACCTGTTTGCTCACTCCTTCCTCCCCCTAAGTGGAGTATCAGTAGGGCACAGGAGGCACGCCATGTAGTCCTTTCCATTCACTGGCAAAAATGAATCACTCCAACATGAACTGTGACCTCAAAACTCTACTTATTTACTGTCAAGGCAGGAAGTATATCATAAAATTCTTCCCAGGCCCTGGCCAGCTTCTGATCTTTCATGCTGATCCTATGACAAATACACAACAGGAAAAAAAAAAGAAAACATCTTTTCACCAATGGCTCTCTGATTTCAAAGACATCCACTACAAAGAAATGGGGAAACATTCCACTGAAACTCACTTGTGCCAGAACTGTGATGAAATTCCGGTTTAAGTGAACAGCTTCATAGAGGGCCAGAAGGATGGCTTCATTTGTTCTGTGGGAAGGATACAGACAAAGTCACAGTTAGTGATCACAATACCAGGAGCCAAGTTTTCACAAGCATGGTCTATCTGAAAAAAGAAAAATTTTTTTCAACTATGGAAAGCTCGGCCTCTGCAATCCAGTTGTTCTTCTAATTATTATTAGTACTAATAATAATACAAGTAGTAGCAATCCATAAAAACAGCTATTTTTAGAGCTCAACTACAGTCTTTGTTGCCTTCCCACTGAAGGTGTCCCTAGTTGCTCAGTGTTTTCCATTTGAAGTCCTCTCTTTTAAGAGCAAAGGATCCTAAAGACACTAAAATCCCTCATATTTATCACTTGACCCCTGGATTTAGAAAATATTTTGGTGGGGGCCAGAGTGCACAAACCATCACTTACACATGCTACCTCTGACACACCTATTATATGTTATAAATGCCTCAAAAACCACTGGAGGGTTTTTTTTAATAGACTTCACTACAAGCTATTCAGCTGTGTCTCCTGCTGCTGTATCCTTCTCAGGGAAGGGCAAACCCACAGTTTGCAGGGGTGTGGTAGCATTTTAGTGACAGGAGAACCTGCTCCTCTAGTTTGCTTTGTGACATTCAACAGCTCCGTGATGGAGCGGATCACACCGACCAGTTCATTGTGTCAATAACATCTGTGCACTTACTGGACAGAGATCTTCTCATCAGCATCTGCTATGAACATGCTGCCCACCTATGGAAAGAGAGAGCATTGCACAGCAGGAATTCGGGAAAGCTCTTAGACAGCAAGAGACAGCACACGGATACAAATACATTTTATTTTGCCATACTGTCACTGACCAATGCTTCACTTTACGAATCACGAAAAAGGGGAAAAAAAAAAAAAAAAAAAAAAAAAAAAAAAAGACTGGATCTTGAATCTCAGCCTGGATTAGTGTACCAGGACACAGGGACTGTTCCCTGTCTGCTTGCCCCAGGGTGGCCACAGTTTTACCCAAGTCACTCCTGACAGCCAGCTGTCAACACTGAAGTATCCTTACTTACAGGAAATTTTTCTGCCAGTTAGATCTCAGAAGACAATTAAATCTCAGACTAAAGCAGTGGATTCTCTTTACAAGGAAGAAATTCACAACTGTTTTTGAAGGGTACCCCTCCAAAAATGCAGAGTGCGCCCACGGCAGAATCCAAGCTTTACTCCATAGCTAAAGTGCATCCAGGCTTCAGAAACAAAACAGTAAAGAAACAAAACTGCAAAGACTAGTGACAGACCAGACTATGTGCCACTATGTTTTAGGCCATGTCACCACAGTAGCAACTAGTGTTTGAAAATATATCGCCGTTTAAAAGGATTAAGAAAGTTTAAAAAATGATTAAAAGTTTAAAATAAGGTGATTTTTAAAATAAAGTCAACTAGGGTGAGGAAGATGCAGGAAAAGAATTTCAGCTATCAACACAAAAACAGAGATCTCGTCCTTTGAAAGAGCTTTCCCAGCCAGACACCACCCTCCTCAGAATACAACCATTTTAGCTGTATTTAGTTCTGATTCGTTCAATCCACCTCTACCTCCAGAACCCGCATTCCAAACCCACACTTTTTAGGAACACTCGCCTGCTGAACTTGCATGAATACACCTTTTTAGGAACAGAAAAACACCACTTCCTTGCTTACCATGTTAGTTAGGGCTGAGAAGAAACCAGTCTGATGCTCCTCTTCCTTATCTTTGTATTGCCTGAACAAAAAAGAAATAAGGATGAAGTTTCGGGGTTAGAAATTGAACTAGGGTTACTTCACCTGAATCCCTATGAGTTATTCTTATTTGATAAGAATATAAGATGGAGGAAACTTCAACATTCAACAGCCCTTTTCAAGAGCTCAGAGAAGAAGAGACAAAGGGTATCAAAATATTTGTAAATTGTGTAAAGTTGAAGTGGGGCTGCTGAAAGATGTGAAACTTCAACAATGCTCGTGCTGTTACAGAGGACACAAGCAGTTTGGGCTAACGCTGAAGGAAAGGGATCAAGTAACTTAAGAAATTTTGTCCTGCACTGGCCAAAGAGTAATAAATCACATGAGAACACAGAGTCAGTAACCACAGAACAGTTTCATTTCAATCATCATCCACTACAGACGAAATCAGAGTTGGTCACCACATGGACCATTATGGTTCATGGACTGGTCTTGCCTGATCCCACTTTCCTGGAGCAAGTGAAGAGACTAGAACTAGAGCAACTGAAGTCAACAAATAGGTTGGAAACCTCAGAGTTAAGCTTCACTGCTTCATCTGGCACTCAAATGGATTAGCAAAACTCACATGACCATTTATTTTGTCTGTCACACAGGAATCTGATCACACACAATGTAACATGCAAAGAAAGCAACTCTAAATTCTTGGGAAAGGGGAAAGGAATAACCTAAGCAAAATAGGCCATGGTCTGAGACAGCTTTTGTCAGAATGAAGGAAGTTGGGTGGGTGAAGTTTTTTTCTGCTTTACTCTAATCATTCACTCTGTTATATGCATCTACGTGATTTGCCTATCTTGCAAGTCACCTGCGTAACTATCACAGCAGACTTTCAAAGGAATTAAAACATTTTTCTGGATACTTTGAGAATCCTACTGCACAAAAAAAATTCTTGAGCTTCTCAGGTGAAATTGCTGTAAGTTTCCAAATTTTACTAAAGCATTTTCCTCTTAAGAAAACTTACATCTTTTATGCTGCTGCTTATGAAGCGGAGGCTAAGAATATGCTACCCCTCCTGCTGACTTTCTGGCTCTTTCTTCAGCAGCAGTTACTGCTTTCCACCATTTGGAATAGTTTACATCCCCTAATTGTCTCTGATCTGACATGAGGACAGCCCTGGATACATTTGTTTGTTTGTTTTAGATAGTGTTTCAGCTAAATCAATTTTTTAACAGAGAAGTCCTCAGCAAATTATTATCTTTTCACCTGTGACTAAGATTTTACACAAAGTTCATACAGAGGTAAAATCCGTGACAGTAAAAACATACAATGGATATCCTCCACTACAGCAAGATCTCTCCTGAAGCCCATCAGCCCAGCTGATACAGATGCATTGAGACTTGCAGGGACAGCATCAACTGAACCAAAGTACCTCAAAGCATAAGATTATTCCCTGCCTCCCCAGGTGCATCAAGGCTGTTAGGTGATAAACAAGTGCTTTAACACCAAAAAAAAAAAAAGTTTGTGAAAATGTTTAGCAACAATAGTGTATTGATAAACAAGACACAATCAGGTTTTACCTGTTATATTCTGATAAAGCCTGGGCAATTACAAGTCCCATTCCCTGAAAAAAAAAGCATTAAAAAAAACTTCACATTAAAATCTCAAGCGAGAAAATCACACACTGACCACACATAGCAATGCTGTGCCCCCCCAGATAACCTAGCAGCATGCTACGCAGAATTTCCCTTGAAGCTGTTTGAACTATTAAGAAGTGCTATGATACAATATTATAATACAAAAACCCAGACAACAAAAATTAAAGTTATTTATCTAACTACTAAGTTCAACAGAGAACGTTTACTTTCTTTGGACCTCCAGATAGAGCTCTCACTCAAGAAGCCTAAGTAAAGCATCAAGAAATTTAGAAGGAAGTTGATGTCAGAGGAAGGACATCCAAAAACTCAAAACAAGTCATAGACACTAATAACCTTTGAGTTCTCGCAAACAGCCTCCACCATCACAAAACTACTACACATCGAGCCAATTTAATTAAGTCAGAATAACAGTTCTCATTCTTTATTTAGCATGAACCTTATTTTTTACTTCAGGCCTAAAGAGCAGCTTCCAAGGCCCGAACTCACATAACTCAGTCTGCTGCCAGTTTTTATCCAGGCCTGGGTAAAAAACTCACTGTGGCTACAATCCAAAATATGTTGCAGGACTCTTGATACTCTCAGATACAAGCTTCCACTGAGTTACAAGAATTGACTAGTGGACTGGTAAAATCAAGTGACACAGCACTGGAAATGAGATCCCCTTTGGCATAAACCATCATGTGCCTCTTTGGCACATGACAGAAAATAGTGTACAGACAGTTCATGAATGCATAATAGACCAACTTTAGCATGTTCCTTGCTACGTAGCTTTTTAACCACCCCCACCATTTAACTGGTGATCAAACTGTCCAAATCGTGAGCTGCCTAACCTACTGCAAGGGCACAGTTAGGGCTGAACAAGCACTGTACTGGTGTTCCTTAGAGCAGCACTGTTCTGAGACCTGATTTCTACCATACACCATGCTTGCATTCATTACCCTACACCCTACATGAGAGAGCATCCCCAGCAGCACAGAGGAATCAAGCCAAGTACTCACGTTGAGCGTGGCCTCATCATCCACAATGGAGAGCTTCACAATGTAGGGATTCACTGACTGCTCAGGGCAGGGGAAGAAGAAAGAAAGAAAAATGGTTTTAAGTTCAGCCTTCAGGGAAAAAAAGTCACTATTATGTTTCCCAGTTTACCCAATCACCTGGGAAGAATCTCTGTTCTTTCCCATAAAACAGAACACACACAAAGAAGCGGAGTCACAACACGTGCTAAGACTGCTATGCCTGGGACACCTCCTTACTGGCTCAGCCAGGCAGTCCCCTGATTTTATTGGGAAGAGAGGGAGTTTCTATCCCTCCACCAGCTCATCTGTCAGTCTGGAAAGTGGAGCAGCTGTCCTGCAAGCCTGTTATCTGTGACACACACGCAGCTTTGCAGCGGGAACAGGCAGTGATGCTGGGATGGAGCATTAGTGCTCTGCTATCTCCCTTCTGCAACGCCTTGCAAAGACTGCTTAAAGCAGCACCCAGGAAGGCAGGACAACGTTACAGACTCATCTGCTGCTGGGTTAGAGATCAACACTTTGTTTAGACCACTAAGAGCTGGAAGTCTCTGGAGAATATAAATGCCTTGAACTTGGCTGAAGAAAGCATGCAGGCTCCATCTACAAAGACAAATGCTAATAATGTAGGAAGCATTTTGGATTAGCAATGCACATTTTTCCTCATTTATATGTGTCAGTGAAAAACTAAAAAAGCTGATTTTGAATCAAGACACAGAAGAAAAGTCTCATCTGCAGGCAGGTAATTTTGCAGGGAATTGGAGCCTGAGTAATTACTTTTTTTGTTAAAGAGATTTTTTTAAAAAATAATTTGAGTTATGCAAGATCTCTGGAGAAAAAAAACAAACACATGAACCTTGTGATTCTCCTAAGCTGTATCTCTTCAGCACCTGTAGTTATCTGTATCAAGGAGAGGCAAGTGCACAAAACTGGACACGGAGGGCTGTGGGATACATTATATGCTGCCACACAAGCACACAAAGGGAAAACCCCACATTTTAACTAATTTCTTTCAGCTCTGTCTAAGAAAAGACACAACATGCAATTCTAGCAGGTTGAACATGAGGCAAATAAACTTCTGCCTAAACATTATCAAAGAGTAAGTATTTAAAAGTCACTACCTGATTTTATGTTTTAACTTGCTATCCTATCAGCCATCCCTTAAAACACTGGGAAAGTGATCAAATAAATACTTTTTCTCACAGCATTTTCTTTCTCATAGTATCAATGCAAAAGTATTTTCTCTGAAATCAGGACTAGTATTAAAAAAAAAGCATAAAATATAGCTGAAGGCTTGAATAAGTATATAGTTGGAACAACTTCTGAAAATTATTAGGATTTCAGTCAGGGGCATCCCTTTAAATGTTCCAAGTAAAGACATGTAAATCCTGAGAACAGAAATTAATAAGCAAGCCAGTATCTCAGCAACATTGGTAATGACAACATGAAGAGATACTCTCCACAGAATTTGGGAGAAGATTACAAAATTCATGTCCCAAAACTATGAAAGAACATCCTGATGCAAAACTCACTGGTATTTACACTAAAACCAGACACAAAATCATAGTCAGCTAATGAATTTTGAGCCTTATTAGATTTTCTTAAGCAGCTGGAAACACAACTTAGCAACCAATGGAGTTCAGACTGAAAGAGAACCTTTCAGCTGTGCCAGTTAACTAAAAAGAGAACTCCAGAGCACCTGTGGCATGCAAGTGTGCTACAATCCACTGACAACCAGACAACCACCATATTGACTCTAAGGGCCAGAGAACAGCAAATGAAAGCAGCTACTCAAGGACAAAGTTTGTAGCTGCATTACTACAGGCTTGGCTTGTAGCGCTGCTACAAAGGGCAGTGTTGGGCAGCTGTCCCATCAAACCTTGGTGGGAGTAGCTTTCAGCCTTGCCAGAGGAGCTGCTCAAGCTGAAGTTCCCCTTGCTACATATCTGCTTCAGTTGGGTTGTATGGATTGCACTTTTCAAACATCAGCACACCTTCCTCTGAGTGCCCAGTTTCAAGATGCCTCAGACAGTGTTCTCCAAAGCACTCGACCCCAACTCAGTACTCCCCAGAAAGCCACTGCAAAGAGCCAAGGACAATGTGCACTCACAGCATCCTACCTTACTAAGGACATAAACTACAGTCCACAGCAATCCATGCCTCAGGGATGGGATTATACAGCTCTCCACCATTTGTCTGAATGTTGCAATGAGACCTCTGGTCTTCCCAGTCTGCCCTCCTAAGTAACCCTACTTACATAATTCCCAACAGTTTTCCATCATAGCCATATATTAAAATCAAACTCCATGTTCCTGTTCCATGCTACCACAGCACAGAATGCTGAACAGAACCTGCAATTCATGATTCTGACATCATTGACAGGAATGAGAAATTAACAGGCATTACTTTGACACCAAGTGTAGCTCCTGTCCTTGCATATTCTCTAGGCCTATTCATAATTCAAAACAAGACCTATTATAAAACCAGGTAGGTTTTGAAACCTGCTCCCTCCTAGTAATTCTGTTGAAGCGGGGGTATTCCAGAACTGTCCTCTTTTCTGCCTACTGAAGTATATTAAGATATTCCTATTTATGAAGAAAAAAAATCCTGATCATTAAAGCATCATGCCTCATACAAAGAAAAGCCAACATTCGGTTATTCTGACATTCAAAATGTTTCTTTTTCAAGCTGATGAGTAACGGAAAAAAATAGGAATACACCATAAACATAAAGACGATGATGAATAAAGTTCCTCAAAGAGGAATCCATCAAAGAGACAGAGAGAAACTTCTCTTGGAAATACTAGCTGTGATGTTTCAGTTCATTCTTTGGTCACAGCTTCACCATCTCTTCTGGGGATCTGTACTCTTTCAGTCAGCTAGTCGGGTTCTGAATCACAAATTCAGTCTGAAGCCCAGGATGACTGACAGCTCATTTTACTTTGGAGATTATGTATAACCACACACTCACACTCACACACACACACACAGAGGCAGACGTGGTTTGGCACAACAGTAACTCTTCCAAAAGGACCTTCCTCAGACTATTTCCACAAAGGAAATGTAAATTCCCTAGGTAGTTTCTTTCATGCTGGCATGGAACAAGCTGTAGGAACATCATACACATTTGATTATACACATACATCAGAGACAGACACAGGGAGCATAACAGGGCTGCCTTGCAAAGCTTCTGCAGCTCTGTGCTGACATCCTGATGCTACAGTGTGCACTGCCAAAAACTGCACTGTGTGCTGCCTTCATAATCCAGAGGCCACTCTAAATTAATAAAGTAGAGAGAAGTGATGTTTCTGCTACCTAGAACACCTACCTCATACTTTCTGTAGTTGACCAGCAAGGCCAGAAGGACAACAGCATCATATCCATGTTCCCTGCGACTCAGAGGGCTGGACAGGATCTGGAATAAACAATCACACTGTTCTGTTCAAGCCTGCTTCAGGAAGCTTGCAGTGACTCAGACAGAGCAGAATCATGAAATGTATGTGCAAGAGCAAATTATGTCCTATCTGAAAGACGATATTTAGGGTGAAGGGAGTGTCAGTGCCTCAGGGGAGTTCTGCACACAGAGAAGCTTATTTATCATAGAAAAGATGCACGTAGGCTTTCAGGGCATAAAGGGCGTGTATGTTTCTCAACAGGATTGGACAGTATCTCAGTGAATTACCAGCATTACCTGTGCAAGTGTTCTGGGTTTCTCCAAGGCTCAGTTCCACTGAAAAAAGTATAATTTATCCAAGAGCAGAAAAAAACTTGATATATCCTCACTGCCTTTTGAAAAAAAGTTTCTCCAATACAGGAATTCTGTGTGAAATTAGCCCAGAAATCTGTTCAGATTCTAACTGTACATAAATGTTTCAAGTGAAAATACTTTAAATAGTCAGTAGTGACTAAAAACAGCAGACTAAAGGGGAGAGAGCATTACAAAATATATATATATGACTGAGCTATGAATAAAAGCAACAACAGTGCCAGTGAACTACACTGCACTGAAAAAGCTGAAAAGCAAACACATTACTGAAAGTTCTCACTATGGAAGAGCACCCGCAGTAGAAGGAAGAACCCTTACCTGTAAAATAGCTTCAAATATGCTGTTAATCATCACATACTCCAGGATGGTGTTCTGGCTAATGTTATCTGTCACCTGAGTACAAACACAAGTTTTAAAATCTCACCCAAAGCCTCCACCCATGCTGTAGCTGCCTCTGGCACACACTGGGAACAGGAGAGTTCTGCTCCCAGATGGACACATTTACCCAGAATCTCACACTTAGCAAGTCAAGGTGTGACTAGCAGTAGAGCTAGACATGAAGTGAAAGAAATCTGTCCTGCCTGCCCTCTCTCTGCCAAGCACCACGCACAGACTAAGAGCTCCCTGTTCCTCCACACGCTGGTATTTTACACAGCTGCATGAATGACAACAGCCATCAGCTGTTGCAGGCTGAGAGTGAAAAAGCAGGCAGAGAATGAAAAACAGGCCACACATGCTCCATCAAGATCTTATCATGAAGAGGGCAGTGAAGACCTCCCCCACTCCCAATTATCTCTTATCACAGTCAAAATAGGTCACAGTTGACCATCTCCAAGAGCTGATGAGTGGCCATTTATTACAACCTCCTCATTCTTCACATCCTCACCACTCTGGTCTACTCCACACTTTTTGTCTTTTCTCAACCCTTCTCCCTTTCTTTCCATTTATCTGAGACTTCTTAAATATCTTTTTTCTTTAAAAAACCCACACCTGTGAATCCAACTGACAGTTCCCCCTGCCTCTCCCCTTTGGCCCCAGTTTGCACCTATCTCACAGGATGAAAAGCGCCTGCTAGTCTGCGTTGGCATCTTGGTTAGAACCATCAGGCGTATTCTGGACTGGCCCTTGTTCTCATTCACAGTTTCTTTCCCCTTCTTAAGCTTCACACTGCAGCATTCTGCTCAAGTTTTGAAACAGTTCCATCCCTCAGATGTGGCTCATATAAGCCCTTAAGTTATTATATAACTGTTAAGTACTTACTGTCACCAAGCAGAGAAGTAGCTTCAGACACAGGCTTTTGAGGCTTTCAGAACCTTCTGCACAGAGGAGGGAGTCCAAGCTCTCCATCAGATTCTAAAGAACCATAGTCACATTATTCAAAAGCAGTATTTTAAATTACTTGAAATATTTTTATAAAAAGCTTTCTGGAAGATTCAAGAAGAGCACCAGTAAAAAGCCATGTTATTCCAAAGTCAGTAATTGAGCCATTACTACTTCTACACAGGCCATAGTCATACTATCACTTCTCAACACTGTTTTGTGTTAACTACAGTTTAATGACTACTGGCATAACATCATAACATTTCCCATGAGTTTTCTCTAGATGAAGCAGCACACCTCCAGTTAACAATACAGATATCAACTATGATTAGAAATCTGATAGGCAAATTAGTACTTAATGTTTTCCCCAAATGGACTACAATTTTTACAGAGAAGAAAAATTGCTACTCTTGTAGAGAGATGAAAGATACAACAACAATTCAGCTTTATCACTGGTTACTTTGTCATTTCCCAAACTCAACATTTTTACAGTGAAGAGCATCAAGTAAGTTTAAAAAAGTACATGTGCTGATGGAATGTGAGAACACAGGGTATGACCATCAGATAAAGATTAAGCACAAGGTATGAGGTTCAATACTATGTAGTAATCGCCTGTGACAGTCTTTTCTAGCTTTAAGGTCTCTAAACCACAGTGACTGCACAGTGTGGAACTAAAGGAAAAGAAAGTGCTCCATTACTAACCAACCCAGGGACCCCAAATGTCTGTGCTACTGTCAGGTACAGGAGAGTTATTTTTAGTAAGCGTCTCAAATATTTCCCCGCAAAGCTGCTGCCTGGTAGACACTCCTGTCTGCAACTCACTGCCCTTGCAACACAGCTGCTGTGCAAACTGCTCCCACTACATTGCCAGGGCCTCACCTTCATACACAGCTCTGCCTTATCAAAACCCACAAGCATGTTGATGATGTCAAACCCAGAAGTGGATTTGTTCTTCTGATGGACACCTCGAATTAATGCACACAAAGTCTGCAAAGGGAAAAAACAGAAGGTGAGATGTAAGGCAACTCCTCCAACTCAACAGCAAAACCCACTGCATGACCATCTCCTAGCACTGGCAGATACTGAAATTAATACCACCAGCCTGGAAGCCATACATTTTGTCTGACCTTTCCTCCAGCCCTGTCATTTCTAAAGAGGATCTTGGATGATGACAACTCATTAAAAATTGTAGAAGAATGTATTTGTCCCTATTTTTCTTGTTTGAGCACAAATTTCTGTTTGGTGACCACACTGCTATACCAAGTCAGACCAATAAACTGTGTCTTTGTCAACAACAAGAACCAAGCTCCCCATCAAACAAAACAAAACAAATTGGCTCTAAGTCTATTAGGCAGCTTAATTACTGCTTCATACCAAGTTCTTGAAGATCACTGCTAATACACAGGTATCAGCACACTATGCTTCCAGCAGACTCTCTGGAAAATTTATGGGCAGCAAATGACTAATTTGTCCTAAGAGAGGGAAATGTCTGGGGTGACTTTTGTCATCAGGCACCTCTCAGGCCTGTGAAGAGGGGAATGAGCAGGAATATAACTAATGCAGTTTTAGATTCCAGCTTAAGTTCACCAGTGAGAAGTAATTAGTTTCAGATAAAGCTGGAGACAAAACAGACCTGATGAAATTAGCAGACCTCTAGAACCATACAGAAGCAAAAAGGTAAGGTAGACATCCTTTTTTTGGTTACTGACAGAAACAGATACTGGGCTAAACAAACCTTTGGTCACCATGCTCATTCTCAAAAAATGATTCCTTAAATAAGTTTTGGCTTTGGGATCATTTTCCTCATAAACACAGTCTGATTAAGGGAACATTGTCCCAGTTTGAGCTCAGGATGTGTTACCTGGTTCCTATTTACATGCAAACGGCAGGATTCTTGTGACCTGCCCTAACTTCTTCCAAGAGTCTGGATACAAGTTTAGCAACTTGGGGCTGGCCTAAGCTGTCTATGTAGCTATAACTAAAACTTTAATAGAACCCTTTCAAACTAATTCTAAAAATAACAATAAAACAATGCAAGATTGTACGTCAAAGATGTAAATATTCTGTTTTGTATCAACTTTTCCCAGCTCACTGCTGCTCCAATGTCTCCTACAGATGACTTCTCCAAACCTGAATCTCATATCCTGTACTCCTAAAGCTAAGAGAAGCAAATGCATTCACCAAACGGTAAGAATCAGCTTGTGAACTAGTAACATCAGATATCGAGACTGAGGAGGGGAGTCTCCCATACAAGATATGGAACAGCAGAGCCTTGGTAAGGAACAACCTGCACAAAAATGGCTATTAATTCTGGGTGATAATTCTTCACAGCTTCCAGTTAGGAAGTGTCCAGGTGGGGCAATATCCTGCGTAAATTTCACACTAACTTCTCCAGAGCTTTATTTCATTTTGACCCATGTGGAAATTGTAGAAGGCAGCTGAAATGAGGGAGAAGAGGAGAAAGTAAAACACAAAAGCTACACAGCCTAAAACACAAAGGTCACAGCCTTCTGAGACCCCAAACTGACAGCCTGCAATGTGAACAAGCCCCTTTGTCTCCTCACTGCCATCCACTTCATCCTCCACCATCAGATCCTCTTGAATTCTGAAACCCTCTATTGCTCTGCCAAGAGTAAGGAGACTATGAACGTTTGGAACCTCCACAGACAGTAAGTAGCAACTGCTCCTTAGACATTACTTCTTCTCAGTAGCAAAGAAACAAGCACAAGGTGCTTGATACCAGCAACAAATATAATGCCTCATCAGAAGCAGAAGAGAGCCTTCCCTGTCTCCCAGTGTGGTACCTGTAATGCGTTCACCACTCTGATTGGGTGCTCCTCACCCAGGGCCTGGATGCAGTGCTGAAACAAGCAGTTGATGTTATCTTTTATCTTCATTAATTCTTCCCCATCCAGAGCCTCCAGCTTGCCTTCTAGGTACTCCAGGTTGACCTGTCAGGTTAAGAAGCAGTTCATGCACATTACACATCACCAACACCTTAGAAACAGAAGTCCTTGCACTGACAGTGTGCCACTTCATAGGCAGAACAGCAACAGGATGTTCACGTTCTGTTACCTTCATCAGAAATAGCTCCTCCCAAAACCTAGGGTTGCTTTTACTGGGGTCCTCTGTCTGAAAGGAAAAGGAACAGGCATGAGGGCAAATAAATTATTCAGGCAGAATTTACAGAATGTCTATATCATGGGTAGCTCAGAGTCAGCATCACTCGCTGGATGACCAAGCGGTCTCACAGTGCAGAATTCTGGCTACACAGATTCCCAAAAAAAAGAAGGACCAACAGAAGTAGCTCTCAATTGGGATGCCTCTGTTTATTTTCTGAATTGTTTTGTGAGAAACACTGGGAAAGCCATGACTTCCCACAGATGGTACGGTTCTGGTACCAACAGGACAAGGAGACATTTTGGAAGAGAGCAGAATACAGAGCTCTGCATGACAGTAGGAGAGCCTGGAGCATGTGCCTTCACTGTGCAGGCCTTACCTTGAGGAGAGAAATCCACTGAAAAAAACCCTCGGCATAAACTAAACCAAGAAAATTTAACACAACACTTTAGAAAGAAGAGATGTTCAACTTCTTACCGTGAAAATTTCATCATACATCAACACCACTTTCTCTTTCAATGGCTTCTTGGAGGCTGAAGATTTCCGGAGCAGCCCACCTTTTTTCTCCGTTTGGGCCATGCTGTATACCCTGAAGGTAAGAACAGACAAAAAAGGCTCAGAAAACTTGATCTTTTCTCCAAGGCATATCTGGCCTGCCTCAACCATGAAAGACTTTTTCAGTGCACTGAAATACTAACAGTCTCTCACAAGCTGTAAGTAGGGGCATTTGTAACTATATCAGATAAGAAATCAGATCAAAGGACCCATCTAGTCCTACATCCCATTTCAAAGACATGCAAAAGCCCACACACAGACAGAAACAGAATAATTAGTTTTCTTAATTCTTCTCTATTAGAAACTGATTCATGATCCAGACCAATGCAGTTTACCTCTAGAAAAGTTATGTATTTTTAATCTCATTGGAGGAATTGTGATACTTGATATCAAATAGGTACCCAGTCTTTTCTGATGCTGGTGAAGCCTCAAAGACATCTGGTGACAAAAAGCTCCTGAAATTATTTGAAAGTCTTCTCTTACCTGTTTAATTTGCTGCCTACCAAAGCACTTCAAATTCTGCTTTTGTACTCTGAGGTGGCATCCAACACAAGGAAAGCCTCCATAAAGCACTCCTGCCACCCTTGTTCACAACTTCCTCTCCACCTTAGCATCCTTATCTGTTCCAGCTGCTCTGCAAATCAAGCCAGAGAGGAACCCCAGCCTCAAAAGCATCCCATGTGGTTCAGTTTTGGGAGGAGGATGGAAGACAGGGGACAAGTTTTACAGAGGTTTCTTTTTTAAAACAGATGAATTTCATAATCCACTTGACAGCAAAGGGTTTTCTAAAAAGGCAAAGAAGTTTTACTATCATTAACTGGTGTCTTCCTGATTATACTACTTAAAAAAAAAAGTAGTATCCTTATTACAAAATGAACCATTACACAAAGTAATGCGGTCCTGAGCCTTCTGTGACAGACAACCCACTCCAGGGGCTGACTCAGAACACACAACTTGCCACATATTCTCAGCCTCATGTGTGATGCTACAAAATGCAGCACTACTCTGACCTCGCAAATACGCATTTATCTGCAATCACAGATTTTCCTGGCAAGCATCACAGCTTTAGCACTGTTCTAACCTCCTCCATCACTGCAGCATGTCAGAAGTACTCAGCAGAAAGGGAGAGCCATCCCTTCTCATACCCCTGAGCACCTAGCCTTTCTCCCATACCTCCAAAGGTAATTACACACGTGGCAACAGCATATCACACACAGAGGTTTGACGTAAGTCATGCTCCACAAAAACATGGGCAGGCTCTTGTGGTAGTTGCACTCAGCCATGATAAATTATGCACAGAGAGGTAAGTTCACTGTTTGAATCTAGGACCCCAGAGCTTTCTGAGCTGGCAGCCATGGAGATAACTTTGGATGTAGCCTCAATCCCAGACTGGCTGAACCCCCTCCACAACAGGTTTAGATCTGTCTTTCCCTCAGAGACCAAGATCCATCAAGTACTGAATACCAGTTCCAGATCTCTTTTACATTCTTTCCCCTACAGAGAATTTTTAGCTGACTTACAACTATGTTCTCAGCTAGGACTCTCAGGCTTCCAGAGTCAGTTATTCAAACATCCACTCCTTTAGCCATAAACCTTGGTTCTATGTGGCAGAAAAACATTTTTAGGCCTGAAGAAACAATGCTGCTGCAAAAGACCCTACCTCAGGTGCAAAGGGAAGGAGCTTTGCTTGGATGGGAAAGGGTAGGACAGACAGCAGCAGATCTCACACCTGAAAAGCTAACATTTACATAGGCAGAGAGGTGTTCTGTCTACCCACTAGAAAGGGAACCAGCTGGCTGGTTATGGGCTGGGGTGAGAATGGGAAAAGCCCCAAGACACACTGACAGAAGAAAACGTAGCAACCACTGCACCATAACCTTCTGTAAACACCAAAATTATTCCTGTAGCCTAGCAGGTCTATGTATCCAACTAAGATGGAAGAAAGTTTCCAACTAACAAACAAAACAGAAAACATTATTCAATCATCTTGATAGTTTCTCTTTTACAGACCTTGCATTATTTTTAAACTGTCGTGGGAAATAAGACATTATTCTAGTTAGAAACATAATTGGAAACACTGAGAAATCTATTAAAAGCCAAATCAAGAGTGATGTCACTTTTAGTCTTGGAATACAAATCTTGGGTAAGATTGCACAAAACAAAATTCCTACTAGAACTGTGAGTTTCTGAACCTAAAACAGCTGCCGGCCTCACCATACAAACACATCCATCAGTGTGCTTCTAATTGAATTACAGCTAACGAATCCCAATGTCAAAACTAATAAACTAACTCTCCGTGCTTCTAGGTCAGCATTCTCACATCAAATGTGTACGTGAATAGGAGGGGATCAATAAGCTCTGCTTAGTCCCTGGACTTACAGACCTGCATTTTAACCCTTTTCCTACATTTCCAGAAAGACAGAAAAATCGAAATACCTCAAGACACAAAGGGTGAGCACCAGAAGGATCGCACGATCATGTGGAAATTCTAGTCTCTGTCAAAATGGGACTTAGGATTCACGTTCTCTCAACCAAAGCTGCACAGAGCACATACAAAGACAACTGCTAGAGGCAAGGATTAAATAATGTTCTTGTTTATAATTTTCCATTCTACAAATGAGCGCATGGAGGAGCAAGGAGAGAAACGTAAACCTTGCCTTTCATGCCAACGCTTTATTAGGCTGTGTTTGTTTCATGACCTACGATGATCAGGCCATACAAATGGTCTTTTCTTTTCACTTTACGCAATTACATTTTCTAGATGTCATAAAGACAAACAGAAAACTGCATTTTGTTAATGGAGACCTTCCAGGCAGCTGCAGAAAACAACAGCTAAATGCACAAAACATTTATCAGTAAGTTGTAGAGGTGTCAAATTATCATAATGCCATGACAGCTTATGAAAACAACGACACTGAATATAATTAACAATTTTCCTTTAAACACCACATTTAAAAAGCATCAGTGCATTTTCCACATCTTAGGTTCAAATGGATAATTTATTCTGTCAATAGGTCATTCCCATTAACACATGCTGCTAAGTGAATCCTGCTGTATTCACTGACTGCACAGGAGAACTGCCCCTCAGGGCCAAGAGAAGCACACACATGGGGATTTTTAGAACAACAAATACTTTGCTGTGCAGCAGAAGATTCAAGATGCTTCATCTGGAACTAAAAGAAAACTTGACAGAGCACGAGTCTTGGCAGCTCAAAGGCAGGAAGTTAAAAGCCATGGCAGACACAAGTTCAGGCATACTCTTGCTTTATCTCTCATCAACCCCAAGATCAGCTGATCCAGTCAGGAAGGGATGAGCACATCCAACCATCCACCTCCTTTCTGTTTCATTCCGGAACTCATAACAGAGATTCCAACCAAACATATGACATTCCAATGAACACAGTTCTGTTAGATTTTTGTTAGAGCAGCCACAGGGAAAATGAACCTGGTATTTTGAGTCTGAGATTTACTCAGACTTGTGCACATTGAAAACTGTTACACAAGGCTCCACGTTGTCACTCAGCTCCTGTACAGACTTATCAGTATTCCACAGACTGTCTTTTAACAGCAAAAATACTATAGAGAGGATAACACTAATGCACATCTACACCATCAGGTTCCAAAACTTGTAACTTGTGTAATCTTGCATGCAGCCCATCAAGCACAGCAGTTTGCATTCAATTACCTTGGCTAACAAACCTGAAAGTTTTCAAGATTATAGATGCACATATAAAACCCCCACATGCAACCATACATTAATAAGTGTATTCTTTTCATTGTGGACCCCTCACAAAATATACTGTAACACTTCTTGGCTAGACAAAAAGAATACAAATGACACAAAACTGTACTTTCACATAGTGACTTGCTTGGCAGACCATTTATTCCCTACCTGGAAAAGACTGTGCAAATGATGTGATCTTTATTCATTTGTTAATGTCAAAGCTCTGAACCTCAATCAATATTTATAAAGACTCTGAATAAGAACTGAGATATTTTTGCTTTTAGAACCCCAAGTCCCTTGACTTGCCAGAGCTATTAAGATTGGACTCACCTGTTCAAACATTTCAAGGCCAGCAATTGCCTCCTCCCTCCCTGAGTGTATGCACCTGGGACTCAGTGTGATCATGCTTTGCCTTTCAAGGTGTTCTGCAGGTACATCACTCAAGATAAAAAAAAATTGTTCAAAAACTGCCTCAATCCTGCAAGAGGCAGGGATAAACCCCTGTCTAAAAGTTAGCATACAGCTTCTAAAGCAATGTGTTACAAGCTAAGTACTCATTAAATTCTTCAGTGAAGTACCAGGAAAAACTTGCACTTAATCCATGTGATGAATCTGCAGAGTAAATACTGGAGCTGAACAACAGGCAGTTACAACACAGGTCCCAGTGCTCATCCATCACTGGAAGCAACAGACAACCCGCACCCAGTACAAGAGTTCATGAATCCCAGTGCACAGGGAGCGCCTGGACCTAGTTCCAGCTCCTCTACTAAAACCCCCAGGACCACCCACCAGCAGCCCAGCAGACCACTATTAAAAACAAAGAGAGGGAGAACAGATCGGGCAGGCTAGATTTTGTCAAGGCTTTAGCAACCATCATGGCCAAATTTCTGCTGTAAGGCCCTATTGCAGCTTATTCTCCACAAACTCTTGGGTTGGCAGTTACAGCTTGTGCAAGTGCAGCCACACTGCTTTTGTATTCCATCCAGTCTTTACAACTTCATTTGTATATTGTCCATTGGAATAAAAACTGCTCAAACTGTTCTTTCCTCTACAACTGTAAGGTGCTCAACCCACTAACAAGGGAAACAGTAACAGCATACAAGCCTCGGATCCATGCAGCAAAATGTCCAGGTGCCTTCAGGCAGTACGTAATGAGAAACATATTCTGAGGGTGTGCTGATGACAAAAAACCCATCGAGATCCTACTTCTCTTTCTACAGTACAAAGCAACAACCTCCAGCATGGTCACAGTATATATGTTTTTACTAGAAATTCCTTCCATCCCACTCAGAGCAGAGCAGTGTATGTGCTTCTACATAGTACAGTCTAAAGTTACACCACTGGCTGACCTATTTTTGCCCCCTTGAAAAATGGGAAAAGCAGCTTCCTAATGCAAATACAGCCACATTACCTCCCAATGCACCTGCTTTAGTAATGATATAAAAGAGCAACATTTGAGCGACGATTTTAACACTCCATCCATAGCTGCATTTAATTTCTATCTGTCCAGTTAAAGTAACACCCAATCCATCACCTCACACCACCAACTAGCTCTGCTTCTTCCTGTCAAGTCCATCCAGAAAAACGCTGCATGATTCCACCAGCATCTGTTCACACCGTTTTCATACAAGGTAATTTTTTCATTTCACCACACTTTCTTTCTGTATTCCTGGCCATCATGACCAGCTCTCTCATGTCAGAAAATGACTTTGCGTTTTCACTTTTCGAGCCCTTTAGAACCCATCCCACACAGTTTTTCATTAACTATTCCGCACTGCCTTTACATTCCCACCTAAAAGCTCATGTCACTTGCAGATCTTTTCAGATGCCTTCCTTCTGAAGAAAAACACTCTCCCTGTAACTTTCCCCTGCCCTTTTCCCATGGTTTCAGCTGCTGGTGTGGATCCAAGGCCCATGCTGAATACAGTGCAGCTGCATGACCTCGGCTCTGACTTCTGAGGTAGCTGCTATGTTCTAAGAAGCTGCACAGTAAAGTCATGCCAAGATAAGAAAAGTGGAGCTGCAGAGTGGGTAACATTTTTGAGATACAGACCATCAGCAGTGCAAGTATGCAGGAATTAAAATGCAAACATGAAAATGTGTAAGTTCTAGAAAAAAAAAAAAAATTAGGGAGCCAGAATATAGCAACTCAGCAACTCTGAGGAGCACAGGCTGACCCTTCCCCTCCTGACGGATGTCTGCATAGCTGCCTGGTGTGTTAGCAGGGGAAGGGAGCAGATGAGTGCTTAGCCCAGCAGCTCATTAAAGCCTCACTGTTCCTTTTGTGCATGTTAGCCAATAACTGTTTAACATTTTTACACTGTATATACCCTGCCCACAATATCTCTTTGCACACATGACACAGTGGATCATCCTTTTATTACGGGAAAGCCAAACTGATGTCCTTTCCCCCCCCCCTCGAAATTCCTCTTCTGCATTTTTGTCACATTTCCTGCTAGAGCTCAAACAGCTGGTGAACTGCAATCACCACGTATCGCAATGATTCAGATTATCTCATTGCTTTACATATTCCACCCACCTGCTCACCCTAATTGGCTCTCATCATATATTCAGATTACAGTCTCTGCTAAGGAGCAAACTTTCTTACAGTGACATACGCAACAGGGTTTGACCGAGGCCGCAGCTTGTTCATTTAGCAAGTGCCTCTGCCTTCAGCATAATAAACATTGCAAGCTCCCACTGCTTTACCACTGTTTGCTGCTCCACCTTGCTTTGCCCATACAAGTGTTCGGAGAAGCGTGAGGGAAACCGTGTAATTGGAACGATCAGCGAACACTCATTCTTTTCCTAGAAGGAGTTGTCTCGAACCCAAACCACCCGGCAGCCGGGGGACAGCGAGGCCCACGAGCAGCCCAAGGTCTGGGCTGCGGCAGGCCCCGAGGCCTCCTCGGGGCCGGCACCCGGGGCACGCACCGGGGCACCGCGGCGTTACCGGCGGGAGATGAGTAGCAGCTCCCGCTGCACGGGCTGCGTACGGCCGCTCTCGCAGCTAACCGGGTGGGCAGCGAGCGGCCCTGGCACGGGGTGCCGGTGCCCGGCGACGGCCCTCGCGGCGGGGAGCGCGCCGGCCCCGCGGAGCCCCCGGTCCGGCGGAGCCCCCGGTGCCGAAGGGACGGCGGGGGCGCGCCCGACCCCGCGGGCGGGGTCCCGTGTCCCCCCCGCCGCTCCCGCACTCACCTGCGGGCAGCCGCTCCCCGCACACCGCGCAGGCGCCGCGCGTGCGCCCGCCGGTTCCCCGCGCGGCCGCGGCTCCCACAGGCGGGGCGGGCGGGAGAGGCTCCTCCCCGGGCCGGCTGGAGCTCGGCTCGCCCTTCGGGGACTGAGACGCGTACACACACACATACACACCGGTAACTAATGGCCCCGCCGTCTGCGGGGAGCTGCGGGTCGTCCCCGGAACGGGGCCCTACGGCGCACCCCGCGCCGGCGGCGGAAGTAGGAGCGGGACGGCCCGGGGCGGCGCGGAGCGGCTGTGCCCGGAAACCCGCGGCCCCGTGACTGCGCAGCGCCGAGCGGAGCTGCCACCGGCCCCGGCCCCGGTCGGCAGTCGCCGCCGCGGCAGGTGGGTCCCGGCGGGAGGGGGACCCGCGAGTGCCCGGGGCAGCGCGGAGTCCTCTCGGGCGGCGCTGGGTGTGCGGGGAGCTCGGGGTGCGGCCGGTCCCTGGGAGTTGCTGCCGCGGAACCGGCTCGACGCGGCGGGAAGGTGCCCGAGGGGTCCGTGGGGGTCTCCTAGAGGGCCGAGGGAGCAGGGCGCCAGGGAGTAGGGTACGGCGGGACTCCGGGAGGGGACTGGGTGGCGGCTGTGGCTCCGTGCCCCGGCTCGCGCTGGTGCACGCTGTCTCTGACAGGATGAAGCTGCGGCAGGTCTCCGACTTGAGTGACTTCAGCCGAGGCCACTGGCTGCGGGAGTTGTTGTGCCGCGGAGAAGAGCCCAGCCACGTCCAGTCCAGCCCCGACGGGCAGCACCTCCTGCTCCTGCAGAAGAGCCGGCCGCCCACCCTGCCCCGGGTGGTGGCCTTCCAGCGCCACAGCATCGCTGGAGCCGACCTGGAGAGGACCTGGCAGCCGCCCCAGCCAGCTCTTGTGGGACTGCTCTTCCTGCAGAGCCCTGTGGTACTGGGCTCCTGGGTACTGGCCGTGGTGTGGGAACATGGCCGGACTGAAGTCTGGCACTTTGTGGTGGCCTTGGGCTGGCAGCTGCTGCAGACACTGGAGCTCTGCCAGGGTGCCCGGGCACGAGTCATCTCCGTGTGCAGCCAGGGAGCCAGCCTGGTGTGGTGTGAGGAGAGGCCACCGCTGGGTGTTCACTCGGACATGAGCAAGTGTGCCTTCAGGTTTTGTGTCTGTGCCCGTGCTCTGGAGGTGGGGGAGCAAGGCGTGCGGCTGGGCGCTGTGAGGATAGTCCTGCACAACAGCCCCGAGTACCAGGTCCTGGCTTCCCCCCAACACATCTTCCTAGTGCCTGCTGCTGCTGCCGGCTTTGCCACCACTTCCAAATTCCTCCTCATCTGGCATCCAGAGAAGGCAAAGTTCACCATCACAGCCCCCTCTTCAGGCTTCATCCATAGCAAGGTGCTGCACTCCAGCAGCGAGTCAGACTTCAGGAAACTCCTGCTGGGTTCTGTAGGCCTTCTCTCAGGTTTCGCACCTCTGGACATTCACACCTCCACTGTGTCCAACAGTGGGGGTCTGCTGCTGGTGAGCACAAAGGGTTCTGTGAGTGTGGTGGAGCCAGATGGGACACAGAGGCATATCTTTGACCTGGAGGGGGGCCCCCTGGCCCAAGGGAGTCCTGTCCGGCTGAAGACCTTCGGCAGCATCCTGGCCTGTGTGCTGGCTGGAGTAGTGTACCTTGTAGACCAGAACAGTGGAAGGCTTATAGAAAAGGAAGTCCTGAGCATGAAAGAGGTACATTTCCTGGAGTCCCAGGGAGAGGAGGACAGTATCCAGCTCCTCACTCAAACTGGCATCTACAGCTTTAGCTTCTCCAAACCTGAGGACAGCAGCAGGCCTGAGCCATGCCTGGTGGAGATGGTGTTTGAGGAGGCCTGCAGGTATTACCAGAGGAGGAGCCTCAGCAGCTCCAAGTTGACGGTGGAGAAGTTGAAGAAAGGTGGTGCATTCCAGGCTCCTGTGGTTCTCGCTGCCATCCTGCAGCACAGCCTCCACCAGAAGCAGAAGCCAGCCCGAGGCCTACAAGACACCTATGCCAAGCTGTTGAGCACACTGAGCCTGGAGCTGCAGAGCTACATGAGCCTGGAGCTCCTCAAGACTTGTGTGGTGTGTGCCCCAGAGAGTGAGGTGGAAAGCTACTGCAATGAGCTGGTGGAGCAGGAGGTCAGCCGCATTCTGCAGTCTGACATGGACAAGGACAACTTGGCCTATCTGAACTCTGTCTTTGCCTCCTTCCCCAAGGCTGCCTGGAAGGCCACAAGGAGCTGCCTGCAGCTGCAGCAGAATGGGGACGGCCTCTTGGTAGCCAGGGCCACCCCAGAGGTATGGAAGAAGGTCCTGTGTCAGCCACAACTGGAGGAGGTGGGTCAGAATGGGATGGTCCCACTCTATGAGCTCATTTGCGCCTCCTTCCTGAGGTTCAAACCCAAGTGGTTGCCCAGCTTTGTGGAGCTGACCCAGCAATACATTAGCAACTCTTGGTCATACAGCAGCAAGGAGGGCCCAGAGGGCCGGGTGCCGCTGTACAAGAGAGCACTGGGAGTGCTGGCCCGAAAGAACAAACATGGTGAGGCAGATGACGAGATGGAGCTGGAACTGCTGCTCTGCAGCAAGAGGCCTAAGGCTGTGCTGCAAGCTCTGCACCTTCTCATCCGTCTGAAGCAGTGGCAGCGGGTGGTGGAGGTGGCAGAGAAGTTCTCCAAACTCAGCCCCTTGCTTAACAAAGAGATATTCACCACACTCCTGGCTGAGTTGGCCCAGCACCGGGAGCTGGACCCTTACCTGGACAGGCTGTGGCCACTGTGCCCCACTGAGCTCACTGCCTCAGACATCCTCACCGTGGTCCTGCAGCACCTCCCTCACTCCCAGGAGGAGGACCCAGTGCCTTTCTCCAGTGAGGGGAACCAGCTGACCGTGGGCTTGCTTAAGCCACTGCTGCAGAGGGTTGTGCAGTGTCCCAGTGTCCAGGAGGACGTATACTCAGATGCCCTGCAGAGCACCACCTTCCCCCCTCCCACCCCACCCCGAGAGCACAAAATCCCCTCAAAAGCAGTGGACGATGATGTTCCTCAGCCACCCATGGCAAGGACTTCCTCACCCTCAGCACTGCTACAGGATGACGGTGTGTGAAGGGGGGAAGAACAATGTGATCCCAAGCCCTGGGTGTACAAGGAAGGGAAAGCTGCATCCACCCTAGGAAATGCTACCTGTCCTGGCAGTATGGAAGCCTGCTCCTTTCTAAAGCATCCCTGCAGCAGCATCTCAAAGAGGCTGTTGGGTGGCTGGGGTTGGGGATCTCCTCTGAGCCAGGGCAGGCTTTCTGGCTGTTCCTAGCAAGTGCAATTGTGTGTGCCAGTGGAGGAGCAAATGCCGGGTGCATTTGCAGATGAAAACACTGGCTGCACTACTGGACTACAGAACTGCTCCCTGCCCAAAGCACTTTGGTTTTGGCTTCTTTGGTTCCTTTTTAACTCCACTTCTACTTTCCTGATCCTCTAGTACTGGTGGTGGAGTGGTAGGCAGGGATACCCACAGTCTTTCCCCCCTATTCTCTGCTCAGTGAGTTGGGTGGTACCTCCAAGCTCTGCCTGTGAGAAACAGGGCGTGTTTCTTGCAGCTGGGTCACTGAGTCCTGCTGCTTTGGGCTCAGATGCTAAATGCCAGTGTGGCACAGCTCCATGGCACTGGGGGTCCCAGCACACATGCTGGCAGCTGCAGCATTCCACACGTTGTCTCTCCACAGTTCCTCTGGGATCAATCCTGTAGCTGTGACTGATTGCAGCTACTTAGCTGAAAAGAGCAGCCTAATTCCCTTATCTCTTTGTCCCAGACAGTACCCAAACTCTCTTCGGAGCTGAGAAGCTTGCAGCAGCCTGTGTGAGCTTGGGGCTGGCCCTGCCTTTCCCTTTCCTTTGTGGAAGCTTGGATTATGCTGCAGGACACCCGGGCCCTCTGTTCCCATCTCCTCTGTCTTTGCCCTTTGCATACAAAGGGGCTTTGTCAGGGTTGTCTGGCTCATATTGTGCCTCTGTTTGCAAAATCAGTGTAACTTGAGAGCAGCTGTGCAGGAAGATCCAGGTTTGAGCCTCTCTCGGGTGCCCTGTGCCTGGCCCCTCCACCAGGAGGGAAACCATGGCTGTGGCTTTGCCCCTGCATTCTGGACTGTGGTGTAAAGGAACTGTCTGTTGCCTTTTTGGGCTGTGGGAGATTGACCTGCATTAATCCTCTTGAGAGTGGTCTTAAGTGTGGAAGACAGACTCCTTTTAAAAATAAAGGTTCCTAAAGCAGTGCTGAGGTGGTGGTGGATGTTATGAGGGTACACACCCTCAGGAGGAGGGTGGTTTTGTTTTGCTTCTGTTGAAAAGTGGCTAGGCTCATCTCTCTGGTGCTGCTCAGCGTGGCTCACCACTGGTACAGCTGGGCTCGGAAAGCATGCCCAGACACCTCATTCCCTCTGTGGTACTCAGCTGCTTACCACTATGAAGCCATGGAGGCAGGAGTCTGCACAGGCAGGCTGGAGCGTGTGTGCCACAGGGAAGGGCCATCCAGGCTGTGCATGGCTGTGGCTGGGCCCAACAGAGAGTTGAGGAAGGGAGGATTTTTTCTCAAGAGCTGTAAATCGTCTATTTTTTAGGAAAGCTAGCAACAGCGAGCACCTGGCTGGCCCAGCGAAATCCTGCTGCCAGTCACAAAGTGTCAGAGCTGCCGTTGGAGAGATTCTTGCTTGTGAAACCACTGTAAAGATGTGGCAGGGTCTCCCCCAGGCAAGGGCTTGGCTGTGGAAAGTCCCTGTGGTGGAAAAAGGCCTGGCAAAGAGGAACTGCTGCAATGGTTCCCTAGCGACTGGCTTGTTATTGATGAGCCCTTCCTTGTGGGGGGCCTTGTGCTGTGGCCATGGGGTGCTGTGAGTTTCCCTCTCACACAGTGGAGCCGCCTCGATTCTGGCAGCTGCCGTGCACATGAGCGGAGGGAGCGTGGCCTGAAAGGAGAGCTGGTGGCAGCCGCTGTGGGCATTTTGTAATGAGCTGTCCTTTTCTCCTCGCCTCCTCTCCAGGCAGCTGCTGGCCTTGCCTGACGCTGCTCTCGCCCACCTCCCAGGGCTGCTCAGGAGGAGCATGATGGATGGATGGACCCAAGCACCTCTTAGAGCCATGGCTTCAGGGATTGGAACACTGCCCTGGAGCAGCACTGAATGGGGAGCTGCTGAGAGCAAGCCCCACATCTTGGCAAAGGCTGTGCAGTCATTTCGGGGAGACATCTTCATTGCCAGGGCTGGGTTTGGGGGCAGGTGGCCACAGTGACATGGTGAATAAGGGTCAAGCTCCCTGCCTTCCAGCACTGGCTCTGCAGAGAAGGGAGAGCAGGGAAGAAGCAATGCCCACAAAGCTAGCAAGCGGAAACTGAAGCCAGCAGCAGTCCTGTGTGAGCTGGTGTCCCTGAGGCACAGCAAGGGAAGAGGAAGCAGGGAACACGATGCAGTAGGGACAGTCTGAGGCTTGGGGCCTCACACATGTGGGCCCTAGACAAGCAGGAAGTTGTCAGAATTCTGGAGGCTGAGGGTTCAGGGCAGAGGAAAACAAGAGACAAAACTGAGCAGAATGTTTTCCAAGGGCGTGCTGGATATCTCACTCCAAGGACCAGGAAGTGGCCATCCCTGGGGGAAGCAGGGGCCAAACCAATCTGAAGGACAGATTCAGCTGAGTGATAGGCAAGCGCAGGGCTCTCTCTGCAGTCAGACTGCTGGGGGGAGACAGCAGGAGGCAAGGCTGCTGCAGCTTCAGATAATGCCCAGAGGAAAAACTAACAATTAGATCTGAATGCAAGTGGAAAAGCAATAAAGCAGATGCACGTAGTGGAGGGCTGGCCTGGCCTCTCACTCTGCTCCAGAGAAACTTGGACTTTGCAACAAAGGAAATGAGTCAAGCTGCTCACGTATATCCCCTGTGCCTGACGCGGCTTTCGGGATGGTCCCTGCACTTGTACCAAGGAGCAGCACAAAGCAATACCTGAACTTGCCCCAAGGCTCTAGACCAAGTCACCCTTTGTTCATCTGCACATGCAGCTCTTTCCATGTAGAGCATGGGCTGTGCAGGGGTGGGCACAGAAAGTACCCGTGCCACCATATCTTGCAGTGGGAAGGAGGGCTGCAGGCACTCCATAAACTCACTGGAAACCCACAGATGATACATACCAGCCTTGCCAGAGGGAAGTGCTCACATGCTGGGGACAGCTTGGGGTGGCACTTCATGGACAGGAGGCTCTTTGTGTGGCTTTTCCCAGGGAGGGACCTGGCACTCACCCAGTCAGAGGTGCAAAGGGCTGCCCACTGAGGGGAACATCACCCAGTGTTGGTGATGCTGAGCAGTGGTCCTGTATCAACCCATAGGCTGGCTGTGGGCAGAGCACACTTGGGAACGCCAGAAAGAGCCCTCTGGTCCCAGGCACAGCCTCAGCTTGTGCCAGCAATGGGGAACCCTCCATGCCCCTACCCCTGTGTACTTCCATCTCATCTAGACCTGAGGAGCGCAGTCACATCCCACAGTGCACACAAACACACCATTTATTGTTTGATACCAAAAATTACAGCCTTGGAAAGAGGCAGGCTCCCTGCAAAAATAAATAGTCATATTTTTCAAGTGAGGGGGGTCTGTCCATTTCTTCCTCCATCTGCACGTGATGGGGGCTAATGCCTTGTGGAAGGTCTGGGGATTTTGTAGGAGTTGAATGTGGGTGGCCTGCAAAACCAAGGTCACCTATGTCACCCCCAGCCACAGAGGGGAGCAAGGGACAGCTCAGGATGCACTGGGATGGTCAAATATCATCCCACTCCTATCACCCAGCCCCACAGGAAATAGGGTGTGGAGACAGCTTCCCCAAACCCACCAGCTCGGGAGACTGGGACCAGCAGCACCTCCAAATTTAGGAGTGTGGGAAGATGACAGGGGACCCCACAACTGTGTGCTCTACAAAAGTCCCACCTTCACAACCATCCCCTGGTACCAGCACACTCCTTGGTCTGGCACTCACCCTGGTCCTCATCCCTCTCCCTCTGTTCCCTGACCCCCTTGTACCACAGGGGCTGCCCCCCACCCCACACAGGGACCTGGCAGTGTAAGTAGCTTACATCTCAAAGTCTTCATTCCTGGAGGGGAGAAAAAAGAGGGAACAGTGTTAGTAGGGCAAGAAGAAGCCTTGTGGGACAGCCCAGCATCTCGTGGTGGGACAAGGTCTCCCATGGGTCACAAAAGGAAAACGTGGCCTTCAGGGTGCTGTGGTCCTCTCCATTCTGGCTGCCTGATCTGAACAGGGAGCACAGGCTCTTACAGGCCCCCCCCAGAGCATCAGTGCTCCTTCCCAGGCAGGCAGAGCAGGGCCCCATGCTCACAGCTCAGCAGCATCCAGCTCCCTATGCCACAACTTCAGTTCCCTGAGGTGCCTGGGCAGCTGAGCCCATGTCTCCAGCCAGCTCAGAGGGGTGGGCAGGTGGGGCACTGGGGAAGCCCCAGCACACCAGCTGCGATGCAGGGCCACGATGTAGCCCTCAGGAGTTGGAAATCCAGCTGGAAACTACTCAGTACCCTCAGGGGTCAGTGCTTGTGCTGGTGGTGGAGCTGCTGGGCAGAGGGTTCCAGAGGGTTGGGGGGCAGCCCCAGGACACCGGCAGCCACAGGCATGTGAGCAAGCACTGCACCCTCGTAGCTGCCACCAACCACACAGCACATTGCATTCTGCACTGCATCCAGCTGTGCTCCCATGCCAGTGCTCCAGCACAAAAATGGTGCTAAACAGAGTGAGTCAGGTGGTGGACTTGAGCCGGGCTGGGGCTGCAGCCCTGCCAGGCTCCTTCCTCCAAAGGGGATGCACCTTTGTCTGCCCAAAGGGGAGGTTCAAAGTAGGCAGAGAAAAGCTCTTCAGAACATCTCCATCCTCAAAAGTTAAGGGCTCCAAGCCACGTCTCAGGTCCTCCCCAGCCCACGTTACTTTAGCATCAGCCCCACAGGACATGAAGGGACAGATGGCAGGGGGACCCTACACCTAGTGTGGTCACAGGGGGTGGGGCTGCTCCTCACCTGTACACATCAGCAATATCCATGCGGCGGTAGAACTTGGCAAGTCTGACGGCCAGGATGATGCTGGGCAGCAGGAACAAGGTGCACCAGCCCAGGCTGAACCAGAAAGCATTCTGTGTAGGGTGGAGGAAGAGCCATTAGGCCCAGATAGCAACTGGGAGCATCTCTTTTGCTCCCAGGGCTCCCCAGTGACCACCCACTCCTTCTCAGAGCCTGGCCTTTGCTCTTAGCCATAGCAATTTGCTGGGGAGAAGCTGAGCACTGCTTCCTGTGCATCCCTCATCCTTCCCTGCATCCCTCATCCTGTGCACGAGGACAAGAGGACCTCACTGCCACCCCACACACGTGTGTCACTCTACACATGGCTGCCCCACTCACCACAGAGTCCATGATGTAGTCACAGCCAATGACCTCCACATTATCCAAGGACTGAGCTATGGGCTTGCAACGTGCCACATCTTCTGTCAGCTGGGGACGTGGTGGGGACAGCATATATCAGCATCCACAAAGCCCTGCAGCTCATCCTCCCCTTCTCTCCACCTCACTGAGGAAGGCTCAGCTTACCCTGCTCTTAGCCCATGAAATATAGGTCTCAAAGAAATCCAACAGCTGCTCCAGGAAGGCCCACGTCTCCTGGAGGGGTAAGCACAGAGTGGAGATGCTGCACCACCAGCCCCCTCCATGGCCCATGTCCCCTCCATGTCAGGATCAGGGCTCTCAGACCACCTCAGCCCAGCAGCAATAGGGCTCAATGCTTCACCCCGCCCCAGTCCCTTGCCAGGAATGCCATAAGGGAAGGGGGCACCCAGGGATACAGGAGATGCCCAGGGAAGGCAGGCAGGATGAGCAGCCAGGAAAGGTTTGGCTTCCCTGCACAGAGGGAAGTCTTGGTGAGGGAGTCCGGTCTGTGTGGCCTGGCAGCAGGGTAAGGCAAGCTCACGTTCTTGATGATGTTTGGTGTCTCCCTCTCCAGGAACTCCTGAGTTTTGCTGGCTTTGTCTAGCGCAGCTGTTGTCTGTCCCTGAGATGAAAGATGCTCTCAGCAGCGTGATCTAAGTGGGGTCCCTGCACTTCACCGACCCTGCACAGCAGCAATCCCTGGGGCACAGCCTCTCTGAGCTGGGATGTTCCCAGCAGTCACACGCTGGTAGTGCCAAGTACCTCAGGTGGAGGGAGCCCGCACCTGGCAGGGTCCATGGCCTCCCTCCCTCTACCCCATGAGCAGCCCCTGCAGCACATGAAGAGTCCCAGCAGCCACCAGCCCCCCAGACTGCAGGACCTCGAGGGTGCTTTGCAGGGTGCCCCGGACGGGTGGCATTCCCTTTGTGCAGCTTACCTCTAGCTGGGCAGCCCCAGTCTGCACTAAGTGGATGTTCTCCTTCAGACTTTGCTGCGGACAGAGAAAGGGGGGTCAGAGGTGCAGACCCCACAGCTCAGACAAGACGCTGCCAGCAGGCTCTGAGCCCAACCCAGCATCCCCAGGACATCCCCCAGCATCACTCACCAGTGGTCCAGAGAAGTTGGCCTGCATGTCCTTGTCCAGCTCCCTCAGTTTGCTAGCTTCATCTTCCAGGTCCTTCTTCACATCTGTGCCCTGGAAGAGCCGCAGTCAGCAGTGCCCAGCTCTGTGCCCCACCACAGCCAGCTGATGGGCCAGGCTGGGGAAAAGAGCTGGGCGAGAGTGAAGGGGCTCCCCTCAACACCCAGGCAGGCACAGAGGAGACCTTGCAACTAGTGGCTTTGGGGACAGAGTGGCCACGGCCCTGCGGTGTCATGGTCTCTCACCACTTTTTCTGCCAGCTGCTCCAACTCTGCAGCCAGATCCAGGAGGCTTCCCTGTGTCATATTCCGATCCAGCTGAAAAAGGCAGAGATAGAGCTATCAGAATGAGGAATGCGGCTCATGAGGGGAGCCATACCCCTTCTTTGTGGGGCAGAGTGGAGCCAGGGCCTTGCAGGCAGAGGATGTGCCCTGTAACCCTAAAGGGTAACACAGATGGCAGAGGACTCCCACAGCAGGAAAAAGGACAGAGCAGTGGACCTCCTCAACCCACATCCACCCCGCCCCAATCCCAACACCAGGCTGCACCCAGCACACCTGATCCAGGCTGAGGGTGAAGTTGGGGGGCTGTGCTGCCCGACTGGCATTCAGCAGCAGGTCTTTCTGGCTCTGGCTGAGCAGGGAGATGGGGCTGAGGGTGATGTTCATCTTCTCAAAAGCTGTGGAGATGTTTCCTGTGTACTGTCAGAGCAAAGGGGGCCGTGATGGGACATGTGCTGGCCCCTCACTGTCCCCTCAGCCCTGGGTTTGGATCCCTGCCCTCAAGACCCTGGCACCCCCCATGCTCACCTGGCTGATATTCAAGAGCTCATCCAGGGGCACACTCTGGTCCAAGTGCAGAGTTTGCCACAGGGAAGCATCTTGCTGGCACTGCCTGCAGGATGGGGGCACAAGGTTGAAAACAGGGCAGGTAAGGGCCACCCCCTCCCAAGAGCATGTCCTCACCTGTGCAGGTAGGTTACATCTTGCTCCTTCCCTGTGATCAGTGCCTACCCACAGCCAGGGCAGGTAGGGCAAGCTGCCCTGCTCCTGGAGAGCATCTGAGGGCATTGAGCAGCTCTACTCCCCCCAAAGACACAGTGTCAGGCCTGGGACCTACCTGTATATCTCTGAGAAGTTTGCCGTGTTACCCTCCAGGCCCAGCAGCTCTGAGAGACTGAAGTCAGGGATCAGGCCAGGGGTGTCCAGGAGCTAAGAGCAAGGAAAGAGATGGAGAAACTAGACATAGTGCATGGCAGGACAGCTTGGAAGAGCATCCCAAATGGCCAGTGCTTCCTCTGCTCCACCAGCAGCCCTCATTTAGGCACCAGTGGCTCCAGGCAGGGTTGTCTCCCCACAGCAAGCTTACCTGGAAGAACTGCTGGTTGCGCCAGGACTCACAAAAGAACATGTAAATGTTCCCCCCCAGCACAAAGATGATCGTCACCAGCAGCATGAGCAGCCAGGAGAAGATGAAACTGAAGCCAACCCCTCTGCCAGGACAGAAATGCCATCAGCACCACAGCCCTGTGGCCCAGCACTGATGCTGGCATTGCCCCCAGCTCACAGAGCCCAGGGGCTGCACACCCCTCACCCCCTACAATTGCAGGAACAGCACCCGTCCCACAAACATGTCTCTGTTCTGCCTTCAGCCCCCAGAGCATGACCAGGCTCTACCCTGGAGCTTGAATTCCAGAATAGCTTCCCACAGCTTTACAAGCCAGCACTCCCCTACAGAGCTGCAGGACCATGCACACACTGCCAGCCCTTGCTGTCACGGGCAAACGGGCCCCCCTCGAATGCCTCTCACCAGCACCTTGTTTTACCTTCAATTTACCACCTACATGGGGAGTCACCATGGGGCAGGCCATTAGGCTGCAATAATGTGATGATTTAGGAGCTTGAGCATTCCCAGGCCAGCCCATCCCACCCATCCCACCCATGTCTTTGGCAGCCACTTGAGCCTCACGCCATGAAGAAGTTCCCGCCAGCATTGGAGAGGCTGCTGCGCTGTGTGGGCAGCACGCCTTCCTTCAGCCCCAGGGGCCCCAGCAGCAGCCCAAAAACGTTGCAGAGGACCACCAGCAGCACCGTGCAGCACAGGAGGGCACACACGATCAGCCTGGGGGAAGACAAAAGGGCAGGAGTCAGGCAGCAGGACCTGGGACCCCAGCAGCCAGCCCACCAGCTGCCTCCATGGGGAGGAAAAAAGGTCCCAGGCCCCACGACAAGGAAGGGGCATGTGTGTCTGCAAGGCACAGCTCTGACTACCCTGCACCCACAAGCCCACCACCCAGCAAGCCCCCACCTCCAGCAACTGGAGGAGCAGGAGCCTTAAAACTCTCCAGACAACGGAGCTGGGGACACAGCCCCTCACCCACCTGAGCCCATCCCAGGCGATGATTGGCTCCCTGTACTCCTCCAGCATCGATGTGGCATTGTTCAGAAAGGCCCCAACTTTCTCCTCCACATCCAGGAGTGGCAGCTCTTCCTGCAATCTTCTGATCTCCTGCCTGATGAGGCCCAGCTGGTCCTGGCTCTCTGCAAGGAAAGGGAATACACTGGCACTGCGAGCTGCTGCCCAGGTCCTGCAGGGCAGCGGGGACTCAGAAAGGATAGGAAAGGGGCAGTCATGGCCAAGGATGATGTCGGCATCATGGCACCTGGGGACAGACAGGGCTGCAGGAAAGACCTCCGGGAAAGAATGGCTTGAAAACAGAGGAGGGAGCCCTAGGAGAGGGAGAAATCAGCACACAAAGCCCTGCTTACTTGCGACCACTTCCTGGGACTGCTCTTGCACCTTGTCAGAGATGGTGTTCAGCGTTCCGTTAACCTGCATCCAGGGGAGCACAGCATATAACTCACTTCCCTGCCTGCAATCCAGAGCTGAGCAGCACATCCCCTTGCCCCAGATCCTAGTAGTACAGGACAGCCAGGCTTGCCACAGCACCCAGTCCACCCTACCAGTGTGCAGGGATGGTTGGGACAGCACGCAGACCTCTAGCCGGCCCTTCCCTCCATGTCACACACTGAATTCCTGATAGAGCTCCTCCCGACCCACTCACTGTCAGCACAGCCCCAGCAGTTGCAGAAGCACCCAGCTTTGTGCCTAGGTGAAGGTGACACCCCTTACCTCCTCTAAATCAGTCTCTATGCTGGAGTTAGAGACCTCACGCAGTGCCTCCAGCTGCTGCTCCACACCAGGGATCTGTGGGAAGAGCCTGGGGTGAGGGAGCTGTGGGGGCTGGGGCAGGGGCTGCTGGGGCCCCTCACCTGCACCCTGCCCCTCTCACTGTGCTGAAGTTGGCAGTGAAGGCGAGCCCGTCCAGGGACACTTCGCTGCAGGGTTGGCCACAGCTCTGCAGGGTCTGGTTGAGCCTGTCCCGCAGGTTGGCCAGCTGCTGGCTGTAGTTGCTCTGCAGCTTCTCGAGGTCTGAGCGACTGATGGCAATGCTGCCAAAGGTGTCCTTCAGCGTCTTCATCCCTGGAGAGATAGCAGGGAGCTCAGGGCCTCATCCTGCCAGTGTGGCAGGGACTCGTTCTCACCCAGCTGAACCTTGGGAACCCGTGGAAAAAATGCAACATAGGGGCACCCCCAAAGTCACAGCATTTGCCCCAAGCTGTGGCTGGCAGGCCAGAGGGATCTACCTCCCTGGGAGCCTTACCCAAACATGCACCTACCCTAGCTCTCAGTTCCAGCATCCCCCTGAGTCCCCTGCCAGCCTCCCAGGGATGGGGCCAGTACCTTGCAAGAGGCTCTGGAGGGATCCCAGAGCCCCGTCTGTGCTGCTCCTGATGCGCGAGGTGATCATGCTGCCCAGGTTGGGCCCAATGTCTGCAGAGATGGGAGAGGTGGTGTCAATGACAGGACCTCTGCAAGGCCGTAGGGCTTGCAGGAAAGCTGGTGAAAACACTGACACCACCAGCACCCGTCCCTCACCCACTCCCCCGGGTGGGGGGCAGTGGGGATATCCCCAGTCTCCCACCACCTGCATCACCCTTCCCAGAGAGGAGGATTCCCCCTGAATGGGGAAAAGCAGCAAATGGAGCAGAGCTGGAGCTTGGAGGAGCCTCCGGACCCAGTCCCTTTAGACGTCCCCATAAGAACCAGCCCAGTGGCCTGCAGGGTCAGCAAACACCCACAGGACAGAAAGGCAAACGCACACAGCACCCCCACTGCCCAAGGACCCCCAACCCTGGAGCAGCTCGCCACATGGCCATGGGGATGCTCCAGCCCCTCCCGTGGCACATACTCACCATGGAGGCTGCGGTTGGCATAGTCCAGCGGGATGTCGCTCCTCTTGATGATAAAATTGACTTGCTGTAGGGACAGAGATGTGGTGTCAATGAGGGTGGGGACCTTTCTCTGCTGCCAGCCCCGCTGTTGCCCTTCCCCAGGGGGCTATTTGGGCTGCTCCTCCCGCCTGGCCCCTTGCCCCCCAGACGTGGCAGGGGGACCATACGTGCCTGGGGGATGGAGGCCAGGTAGATGTGGACATTGTCCACAGTGTTGTTCACATTGGGGAAGGTGCTCTTCACAGCTTGGGAGAGGCGGGCGTTGCTGATGAAGGCACAGACACCACCAGCCCTACAAGGGAAGGGTGGCAGGGTCAGCATGTGGGGAGCTCAGTCCCAGTGCTCCCCCCCAGTACCCTCCAAATCCACCCACACAGACCCCAGCCTGCAGGGTCTGGAGCACACCAGTGAACCCTGCTTCCAGTGCATCCCAGCCAGTGCCCTGCACTGAGGGACCAAAGTGGAGGGACTCGGGAAACTGAGGCACGGGGGAGCCCACTAGCCCGTGGGGAAGCTGTCGGAAAGGTCTGCACCGTGCCAATGCGCAGCCCCCCGGGGCCAGCTTCCCACCGCCGCCGCTTCCTCTCCTTTGTCCCGCCGTGCCGCGATCTACTCGAGAACAATGGCAGTTTCCTGGCACGGCCGCCAAGCGCCGGCATTTCCAGCCACCCCTGGGTTCCATCCGGAGCCTCCCGGCCAGCGCACTCACAGGAGGAAAGCGGAGACCAGCAGGACAGAAGCCCAGAGCGCCCGGCGCCGGCAGCCCATCCGCCGGCCCTGCTTCTGGTACATGCGGCCGCCGCAGTTCCCGCAGCAGCGGCAGCAGCAGAAGCAGCATCCCACCAGCGGCACGAGGATGATGAAGAGGACTCCAATGGCCGCGCAGACCAGAAAACCCAGTTCGTAGAGCAGCAGCTGGGATAGGAAGAATGAGAGGCAGCATAACACTGGTGCCCCTGTACAAGCTCTGAGCGCCCTGTCCAGACCCAAACAGACAAAATGGGTCCCCCAGGGAGCAGAACATCTCCCCTTACTGCTGCCCAGCATCCAGGGCTCAGCCTCAGAGCAGCACCCACCAGCATCCCCCAGTCCACGGTGGTCTGGGACTGCCGGCTCCCTGCCCCAGCTGCCTGCTCACCTCGTGGATTTCCTCCTGGCTGAACTTGCTCTGGGACTGCCCAAAATTAAACAGCCCTGGGGGACAAGAAGTACAGATGGCCATGAGCAGGTGCTGGGCCCTGGCAGGCTCTCCAGGAGGGCCCCAGACCCTGCTCACCCCAGAGAGGGGCTCCCAGCCCCAGGCATCACCTGCAGCTCAGACCAGCTCTGAGTCTGGCATTTTTCTCCCTTCCAGCTGCCCTCCCCAGCCATCACATCCTGCAGCATTTTTGCACCTGGGAAAAGTGCTGCCAGCCCCCAGGCTCTCAGGGGGTCCACAGAACAAGGGGGTTCCTCACCCCAGTGGGCATAAGGGACACTGCCCTGGCACTGCCCTCCTGCAGCCCAGCCTCACACAGATGCCCAAGAGCACTGCCAGTGTGGAATGAGTGCTGGGGCAAAGATCCACTGCCATGTTGCCTCTTTCATTCCCAGGGCTCTCCCTCTTGTGCCCTAAGCCCTCATCACAAGCCATGATGACACATGGGGTCATTGATTGTACCCTGTAGTCTACGTGACAGAAATTCACAAAGCCGTCGAGGTGTGTGCCAGCCACACCTTTGCCAGAACATTGATGGCGAGCAAGGGCTGAGCCCAGCGAAGGAGGAAGTACAAGTGCCAGCAGCCAGAGTGGCATTTCCCTCCAGGTGGGCAGCACTCGCCCCACGAATACCGAGCAGCTGCAGGGTCCTGGTATCACCTGTGCAAACCTGCAGCTGCTTTGGGACAGAGCTGTGACAGTGACAGGAGCAAGGGCAAGTGCTGGCAAACAGGGCAGTGCACAGGGAGTGCACACCGTGCTGCCACACACTGCACACACTGCTCTTGGTGGCCAGCAAGCACAGAGGGCTGCAAGACAGGCAAAAACCTTTCAGGAGGAGTGGGGTTTGCTCTGCACATTTTTGGGGGCCTAGGATTAAAATACCTGGAGGGAGGATGGGGCAGGAGTCTGCAAGGTGGCACTACCACTAACACCTGTCCTGGGACCCAGCCAAGATACCCCCACAGCTGTTACGGTACATGAGCAGGACCCAGCTCACAATCCTTGGGATCCCACTCCTGATTGCCCCAGCCATATCACTCCTTACCCAGTACCCAGTGTATGGATGCTGGATGGACAGTCACCACTGCAGGAGGGCTCATGCTCAACGGGGACCCAGCAGCCCCAAGCAGCTCCCCCACACCACTGCCAGCCCCCCGCCGCCATGCACCCACCTACGGGCAGAGGGTTGGGCTGCACCAGCCGCAGGAAGCTGCGTGCCATTGTCACCAGCCCCGGCGTGCTGCTCCCCGGCGCCTCGGGGCCAGGGCCGTACGTGGGCTTCGAGATGTTCCCCAGCTCCATCGCAGCAGCTCCAGAGGACTCCTGGGCACAGAGAGGAGCTGCCGGTGTCGTCGGGGCACGGTAACACCCAGACTGCCCTGCCTCCGACCAGAGAGAAAAAATCAGGCACCTGCCGGCTCCTGCCCGGAAGGAAAGAGCTGCGGGACAGCACCGAGGAAGGGATGGGGAGTCCTGCGAGCAGTGGGGTGGGAAGCCAGGCAGGAGGTGCCCACGAGAGACATGGGGGGCTGTGGGGGATGAAGCGGATTCAGAGCACTCACCCTGTCCTCTGACACCTCTCTGCACCCACAGCTGCCGCAGGGTCCGGCCGCACCGTGCCAGCGCCCAGGTCTGTGGTTTGTTTGAGTTTCAGCGATGATTGCTGACTAGCTGTTTGCCGGGCAGGCGGTGATGCCGGGATCGCCCCACCCTGCCCTCTTATAGCGCTTGGCACCCGGCCACCTCGGGCCGCCTCTCCATACCGGGGTCAGGGTCACCACCGATCTGTCCCGACCCAGGCACCGGGAAGAGCTCCTCTCCTCGCCCTCCGCTAAGCTCCCGTGCCCATGCTGGTTTCCTCTTGTCCCGACCCAGGAGCTGGGTTGCCTGGGGTGATCCCGGGGGCAGCCGTCCCGCCCGCTCCGCCCCACACCATCTGCATCCCGTCGGGATGGGGTGCGTTGAGCCGTTCACAGTTTCAACACAAAGCAGCTCTAGACACAGAAGCAGGTTTTGCATCTAAAAACCTTCCGAAATGGGGCACTGCGGCAAACCCGGCATCTTTCACACGCGTCCCGGTCCCCCCAAGCGGGGAGCTGCCTCAGGGGCCCCCAGACAGCAATTTTCCTCAAAGGTTGGGCGCCCGCTCGGCTCCATCCCCGCTCCCCGCAGAGCTTTCCCACGCCGTGTGTTTCCATCCCCCGCCCTGCCGCCGGAGCTCCGGGAGCCGCAACCGGGGGCAGGAGCGGGGAGGGGCTAGGGGTTGCTCCCGGTTGTGCCGCGGACGCACCCGGTGGACGCGGGGCAGGTGCCCCGGGGGTCGCGTCCCGGCGAGCGGCGGCGGGCGGAGCTCCCCAGCTCGGTACAGCTCAGCACGGCTCCGCACCGAGCCCGCGGCGCGGGCGGCCCCGGGAGGTGCGGGAAGGGCCGGACAGGGCCGCCCCTTCCGCCCCGGCCAGCCGGGGTCTGTCCGGGGCGTGCGACCGCGCCGGCCCCCTCGTCTGCCGAAGGGGAGCCCTCCGCCCCACCTCTCCCCGCTGCACCTTGGCACTCCCCCTCCACGCGGGGGGCACTCCTGCTCCTGGCCCCAACCCACCCTGACATCCTGCATCTGCCCCAGAGACCCCGGCCCCTGCCCTGTCCCGCCGCCCATAGGCCCTCTGCCCGTGCCCAGGGGATGCTCCCTCCTTGCCTAAGAGCACCAGCGCTTACCCCACCCTGCCACAGCCGGTACCCGCCCCCGCTGCCCACCTATGCCAGCCGTCAGCTGTGCCCTGCAGCCCCCACCTCCCGCCCCGGGGTAGCTGGAGCCCCCAGCATGGTCCTTGGCCCCTGCCCTGTGTCCCTGCATGGGACACAATGGGCTTTTGGACAGGTACCAGCAGGGACTCCGGGTGAGCTGTACCTGGATGACCTTTGCATAGTGGGCTCCCTGGCCCCTCCAGCAGCCCTGGCTTGCTCATCACCATCTCCCAGGTACTGCTTAACTTTCCTCGGCACAAGCAGGCATCACTGCACTCCGCGACCTTAGGTGAAGGTGGTGCGGGGAGAAGGGCAGCTCTACTTCTAGGTTTCTTCCTGGTCTGGCCCATGCCGGCTGCTAGAGTGTCCTGTGGGACCTTCTGGCACAGCACTGGCACTGCCGCAGGGCAGCAGAGGACACAGATTCATCCCACCAAAAAAGGAGGGGGGGAAAAAAACCAACAACTAAGTGAGTTTCTCATAGCACTGGAGCTGATGTGGGGAAGGAGGTTTGGGGACTTCACAGGTACCCTTGGGCTTTCCAGGTCAGACCTCAACCCCGAGGTGTTGCCTTGGGGCCATCCAGCAGCTCTCAGGTCCACAGGCAGGATCCAGCCAGGCACATGCAGGATCCTTCACAGATGGCAGGATCTGCTCTTGCAAGGCATTGCTCCCCTCCAGCCCACGGCATCCCACCAGAGCCTGCCAGAGCTCGGGGCATGTCAGGAGCAAGGGTGTTGATGCCCCAGCTCTGGGTGCCACACCACGGGCTCACTGCAGCCACCCTGCCCTCACCCATCAGCCACAAGCTCCCACCACAGCACCTGTATCCTGCAGCCCCCCCGACCTCGGCCCTGTCAGGGGAAAGGACAGCCTGGTGACATCCCTCACTGCAGATGTCAACCCAACCCCTGCCCTGACTCTGAAGATACAGCTCCATCCTGCCCTCACCCTCTGCTGCCATCAGCCCTGCTTTACGAGCCTGGCTTCCCCCATATCCCTAACAATGCTGGCACAGGGCACCCCAGCTTCTGGAAGGAGACCCCATGGAGGCTGGCCCTCTGTTGGTCCCCTGTCCCTCCTTTGCCCTCCCCAGGACACCTCCATGCTGCTCAGCTGCTCCTGCCCTGTTCCCACGGCAGGATGGCACTGCCCCCACTGCTCCCCAGGGAAGGTGCCCATCACCTTGGTGTCCGGGTAGGCCTCGAGCTGCTTGTTTGCTCTGGCTTGGGGACTGGGCAGTTTCCCAGCAGCCCTGTACCTTACCCTTGCTGAGATTTCTGCTTTCCATGGCATGGCAGGGAGCCAGCTGTGGCGTGCCTGGGAACCAGCAGACAGAAGCGAGCCGGCATCATCCTGAGAGCACAGTGAGCCCTGTGCCCGTACCCCCTGCCAGGGCACCAGGGACATGAGGAGAGCCCCCTCTGCCTTGCCTGCATCAGCCTGGTCCCATGCTCAGACATAAGTGATCAGGACAGCTTCAAACCGAAAAGTCATTTTATTGGTACCATACATGACTCATAAATGGCACAAACTATGGAGGGGAGGAAGGAAGAAAAAAAAAAAAAAAAAAAAAAAGAAGAAACGAAAAGGCATTACAGTGTGCCCGTGGCAGTGAGGGCTCTGCACCCTCCACAGCAGCCCTGCGGCACGGTGTGGAGAATCGTACCTTAATTGCAATGCAGAGCCCCCCTCCCTGCAACACCAGGCTCCCACCCTGGGATCCCACCCCCACCTGCAAAGGGGCCGTGGGGACCCCCATGCCTGGGGGTCTGAGGGGCCGAGCCCTCCACCTCCGGCCTGCACACGGAGGGGCCCAGCAGCCAACACAGGCATCTCTCCAGGGATCTTCAGCTTGAGATCAGACCAGGGCAGACTCAAGGCTCTGTCTCCCTGCCCAACCACAGGGACAGCAGGAGAGGAAACACAGGGTGTCCCTCACCCCATCTCAGCAGCCTCCTGCAGTCTCAGCCACGAGTGGGCAAGACATGGGGTGCTAGCAGGACCCCTGCATCAGCCAGAGCCCCCGCGCACAGGCAGTGGCTCCCTCAGTGACACGTGCCAGCCCCAAGCCCCACGGGGCAGCGGGACACGGACTGTGGGATCCCTGGCAGGGAACTGGGGGCGTCTGACAGGGAGAATGGAGTGCACCCCTCACTCCCCCGAACTTCAGGGCTACTCCGCCTGCTCCAGGCTCCCTTACACACACAGACAGACACACAAACCTCTCGCACACGCACTCTTACACACACGTACACCCCCACTAGGGCAGTCCCCCCCACAGCAGCACTTGCTGCAACCCCACCACGGGGCATGCCAGGGGGTTCCCACAGGCAGCCCGGACTCCCGTCTTTCCCCAAAACCCCACTCCAAGGCTGCTGGGGTGAACTGGTTAGTTAGCACAAACACCCTCCCCCGGCACCTCCCATCTTCTCCTTGGAAGGGATTATTTTTTTCTCTTTTTTTTTTTTTTTTTAAAACCAAAAAAACCCCCCAAAAATTATTATTTTTCTCATCGTTTCCCCTAACATCAATGGAGGCACCTGCTCTAGTGATAACACATTGAAAGAACAGTATCGTACACACTGTCTACAGCGCGGAAATGTACAAGCACGAGGTACACGAACCCGAGGGGGGGAGCAGGGACAACAGCACACAAGATTTACATTGAGAAGGGAGGCGGGGGGCTGGCCCCTCCCGACCTCTGGAGGGATTAGAAAGGAAGTCTGCAAAGTCTCTCCTTGGTTTGAAGCTCTCCGAACTGGATATAAAACGAGACTTCCAAGAGAAGAAGCCTGTACAAAAGTCAGGACAGGGTGAGAGGGCTCAGGACAAGAGGGGGGAATGGGCAAGGGGGCTGAGGGAGTCTTTTCCCATTTTTTTTTCTTTTTTTTAAACTTACAATTTAATAATATTATTTTTTTTTTCTTAAAAAAAGACAAAAGTAGGAGGTACCAGGAGCCAGGGGTTGCAAAGGGGCCCCAGGCAGACTCACGCAGGGTGGAGGGAAACACAGGGGCTGCAGGCAGGGAACAAGGGCACCGGCTGCTCCGGCAGAGCTGCAGGTCCTCCGTGCCCCCCGCCCCCCACCACGCACTTCCTATATACAGAGTGCCCCCATGGCCGTGCTGCGCTCTCGCTCTGGGGAGCGAGGGGAAGGGGAGGGTGCAGGAGAGTGGGAAAATGAGACGGGGCCATATCCTCAACACCATCCCAGCGCTGCAGGATCTGACCTTGGTTGCAGGCAGCTTCGTGGCAGAGCCCGAGGCACAGGGAAGGCTTTTCATCACTGCCCCCCCCCAACCAGCCCCAGCTTGGACTAGAGATGTACAACCCCAATGCAGGTGGCTGCTCAGCAAACACCAGACACAGGACCCAGGCAGGAGGGTCTCTGGGCTGTGCCAGACCTCAACACACGGCATCTGGTCACACCAGCCACTGCCAACACCTCCCCTCTAATTCCCCCCACTCGGCAGGGAGGGGTTGGGCGTGTTGGGGCGGGGATGAGAAGCTCTCTGGGCAAGAAGCAGGAAAGAAGAGAGAAGGGGGAATAATGAAGCTACGGCCCTGGAAACCCACCCCTGCCCTGGGGTCCATCGGGGAGGCAGGCGTGGGGGTGCGGGGAGGCGGCGGGGGTGATGGCTGGGGGCTGCCTGCCTGGTGTGCACCCCGGGCCATGCACCCCATCATCCGTGTGGCGCTGATCCGCCCCCGGTACCTCGCCGCTTCCCAGTCACTCTCTGTTGCAAATGTACAGGTAGATTGGTTGGGACTGAGTCCACGGGGCGGCGGGGGGGCTGTTACTGCGACGCCTGCGACGTGGGGTTCTCTGACTTGCTCTCCTGGCTGGAGGGCGGTTTGCTGTTCCAGGGGCTGTTGGCCCCCAGCGCCGGCGAGTTGTTGAAGCTGTCCTCGTCGTCGATGCCGTTGGCGGCGTCAAACTGCGTGTTCTCCAGCCGGGTGATGAGCCTCTCGTCCTCGTCCCCAAACTCCCCCCCCATCAGTGTGGGCTCGCCTACCACCATCACATCCTGAAAGGGGAGACGGTCCCGAAACATAATCGAGGTGGGGGGAGCCTGGGCCGCTAGACCCCCCTCTCATCAGCTCAGCCCCTTTCCCCAGCTGTAGGGCCACTTCCTCATCTCCACTGCAGAACCCAAGCTTGGGCACTGAGTGGGGCAAACACATCCTCACTCCCTTGCAGGAGAGCAAAGAGGTTTACAGAAGGCAGCTGGGACACCCCCTCCTTCTTTTCCCCATCACATGGGAAGAGCTGCGGGGGCTCAGATAGGCAGTCCCTGGGGGTCTCCCCCTAGCAGCTCCCAGGGGCAGGAGCAGAGAACCCTCCCCTCCACCCCAGAGGAGGAAGAGAGAATGGAAACGGGATGCTTACAGGTACCTGACTGGACAGGGCAAAGGTGCTGGCTGGGCTCTTCTTCTTGCTGTTGCTGTTGTTGGTGTTTCCCCCACCAGAGCTCATGGTGCTGCCCCCCGACATCTTCCTTTTCCGGCGCTTGCTGGGCTGCTGCCGTGCTGGCTCCGCTGGTGGACGAAAGAGACATACATGATCAGCCCCAACAAGAGGAAGCTGGTGCCCCCCAGCCCCTGTTATGCAAACCCCATTTCTTCAAGGACCACATTCCCCCTCCAGGCAGCATCACCACCCTCCTCACTTCCACAGCTCTGCTGTCCTCCCAGATCAGGGGACAGGAGAGGCAGCATGACAATTTCCATCCCTGCTTTGCTTTCCACAAGCAGCTGGCAGCCTCCGGGCAGGGAGTACTGGCTGCCTGCAGTCCTGCTCTGGCCCTCTGGGAAGGCAGACCAGCATAGAAGGAAGCTAAATGCCTGGTTCACCACCCCCAGCCTCACAAAACGAGGCCAAGAACGGCTCTGGGGCTGGGACAAGCCTGCACTGAGGGCAGGGCCTGACCAGGCAGTCCCAGAGACCCCCAGGCAGCACAGCAGCCACTGTGAGACTCACCAGGCGGAGCAACCATCCGCTGCCACTTCTGGAAGAGGCAAGTCTTGAGGCAGTCCCGGGGACTGAGGCTGTAGGTCTTGTGCCGTGACATAAGCTCCTGCATTGGTTCTAGGATTACACAGAGCTGCAGGGAGCAAAGACTCTGGGTTAGATTGCAATGCTCTGAGCCCCAGCAAAAGAGAGACCCAATAACCCTAACCCTAACCCCCTACAGGCAGGCATCTGTGCTGCACTGACCCAAGCCACACTGTGAGCGTGTGGGATTTGGTAGACCCACTGCCCCCACTGCTCCCTAACAGCCCCTCTGTAAGGTTGCTTTTGCAAAGCCAGCCTTGCAGCCTACCCACACCCCAGGGCAGCCAGGCATCAGGCAGCTGAGAGCACAAGACATGGCAGAGCTGCACCCCCCCTCTTCTCGCACACTTACTCGGAGGTAGTTGAGTGTGGAGTTTGAGAGCCCACAGCGTGTGATGTTCTTGGATAACTGGTCCAGCATCTGGGGATCCTGTGCCTAGGAGTGACAGGGACAGACAGCTCAGCTGCATCCAGGCTGGGAACAGCCCTCCCATGCCCCAGCCTGTGATGTGGGACTGGGCTGAGGTTCTGCCAAGCTGCACAGCAGCCTGAGGAGCTCAGCAGCCCTGTGTCATTCGCACCCAGGCAAGCTCCTGGAGCTGTACTCACATGCATGGCAAGGATGCTGCGGGGAATGAGTTCTCGATGCTGGCGGATGCTGAAATGCCACGTCTTTATCCTCATCATGTCATCGAACATGAACTCCAGGTAGAGCCGCCCCTCCACACACACCTGGGCAGGGCAAAGGGTCAGGCACAGGCTGCCCCAGCTTCCCCCAGCCCAGATCCCCTGGGAACCCACTGCTGCACACTGGAATACTCCCATAGTGGCTTGCCTCTGCCTCCTGGGAGACTCAGCAGAAGCCATACCCAAGAGCCCCAAATGCACAGCCCTGTGGGACTGTAGCCACCAAGAGGGCAAAAAAAACCAAGGCAGGAGGGGCAGCAGAAGCTGCAGGTGCACGTAGTACCTGGGTGAACATGGGCTTGCCATGCTGGGTCACCATGGTGCACTGGTCACAGTCCAGCGAGACAAAGTTGTTGTGGAAGGACTCCTTGGGGTGCTTGAGCACGTAGTAGAGCTCTGTGGCCCCCCCTTCAAAGATGCTGCGGAAGTAACGGGGAATCAGAGTCCGGCCAATCGCTGCAACAGGAGAAGCAGGAAAATAAGGTCAGTAAACCTGGCTCATCCAGATGTTCCTTGGGATGTACATGAAGAGGGTGCCCCCATACCTTCTGGCTGAAAGCAGCTGCGCTCTGACACCCTACCCACATCCTCCTGAGCACACAACTGTCTCCTGCTGCAGGGCAATGCCCTTAGGAACGAGAGCTCAAGGTGGTACTCACTGTATCTCTTTGGTCCATCCTCCAAGCAGAAAGTGATTGTTAACATGGCGTCATCCTCAAAGAACTCTGTGGTGAAAGCATCCCACCACAGATTGTCACATTCCTGGGGATGGCAGAGAGATGCTAAGTTACGGGGAGGAGAGACAGACAAACGCAGGCTGCTAGGCACAGCAGCCACATGCTCAACCCATGGAGGGCTGCGCTCCAAGCTGAGCACTTGGAGATGGGGGTGGATAAGCCCTGTCCCACAGCCACATGTGGGAGAAGGCGGTGGGAGCCCTCACTGCCAAAATACTGCCCTCGCTCTCCCAGCTCCCTACCTCTGTCCAGTTCTGCAGCCGCTTGTTGAGCTCAAATATCCTGTAGTCAGTCTGGTTCCCGTACGGCGTGTGTCTCCTGCCCAGAGAGCACAGAAAGCCATCAGAGGGGAAGGCAGCCACAGGTGTGGAGGGGTCCTGAGCCCACAGGGGGAACACATACAGCCCCTCCAGGACTGGCAGTCTGAGCAACCCTGCCACAAGCCCCAGCCAGCCAGCTGAGGCACCCCCACCACAGGCACAAGCTCCCCCCAGGCAGGGTCCACACCAGCCCCCCCCATGCTTACCCAATTCCAGGCTCCAGGTACGTCGGTGGGTACATAGGAGTAGGTCTAGCAGTGGAAAGAGATGCAGGCAGGTCAGTGCTAGCAGGGATCTCCCTGCTCACCATAGCTCCTCCTTCCCTGGCTACAGCAGGCAGTCGGGCTCACTGGAGGTGAGACCCTCCCCACAGTGCAGACTGTATCCTGGCTGCCAATATCTGACAGCCCCATGGGGCGACCTGTAGCCCAAAACTGGGCTCTGATCCCACATCACTGGCTGCTTCACTCCTGGGACCTAGCCAACTGCTCCTTGAGGACATACCCAGCTCCTCTGCAGCAGTGACTGGTGCCAGGCAGCACAGACATTGAAGAAGGGGCTGTTTCGGCCCTGGGAGTGCTCCCTGTGATCCCAGGGGGTTGGCCTAGCAGAGGGCTTGGCCTGACAGAGCTCAGGACCTGGGGGCTTCCTTCATTCCAAACATCACTCTTTCTCAACCCACTATCACCTGTGCCTGCTCCAATTCCCTCTTTGCTCTTGTGCTAACTGAACTCCATGCACTGCAGTCTCTGCTGCTGAGAAGTGTAACACAGAGACCCTGGGGTGCAAACTGCAGAGCATCCTCAACATTGCAGATCCCTCCCTGGGCCCCAGCTCACCCCACATCTCGATCCAGCATGGTGCCTGGGTGGAAGGGGGGGAAGGCGTTGCCGTTCGGGGGCTCCTTTGGCGAGTACAGCTTGAATGACTTAGAGGAACAGCCTGGAGAGAGAGAGGGGACATGGGTCAGTTGGGGGCACTCTGCAAGGAGAGATGCCCTGCTGCTGCTGCTGCGAGACGGAGGAGGAGGAGTAGGAGGTGGAAGGGTGCAAGACCAGTCAAGCCTCCATCAGCACAGCCCCATCCCTCCTCTGCTTCCCCCCTGATGTCAGCCTACTCCCTTCATCCCACACACAGCTCCAGGCCTCCCCTGTGCAGGATGGAACTCACAGGGTCAGAGCTGAGCTCTCAGGATCAGCAGCCAGTGAAGCCCAACCCCATCCCAAGGGTTTCTCACTGATGCCCAAAGTTTGTCAGTTCTCAGCTGGCTGGGCTCTGGGGATGTGCCCAAGGGGGACAGTCCAGCTGGTGAGCCTGAGGAGGGGCTGGCTGGGCTCTAGCCCTCCCTCCTGCACTGCTCCTAATCCCACTGACCCGGGAATCACACAGGATCTTTTTGCTGACCTTTCTATCGTCATGGTGACGGGTGAATAATCGCCCGGAGGGATGGACGGCGGGTCCCCAGGCAGCCACCATCTGCTGCTCAGGCAGGCCAGTGGCCACCCAGATCCAGGCGGACAGAGAGATGCCACATGCCAGCCCCCAGCTGTGATCAAACCACCCCAAAGCCTCACTGCCCACCACAGCACCAAGGAGCCCATAGAGGACATGGGGTGTGATGGGGTCTGCAACGGAGCACACGATGGGTGAAACCAACCCACATCCTGAAAGCAACCTGGGGACCCCCAGACCTGCCAACAGCAGGCATTAGGGATGCCAGGCATAGCCAGCCCCATCCAGGCTCCTTAGGGGCAGCCAGGGGCTGCCACACTCACCAGCCCATTCCCACCACAAGGGCAGGTTCCCGGGAGCGGCGACTGCCAGCTCCCCTCCCGAGCCCCGCGGCAGCCCCGGCACACCCCGCGGCTGGCAGGACCCGGCACGCTGCGCCAGGATGCTGCCGAGGCACGCGGCTCCCTCCCGGCAGGCAGGCGGGCAGACGGGCTGACCTGGACGGGGCGCAGCGGTGGGCGAGCTGCCAGGCAGCTCCGGCTCCACCGGCTCAGCCGGCCCTGCCGCACAGACACGTCTCCCCCCGTCCCGCCGCAGGCGGGGGCCCGGAGCCGGCCGTGCCGGGCTGCCGCTGCAGCCGGGGCCAAGGCGGGATCCCCGTCGGCTGCCCGCCCGCACGCAGCCCTGGGACGGGCACTTCCCAACGCCCACAAACTGCCAGGATTGCCACCCGCTACTGCAGAAAGCAAACCCAGCAGCGGAGGGAAGCATCCCGGAGACGCCAGACACACCGGCTGGGTTCCGCTCCACGGCCAGGCTGCGTGGAAGGGTGCAGGGACAGGATCGGAGCAGCAGCTCGACCACGATGGATACAGGAGGGGAGCAAAAGGCACCAGGGTGAAGGAAAGCGGTGCCACCAGCACAGGGACCCAAGATGTCCAGCTTCTTGCAATAAGGAGCTTGTTAGCCAACAGAGGTGAATGACCAGGGCATGACTTTAACCCCTGCCAAGCCATCCGGGACCCCAAGCCAGCAGTCACAGGGATTGTACACACTGCTGAGCAAGGGCTGGTCAAAAATAAGAGAGGGTCACCTCCCCAGCATTAAATCCAATTTTCAACAGGGGAAATATGTGTTTTACTCCTTGATTTTCTTGGGGCCTTTTTACCATGTTTCCCCACAGCAGCTGAACCCAGCCTCTCTCCAGCATCCACCAGGATCTACCAGTCCTGTGGGGCTAGAGCCAGCCCAGCCACTCAGCTGTGGCTTGCTGTTCCCACTCCTGCCCGTCTGCAGTGAGGATAAGTGGGACATGGCACAATTTTTCATATGGCTGCTAACAATGTCAGCCCCTTGCTCCTACAGATTGTTTTTACAGATAAAAACATTTTTAATAGGGAGTTCAGTGCTGGTCAGATGCTGCTGCAGAGGAATTTATGCTTTCTGCTCTATCCACATCAACTTGTGCCTAACAGAAGTGATAATTCAGCCCAAACTGTACTAGAAACACAGCCTTTCTATTTCCTCCATTCTATTGTTATACAACATGACATTGAAGCATGTTCAATGCATAGGAAACTTCCCAAAACTCCCAAGCTTCTGTTGAAAACAAACCAATTCATTAAGCAGAGACAGCAGTGGCTGGAGCACTGCTTGTTTCTGGCCATCATGTCCTTAGGGGGAGAAAAAATCGGACCCAGCAGGTCTCATCCTTCAATTCTTTGTTTTTATTCACGGATGAGACATGGGAAGGTTAAATGCCCAAGGCTTCTTGCGGTCCTCAGTTCCCATCTTGCTTCTCAGGGTGCAGGAAGGTCTCCTGGGGTGGGTGAGACCAGGGAGACACATCACTCTCCATCCATTGTGCTTCTCATGCTCCTCCCCAGCTCCCTGCTGCTGGAGATGGGACAGCAGATGAGCCAGGCCATCACTCCTACCCAAGCCTCCATTTCTACGCTGGGCCTTTCCCAGCAGGTTAATATGGACTTGGAGCTCTGCTGAGTGACCTATGTCAGGATCTAGAGGAGTGGAGAAGAGCCTGTTACGTGACCTCAGCAAGACTGGCATCCTGACCAAGTGTTATTTTTAATGCAGTGTAAAATATGTCACTGGAATCAGTGGTTTGAAATAACACTAACAACAGCCTTAGGACTTGATACAAGCTGTCCAAATTCTACATTCACTGTAGACACACTACACAAGTTACATGAAATAACACAGTTACTTCACAGCAGCAGGAACGCCAGCTTTTACTCACAAAAGTGTCATGCCGCCTGGTCTGGGAGATCCCTCCATCACCACCTCTTTCCTCCACACTGCCCCAGCTGCCTGAAAGCCCTATCCAGCCAGGTGCAGTGACACACACCTGCAGGATGTGGTCCTTCCCAAGTCAAGCCCAGTGCTTGGCCCTAGCTGGTGTTTCCGCATGCTCCTGCTCTGCCTCCTGCTTTGAGCACAGAGGATCTGGGCAGGCTCGGTGCGAACAGGGATGCTGCTTGGCGGCTGAGCATGCAATGCCCCTGTGGAACCTGAGCCAACGGAAGATGCTTCCTGTGGCCACTCACGGGTGCTGGCCCAGCAACACAAAAATGGCCAGCAAGGGAAAAAATCAGGCTGACACTGCAGCTGGTGAGCTACCAGCCCAGGCAGGTCTGGGCAAACAGCGCAGTACTCATGGCCAGGTGGGCAGCTCCGTGGCTCCTCCTCAGCATGGAGGTGGGGGAGAAGGGAACCCCATGAAGGGATGCCGTGGCTCAGCATCCTCTGCCGAGGCCAGGTCCGCAGACCTGCCACAAAAGTGTGGGCAGGTAAACAGCTCCAGATGGGCGGGTGCCCAGGGAAGGGAAGGCAGGTGCTCTGCCCATGATTTATGTACAGCCCAGCACTGCCCAACCCTCCACATGCATTCTCCTCTGCTGTCCCTGCTTGCGAGCTATCAGGCCTATGGGGAAAGCTCTTCTGGTGCACTGCCCAGTGGGTTTTCTGGAGCAGGAACGATTCACATCCTATCCAAGCTCACAGAACTGGGGAACATCAGATTTCCCAAGGCACCAAAAGCACGGTGGACACCTTGCAGAGCCAACACAGCCAGGAGATAGCAGGGTACCGTGAGCAGAGACCAGCACCAGCCGTGGAGCTGCCTCCTGGGCAAGGGACATGGAAAGCAGGGAGAAAACCCCCTGCCTGAACTCCCATCGCTTCAGTTCACCATCAAAGAGCAAAGAACTGCTGAGGACAAAGGCAAAGCAGCAGCGACATCTTGCTCCTCCTATACCTGTGGCTGCTATCAGGAATTGGTGCCCACCTGTGAGAGAGGAGCCATCCCTGTCTGGGTAGCCAGTGCGCTCTCTCTGCAAGCGGCAAAGCTCAGCAGCAAGGCAGAGGCTAAAAACATAAACGATAAAAACAAATGAAGAAGTGGGGCTTGAAAGGGGCCACACGGTTACAGCTCAGCCGGGGAGCATCCTGCTCCTCCCAGCAGTCTGGGAAGAAGAGAGGCCAGCCTTCGCTAAAGGCAGCCGGTGCTTCCCGGCATGCTCCGTGCCTGCTTCCTGGCTGCCTAACGAGGCTTTAAAGTGTAAATAGCGGCATTGTTTCACAGGGCTGCCTCGATGGGGTGTGGGAGCCCTGATAGCGGCAAGAAATACATCTTCCCAGGCCAGTCCCGCTGGCATAGCTGGCAGGAGGGTGCTATCTGGGGCTGGGTGCAGGGCAGCGTCTCAAATAATTCACGTGGTTTTGCCTGGTGATGGTGCCTGGTGTACAGGAAGTTGGCAGGGCTGGGAGGCAAACACGGAGAAGTATTCAGAGTGACTGGGACAGGCAGAGGCACAAGGAGCAGTCCATGGTCCGCCCCCACAAGCCTGCCTTCACCTCTTCTTTCTCCTTTTCTTTGGAATAGAGGGGATGGAGCAAGGCCAGTTGCAAACCCCAATGCTGCTACTAAACCCACAGGAACCCAGGTGGAACACACTAAGACATGGCCTGAGAAGTTATCAGTGACAATATCAACTTGCACAAACCCCGTTTGCTTTAAAAATGCAGAACTGATGAAGCTGAAGCTCCCAGGAGGCTGGGCTCTCCAGGGAAGAGGAGATACCACTTTTGGAGGAGACCATGTGCCATGGACTCAGTGGCATCCAGAGGCTGACCCCAGCCAGGACATCACCTGGCCCTGACCTGTCTGGAGGCAAAACCCGCATCGTGGCCTGCCCTGCTGCGCGCAGGGATTACCCTCTCACTTTTCCCAAGCTGCACATCCAAGCCACCCACAGAGCTTATCTGGACCACAAGTTGCCTCCCTGCCCACACCACACCACGTGGCTGTGCATGGTGTCCCAGCTCCAGGTCACATCCTGCAATATTAGTGCAAAAGTCCCCCACGGCAGCACACAAAGCATCTGAACCCAAGGGTGCTCTTCTCTGCAGATCGGGTCACAAATTTAGGGGGACAGACAGAGAAGGGACAAGTACCTGCAGCTAATTATTACAAAGTGACAATCTTGATGTAGGCTGCAAAGCAGTACTATCTGAAAAGCACCTGGTGAGGCAAGCCTGGCCAGCACGTGGATTTGCAGGTCAAGGCTCAACATAGTCCCACAGCCCCAACTCTGCCAGAGTCCAGGGTCTCCCAGGAAGGCATCCTGCAGAGGTGGACATTCAGCTGGGGGCCCCAGGGGACGGCACTGCCCTGCAGCACCTAGGGATGGCAGGAGTCCCCCCTTTCCCATTTTGTTCCTCAGATGATTCAGACACGTAGACAGGGAATTCTCCAGGAGGGAAAAAGGGAGAAAAGCACACCCTGCCAATTGCAAAACAGCCAGAAAATTGAATCACGTCCAAGGCTGCAAGCCCCAGATGCAATCCCACAGATAACCCAGTTTCAGCTCCACTACTATCAACTTACCACGAGGCAGTCATTTCCTGCAACTCTCAGGGAAATATCACACTGTCCCTAATTACTCCTTTCAGTTCACTGTCTCAAAGACAATCCATAATCAAATGCTGCCGGTTTCAGCCTCAGGAATGCACCTTTCACATTTTCAGACACTTTTCCTCTCTCCCAGACCCGTTCACCCTGGGGCCCTGCCACCCTGCAGTGACCAGGGTCACATCCCTCCTGCAGCATGCATCGGTGCAGCACCGGCAAACAAATGAACAATGTGGTGTGGGAACCACGGGGCTGGAAAAAACCCCCCTGTCAGCATACCTAGAATAAAAGCCTCCTGACAAACTAGGATTTTCATCATCAAAGGTTTGCTAGGCTCTGCGGCAACACAGAAAAATTCAGTCATAGCTAACCATGCCGATGCCCTGCGGAACACGAAGCCAACATCCCTGCTCACGGCTGCATGCCTGCCACGCACATGGTGGAGAAAAACTACACAGCTCTGCATGGTATTGTGGGGTTGTTGCTCAGGGCAGCCCTCCACAGGGACAAGATCTGCCCGGGAGAGCTGGAGCCGAGAGCCACAGCGCAGGAAAGTAGCGGCAAGAGGCTGAGGTCTGTCCCTCCACTCACAGAGGGGGATCCACAGTGATCCCCCAGGCCGGCAGGACGGCGGTGCCGCTGCCTCGGAGCGCAGGAGGCTGTCAGCCCCCACGTGGCGCATGGAGGCTTGCGATCCCGGGATGCAACGCTCCCCTCGCTCCCTGCCGCTGCCAACGGCGCCGAGAGCTGCACGCTGGGACGCGTAGTCTCCGGAGACCGCGGCCCCGCCGCCGCCGGCCGCCTTGCTCCATGTTGCCTCCTAGGTGGAGCCCCGCAGCCCTGGCAGCCGGCCAGACGCCCGCTCCGGAACGGGGAAAAAGCTGGATAATTCCCGCCGCGGGGATCCAGCTGGCCTCGCTGGGGCAGCATGAGCCCGGGGGCAAACCATGACGCTGGGGTGCAGCGCCTGCCCCAAGGTCTGGACCACTCACAGATGCCCACGGAGAGGAGGGACAGTGGGAGCGTGGCGGGAACCTCCTCAGTGCAATCTACAAAGCATCTCCATTGCTTCTTCGAGCTGCCAGGGCAAGCCTCTGCCCTCAGGCAGAACTCCTCTCTCCTCCGTACTCAGTTAAGAGGTGACAGAGGCTGAACAAGGGACAGGCAGGCTAACGGCAGCACTGGGGACAGAGCAAATGCAGTGTTTGCTGGAGTCGCACTGCTTTGCTGGCAGCACGTCCTGCCACTGGTGTCAGGCCTTTGGACAACCAGTGCAGGATGGGACCAAAACCCCAGGAAGCGAAAGGACAGGGTATGGTCAAGCACACCTGCCTGGTGCTCCTGAAGGCATGAGGAACTCAGCCACAGGGAAACCCTCTTACCCCAGCACCCCTGGTTACAACTCCACCCAAAACAACAGCAACCCATGGGACAGCAAACCTTGTTACAGCAAGCGTCACAACCCACAGACACACACACATACAGAGCAAACAACAGCAGGAGCACTCTGTCCCCAGATCACTCAGAGGACAGGAGGTTTCCAAGGGAGAGGGCCAGACGAGCTATCCTGCTCTGCCACCACACAGGATTTCAGGTCCGTATTAATGCAGATGTCAAGCTCACACCAGTGTAGAGCTGCAAGTACATGAAAGATGGAACGCTGAGAGAGTCCACTCTGGGACAAGCACTGCTACCACCCTGCCAGCCATGGCAGAGGGAAGGAGCCCTGGGGCTGGACAGTCCACATCACCCTCTGCTCCCACATCCTGAGGGACTGGGCAAGCTCAGGGTCGCGGCTGCCAGCTATCACTGCTCTCTGAAAAGAAGCTCAAAGAGGCTCCAGGTCCCCAGCCTGGGGCACCTTGGCTTGAAGTGAACTTCTGTGGCTTTTCACTGCCCTTTTCCTATTTTACATGGATCGTGACCTGCTCCTGGTGAGGGGAAAAGACCCCACCAAATGACAGCAAATCCCTTCTGTCACCAAACCTTCCAGCACCAGCCTGTCCCCCTTGGATCACAAGTTTTCCTCTTTGAAGCAACACAACTTATGTGTCATTCTGCTCAGCACTTCTCAGCCTTTAAAGGGTGCCCAGATCACAAACCTGGAATTTCTACAGCATCAGGAGTGGAAAGGCCACATTCAGTTATACTTCAGTGAAAACCACAATTCCCCCACAATGAGAACACTCCAAAACCTAAGGCTTTAAAGAAGGAACAAGGACACTGATATTTACCTGTACTTGCAACAGAAGCAGTAAGAGCTGATACCTGATCAGCACTAGAGTCACTGCAAAACTGCTCAGACAAGATGCTACCGTATTGAAAGCATGTGGAGAACAACTGGGAAGACCCTGGGAAGGGGTGTTTGTTCTCACACCTGCCTGGCCCAGACTCAAGCAGGCTCAGACCCTCCTGATGAGAAGAAAGCAGGTGAGGGTTTGCAGTGTGGCGTTAAGTGCAGACTGTGTGCCCCCAGAAAGTGAGTGTCTGTTAGACCCCACAGCCTTGGAACCCTTTGCTCACACCTCACCCTGGGAGTGGCTGACACCTCTGGTTTTGGCTCCTGCTGCGGCACTGGCTTTGGCCACGGCTGGCAGTTGCTCAGCAGGCTCCTGCCACGGTGCCTGGGTTCTGCCAGCCAGGGCTGCAGAGATGGGACTGGGGGCTGCCCAAGCCAAGGGAGCCCCAGTAGCGCTGCCCTGGGGTGCTTATCACCCATCCCGAGTGGGCGGGCTGGCAGGGACTGCCGGAGGCCAGCCACCTGAGATCAGGGCAGCCTACTACAGCATGATCCACAAAAGGGGCTCCAAGAAAACACCCTCCCAGCTAAGACACCTCTCCACAGCCATGGCATGCATGCTGACTCCTAAACTGGAGCTGCTTAGTCTTCCCCACTCCCGAGGATGCTGCGCTCACCCTCAGCCTTGTCCCCAGTTCTGGCTGGCCCAGGTCAAGCTGGTGCTTTGTCTGCCAGAGAGGATGAGCCCCCTGTGCCCATGGCCCCCTGAGCCTGGACACCTGGCAAGGCAGCTTCTGAGAGAAGGTGCATGGCCCTCATGCGTTTGCATCCCTTGGACCTTTTATTCCCTTTGAGGCACCCGTGGGAGGCTGGTGGGACCCTTTGAGCTGTGAGCAAGGATGAAGTTGCAGCAAACAGTGAGGCGCAGTGGGTGAGCAGCCCCTAGAGCCAGGCACTGACCCTGCAGACCCCGTGACAGCACACGCAGGGGGACCGGGAGGGTGTGGGGCAGCTGTCAAGGGGCTTCGGCAGGGGAAGGAACCCGGAGAAGAACAAAGGGAGCTGCGGGCTGGGATGGAGCAGGGCACAGCAGGGCATGGGGGCTGCTGGCAGCACCCCACCAGGCTGAGGGTGCCGCTCCAAAAGCCAATACCTGGTGGATAGAAAGGGGAGCCAGGGGAGAGGGGGGAACCACAGGCAGGGAGGGGGAGGACAGACAGGGGAGCTGGTGGAGAGGGAACGAGCTGAGGGGCCAAGGATGCACAGAGCAGCTGGGGAGGGATGAGGGACAGGAGAACTGGGTAAAGATGGAGAGGGGAGCCGAGGAAGGAGAGGGGAGCTGGGGACAGGGAGAGCCGGACGGGGGGAGCAGAGGGCGGGCAGGGGGCTGCCGCGGCGACCCCGGGCCGTACGGGGCCCCGGTGGGGAGCGGCGGCGCGGTGCGGCCGCGCACAACTTCGCAGACGCGGGGGCGGCGCAGGCGGGACCCCGGCCCTCACCTCCGCCGTTCGAGCGGGGCCGCCACCGGGGCGGGGGGGACCGGGAAACTTCCGCGGGGGGGAAGGGGGCGCGGGGGGGCGGGGTGACTCACGGCGCGGCGGCGGGCGGGGGTCCGGCGGCGGCGCGGCGGCGGCGGGCGGGCGGCGCGGGGCCGCCGCGGGGCGGGGCGGGCGGGGCGCGGGGCGGGGCGGGGGCGCTTCCTTTGTCTGCGCCGCGGCCGGGACCACAATGGCTGCGGCGGCGGCGGCAGCGGGGCCCGCTCCCCCCGCACCGGCTCCCCCGCCCCGCGCCGCCCGGGGCCCCACGGGCCAGGGGTGACGCCCGAAAGGGGGTCCCCGGAGAGCTGTTCCCCCCCCCGCCCGGCGCCGGTACAGGCACTCCCCGGGATGGGGATGCGGGAGCCGCGTCCCGCTGAGGAGCTCGGCACCAGTCGGGGCGAGGATTCGTTCCCTACTGCGAAAGTTTCAATAAAAATAGACCTTTTCCCTAGCTGGGTTTCGGGGTGTCTGAAGTTTTTTCAGGATTTTTTTTTTTTTTTTTCCTTTCTGAAACTTGTTTCCCTTTCCCCCAGTTTCACACGAGAAAAAAATATAACCGGCTTGTTTGGGAGGGGGGATGAAAAATAAAATGTGCCAGTCAGCAACTGCCATCCCAGGAAAGGAGAGCCCAGGGTCTTTCCTTTCCTTGATAAAACTGCAACCTCTTCCAGTTAGGAGATTTTACAAAAATTTCCATTATGAAAATTTCCGTTATTAAAAAAATCCCATTTTTCCCATTCCCCTTCTGTCTCACATCTGTCCCTTGCAGCTCCTGCTCCTGCCCTGGCAAGTCAGATTGGGACAGACCTCTGCTGCCAGCCCTGCCGGCAAGCCCATGGGCAGCAGGGACATGAGCCAGGACTTCAGAGCCCAGCCTGGGTACACCCCCCCAAGCCCCAACAGCCCCTAGCTCCGGGCAGTAAGAGCAGGCTCAGAGGCTCAGCACACACGCACACGCACACACGTGCTGGTACATCTCGTCCTACACACATGGGCTGGTGTTCACCCAGCACTTGCACACCTTCCCAAATGCCTCCCGGCACAGCCCTGGCTGGGTGTGCACCCATGCCTGGGGCACGCACACCCTCCCACATCCCCCTGCTTGCAGGGCCAGGCCTGCACCTCATCCCCTCCCCAGGCCTTGGGGTAATGCAGGTACAACCAGTTGGGTCCTGCCAAGCACACTCCCCACGCGGCCAACAGAGCAGACATGGCGGGTGCAAAACCTCATCCATGAGGTTTTGGGGGTGTCCTCCCCTCTGTGCTTGTGCACCCCCAAAGCCCTGCACCTGAGGACTGGGGGCAGCACCCTGCTCCCCAGCCATGTTGCTGTCTAGGACCAGCACTGAAGAGGGATAGGCAGCATCCCCTCACTCCTGTCCCCCACACTCATCAGCTGAGTGAGGCTCCAACCCCATCCTGGTCCACATCACACCATCGTGATTTCCCCTTCCTCTTGAAGGCTACCCTGCAGTATCACCTTCCATAGGCACTTGGCTAAATATAGCAAAAGTCTTCGTAAACTCCAGACTGACAGAAAGAAAAACTCACTGTAAACCTAAAAACCTCTGTGACACCCTACTCTGTGAAAAGCACATGCAACAGGAGGTACCCATGCTGTCAGTGCCTTGATAACTGGGCACAGGGATGCTGTGAGTGCCCCAGAATGCTGCCCCTTTACTGCCTGTCCTCCTGCCAGCCCAAATCTTGTGGCAGTGGGTGAGATGGGGCTGCAGCATGCTGACCCCCACTGTCATTAGGCCAAAAAAAGTGCTGGCTGCAATGCTGGTGACAGCTACGGGATGGCACAGCCCTCCTCACCAAGACAGGCCATTAAACACAGTCTACCTGCACCCCATTACCTCTCCGAGGCTCAAAGATGCACGAGGCACAACCACCCAACACCATGCTGCTACTGCAAAACAGTGAAAAAAAGGGCATTCTGTCCCTGTACTAGAGACTCGTGGCACCAGTGCCACGGCCAGGGGGATCAGAGAGCAGCCCCCATTGATCCCTAAGCCCCATGGCCTGGCCCAGTGCATCCACAGCAAGCATGCCTGGAGCAATTTATCCCGGGGCTCAGCAGCCCTCCGGGACTGCTCACGTGTCCTTGCTCAGCTCTGACGACAGCGCTGGACTGGTCCACGTGGCTGCAGCAGCCCCAGCTGTTTATGGTTATAGCCGAGTTAATAATTAAATAGATGCTGGATGGAGAGCAGAAGGGCTGGGATGCAGCTGGGAAGTGTGTGTGGCAGCGACGGTGTGGGGGGGCCCCTTCCTCACGATGTGCTCGCGCCCTCACTGTGAGGGGAGCAGAGGGCTACCCTGTTTTTGTGGTAGGGCATTGCATCCCCCAGATCGCAGCGTCCGCTCTCGCCCTAGCAATGGCCCCATGCCTGCCTGGTCTCCCCAAAGTCCAGCCCTGATCCAACACCCGGTGCAGGTCTCAGCCCAGGGAACTGGCAGCAGCTCGGGAGCAGGAGTGAGCACAGGGATACATCCCAGACGAACGGATGGGAAGAGCCCAGTGGGGATCATGGTAGCCAGGGGATGCCCAGTTCTCTCTGATCCCTGTGGCCATGGCTTGGTGTGCCCACAGAGTGTGCGTGAGGGATCCCTGGCGAGCAGGGCAGGAGGCAGGGCATGCTCACGCTGACAGCCGGCCGGGGCCCCGGCAAGCGCAGGCGTAGAGCAGGGACACGGACACGCGCTTACATAAAAAATAATAATAAAAATCTGCTAGCTCTGCAAACAGCACAGCCTGCACCAGGAGACAGACTGGCCTGGCACTTCCAAACCTCATGGACTTGTCCAAATAGCAGCCAGACCTGGGCACCATCGCACGCATGCAGATCCAGCCTGCAGCAGTGCAGCACAGCGTGCATCCTGGAGCCCCCCCTTTGCAGAACACAACAGTCAACCCCCTGAATCCTACCACCTTTCAAACAGAACTATGCTTTGTTTCCCTGTTTCTCAAGGAGGGGCTTCTCTCCCTCCTAAAGCTATGCATGACCAGATCAAAAGGGAGTTCTGGGGCAGGAGGGGCCCCTTTTTTTGGCTGGAGAAGCCACAGCTCCATCTCTCTAGAGGAGGCTTGGGGGAGGCTGGAAACTACATGGTGAGTCATGCCAGGCAGACAGCAGATCCTTGGGGGCTCCTGGGATTAACCCTTCAAAACCAGAACTACTTCCAGACACTCAGAGGCAGAAATAAAGCCCAGGGGCTGGGGAAAAGCTGTCAGGGCAGGGTGGGAAGTTACAGGGTCACATCTTGAGCATCCTGCATGGGACAGATAACTCAATCTGAGTATGTGAGCAGCAGACAAGCAGCAGCCAAGTGCATGCATTGGTGCCCATCTCCACCAAAACAAGAGGAGATGGAGAAAGGTTACAGTGGGGGGCAGAACCCTAGAGTGCATGAGATTCATATGGGGTGTCCACCTCACATCACACCTTGTTCTGGCAGGGGGGGTCAATCTCATCACCGCTAGGCTGCCCACGGGCTCCTAGAGGAAGGTGCAGTTTGCAAGCAAGCTTTGGCATGTCCTGCTAGAAAGGGGTTTCCCTGTGGCACCAGCACCAGAGAAATGCCCCACAGTGTTCCTATGCTGTTCTGAGATATCGCAATGCACGTCCTGCAAGAGCTTAGCCCCAGCATGGCCACCCACAGCAGTGAGCCCCAATTCCTCTGCAGAAGCCTGGGGCCAGCCTGCCAGAGCTGCAGGGTTTTAAGGCTCCTCCAGAGCCTCCAGGTGGATTCTCTCATGTTACAAGAATGGTTCGTTTTACAGCCCCTTTCCTGGCCTGAGAACCCACGGCAGGGAGGGGGTGACACGCAGCATGGCTGCACAGCCCCAGCATCCTGCGCCTGCCCTCTGTCCTCCAAGAAAACCATCTACCCTCCAAGGGACAGGCATTGCTGCTTCAAAGGGAAGCCAAAGCAGAATCCTCAACACCCACACCCAGCCCTGCAACTCCAGGAACTCAGCCCCAGTAGGAGAGCACCCTGCTCCCTGGCCCACTGTTCCCCCTCCATTCCCTCCACTCTGTCTCCCAAGCTACAGAGGACCCTTGGCATCCATAAGAGATTTACATAGTCAGGAGCTGCCACCCACTGTGGCTGCCATCCCTCCTGGTACCCACATGTCACTGTGCCCTCCCACGCTGGAAGCTCCCCTGGGAGAAGGCAAGGGACATGTTACAGGGCCATGGCTATATGTGGTTGACTTGAAGCAGGTAACTCTCCAGCAGCTGAGCCCACCCCCTGCCACCCCCCCCCCGGTGCTGCCGAACACTCCGGAGCAGCTCTCCGAATATAGCAGCATCAAATAGCTCCATCAATAATGCATTGCTTCTGCTTCCTCTCACTGCCGTGTTTTCGTTGCTAACATGCGTGTCCTTCCTGTTAGCGGCTGCCTCCTCCCCACCAGCTAGGCCAAGCAGGGACACAGCCACGGTGGGATGGTGACAGCAGCTCCCACAGTTCCAGGTACAGTTCCTGTAGGGATTGACATGGAGCCCCATCTACTCCACTCGGGAGCAGCCTGGGGTTCTGGGGGGCAGCCCTGCCACTGTCCAAGCCTCCTGCTGCGCACGCGCTGGCAGCAGGCAGGGCGACTCGACATGCCGTGGCTGCCCAAAGGATTTGGCAGGGGCACCAAGATGGGAGGAGCAAAACGACATCTCCCCAGCCTCAGCAGGGAAATGCCCCTCCGCAAGGACTTTTGGCAGCCTGGCACTCCCCATGCCCAGGCAGCACCCCCATTCCCAACTCCATGCACTGCTGCACCACATCAGGCTCCTCCAGCGGCTCTGCGCTGCCATCCTTGGCAGGGAGAGAGCTCCTGCTGCCGTGCTCCTGCCTGCCCCTGCCTGCAGCTGCCCCGGGCTAACCCCAGGCCAGTTGGAGCAGGCCGGTCGGGGTGCCTGGACCTGCCTCATGCCCAGCAGAGCTGCGTGCCTGCGATGCCATGAGCTGCCATGGGCTCCCAGTGGGGAGGCAGGAGCTGGAGTGGGCAAAAGCTGGCACCCACCACCCTGCAGTTTCTCACAGCAGGCAGGAGCAACCTCTGCCCTGGAAGGGAGACCCCCAGGGTGCACAAGACCCTCATTGAAGGAGGACGCATGTAGCAGAGCAGAGGTTGGCGCAAGTGGCTGCGGCAGAACGGTCCAGGATCCCAACACCACCAACATCCCAGCCTGGCTTGGGCTGCAAGCACTGTATCCAGCCACCTGGGCTGTGCTGCAGAAACCTGGCTCAATACACAACACCTGCCCCTTGGTATGTCGTAGAGGGGCTGAGGCTGCTGCTCCTGCAGAAAACATGGACTCTCCCACCCCCCGTCTGCCACCCTCTCACCACGGGGCCATCCTGGAGCATAGGAACCGTCACCTTGGTGCAGGGTAACCTCTGCTACCTGACTGTGGGTTCCACAAAGCTGGGGCAGAGAGAGACCTCGCAAAAGGGGGGCAGGAGCTACATCCCACAGGGCCCCCCCAAGGAAGTGGCAGCAGAGGGGTGCAGGCAGGGTGTTATCGGTCGCCCCTGGGCAGGGCGGGTCAGGGCTGGACAGGGGCCAGCACCTGCCACAGGGGAGATTACGCCCTGGGTTTAACGTTCATCCTGATCCACGACCTGCCTGGGAGAAAAGGGGGTGAGCTGCAGTGGGAGGCCGGTCTGAGAGCTTTGGGGGCCCCTGAGCCCCACCAGCAGCCCTACTCAAACGGGACACCCAACACTGATGCACAGCCCACTCTCCCGCACCCCCAGGAGCATGCCCAGTGAACTTCCCAAAACCCTGCCAGCATCACCCCTACTGCAGCCACCCCAACCCTGCTCAGCAGAGATCCTGCGAGAGGGGCACACTGCTGCCACTATCCCCACTCCAGTTGGGGCCCAGCAGTCCCCTGGCAGCCCTGCCTGCTCCCCAGCACCCTCCCACCGGCACCGGCAGGAAACCACAGCCGCAGCCTGCGGGCAGCTGATAACGGTCACCCAGCCCCATCCTGCCAGCACCCCACCACCCGGGAGCTGTCCCCACACCCACAGCTCCCCAGGCCCAGTGCACAACGGCAGCCCCAGGGCTCAGTGTCACCTTGCAGAGCTGGGGGCTCTCACCAGCAGCGCAGCTCATGCCCCAGGACACACCGACAGCTGTTGCAGATGGGCACCATGCTCCCAAGTGTCCCAGCATGCTCCTGGCACACCATGCAGACCCATGTCTCGTGTGTTCTAGCAACATGGATATGGCGGCAGAGTCCCAGAGCAGAGTGGGGGAGGAGAGGGTGGCATGAAATTGAGTGATCTGACACAAAAGGGATGGGCAGGGGACACTCAAGCTGCTTCGGCTCCTGCCCTGCCTGGGGGCATACAGCCACCTGGCCAATGCATTCCTGGCCACAAGCCCTCCCGGGTGGCAAGGGCACCTCCCTGCCCCAGAGGTCCCATCCTGCAGGGGCATCCCTTCACTCCCCAGGGAGCAGCTTGTGTTGAGCAGGTAACAACATTCCTGGAATAAACTTGGGGCCCAGCGCAAATACACAGCGCTGAACCCGCTGGCACTGGTGCAGCACTAACCCATCCAGGATTCTCAAGGCAAATCCTGGGTGAGCTTGCACCGGCCCCAAGGAGCGCTGTGATGGTGCCTCACACCAACAACAGGACCCCTGAGGAATACCCTCGCTGAGCACCAGACAGCCACAAACCCATCCTGACCTTGCCAGAGTGTGCCAGAAGTGGGCAGGCAACACAGCACACATGGTCTCTACTGGCTGGGCACTTTGCTGCTGAGGGGAACAGGGCAAGTAAAATGTTTCCTCCAAACATCACTGGTAACATGAACAAAGCCTGAATTAGAGCATATGGATGTGCATGATGAGGCCTGGGGACCCCTACTGCTCCCCCCCTCCCCAACAGGCCCAGGGGCACCTCAAGGTGCTGGGCACCCCCAGGGCTGTTTGGCAGCCAGAGCCCACACAGGTCGGGGCTGCCTGGCCCCCCCGCCACGGCACTCAGCCTGCTCGCCGCCATCCTTCTCCCAGCGCATCTGTCGCAGAAGGCATGTGGCACAGCTCGGCCTCGTGACGGTGGGGGATGCACGGCGCCAGCTCGGCAGAAGGGAGGGATACGGCAATGGGCCGTGCCCTGGCTGGGCACGTCCATCCCGGGACCTGAAGCATGTGGCTTGGGAAGCTCTCCCTCCTGCCAGAGGGGTGCACAGGCTGGTTCTCTGCAAGGTGTCCCAGTGAAGGTGCTGACCTTGGGAAAGTTCCTTCCCTGCCATGAAGCTGGAGCCAGCCCTGCAGGGAGGAAGAACAGCTCCACTCCGCTTTGCTCCCCTCCTCCCCCTCTGCACTGACACCATCACCACAGGGGGAAAAATAATGATAATAATAAAAATAATTAAGAAAGAAAGTGCAGAGCATGCTGGGAGAGTGAAAGGTGCCCCCAGGGGTCAGGGCCCCGCTGGTGTCTGGATGCCAAGACCTGTCTGCCGGCCCAGCTTGGAGCAGCCCTGGGCACAGCACCACTGGCACCAGCATCGGGCAGCTGCTGCCCCAGCCTCTGCCACCTCCACTCTGAGCCCATTATGCTCCTGCTGCTCACCTCTCCACATCTGAGGTGGGGGGCAAAGCCCCCCTCAGCCCTCCACTGGCCCCAGCAGCTCCCCACCATCCTCGGGCATGAGAATGCGCCAGGTTCCCAGCTGAGCAGCCTCTCTGCTCCAAAGCTCTTGCAGAGGGGAAGAAAGGAGCAAGGAAACATCTCTGGAGGGGTGCGAGAGGAGCTGCAGTGGGGCAGGATGCAACCCCAGGGACGGCAAGGAGTACATCATCCCTCTGGGAGGGCACAACTTGGAAGGGGGGCAGCCAAAACCCCCCCGGCAGCAGCTCCCAAGCAGGAAACTCCTCCAAGTTAATGCAGCCCTGAAGAGCAGCCTGGGCAGAGCGGCTCATTAAATGTTTCTGGCTGGCGGGAGGCCAGCGGCAGAGCTTGTTTTTTCTATATTCCGATAAACAGTCCGGGGAGGGGAAGGGGGAGGGGGGCGCAGGCTCTGGATGTGCCACCCAGCCCCGGCGGGGGAGCGGGGGAAGAGGCGGGGGGGGACACGCACATTGCACGGCACCCGCGTGTCCTCCCTGCCCTGGGGCAGCGGGCAGGGGCAGCGTGGGGAGAGAGGACGCAATACATGAAGCCATCCACAGGGATACTCCCAGGTGAGGGGTGACCCCACGGCTCCCCGTCACCGCACCGAGGGAGGACCCCCCTCTTTGCACCCACCAACATGCCGATGACATTCCCAGTGGCATGGGGCCAGCTCCTGGGGAATACGGCGGGGCCCCACCATTGGCCGTCACTCGGCCTTCGCCCCGCCGAGGCGGGACCCCCGCCAAGGCTGGGGGTGTCGGGAGGGGTGTCGTGCCCCCGGTGCGGGGTGCCTGCGGGGCGGGTGCTGTGGTTGCTCGGCCTGGCTCGCAGGGAGGTTCACGTGACTTTCTGCTTGAGGAAGCAGCGCTCTGGCAGCTTCCAGTGGGAGATGGAGGAGGAGGAGGAGGAGGATGGGGGAAGGGGCCGCTTGCCTTCATAGAAACACGGCGGCGAGGCGCAGGCAGCGCAGGGGCGGGGGGCCGCCGTGCAGGGGCACCCCTTCCCCACCCCGGTTATCCAGCTGCAAACCCCTCGGCAGAGGCGGCTCCGGGGGAGGCACAGGGACCGTGTGCTGTCACAGCGCCCCACTGCCTCCAGCAGCCCCCCAGCACGGGGGTTCTGGCCTGGCAGGAGGCTCTCTTGGGACCACAGGGATGCTGCCAAAGGAGCTGGGTTGAGGAGCATCTCCGCTTGTCCCCCCACAAGGACCTCACGTGCCAGATGCCCAGGGGAATGGCAAAACCCCCTCCCCAGGGCCCCCCAAACTTGGCTCCCCCATCTGCTGCCCAGCGCCACGGGGACCTGGTGCTGGACAAGGTTCCAGCAGCCCTCTGAGACCCCTGCCCTGCCTTGTTCCTGGCACAGCAACGTTCTGCACCCAGCAGCAGGCAACACAGCCAGGCCAGCTGCCCCAAACTTGCCCCAAACTTGCCCCCAAGCCCAGGAATCCAGATGAGTATCCCTGTGGCAGCACCCTCCCAGGTGCTGAGACCTCACCAACTCATCACACCTCCGATGTAGTCCAGCGGTCTTGCTAGCCCACAGGCTCCAGAATCAGGAAGAAGCTTTCCAGCAGACACCCCACAATGGCCATGGTGGGGGGGCCATGCAGCACCCATGTCCACCAACAGCATTGCCAAGCCTCTCCAGGGACACTGTGCCTCACACCCACGTGCAGAGCTATGGCACCCCACAGACCTACTGCCCTGGCCCCAGGGGTGCTTCAGGGTCACTCTTCACAGTGCCACCTGCATGCCTGCCCAATGCCCCTGCAGCACCCTGCCTGTGGGGTCCCAGTTCCAGGCTGGTACCAGCATCCATGTGGTCTTGGGTCCCCGATCTCTTAGCACAACATATCTCAGCATCCATGCCATAAGAAGTCCAGCACCCATTCCATGGAGTCCTTGCCTCACAACCAGACCCCAGCACCCACACCATGGGGTTCCAATCCCACAGTCAGACCCATCCATGCTCTAGGGACTCCAGCCATTCATCTGGATTCCAACAGCTCCATACCATAGGGACCCCATCCCCATGGCTGGACCCAACAGCCACACCATAGTGACTAGGACTCCAGTCCCCACACCTTGCTGACTCCCATAGCTTGTCCCCAGCACCAGCACCATGGCCAAACCTCAGCACCTACACTGAAAGCCCTCTGTTGTAGTCGGTTCCCAGCAGCCTTGCCCCAGGAACCCAGCCCCATAACCAAACACCAGCACCAATACCACGGAGACCCCAGTACCAATACCACGGAGACCCCAGCACCAATACCACGGAGACCCCAGCACCTATGTCATGCAGACCCAGGGACCAATACCATGGAGATCCCAGCCCCACAGCTGGACTCCAGCACCAGCACCATAGAGACCCTAGCATTAATGCCACGGAGACACCAAGCACCAATGCCATGGAGACTCCAAAACCAATGCCATGGAGACCCCATGGATCTCCCGTAGCCGGAGATCCCAGCCCCAAAGCAGGACAGCAGCACCAATGCAGTGGGGATCCCAGCCCCACAGCCAGACCCCAACACCAACACCATGGGACCGCAGCCCCACAGTCAGACCCTGACACCACTGGGCCTCCCACCCCGTAAGTGGCCCCCAGCTCCCCACCCAGCCCCGATGCCGCGGGGACCCCAGCCCCAGGGGCAGCCCCCGCCCCGCGCCCCGCCGCCGCGCCACTCACCAGGGCATGCACAGCCCACTGACATCTTCACATGCCTGGCCCGGCCGGGGGTCGCTGCGCGCTGCCCGGGCCGCGGGGGTCTCGCATGGGCGGCGCGCCGCGGGCTCCGGCGCGGCGGGCGGCGGGTAGCGCCGCGGCCAGAGGCGGGCAGGCGGGCGCGCCGCGAACCGGCGGAGCAGCGGCGGCAACGGCAGCAGGAGCAGCAGCGGCGGGGGCGGTCGGGGCGGGGGCCGCGGCGGTGGAGCGGGAGCGGGGGCGGCTGCGCCGGCGGCGGGCGGGTGGGGGTGCCTCTGCGCGTGCGCGGGGCGTCCCGTTTCCCCCCCGCCGCGAGCGCGTGCGTGTTGCGTGCGTGCGCGCCCCCCCCTCCCCCCGGCTCGTCGCCGCCGCCGCACGCGCGCACGCGGCCCCCCCCCCGCAGTCACCGTGAGGGGTGGGGGGATTCTGGTGGGGGGGAGGAGGATCCGTGAGGGAGAAAATGAAGCGAAGGGGAAGGGGTACCCCCTCCGCTCCGAGGAGGCTCTCGGCGCTGCCCCCTGGGGTTCGCAGCCGTCGGAGGAGGAGTAGCGCTTTCCCCAGACCCCCGTGGGTGGGTGAGGGTCCTCAGGACTGCGTGGGCTCCCGGGGGCGGCGCAGTGCTGAGACTTCCATCCCGCCCCCCCCGACGGGGCTACTCTTCCCAGGGCCTGAGACAAACCCGACTGGAGGGACGAGTGCTCAGGGACCCGGCCCGTGGCTGAGCCCCGAGTGTCTCAGGGCGGCTCGTTGGGGTTTCCACCTGGGAAGGCCGTGGGGACGAGTAGAGGACGCCACGGCTGTTCCGCATGGAAGAGCCTGCTCAAGGCTTGTGCTTTTTGGGACCTTGCCAGTCTCCCAGCCCCGGGGCACGGGGAGGACACGGCGCTGTGGAGGTTGTGGGTGGAAGGGAAAGGGCCAGAGAGGACCGGGGGGCAGGAAGGAAGGGGGTTCGCAGCAGCGCTTTGCACAATCAGGGACATCGTAGCCAACATTTGCTGTGCCTTGTGCGGGGATGGCAGAGGCTGCCAGACAGGAGGCTGGAAGCTGCTCGGATCTGTGCTGCACGCTGTGCCAGCAGGGATGTGACAGCATCCCGGGTGAGGCCTGAGGTCGGAGAGATGCCAGGGCAGAAGGAGCAGAGTCCCATAGGGACAGCGTCTCCCTGGGGGCACCTGCCCAAGAGGACCTCACCAGGGATCCTGCCCCAGCCCCATGCAGCTCTGCAGGATCCTGCACACCGGTTGTGGGGCCAGAGCCCAGTCTGCAAAGGCAAGCACTGTCCCTCTACTGCCCTGCCAAAATGCAGCCCCAGCTCCACGGTGGGGAGCAGCTCAGTCCTGGGCTGAGCAAACTGCCCTGGGGAGCCAAAGCTCTTTCTTCTCTCTGAAGGGCCAACTCCAGCCCATTTGCTCCTGCCTGGGTGGAACTCACATTACTCTTCACTGAGTGGAGTGTCCTTTAAGCATCACACGAATTTTTGAGCTCTCCTTTGCAGGCTGTGCCTATTAGCCCTGAGCAAGCTGCCCACCCTGGGTGCTGCACAGGCTGAAACCGGATGGCCCTGAGCAGCATCAGGCTGTGCCTGGCCAGGGAGTGGTCACAACACAGAGAGGGAAGGGAGGGGAGCCAGGGATGTAGAATGCGCATTTTCCTTTCTGGATGTTGTTTTTCCTTGTGAACCAGCAGAAATGCCTGGTGTTGCCCTGTGCCAAGAGAGCATCCCTGCTGAGGATTGTACTGGGGGAGGGGAGGTACTTGCAGGTGGGATTCCCTATGGTCACACCCCAGGGACCCTATGTGCAAGGAATATGGTCCCACTTTGCAGGATGCACACCAGGCTAGGCTTGCTTTGTAAGAGATCAGCTTTGTTGTGCCACAGGGTCCTGCCCCACACAGGCACAGAGGGATTAGGCAGGTCACTGCATGCCCTGGATATGCCTCAGGGAGAGGACATGACAGGAGAGGAGGGTGTGGAGCAGGAGGAGGAAAGCTGCAAGGCTCCAAGGGGAACATTGTTCCACATCCTTGTCAGCAGGTCTCTGGGTGCCAGGTTATGGACAGCTTCTCCTCAGGCCAGTGGAGAGAGACATGGGCATTTCAAAAGTGACTTGTTCCTTGCTTTAGATGTGTTGAGCTCAGGGGAAGCAAAGTGTCCAAGGGGCAACCACACCTGCGCTGCAGAGAGCCTGGAGCACTTGCCCAGCCTCCCCTGCTTCCTCTGCAATGCCAGAGGCAGGTACTGGCCTGAGGAGCCTGTTAAATCCAGCAAAATCCCCCACACCCAGCGGTGTGCTCACATCCCCCCATGGCAACACATGTGCTCTGCAGCACTCAGCCATGGATCCATGGCCCTGGAGAAGGACACAGCAGCCTGCATGCTGCTTGGACGGCATTTTGGTGAGAGGTGCTATGGGTTCATTGGACGAGGAGGTGGAGGGGAGCAGCTCCCCGGACAGAGAGCCAGTTTGTGGCTAGGGAGGAGCCACAGGAGGTGGCAGGAGGTGATATGGGACGAGCGATCACATTTGATCCCTTGTGCCAGGGATAGAAGGAAGGAGAACAGCAGGATGAGGCTGCATGTGTCAAACATAGCTCAGCTCAATGACCAGGCACACAAGGCTGAGAAAAGCAGCTCTATCCTGTGGATTCCCAAGGGAATCTGGCCTGGGCAGGTCTGTGCCCCAGGGACTGATGTAGAGGCCAAGACAATTAGCTCCCCCCAGGCAAATCTGCAGAGCTCCAACCACATGTCCACACTGCACCTGTGCTGCTGTAAGCACATCTCTGAACCCCATGAGATGATCCTGCTGTCCCATCTGGAAGCCAGAAGAAGAGCCACAGGAAGTGACGGCACTCGAAGGGACCCTGGACTTCCTGAACAGAGGGTACCAAACAGAGCCAGGCCAAGCGCCTGCATACACTAGCATCCCTTGCCTTCCTGAGGAGCCAGCCTGGACAGCAGCTGTGTCCACTGAGCCGATTTTGGCTCCCTCATATTCTCCAGGTGATTTTCTGTGTGCCAGCTTTGGAGAGCAGCACAAGCCTAGGCACAAGCAGTGACTTGGGTATCCTGCCCCATCGCTGAGCCAGGAGGCTGCACGGCAGCTCACAGTGCCCATCCCTTCTTTCACACCCGATAGTTTTTTTCATCCCGCCTGTGCCCACCACGTGTGCGTGTCACCTCCACTAGCCCCACCCGAGGTTGAGCTGAATGGAGCACCATTACAGTACTGCACAGGCACCGGGAAGGCTCACGGCCGGGGGACCGCGAGCCGCTGCGCCCACAGCAGCTCTGCCTCTGCTTTCCGGGAATCGCGGGAACACGCGGGTCGGCCGCGCACACGTGTGGATCAGCGGGGCGGGCCCGCGGCGCCGCGGGAAAACGCGCGTCTGCCCCGCCCCCAGGGGGCGCTTCCCGCCAGTCCCGCCTGCGCCGCCCCGCTCACCGCGGGGCGGGACCGACCCTCCTCGTCCCCGCCCGCTATAACGATGGCGGCGAAGCCCGAGGGTGTGCCCGCCCTCAAGATGGCTGCCCGCGCTCCCGGGGCGGGGCGCCCCCTCAGGCCGGTGCCCGCCTCTTGGCGCGCGGCCGGCGGCGAAAGGGTGCGGTCCCGGCGTGCCGCGCGCGGGCGGGGCGGTGCGGGGGCCGCCGGGAGCTGTAGTGTGGGACGGGCAGCGGTCACGTGGCGTGCCTGGCAGTGGCCGCGCTGGGAGCGGAGGCGCCAAGATGGCGGCGCGGCGGGGCGGAGCGGTGCCCGCCGCCAACGGGGCTGGGGCCGGTGGCGCTGCCGCCGCGGCCGCTCCGCGGGGCCTGGCGAGCGGCGGAGCCCTGCGCGAGGCGCCTTTCCGCGCCGGCAGCCCCCTGCAGGTAAGGGGCGGTGGGGCGCGGCGGTCCGCGCCGTGACACGTGGAGGCCGGGGCGGCTCCCGCGGCGGCAGCACCACGTGTGCCGGGAGCGGGCCCGCCGCGCCGGCGGCGGGCGGGGGGCGCAGCACGGGCCGGCGACGACCCCGCTGCACCCGGAGTGGGGCGCCCTTTCTTGTGGGTGGGGGGAATGGGGTGCCCGGATCTCTCCCGCCTGAGTGGGGTGTGGGCGCGGAGATTCTGGGGCGGGGGGGCCGCCACGGCCACGGGACTCGGCGGGACGGGTGGCTTGGTCTCCCCTGCGGGAGACACCCTGGCCTTGGGTAGTGAGGGGCAGAGGGATGCCGCCCGAGTCATTTCCCCACGGTCCCTCCATCCCGGCGCCGCCCTCTGCCACCTGCGGCCGTGGGGAGCTTGGGCTGGCGCGGTTTGGGACACCGACACCCGCCGGTTTCGGTGGCAGGAGCTTTGGGTGCAGAATGTGGCCCGCGCCGGGCCAGGGGAGGTTCCCCGAGCTGTACCCGGAGCTTATCCCGTAGCAAGAAGCTCCCGCGCCGGCGGCAGGTGTGGGGAGCGGCGCTGCCGCTGTCACCGGCCTCAGTGGGCCCTGCCGGGGCTGGGCTGGGTGCGAGTGCGCTGCTGTCTGGACGGGGAGCGTGGGGATGCAGCACCCCAGGAGGGGACTCGGGGGCACCTGCGCTGTGCGTTTGTCGGGATTTTTTGTGGGAAGCCTTAGGCTTCTGCCTCCGACAGGGTCCTCCTGTGTGGCCGAGGGGCTGCAGGGGAGAACACCCCCCCCCGCCATCCCGAGCCCGGGCTGGAGGATGCCGACCCCGTCTCGCCCCTCCCCGACGCGAGCAGAGTAGGCTGCATATGGGGGAAGAGAGGTGTGTTCCCGGCTGATGTTTTCCGAAAGCAGCAGAGGAATCCACGGAGCATCATCTGGCTGTGCCGCGCTGACCGGGCAGAGCTCCCCGGCTTCCCGGGATCACCCCGCGCTCTTGCCGGCAGCTCCGGCGCTGTAAGAGCGGCCTTGGCAGTCAGCCGGAGACCATGGCCGCCCTGTGCTCGGGGCGTAGCCGCAGCACGCCGGGCACACGTGTCACCAGCGGCCTGCGGGGGCCTCCGTTGTCCCTTCCGGGGACCAGAGCAGCGAGCGCAGTGGTGTACCCTGCGCCGGGTGGGTGCCGCAAGAGCTAGTGGCCACGCTTAGACTGTGTCCATTGCAAGCAGTTAGCTGCAATCCCAGCACCTCGCGTGCCAAAGCCCACTCTGGGGCTGTGGGCATCCTCCCTTCTCCCCGGCAGTGCTGGTTGCTTGGGTACAGCGTGGCCAGAGCTGAAGCCTGTCCTTGAACGTTCCCGTGACCCTCTTCCCCGCTGCGCTGCTGTGAAGCAAACACAGGGAGCTGTGAAAGGCACGGGGGTTTCCCCCTCTCCTCCGGGTGAGGAGTGACAGGGGTCTCTGGCAGGGAGGAGAGCGGGCAGGGACACGGGAGCAGGCTGGGCTGGTTTGTACCCCCGCCCCGACGCACAAGCCAAGCGATGCTCAAGCGATGAGGGCTGCAGGAGGTGCCTGTCCCCAGGTGGATCAAAGGGAGTCACAGCCCAGGCCGGTGACTCACAGCTGTGGGACTCCTTGTTGCAAGGCGCTGAGTCAAGGGAGTCGAGGAAGGCATGCAAGATTGCCCTCCCTCCCTCCCGGGCTGCGGGCAGGAGCCGCAGGAAGAGGCCATTTGAGTGGAAGGGTTTTACTTCCCTCCCTCCAAATGTCCAGCGCTGATCACAGCTGGAAACCTCTTATTACATGCTTTCCTTGGGGAGAGCCAGCCCTGTGGCTAGATGGGCAGGGCTGTGCAGCCCCGGGGTGTCCCCCGTATCCCTTTGCCATCACCAGGCAGGGGTCAGATGATCCCCACGTCCTTGGGCTGCTGATGCTCCATCCTGCTGGCTGCTCCGGTGGCCCGGGTGCTTCTGCCTGCCGGTCATCGCTGACTCAGGGTTGCACGCCGGGGCTGGGTGTGTGAGCCTGGATGTTCTCCCAGTATCTGCATGAGGATTGGCCGGGAATCACAGCCAGGCTGCGCCTAGAGGGCTGCCAGCAGGCTCTGCGCCGTGCTCTGACCGACAGCCAGCACTGGCGAGGGAGGGGACTGGAGATGCTGAGTGGTAAAACTGCTCTAAAACTGCTCCATAGCCTGATCTGCATGGTGGGGTGGAGTGGTGTCCTGGTGTCACTGGTGGGCTCCACTTCCAGGCAGAGGGCCCTGGGAGAGGCTGGTCTGGGCTGCCAAGCTGCCTGCTGAGCCCCAAAGCACTGCAGACTCCTGGTCTTTAGGGCTCCCATGTCACAGACCAGGGCAATTTGGGATGAGTAGCTTCAGGGCATTGCTGTGGGTGTTCCAGCTTTGATTCCCAGCCTGGTCTTGGGGTGCCTGTGTTCTAAGGTTGCACAGGGCTCCTGGCTGTGCTGTGGCCAGAGGTGCCTGCTCTGTCTTAGCGGAGCAAGTCTGTGAAGAGCCCCAGGGACCAGGGGTTTGGGCATGTGGCTTTGGTGCTGTCGTATTTTAGAAACACCTATTTAATGAAATTCCTGCTGTCTCTCTGGTGCAGTTTACTGCTTGCTAGAAGAGGATTTCAAATTATTAGCAGGTTCTCTATAGGGACAAGGTACATTTTGTTCTGCATGGGCATAGGCTCATGCAAGCTGTGGTACCTACGTGAAACACATGAGCTGCATCAGATGTGCATCCCCCAAGGTTCAGCTGTATTCTCATGGTGCTGGTGCTGCTCCAAGGGCAGGAAGATGGGTCACAGCCTGCTCCCAGCTAGCTTTGGGAGGGAGGTGTACTCTCCCAGGGCTCTGTCCTTGGTGGCTTTATCTTCCCAGTCTCCATTATCTCTCTGCCTAAGCCCATCTACAAACAGGAATTCACATCCTGTCTCGTGCCGGTAACACATCCTGTGCTGCTGCTCTGCTCTGTATGTCCTGCAGCTCTGCTCAGCTGCTTTGCCCAGCATCTGGACATACTGCAGCACAATTGTGTGGCACCCTGGAGTGCGGTGCAAATACTTTCTTGAAGTTATTCAGAATTACCCAAGCATCCCTGGAGGTGGCTGGGGGACTGGAAAGGATGTGGGGTTGGGAATTTGAAGGAGGAAGAGTAACAAAGCTGGTTTGGTCCTGGATTGCAAGCACAGACCATGTCCCCTTGTAGCCTGCAGCAGAGGTATTGGGGTAGAACTCCGGCAGTGGCAGCTGGCTGCACCCCCGTTGCTGACTCCTGCACTTTTGTTATGAATTTCGTAATGGTTTTGGGCTTATCTGAAGCGCCAACAGCTGGAATTGGAGGAGCACGTGACAGTCCATGAGGTGGTGGGAGCCTGCCTGTCCCCTCCCTGTCCTACATGACCAGTGTGTGGTGTTGGGCAGAGCCTGGGGGTTTTATCCATTCATCTTTCCCAGTCATGCAGAGTGAATCAGGCAGAAATTTTTGGTGTGGAGGCATCCTGGGTAATCAGAAGGGTCTCAGGATGAAAGCAGCACAAGTCTTTGTGCAGTGGACTCCCCTGAAAGCAAGGGGGAAGGTCCCCTGTGCCACCTTCTGATCTGCAGCTGTGTCCCACCTGCTTCCCCTGCATGTTTGGGGTGCTTGGGGGTGCCCAGCCACTATTTGTAGTGCAGGTTGTTGGGAGCAAGTGTGTACTGCAAGGAGATCAGTGCTGGTAGTGGGGCTGTGCAAAGTGTTAACCTGGCTCCCCATGCTCCTCGACAGTGCTTTTCCATCGAGGAGGATGACCTGAATTTAACATCGTTGGATGCAGAAACCATCTTAGAAGCTGAAGAGATCCTGGGGACAATGCAGAACTATCTCGACTCCTCTGTGATCTCCATCATTGAGGATCTTTCTCTGAGCGAGGTGGGAGCTCACACACAGATGCAGGATGTGGCGGCCGGGCTGGCCCTGGTGGTGGCATGGGTGGGAGTGGTGGCAGCGTCCTCCATGTCCAGGTCTTGTGGTTGTATCCCATTGCCCTCTGAGACTGTCCCTACCCTTGCAGCAGAGCAGGGCCTGCCTGGATGCACAGAACGAGCTGTCCCTGCTGACTGCCATCACAGAGATCCTGGACAGCACGGATGATGAGACCCTGTCCCCCTTTGACACCATCATGGATGCCGAGCTGCTGACCTCGCCTCGTGAGCGGGAGAATCCCTCGGTGAGTTGGGGGGCAGATCCAGCCTGACCCCCAGAGCCCATGGAAAGATGTTCAGGCAGGGCTCTGCTAGATCCTAGCACGATGGTGCCCTGAAATAGTAGGACCCTGGTCCCCAGTACTCTGAGATGTACTCTCATGATGGTTCCAATGTGAGAGAAGGGCTCTGGGGGGGCCATGCCTTCGCCTTGGGTCTTTATGTAGAGCCAAAGATGTGCCAGAGGCTTTGGGGAGAAGCATGTCCCCAATGGGAGCTGTGTGTGTTGTGGGTGAAACAGAGCTGTTTCCTCTTGGGCTCTGTGGGGTGAAGCGCGTGGGCACTGTGGGGCTGGGCATGGCCTGTCCCCTCCAGCAGCATGGACCTGCCACTGTCTCATTTTCTGTCCATCTTTCCAGTTTCAGAAGTTTCTCACCTTATCCCGCCCTTTGCTGGAGTGCGAGAGCCCTACCCTGGAACAGCCTAAGACTCTCAGGCCTCTCAGCAGCAGCAGCAGTGTCTCTGTGGTTGGGAAGGTGAGCAGCTGAGCAGGGGAAGCTGAGGCAGCAGTGTTGGGGTGGTGCTGGGATAACTGTCCCTGCTGCAGCCCCCAGCCCCAGCCTTCCCTCCTGGCACAGGCATCCTTTCCAAGAAGAGATGCTTTTGCAAGGCACCAATAGCAGTGGGAGCAGGGTCTTCCTGAGGTGGTGGGTGCCAGGGACTGGGGATGCTCCCATAGGAGTGTCGGGTTTCCAGCTCTGTTGTGTCTTACTGGGCAGGTCAAATGTGTCCCAGCTTTTTGTCTGCCATGGGGCTTTGCTGTAGAGTTGCAGTAGACCCACAGTTGGCTGTCCTGGGGGGGGGCGCTGGTAAAAGCCCAAGAACTGATGTTTGCTGTGGTCCCCCTTCCCAGACTGACACAGAACTGGCCTGGGACCGTGCTGCTCATGGCCTGGAGGACCCAATGCTGCCAAAGAAGCAAGTCTGCAGCACCCCGAGGGTGGAGCGGAAGGTGGGCCGGCACCGAGCCCGAGAGCAGCCCCTGCCTCAGCGCAGTGATGGGGAGGAAGAAGAGGAGGAGGCAACCTTGAGCCTGGAGCTAGACAGCAGCATGGAGGCTGTGGATTTCTGTGTGAGCAAGGCTGGGGCAGTGCTGGAAGAGCATGAAGACCCCTGCATCATCAACACAGGTGATGTGTCCCTGAGTGAGCTCGTGAAGTCCATGCACCCCTACTGCCTGCCCACCTTCACTGTGTGCCTGGACCCTGACACTGAGCCTGTAGCCAAGGAACTTCTGAGCAGTCCTGTCTTGCTGGAAATTGTGCCTGGCGAGGGAGAGAGTGTGGAGATCCCTGTGGTCCTGCAGCCCTTCACTCCCAGCTCCCATGACCTGGAGCCCCAGCTCCTGGCAGCAGAAGAGAGTACTAGGGAGTCAATCCCAGAAGATCAAGGGGACCTGCCAGGAGCTCCAACCCAGGAAAATGGGGTGGAAGAGGAGGAGGAGGAGAAACTGCCTGGGAAGGAGCCTTCATGCAGTACCCCAGAGGGCACCTCCCCACCGGAGACAGCAGCACGTGGAGCCTCGCATCCCAACAGCAGCTCCTGGCACAGCACAGAGGCCCCAGCAGGTGGAAAACGTGAATGCTCTGAGAAGGGACGGGGCCGTGAGAGAGCAAGGAAGAGTCGGAAAAAGAAAGCAGAGGAGGACCAAAGCAAGCAGGCCAGGCCTGGCAGGGATTGTGTAGCCCACCGGCTCCGTTCCACTGGCTCTGGACAGCCCCTTGTCCAGCCAGCCATCAGCCGGCAGCGGGCAGCGTGTCCCTCTGTTCAGGTCTCAGACTTCCTGGCACAGCAGCTGGAACGAGCCCGGAAGGAGGGGCAGATGGAGCTGCATGCTGAGCGGGCACCGCGACCCCGGGGCAGGCCTCGGAGCACAGCAGGGGCCTTCCTGCCCAAGAGGGTGAAGCAGGAGCTGCAGAAGGAGCCAGCACCAGAAATGGGGAATGTGGCCCTGGAGAAGAACAAGACTCTGGTGCCCCTGGAGAAGACCGCACCAAGCATGGAGGGGCAGCCAGCAGCTGCATGTCCCAGCCTGACAGACCAGACTGAGAGCCAGGAAGATGCACAGCCATCTGCTGAACAGAGCAGTGGGGTCTCGGAGGCTGCCTCTCAGCCCCCAGAGCAAGGTGTGGGGCTGGAGCCTGCCCAGAGCCTGCCAGCAGCAGAGCCGAGTGAGGGCCTGCCTAAGGAAGCCAAACCCAAGGCCCTGAGCCTACGGGAGTACCGCATCCGCATGCTGCACCGTCAACCCAACATGGGTGGCAGCCAGGAAGGCAAGAAGGAAGTGGCCAGCAAGTGGCCCAGTGTCCCTGAGCCTCCGACAGAGCTGGCAGAGATCCCCTGCCTGGTGTCACCCATGCGCTCTGCCACTGAGGCAGATGGTGCTCAGAAGGGACCAGACAAACCCACCAGCCCTGCTGCTGTCCCTCCTTCTGCTGGCAAAGCTCCCACTGCTCTGACTTCAGCCCCAGCACCCACTATGGCTCCACCACCCCCATCAACGCCAATGCCTTTTGTAGCACCCAACGTGCCCCCAGCTGCTGGGGTGGCCCCCACCGGGATGCCGCCAGCCTCTGCTGGTGCTTATGCCCTTTACCCACCAGTGCCTTCCTGGCCCTGCTTTACCCCGCAGCCCATGGGCTGCCATGGTTTGCCCCCACCACCCAGTGCCAGCTCCTCCAGTACTTTTCACGTGGTGCCTGGCCTCCCACCTCCAGCCATGGCCTGGCCCCCTCCACCTGTGCCACCCCCGCCTCTGTTTGGCCCAGGTGGCCCCTATGCCCCAGTTGGATGGGCACCACCATCCTACTGGCCAGGAATCCCCGTGCCACCTCCGGTGCCTTCCCTTGCGTACAGGGACTCCGGAGCAGCAGTGCAGGTCACGACTGCCTTCCCAGCTGGCAGCCACCCTGGCACAGCCCTTCTGCATGGGCAGCCTCCTGCCACCCCTCTGCTCAGCTGCCCAGAGCCACCAGCCTTCCCTGTCCAGTTGCCCACTACCCCGGCCAGCGAGACGGGGGCTGCAGGTGGCCCGGCCAGGCCAGCGACTGGCAGGGTGTCAGACCCCAGGAGGCAGGCACGGCTGGCAGGAGAGAGCTCTCTCCCCAAGGCCCCTCTGACTCCAGCCCCAACCCAGCCCCTGCCAGCCCCCTCAGCTGCCACTGCCCAGCCCAGCAGAGTCCCTCCTGCAGTGCCAGTCCCCCAGGCTGTCCCCACCCAGCCTCTGGAGGAGCCCCAGGCTGCAACTCCCAACCAGGTCCCAAAGGCCCCCTCAGCTGCCATCTGCTGTCCAGCAGAGGTGTCTCCTGCCCCTGTTGTGGAGTCCCCTGACACCCACGTCATGGAGAAGGCTGCAGGGCCAGGCAAGGAGGCAGTGGAGAAAGCCCTGCTGGAGCCCAAGGCAGCTGCTGGGCAGGAGTCGCCTGGCCAAAAATCCACCTCCCAGGCTGTGGCACCACCACCGAAAGCAGGTCGAGAGAGCAGCCTTCCCACCAAGGCACCCACTGTGCAGCCATGGAGGCACCAGCCGCTCCTCAGCCCAGCCCAGCGCAGCGACAGCAGCAAGGACATCGTGCAAGCCTTCATCAGCGAGATCGGTGAGTGGGAGGGCTGCAGGACGCCGGGTTGAGTGTCACCCGCCAGCAAGGCTGCGGTGCTGCTGGCAACCTGGGTAGCAGGACCAGTTTCCTGGCACTTCTGGGGACGAGGGTGGCAAAGCTATGCCCACAGGCTTGCAGTCTCTTCCCAGTACTCTGCTAGGATGTTGCCTCCAATGGATGGTCTGGGCTAGCTGTCCTGAAACTACTCCCTTCTGGGACTGCAGAGCTGGGTGCTCCTGTCCCTGCTGCGGGAGACACAGAGCTGCTGCAAGCTCTGTCACTGCTTCTCCTCCCCAGTGCTTGCCCCACCATCCAGGGAGGCTGATGCAGGGGGAGAATGGGGCGGGGGTGCATCACTGTGGTGCTGGGAGAATTCTAGCTGATCTGACTTGCTGTGCTTTCTCCCTGGCCCAGGGATTGAAGCCACTGACCTGTCCAGCCTGCTGGAGCAGTTTGAGAAGTCTGAAGGTGCGGATCTGGCCTGCCATCCTCTGCAGGGCTCCCTCCATGCCATGCTGGCCTTCCTGGGCTGTCCATGCTCCCTGTGGCAGGGTGGTAGTGGGAGGGCTGAGATGCTGCTGTCTGTGGGCTCGTGTTACCCTGCCCAGGTGTTTTGTCCTGTCTCTGCCTTCATCTCCTTGGCCTGTGGAAACGCCTGGGGGTCTTCAGGGCAACCAAGGGGGTGGTGGAAGTATCTGTGAAGGAAAAGGGATGTGCAGCTCCTATCTTCAGGGAGCGGGGTTTCAGGTGCTGTGAAACCGCTTCCGAGCTGTTCCTGGGGTGCTCTGTGGCCCCCACTTGTTGCCACTCTCACCTACCTGTTCTCTTCTCAGCCAAGAAGGAGGAAACTCCTGTACAGCCCCCTGAGGAAAGGCAGCTGATGGGGAGCTCTGGGTGAGTACCAAGACCTTGGCAGCTGGTGCCCAGCGTGGAGCCCAGCAGAGCAAGGGCACAGGGCAGCTTTCAGTCCTGGCAGGGTTTGAAATGTGCTGCGGCTGTGTCCGTTGGCCCAGGAGGGGCTGAGTTTGTCACTGGACTGTGACAGAGCTGGCATTGATGGGGGAAAAACTGGGATGGGCATGATCGGGCTGTGCAAGTTTTATCCTTGCAGCTCTCTTGGATCTTCTGTCCTCGTGAACTGGCCAGTGGGGCAGATTGAGTGGGTGCCCCAGGTGTGGGGAGTGGGGCTGGGCTTTGCCTGCTGTGTTTGACAAGGCTCCTTTCCCATTCTCAGGCCCGAGACCCAGCAAGATGCACCAACCCAGCAGGACAGGAAGCCCCTGGATGGCCTGCAGGCCTCTGAGCTGGCCAATGTGGCAGGTAATGAATACTTAGGGCGAGGCAGGGGAGTCTGCCAGGTCCTGGCAGGGCTGTTGTGTGTCTAGGGGGCACCCTGGGGAGTGAGGGGGGCCAGAACATGAGGGAGCCCCAGCTGGGTGGGTTGCAGCAAAGGGCTGCTCTTGTAAGCATTCTGGTGTTCTCTCAGGCCTCACACCCCCAGCGACACCTCCCCACCAGCTCTGGAAGCCTTTGCCTGCTGTTTCACTGCTGGCCAAGACCAAGTCACCTGGGTCCATGCCCCAGGAAGGGACCCAGAAGACAACCAAGCTGATGAAAGCCAAGCCTCTGCCCTCAAACAAGATCCAGGTGAAGAGCATGGTACCAGGCCCTGCTGGCACAGCCCCCAGCCACGTCTGCTCGGGAGACCATGACTACTGCATCCTGGGTACACCACAGCCTGAGAGCAGCAGTATCCCTGGCACGCAGCCCCCTGCCAAGGGTGGCTCCCGCTGGAATGTCAAATACCACCGAGACATCACTATCAAACCCATCTCCTCCTTAACCAAACGGACACTGAACCAACCTGAGCCCATCCCACCAGCCCCTAACGCCACCATGGGGCACAGCCAGGAGCCCCTGGGGATGGCCTGCCTAGCTCCCCTGGATTATCGGACTACCATCCCCAACAAGGCCACCACTGGGTGTAGCAGTCCCCCCACCTCAGTGCTCCTGTCTCCAGCTGCATCCCCCTGCCGGGATCAGGAGGTGCGGACTCCCAGTGCCCAGCCCAGCCATGCTGCTGCCAAGAGGTCCCTGCGCTGCTACCGGAGACCCCAGGACTCACCCAGTCCCTCCACTGACAGCTGGAGGGTTGGCCGGAGCCGCGCCAGCCGTTCTTTCAGCTCCAGTTCGGATGGAGCTAGCGAGTCCTCGTCTTCGTCTTCATCCTCGTCCTCCCGATCCCGGTCACGGTCGCTCTCTCCACCCCCCAAGCGGTGGCGAAGGTAAGCAGTGGATTGTTGCTTGCTCTTGGGGCAGTTGTCCAGTGGGTAGTCAGGTGCACAGACACATCTTTATGGTTCTACTAGATGGCTGGATTTGTTCTTTTTGTCCTTGTGGCCCTTCTGAAGAGATGCTTGACTCTCAGAGGCTGGGGGAGCTGCAGCAACACCCTGCCCAGCCATGTCTGGCTGAAGCCCACATCTGGGCTGGTGTGCCTGCAAAGCCACGACTGAGCCAGGCTTCCATACTCCTTCTGGAACACCCAGTCCGTGCTACAAGTCCTTGGCTGCATCTTTGCTTTTGGATGCTTTTTGTCGGGTATTATGGCAGGTGTTCATATTTGTGCTGTGGGGCTGCTGCAGCCCTTGGTGCGCAAATGAGAGGAGCCACAGTGGAATTCTTGAGGGAGCTGGTGGAGGCAAGCAGGGAAAAACCTGTCTGCCTTGGCAGCCTCGGGGGCTCCCTGTTCTCCTTATGGAGGTGGCTGTGTAGGAAAGTGGGACACCTTGGTCTCTGTGGGATGCATTTCTTTCAGAGTCCTTGTGCATCTGAGTGATGTGCAACCTGTCCCAGCTGGGCTGGGAGGCACTGGAGCTGGTGAAGGGTTTCTCTTTCTGTCATTCTCCTGGTGTTCAGCCAGTTCTGGTGATGTCCCTGGGTATGAGGGGTCTGTCCAACCAGGACTCCTCCATAGATGGCCAGTAAATGCAGAGGCTGGAGCTGGAAAGAGCAGGTATATAAATGCCATGTTCCATGGATGTGCAGCTTTGGGATTGTCAAGCAACGTGTCTGGCAAATCAGCTGGTCTTGTGCTGGAAAATGTCCCCATGTACTGTGCCATCCTGACTTTCAGTCCTCCAGGAGAATACGTAGCAGAGCCAGGCAGCATGCCCTGCCAGGCTGGGGTTTGCCCATGGCAGGGACCACCTATGGCCAGCATGTCTGGAGAGGGACTGGGCTCCTGGCTGGAGGCAGCACAGCTTAATCCCGGAGGTGTTCCGGTCCTGCTGTCCTTAAGCTTTCCCTGGCCCTGCTGGAGAAGCTCTTGCAGTCTCCATTCACACAGCTGTTGAGCACAACATGGATGTGATGGCTCCATTGTTGTCCTGTGCGTCGTGTGGGGCTCAGCACAGAAGTCCTGGCCCTTCCCGGGCCCTCCCAGGCACAGCCCTGTGCTTCACAGTTCCCCCATGACTATTTCTTGCTCTTTAGAAGCTGTGCCTCCTGTGAGCCTGCTCTCTTTTCTCTGTGGCATTGGGAGCCAAGTGGAGCAACATTTCTGTAGTGTTGTTACTGCCCTGGCAATCTTGGGCAGAGGCTTTCCCATCCTGGGGATGAGTCCTGTCTGAGTGGGATGCTGGATACCATGGGGATGATGGAGGTCTTTTTCTCCTTTGGAGCCTCATGATGCTGGACAAAGGGAGGGCTCAGCTGTATCTCTCCTTCCCCCAGGTACCGCTCAAGATGTTCCCACAGCTCCTCCTCTCGCTCCAGCTGTGGGTCATGTGGCAGGTCCCGGGACAGGTCCTCATCCTCATCATCAACATCCTCCTACTCGTCCAGGTCCACGTCTCGCAGCCAGTCCCGCTCCCCCTCACCCCACAGGAGGAGTAACAGGTGGAGAAGGTGAGTGTGGCCACCCTGCAGGGGGTGTGAGCTCTCCTCAACCCATCTCCCAGCCTCCTGTGGAGGAGGGATGGACCCATTCCTTCAAGATATTCCTTGTGTTTGGAATCAATCTTCTGACACCCCCATGATTCCGTAGCTCATGTGTCTGGTTTCTGCCCTGACAGATACAGTTATGATGCACAGGACCACTACCAAAGGCAGAGGATCCTCCAGAAGGAACGTGCAATAGTGAGTGATGGAGGGCTGGCAATCTAGGGCTGGAAATTTGGGGGTCCACAGCCCCTTTGTCACTTGAGAAAGCCATGGGGACATAGCCTTGCCAGGAGCATTGCTGGGAGGCCCTGGCTGGGGCACAGTGTGGTGGGTGGCCATGCAGGGGGGTGCTATGTCCGAGAGGTCCTGCTCATGGCTAGGGCATCCCTGCCTGCAGGAGGAGCGGCGAGTTGTGTTCATCGGCAAGATCCCCAGCAGAATGACACGGTCGGAGCTGCGGCACCGCTTCTCTGTGTTTGGGGACATTGAGGAGTGTACCCTGCATTTCCGCTCCGAGGGGTAAGCGCAGTGGGGAGATGGGTCAGTCCATTCCCAGGGATGACTCCTTTGCCCTTTTCCCATTACTCAAGGGGATGGTGCAGACCAAGGGGGGTCAAACGTAACTGTTGCTGCTGATCTCCTCCGGTATCAGGGATAACTATGGCTTTGTCACCTACCGCTATGCTGAGGAAGCCTTTGCTGCCATTGAGAGTGGACACAAGCTGCGGCGCCCAGATGAGCAGCCCTTCGACCTGTGCTTTGGTGGCCGCAGGCAGTTCTGCAGGAGAAACTATGCTGACTTGGGTGAGTTGCACAATCACCAAAGTTGGGGGATTGGCACCCTGGGTCCTTCTCTCCTTTCCAGAGGAGTAGGAGTCCCCATCCTTGGGGTCAGTCAGGGTTGACAGCAGAGCCACATCCAGGAACGGTCCTGCCCTGAAGGGAGGTTGAATGAGGGCTCCCTGTCTCCCCACCACTGTGTTGGAGGCCAGCCCAACTCTGGGTCTAGAGGCTGGCATGTGAAACAAGATAAGAAGTTTGCTGTGGGAATGACCAGAACTGTGCCGGTGTTTCCATGGGCTCAACACAGCCTCTCCCCATCTCTTCCAGATTCAAACCGGGAGGATTTCGACCCAGCTCCTGTCAAGAGCAAGTTTGACTCCCTGGACTTCGACACTCTGCTGCGGCAGGCACAGCGCAGCCTGCGGAGGTAGCGACAGGCAAGGCGGAGCACCCGCCCCCACTTTTATACTTAAATACAAAAGGCAAAAAAAGTATGGAGAGAGAGATGAGGTTTTTAATAAAAAGAAAAAGGAAAAAAAGAAATTTGTTTTATGACCAATATTTAAGGAGGACGGGTTGTTGGCCTTCATCTGGAGCGGTCCAGGCAAGTGGCAGCCCTGGGCTTGCCCCAGACATATAATAAATGCGGATGCCCAAACAGCAGCACTGCCTTGTCTCCTCCTTTGTGTGGGCTATTCCCAGGTGTGGGTTCAGGCTGTCCCCCTCTCAGGACTCCAGGGACTCTGCGGTGATATGGCCCTATGAAATATTGCACAGATTGTGGACTGGGCACAAGAGTGGGGCAGGATTGAGGTCACCAAGTGTATCACTGTCACTGTGGCAGCCCACAATGGCCTGGCACGGGGTGAATGCCTCTCTGAGGACCTCTCTGACCGTCTCTTGGGCTCTTCTGGCTGCAGGGCTTGGCACCCCGAGGCTCCCAGCCGTTTTGGGGGTCACCTGCACCTCCCGCGATGGCCACGGGGGGGCAGTGCAAGATCCTCCACCGCTGCTCCCGTCAGTGGGCTGGGAACAGACTGTAGCCCTTGGCCAGAACTCGGGCAGGGCTCCACTTGCTCCGAGCCAACTGCCCTGTCTGTCTGTCTCTTTCGAGCCTGCTCCTTGGCTTTGCTCTGGCTTGCCAGAAGGAGAGGAGTGACATCTCATCTCTGGATTTCCCCTGAGGGAGAGGTGTTTGTGTGACTGTAGAGAGGTTACAGCTGTGTGCAGTGTGATGGTGCTTGGCAGGAAACGATGGACAGTGGCAGGGAGGGATGGATGATGCCTTTCTAGGCCCCCTCAGTGCATTGCAGCTCATGGAGGAGAAGAGCGATCACAGGCAGCCTCCAAGGGAGTATGCTTGGGCCTGCTGCCAAGCATCTTTCCTGCACCCTGCTCTTGTGCTGGCAGTCAGAGAAAAGCCCTGCCTTGGACTGCTTCTCGGCTGGGACAAGCTTGGGAGTCCCTTGCAGGTGGAGCTGGTCTCTTGCAGGTGGCAGTGCTAACTGGAAACCCCAAGCTGGCACCAAGTACCCTGGCTTCAGGACTGGGACAGGGTGCAGTGGTGCCCATTTGAGCCCCCTCTTGACACACCCTGAGTTAGGGAAGCTTGCAGCTGCCTAACTGGGCAGTGCAGAGCTGGGAGGGTGTGGAGAGAAGCGATGGGCAGGGGATGGACCCCCATGCCACTCCCACGGTTCCTCATGGTGTTTGGGGTGGGAGGGGGGTGGTCGAAGTCCCTTCAGATCCCTTCCTTGATGAAGGCAGCACCTACTCCAATAGTGTGAGAGCAGGGAGGGGAAGAGGGGCAATAAACCTGGGGGGGGTTCAGCCAGGCTGATGCTGATGTTGCCATTTGGATCATGTTCAAGGCTCTGAGCCCTTTGTGGCTGTGCCTGGGTGCTTCGCAGCAATCTTATGGTCTGGCACTGTGGCTGGAGCCCATCTCTTCCCTCACTGCTCCCCTAGATGGAGAGAGGTGCTCCTGCTCCTGCCTGCAGTGAGGCTGCCTGCAGGTGGGCCCTGAGCGAGCTTCCACCCTGTTGTCTCCTGCCTGGCCTTGGAATTTGCACAAGGGAGAGTCCAAGGAGGCAGCTGCAGGCAAGGGTGTGAGCAGGATAGGGGGAGGCAGGCAGGGGGCTATTAATCAGTAATGCAGTTCTTCCAGGGACATCGAAGGAGGGGGTGACAGCCAGAGCCCAGTGGGGTCTTGTGGGGAGGATGTGTGTCCCTTTCTGTGAGTTCATGCAAAGCCCTGTGGCTGCAGCACACCTGCAGCCCCTCTCCTGCCCAGAACTGCTGGACTGATGGTGGTGCTGACCAGCATCTCCCTGGTCTCAGAGCTGCCACAGCAGTACTGAGGTCATGTGGATCCAAGTAAGTGTTACAAGGAGAATGTCTGTTAAACCAGCTGCGAAAATACTCTCAAGCTGTTGGGTGATTCAGGCCTGAGGAAGGGTTTGCGTGCCTTAGAGCTGGGGTGGTTTCTACAAACACTTTAGGTGATCTGAAAGTTTCTTTACAGCCTTTCCTTGAAACTGTGGTGCAGCTGAAGAGGCAGGCAGGAGTGGGGAGTGTTACAGGCAAGGTGGAGCTGGGCATGGGGGATGTCTGCTGTCAGCAACCCCAGGAACCTCACGGCATATGCTATTCCATGCACCTTAGGTGTGTGCATTTGGCCAGCCCAGTGAGCATGGCGTCACCTCAAATATGTGTGCTGCTGATTGTTGTGTGAACAAGGCTGTGTCCTTGTGTTCCTACAGCTGGGCTGCACATGGTCCCCTCTCCTCCCACTGCTCCTGCGGGTGAGGAAAGGCAGGGGGTGTGAAAGCGTTTGTGTTGCCAAAAGAATTAACACCCTGCTGTTGTGCCCTATAAATCTTCTGAGTGTTAGAGGTTGGCTTTATCCCCCTGTGTTATAGTTTAATGGTTTCCGTTAGCAATAACCTGTCCCTGTGTTCTTGGTTATTGATTTAAGGTTTGTTGTCAAGGGTGTGAGAGTTGCAGAAAGGCGTTTTCCTGCCACCCAAAGGCAAAGGCACTGTTGCAAAGAGGAGGCAGGAGTGTGGAAAGCAGTGCAGAGCTGGCTCTCTGGAAGCATGGCTGCTGGCGGGAGCTGTCTGGAGAGAACTGGGGACAGTGGCAAGGAGCAGCATTTGGAGCACATGCCTCACCCTGTCAGGCAAGCCAGAGGTGAGGAGCAAAACTGAGGCTTTGTAGGAACCCCAGTTCTCTTGGAAACAAATTCGCTTCACCATAGGACAGCCGACCTTCCTCCCTCAAGCAGCAGCATCCTGTGCTGCCTGTGTGAGTGGCTCTGCCCCTAGGTCCAGCAGCCCATGGCTGGGAAACACACAGAGGGTGTTTTCCAAGAGGTGACTAAGCAGAGCTGGGGTTTTCACTCTGTTTCTCTTCAAGGCACTCTCAGCCTTTCCCCTTCTGTTCCTGCTACAGACTCCAATCTCCAACAGTTGTCCCTTCCTGCACCAGGCCCTGCTATCTACAGTCTTCTTCTGGAACAAATATCTAATGGATTGATGCTGATTTCATACCTTCCTTCTCCCTTTCCCTTTTCATTCTCTCTTGCATTAGTATGTTCTGAACATGATCTCCAAGCTAGAAAGCAGCTAGAAGGGCATCCAGATTGGTCTTTCATAGTGGGTAAAACCTGCAAGATGAGGGGCTTGTGCTCTGTGCATAAACTGGTTTGGACCCCATATGCAGAAGGCAGTGGGGCAGGAGGAGTCTGACAGCAGCACTCCTTGCACACCTCTGCCTGGGGCTGAAGGCTGCACAGCCCTTGTGCTCATTGCTTTGCAGAGCTCAACATTTCCTCAGCAACAGCAGAGTCCCTTATCCTCAGGAAAGGTTATTCTGGGACTACGAGCTGGGTGCTGCCAGGTGCGGAGCACCCACATTGCTGTGAGGTGGGTGTGCTTTCCCACGCTTAGGATATTCACACTTAAGATGTTCAGCATACTCATCCTGAAAGCTGACAGGGACCCCAGTGGGCAGAGGTGCCAGGCAGGAACCTGGTTATGGTCCTTGCTGTTGACACCCATTCCAGTCTCTGGGACCACCAGTCCTTGAGATTCAGACTTACTCAACACACCCAAGGGCTCAGAGCTCCTGACCCAAAGCAGAGGTTGCTGCTGTGGCATATCTGTGCCTCCCCAATTTGGGCTCTCTCCACCAGGAGCCTCACAGAGGTACCCAGCTCCAGGGTGCCTGCTGAGAGTGACCACGGCAGTCTGGTGCTGGTATTGCTGCAGGCAGGCTCAGAGGAGCCCCAGAGAGCTGGGAGAGGTGCTCATGCCACTTTGGCATGCAGCATCTGCAGGTTTGGGGCTCCCTCACTCTCACCACACCTACTCTGCTCTCTTACACACCCCTCATCCCAAATCCCTGCCTGCCTGCAAGTAAGCCCTGGAGGCCAGCCAGTGGTTGTGTGTCCTTTAAATCTGTGTTTGTACAGCTGAGAGCCGGGGTTAATGCCCCTGTTCCCTCTTAGAGCTGCTGCTGCAGTTACTGTGTTTGTGTTCGCACCGGGGCAGTCCTCCAGCATCACCCTGTAGTCCAGTGTCTGCAGCTGGGAGTAAGCATGCAGTGAATATCCTGTTGGTGCCTCTAGTCTGGACACCTGCTCCACTCACCCCACAAACCAGGTGCTGCAAGTGCTTTCAGACTCCTCTTAGAAAAAACCTGCAGCTGTAACATGCTACAGGAAGCAGGCAGGGAGATTAAGGAACCATTGGTCTGCAGCTTGGCGATGGCAGAGAATTCATGAAAAAAAATTACATAGGATCTAGAAAATAGATGTGAACTTGGGGAAGTAAAAACCCAAAGCGAAGAAAAACAAAACAAAAAGGCCTCAATCAAAATCACACAAAAACTGCAACCACAATTTTTCTGTCAATCCAGGAAAATTCCCTCCTGACCCTAATCTGGCAAGAGCGTTAAGCCTAATGTGTGAGCAGACCTCTGGGACTGTAATGCTAGGAGCACCAATGCATGAGACCTAGAGCTTGCCTTTAGTTTCCCAAAGGAAGGAAAAACTCGGTACCTTTAGAAGCAAATTAAGAGGGAAATTGGTTATTCTTCATCATCACAATGACCAGCAGAAACCTGGAAGCCTGGGGTAAAGCAACACCTCCTCCAAAGAACCTTAGCACTGCTGACTCCAGGATCTGTATTCCAGGCTGAGCTGCCCATTTCCAGGGCTCCTTCACTTACGAATTAATGGAGGGAATTCTATCAAACTGTGTGTTAAATTGATCCAGGTTTTTCTGCCTCATTACCTTTCTTGGAAGGCTGGTCCAGAACATCAATCCTGACAGGGGTATAAACTCTCTAATTCACCATCTAAATTTGTTAAATATTATTTGCCATTATTGTACATTTTACATATTTTCTTAGCATTTTTTATTTACAATTTTCTTTCAGTGGTTCTTCAGAAATACATCTGTCCCTTTTCAGCACCTGTCTGGCCAGAACAAACCAAACTCTTATAGTAGATTCTTAGTCACCTTGTGCTTGTTTGTCTCAGCATCCAAATAGTTTTTCTCTGTGCAGTGGAAATTTATCCTTCCTGGATGTAGAACTGCAAGTATATTCTGGAGGAAGTCTCACAATGCCTTGCGCAATGGCAATAATGTTTCTGTCTCTGCTAAAAATAACTTGTCTGATGCATCCTAGCATAGTGCCATTCCTTTTTCACAGAAGCATCACGCTGCTGCTTCATATTCATCCTTCAGTGCAGTAAGGTCTTTTTATTCCTTTGTAGCCTTCATTTCATCAGTTTATAGCAAATGTCCTTGCTGCTAGTCCCCAAGTGTTTAATCTGCCCTTTCTGCCATTAAATTTCACCTTACTTCCCTCATCCCTTGACAAGGTCAAGGTCCCCTTCTTCCCCTATGAGGAACTACTACTCTCAGCAATTGCAGTACCTCCCAACCCTCTGCTGCCTCTGCATTTTGGGAGCTTGCACTTGGCTCTTCTGAAATTACCAATGGATTTACTAGCCTGAATTTATTCTCAGAATATGTGGTTAATATCTGTCCTGCAGCCTGGTCATGCTTGTGTCTAATGCAGCCTGGACAATTTCTCTTGTATCTCCTCTCCAACCTTGGGATTGATCTTCACCTTTAGCAGCAGTTTCTCCTGGTTTGTAGTGCATCATCCTTAACTCTGAACTGAGTGCCTTAGTCTAAGAAACTGGCAGCCTCATCTAAAGGATTATTTCTATTGTGCTGTTCCTGTTTCCTTAGGTATCTCCTCACTCTCCGTGTTCCCCTCATCACCTTTACTGAAACAGAGTTAAACTCACTTTTGAGGTTTGATTGCAGCTGGTTCATTTCTCCTCTCCCCTCACCTCTCTCCTTGCAGCTCTGCATTTGGTGTCTGCTCCTCCCGGCAGGTCTGTTCCCTGACTGATGGAGCAGGCTCACCATTCACTGAAGCCAGGTCTGAAATGATGTTGTGTTTTACGTTACACTGAATCGATACAGAAATCTGCTTTCTGTCTTGTCAGAGGATATCTGAGCACTGCTATTCTGGCACTGTTTACTGCCTGGCATTCACTGTGAAATTAAAGACTCCTATAATTGCACAATTCCTACTCTTTATTCGTCTTGTAGCCTTGAAGACAGCACAGTTTATTCTCAAGGCTACATCTGGTGTGTGTGTAGCCAGCCCCTGAGAATAACTGTGCAGGGTCCTTTCTACCACCCTTTCACACACCTCCTCAGGACGTATCTTATCCATGTCATTCCCTTTTATGTCCTTACAATGACCTGATTTGCTAGCAGTGCTTCACGACTTCCTGCTCTCCTCCTACCGACCAGGTGCTGCCAGCCAGCCTCCACTCCTGCTTATCTCTGCGGCTTTGTTCCAGGTGGCACACTCTGCCTGTGCCAAGTGTTCCAACACATGCTGGGATGCACTATCCTCTGGCTCAGCACCTTTCTAGTATGCCCACAGTCTGGCTTGCCTGATGTGGCCACAGCAAATGGCAAAACTTGGGGAGAAGCCTACAAAATCAGTAGCACAGGCTGTCACAAAATCTGAGGAGAAAAAACTTGTACTGGGAAAGGATGAGGGAGATAAAGGACATGGTGCTTCCAGTTTAACCTCAAAAGATTCTGGTTAGGTGACGACAGAACCTTAGGAGATAATGCTGGTAGGACAAATGGATTTAACACCTCTCAGCTTAATCCAAGGGAAACCCACCAGTCCATGTGAAAATGCTAAACAAGGTAAATTGAGTGTTACTGGAAAGCTTAGTCGATGGGTGAGTTACAAGGTTGTGAAATCGTGTATGGTATCAATATAGCATACAAGCTCTGTTCCCAGGTGAACTGGTGAGTATTAGAAACTGCATCTTCAAATAGCATATTTTTAGAGGCAGGAAATATGTAGAGAAGTAGCAGAAAATACACTTTCTCAGTTACCAAGAGACAGTTGGAGCTTGTCCCTAAGTAAAGCTCTCTCCTTCAAGTACCTGGGGGTAAAATGATTCCTGAATCCCACTTATTAACTAGAGCAATGCTGCATAAGCTCAGGAAACAGGACTTTACCAGCTCTAGCCATGCAATCCAGAGCATACATGCTTGATAGAATCATTCAAATAGCCTGGAGCACGACCATCAAAGGACTTGTGAAGTGCACAAAGAACATTGATGGTGTGGTGTAATGAAGATGTGGAAACTGGGCAATGTCTGTGTATCAGAACTTCCAAGACCTGAGATTGCACTTAGCATGTAAGCAAAGCACTTAAATTGTTATAAAAATGCACATTAAGTGAATAAGAGATGATCATAATGTTTGGGGGAACACCTGGTATAAGGAATGAGGAACTACTTCAGGCTAAATTTGGCTTTGAAGGCTGGCTAAGGGACAGTTAGACCTCACTGTGATCCATTTTCACCAGTGGACAAGAATGAGTTCTACTTACAGTCTCACATGAGTGAAGAGACCTGCAGGATGTATCTGCTCATGAATTGTAGCTGGCACTGGAGGAAAATGAATAAATCAGACTTCTCCGGATGCTGGTGGAGGCAGACTTCAGAGAAGGCAATGCTATTAATGGCCCAGATAAAAGGAATAGGTCAGAGCAGGACAGGATCTCTGGAGTGCCAGTAGCAACCAGGGAAAGAGGGGACAACAGCCAACACCATTTACTGCAATGGACAGCTGTTCTCTTAATCCTCATCTCTATCAACATCTCTAAACATCTCCATGTGATAGCAAGGTTGGTGAACCAGTAACCCCTCCCAGATCCACAAGCTGGGCTCAGTTTTGTCTTTGTTTTCTCTCTCTCCTGGTGCTTTGACTAGTGGCTAATTCCTCAGACCTCAGTGCTTCCCATTTGACTATTCACTTCAGAGCTATCTATTAATGAAATGTGTGTAAGTTAACAGGGACTGAAACCTGGTCTGGGACCCTCAGCCACCACCTTATTATTTCAGCAATATTTCCCTCAACATGCTTGAAGACACATGTTGGAGTGAGGCAGTTACAAGGCTGGACCCAAACTTCAGTAAAAATTTTACATATACCCATTGCTTTTAAACCACAGCTAAAAAATGTTTGGATGTGCACAACTGAGTTTGGTGATAGTAGCCTCTAGTCAAGGTCATTTTTCTGCACTGTTCTTCCCTTAAAGCTCGCTGTTGGGCCCCTGAGTCCCTGTAGGCTTCCCCCTACTGTGTAAAACATGTCTTTATTAGTAATCTTCATGTTTTTAGAAAGCTGTTCTTTGAAAATTAATTTGGCTGCCTTAAATGTGTTGGGTTGTGGGGTTTCATTATTTTTTTATTTAACTTGGCAGAATTTGGGATTTTCTGTATTTCTTCTTTGGCCATGCTTATTCTTTTTGAAGTTTCTTTTCTCTTTTTTCCCTTCTAAATGCCATCTTTTTTCTACTGATTAACTGTGCCAGACTTGGGATATTTATTATTTTAGGTTGTCGTTAGGATACTTCGAGTGATGCCATATTTAAAGCTTTAAATGAAGGGTCTCAATGTCATTGCAAGCATTTGTCCTTTCATCAGCTTCTTTAAAATCCTCTTTAATTACTCTGCTGACTTCTACACTTATTCCCTTTGGAAGGAGAATATCCCCATTTCCCTTTTAAATTACATTGCACTGCAGTGTACTTTTCTGTTGCTTTTTCCTCTCCTGCCATAATATTGGATTTGAGCACATTGTGTTCCTAAAGACAAGGTGACTCTTCATTATTACATTTCAAACTCCCTCCTATGTACTGCTTGTGACTAAATCAAGAGTTCATTCTCTACTTGGCTCCTCTGAGTGGTCATTCTAAGAAATATCCATTTATGAGGGCTAAAAATGCAGTCTTTGCATCATTCTTTGACATGGTGTCTACCCAGTCCGTATGGGCGTAATTAATGTCTCCCATTATCTTTAAATTTTCTCCCCTGACAACCTCTTGAAGTCCTCCAGTTGCTTTTCATTCCACTATCCTAATCAGGTGGTCAATAGTGTATGCTCAGTATCACTTAGGCACATGTCAATGCATAATTGCTCTCTAGTAGTTTAAACAATATCCCAGGTGTGCTTTTTTCCCCCTCCTTTCCCCCACCTTTTCCTCTTTCTTTCTGGAATCTGGACAAATACTCTGCTACTAGCCTGAATAATTTTCTGCGGCTTCACATCTTGAGTTGCTACTCTGGCAATCATTTTCCTCCTGAAATGAGACAAGACCTTACATTGGCTTGGGTGGTTTTCTTTGTTTTGTTTCTTTTGTTGTTGTTGCTTTTTTAAAATAAAATTCACATGTTTGATGTCTAGCTCTGGGCTTTGCTCCATGAAAATGTTTTCTTTCACCAGCTGTTTCTTCAGTTTGTTGAATATACATTTGTTACTTGAAAGAAAACTTTTATCACCTAGGAGAAGGGCAGAGATATTTTCTATCTGCATGCAGTCCCCCACCTATTCTGTAATGCAAGAAGCACTTTATGGTCATTGCTTGTAAAGATCAACCTACTGTGTATGAAGACATTCAGCTTTTTTATACCCATACTGTTCTTCCCAGGGTGATGGGTATGGTGATCATATTTCCTCAATCTCCATTCAGAAACTGCAGTGCATTTTCCACTTTTCACTTCTTGATTATGAGAGCCAGCTTAAGCACAACATAGCACATTGCATCAAGTAAGTCAGTAGTTTCATATCTGAAAGGCTTTAAAGTTCTTGATTAGTCACTTGTCATTGAGCCTCCAGCACCTCCCTCATGCCTTCACGGTGACCACAAACACGTTTAACATTGAGCAGAGTTTTGAGTGCGGCTGTGAGTGCAGGACATGAACATCTGAAGCCATTTTGAGTGCTGCCTTCATTCTTGCAGTGTATATGTATAGAGGTTTTATGACGAGCAACTTAAAATTTTCAAACTTTTTGCACCCTTCATTTTGGGGACACTGCACCTCTCAGGTTGCTGGTGTGGAAAGCTTGTAAGGTGCAACTGCTTGTTCTACTTGCTTGTCTCTTAGGATGCACCAAGCCTCCCTCTGAGTTACCTGCATGCTTAGTTGAATTAATGTTTTGTTGTTTCCTGTTTCTACAGCATTTATAGTTTTGGCCAAGCTCCTTAATGAGCTGACACACACAAAAATGCCATAGTCTGCTAATCACTCTGCTAAGAGCTTTGGAACTATACTGCAATTTGCCACCATTCTTAAAAATTTCATAGAATCAAACCAAAGTTGATAAAGTTCCTATGAAATTCCTGACAGTCAGTAGTGGCACAGACAAAAAATAGCTGATCCTGTTCCCTTAAGTGAGGGAAAAGCAGCACCCAGCAGTTATCTGTTCCTTTGGCAGCAAAATGGCTCATCCATCATGCACATATATGACCAACGGTGCTGCTTCACATGGATGTCTCACGCTTCGTGTGTGCCAGGGACAGTGGCACTGGAGCAATGCATGCAGAGCATGAAAACTGTCTCAAGTCATGCTGCACTCTTAAGTCAAACATTGCAGACAACTTGGCTGTCACAGCTCTACCCTGGTTTCAGGTGAATGTTTCCTTGTCCCCTAGAAACAGTTAGAAGCTGACCTAGTGTTCACCTTGCTGCATCACCCTTCCTTTTATTACAAAGGTGATCTTTTTTAGTCCATTTATTCAACCGTCCAGCTTTCCTGTTCCTTTAATGGGGATAAACTCCCTGCTGTAAACCCCAGATTACTCCCATTCACCTTACAAATCTATTGCTTTCTATTTATATTAATATTACAATTTCTGACAATACATTGTCTCTCATGCACTGAAATCCATCCTAAACGTAATGAATATCTCTCTGCTCTCAGGCTGATAGTCTGTCCATCTCTAGTGAAGCTGCTATTGCATGTGACAGTAAATCCCTTTGAAAAAGGGATCAAATTGCATCCCTCTTCATCCATCCTGCACACACTCCATAGTGCTTCTCAGGCTCCTGCCCAGCAGTATAAATCACAGTGTTGCCCTAACTGCTATCTGTGGATGATTGTGTCACTCCATGCCATTGTCAATGGCCTCTTGTCTGCCAGTCTCATCTCTTGCAGGATGTACAGTTGTGCTCATTGTGTCAAAACATGGCCCACAAACTTTGCTTGGATGGAGTGACTTTTGGTGCTCAGCAAATACTGAATATGTTGTTAAATGTTGTCCTCCTGCTGACTTGGGTAGACTTTCCAAAGTGCAGTGTCCCTTTTGCTGGACACTCTCCTTTGCCTGTGATCAGTCATGGCCTCCTCCATGATGTCACTTTCTGCCTTGTTAGGTTTTATTTCAGTGTAGGCTCACATACATTTGTGTGAGCTCCTCCTTGCAATGGGCATGACACAAACATTTGGACTTGGCTTGCATTACTTGAACTGTGAATCCAGTTTGCCACAGGGAATAATCCAATCCTGGCGAGAAAACTAAAGAGTTAGTACCTCTCTCTCTCTCATTGCCATAAATCATTTAACAAAGGCAATATATTGGAATTATGCCACATTCCTCAGAAGAAGGTATGTTCCTCCTTAACTTTCAGTGAGGTCTCATTTGTTGCTCTACTTGATGGGACATAGTCTGTGTTCACTTCTGCTTGGCTGGGGCTTCTCAGAGGATTGGGTCACTCTTCATTCAAAAGCTCACAGAGTCTGGATAGAAGCCGAGTTGGTGTCATACGATAAATATACTTTGCTTATGATGGGCAGAGGGTTACAAAATTGAATTTGTGCCTTGTTCTCACTTCTCTTTGTTCATATTTGTGCTTCGGTGCTTCCTTCCTGAGACTGTGGTACCTCTCATTTCTACTGGACAGGTATCTTTCTCACCTTTCTCTGCTTCCCATGCTATCTCTCCACAGCAGGAGCTCTGCCTAATCTGGGCCCTCTCCAGTACATGAGGTGTTACCCTAGGGAGAAATCCCAACTTCCTGGTCTGGCGCCCACGACAAGGGCTGACTGAAGCAAAGGAAGCTACAACACATCCACGGATTCTTTTGTACCCTGTCTCTGAGAGATCCATCACTGACCTGTAGGTTTGCAAGCACTTGGCAGGGTGCTGCTGCCTGGAGCAGATGCACAGAAAAGGTTTTGCTGAAATAGCCCAGTTAAGAAAGAGGATAGTCCAAGGCTGCTTGTGCAAGTCTCACTTTACTGCAGTTGGCCCATTTCATTCAGACATCTGCTGTGCTGATGGAGGAGGTGCCATGTTCAGAACGGGGTTGCCTTGAACACCAGCCACACAGGAACCAGTCTGTGGCAAATCAGCAATTTACAGTCTATCCCCTTCTCCCATTCCTGTGTATTCCTTCTGCAGGACCACAGAATCAGGCAATTAATGGGCAAGAGGGTAAATCATGCTTCTGCTGAGTCCCATAAAAGTCATGTGATTATATAGGGCCATTTTTAACTCTCACTACTTCCCTGCCTCTGGCATTTCTGCAGCTGTAATAATACTGGGTGTGGTGCAAGACTGTGTGAGAAGACAGGTTTCTGCTCAAACATCTTTCTGAGTATTTTCTGTTCTTATGGCAAAACGGATGTTGGAGAGACTTGCTGTAGGATCTGCCTTGAAAGTCTTACCTCTGAGATGCCAGGCCCTGCTTGGTGTTAAGTGAAATTGTCTGCAGCTCATTAACATCAAAGCATTTTCTCCACTGGTCTGGGCGGCTCAGTAGTAACCAGCAGATGGACCAGAGAACAGCTACACTCTCCACTAAGCTCTGCCTGCAAACAATTAACATCAAAGGGGAGCCACTGTGAAACGGGGAAAACAGTGCTCCAACTGCAGCAAGTCTCATGGCTCGTGGGAAATGGGGGAGTGCCAAAGCTGTGTCCCAGCTAGAGAGCTTGTGCTGAGATGTTTGCAGGAGCAAGTACAGGAGTGGCTGCTGGGGCATGCTGATGGTCCTGGCCAGGAAAATGGTGGATTCACTTTGGTTTGAACAAACCTCCCTGACGGTGTTGGTGGCAGCATGGTGCAAGCTCTGGTTTATCAAACTTGGTCCAGTCTAATTCTAGGATCAAGTCAGATCTGCCCATTGCTTCAGTAGGTTCATGATTGCTCACTTAGTTGTCACTCTCGATGAGACTCTTGAGGCCAGTCCCACCATTCTTCATACCCTTTTTCTCCATTTCCCTGAACACAAAAGTTTTAGCTTGTGATTCCAGATGCTGCTGCTCTTTTATAAAGTGGACCTTGGCCCTTTGTTTGCTCTTCCCCACAGGAGGCCTGTGGTATTAAACCATTTTTTAGATTACAGGACTGTTGCATTTCTCTAGCTCTCAAACAGTTTCTCCTGCTTTATGTACTGGATCTTCTGGTTCATGCTTTCCTCATCCTCTTCCTCCCTGTTTTGGTGGTGGGTAAGAAATCCAAACTGTTGGTATTTATCATGCTAACAGTCTGTAATTAGCCCTGTGGAGGGCAACATGTTATGGAAAATGAATGAATTTTTATATGGGTCCCAGTCAGGAATCAGAAACTTTATGGTAGGTTCAACACCAACACAGGGTAGAACCATGTGGCTGTCTCAAAGAGTTTGCTGTCTAAACATCAGTCTAAGAACAGAGGATTGCAAAAAAACCCCAAACTGGAACTCTCTAACAATTAGTGCTGGGAGTTCACCCACTGCTCTGGCTGCTGTGCAGACTGCAGACAGAAGTTACCTGCTGGAGTTTAAAGCATTCATGTTGCAATCCCTTTGTTTAGATTATCTGCCTTTCAGGGAATACATACTTCTGTGATTAGTACAGTGCCTAACAGACTTATGAACTCAGGCTCTAGTGAGACACATGTCTGGGCTTTGAGTCGAAAGAAGACTCCCCACTTCTGGATATGAAGACATGCAGACCCCAATGGCTCATCACATTAAAAAAGGGGTGGAACAAAGACCAGGATATCACCAGCAAATGGAATGAGATGCAGCTAAGGAGACCATTCCTGAGCAAGGGTGCCCAAAGAGCTTTCCCACTATTTGTGGCATAGAAATTCTCCATAGGTCATGCTTTCCTTTTTTTCACTGCTAATGGCATTCAAACCAGGACTGGGATTCCCTAAACCTGTCTGCTCTGCTCATGAAAACAAGCTACACCTTGCTGCCTTGCACGGAAGCTGCATCTTGAAATGGGCTTTTGCCTCTTGCTGCTCTGGTTGCTGTCTGCTATGGGAAGTTCCACCTTCTACAGTGAGAAATCATCCTCTGACTTCCTCTACGAGAGAATTAAGAGCCAATCAATAACGTGTTCTTATGCTACCATTGGCCTTCAGATAGCTCTGTCCACCTTTTCCCCACTGCAGCTTCCCTGGTAGATTGGCAGAGCAAGCACACTTTGGGTTTGCATTCCTTTTGCTGGGCTAGCCAAACTGAGCTGTACTGATCTCCTTTTGTAGGACAGGTTCATTGCTCTCCTACCTGCCTGCACTAAGAGACTCTTGGAATTCCCTTTGAACAGGACAGGTGGCTTACTGCAGCTGCAACAACACCCAAACAGCCAGCTCGAACTGTTCTTTCTCCACAGGAAATACCTTATCGGGGACATCCTAATGCAGCTGCATTTGACCAGCCAGCTATGCACAGCCAACTTTGAGCTCTACGCTTTTCTAACTCCCTAATCATGTGTGGCTGGGCAAGGTGAGGGTGATGGCTCTGGTGGTTAGGTTGGGGAAATACAGGCTCACAGATCTTAATCTCTGGCCTCATGGCAAGGTTTGGAGTAAGAGATTTCACTTTCCAATCTCATCCCCTGAGCTTGAAAGAAGCTGGTGCCAATGTTCCTGTCCTCCTGCACAAGCACCAGGCAGTGCCATGCCTTCTCTAGACTGTCAGTGCATTCCCTGCTTGCTGTCAGAACTGGTGTTACTGCATCACCAGTGCCCTTACAGCATCTGAGCTCACCTGGAGTGAAGGCCTTCTGCTTGTGGTGCAAGGCTGCAGCACAGGCGGTGGCTGAGTCACGGAGCTGTCAATGCGGGATCTCCCAGCCACTGCAGGCACGTGCCTTCCCTTTGCATCATGGCAAACAGACCTGGGGGTTTTAAAACTACACCGCGGAGCAGATGAGGAGGTTTCATCTCTTCCTGATGGAAAACTATGTGGCCCCTTCAGGGTTGGAATGTCCCCTCAAGGAGGGATTACAGCTCTGGGCACAGTGACCCCTCAGGAGTGGGGTGTCCCCTCAAGACACAGTGACCCCTCAGCGGTGGAACGTCCCCTCAGGACACAATGACCTCTCAGAACACGACGACCGCCCAGGGCGTTGCCCCTCCCTCACGACAGGCTCCGGAATTCCACAGCGCCCCCTAGCGGACCGGTGCAGCGGCGCCGCACGTGCGAGCCGCTGGCGGGCTGGTAGCGCATGCGCGGGGCGGGGCGGGCGCCGGGCGCGAGTGGGCGTGTCAGAGCGCGGCGCGCGCGGCCCTCCCTCCCTGCCCCCCGCCCCGCCGGCCGCCACCGCCCCCGCCCCGCCCCCGCCCAGAAGATGGCGAGCCCGTGCGGGCGGCAGCAGTGCTCCATCCAGAGGCGCGGCGTCCGCCACCAGCTCGATTCGTGGCGACACAAGCTCATTCACTGTGTAGGTGAGGGACGGCGGCGCGGCGGGGAGGCCGGGCCGGGCCCCGCGGCGGCGGGAGGCTCCGCCGGAGCGGGGGCCGTGAGGCGAGCGGCGCCGCGGCCTGCGGGCCCGCCCCGCTCCGCTCCCCCTCCCCGCCGGCCGCCGTGAGGCGCCGCGCCGGGCCGGGCCCCGCCCTGCGCCGGAGGGGGGGAGCCGGGAGGGGGGTCCTGCCCTGCCCTTTTGTGCGGCCCCTGTCAGCGCCGCGCCCGCTCCTCCCCGCTCGGCACGGCCCGGCCCGGCCGCGGCCCCTTCAAACTTGTTTACGGCGGGGCCGCGCCCGGCGGCGGGGAGCGGCCCGCCTGTCACTGCCCAGGGGCGAGCCCGGGCCGGCCCGCCTGCCCCCGGCCCGGCGAGGCGGGAGGGAGCGAGGCCGCGGAGCCGGCGGGAGGAGCGGCGGGGGAGGCGGAAAGTTGTGGATCGCGGTGCCGGATTGACGCCGTGAATCCGGAGCGGGGCCGCAGGGTTAAAAGGATGTGTGATTGCTCTTCTGTTCTCCCCCCCACCTCCTTTTTTTTTTTTTTTTCCCCCTCCTCCTCTCCTTTGCGCGTTTCTTGTTGGGTAGGCTCCATGCAGTCGAATGTTTGGGGTTTTGAAAAAGAAGTCCCTTTCATCTCGAGTAACTTTTTCCATTCAAAAATACAGATTTTGCCCTTTTCTCTTTCTCTAGTAGGAAATTGAGATCTTTTCTATGCGTCCCAACATTCACATAAACGTCAGCTCTAGGCCAGTAATTCAGTGTGTGTCTCCAAAGAAAAAAGGTTTGAGAACAGTAGACTGTGAACTTGCAAAGTAATCTTAAAAATCCCTGCCTAGAGCATTGGTATGTTTCATCTTGTTTGGCCTTCTGATTCTAATTGAGCACAAATCCTCGTTTTATTTTTAAATATGCAAATATGGCCATAATCTGCCAGTGGCTGCTCGGCATAGGTAATCTGTAGTAACAGTCACAGATTCACTTTAGTTCCTTGTGTGCAGAGTTAAACCTCTTATTGTCAGTTAGGTCAGCATCCCAGTTCATTATCAGGGATTTGAAACACCATTTTTGGTTACACCAGGATGTGTAACTGCTGCTGTGTATATTTTTGACTCCATCTAAATGTTTAATTTTCTGCAATATAAAAGTGTGCTCTAGATGCTTGTTAACTTCAGATTAATTCAAGCAATTAATTTATTTTATGCATAAAGCAATTGAAGGACAATATGTTACTGAGAAACTCACACTACATAAAAGTGTTGGGTTTTCTTTCCAACGAATAATTGCTATTTTTAGATTCAGTTTGCGGGATTTTATTTTGATTCTATCTCTGTTACATTCTATTCCACCTCTCATTGAACCAGATTTATTTTACTTCTATCTCCTTCTCTCAATTCCTCTTTCATCAAGCTGCTGGGGTTCAGCTGTTCTAGTTCTTTTTAAACTCCCTATTTGCAGCATGTCATCTTCCTCTCAGTCCCTGCTGCTCTAGCATTGGGTCCTTGAATCCTCCAGTGGAGCTGTCCTACTGCTTGGAGTTTAACTAGATAGCTGTGAGGAGTAAATTTGGAGGGAAAGAAAGAAAGAAAGAAGGAAAAAACCAAAAAAGAGTTTCAAAGCTGCTGTTGAAGATCTTTTGTTGGGGTGAAATGCAGGAATTGTCTCTATTCATTGTGCTGCTCTTTGGGAAAATTCTGGGTAGCTAGAGAAGTTTATGTCATCTACACACTCAAAGAAAACACTACGTTATTGAAGTTCTTAGCAACCCGAAGTGCTAAAACTTAAACCAAACACCCCACCTCCACCCCCATTAATACACACCCTGTTCCATTTCCCTAAAGCCATTTAAATTGCCAGCTTCTCGTGAAGTTGCTTTCTCCCCTTGTGCCCTCCATACTCTTCCTCATACCTAAATTTAATACGTTTTCTTCCTCCAGAAGATTTCCCTCTCTGAAAGTCCCTCTGTGTGTGTTTAACAAAAGATACTGTGAACACTGTTAAGCACAGAATTGTCTGGGGTTTTTGGGAGGTGAAGTACAAAACCATTTAAGAAAAATAAAGTCCAAAGTGTAACAGTGCTCTGTGACTTTTATCTTGATGGCACTATGTCGTAAATAGTTTCAGCTTCAAATTGATCAGCTTTATGAGGTTTCAGGATCTGCCCCGTTCCTAGTATGAATCTTGCGTAAATTGTTGGGTCATGTAAATGTGTTAATTGTTACCTTTTTTGTTTTCATATTTTTATAACATTATAAAAGGTTTATTGCACTAGCCCAGGATCTCCAGCTGAAGTTATGTTGTGAATCTTAACCCCTTGCTCTAAATATACTTGTCACCATTTTAAGTGAATTTTGACAATATTCCTCGAGATTTAGAAGTAGACTGTTAAACTATGTAATGTTCTGTTCACCTTGGCCGTTTGTAGAAATCTGTGAGAATTTTTTCCTGTAATAAACACTCTGCTTTCCACTATTTATGTATCAGTATGGGAAAATCTTTCATGTTACTTCAGAAATATTCATTCATATTTAGTTCCGAAAGTAAATGAGGCATGTGGGATTTTCTGTGTTAACATCTTTCCCTGAAAAGTCATTCTAATACCACACCATGTGGCATTCAGAAAAAGTATACCTGTGGTTTGAACTAGTGCATTTGGCAATAAAAATGGCTTGAGTAATTCACTTTCCTCTCTTGTTTCTTGGTTCTGCAGTCAGCTGCTCCTTTGGACTGTGGGTTCATGGCAATTTGTCAAACTAAGCTTGTGCTCTTAAGGGAGCAAAAACACAGAGGGTCTGACAGACCACCTGTCCAAAAGGAGCCGATTCAGGGGAGCTGTCCTAGCGGAAAACATCTTTCGGAGGGAGTAGAATAATTTTCTGCTGGTATAGTTCCCTGAACTGGCTGGCTGTCAGGTCAAGCAAATACCAGCACTCGCACAAGGAAATGTGAGAATGCAAAGCTGGTGGAAAGGAAAAGAGTGAGAACACAGCAGCAGAGATACAGATCAGCTTGAACTGTCACAGAGTTGCATCTTTGGTTGTCCCAGTGTGGCTTTTTGTGGGAGATAGATCAGTTCCCTGAGCTATCTGAAACCTCCCTTCACTGTCATGCATTTCATCCCCTTTTTGTGAGGAGGGGAGGTGGTGAGGCTGGTGGAGCTTAGGTCTGTGAGCAGTTTTGTTGATCAATGATGAAATTACGGCAGCAGCCTGTCATGGCCTGGATATGGAAGGAAGTGTGGAGAAGGGGTGTTTAAGCTTTCTTAGCAATGAGTTCTAATGGGACTGTGGAACCACAGTGCAGGGGTAGCTGGGACTGGCACCTGGATCTTGATGCCCTGGTAGGGCTTTATAGAGACACAGTGTGTCAGATGATAACTATTTGATGCTGACATTTGTTTTTTCTGTACCAATCTTGAGTGTTAACATCTTTTTCAGTGGTCAAAAGCAGATACCGAGAGACAAAGGCATGTGGTGATTTTAATTTTTTTTTTCTCTCTCCCAGCCTCTAATCGTCTTCTGTTCAGACACTTGCTGAGTTTGAAATGGTTGATGAGGTTGGATCTGCTAAGGAATGGGGAGTTTGAGGAAGGAAATAACCCACAGATCCCTGAAACCCTCCTGACACCTTTTATACAGGCAGTAATAGCATGGCAATGCTGTGTGGTCACTGGAGTAGTAGTGTGAGGTGATTGCATGCATTTCTTCTAGCTGGTGATGCTTGGCCCTTTGTTAAATATTAGCTGTACTCTTGGAGACTCCCTGACTGAATTATGGTCTGTATTGGAGGTGTGGGGGCAGGGAGGGAATGGTTCACTACTCTTCAGCAGTGATCCTAGTTTTGGGAGTAAGATGAGGATTTCAAGGGAAAATCTGTAACATTCTTATAAGATTTCCAATCATCTTGAGCTCTGCCAGTGTTTCATTGAAATGCTGCTTAGCTGTTGATTTTACTCTTATGCTGTCAAAATATGCTGAAATAATTGCCTTTTTTTTTTTTAAGTTATTGTTGCTGATGAAATACTGCAACCTAAGTACCTGATCTTTTTCTGTTTAGTTCATTGTATAGTGGTGGTCTTCTGTGACCTTGGATATTTAGGATTAAAGTGTGGATTCTGAGAAAGAAATATGATATATCAGGAAGTGTTAGAAGCTAATAATAATCAAGAGAAGGTGTATAGCAGTTGAATAATTCTGAAATCTTTATTACTTTTCTTATCTTGATTATGGCTCCTGTATAGCTCCAGCCTGTGTGTGATATGAATTTGCTGCTGCTTCTAAACAGTTAGCTGTGTTATCTTGTTTTGGAAGTAGGCTTGAGTCTCCAAGTGTTTAACGTAGTTCTAGTTCAAAGGTCAGATTGTGTTTCTTTGTTCCAAAATGAGAAAGCTTATTTGTAGCTGTGATGTTGATGAAAAATAAGAATAAAAAGCAAGTTAAAAGTTTAAATGTAGGGCTGTTCTATACTGGTATTTGTTTTAGATACACCCCCAGCCTTGTCCCCAGCAAATGTGTGAGTGGTACTGTTTGCCTTATCTCAACCTGCGTGCAACGTAGCTGCAGCTTGTGGCTTTTTTTATTAATATAAATCCATTGTACAGCAGTGTTACAGTATAGTAGCTGAAGGCTTGTTCAAGAAGATCTGTTCTATGCTCCAGCCTTTCTGCTTGTTGGCAGTATGAATAGAGGGAAGGAGAAATACCCTTTTATGATGAAGTTACGCCAGGAAAAAAATCTGAGGCAACTGTCATTAAAAATAAAAATCCTTAGTTGTAAGGAGTAAAGTTTACAGTTTGATATTTAGCTTTACTTTAAATGTGCATGGAAGGATGGTATGTGTCTGAAGAACAGTAGAAGTTGAACTGTGGGGGATGAATCTGTTCCAAATACCTCTTTGAATTCACTACAGATCACTGTGGATTTGCCCTTGTTTCCCTGCTTGCAAATGAAGAATAACTTCTCTCCTTTCAGGGACGATGTCAACCAATTAAAAGCATATTCAAAAAAAGTCTTGATAATCACTTTAAATTATACCATCTTGAGGTCTACTTCTGATGTCTATGACATGAAATTTCAGACTAGGCCTAATCATTTGGTTTGTTTCACTTTTCAACAAAAATGTATTTTAATTTGTGTGAGGTAAAAACGGTCATTGCAGGGTGGGAGGTTTCCTTCTTGGGATATGTTTGTCCTACAGGAACTATAGATGTTTGGACTTTTTAACGGAGAAATAATGACATTCAGAATTCATCCGCTCTAACGGAACTTCCAAAATTAATTACAGTAATCCATTCCAAGCATGTAGAAAATAGTAAAAATCCACCTAGATAAAATCTTTTTAGCATTTTTGTTGGGATGTATATATTACAGATTTACAGTTTCGTGGTACAGCACCATTTTAAAAAAGTACCTGAAGGACTGCTCCAAAATTTTAAGCCATTTCTTGATAGTTTGTGCCCTATGTTGATGGTAGGCCAAATACTGTTATGTATAGAAGTCCAATAACTGCACTTTAATTGAAAATGGGAGATAAAAAATCCCAATTTCCATGCTCAGTTGTCTAAATCATTATTGCGTGGTACTTTCATGACTCAACATTCTGCCATCTTAGGCTATCATACATCCAGGCAAGTATTGTCATGTGTCTTTATGGGGGTTTTGGGGTTTGTTTGGTTTTGGTTTTTGTTTGCTGTTTGTTTTTGTCTGAGAACTTGTGTTCTTCCATTGCTATTGTAAAACCACAAGAAGAATATTTCCTAGAAGTCAGTTGAGGCAAGGTTTGAGGAAAGACAGGCCTTTAATAGGGTTAAAGAAAATTAGCCCTGTAGTCTTACAGGTTGGGACAGAGCAAACACTACTGCAGTATTTTACTGACTTCCAATCCTCTGCTCATCCTTCTATGTGTATATGTTTTCAGTCTTAAGAGGATGAGGCTTTGGTTCTCAAAGGTTACTGGGATGGATATTTATATCTCTGAGAAATACACAGCTTTTGGGATTGTCTGAGGGCAGGGTTGGATGGGATGGGATAGGCTGAGCCAGTTTAGGGTCTGCCTCTGGCTAAGAGGGGTTGTTAGTGCTTATTTTTACTAAACTGACAGAAGTCTGCAAAACCAGCTAATCTTCTGGTGATGCGTAGTAACCTGAGTCATCCTAGCTGGGAATGAGATGATCAGGAGAGCTCATCTGAAACACTTGATGGGATCATATCTCTGGGGGGAAGGGAAGTGGGTAGAATAGCCTATTCCAAAGGCACAAAGTCTTCTAGTTTGTATCTTGTTTCTTGTAACCATGTTACAGACTATGGTTATGTTTGACAGTAGTGCTGTCTAAACTGGCTTAAATAGTCCCCTCTGTTCTAGCGCAGCTATGTGTGGCAGCTTGGTGAAACAGTTCCCTGACTAGACCTGACTGGAAAACTATTTTTTTAAATTTTTTTTTTTTTGCTACAACATGTGCAGAGGAAGAAGTGGCAGAGAATGAGGAGTTGAGACTATTCAGCTGGTATTGTAACACATGCAAAAATACATCTTTCACTGAGTAGGTGTTAATTTTTGTGTGCTTCATGTTCATTACAGAAGCAGGAAGATTGAAGCAATCTCCGGCTTCATGCTCCCTCCCTGATAATGAACTGTGGGCTTTGCTTTCCCAACCAGTTCCTCTATTAATAAGTTGCAGCTTTGTACCACCTCTCCCCAGTATCTCTGCAGGCCTCTGGGGTTTCTCATTTCTCTCTGACAAATCTATGTGGCCATTTTGGGAAATGAGAGCTTCAACTTCTTTCTTTTACTCTTGAAGAGTGCCTTACTGTTATTTCTCTGGATGTCTTTAAGTCAATTACCTTTTACCTCAGATTTAGTTCACCTTGTATGTTGTGTGTAGTACCACATGCTCTTTATGGTGAGTTGACAAAAAACTGAACTCTCAAAGCTAAGCAGGAGATTTGAGTTACGCATCAATACTGCTGACACATGAAAGAAGAAGTGGAGGTTATGGTTTTGCAACATTTCTGCAGGACACCACTTCCTCTGCAGTAAAATTGCTATTAGATGATGTCTCCATCTGTTTTTTCCACTCTTCTTACAGAGAAGAGGAAAGATGGTACTCCTCTTACATTTTCTAGGAGGGGTGGCAAAGTGGCTGCACAGGGAAGACTTGCCGGAAGACAAAGGATGTTCCTTATGCCCTGAGGACCACGATATTTTATGGGAGGGAGTAGAGGGGGAGAAAAGAGGACTGGACAAGAGCCTAGTATTCATTAACAAAGGAAGCTTTCAGAAGCTGAATCCAGCAGTGTGGAAAGACATCAGAGGCCACCAGTCCTAACTCTTGAGCTGAGTTTACTAATGAAAACTTTTCTGGTTGTCTTTGAATGTTTTATGCATACAGTTATAGTACAGGTGTTTCAGTGTGTAACTGGGGAGATGAGTCCATTGGATGTCCTTTGCCCTCTGCTGCTGCAGGGGTGGTGGTCATTTTGAAAATAGAGTAACTGCCAAAATAGGAAGAGGAACAGGTAGTCAAGAGTCAGAGTTCTTCATTTCTTTATTTGTTTTTTTGTTAGTTGCCCTAACAAAAGGATGTGAAAGCTTCACCCCACAGCCTGTAATTCCCCACTCTTAAAACTTCAAGGTCAGTTCTTAGTCCTGAGGCTCCTTACTCTGTGCTCCTGTACATGTCGTGGTGTCTGTAATGAGTCTGTAGCAATGCGCTGTTTGGCTCCTTTTGCTGCTGTGTTTATGTGACAGGAGGCAGCTTGCTGTTACCTGTGTAATAAACTTTTGAGTTCAGCCTGCAGTTTTGCAGAGACAGGCTAGTTCTGCAGCTGTTAAACTTTCCACAGCAGTTCAGATGCACAGAGCTCTTTGGTGGTCTGCCTATACTTGCTGTGCAGACTAACATGCAGGTCAGTTTTGAAACTTTGTCACAGATTAGTCAGAGTAATGGAGTAACGTGCTTGTGCACTTCAGATGGGGAGTCTTGTGATCAGAAGAGTCCTCACAGCCTGTGCCTTGTGTCCTGTAGTCTTGGGCTCCTGGAGAAATGTTTTTATATATTGGAATGCAGAAAATGGATTTGCTTTGGTTTAAACAGCAACCTGGCTTACTTCTTGCCTTCTTTGGCAGTTATTTTGTTCTCATTGTGAACAAGTTGAAGATAAGCTAGTGTTACAGCAGACCTTTGTCTCAAGTTTGGTCATCTCCTGGGTTAAGATTTGTCATTGTGGCAAAAATGATGAGAGCTGCTTTCTAGGTGGTGCTTTATCGTGGTCTTTAGATGCGTTTCTGAAAACATGCTGTTGTATCCTTTGCCTAAAGAAAATTTTTGCAGGAGTGGATGCTTAACTTCCATTTTGCTCTGCAAAAGCAAGAGAATAAGAAAGCATGGAGGTAATTTCCTTTTCTGATCTAAACAAACTTAAAAGCAATCTTCTTAAAGCAGTGATTCCATTTACATCCTTCAGAATAGGAGGAGCATTGCTACCTTATCCCTAGCTTTCTCTCCTGTTTTAAAGTCATTAGTGAAACTTAAGTTTCTGTGATACCAGAATGTCTCCTCTGGGGTTTCTCTCAAGGGTCTTACTTTTATCTTATGAAGAAAAAAGCCATCTGACAGTGTTCACTTCCAAACGAGCAGTGAAAAAACCTCTAAAAAAAAACTACTGCACTTTTATGTCAGTGATCATTTCTTGATCTAACTGTCCTCTTTGCTAAATAAGAGGAGTGTCCCTTGCTGGTTTTAAATGTCCTTTGGAAAAGTTGTGCTCTTATTCAACTGGAAATGGAAAGTTTCAGTGACCTTAGTGGTTATTCTTTATATGCATGTTGTACTTTACTATCTTTCAAAATATTACAAGATTGAGAAAAGGATGAAGATGTGTGAGGGGAAAAACTAAATGTAAAATATTAGTTATGTGGCGGTTTAGATGGATATCCGTACTTCAGAATGTGTTGTGTAAGACAAGTGCTCTGAGTTTTTGTCAAAATGGAGTGTCAAAGTCTCTTGGAGGGGGGAACGGTAGTTTTTTTCCCTGAAATATTTCTCATGAATGTTTAGCTTATTCGAACTTATACTTGGTGGGCAAAATTGTATCAAGTATAACTGGATATATAACAAAATTGTATCAAGTATAAATTTGGTATTTCTGGTTAAATGCCTAACTACTGCCCACACATTTCTCTTGGTTTTTTTATACTTTCCTCTCATCCTTGTCAATCCTGTGCATTCATACAAAATAAGAAAAATGTAATCATCTGGAACTGTATGGTAAGATGCTATGAGAACCTTGTTCTTTTATCTCACAGGAGTATTTTTTTAAACTCTTTACAAAATCTAGTGCCTTGGTCTTCCCTCTGCAGTTTTCCTTGAGACATGTGCAGTCATTTGGGAATGAATGGTTTTAGTGCTCAGTTGAGATAGGCCATGCAGATGCTGCATTTATTTCTTGAACAAGCCTACACCATTGAGAGAAGAACTGTGTTTTGCCAGAGCTCTCTTAAATCAGTGTTTTTCAACCTGAAGTTGGCAAGAAGCAACTGTGGAAAAACAAGACTATTGCCAATGGTTTAAATTGTGTGGGGTTTTTATGCTTTTCAGGATTCCACAGTTTGAAAATTACTGCTCTAAATGATTTGTAAATGAGGGCTATTTTTCCTTTCCAAAGTGGCTGTAGGTGCTAAGGAGTATGAGCTGATATTTAGTGATCCATTAGATTAGGATTGATTTTTAACTTTCCTTCCTCTTCTCATACTTTTCTATTTAAAAGTGTATTTTATCTAAAAATGGATATCATGGAGGATACTAAGCCTGGAAAACTTCATCTTGAAGGCTGACTTCTGAAAAAATGTTAGAGTGCTGTTAAGTAGGTCTGTTTACAGAACTGCACTCCCTGTATGTAGAGCTTCTGTATTTTCCCTTCCAAGAACCTTGCTATGAAGGCTAAACTCCTGCTAGTTTGTGTTAGATGTAAAGATTTCATTGCATTCCTACCTTACATGGTTGTGAAAGGAACTTTAAATATGCAGGCTCGAGCATAAACTGACGTAGTCTCCGTGTGGTACATTGGCAGATGCCCTGAAACAACAGGTAAACCACCTTTCAGGTCGCAAGAGGGCATGGATTTATTTATTTTAATGACTAGAAGGCATTTGAAGTATGGGATGGATGCTAAGCTGTTTGGTAATCCCTTGGTGCACTGCTGTTCTGGGTGTCAAAACCCAAATAGTCTCCATCCTGGCCACTGTCCTCCTGACTCTTTTTTGCTAGAACCATAGCTGAGGTCACAGTTTGAGCATACTAACAGTAAATTGAGTAGAGTTCAGAGGTTACTCTGCTCAACAAGTTACTCAGTTTAAAATTAGATTAAAATTTGACTTCATAAGTTAAAGATGTTGCAGAACTGTAGTTGACTTTGCCATGGAGGCTGCTCTCCTTGCCTGTGACAGATTGGTTCTTGTTCCTAAATCATCTGTTTGCCTGTGACTAATGTTGAATTTGTATCTTTCTGCTGCTTGTAGTTTGAAGTGAATTCTGTGCTCCAAATAAGAACAGCAGATAGGGCTTTATTTTCTCAACTCCTTGTAGGCCAAGGACTGCTCCTGGCCGTAGGATAGGAAATGCCTTACGCAGCTTGGTATATAATGGGAGATGCTTGAGAGGAAGGCATGTATTGAGAAGTCGATCACAGCTGCTTTGGTCTATACTTACTGGCATGGTGATGAACTTTAGCAGCTAAATGCGCTTGTGATGACACCTCACAAACTTTAGAAAGTAAGCAGTTATTTTTAGGATTAAAACTACTAAACCTACTTAAAAAAAAGTCTATGCAAAAACACTTTTTCCCAGGAAATCGGCACCTTCTGCTTATCATGTTTGTGGGCATTTCAGCATCACAACCCTATATCCTTCTTGATGTTCCTTCTTGTCTGTCTTTCTGTTGTCTGAAAGTTGGAGGGCTTTCCACTGCTGTAAGGGAAGTAGAATAGTTCTTTCATATTCAGTTAGGAGAAGGAGATAAGCAATCCTCTGATCTCACCTTTCAGGCAGATGGATCTTTGCTCTCAGCATGCCATGGTGCTGCCTAGGGGGGTCTTCATGGTTCTGCTGGTTAGCAGCACACAGAGCTAATTTCTGTGTTGCTTTGTACTAGCAGACTTGAAGGGTTAAGAGTGTTAAATTACTGTGTGGTTTTGAAATTCTGTTGGTGGTGTCAAAAATTTCTTTATTAAATAAATAAATAATGCTCTGAACACTGGTTTGCTGCCCCATAGTTTTGCCAGTGTAGCTGTATTTGATCTGGTTTTAAGCTGGGTCATGAAGTCAAGGTTTAATAAGCCTTGACTGTAATGAGGAGTCACAGGTTAGTCTGAGCAGAGACTGTGGGACCTTAGCTGTGAGTGGGCCAGAACAAGAGCCATGGATGTGGGTGTGTGGAGGAATCCCTGTGAGGGGTGTCCTTGCCTCTGAGGTAGGAGCCATCTGTTCTCAATGGCTGTGAAAGGACACCAGTGCCTGCTGGAGCACCTTGTGGTTGTGTGTGACAAGTGAGGCTCTCCTGAGGACTAATTCCTGCTTTCTGTCAGCGTGGCAGCCAGCGTGCAAATGTGCTTTGGCTGTTAGTGCAATAACTGCCTCACCCTCTGCTGTCAGTCCACACTCATGTGGGGCTGGGGTCTAAAGCAGCATGAGTCAGGTGGTCTTAGGAAATTGATCATCTTGTTTCAGATGACCTCACAGAAGGTCATAAGCTTACAGTTGTTTTCAAAATGACATGTAAAATACTTGGTTGTGGGCTTTCAAACTCCTTGGTAAGGCATTCTTTAACCCAGGTGGCTCCTCCCTGTTAGTTCCTTTTGAGGGGAGGTAGAAATGAAAATTAACTAACAGGACATCATAGCCTTGAAATATCCCAAGAGTTCTTCTTCTTGGAACCTGTGAAGGAAAATGAATATCTCTTCAAAACTAGGTCTCTTGAAAATCCAGATGTGGCATAAATGAGGGTCAAACTTCACAAAGAATGCATTTAGAAAAGGAAATGATGAGCTTTAATAGCAGTATAAAGACTGAACTCTTCCAAATACATCTTAAAGCATTTTTGGGGAATGGGCAAAATGTTTCCCACGTTAGAAAAAAAAAACCAGTTTCAGGTAACTAACTACCTGATCTTCCCATCAATGAGAAAAGTGTATTCTTTTGAAGCCTTTGCCTATTAGTGTTCTAATGTAAAACTTGAGGGGACAGTGTTTGGGGAGGCACTGGTGGGAGAAGGCAGGCAGGTTCTGGTGGGGTTTTTTTTGGTTTTTTGTTTGTTTGTGGTTTGGGGTTTTTTTGTTTGGTTTTGGGTTTGGTGTTGTTGTTTTAAGCTTAAAAAGTCAAATAGAAGTCACCATGAAAAAGCTATTCTAAAAACATACTGTTTTCAGTTAAAGAGTTAAAGGTTAGGACAGCTTAGAGATGTGCCTAGCTAGGTTCTCTGAACCTTTTTTTTAAGGAAAGTAACAGAAAATGGTTCTCAAGAATATCTAATAAAATTACTGTTGGCTTTTGAGCCATGAGTTATTCTTTGTCCAGAATTAAGTTAAACATTATGCTATTTTTTTAAACTGTATTGCATCACATTAAGCAAGTTTCTAGAGGGCCAGATTTCTGAAAAGGCATGAAATTATTCTCTTTGCAATAGCGCTGTTTTGGTGAAAAACATTGAAATGTATTGATTATAGTTTATATACCCTAAAAGTGATGTTTAGTGTGGGTAGAAGATGCTATAGGAAACATTAAGTAGACTTTTTTTCCTTTTTGAAATAGAGGAGGTTATACTAGAGCAACTGTAATAAAGCATTTCACCCTGATTTTGAAGAAACTGCAAGTCCACATTACAGACCTTGTCAAACTGCAACTTTGTATTACATTTAGAGTGGGTACAGGTTTGGGCAGTAACTCTTACAGTAATTTCTGAGAAATCACAATTGTATGTCTTTTAACCTAAATGAGCAGTATGGGAGGCTATAGTTGTTTAATGCTGACGAATATATAAGATTATTCAGGAAAGATTTTGGTTCCACCACAGGTAAATAGAATACATGTCCAAGGGATGCATAGCAGTAAAAGTGAATTTCCTTATAAAAACACAGTTCATGGTTGCACAGCAGTTTTGACTCTCACACAGATCTAAAATGCTGCAGGAAGAGGGTGATCTTACCACCCCCTCTGTGCCACTGCCCTCACTTTGTGTAAATGCATGCTGGGTTGGATCAGGAGACTGATCCCTGAACCATCTTGTCATGTTACTGTGCAAATGCAAGATGAGTGAGCATCTGGGGGGATGGGGAGGATGAGTGGGATCAGCTCTTTCAGTGGAGAGGTGGATTTATCATGGATTAAAGTGCCAGGTGATCAGTAATCATAGCTTCAAAACATTGAAGATATGCTGCAGAATGAACTTGCCTGTTACAGTAACCTTCAGTTTGCAGTAATCTGTCTTCTAGTGACTTGGGATAAATGAATTGTGGAATTTTGTGTTTTCTTACTCTGCTTCTCTTAATTAACAATTTTTGCACGATACATTTTGCAGTCATACATTTTGCATGCACGTGCATTTTACTGCTGTTTAATTTTTATCACCTTCCTTTAATGCACTTGAGTCAGGCAAGCCTCATTCTACTCTTGATGCCGCCTTGCTAGTGAATGTGCCTCAAGTTGCAGAAATCTTGATAAAGATCTTTATCCAATATGTTTGTTTTTCATAAAATTAACAGGAAGTTACAGAGAAACTGATGCTGTAATGGGGACATTTGGGTCAGTACTAGTTAACTGTTAGCAAGAAGTTTTCAGGGATGAAACCAGCGGAATCTGTCTTCATATCCCCTAGTAGTCAGTCTCATAGGTATTTCCTTGCTCTGGTTCCTGTGACATAGAGGTAGTCTAAATTCTCCTTTTGAACTGGAGTCAACACACTTTTGAATGTTGGCCTAAAGGAAGGGATTTTCTTTATCTCTTTGGGTAATCTGCGTATTTGGGCTTTAACAAAATGACAGCAGTCTCTGCTAAGGTGCCTTACACCTTAGGTTTATGATGCCAGCTGGGGAGATGGGCCAGTGCTGAAACAGCTTGCCTGGGGTCCGTGTTCTCCCAAACCGCAGGGGCAGTAGGTTTCTAGCCATGGGAACCTTCTGAGCCTCAACCCCTCATTACACCAGACTTCGAAGCATTCTTGGTCTAGTGCAGTATCTTCCATTTTCAGTGAAAACAGTCTCTACAGAGGGATATATAGGTTTGGACTGGGCTTTCTACCTGATTAGCCAATCAGGATGCATATTCAGCATGACTACTGGTTTAGGGATTTTGTGTTAAGACAGTGTTTAAAGTTGTAACAGGGCTTGCTTCCAAACAGGAGTCACGAGGGAAAAAAAGCAGGTAGAGCTAAGGGCAGTTGGCACTTTTGCTGAGTTAATCTGAGATTCATCAGCCAGCAGCTCCTGATGGCTGACCAAGGAGCACGACAGGGCTGTGTCAGGCCAGCTCTGCATTCATGAGAGTACTGGAATAAGAACCACTCCCAGAAAACCTCGGTCTGCTCATTCAGCAGTAGGTCCCATTGCTTTCCACACGAGCTCTGTGATCCATGTGGTGGTCTCTCCTGCAGAAGAATGAGTCTCCTGCTCCTGTGTGCCTCACCTGTTCTCTGCAGCATGCTGTGCCAAAACCTACAGAGCATGGAGTGTTGTTGACTCTATCTCCTTTCTGTTCTAACAGGCCTTGATTTTCCAGCATCTTAGCTGTAGCATATATCTCTCATGTTTTTCACTTGAAAAGAGTCCAGTGCAGTTACACATCTAACAAATTGTATGCTCTGTTCTTTAACAGCAGCTATGCTTCTGCTTCTGAAAAGATGTATTCTGGGATTTGCTGGCCATACTTTTTGAGATGGCATTGTTTAAGGCAACCCCTTGTGTTGCCACTTACACTTTTGCGCTTATTGGAATTGGGATTTGGGCTAGTGAAATCTTTGTCTTAACCTGAGCAGCCATTCTCATGCAAGGTGAACTTGTACAAGTTACTGCTTAAAAACAAAAAAGAAGTGAGGGGGGTGTGTGCAAAACCACTTACCCTTTCTGCAGTCTCATGAACTTTTACCAGTGTAGCTGATGCAGTGTGGGAGTAGGAATGAGTGATGGAGTAGAAGGAAAGGGCTGCAAAACCTGCTGTTGCTACTGAAAGATCTGCTCAGGAGACTGTGCTTTGAATCTGTAGGCTTGATTGGAGTTTGCTTCTATGAATCTTGCCTCATGCTAGCACTGATCTTTCAAAAGAGGCAAAAGATTACAGAGATACTTTTCCAGTGTCCTCTGGTGCAAAAAGCAGAGATTAATTTTTGTTATGTCTGAAGTCTTGCATCTTCCTGAAATGCACTGAGTTCTTCAATGAGATGATGTGATTCTTGGTTCTATACTGTCTTTATAGTTTGAACTACTTTAAAACCTGTCCACGCTGTGTTTCATGTGCCTTTGGCTTGAGGGATGCCTGCCAATCTGTTGTTTAAATCTCCTTTGAAATATACAGGACTAACCAGTTTCTGTCAAAGATGAGGGAAACTGGTAGGAGCTGTTTTGTTCTTGCCATCACATCACAAGCAGCAGCTGTAGATGTTCATAGGGTGACTTATTTCAGAAATCACATCTTTTAGTAGTTGTCAGGAGGAGGGAGAACCTTCAGTCTGCTGTTCTCTTGTAATGATGGGATGCATTGACTGGAGCATGAATCTCCATACTGGAGCTTCTCCTAAGATTCAGCAACGTGATAGGCAGAAAGATGGCTTCTGGTAAAATGTTGGACCTTTTGGTTTGGGATAGGGGTTTTTTTGTCTTTTTCCTTTTTTTTTTTTTTTTTGTCTGTGGACTGCCATGAGTATGAAGCATCTACATGGTTGCCTCATGGAACCCTTGTTACTGAGAGAAACAAATCCTGTGAAATTAGCATATTCTGTTAATTTGGGAATGATTCAGAATAAATGGTTCTTAGTTTGTGCTTAGAAATATTTCTGAAAAACAAAGGCTTGACAGTCCTTGAAGATGTATGCTGGTTACTTTAGCTTTTAAATTTACATTTGTCTGCTGTGGGTGGAGATCCTCTTTCAATCTTTCTGAAGGTAGAGTCCGTTCTTTCCTCCTGTTATCTTTGCTGTTAAAGCTGGACAGTGCTGACATCTGCCTTGATGGATGAGTGGATGTCATTCTTGGGAAAAGTAAATTTGAAGCAAAAAGTAAATGGTGAAGGGGTTTTTTTTATTCTTCTTTCTTTTTAGTAGTTGAACTAGCTGTTTTGGTTTCTTTTCTCGAGGACCACAGGAATAAATCTGAACAATACAAGGTTGAGTTGCACCTGTAAAAATGGATTCATTTTCTTAGCTTCCTCCTGTTCTGCACAAAGCCACAAGCAGCAGAAGTACTGGAAGAGCCTGCTGCGTAGGCTTATGCTAACCGTATGTTAACTTTGCTTAAAAAAAATTAAACCCTACCTCCTGCAGAACTTGATTTGCCATTGAGAGGAGCTTTCCACTTGCTGGGAGTGAAGGGGAATTTTTCAGTCCCGGGCAATTGTGTGGAGAGATGGCTATTGTTATTGGCTCAAAGACTGTAGAAAGAACTTTAATTTCCCTGCTCTGTTTGGTGCCTCTGCAACTCCAGACTGTCTTTCAATGCAAATATTTAGCTGACTGTCCACTGTTGCTGCTTCTAGGTTCCTTTCATTTTACATTTTCTTCCGCTATCCTTGTGGTTCTTCTACATTGAGTGTTTGGAGTTATTTTTCATGAGATGTTTTTATTTCCAAACTAATCTTATTTTCTCTTTAGGTCATTTATGTATTTGTCTTCACTAATGTTTGCAACATCTCCGAACATAGTATCCTCTGTGAATTTAACTAACGTGCTGTTTACCCTTTCTTCCAGATCCAGTTTCTGATCCTACTTCCACATTTGGGAGTATGCAAGGGACAAACACATCTCTTTGCGTAGCTTGACTGGATATCCCAAGACTAGGATGTTAGTATATTTAAACATTTTTTTTTGCATTAAAATGTTGCCAGTATCTTAATTGCACATAGACTATTATTTCTTAAATGTAATTAACTTTATTGGCATTATGCATATTCAGAAGCCTGCTGGTGGAAACATTCTGCAGTCTGACTAGTGCTTATTGGTGACTTTAAAATGGGTGCAGGAGTAAGAAGAATTTCAAGGTTGCTTTTTAAATGAGCTTATTTAGTGTTACAGCTTTAGCACTCATTCTTGAAAATGTTGGCTCTTTGTTTAATAAGATTAACTGTAGGTTAATCCACGAACATATAAAATCGTTAGACTATGTTCAAGATATTTATGAAAGACCGTTTCAGACTTCTGAATGCATGAAGAGAGATTTTTAAATACTTGAAATAGTCAAATATCTATAGAAATACTTGCATCAAATAAGCGTTAACAAAACCCAAAATTGCACACTGAAGTCTTTTTTGATTCCCTGCATCTCAAGTCATATTATTATTCTGGGACTAGTAAGAAGCCAGTTGTCTGGAAGAGTAAGCCCTATGCTGAACTCTTTTTGCAGATTTGATAATGCAGCTTCCTTAAAAATGTGTTTTGTGATTATATCACTATTGCAAAATGGGGTATTGCATGTTTTCTGTTATGTAAGTAATTGTATGGAGATAGTTAGCAGTTCAAAGTCAGCATTAAAATATGTGGTATTTTGAAAAATGTTGGGGTTTTGACTTGGCTACTCTTGGAGTGTTCCATGTATTCAACTACTACTATATTTAATCAAATTACTTATTGAACACTAATATAAGCAAGTATTTAAAATAGTCAACTACTACTATATTTAATCAAATTACTTATTGAACACTAATATAAGCAAGTATTTAAAATAGTCAACTACTATATTTAATCAAATTATTTATTGAACACTAATATAAGCAAGTATTTAAAATAGTGAAGTCACTAGGATACTGAATGCAGTGTTCACTGTGTAGCTGTGGATTTTGCAGGTTCCTCTCCAGCCTTAGTTTTCCAGTGTGCTTCTGTTCTTTTTCCCCTGTAAATGAAAGGAAGCTTCTCTTCATGTGGTTTGAATTTCTTTTGTTAAAACTGCTGCTGACTTTCTTGGCTATGATTTTAAAGTGATGGTATAGTTTCTCTGCTTGGATTTTAATTTGTACTGTTCAGCTCTGTACATGGGTAATAAATCCAGGTAAAATTGCAGTTCTTCTTTAGCTTGGCTACTTTGGCAAAAGAAGAACTAGTGCAAGTTGTTCTGCAGCACTTGTTCTAGTAGCCCAGTGCCTTTTGTTTTAGTGTCTGATTTCATTCACTCATACCTCTTGTATTATTGTTGTTTTATAGAAGAGTAAGTGTGTGTTCTAGAAGTCAAATATTCCTTGAGCTTGGAAATATTTCTGGTGTCAAAGATAATTTTTTGAAAAGTTGGCTATATTTGAAATAATCTTCAGAGTATTTAAGATATAAAATTGGCAGTAGTGGGGAACAAGGCACTCACATGAAGTAGTTAGTAATGCTTCTTGCACACACAGTCGTCAGCACTTTACTGTTCACTCTATACTGTACTTCATTCATTACATGTGCATGGTAGTCTTTTTCTTTTAGAGAAACTTACATATGAAGAATTCTGTAGGGGAAAAAATTACCTTAAGGGAAGGTATTTACAGTGTCATAGATATCAACCAACTTTGAATAATTGTTAGTGCTACTGTGGCCTTTTGATCCCTTAGGATCTGGTGATTAGGGTGTAGCCTGCAGAAACTCAGTTTGTGTCAAATTCCTTTACTGTTTATATGGCTGTACTGCATGCAGTTTCTAGCCATGGATTGATTAGGAAATCCACTTCTGAGATTTTGTTCTGAAAGAACAATTAAGAAGTTAGAAAAAGAGCTGCTTTGAATATAAATGATACTGATATTAGAAGCTGAAGCTTCTAGCAAAGCAGCCCTCAAAACTGTGAAGGGTTTCTGTTGTTTCTTCATATAAAGGTTGTACAGATACTTCAGTCTCTTGATGAATTTAGCAGTACAACAGAGTGGGCAAGCTTGAGAAGATTTGTGTATAGGTTAACTGGAAAACTTAATTCTGATTTGGAACAAAGGACCAACTTCTGATTTGGAAGGCTGAGTGCTCTCCCAGTGTTTCTTCACTTAGCATCAAAGAATTGGTTTCAGATCTTCTGATCATCCCAAATAGTGACTTCATTCTTTGAAAATTTCTAAGGCACTAGCAGGTTTACTAAGACCTTTTTATTGAGATACCAACTGTAAAATTAGAGCAAGACTGGCTGTAGAAGTCTTATCTCCAGATGTTTTGACTTTGTAACAGTTTGGTGTTCTTGACTAGAAACTTTGTAATTTGTTTAACTGTTAGCGTATCCTGAGATTCTGCTGCAACACAGTGACATTGAGAAACTTAGCATGCAGAAAGTATTGAACTGCTGTCTTCTGTCAAGTTCAGATCACAAATGATGCTTTGAAGCAAAGAACTTCAACTAGATTGAAAACAAATGTGTGAGAGTATAGGCTGGCCTCAACCAAAGTACAGTGGATTAAACATTTGACTAAAGAAGGCCAATAATAAGTGCTACGTTTCAGGAATTCCAGAAGGTCTGGAATAAATGAGATGGAGAAGGCTGCAGTGTCAAAAAGCTGCAAAGAACTGCTTGGTTTGAGGAAGACTTAAAGATGATGATAGGAACTGAAATTACTGTGTATATGACTCAGTTAAGTGCACTATAAGCTGTTAAATATACCATTAGACACCAAATTCACTGTAGCTATCCAGAAAAGATACTTGGGAATAACTTTGAAATGCTGAATGGCCATCATGAAATTTGTGTTCTCTATCATGTTACTTTTGCATCAACCAAATCCCATGGGATCTTTTCTGGCTATGATCTTCAGTTCTGTTCCAGTAATTACTTCAGATGTCTGTCTCAGATCTGAATAAGGGAAGGGCAGTCTGAGAGCACAAACAACTAAGTCGGACAGATCTTGATTTCCACAGCATTGTTGTCTAAGATGTCCCTGGTCCTGCCACTTGTTCCTGGTGGTGTAACTGGACTAGGCCTGGAAATTTTTCCGGCCTAGAAATAAGGCAAGCAAAAATGATTTTTTTAAAATCTTCGATATGTTCTTGTGTAGTCATTTATATTTCCAGTCAAAAGCGTGATTAGAAATGCTGATGTTAAGCAGCCTTTCTCCTGTCCCATGTTGCTGTCAAAGAGGAAAAAGAAAAGCTCTGTGTAATCCCAATTGTAGTTGAACACAAAACACCTCAAAGAAACTGGGGTGCTTCTTTTGAGAAGCTCACCTGCAAGCATAGCTTACAGAATTGGTGATGTATGTCTGAGGCTAAAAGGTTAGTAAGACTCCAAGAGTTGCCACATGAAATGATGGTAGACATGATGTGACATCAAAAGTGAGGGAGAGATTTATCAGTCACTTGCTCTTTGGAAAAATTTGACTAAACCCCAAAGGTCAGGCTTTTTTACAGCTATTTACTGTGTGTTTCTTGCATCTAAGTGTAGGTTTTTTTCTAGAGAAGGTTTACTGTTCCTAGTCTACACCGAGTAATGTTCCATCACATCTGGCAATTTCAGTTCCCACAGTTAATTTCAGCACCAAATTGTTTTTCTGCTGTAATATTTTGTTACAAAGTTGTCAGCAGCTGTGCTTATGCTTTTCTGTTTCCAGAGGAATATCAGGGCTTGCAGCTTCTTTAGTGTATAGGCGTAACCTGAGGTGTGACTGAAGGATAACTAAGAATATTTCTGCTAGTATTTGGTTCTGTTGGCACAAGGATAAAAACAGTAATACAGGTGTATCTTCCTTGCCGTACGCAAGAGTGGTCATGTGCTTACTTTGTACCTTTGTGTTCTTAATACTGCTGCTGTGCAAACAGCCATAAAACTGGAGAGGATTTTTAGGCTTGGCTTTACTTCCTTTGGGTTTGCACCTGGTGTTGTAGATTCATGGAATGCCTTGCTTGCTGTGTACTTCCAAGTGTGACTTCAGTGATGACAGTTAGTCACTACAATCTGCCCTGTAGCTAGTATGAATTCTGTGTCTTTCAGTGTTAAGATACTTCTCTTTGTGTGTTGATTTGTTTTTAGGGTTTAAGGTGGATAACTTGTGATCCCCTTGCCTGCTTTCATTTACCCTTTCAGTTTTGTGTGGCTGCCTGTGTCACCTTCAGATTTTCCCTAGATCATTCTTCCTTTTCAGACAGAACTGAGCTGTCCATATGAAAAGGCTAAGGATACTTTTCTGGAATTTCTGGGAAGCCTTCTCAAAACATCACATGTGCTTCATATTCACTGTAGTCATGATTCAGCTTTCTTTCCATGATCTAGATCTTTCTTTGCTTTTGTTAGCTTCTTAATCAGAATTTAGATATACTCACTGGTGTTGTAGTGAAATAATCACTTGACTTTTTAAAGTGGTGTATCTTTGCATACAGATCTTTCAGGATGCTGTGAGCTAGCTGGAATCAAGGTGTACTGTTCATTGAGGCAATTATGTAATGGCTTATCGTGGAGGTTTATTTTACACCAGACAGACATACAAATAACAGAGTAAAAATGCTCTTGGCGATTTTTACCTTACAGGTAAGCTCAGTATACTCACCTCTCAAATCAGAAATGTTCAATTGTTTTCATGGGTCTATTCATTGAAGATCATCAGATTTTCAGTGATTGGTGATATAATTATGTTTAGTTTCCTAAACAGAATCATGCTTTCATTCCCATTTGCAGATTACTGTATAAATCTGAAAAATCTATGTAGAGATGGTGAAAGGAATAGCTGTAACTTGAGAGTGAAAAGAAAAGAATAATATATTGAATTAATTCAGTAATGAATCATGGTATAAATGACCTCCTGTGGTAAAGAAGTTGAAACCGAGTCACATTTCAGAAGTTTTTTAGATCACAGCTGTGGTTTGGTAGATGCTTTTTCTACCGGCAGTCCTTGTTTAAGTGGATTCAGCAGCTTGTACCTACCCTTTCTGGGCTGATTTTTAGCTTTGAATTATTTCAGTTAATGTGATTTCAGTAGGTGACTGTGTTGCAGATAGGGAACAATGTCAGGCAAGACTGAATTGCTGAGGGAAGGCAACCATCTTCAAACAGGACAGTTGTGGAATGTGAAATATAGCTCATATCTCAGCCAGTTTAACTCATGCCTCTAATGCTTTTGCACTCTTCCAGTATGTATCTCTTGAAGTTGGGGTGAAAGCCACTGGTGTCCTGTGCTTCCACATAGACAGCTTCTGTGGGAGAGGGAGGGCTCCTCCATGATTTAAAGTGATGTGGACCTCTGGTGTACTTGCTTGTGGCAGGCTGTTCCTGATTGCACACCTGGCTCTTGCTTATCTGTGATACGAGCATTACTGTGGCCATGAAATAAAGTGAAGCAGTGAATTGATGCTGCTGGAAATCCCATCTTTTTTGTGGGAGGCATTTTCCAGGCAGATCAATTCCATCTACTGCAAGGCTATTCTTAAGTTTGTGCCTTAGGAGCATGGGGTGTGGGGATAAACACTAGTAGTTAATCAATGTCACCTTACCTTTGCTTTGGAGTGAAGCATTAACGGACTGTCTCCAATGGGAAAAAAGTTTCAAGTTTTTTATTTTGCTGCAGTAAGTAATGCAACACGGTTAGAAGTCGAAAAAAATTGCCTCAAGTTTGAGAAATGTTTGGGCCTTCGTATTTTGGTCCATGCTGATTTGTGCTATTGTGCGTTCTCATTCTTGAGCTATTTGACTCTTATGTGTTCGTAAGCTTCCTAGCTAGTTGTTATAGTTTGTTATCAGTGAAAGTTGTACCTGCTGGAACTCCATACCTGGAGGTTGAACAAGTAAGAGCACTGTCTTTGAACTGAGATACTGAAAAGCAACTCCCACTTCAATTTTTAGCGTTAAAACTTGTTTGTTTGGATTTTATTTATTTATTTATTTATTTTAAATTTAGATCCTATTCTGCCATTAAGTAAAACTTAAATTTTTAAGGATGCATAGAAAGTCGATAGTTGCAGAAACTCTTCTCTTGTAATTCTTTGCCATTTTGTGCTGTCTGTATTTTCTGGTTTATTTTCTAAAGTAATAAAATGCAAGTATTTACATGAGAAGATTCCAGTCAGGTCCTGCATTAGTGCTGACTGGCTGTGAAGGAAACCAGATAGTCATACAATAAACCTCCTGATCTTGAGTTAAAATGTAAAACAGAAGCCCACAACCCCTGGTTTGAATTAAGTAGCCAGATTAGTGGTGCAGTATCTACAAATTGGAGGATCCTTTCACCCCTGAAAATCCGTATGAAGATTACAGCTCAGCCTGCCAGAAAAATTGCAGAGTCCTTAGCTTTCCTTGAATTCTGCTTCTGAGACTTTTGATTGGAGATAAGAAGTTTGCATGCCTTTGTGTAATTCTCAATATCAGATCGCACACACAAAAATACTCCTCGTGGGAGGGAAGCAGGAGATGATCCATATTTTGCTATACTCTGCACTCTGGCAACAAGCTTTATTACTTGTCACTTCTGGTTTTTGGGGTTGAATTTTCAGTTGTAATCAGTGAGATAACCTGCCAGTTAGAGTGCTAACATTGGATGGAGAGTCCCTTTTCCATTTCTTGCACTGCAACACAACCTGGTAACTTGCTTTGCTTATCTGCTCTTCCTTGTAGAGGGGAGAGATCTCCCCTGTTCTAGGGTATTTGGCAGGGCACTTTTCTGCTGTGAGCTATAGTTCCAGTATGTAGCTGTTATGCTGTCATATTTAGCTCATTAAATTTTAAATACCTTGCTGTGAGTTTGGGATTGCATCAAAGAAAATGTTCTTAGACTTGGTTCTCAGAGGAAAAGGAATAACTTGGTTGAGAGAGATGCTTGGAGAGAAGAGTGAGGATGGTCTGCTGCAGCTTTTTTATTAAAATTACAGACTAATAGTGGAATTTTAATTAAGTCCTGCAGGATGGATGGTCAGTTAGGAGCACTTCTATCAACAGTTTTTGTAGTTTTTTGTTGGTTTTTTTTTGATTTCTTAGCTTACTGCTGTGGTAAGTTTCTGTAACAGTGAAGTGGCTGTTTGGCAGAACATGCACCTTGTTGGCTTCTTGATTGCTTCAAATGAAGCTTCTCCACTGGAGATGCTGTTCTACCATGAATGAAGCATTACTCTAAGGCCAAAGAATTCTTTTTCTCTTGAGCTCCAAGGGCCTGTTTAGGGACCCCAGCACATGATACCCCTTCATTCTGTCTTGAGAACAGACAGTGTTTTGGTGCAAAAAGCTACAGAAGAGCTGTGTGTTGCTATACAGAACTTGGATATACATCTTCTTTTAAACTGTACCTGTCTTGACATCCTTAGTTCTTTTGTATACATGTGTCTATATTGCTCTTATAGAACCAGGTTATTGATGTTTAAGGTCCCTAGAATCCTCTGGAGCAGGAATGTCTGCAGTAAGTCCCTGAACAGTGCAGTTTCATTAACAAGAATGGGGAAGCACGAAATTTGAAAAATTGGTTGATATGCGCAGCTTTTTCTTTGTTCCCCAAGAAGCTAAATCAAAGTTGATTTAACTTGTAGTTGGAATCCTTAATTGGTCTCCACCCTGATAGCGAGATCTCTCATCAGAGGTGGATGGGAGTTTCTTTCATTTTGTTGCATGAATAAAAGAATATTCACAACTTATAATTATATGCATGTCATGAGACTCAGTGTATATTAATAACTGTCCTGTGACTTTTTTCCCCCCTCCCTTGTTGCTTGGTCTTGCTTTTCTATTAAGATGCCTGTGACTGAAACATTCGAGTTTAATAGATTATTGTCCTGAAAGAGACAGAATTCCCATGTTACGCATAGACTGTAGGATTTTTCTGAATTAATTTCTGCTTCAAATCCCATAGCTGTGGATAAATATAACCAATCTTGACCAGCAAATCTAGGCACGAGAAATCCAATAAAAACCTGATGTGATGGTGGTGGCTCTTGCTTCATACTAGTTAATGAGACTCCTAACGTGATGAATCCAAGTGCTGGGGGAGAGGGGAAGGGAAATAGATCTTAGCGACCAGCCCATGCTTTACTAAATAACACTTCCAGAACCCTAGAGTAGGGAAAATGATGATCCAGTCCTAGAGTGCATGTCTTTTGTCTTCAGTTGGACCCCTGTAAAATTAAAGAGAGAGTGTCTTATGTCTGGCTGAGTTTGATCAGCTTCCAGTTTCAGCTGCTGGATCTGGGTATGTCTTTGAGAAGCTGTTTTTCCTGTTCCTAGATGTGTGATTTGTGGCTTTCTCCATTCTGTCTACTCCTCTTTCCAAGTAGTGTTTAATTGCATTTGCTTTGGTAAGCAGCCTCTGTGACCTGGGCTTTTTGTTACTTGCTGCTCTTCCTGTCTTTGTAGCTCCAGCAAATTTACTGACTACTTTCTTCCTAGTCACTGACTAGGACTGAAAAGGCAAATGGCACAGGGCCAAGAACCAGTACCTGATGGACCTTGCTACCAGTAGTTTCTCATTTACACCAATATTTCAAGAGCTGTCACTTAATTGACTTTTAATGTCTTGTATTTATTTGACTGGTTTTGTTTGGTTTGGCTTAGGGATTTTTTTTTTAATTTTGGGGTTTTTTTTTATTTCTGATTTTAGTCAAGATGTGTCATGCCAGCCCAAAAGTCTAAAAATATTATATCAAACTTGTTGTTAATTAAAATTCTGGTTTTGTAAGAGTCTAATAAGGATTTCTCTAAGCCCATGTTGATTGACATAATTTTTGCTATCAATGCTGGAGAACTGCTCATTGGTTTTGAAAACCGTTACCAATTTGAGACCCCAGTACTAACTTGTTTAATGTTGTGACATTTCAAAGAGATAATTTTTTTTTTTTCTTTTTTGAGCCCATTGGGACTTCCTCAATATTTCAGGACTTTCTGGAATGAAACACTGCTGCAAATACTCTGAGTAACTGACAGAAAGAAAACTGACACATGTCCATTGTATATTAAGACAATTAACTTACAAATATTAGTAACACCATCTTGATAGATTTTGTTTTATGATTATATGCCTTTCTATCGAATGTTTCATAATATACTGCCATATTCTTACATATATTACCTAAAAAATCCAATGTATATGTGCCTTGGTTTTGATTTTATCTTTGCTTACTTTAAAGCTGTGTACATCTCTTCTCTGACTTTTGTAACATTTCTGAATATATCTTCTCTGCTCTAAATCTTCCTGTCCATCTTCTAACCTCGTCTCCTCTTTGTGCTTTTACTCTTAGTTACTTGGGTTTGGGTTTTGTTGGTTTTTTAGTTTGTTTTTTTTCCCCATTTAGCAGGTCAGGTATTTTTCCCCCATGGTTTTGATGGTTTCTAATATGTCCTTAGATAGTTAAGAAATTTAAACAAAATACATAGCCAACTAATGTCTTAAGTGACTTGACTCAATTTCCAGCTTTTTGAAGTTGTCCTTTTGTGTAAATGCCTATATATTAGGCTGACTGTTTATTATAAATAAATGCTGATGACTCACTTATCTTAATTTCTATTGCAACTGGTCCATTGCAGTTGGATTTGTTCCTTTTGGATCACTTTCAACTCTGGATATTCTGATTCTCTGGTTCTATGACCTACTATACTTAACTGCTGCCCTGGCTAATACTTATTTAGTCTGCTGAGGTTTAGTTTATAAATTGGTCTTCATAGATTAAATTGATATGCACAGATAAGGGCTGAAGAGTTGACAACTATGTATGTTGGTTTTTATTTTCTGCCCTTTCTGTGTTGATTTTGAATTATTAACAATTTATGTAATAATACATTCAGAGCGATTGTAGTCTGTGTTTTTTTACTACTCTCGAAATGATTTGTACCTCTAAGTTAAAGTCAAGCTTTACTGCTTTGACTGGATACATATCTTGGGCTGAATTATGTAGTGACTATTCAGAGGTATATTTGAGCTGTGCTGTCTTTAGGGGGAAAAAAGCATTGTTTGACATGCTAGGCTCTGTGTCAATGGCACTCCAGAAATGCATCCCTATCTTTTTCTGAAGATCTTGCATTCCTGTAGGTCATAGTAGAGAATGTGTCTTTGGCTAATCCACATTGCTAGAGATCAGCTGTTGACTATGGACTATTGACTTCTCCAATACTGTTATCTCAAGGAGCCTGGTAGCAACTTAATGGTTGCAAGGGCTCTCAGTTTGAAGGGAGAAGATGACATGAAGGCCTAACTGGATTTTTTTTTTCTTTGCAAAGGTTCAATTAAACTGTTGTGTTAAATTGTTGTCTTAAAGCATTAGCTATCAAACTACAATTACAGTTTAAATTTATGACAAAATATTTGGTTATGGATGGGTAAAAATGCCAAGAAAAGATGAAAATAAAACTGTTTAGGTGCAGAGACAAAACTAGTGAAAACTGATCATGCTGAAGACTGCATAGTCAACCTTTTTTTTTTTTTCCCCCCCTTCTCTTTAGTTTTAATATCTTTCCTTGCTACTCTTAGCAGAATAATGGCACATACATTTTTATCAGAGGATGTTTTAGGGAATGCTTTACTTGGAGAGCTAACAATTATGAAATAGCAATAAGTGTGTAACAACCTCTGCATTTAAAAAGTTATTCCGCCCTTGCTTCAGTACTAAAGGCTTTCTTTCTTTGTTCTGGGATTTATTTTTTCTAATTCTTCGCTTCCTAGAGAGCTGTCTAGGAAAGAGAGATGTTTTACACTTTATAAATGTTGTACTTTTAAAAAAAATTAAATCTTTTTTTCTAAATTCTTACACTAACATCCAAAAAATGTTTTTCATTGTAAAGGTCACCAGTAACATTTGTAAGAGTTAAATATGTGGCTGCTTTGATTGTGAAGAGCATATCAGAGATCTAAATGTTACTGATACTGAAAATCTAGTCTGATATGTAAATAATACTGATTACTAAAATATTGGAATCTGCTTTCTTTTTCTTTCTTCTAATTCTGTTATTCCTGCAACTTTTCCACTGGCTCTGCTCTTCAGCTGCTGTGAACTGTCAGTCACTGAAATATAGATGATGAAATTATAGAAACTGGAATTTAGCAGAGGCAGCCATGTTAATTTCTGTTCCATTTGAAATGCAGGAAAATATCATCTGCCAAATGGAAAAGGACAATCGGTGGGAAAAGAAATGTTCTTTTCAAGCTTCTAAGAGCAGTGACAATGGAGAGAAAAAATACTATAAAAAGTAGGCAGCTCCTTTTTCAAGATTTTGTTTTCAATGTATTCTGCATGATTAACTGTACACAGTTGCTCTTTTGGAGCTCTGAATGACTGAACACGACATCACAGGGCTTAAACTGCCTTTGCTGCATTGCACTTTGCATTTGGGGGGAATAGGGCTCAGCTTTATGGCAGTTTTACCAGTCTCTAGCATAATTTTTGAATACATTCATACTTCCCTTATTTGCCTTTTTTAATGTCAAACATTGCACATAAGATGTTCTGCTGTTGCTATGCAACTGCTAAATCCAATATTTAATATTAATAAAACCCGAGTGGCATTAGCATCACTCAGAACAGTGGGCTAGCAAACTATGATCGTACAATATCCAAGCTGTAAAACTTGGCAGGGACTTCAGTGTGCAATTGCATGCATGGCAAACTGTGGGGCATGAGTCACTGGCAGTTACTATTTAAAGATTGATGAGTTTGAGAAAAATTTCTGAGGTATTTTGATTTTTATATATATATTAAATATAAGTTTTAAACAAAAAGATAAAGAACAAGGTTGGTTAGCTATTTTCCTTAAGGTTTCATTTCAGAGTCAAATTCTGAGGGTCACTACCCATATGTTAAAAACGTTATAAACTATTCAACGTTATAAACCTATGGGTCAATACCCTGATTCTCCTATTTTTCTTCTAGGTCAGGTTGGTCGGCCCTTTCCCACTGTTCCTGCCACTTCCTGAAGCCTGAATTGGCTTTTTTTGGAGGCAGTGCTACTTCTCTGCCTGACAAGGTGCTGTTCAATGGGATGTGTTTCCAGTTTCTCAGTTTCTCCTCTTCCACCTTGTTTTCTGATTTCTCCCTATTTCTCTTCACTCTTGACTGTTACGTCACTTTTTTTTTTCCTTCTTTTTCCTTTTTTTTTTTTTTTCTTTTTTTTTTTTGGTTCTTGGTCCTTTCTGAGATTAGATTTTTAGTGTTGTACCCCAGCAATGCTTTGGCCATCTAAGTTGTGTTGCAGGCTGCAAATTCTGTAGGATCCTGCATCTGATTGCTGAAGATGTTGGTACACTGACACTCTTGCTGATACCCAGAGGGGTGTAACACTATTTATCATTTCCTTTTGTAGACTGCTCTCCAAAATATAACTTTGATATTAGATCTGGATGGAATCAGAATTATTTTAGAATTACTGCTTGTTTGAAGTGTAATAAATGATTTCCTTCATAGTACATGATCATTTAGATTTTGACTGATTTCTTAAACATTGCTATTTTGGGTAGTTTATCTGTCCCTGATTCACCCACGAAGTTTCTCTAAATTTAAGACCATATTTTTGTTTCTTGAATTTTTTGGTTTTGTTTCTTCTTGTGCCACTCAAAGACTCAAACAAGTAGGAGAAGCTAGAAGCTCCTAGCTACTTGCAAACCATTCTTAAATCTACATAGCAAGAGTATTGGGGGGGGGAGAGGGGGGGGACAGGCAATATGGTAAGTTGTAGTCTTGAATTTTTCTGGTCATATTCCCTTTTTATAAGCAGGTGGAATTTGTCTATCCTTAAGTAATCTTGGTACTTTTCATACTCACTTTGCTAACCCACAGTATTGGGTAGTTAATAGCTCTGTAGATTTTTTACTGCCAGCAGGAGGTTAGTGCAATATTGATTTAACTTTTCCAAATAATGGCAGTAATTTTGGTGCACGTTTTCCCTCTTCTGGAAAAAATACAAACTGATTAGATTATTTTAAGTGAGGTATAAATCATGGCATTGAAGTAAATCGGACTCTGTGTGTCTTGGATGCAGATCTGTAATTGAAATTTCATTCCATAGTGATATGGCAATGCTGAATCCCTCTCCTTTTAATTTTCTTTCCTCAAAACTGCAACTCTTCAGGAAACACTGATTCTAATGTTTACTGAAATTCAGAAAAGTAACTGAATGCCACTGAGATGGAAGAATGTATTTTTTTAATTGGGAAAATGTACCTTCTTTCAGTTCGGAGGCTTATATGAGAATATTTTTATTTGTGTAAAAATTACTTGGTCATGTTGTAGAACCTGCAGCTACCTATGTTCTTTTCAAAATGGTTTATTTCAATCTTGTAATGTTCTTTGTTTTTAACCTAGCTATTTACAAAAGTACAGGATTCAGTGGATTCTAGATTGTGCTATGATTTGTCGGTAGTTCAGTCATCACAATTGACCCATGTATCTTGTAATACTTGGAGAAAACATGTTGAGCTCTGTTCTTGGAACAGATAAATATAGAACTGCTATTGTGAATATTGTAGTGACGTACTAATCTAGAAAGCTAACAATTCTTTTATTTGCTTTTAGGGTTTGAAAGTATTCTAGAAGGCCTGTTTGGACCTGGATTATTAAAAGATCTCAGTTTGTTTAAAGGTATTCAATCTCTATGTTTGTATCTTGTTCTGCATTTCTAATGACAGAGGCAGCCCCAGCTCTGCCTCTAGAAAATGTGTGTTACCGTGGTGATTTGTGCTTTTTTTTCCCCCTCCCCCAGGCAGTGCTCACAGTTAGTTTCATATTGGCTAAAATTACTAATGAGTGTGCGTTCATCTTTATGTAGCTGGGAGTGTATTTTGCAGTGCTCAGAAAAACAGATTTGTTGTGCATAGATAAAATGTATATAGTTTGGTAATCTGGGGATTTAGAAAAATGGCCGAAATGAAGCCTGAATCCTCAGAATGCAGGCAAGAATGTTGTGAAACAGGTATTTAATTTGGCATTTTTCTTTTGGCTCCAGTTGTGTCGTGGTTTATGAATATGAAGTAATTTGCTATTCTTCTGATTTACAGACTGTGAGCCTGAAGGTGTTTCTGATTGGTCTTTTGATGAAAATTGTCTTTTCTGCTGCCTGAGAAGAGAAAAAGTGAAGGTAACAATGCAGATGTGTGAAGCTAGTAGTTGTAGGGGAGGGACAAAGGGAGGGAGTTTGCTGCTCCTAGTTAACTGAACATGGAAAATCTGCTGCCTCCTACCCCTTTCCCCTACTTTGGAAAAAGGTTTTCTGATTTAAAATATGCAAATTAATGAACAGACTTGCCTCTTTCTCTGCAACTTTTTCTTTGTAGTATGTAATGCAGTAGTGGGTTTCTTTTTATTTTCCCCTGTGCATAGCTCTTTCTGTTTGGTGTTATTTATTGGTTTTGGGTTTTCTTGAGTTCTTTGTAAGAGATCTTGTTGGGAATCATGAAACCCTCCCCAAGGGAGCCAGACTGTGGCTTGTGCATGTTTACTACAGTCAGATGGTGGGCTTATCTTCAGTATAGAAATGTGGTGCATTTTAATAATCTAGAGTCTTGTTCTGTATCTTGAAATCTCCTTCTCCTGTGGGCCCTATCCTTTCATTAAAGTGCTCTTGTGCATGGTAGATTTTGTACTGTGCTTGTTCATAACGAAGTCAGAACCTAAACGTGGACAAGTCAGGTTTGCCAACACAAAAAAACTTGCAGTTCATTTTCTTAAGGAGATTATAGTTGTATGTAAAACAAAAGCTATGGTGCTATACTGATTGTTGTTCAGCCCAAGTGTTGAAATTGTGATTGTTCTATAACATAGGAAGGAAGGGTCATCTGTCTTGGCAAAACTTCATTTACTGGAATTTGTAACTACTACTTCTTCCTGCACAATGTAAAACAACACCAGAATGGATCTCTATCAACTTAGGAACGAAACAAAAGCACTCTTTCCTCTGTAGCAGCTAACATGTAGCTGCATGGCTTGTCCATAAAGGAAATTGACACTGATACTTGCCACACTGCCAGTTCATGCATGTTTTTGTATTAGAGTTTTTATTAAGGCATGGGAGGAGGTTTAGGAATACTTGTATTTAGAACAGATGTCACAGTTCTTTCGTTGAGACTAACAGCAGGTAACATGTATATATGCTTGTGGTGTAAGGAGTTCTGTCTTTTTTCTTACCTCATCTCATAGAAGGACAAAATCCAGTGTTAAGCACAGCTCTAGTTAAGCCATTGAATTGATTCAGAAATTAATTTTGTGGTGGGTGAGAGACCGGTCATAGTCTGTACCAATCTGACAGTGTATGGGTAGGTATTCAAAAAGGTGGTCTTACTGCCCTCCAGCCTCTCTGTCAGTTCTGTTGGGTTTGGGTATTTTGGCTTTTTGGTTTGTCTTTTTTTGTTTGTTTTGTTTTTGAGGGAATAGTATGGCTCCTTTCAGGGTCTAGGGTTTTTTGTGTGTCAGCTGAGAAATGATAGGATGGGAGTGCTTCCTTTCCCCTGTGGGTGCAGCAGATTGCTGCCCTGCTGGCACTGATGTCATTATCTTGCAATACAGAGTTAAATAGGATTCTTTCACAAGAGCCTTCAAATAATGTGAATTTGACATCTTAATTGGAATTAAAATATCAGAGACATAATGGTTAGAAAAAAGTTTGTAACTTAATTTGGTATTTAGCTAAATAATGGACAGTCTTCAGCTAATTTAGTTCAACTAAATTAGAAATGGTACTAATTTATTTGACATCTCTTCCATTGAACATCTGGAGTGATATCTTTAACTCTTCTATTTAGGGAGTTGCAGGCTGTTCATGCATCCTCTCACCTTGTTTGGAAAAGAGCTGGGCAGGATGGGATGATTTGGGTTGGTGCTTGTATAGTGCTGAGTTACAGAATGAAAAGGTGTGTCATTGATGCTGTAGCTGGGAGCAGGATAGTCACAAGCCATGCATTATGATAGCGTGTGGCTGTGGCTGGCCTGGTTTTTTTTCTTCTTTTGAGTGCATAATTATCAATACCTCCTTTTGCATTAGTTGAATAATTAATCAATGTACTTGATTTTCACCTGTGAGTGACATGTAGGTACCTAGTGCAACAAGTTCAAAACCAATAAAAATCTTCAGAGTTTTTTTTTGGATTACATTTGCCCTTAAGAATTACCTGTAATTTAGGAGACCAGTACTTGTGCATAAGTAAAAATGAGTTCTGCACTGTAGGATGATAATTGAAGGCCAGTATTAGTTTATTGGGAGAGCTGCTTAAGGGGTAAAAATCTACATTAGCTCTCCTACCCTTTCAGTCATAGTGGTTATTGCTTTTTCAAGCAGTCAGATTCAATTACATGACTTCTTCAAAGGATGGAAAACCATCTGCTGAAGTATTCTAAAAAGATTAATATATTTGTAGCAGTAGTTCTAATTGCAAATACTGAGCAAATACAAATATTTTTTGGCAGTCAAAATACAAGACAAGTTTTGATAGAGAAATGGAATTGTGTCTTCATTTGAAAGGGATAATGAAATACGGACCAAATAGGGGGCTAGCATCTTTCCAGACATGTATTTTTCCTAAATCCGAAGGGTTATGTGCAGTAATGTAGAGCTTTAAGAAACTGGATTTTTTATTTTCATCATAAAAAACGGAATACCCAATTGTTTCTGTATGGTGTGACCAGAGAATAACTGGTTACCTAAGGAGCTGCTACCAGGTTGTTAATGTGGTTGCCTGTGTGCAGAAATGCACAGGTACCTTGATGAGCAAGAAAGACAAAAAGAAAACAGTTAGCAGCTCTGGCTGCCCACATGTGGTGAGAGAAAGATTGGGTTCTGTGGGACCAAATCTGACTAATTCACATTTGGATAACCTGCAATTGTGGCAATTCTCTATTGCTTGTGGTTTTTATCACTTCTTGTTCTAGAAGGTTGTGGTACAGAGGAGACCCCTCAATTCGGATGGATTGAACTTGAAATGTACTTGCCTTCTCTCTTTTTAATTATGATTCCTAATTTTTCTGTGTGGCTTGTTAAATAATCTGACAGACCTGTCGTTACAGAAGAGATCTTCAGCTCCATGTAGAATGTTTGTATTAAATGAGATAGTCTCTAGTGTCATTTGCTTGTAGTTGGAGCTAGTTTAAGACGTTAAGCCTAGTTTAAGAAAGGCCAGAAGAAAGGAGAAACTGGAAAACGAATCCTTAAAGAGGATTCAGTTGGGTGTATTCGTGTGGAAAACACTATTGCCTGTAGTGTCATAAAGTAATTTGTATGTATTAAGGGAAAAAAGGAGCACACACACATCGACACACAACTAATCTTGTTAGTTGGTGAGAGCAGAACAAGAAGGATAATACTCCTAAGCACATTAACTATTTTATAGATATATTTAAGCTACAAAAATAGCAAGAGAGAAAATGACTTTTAGAAGCATGTTCTGGATTCTTAGGCTGTTGATGCCAGAAGATTGATTCTGGTTTGCAAAGTTCTCTAAAATACCTGGGCTGCAATGAAAGGACCTCTAACAATTCTTTCATTCATGAAGAGGTGTGGTAGGGTGCAGCATTTGAAGAAGTTATTTTAAAATTCAAAATTACTCTGACATGATTTGGGTATTTTTAAAAGCTTATAATTATTTTACAGAAATCTGGTGGCCTTTCACTATGGAGGAACATAAACAATAAGTTGTGAACTGTGGTAAATGTCTGAATAATTCTGAAGAGAAGTTATCACTCAGCTAAAGCATTGTTATAGAATAATTGAAGATGGCAAAGGAAATATCTGAGAATGAGTTGAAGTTGCAGAACTCTTACCATCTTTGGTGGCTTTAGAATGTGTTTAAACTGTGTACAGAGATCCCTAAGTGTGCTGGAACATGCTCTAAAACATTTTTAATGGATTTCATCACTTCAAAAACTCAAGCATTTAGACTGTCAATTTTGTATTGTGTAATTTAAAAATAATCTGATATGGAGGCTAAAACTTGAAGAGGCTGTTTGTGATAATCTCCAGCTGTGTTTAGTGGTAATGCAGGGTTGCAGCTTTGCTTGTGCATCAATGTTAATGTAAACATATTGTGGTTCCAGTGATACAATTCTTCTCCCCCTACTATAGATAATAAGTGATAGTCAATAGCTATAGATCAGTCGTTTGTTTTAATTTGATAAATATGATGTCAGTCAACTTACTATAAAAGTATGTATGTTCAGTAAGTAAGAGAGGTCTTAAAACTGATTAAACCATCTGAATTTTTATTAATAAGTTGGGAGCAGTTGTAGGTGCCTTAAAGGACATGCTCAGAATTGAAAATGATCTTGATAAGTTTGAAAAACAGGACAGACAGGCTTGTTTTATCAAGGCACAAGTTACAGATGTCTGAAAAGTGATAGGATTGTAAAAGTAGTAAACTACTTTGGGGATTGTATCAAGAGAAGAATTTGTGTTAATTTCCTGGAGAGGAAAACCTAAATGCTGAAGTCAGCTGAAGCCTCAGCTGACTGTAGCTTTTTGAGAGATGTAAACAAACTGAATAGCGCTGAAATGGAAGCAACAAGAATGATACTGTCTTGCAGGTAGAAGGAAAGAAGAGTCTCTGGTGCCCTTAAAGCTTGACTACAGAAAATTGTTCTCCTTTGCATTGGCTATGAATTAAAAAGACTGTACAGTCTTAAGGAAAAAAAAGCGTTGGAGAAGACAACCTAAGGATGTTGAAACATTCCTTTCTTACTCAGTGTTCCTGATTTTGCCTTGAGGTAGCATGGGAGGCTGGATTTTATCCCTAGGGTCCCTGGGTTGACCAGTCAGCTATGGGTGGTCTGTGGGCAGCCACCCTCCTTTTTCTTCCTGAAGATGGATAGGAATTATCCTGTTCTAGACTGTGGGCTCTTCCCACTCCATCTGTGCATGTCCTGTGGCTTAAACATGAAACTGCTGTTTCCACATCTACACAACAACAGCCTGCATCATACAGTTCTCTTCATGTCAGCAGTTTAGCATTTGGAATTGCTGAATCAACATTTCCTACAAGGAGGCTCTCAGGGAGCATCCAGCCCTAGTGCTGACGAGGGCGGGCTGCCCAGGATTAGGTGGTCTCACACGGTCGCACATTAACCTTGCGTTTTGAAAACTTGAGCTCTGTATATCTAAGGCTCTTTGACTTAATTACATAGTTATGCTGTTTATCTTAACATACAAAGAGCTTTAGCCCTCAGGGAGCATGTGCAAACCACTCCAGGTACCTTTCTCTGAAGGTGTGTTGTTCAATATAGTGATCCTGCATGTTCACTGGTGGATTCCAGGAATGCTCTGGGGCATGCTTCCCACCTGAAGAGAAGCACAAAGAGAATAGAAAGAATACTATGTTATAAATAATATGTAAAAGTAACTGATTGGTTATAAATACCCTGGAAAAAAAAAACCAACCCAATGACAATGCTGTCTAGATATTATTGGGTTTTTCTTCTTCCTACTACCTGCATGTTGCTACTGAAAACTTGGATGTGATTTAGAACTGTAGAGTGAGGGGGTAAGCCTGAAAGTAGTGATTCTAAATAATGATTATTGGGAAGAAATGCTGGAAAATGTAAAAAAGAACTCTAAAAAATCAACAGCCTCCCACCCCAACCAACAAAAAAACCCCAACACAAACCAACCAACCAGACACTCCCAAACCAAGCAAAAACCCGTCACTTTTGGAAGTTGACTTTGAATAGCAATCACAATCAAATACTTAGTGTGAATACTTGAATTTTCTTTCCAGGGTCAAAAAACCTGTAGATTCCTGGAATAATTATGGTACAATGGATAAGAAAACAATTAAAAAGTGTAATAAGCAGAAATATTTCCAGTATATTTTGCCTCATGTAGTCAGTGCTATACTGAAGATGCTAGAAGACTTTTGTTTTTCCTATGTGCAAAGTTAAACCTGACTCTTTTACATAACTGTATTTCTTCACATTTTGATGTCTTGGCATGGACAGTGATAAAAACCATACATGTAAGGAGATGCTCCTTAGTTGGCAGGTAAAAACTAAGCACTGCCATTTTCTTGCTATTATTCCTCTCCTCTCCTGAATGCAGATCAAGAAATCCTTTATTCAGCTGTTCACCAGCATAAGCCACTTAGAATTTTTTTTCTTCTGGCTGATCCCTTTTTCTTCGTTCCTTCTCTATGTAGCAAGTGTAGAGCTTTAGTTAGCTTCAGTAGATTAAATTGTACTCTTCTTAATTGCCTTTATATGAGTAATATAAAATACATTTGTTTATAGTGAGGCAGGGTGCTGCTGGACTCTGTTGAGTTTCCAGGCTAGTATTTACAGCGTATTGTTTTAGTTGCAAAAAGTGCTAGGAAGATTTAAAATGCGTTGTGTTGGCCAAGGGTTTTTTTTTATTTTAGGCTTCTTCCAGAGCTATAGTCTGTTAAAAGGTAGGGTGTCAGATCAGGTTGAAGGGGAAATGTTTCCTTCAAGTCTGAATTCTCTGTTTTTCCCTTGAATTAAAAAGTTTTTTGCAATGATTCATGGCACTCTAGATAGAGGATGCCAGTTAACTCTAATGGATCTTATCTCCCCAAATCTCTGTGCATCAGTTTGCAAACTTTCCTTTTAAAGCAAAACTTCGGTAAAGGTTTAGAAATTTCAGTGATTATTCCAACATTTCTGTATGCCTAGCTTATTTACATTATTAGTTATTTTGCACATCTGGTTTTTATGCAAACTGATGAGTTTACTGTTATCCTGGTAATGCCTAAAAGATAATGGAGCTGATCTCAGACTCTCTTGTCAATAAAAGGATAGATCCTGTATACAGCTTTGTCAGATGCAGCAACACAGTTTCAAAAAGAGGTGTGTTCTGTGAAGTTCCACCTGAAGAGTAACTCTCAAAAGATGTTTGGCTTACTGTCCAGAAATATCTTTATTGTGAAATCCTGTACAGATACTTAGTACATTTTAGTATTATGGAAGTACAACTGCATTTTCAATGTGTTCATAAAATGCCAGTGCACTGCTACTGGTTGCTGGTACGGGGATGCCTGGCACAGAGGTGAACACTTTTATTATAGCTAACCATCAGTTCAAATTCGTATGAAAGAATTAAAGTCTGTCACAATAGAAGCTTCTCCTATGGAAGCAAGCGGGTTTGAATCTCTCTGGTATGGAACAAAGCATCAGTCATTTTGTGAGGCCTTTACTTCTGCAGGCTCTTACCTTCACAGAATCAAAGATGTTTTCACTCACCCGTTACCTCTGTCATTGCATGTTCCTTATATTTCTGTTTGTTATAAAATACTGCTTTGTCTCTGTACCCTGTCTGAGATAGTATCTCCCTTTGCTTTTGATAGCAAGCTTTTGGAAGCTGTTGAATTCCAAATATGATGTGAAAGCCCATGTGGTTCAGGCCAGAGTCCACAGCATTTCGTTTCATTTCAAGGTATTATTACCCTTTGCATGCAGTTCACGTGACTGCTGTGTTCGTTGATTTACTACAGGCTGGTCACGTAACCTGGCTTCTTAAACCTCTTGAAGTTGAGACAGCACAAACTTAAGAATTACTTATGTTTTCATTTATTGTGATGTATAAATGGATTTCCAGTTCTTTCCTTCCCTTCTAGTCCCATGAGGATATGAATCTGAAATCAGCTTATACAGTAGAGACCAAAAAAACAGATGCAGCCTAGATATTATGGTACCTGATACTTTATAAAGGTTAACAAAACAGAACACTCCCTAAAGCCAAAGAGTGGCTGTGTATACATTCCTGCAGTAGGTAAATACAGGTATCTTTAATATAGCTTAAAATGAAAGTGGAAGGAGAGAGCCAGTAAAGAGATTGTTCTCCTGAGCAGGAGCAAGGCATTACACTGAAAGAAATGAGAAAAGGGGTGTGCATCTGGGGGTGGAACCTAAGCGTTTAGATTTTGTATTTTTGTAATCTTGTCTTCTAGTTTCTCGAGTGTATTTAAAATGATTGGTTTATCCTGGCATCTCACATGCTTAATCATTGTAGTTTGAATGTATTCTAGACTGTGAGAATGGATTTTATTTCATTGTAGGTGTTGTAACAGCTAAGTTAAGTTTGTTTCACTTAAAAGTAGCTGCTACTGAGCCTCTTCACAAAAGGACCTGTTTGTTGATAATGCTTGGTCATTTTTTGCTCAGTTTGCATAAATGATGTGTAGAGTAAGGAGAACTGCCTATGTTTTGCATTCAACAGTTATTTCTTGGATCTGAAAGTAATAGCCAAAGAACAAGTGCTAGATATGAGATTTGCAGCCAAATGTTGTAAAATATCTAGGTTTTCTTCTTTATAAAGGGCTCTTATTTTCTGTATTGTTATCAAATCTTATAGGCTTCTGCTGCATTTATGTCTTGGGTTACTGGTTGTACTGTGGCTTTGTGGCTTTAAGCCAGTGTTTCTGTACTATTGCCTTTATTGTAATTTTCCTATTAAATTGTAGCTGTCTTGAAAGCTCTTGCAAGGTGTTTGTGTGGGGTTAATTCCTCCTGCTGATTTACCTTCAAACCAGCACATATTTTGGTGCCCAATGTGTGGCATCCTGAGAGAAGTTGGAATTGCAGTTTTGCTTTGTATTACAGAAACTGCCTATTCACCATGATGCTTGACATGTTTACATGGATGTTTTACCTTGCTCTCTATATTTTTCCACATATGGGGAAATATTTGCCAGTTGTGAGGCTTCTTTTGAGACCAGGGAATGGTATGAAAATTGCTTTTTAGTTTATTATGTCTATTGCACGATAACATCAGAGTCAATGAACCTCATTCAGAATGTATATTCAGTTTTGTTCACCTGTCCTGGTCTGGGCTGCTACCTCTGGGGCCTCGTTAATAGTTGCACTCAGCCCATAGGGGGAAGAGTAGAGAATAGTTTCTTCCAGCCTTTCAGGCCTGACACAGCAGTTTTTGAGAATATTGAGGTCTGTGTGAATGTCAAGGACAGCATAATCTTGTTGTTAGTTTTGCTTTGTCTTCTCTGTATGCTGCACTGTGTATACCATGCTTGGAGTTGGGACAGTGCTTGGTGTGGTAGAGCATATTCAGGAGGAGAAAAGAAGCAAATCAGCAGGCACCATGTTCACGCAAACTGATCTCAGACTCTCTGAGAAGAAGAAAAAGAAACCAAAACAACCGGTGTTTTTGTGTCCACACAAACTGTCACTGAGCCAGGACACCCTAAGCCAGTAGCAGTTGCCCCGATTCAGAAAAGGAAATCGAAGAGCAAATCAGTCCACATAGTGACTGACGAGGAGGCAGCAGGACCTTTGCACCCAGCAGAGGAGATGGAGCCAGAAATCATCACTCAGTCTCTGTCCCTGAGTGAGCTGCGTGAGCTGCGGAGAGAGTTCACCCGCCAGTCAAACAAGTCCAATTCTCACCTGGCTGCTCCGCATCTGGGACACAGCAGCTAATGACACCATTCAGGAAGGTTGTGAGGCTGGTCAGCTGGGACCTCTGTCCCAGGATGTGGTCATTGACCAGGGGATCAGAAGAACCCAGGAAACTCAGCCTCTGGCAGCGACTGCTGGCAAGTGTAAGGGACAGATACCTTTATAGAGAAGACCTCCAAGTGCACCAAGGAAAATGGAGCACAGTGGAACAAGATATCTGATGCCTGAAGGAATTGGCTTTGCTGGAGATCATTTTCTCAGAAGACAGGAGATTCCCTGAGATGTCCAGGGATGTCCAGATGCCCAGACATCCAGATTTGCCCAGTGCACATCTCAAATGTGATTGAAATTCACATGGCTTGGACCAGAAATATACTCCCGCTACTTAGTAATGCTGCAATGGAGGGAAGAAGAGGACAAGGTGGATGCATTGGTCAACAAACTAAGAATTTACAAGGACGCTGTCACTGCCCTGTTATGCACTCATGTCTTGTCCATGGAAATCTGGCTGAGCATGTCTGAAGCTTGGAAGAGAAAATTGAAGAGGCCCACCAGAAGCTGAGGAAGGAGCTTAAGGAAAGAATTTACCACATCTTGCTGGAAGTACCAAGAGTCTCTGCCATTAGGAACAGGCGTCCCTGTTCCTGTCTCCCCCAGCCAAGGAGAGAGAGGATACACTCTGCGGGATAACCTCTGGTTTTTCCTTCAGGAGCATGGAGAAGACACGAGGAAGTGGGATGGGAAACCCACCTCTTCCTTAGCCACTTGGCTACATGAGCTGAAAAGAGGAACAATGACCACAAGAAGCTCATCTAGGGTCAATGCTGCTCCGGTCTCTCATAGACAAGACTCCAGATGGTAAAGGAATGATGATATGATTAATCCTCTTGAAGGGACCTCAAGGTCATGTTTACAGGAGGAGAGCAATGTGTACTATTACCAGGATTAGAAGGGCCCTGCCTCTAGCCAGGTAGAGGAAAGGGACAATCAGATCTATTGGACTGTGTGGATCTGATGGCACATTTGCCCCACAAAGGTGTACGGCTTTGGTTGTCACCGGCGCTCAATGCACCCGGATGCCATCAAGGTATATGGAAGCGGAATCTATTTCCATTTCTGGGGTGACGGGGGGATCCCAGCAGCTGACTGTACTGGAAGCTGAAGTGAGCTTGACTGGGAAGGAGTGGCAGAAACATCCCATCATGACTGGTCCAGAGGCCCCAGGCATCCTTGGCAATAGACTGTCTCAGGAGTGGGTAATTCAAAGACCCAAAAGGACATTGCTGGGCTTTTAGGATAGCTGCTCTGGAGACAGAGGAAATCAGACAACTGAATGCTCTGCCTGGTCTCTCAGACAACCCCTCTGCTGTGGGACTGCTGAGAATTGAAGCACAACAGGTACCAATCGCCAGACCAACAGTGCACCATTGGCAATACCGCACTGACAGAGACTCTGTGGTTCCCATCCATGAGATGATTCGTGAACTGGAGAGCCAGAGGGTTATCAGCAAGGCTCGTTGACGCTTTAACAGCTCTAGTATGGCCAGTGCGTAAGTCCAGCGGAGAAGGGAGTCTGGTAGTTGATTACTGTGGCCTGAATGAAGTCACACCACCACTGAGTGCTGGTGTGCTGGATATGCTGGAGCATCAGTACGAGCTGGAGTCCAAGGCAGCAAAGTGGTATGTGACCATTGACATTGCCAGTGATTTTTCTCTGTTCCTTTCGCAGCAGAGTGCAGGCCCCAGTTTGCCTTTACCTGGAGGGGCATGCAATATACTTGGAATTGACTGCCCCAGGGGTGGAAGCACAGTTGCGCCATCTGCCATAGACTGATCCAGACTGCACTGGAAAAGGGTGAGGCTCCAGAACATCTGCAGTACATTGATGACATCATCATATGGGGGAACACAGCAGGGGAACTCTTCAAGATAGGAGAGATTATCCAGATTCTCCTGAAAGCTTGCCATTAAATTAACTAAGGTTAAGGGACCTACTCGAGAAATTCAGTTTCTAGGAGTGAAGTGGCAAGATGGACATTGCCAGATTCCAATGAAAGTGATTAACAAAATAGCAGCTATGTCTCCATCGACCAACAAGAAAGAAACCCAGGCTTTCCTGGTGTTTTCCTTTTCCTAGGTGCTGTGGGCTTTTGAAGGATGCATATCCTGGAGTACAGCATGATTGTAAGCTTGGTCTATCTTGTGTCACAAAAGAAAAGCTATTTCCAGTGGGGCCCTGAACAACAACAAGCTTCTGAACAAATTAAACAGGAGATTGCCTGTTTAGGCAGTAGCCCTTTGGCCAGTCAGGACAGGGCAGGATGTAAAAAATGTGCTCTACACTGCAGCCAGGGAAAATGGTCCTTCCTGGAGCCTCCAGAAGAAGGGACCTGGGGAGACCCGAGGATGATTGCTGGGGTTCTGGAGTCGGGGATACAAAGGATCTGAAACCAGCTATACCCCAACTGAGAAAGAGATTCTTGGAGCCTACAAAGGGGTTCGAGCCACCTCAGAAGTGATTGGCACCGAAGCACAGCTGCATCTGGCACCCTGACTACCAGTGCTGGGCTGGATGTTTGAAGGGAAGGTTCCTTCTACACATCATGCCACTGATGCCATGTGGAGCAAGTGGATCACTCTGATCACACAGCAAGCCTGGATAGGAAATCCTGATTGCCCTGGGATTCTGGAAATCATAACAAACTGGCCCAAAGGTGAGAGTTTTGGACTATCTTTTCAGGAAGAAGAGGAGCAGGTGACATGTGCTGAGGAGGCCCCACCATATAACCAAGTACCAGAGAATGAAAAGCAGTAGTGTCCTCTTCACTGATGGTTCCTGCTGAACTGTAGGAACAAACCAGAAATGGAAAGCTACTGTATGGAGCCCCACATGGAAAGTTGCAGAAGCTACCTAGGGACAAGGTGGATCGAGTCAGGTTGCAGAGCTTAAAGCCATCCAGCTGGCTTTGAATATCACTGAATGAGAGAAGTGGCCAAGACTATCTCTACACCGACTCGTGGATGGTAGCTAATGCTCTGTGGGGGTGACTCGATTGCTGGAGAAAGGCCAACTGGCAGCAGAGAGGGAAACCCATCTGGGCTGCTGAGATTTGGCAGGACTTTGCCATCTGGGTTGAGAGGCTGACCATGAAGGTTCGACACATGGATGCGAATGCCCAAGAGTCGGGCTAATGAAGAGCATTGTAACAATGAGCAGGTGGAGTGAGCTGCCAAGGTTAAAGTATCTCAGGTGGATATAGACTGACAGCACAAGGCAGAATTATTTCTAGCTCGTTGGGCCCACAATGCCTCTGGTCATCAGAGAAGAGATGCTACATACCAATGGGCCTGTGACCAAGGGGTGGACTTAGCCATGGACAGTACCTCACAGGTCATCCATGACTGCGAGATGTGTACTGCAATCAAGCAAGCCAAGCAGATGAAGCCTCTATGATATGGTGGGCAGTCGTCAAAATATAGTTATGGGGAAGCTTGGCAAATTGATTACATCCCACTTCCCCAAACCCGCCAAGGCAAGCACTATGTGCTGATCATGGTGGAAGCAACCACTGGATGGCTGGAGACCTACCCTGTGCTTCATGCTACTGCCCAGAACACCATCTTAGGCCTTGAACAGCAAGTCCTGTGGATACATGGCACCCTGAAAGAATTGAGTTGGACAATGGGACTCATTTCAACAACAGCCTTATAAGCACCTGGGCTAGAGAACACGGTATTGAGTGAGTGTACCATATTCCTTGTCACGCACCAGCCGCCAGGAAAGTTGAATGGTGCAACAGACTGCTAAAAACCACCTTGAAGGCACTGGGCAGGGGGACCTTCAAAAATTGAGAGCTGCATTTAGTGAAGGCCACGAGGATCCGTCAATCGAGCTGGTCCTGCCCAGTCAGAAGCCTTGCACTCATGTGGACACATGAGATGTATGTTAGGAAAGATAGTTTGGATTAATCCCACCTCAGGCAAAGGCAAATCCTTCCATGGGATTGTTTTTGCTCGAGAACCTGGTTACACTTGGTGGGTAATGCAGAAAGATGGGGAAACCCATTGTGCACCTCAAGGGAACCTAATTTTAAGTGAGAACTGTGTGTAATGTTTCATTGTGTATGTATACACACATATATATATGTAAGTAGAGTTAAAGAAGGGTATTAATTTGGGTATGATGTAGATGGTGTAGAATAAGGGGTGGCTAATGTCTTGGATTACAATTTAAGGTGTAACCAGAGTATGTATTCTACCATCACCTGCATCGCCTTCTGATGAACTGTTAATGGTGGGTCCTTTGCAACAGCTGCATACGCCACCTAGGAGTTGGGTGTAGTGTTCTCTTTGTTACACCCAGCCTAAGGGTGGTAATCTCCACTTAAAGCGCCATCAAGGACTCCCCAAAATATCCTATGTCTCATAGGATTACATCATTCCATTGTAAAACTCCCTGCCTTGGGGGAGGTACTGAACATACCTGCCTGGATTCAAGGGTATATAATCTCAAGGTTGGGGGACCTGGGGGAACCACCACTGGACCTCCAGAGAAGGACCAGACCTTTCCACAGGACCACTGCTACAACAGGACCACATCCATCATTTCAATGGGACTGCAACCACCATTTAATCAGACTGCTACCACCACCCTGACCAACAGGATGCCAGGTTATACTCTGGCTTTGTCAGTTTAAGCCAGTGTTTCTGTACTATTGCCCTTATTGTGACTCTCCTATTGAATTGTAGCTCTGTCTTGAAATCTTCAGCAAGGTGTTTGTGTGGGGTCAATTCCTCTGGCTGGTTTACCTTCAAACCAGTGCAATTTACAACAAGAGAACAGGACAAAGTACAGTGTTGTGAAGCAGCCAAAAAAACAAGTTTTGATTTCAATAGATTCAACTCTGTACCTAAAGAAGTTTTGAATTTAGTAAAATATTGAATGCTTAGGGAACTTTATTAATTTTGGAGTCAGGAAGATCTTACAAATATTAAATATCTTTGCAGGAACACTTAGTCAGTCTGGATGAGCCAGCCTCGGAAGCTGGACAAGAAGCTCTGCTTAGACAAGAGCAAGCAAAAATCATTCGTTTTGAAAGGCAAGCAGAAGAGTTCCTCAATGCAGTCTTTTACAGAAAAGGTTGGTTTTGATGGGGGGAGGACGATGTGGGAAATAGTCTCTCTTGTGGTCTTTTTGCATGCAATGTAGGTATCAAAGATCTGATGTTCAAGTTGTCACTGTATGTTCAGTATTTTTCAGTCATCTTCTTTGTATATATTTATCAAGGGTAAAAATTGATTCCCAAGTAATGTAGTAATACAACAGTGTGGGCTTGGGATGGAGGAAGAAGGTATAACTATTTAACCCTAAACCAAATCTCTCCATGAGAACACTGGTGTTTTCACTTTTGGAGAGATGACTCAGTTCTTACCCAGCAGAACTGTTCCCTATAACCAGTGTTTAGGTGAGTGGGCTGTTGGGAAGAAAGGTCAGGTGGCAGTAGTGGTAGTAGGTGGGTAATGTGTTTTTTTAAAAATATTTATTTTATTTTGATGGGATATGTACTCATGCAGTTTTTCTTAAAGGTCATCAGTCTTTTCATTATTGGTAATGATTACCCACACTATTCTGAACAATTTACAGTATAAAATATTATTGGAATAATGCTAAGGGGGATATATGGAGAATTCAAAATGTGATCAGCAAAATAATTGCTGTAGAATATGCTGAGAACATGCTCAATGCTAGAAAATCACCTAAATATCTTTCGGAAAGTTGTTGCTTAAACTGTGCTCTTAAGGAAGGCACAAAGCTCATTTCACCGTTTTGTACAAATCTGAGAAACATGAATCCAGAGGTTACTTCCAAACGCATCCTGAATGAAAGTACATCATACTTATCAGTCTAACCCATGTGTGAGAAAATCTGCCAAATCAGTAATTCCAACCTATCTGCTGGGGGACAATGCAAGGCTTCAGTTTAACAAATCAGAAATTGCTGTAGCCAGTCCTCAGCCCTTCCTTCTAGTGACCAAAATATTTAAAGGTGTTTTAAGTAGATAACAGTATCTTAGCCTTTCTTTTATGACTCGAATAAATACAAGCTATACATTATGATGCTTCTATACTTCTTGCAATACATGCAGGATGGTAGGAAGGATAGTTACTGCATTACTACTGATAGTTCAGATAATGCCTTTATTCCAAGGCTTCCTTTTCAAGTTTTCTTTTTTCTTGTAAGGTTAATGTTTCCTTTTGCTTTTGAGTTTATCCCATTTATCTTCAAATCCAGAAGGAATTTAAGAAAACTGAAGTCTAGAGACAATACAGGTTTTTTCCATATTGCTTTTACTGATGAGGAAAAAAAAAAGCACTTCCATCACTTCCAAATTGTTTATTAAAGACTTCATTCCTTTAGCACTAAACTTAAATCTTTATGTATGATGTGTATGTGTATGTGTGTCCTTTAGGAAAGTATGCTTTTTAAAATTTGTTGGGGAGCCAGCAGCAGATGTTGCAGTGTGCTTATGAAGGGTATAATACTCTGTCCATGGCCAGATACCCAGAATGAAGATAATGAAACATGTCAGATGTCTAAGAATCTTCGAGGATTTTTTAAATTAAACACTTGTTTTCTTTCCTCGGACAAAGCTGTGCTTGGTGCAAGAGTAATAGGTGAGGGGTAGAAGCTTGGCAGGAAGTCAGTTCTGAATCCTTAATGCATCATTGTCAAGCTTACCTGTATTTAGATTGCTTGAAATCTAACTCATGCTGCTGACATAAGATCCCCTGTCATACCAAAGAGGTACTGTCATACCAAAGAGGACACAAAGAACGGCAGAACTCTTGACGTTCCTACATTGCTCAGAGATGCTGAGCTCTCCTGGCTTCATGCCAGCAATTAGTTTTTTTCTTCTTTCCATCCACACTGCCAGTAACATTTGAGATGGGCATTTTGTAGCCCAGGTAGATCAGAGAAAATGCAGATGTTCTCTGAACACTGGCCACACATTAATGTACTGAATATGAATAGGGAATCAACAAGATCAGCAGACTTTTTGAACAGGTTTACTGTCCATTAATCTTATGTCCTTTCTCTGAAATTTGTGTCCCTGGCACTCTGACCCAGTAATCCTTCCTTCAAATATTCATATTTTTCCAGTCAAAGAAGAGTGGTAGTAGTTGTACTAGTTGTCTGTTACCTTTACTTTGTGGCAGGACAGGACCTTCTTCTGATTTAATGAAATCATACCTTTATTTGTTTGATACTGCCCTTTCAAGATTTCAGTATAAAAGTCCACAAAAACTATTAAGGCTTTAAAGCTCAGAGGTACTGCTGTAGACTATTTATAGCTGATAATTATTTGCTGTATTTTTTCTCCTCTGAGGATTTCTATGTTTTAGTTAATTTTAGTTTTATTTTCTTAAAAAAACCTAGAAAGGTGGAGTCAAGATAAATATCTGGTTGATTTCAAGTGATGCTGGTGGGGCACCAGCACATACTTTCCACTCACTTTTGAACAGCTTTAATCCTCAGCATTCAGGCTTTATATTAAGTAAAAAGCCTTTAATGTGCTAGGTACCTGCCCTTCTGCTTGAAAATGGAGTTTTGTGTCCTGAATTAGTGAGTTTATCTTGAACAGCACTTGAAAGTTGTCATTCTGGGCTGATTCTTTGAAGCTGCAAATTACAAAGATGCATGGCTGTAGGCATATGTAGTATTTTATTTCTGAATGTGTAAATATGTTCAGCTGTAAGCATTTTTGAAATGAACATATGAACACGGTGCACAGTAAAGGGCTGATTCTTCGTTCAGAAAACACGAGTGCCATCGAGCTCTGCATTCCTGCCAGCCCCAATTGTATATGCTACAAGCACATGTCGAACAGTTGGTATCAGTGTGATCATGCCATCAATTTGTGCCCCTCTGGGCCTCCCTGGAGCCTTTCTATGTCCTTCAGGAGGTTATAGTGAAGAGGTTAAAAATTGGAAGAAATGTCACCACAGCAGAACAAGGCCTCCACATTTTTCCAGGCTGGTGTCCTTGTAGACCATTTGGGAAACAAGTGAGATTATAAAATGTACCAAAATTTAAGTTTGGCTCATTTTTTGGTGTCTTCTTAAAACTATAGTATTTGATATTTAGCAACAAGTAAAATTTACAGGATGTTTTAAAGAAAATTGTTACATATTTACATAAACATCCTGAAAATTTACAGCTGTTATGCCCCTGTAAGAATGTACGTGGTGACTGAATAAGATCTTAGGTGTAGAAAGCTGTGCTTAACAAAAAAAAATTTGGGCTTGATAATATTTAAAGGTCAATATGGTGTTTCATCAAAAAACACAGTGGCTGCTTACTGCTGCTCTTTGATTTGTGGGCAGCTCTGCTCAAACCTTCATGTCAGTCATTTCTTACACATGCGGTAAAGCTGGTTTGTTGATGTACTTTTGACAAAAGTGGTAGCAAAAGGCAAATCTAACACTGAAATGTCCCACGGAAGATTTTGCTAATGCTTCTAATAGCTCAATCCCAATAGATTACCTTTCAACCTGGGCAAATTTTTTAAAAGAGGTAGTAAACATTTCTCTGTTGTTCCCTCTTGAGAGCTGCTTTTAAAGATTTATTTGGTCTTCTACTGCACAATTTTTTCTGAATGTTTCTTTGGTAATAGAAAAATCAAACTTTTTGAGCCATTTCTGGAATAGTGGTGTGGTTGTGGTGTGCTTTGGGATTTTTTGGGGGTATTGTGGGTAGTTGGTGTTTTGGTTTTTTGGGGGTGTGGGTTGGTTTGTTTGTTTGTTTAAAAAACCCAAAACTGATTTGACCAGACAACACAGTGTTTGAAGTGAAGTGGTAGGACTTAGCTTCTGTGATTTAAGAGTTAGAGATTTACTTTCACATCACAAATTACTATTGGTCTAAAATAGTGATTTTTTGTCAATAAAGTTTATGGTTGCCCACATGCCCAGATACTTTTTTATTTATACACTAGTTCATATAAATAAATTGGAATGCCTTCTTGTTCTGTTTCACATCCCTTACTAATAGATTTAGCAGCTCTTCTAGAAATATAATTACTTGTCATGTGACACATCTTGGGTTTTTGTGTATATGCAAGTTCTTTGCGTAATTCCTGATGCTGCGTTGATTACAATGGTAGAAATCTCAAAAGGAATAGATAGAGTGAGATGGAAGACACTTGAACATCTGATCTTGATGTGAATAATTTTAAATGATCAGATCTATAGGGTTTTATTTCTCAGTAAACTTAGAGGGGACTGCTGCAACTTTATTGTCCATTTTACCCTTCTGTAGCTGCAGGTAAGTTATGCAATTCTTCCACTGAATAACCAGTACAATGTTTTTGGAATGAGCTCTAGCTCTCCTTTCCATTTCCACACCTCTTAAAGGTCTGGTGGAATATATCTATATTTAAAACAAATATGAGATTGCGTATTTCTTTCAGGAAAGTGTTATGTTGGGAAGGCTGTATCAGAATTAGCCATGGTTCTTATTCAGGTATTCTAAGACTAAAGTACATTTTCTACAGAAACTATTTTATCTTTGGCTTTCTTTTTTTTCCCCCCATTTGTTTTGGGTTTTTTTTGTAAATAAACAATGACTTAATATAAAAGCTGTTTTACTTAAAGTGCTTCCTTAAAAGAAATCTCTAATATTTGCAGACAGTCCTAGGGTCTCTGACCCCAATATTCCCCTAGTGGCCCGTGAGATCATGCAGCGAATGATCCGACAGTTTGCTGCTGAATATACCTCAAAAAATAGCTCTACTCAGGACTCCAGCCAGCCCAATAGCACAAAGAACCAAAGCCTGCTGAAAGCATCTCTGGTCGCCTCCTCTCCCACGGCTGCAACTGCTCAGAACCCTGTGCTCAGCAAACTGCTCATGGCTGACCAAGACTCACCTCTGGACCTTACTGTCAGAAAGTCTCAGTCAGAACCTAGTGAACAAGGTAGGACTCTTACCAGTGTCTTGCGTCCCGTGGCAATCCATTAATGGCATTCTTGTTGCAGAACCAGACAATTAGAAGGTTGCACTTTTGCATAAAAATTAAAGTGGAAAAGCAGTAGATGTTTTTACAGTAAAAGAATGACTAGTTCAATGTGTCTGGGAGAGAAAAGACTTTTTGAAAGAATGTAGAGCCATAGACATGAGAGATTCTTCTGAAGAAGCGCAAAGGGGATGGACATGCTCTAGACTCTGAGGATAAATGTGCTGTTCCTACAGGGAGCTGCAAGAAGCAGTCTGCCAAAATAGACTGTACGCTTGCTGATAAGAGAAGTTCATGTGGTCATTAAAATCATAATGTTGTCTCTTCTCTGAAGATTAGTACACAGTTTGACTGAAGGGCTGATTTATTTTCTTTCTGGTCATGGTGTGAGAAGAGTATCTTTTAAAAGTCTGTGAGAAATTGCCTTGTGAAGGCTGTAAAAATTATACCCATGAACTGCACTAAACTTCCAGGTTTGTGCATTTGGAAGAAATGTCTCTTTTCTACCTTAAAAATAGATTTGTTCTGCAGAGCACAGATTGAATAACTTGTAACAGTGTTTCAGAGCTTATTTTAATTCAAAAACCTTGCTTTCCATCAAACAAGCCTTTTTTAAAAAGCAAATTCTGTGAGTGATATAGTATATGAACTTTTCTGTTCTGAAACTGTTGAATCCTAAGTGTATCGTACTGGTTAAAATTAGACCCTATACCCTTCTTTAGAAAAATGTTAGTGCTTGAAGTCATTCTGTCACAGTAAGCTGTCCATCTGCAAATGGAAAAGGTGCCTTTAAAAAAATAATCTAGCTAGGGCAGAAGAGTAGGTATCCCTTTATTCTTCTAAATTGGGTTTATGAAGCCTTTTGTAAACAGGTTCATTTTATGTTTCCAGTAATATGCAGCTTGGACATCTGGACACGTACTGCACTTAGAGCACTTACTGAAAGCTGTCATTGCACTTCAGTTACAAACTGCAGTGAGAGGTTGAATAGTGTCTCTCTTGAAATGTGGCCCTGTACAGTTAGCTGATAGGCATTTGTTTCTAGCTGTCTTTATTATAAATGCATTTCGTGAGTGGGTTTTGCATGTAACATGTTTTACATTTAAACTGTTCTCATTGCTAAACTTTTTGCTGAAAGAAAGAGGGAGAGAATCAGTTTTGCTCTGTTTCTTTTTAATTAGAGGATGATATGGTGAAGAGGAAAGCACGTACATGAACTGTTCTTTAGCTACCATGTGATGGAAAAAGCTGTAAGATAATGTATAATGTTCATAACACTTGTTATGAAAGTAGAATATGTGTGTATTGATTTATACAGTAATCTGTTTGCTGATGTGAAATTTTTTTTCCAATTTACATTTAATGTAATTGGAAAGAGATTTTGCCAAACTTGTTAATGAGAGATTTCAGAGGCTGTCATGAAAGATTGCTGGTGGTGCTTTGTGCTATATTTTGTTCTAGTGGGTTGAGGGGAACCCAGCTAGCTGTAAGCTTCTCCCTGGGGTATGAGGTTGGCCCTGCTTCCCCTCAGGGGCTTCTGGGTCGTACTGACCCTTCTGAGGGAGGAAGCGTGGATGCAAGTACCTCGGGCAGCTGCCTGTGCTGTCCAGCCTCTTGAAAAGGAGGAAAGACTTGATCCAGTCTGTGTCTCTTATGCCTGCATAAGTGTTGTTCAGAAAGAAAATTTAATTTTCTGCCTGCTTAAGTTTGGGTTATGGTGTGTTCCCAAATGCAGTGGGTGGAACAGCTTTCCATAAAGTTAATTCTAGTTCACTGTTTATCATGTTTTTTCTCCATATGTCAAATGAGAACTTTAAGCAATCTGAAAGCTGTCTTACATTGTTCTTGTGTTGGGTGGTATTTACTTGATTAGATGGAATGAGTGAGGAGCTTTGATATGTCTTGAGTTTACCTTGCCAACAGGTTTCATTTATCTTTGCCTCGTAAATTCCTTGTTTCAAAGTTTCCAGGAACTTCAGATGCCTGGGCTGCTTCAATGACAATGTTGCCCTTATTAAAATGACCAGAATTTCAGGCTGCTTTAGTGCAGTAGGAGCAAGGCTTCTCTGGTGAAACACGCTTCCTTTTCTGGTGCCTGTAAATGCAGAGCTTTCTTAAGGGTTTGCAGGGGAGCATGGGGGGAGTGTGAGGAAGTGCCATTAGTGGGAGTGGAAGAAGCAGTCTAGCAGGAAAACCAATTTGGCGTATGGAAGAGAGGGAATAAAATGACACAATAGAGGAGAAAGGTAGCAGCTTTTCCAGTAGGGACCTGTGGGAGACATAGAAAAAAAAGATGAAGCTGGCTGCCAACTGAGAAGGAATCTCACATCTATATGTGTGTTCATTTAATTTCCAATATGAAATTCTCAATGAATTTTCCTGCAAGAGATTTGGATTTAAAAAAAAAAAAAAATCCAAATACTGGCTTGCAGCCTCCCTTTAAGGAGAGGAATATCTCAGGAATTTGAAGATTGTCTCATTTTTGGACCACTGAGAGGTAGTTATGTGTTAGGCTCGTTGTATCCAGAACTGTCATTTGTAGGTAATTTTTTATGCTATGTCTCTTGTAACAGATGCACTTTCAATTTTGTTAATTTTTGTTGTGATTTCTGAAGACTATATTGAAGTCACATGTAAACCATATTGCAAAAAATTCCAAGCCTTACTTTGTTTAAAAATACAATAAACCAAAATATGTTGTGTGCTGAAAACGACTTTAGCTCAAAAGATTTGCTTTGTCTTTTCAGCTGAAGACAAGATCAGCATGGCTGATCCTGCTTCTTCAAACACTGAAGTCATTCTTTTGTCTCTACAGACGGTGTGCTTGATTTATCTACTAAGAAGAGTCCTTGCGCTGGCAGCACTTCTCTGAGTCACTCTCCAGGGTGCTCCAGTACTTCGGGAAATGGGTAAGAGAAAGCAACTTACTATGACCTTTTAAAACAGTTTTTTACTAAAAATGTGTGCTTAGCTCCTGTTAATTTTAACTTACTTTTGGTGTTAACCCTTTGGAGTAATGTGTTTTCAACTTGTACTTTTGGCAAATACCTTCGCCCCACCTGCCAAATAAGAGTTGTTGCCAACTGAGACAGGTTTAGCTTTCAGTTAATGACTCTAATATCTGTTATTTTGGCCAGTTTGGTACTTAGCCAGAGATCTTTCCATTACCTGTTTCTTGGGTTTAGTGATAGGTGATTTCCATGGAGGTGCAAGTTCAGTTAAATGCATGAAGAGTCTTAGAGGCTTTGCAATGTATTTAGGCTTCATTACACTTAGAGCAAAGTTAGTTAACAGGAAAAGTTTATTTTAGTGGTAACAATGATTCTGGTGATAAACCATGCTGGATTAGATTTAAATCACTGCATGATTTTTGTTAATATTTCCTAGCATAAACCACAACTTAAAAAAGGACATGGGACAGGGAGTCTGGTAGTTCAGAAAACTTTAAATGTGACTTTGGATTTGCGATTGTACTGTAGTACTGAACAAGTTTTTTAAAAAATAATCACAAAGTATGTGGTGTACCTCTCTTGCCTAGTCAGTTCAAGTTGTGAAATACTGTTAAAATTAAAAAAAAATCTTCAGGTTTTGTATTTCTAATGGTCACCGTTTGCATACATTTAGAATCCCGTAACTCTTAGTTAGGGTTGTACTGGAGAGGCTAACTGGGACTAAGAGGGGTTTTGGGTGTTGATTATCTTGAAGCTACTGTGAACAAATAATTTTTTTATTGAAGTACAGAAATAGTATATGGTTTAAAGTGCTGTTTAATTGCTGGATTTAGCTTTATGATAGCCTTTGAAAAACTTGAAAATCTGAACTAACAACCCACTCCCAACCATCAGTCCCACATACTGCTAACAGCTGATTGAATTTTTGCATTTCTCTTTGGAAAAATATTACTGTCTCAGATTTCTCCCTTCAAGATTACTTTTCCGTTTAATATTTCTATTAATAACATACTTCAATCCTTCTTTAAAATTTAGTCTTAATACTTTTTACAGTTCTTTAGCATAAACCTTCCCCAGCAGCACTTTTAATTCTGAACAGGTTATTTCCAGCTTTATTTTCCTAGGAAGGCAGCAGAAGCCACTGAGGCTCTGTACTGTTTGTTCCCTTGGTTGTGAATCAAGTGAGGGCCAAAGTCCAACACACAGGGATGACAAGGCCGGCATCTGTTACTGTCCTGCTAAGTCTTGTGGGTCCAGAGAGGATGGGGCATACTGGCACCTGTGGTTACTCGTACAGGTGTGTGGTATATGAGGCTGGCTGCAGTTTGTTTAGCATCACTAAGTCAGGTGTAACATTATTAGCTACCACTATGACCTTTATTTAGGTGTAGAATCACTGGTGCACACTGTGATGCTGATACATGCTGTAGAAGGGGTGGAGAATGCACACTGTCTGAGAGGGTTCTCTGGAACTGCAAACTTTGATCCATTTCTCTGGATTTTGTTCTGAATCCTTGTTGACTCTTGTTGTGCACATCTATGACTTGTTGCATCCTGGAGAGAAGTAAACAGCATGTGTATCAAGCATTGTGTATGTTACATACCAGGTCCTTTCAGTGGATGTCTTTTCTCTAAAGACTTTTTTAAATCCCAGTGTGATGTTAAAAATAATAATGTAGCTTTTCAGTACTATATATCCTGTCCTTAAATAATACTGACTTAGCCAGAGGGCTTTACGCCAGTATAGTGTCTGAGAGCATCAAAATAGATCCTCTTTGTTAATTTGTATGCTGAACGTGCAGAAATTTGGAGGTGGATTTTGAAACCTATGTGACTTAATAACTACAGGGGGCTAAGCAATCAAAGCATTAAAATAGACGTGATTCTCTGCAGCAGTAGTACTTTATGGCATAGAAAAAACATTTGTGATGAAAGGGAAATGGTAAAAATACATACCGCCTTTTTTTTTGTTAACCCTTGATCTGGATGACAGTTGGAACTTAGATCTTTCTTTTCCTAGCCATGCTTTATATCAAATGAGATTCAGGGCTGTGTATATATGCAATTAGTTGTTAAGAGAGCGGTTTGGTAAGTCTAGTGTAATGCAGCGTTTTTCTTTGTGATCAGTATCCCAGCTTTCATATTTGGTGCTTAATGAAAGTCAGGCAAATACCTTTGAGGCCTGCTAAGCTTTTTCTTTTATCCTGAGCAGCAATTCTTCAATATGATATAAGCAAACACTGTCCAGGGTTTCCACCTATGTATAGATACTGCAGGTGGCAGTCATATTTGCATGTTGAATATGTTGCACTTTGGCTTACTCTTTTATTACTGTGCTTGTTTAGTGGTAACGTCACACCAGTAACACAGTTGTGTGTAGATCTATGGCGATTGATTACTACTTTGTAATTAAGGTGCTATTTTCAGACGCTTGCGCGAAGTCTTTTCTACTCCGAGAATTTGTGAACCCAACCAGAGACCAGCCAACAGGTTTCATTTTTCTTTGCCCAAAAAGCTTCTCTTTTTTTGCGAACAAGTTTTAAAACTGACTGATGCTGAGACTTAAAAAAAAAAATTAAAATAATAAAAAAAAAATTTAGAGAAAAATAAATAACACAAAAAGTGATGTTACCCAAGCAAGGCCTTCTAATAAAGGAGTGGCCCCCTCACCCATCCCTCCCTACCTGTGCAAGTCCTGCTCACATCAGTTTCCTTCCATCCAATTAGGCGACCTGGGAGACCCAGCCAGCACCATCCGGAGGGACTACAGAGTGGTGATGGGGTACCTCCAAGAAGCTTGCAGGATGGAACCAGGGAAGGTTATGGCCACTCCACATCTCTTAAAGTACCGCTGGCTCGATCACTCCAGATTAGTGAAGAACTGCTGAGCAGAAACCAGTTTTCTACGGCTGCCAGCCATGGGCCATCTGGACTACAGAATCATGGACAGCACTTAATATTATCCAGGGAGGCTTCTTGGGCAAAACCACACTACGAATTCAATTTCAGCCGCATGAAATTCAGGGGAAATGGTGCACTCAGCAACATCAGTGACCTTCCTTTTCTTACAGAAAACTCTGCCTTTCAAAAAATGGCACTTCAAACTAAACAGGATGGGAAAAAGGACGTGAGCCATTCATCTCCTGTGGATTTAAAGATACCACAAGTTCGAGGCATGGACCTTTCATGGGAGTCCCGCACTGGTGACCAGTACAGCTATAGCTCTTTGGTAATGGGTTCACAAACGGAGAGCGCGCTTAGCAAAAAGTTAAGGGCTATCCTTCCAAAACAAAATAGGAGAAGTTTGCTGGATGCTGGACCAGATTCCTGGGGCTCAGATGCTGAGCAGTCTACCTCTGGACAGCCATATCCCACCTCCGATCAAGAGGGAGATCCTGGCTCCAAGCAACCTAGGAAGAAAAGAGGGAGATACAGACAGTACAACAGCGAGATACTGGAGGAAGCAATCTCTGTGGTTATGAGCGGGAAAATGAGTGTTTCCAAAGCTCAGAGTATTTATGGGATCCCCCACAGTACACTGGAGTACAAAGTTAAAGAGAGGCTGGGCACTTTGAAAAACCCTCCAAAGAAAAAAATGAAATTAATGAAGTCGGAGGGGCAGGATGTTTCAGTAAAGATTGAATTAGATCCCCAGGGAGAAGCAGCACAAAGTGCAAATGAATTGAAAGATGAATAGGGATGTTGTAGAGTGCCAATTACTTTGCAAACTGGGTGAGCACTACTGCATAGTTCAACCATCACTGAGCGCACCTGAGTCTCCTGTTTACTGCAATGCTCTTTCCTTTGCAGTTCAGCATAGACTTATGTGAACACAGGTGAAAGATGTGCTCTGAATGTCACATTTGTAAATTTTTCTAGCCTGGTATGGCACAGTTTCCCTCCTTCACCTGCCCACTGCCCTCTTTCTTTCTTTGTTCCTTTTTTTTTTTCTTTTGCCTTTTGCATGTTTCTCTGTAATAGAGAGTTACCTCACAAAGAATGCAGATCTGTGGAAGTGGACATCTTGCCTGTAGAGCCTGCCTGAACTTCTGATGTTGGATTTTTCTTATCTGCCTTTATATAATAAGTCCACTTTGTTAAACTGACACTCTCCTAAAACCAGGCAATTTTCAAATGAAAATCAGACTGTCATTCTTCAAAAATGTTTCAGAAATCTTTTTTCCCCCTCTTATTTTTGTTGATCCAGTTGATTGAAAGATTTAAGCTAAATCAAATTATTTAGGAATGGTACCTCTCTTGAACCAGATTTGTCGACTAGATAGATAATCAGTTGGGTCTAAGTAGGCTCTCCACTGTTTTCTTTCTAAATTAACCATACTTACCATTTGCTATCTGCTTAGTGCTCACCCGGAGGGGAGGGGGGGGAAAACTTACATACACTACCTTCAGAAAATGTCAGTTAATTATTTATAACACTACCTTCACTGTAATTTTATTTGGTGTTTTTGAAGGGTGATATTTAGACTCACCTGCTTGAGGATGTAGCCTTATCTCACGGAAGACAAGCTTCTCACAGTCAGGAGCAGTCAGGGTACACTAAATGATGTATTGGGGTATGCCTCATTGTACCAGAACTACGGTTCTTTGTGACCTTTACGCTTTTTACAGACTTGATTCTCAGTTTACTAAACTATGTGGTTCCAACAGCTAGTTTAAATGACTCTAATCCAGGGATGGGGGATTTGCGTAACAAACTACTGTGATACTGCAAAAACAAAAACAAAAAAAAAAAAATAGCCCACAAAATGGTGATCTCAAACGTTACAACCTCAGTAGTCTGCCCAAATATCCACATTAGTGAAGGAGCTTGTTAATGTTCAGGGAAGAAGTATAACACTGGTAGCCTGATCTAATTCAGGCTCTGCATCATATCTATCTGTAATACTGTCAGGGTCGAACACTCAATGAATGGGTGTTTCCTTTTTAAATATTACAGTTGCCAGTAGCAGGAATTTATTTAAGTCCTGCTTTTTTGTTGTTGTTTTTATTTAATCTATTTTGATAGTGGTTTAGCACATGCTAGAATAAGCATTTAAACACCACAAAAAAAAAAAAGCACTCCTTAAACCACAAATCTGGGGTTTTTTTCAGTATGGTGATACCGTTATGATTATCTGGAGATCCAGGATAAGTTTTATACTGAACTTTTATCTTTGATACTTTCTGTGGGAGTGGTCAGTAACTAAGTGGAGCTTACTGGATTTACCACAACATGACCAAATCATAATTGCTGGTTCTTCAGGTAGAAGCAATTTGGTCTTAATCTGTGCAAAAGGTAGATAGAAATTACCATTTTTTTCCCCCATTTGCACAACCAAAAGAAGCATTGGAGTTTTTGTGTGAGAGCATTAAGTGATGTCAGTGAAAGTGGTTTCTCAAAGTTCATGGGAGGGTGGCCTAGGTAGCCCTAGGGATGCTGAATGACTTCTGGAACAATTGATTCTATTAGCCTCTCCCCACCCCCAGCAATTTCGTATTTTCGAAGGTTAGGCACACCATTGCTGTTGTTTTAAATATGCACTGCTCATTCTTGAAATGGACTGGGCATTTGGCCCCAAGTATACTTTATTTTTGTTTACTTAATATATTTTAGTCCTCAAAATCCTGGTTCCTTGTAGCTTTCTAGTTGTCATCTTGGCATTTAAAGCAGTTTAAGCTCAGTAGCAGTATATAAACTCTGCAATACGTTCCAGTTTAGCTGGTGATTGCAATAAAGGCGCAGTTTAAGGTGTGGTTTCATCTGCTGTTGGAGGTTATGGTAGAAAGTTTGTTGCAAGCTTAAAAAAAAAAAAGTAACACAGTTTTACTGTTGAGAGAGGTTTAACCTTTTGCAGTTGTCCTTATTTAAGCAACATGAGTTGAGTTTTATAAAACTTGTCACTGTAGTGTAAGTGGAGTGCTCATTTTACTAACCTAAATATTTTGTATGTGTATGTTTAAGTGGGTGACAATCGTGCAGCAGAAGAATGGTGTGCCTACCCTTTAATGCTGCAGTTTTAAAAGAGAATTTGTCTTGTCATTTCAGACTGTAGGCTAAGAATTGTAAATAGATAGTGAGAAGTTGAGTACTCTTTATTTGCTTTGGTTAGAAAGTGGATTTAAAAAAAAAAAAACAACAACAAACCAAACACGTAACTTTCTCAGTTTATATGTCCTGAGACCTGAAGATTGTAATACTCATAACTGCAAAGCTTTTAAACACAACACTTGATCTGTGATAACTTAATATTCAGGTAATCTTTCTTTTTCGAGAAGCTTTTGAACAACCATATTTCCTCCAAAGGTCTCTGTTTAAAAAGGAAAAAAAAGAAAAAGTGTAGATTATTTTTTAAGCACTAATTGCATTACGTTGGTAACTGCAATATGAAATAGCCATTATTGTTTTGTGAAGCATGGTTGAGATTAGTTAGTGGTCCCTTTTTAAAATTTCATGAGCCTCTCAAAAAATAAAAACAAATTTAAAAAAAAGCTGCTGAATATTCGAAAGATATATATTTTACCTTATTGTAGGTTTTGTAAATTTAGTCTGTAATATTCAGGTGCACCTTTTAATGTTACCTTTTTGTTTCAAAGTCCCATCTAACGTATTTTCTCTGAGGTGATTCATCACTTAAGACTAGTATCACTCTAAGTGCTGCAGTGATCACTAAGATTTTGTTTCATTTTTCACTACATATTTTTTGCAGGCGCTTTCAGTGTAGCTAACTAGTAGTATTTGGGATCATTTTAAATATATGATTGGAATTAATGTTTGTCCATTAGCATGCTTAATTTTCTGCTGACCAGCAGTTTGCATGGCCAGAGTCCCTGGTTGACCATATTTTGGTGTGGGAAGGTGTGGTTCATTGCGGTCTTTGTAACAAAAGCCTTGTTTCTCATCTTATTTCTGGTAAGTGGATGCTTATGTTACTTGGATCACTTGGACAGGAGAAAGATTTTTAGACCCTTCTCCTGCTGCTCTTCTGAGATCGCGTTAATGTGTAACATAGACAAACTGCAACCCTGTAAAAATCGAGACATTGTTAGGAGGAGACCTTTCGGGTATTTTTTGTCACTAGTTTTCTCTTACTCCCGAGAATGTCCATCCAATGTAGTTATTGGACTTAACAGTATTGTTGTGTACTACGTTGATGTAGCTGAAAAAGCCTGACAGCAAGAAACTGTGAATTATTTGTGGCAGTCTCTGAAAACTAGTTTTTCAGTCCAAGTACCATGAAGGAGAATCCCCCTCCCTACCCCATCCTAGAAAAGTAATCTTCTATTTTGTGTGTATAAAGTTTTAAGAATCGAAGTTTCATATTGTACTGAAGTTTAGGTGTCGCTTGGTAAATCTTTGCTGCAGCATATAATTGAAGATGAGTAAGGCTTAGTGTGGTAGGGGTCCTGGTGTGGAGTTAATTATCGTACAGTTCTGGTGAGAAAGCCCAACATGTATGAAATGTGTCCTTTTTTTTTCTTTTATTTGGACTTGTAAGATGTAAAAGTGCTTTTTTAGAACTCTGACCTATTACAAACTATTACCTCACTTTCAGCCAGCTGGATCCTCATTCCACAGTGTTGTAGGCATTATTGTGGCCGTAATGCTTAAGTACAGCTATAGAGTTGAACGTTTCCAGTTAGATATTGTAGGGACACGTTTCTGGACTTGTTTTTATTTCTGTCTAAAGATAATTTATTTTCCAGTCACTCCCTGATTTTTTTCTAAAGGTTCAAGACAGTTTTCTTTAGAATTTCTCATTTTTTTCCCTGTTGCACAGGAGAAGTTGCTGCATAAGCAATACAGGTATGCCTTTGCTTTCTTTTTGTTGCAGAACTCGTAACTTGATGCTTGCATTACCAACCCTACTGCTAGACCTGAAGTGAAACTCTGAACTTTTTTGGCAATTGGAGAAAAAATTATTTTTAACGGTGCAGGGGTACATATAGGATAATGCCTCTAGTAAGGGAATGTGTTCAGCTTCTGTGTTCTTTTGCAACTCCTACACAACCTTTTTTTTGTAGAACTTTCCACCTCTGGAGGATATTCCTAAACACAGGAGGTAACTGCACATGTGTTTAGACTGGGTAAGAGCAGACAAGGAGTAGTCTGTGCTTTGTCTTTTGGCAGGCCAACATTTGCATCTAAGTATTTCTTTCATGAACACCCGGGAGTACATTGCCTTTCCCTGGAAATTCATGGGAGCTGGCAAAGTGATTCAGGGGCTTTAGGGTTGAGTAAGCTTTGTGAAACAACTTTTTAGTTCTGATTTAATTGCTCTTTGTATCATCTGCAACAATTGTTATGCAGGCAAAACTGGAATTGCCATGTGTTTCTTTCCAGTTTACTTTCAAGTAATGCTCTTAAGATGTCTTGAGTCTTAGGAGAAGAACACAGTGTCCAAGGAGTGAAGGGAGCACTCTGCTGTTCCCTTTTTTCTCAAAAACAGTGTGGCTGCATCTATAGTGTAAAGACCTCTTTCTTCAGTGAAGACAAAATTTTAACTCTTCAGTGTAAGAATGCATACTCTTGTTGCAGTCCAAACTCTTATGAAGGCAAAATTATTAACCTTACTGAAAGCTTTGTCACAATATTTTAAATAGCTTAAATTCTCTGCCAAATGTTAGAAGTAGGATGGGAAGGGTTGTTTCCTTCATTGTCATGAGGATCAGAAACTTCTAGGTATTCCCACAAATGTTTCAGAAATTAAATGTATTTTCAGTCTAGGTCAATGTTGCTTTTTCTTGGCATCAGTACATAATGTTGACTAATATTGTTTTAAAAAAGGTGTAAAAAATAGTTTTGAGCTAGTTTGGTACTATAAAGGTTTCTACTTGATCCTGAATTATATTGGAAATTCAGTAATTGGAACCATCAGAAACCTGAAAATCTGCACTGCTAATTATATGCAGTTCTGATGAATGTAGCAGATAAAGTAGCCACTATAGTAACTCATTTCAAATTATCCAGTGTATAAACACAGTGTGCTGTGATGACCACTAGGTAGAGAGGTATTACAAACTCAAAATGATCTGTAGATCCACTTCACGTATACCAGAAAAAGCTGTTAAGTATTTAGAGCATTCCAGCATCCACCTCTCTCCCTCTTTCCTGTTCTTTCTTTGACTGGGGCCAAGTCTCTAAACCAGTATTACAGCAGCAGTTTTGGACCTCATGTCCTACTGAATTATGCCCATATTCAGGTATGGTCATAAAACCCTTGATATTAAGAGAGCTTTATTTAATCCTCACAAAAATCTCTTAGCCCAGTTGCAAAATCAGTTTTCCTGGGTGACGTACTAGGAAGGAGGACTTTTTTCAGCCTGTCCAGGGCATTTAATTTACCTTCTTAAAAACAAACATCCCCACCCATGCCCCTGTGGTTGTCTCTATTGAATTGGTAAGTATAATTTAGAAGGACTCAAGATGGTAACTCTACCTTATGGAGCAGGGATTAGGAAAAAGGCTTCATTCTGACTGGAGCAGGAAAAGTTAACATCAAAACCAATTTCTCTCATCATCACCTAGTACAGTTTATCTTAATATTTTTTCCTACTCAGAAATGAGGATACTACTACAGCTACTTAAACAGTTTATCAATTACTTGGTGCTACATTTCTCAAATATTTTTGCGGATAATACTTTTTATGCCTGCGTGAAAGCATGTAAACTTTTACTGTCACTATAAAAAGCACTTGTCTGACCTATTCTAAAGTACCAGAAAAGGGATAAATAACTGCAGCACTTTTTCTGTTACAATGCCAGAGTCTTAACTAAATCTGGTCTTCAGGTTATGAGATACTTTAAATGTACAATCTAGGATCATTAACAGCTTTTCAGGTCAGATCACAAGGTCTCTTGGTATATTAATCTGTCTTTTAAAGACTAGTATAACAAAATATTCTGAAGTTCAGGCAGGGGATGTATATATACATGCCTGGTATTTTTAATTAATCATTTCAATAGGCCATTTCAGGGCTTGACATTTGGAATCTGGGATGAAGGGTAGGGAAGGGAAATTTCCCAAACTGAAAAAATAAACATTTTGGACCATTCTTTAATGTTCAGTTTGAAAACTATATCACAAGAAAAATGGGTAGGGATTCTTTCTCCCTTATGCCTTCAGGGAATGAGTAGTATTTAGAATCTCTGGCTGAAATTCAAGCCTTTTTACCGTGTAAATTTTTAATATTAACTCATTGACATGCTTTTTACATCTGAGGACTGAAAATGGATCTTAATGTTTAAGTTGTGGAATGGTATATTTCTTAAATGAAGGGGGAACATTTAAAAAAAATAGATTAGAATACCAGCATTAGTGATCTTAAGGAATTTTAGTATGTAATAGCAAAGTATAGCAAAGTATTTGATTAAAAAATTAATCTTGAATTGCTAGTCTGTAACTAGGTGCATTCTAATTTAGCAGGTGAATATTCTTTACTTATTGATATATGATGGGCTTTTTGCAAATAGAAACCTTTATCTGAGTCCCACGTGTTGCTTGTACTGATGGGATGTATGCTTACAGCAGCTTACTGCTGCTTTAAAATGTATAAAATGTTTTGAGTGTTTGCTCATAACTCTTTTTAACCTCCACTTGTTAAATTGTCAGACATTGGTATTTTATCAGTCCGCAGTGTAAGTTTAAACTAATGTTCTTAGGAATCCAACTTGTACACACACTGTTTAAAAACCCTCAGGGACAGTTTACACACTATCCTCACTCAATTCAGGTACTTGTACTCTCTTCTTAAACCTAGCAGTGACTTGTATTTTTGTTTTGCTTTTCTTTTGACGTGCTGATAGCACATCCTTGATGAATGTCAACTTAAAACTCAGTTCAGGTATCCAGGTATAACTCAGCCAAACGGATTTTAAAGCTGCATATTTACTCTCCAGCACACAGTGCCTCAGACACTTATAGTGGCATTCTGTATATTCAGTTATTACTACTGAGCAGATCGCGTGGGGGTTCCTGGTATGTATTGTAAGAAATTCCTATGTATATTATATAATATGTATTATATTATATACATATATAGTATATATGTTATCTTAAACTTATATATTTTAAAATGCCACTACTAGCCAGCGCAGCTAAAAATGAAATACATTCCCAGCTGCTTCTGTGAACAGCAGAGGCAGCTTCTTAACGTGGCTCTTGCTTCTCTCTCACCATAACTACTTCTAACCTCAAGCACGGGTCCTTGGCTGTCTGACCTCTACACTCTAGTTATGCAATGTCCTTAGAGAATTCTGTGCACTGGCCACTGTGATGGAAACCAATGGGCCGGGAGTGCTTTGAGTTTATTAGTAATTGTTCTGCCAAAGTTGGTGTTTGTATGACAAGCGTGTAAACCTGTCAGATAATCAGCAGAGGTCCAGGCTGTCCATAATCACTTCCACCTCCGGGGTAGGACCAGACCTCACGAGGTGCCTCCTTTCTGAGGCCGAGCGCTATTCACCGAACACCTGCAGTGCCAGGCCTCTGTGCTGCGCTCACCTGGAGGCCAAGCCTGAAACTAAAATCTGCTGTTCTGCCTTCATGGTGATCCGTTGGCAGTCGCAAGTCAGCAACACCTCTGCTTTATTATTTGACACTTTACATCTAAAAAGTCTTCTCTTTCTATTTATGTAACCCATAGTCTTTGAAGAGTATGGAAAATGGCATTTCTCTCTGACCTCTAGAAGTTCAAGTGTCATGGGAAAAAAAAACAGGAACCCCCCCTTTACTCTTATGGACCTCATTTCAATATACTGTTTACAGTTTGACGGAATTGTATAATTTAATATTTCTCTTGTACTGTAGTTTATATTTATTTACAGATTTTTTTGTACTGTGTGATTTGAATTTTTTTGTTCCTTGCTATGATCAATGTTTTATGTAGTAGAGCACTTATGATCACAAATTAAGGTTTTTGGTTTGATTGCACTACATTAATTTTTTTAATGCAGTTCTGATTTTTTGACTGGACTAAATAAGCTGTGTCTTAATGTATGTGATAAGTACTTTTAAATTTTTATTTCATGTGGTCCATTTATTTTTTGCATTGTATGTCAAAGCGCTAATTCTCTTGTTGTGCATGTGTAAGATTTAATGGCTCCATTGTATTATTTGACCATGTCATTTTGGAAACACATTCCCAGCTGTAACGTTGTGTATGGTAGTTTTCACTGGATGCTAGACTTTTCAAAACCACTATTCTTCTAATAAATTTTGTTGTGAAAAACTTCAAGGGATTCCAATTCTGTTGTTTCTAATGTGCTTTCTAAATGCTTGTACTAGTAGCCCTAAGGATATGAGATGCAAACTATTGCAAATGGGGAGAAGCAGGGGAGGAAGTGAAAATAGAAGGTAAAGCAATTTCTGGCTGAAGGATTGAGCTTTGGAATCTCCATACTCTGTTGGGTTCTTGTCCTAAATAGGATTGACGATAAAGCTGCTTTAGCAGCTGGGTAGGGAATACATGTGAAAGCTGAAACAATGTCTCATAGCAGCCCAGTCTCATGAACTCCCGTACTCTAATTTGCGCTTCCCTACTGGCCACCTTAATTTCCTTAATGGTAAATAATTTATCCAGTGAAGAACAAACAGTCTCTCAGGAGGGAAAATAAAAGGTGATGGGTGATGTAGTGATGTTCACTGAGCACTTAGTAATGAGCCAAGGTAGGCACGGAGGTAGTGAAAGCGTGGCCAGAGCCCCACGCGGGTCGGTTCTGGACTGTGGGGTGACAGCAGGCAGAGCGCCGGTTTGGGCAGTGGGGCTGTGTACTGGAGCACACGTCATCAGGCACAGGCACGTTGCTTATAGCTGCTCACCAGGGCACTGGTGATGCTTTTTTCTCTGCAGCTTTGCTTTCTCTGCTCTTCTTCTGCAGAGGGGGCAGGTCCCCAGCTCCCCATTAGCACAGAGAAAGCTCCAGCTACTCCATCTTTTTGTCCCCCTGCACAGGGGCACAAGGCAAATCCAGCAGTGACACCACACTGCAGCCGGCCCTTCTCCAAGATCCATGTTTACTTTCTCATGATTGTACTTTGGGTTGAACTACTTTTGATGTTATGCATTATTGATACTGAAATGCTGAATACCAGAAAGTAGGTTACAGTAAGTGGTGTGTAATGGAGCCCACGTGAGTTTAGGCATTTCTGCTAACCTTTGTGTTCAGTTCTAGGATGATTTTGAGAGTGATGCATAGGGATTTCCTAGCTTTAGGAAAATTCATAATGCTGCACAATATCTAGCCCAGGTTTCTTTTCTCCTGAGAAATTACCTTTCTTAGCATATGGTATTGAAAAGTAGGTAATTTAGGGTTTGCATTTTTCCGTGCATTTTTTGTTTCTTAAGATCATTAAATAACTGTTACATTACAAACTAGTTATTGTATTCCTTGTATACTAATACTGGTATTAAAAACAAAAAGCAGAATGGTAATTGGGTGTTGTCATTGGTTTAGCTTTACCAGGCAAATCTCTCTTAAACAAAAAACTTGGTTTAACTAGGGACTACATCTTACACTTATTCAGGAATAGTGAGTTCTTACGTGTAAATAGCTTGAAAGCCTTGTGCAGTAAACTATCATTTATCATATTTTTTTTCTGTATATCTGAATACATCTGTCAAATCTATGAAAATGGCCTTTGAAAGTGATGAACCATATTCCCATCTGCCATTCTTTAGGATGTATTACACTGTGCAGGCTTGTCCCAGAACATTTTTAATCGACACTTTTAGTCCTGCGATTATCACAAATACCAAGTTTTTCTGCTTTTCCTGAAGGACTTGCTGATAGTTTTGCACTGCTAAGATGAAATTGTTCAAACTTAAAGGAACACAGTCTTGATTTCTTCTTTTAAAGCTGTTTCCTGTATCATGACAAGATTGCACAAGATGTTGCACCCAGACCCAGAAAGAAGCTTCCATGCTGTTGTCTCTTAACAAAGTAGAAAAGAAACACAATTAGCCCTGTTAGGCAGCTTTAAAAGTCACCTGCTAATTTCCTTCAGCTTGTTTGGACTCAGGGTGCATTTTGAGCTGCTCGATCTGTTGTTGGAAGAGGCAGCTGCCTCTTTGGAAGCTGCAGGACCGTATCTGGTCACCTTCTGAAGTAACAGATCCTTTGGGGAGTAGCAGTAGACTGTAACCCCACATACATACCACCAGGGTCACTTGCTACAATGCAGATACTCCCTCAGATGTGAAATGAGAGGCTCTGCTCATTTCTCCTCTGTGGAAATGAGAGCTGCTGGGAGGGGAAGAGCAGGAAGCTTCAGCTTCCAGTGCACCTGCTAGTTTTGGTGTTTAAACTAAACCTGTAAGGAGGCAGTTCCCTGAGCTCAGCATGAAGGATCTGAAAGTTGGAAGTAAACTTACGTTTTGTGAGTGAAGCTGGTTTAATTAAGGGAATTCCTGAACATCACAGTTTCATCTGCCCATGTAAGCAAAGCTGAGCCTTTGTGTCGTGGCTCCTCAAACAGCAGCAGTGCAGAGCTCGCTCTGGTGTCTGCAGTAAGACAGATCACCACTGGCTTTCCTGCCTGAGCATGCTGAGCTCTCTAATTTCCTAGAGGCATGACAAAAGTGGGTCTCGGGGAGGGGGGAGGATTTAAATCCTGATTCAGGAATATACTTCAGCAAATCACTATTTTCTTAAGCTGCAAACTCTGCTCTGGCAGATGCCAAAACAAGGGTACTGGCTGAATGGAGGTTTTAATTGGAAGTGAGTAGCAGGTTCTTGGACCTGTTTAGGAATATGATTCATGTACAGAGGAACAGAGCTACAGATGAAAAGCAATTTCAAAAAACTGAGCTTGAAGTGTTAAGGCAAATCTAGGATTATGGACTTTGATACAATGAAGATGGAAAAGAGATTAAAGAGAAAGTTGATCTTTTTAATGTAGTTATTCTTGAGACACTTTAATAGATGTTACAATGCCAGAAGGGTCCCAGTTTGTGAGAGTGCTGTTTCCCCTGATCTGGTACATTTGATGCAGACTCTGTTACTTGAAATCCAAGGTGTTCTCAGCTGTCTAGTAGGAAAATCAAAAGAAATGTGAATGACTTCACACCTATGAATTATGAATTAATTAAGTTCCTTCATACCCACCTACTCGAAAATTGCAGACAACACAATCTTTAAAAGCTCTCTTTTGGTATCATGAAGAGGGAACATAAAACAATTGCATCTTGCTTTTACAGGTCACTTTGAACATATCAAAATTACAGATCGCAGTTGAAATAAAACTCCTAAAAATTTTCTCTTGCTGCCTCCTCCTCTGCAGGTGTCTCACAGCTCTGCAGGAGTCTGTTCCCTACACACTTAACTAAAAGGCAGATTTTTGTATGAGATGACTACAGCTCAGATTTCCAGGAATTGTTTAAAAGCTCAACTAAAATTAGCAGCCCTTAAGGTATACTTCAGAGCATAGAAATAAAAGCACTGCTGCCTGAACATACAAAAGTTGCCTGTGTGAAAGTACAGCTGCATCCCCCTAAGGAGCTGACCGGAGTCCTGGAGCATAACCTACCCAGCCCTCACACTAACGCCATGAGGGATGGGGCAGAGACTTCAGCTGTCGCCTGTACCCGAGCCTGCAGTGGATCTGTCCATGTGTGACTCCTGCCTTGTCTCCCTGGCTGTGGTTTCCAGAGCTTGCTTGCCTACCTTTGCTGGGCTCCTGCTCCAGGTGCAGATCAGCCAGCCGTGTGCTGACAGGAGGAGTGGTTTGTCTGTACAGAATTATCAGCAAACTGCCTGTAAAAATTACACTGATAAATAGGTTACACCTGCTAAGGCTTGGAAATTTTTTTTTTTTTGGTGATGTGTACCAAGATCCCATTGTCACATGTCCCAGATCCCTCCTGCCCAGCTAATAACGTGTAGGGCTTGCTTAACTCGTTTTGGAATGACATTCCTAACTTTGAAAGGGGCTTTTATGGTTTCTTTTCTTAAAGCCAAGCCTTTGACTGTGCTTTTCTTCTCCCTGAGCTTTAGAGGAAGGCCCTGACACTAATTGTTGAGTTACTCTGGGACTGCAGGGAAAACCTGACACCAAGAGAAGCTGAACAGCTTCCCTGCACATGTGAAGGGGTTTTTCATACACACAGCCAATATTTGTGCTGGGTCCCTTGCTGTAATCTAAGCCTGAGGTGGCTGCTTGGAGGATCCACTAGTTTTCACCACATTCCCCTTTCAGTGAAGGTGGTAGTGTAGTTTTTTCATGCCTTCAGGTGCACTGTCATCAGACATGGTATCTTTCTCAGATTTCTTTCAGGCCTTTAAAGCAACTAGCTGCATGTGAGGTGTTATTAGGAGTCTGAAACAAACTATCTGACTTTGAAAGGAGACTGTAAGAAAAGCCTGAGTAGGATTCTGGTTTTGCATAAGAAGCTGTCATAGCAAATATACTCTGTTTGTACAGAAATACAAGTTTCTTTCTTGTTTCTATCCGTCAAACATCAGCTCAAGGTGTGAAAGCTAAACAAGCCTACTTGGTACCTGAAGTGTGGTTGTTAATAACTAAGTTCTGGTCCGACCATGGTGGCACCTGCCTGACCTCACTGCTCACTAGAGGTCCATCTAGTTGTAATTCAGTGGGCTTTGCTGCTCATGCACAAAAACAAGTAGATTTTTACTCCTGTTTCAGGCCCTGTATTGGCTTTTCTCTAACAGACACAAGTGTGTGTGGTAAGGGTGCTGCTCGTCTGCTCTGTAATTCTAGCCACCTTGCCCATACCTGTCGTTAACGTTGGTGCCTTTAATTTTGTTAGAGTGTAGACTGGATTGCTAATTGATAGAAGGAAAAATAACATAACTCTGGATTTAAAAGAAATATGCTGTGCACCCATTTAATGATATTATTAAATTAGGAATAATAGTTACATAATACGATGTAATATTGTAATATAATAGAATAATAGTTATAAAGCTTAAAATCAAAGTGACAAAGGTAGTGGCTTAGTGCTGGCAAAGGGCAGATTGATGGGTTTTGGGTTTTGGCTTTTTCATCTGTTCTTTTATAGCTCATGAGTTAATAAAAGGACTTTCATTGCAAGGTTTAGAAGAGTAGCAAGGCCTCAGCAGAACAACAGGGGATTTGGCACTCAGCCTTCTGTGGGTCAGAATTCCCGTGATGTGCATTGTTGTGGCTCTGGTGTCACCGTTTGAATATCTGAGTTGCTGCGAGGAGGATTTTTCAGAGGTGGTTTAGCTGCGATTTCTGGGTATGGTCCCGTTCTGCATTTCTCTGGTCATAAAAAGCACAGTGCAAATGCCAACATCCCATTAGCACTGTTTGTCTCGTTACAACTGCATGGTTAAGTGTGAGTTCATTTCTGTGAGCTCTCAGGGTTTGCGTAGTGCACTTACTGTTAATAAGATAAAAAACGTCTGCGGTAGAGGAGATCTGTGATTGCTTGATGGGCAGCATGTGCTAATGGGTCATCATGGCTTTGGCTTTCTCTGCAAAGGTTAGGGACTCATTTTCCTGCTGGTGGGACCAGGAAAACACAGAAGTCAGAGGGAGGCAATCTGTGAAGGCATCTCAGGAGGATCTGCAGGGCTGTGATGCTTGCTCCTTCCTTGCTGCATGAGGAGTGATGAGTCACTTCTGCTTTTTCCAAAGGGTCTGTTCCTTTGCAGGCATAAGCTGTTGTTGGTAATTTTTTTCATTTTATTTTCCCTTTTATGACAAACCAGCAATTGATGGGTTTTGTCACCAGTATAAAGAAACAAACAATACCTATCATTATGCCGCAGAAAGGAAAGTTGTACAGAGATAAAATACATTTCAACTGCAGAATCCATTTATAAAAGGTAAAATGCCAACTGAGGAGGCTTTAAATATGGTAAATACCCTTAAAGTAAACTGGGTGTATTAGTAGTGATGGAATGTTATTTACTAAGCAAGGGGTAGTTCCCTACTTCAGTTTACCACATAGCAGCACAAATATTGTCCATGTGGGGAAGATGGAACCTTTTTTAGTGGACATTTGCAGGGTCAGATGTGGTTTGGATTTGTTAGTCTTCCTCTAGCATTGAGATATGTGACAATATAAACAAAGGAGAAAAATAATTGTGGGCCAGGATATCAAGGTGAATTTTTGAGAGGAAGAATAGGCTCTCTTAAGAGAGGGGGGAAGGACAATAGTGTGTAATGACAAGGGTTAAAAAAAAAAGATGATGTGAGGGATGTGGAGAAATGGAAGGATGAGAGGTTTGAGCTGAAGGGGAGGGGTGTGCATTAGCGCAGAGGAAATCTCTCCTCGCTGATATGCATAGAGACATTTCCTGCCTTATGTTTTGGTTTCTTAATAGTTATCTGACTATAAAATTAACCTACATCATTTAATGGTAGTTGAATGGCAGCTAAATTAACCCACTTTCAAAATAGAGCTTACCTAGCCCATCAGCTCGGAGACAGCCTCGTCCCCAGGCATCCAGGGCTGCAATCCACTTCTCTGCCTTAACCTATTTCCCAAGCAGCCAGCCAAAGTGGTGCATCAGAAAGAGGGTTTGCTGCTCAGCCCAGCAGCTGACAGAGAGTACAGACGTGTATCAGACCGCTAATTCATATTTCACCAGGCGTTTCCATGCAAGGAGGGATGGCGTCAGCACGTGGGGAGTGCCGCCGTTAGGAGTTGCGATACTGTTTCTATTAACAACGTGGCCTTGATTATCTGAGGCCCAATTATCTGAATCTCCAGGTTGTCTGAAATGGGGTCATATCCCCCAACATCTGTTAATTACACCCAGGATACCCTCTCCTCCCCAGATGTCTCCACTGGCCCCTCCCAAGCTTTGGCTACCAGGCTGTGCTGGGTGTGGTTAGCTCTAGCGAGCGCTCTACCTAGCTGCTGCATTTGATTTTTCATATCCATGTTGGAAAATAAAAACAACCTGGATAACTGTAGAATTTGAAATCCTTGAAGACTTCTAGGAGTAGGCAGTGGCTGTGCATGGCAACCTGTCTGTTGGAGCTGGGACCAGAAAAGTCTTAGGGGAGGGTGTGCAATGCATTTGGGTTTTCTTCCACCTTTCAGTGTATGTTCAGCTTAGGAGAGGAAGGTGTGATTTCTCGCAGCACAGCCTATTCTTCTCGCAAGCCCTCATTTACTGCACCTTCAGTGGGAGTTTGTTGAACCTGTGCAGTTGCAGTGACTCCAGCTGACCTGTGTTGCATGTCTGAAGGTTCGGGAGGGCTTTGTCCCCAGTGTGCTGCAGGACAGATAGGAACTGACAGCGGTGGACTCAGAGCAGGGGAGAGGCCATACACCTGCCTCACCTTGGGTCCAGAGGCAGTATGCCTTCCCAACTCATACCTGGAACTGTTGAAGATACTCAGGGCATCCCTCCCTACCCTGTGGTTCGTTCTCCCTTCTCTTAACTGGGTGCTGCTTTTTTTAAAACATGCAAAGCTGTGAAAAGCATTGTAAGAACTTTTTTTTTTTTTCCCTGCATGCTTTTGTTATCTGTCTTCTGGTGCTGTCTGTTTTTCTATCTATTCTGGTCTTCTGGTGCTATCTCTCCTTTTGGAGCACCTAGCTCAGGGAAGATTCCGGGTACCGCCTCAGAAAGAAATAGTCATGGTAATTTTTTTTTCCTTAAAGGGAAGATCCCAAATGATCTTGATAATTAGAAAAATTAGCAGGGACAATTCTGGAAAGGGTTTGAAAGTTGGTGTGTAGAATAGTATTTCTAACGTGATAAATTTCCCTTGGTTTTAAAGCAATAGTTCAGTTGTAAAATTTTTAATTAGTCATTAAATATTGTATCAGACGTATCACAGTGATGATAAACTACTATAGAGTACTGTTGGGTTTTGGGCAAGGTGGGAGTCGAAGTTATGACAGGAATATAAAAAAGCAAAACTTATTTGAGGCTGCTATTGGTTTTCTTTTAATGTAAAACTAACTTTGGTTTGTTTGATTTCTATTTGGTTACAGGTGGGGAGAAGTGATTTTTAATGTTTAACTAGTTCAAAAAATAAATAAACAAATAAAAGACACTGCTCTGAAGGGTTAAAAGTCTGAATCTATAATGGATGTCTGTTATTTGTCCAGTCAGTTGGCTGATTGTACAACCTGGATACGTTGATGAATACATGCAGCTGACAAAAAAACCCAGCCAAACAAGACCCATCTATAACTTCTTTCTTCCTGCTTTTCCGTTGAAATACAAGCTCAGTCCATCCCCATGTGCGTCACCAAGGACGGAGTAAATTCAGGGGCCTTGAGAACCTGGCAGCAATATTTCCATAGTTATTTTGGCTGTGCTTTGAACAACTTCAGCTTTTAATTTAGAGAAGGAAAGTGCTTTTTCTCTTTCCTAGCTGTTATGTGGAGCCGCAGCTCTTTGCATACTGCTTTTCTATTTTTTTTCAGTGCAATGAGAGAGAATTACTGTAGCACCCACAGAGGTGTGAAGGGACTCATTCATCTGTGTGGGGAGTGTTAGGTGCCAGGCATATTTCTGAGGATTGAAATGCAGGCATTTAAACTGGTGCATCCAGTGTCAGCCTTTAATTGGGGCTTTGAAAGATGAGCTCCAGCAAATCTTGCTTCAATGGCTTACACTCTTGGTGCCCACAGCTGATTTGCCCAATGCCTGCAAGGGATCGCCACATCCATTCTGCCAGCAGAAGGATGCGCACCCTGCACCTCTCAAGGCACAAGGTCTGTGCTGCAGCTGTGAGTGGAGATGGGTTTGAGCACGGTCAGATGGTTCCGTGCCTTTCCCAGCGTGTTTGCTTTTGCACGGCCGTTCCAGCAAGCTGAACTGGGACTGGCAGAGAACCCATTTCCCCCTTCTGCTGGGTGAGACCTCTGCATGCAGCCCTGCAGCGCAGGCAAAGCAAGCCCATCCTTGGGAACCCATAGCACAGCTGCTTCCAAGCGCACGCTCAGCACACAGGATTCACTGCACCCCTTGGGCTGGGGTCAGCTCACCTGACTGCCAGCAGTGAGCAAGTTCCTTTTAAGAGGCTGCTCTTCCTTTGCAACTCCTCAAAACAGCATTTCCACTCACCCTGTAAAATAAGTTAAGTGGTTGAAACCAGCAGGGCTGGAGGTGCCACCCAAGGGCAGTGGGACGCTGCCTCAGACCTTGGCCTCACAGTGGGCATGGTCAGTACTTTGAGGTCAGCTGATGGAGGGCACTGCTCGCCAGTTAGTCTTTCTCCTTAGTCATCCACATTTCTCAAATCTCTGCTTTTAGTCAGGTTTCCAAAACACCCTTCCAGCTTGGTGGGGTACTCAAGTGGTACCTCTGTTTTTGGGTGGTGCAAGGCAGCTCTCTGCTGACTGGCGCAGAGTCAGCTGTGTGGCAGCAGGAGAGGGAGGGGAAGGGTCATCCCTGTAAAAATACTGAATTGGATTTTATAAGTTTATAGCTATGTTTTGTTTCTTTTACAGAACTATAATCCTGGTGCTTAGAGTGGTCTGAAAGGAACAGAAACACTTAGCCTTGAACTTTTGTTCTGCTGCTGCTTCTTGTGCCTCTGAGGTACAAAACATACCTGTAAACTTATAATCAATCAAACCAATGTTCAAGGGCTAAAAAAAGAAACCCAAAAAGGGTACAGGCTTCATGTTCAATAGTGAGAAACTTGGGGGGGGCAAACCAGAAGATTGCAGTTGGCAGTTGACAGGTTTTCGGAGACCGGCTTCCCAGGTAGGTTGGTATGAACCAGCTGATTTCTTTCTGCCTTTCTTTTTTCCCCTTTTGCTGCCCCCCCCCAAATACACTCTAGAGCCAGAGGCAGGCTGGCTGCCCCTAAAACTCTTTTTTTATGGCATTCACAAGCAGGGCAAGCACAGTATCACCCTGGTACAACAGGAAGGAAGAGATACGACAACCCCACCAGTGGGCTGGGGCCACTGCAGGAGCTGGGAAAAACTCCTCAGGCTGTGTAAGGGGAAACAGAGATAACTTGGCCCTTCCTCCCCATACTGTAAATCCTCTATCTGTGCAGTCTATAGGTGTTACAGACTGACAAACCTCTGCCTTCCCCCAGCCCCTTCATCCCCAACCGTGTGGCCTTTGTTGGAAGCCCCAGGTCCCCTCCAGCAAGAGCTGGGGGAGGGTTGACTTCAAACTCCACTAAACAGTAGAGGCACAATGCAAACAAATGTATTGCAGCACGCAGCTATGCAAATAGCTTCAGAGCACAGCACGTTTTCCCCAGCATTAATTGCTGCACCGCCAGGGTTGCATAGCAACAGCTCCGCTTGTGCCTCTGACAGCTCCTGCCCCTTGATGCCTCTGACACCTTCTGTGGCAGGCAGGAAAGGGGAAGAGAACAGGGCTGCCCTGGGAAATGTAGAAGGGCTGGGAGGTAATGAGGGGCTCTGGTGATAAGATTCACTTGGGACAGTGGGGTTGTCTTCTGCTGGCCCAGGGCAATGTGTGCAGTGGGGCTGGGAGGAAGGTGTTGGGGCATAGGAACAGAGGAGATCTGGCAGCCACAGCCTTGTGTAGGCAGCATTTGAGGCTGGTGGGCAGAAAGGGCAGACCTGCCATCTCCCAGGCTCTGCAGGAAAGCTCACTCTCAGGTGGGCTGTCTTTCCCATTGCAGTGAATCCTTCTGGGCACTCCATACAGGTTTGTGACTGCACTTCCAGCTTGGCTAGAGGCATAGAGGGTCCCCAGATAGTTGCCTCTCACTGGTGGTGAATCTCCTTTAGGCTCGTGGCTTTTCCAGCCCTTGAGAGAGATGGTTCATTCCTCAGGCACACCCAAACCTAAGAGAACCCTGGGCCAAGCCCTATGGGAAGGAGTACAGGCACCAAATAGAAGGCTGTAGGTGGGATGGGCAGTCCTGGGCACCCTCTCTGGTCTCTCCAGCCCAGCAGCTTCTGTGGGGCTGGCCTGTGTCTCCCAAAAGGCAGGACTCTGCCTGCCTGCCTGTTCAGAGGCAGGACTGGCTGCCTCTTGAGAATAATTTTTCCTCGTGTTTAAAACCCTGTTCCCAACTCCCATCCTCTGTGTTTACCAGTCAGTCTTCAGCTCCTGCTGTGCTTTTGCTGGGCTGAGGAATTTGTTTGCACCCGGCACCTTTCCCTGGGAAAACACTTCAGCTCTGCAGTCAGCTCACCTCTCCTCTATTCTGATAAGCCACATAAAAAAAAATAGTTTCTCTGCAACAGTTTGTACTGTCCATAAGCAACTCTGCCTGAAAATGTGGGGCACTGGATGTAAGTCTACTCTTATATATGAGCTGGAAACAAGCTCTTCTCCAAAACTGCCTTGAGTAGGGAGCATGTGGGCAATCCTGCGTCCATCGGTTGCCTCGCAAGAGAATGCCCATGGGCATGTTTTATTTAATAGTGATAGCCAGAACAGACACAAATAGTGGGAAATGCTGGATAGGTACCAAGGCTCACAGATTAGCAGGCCCCAGGGAGCACAGAACTGTGTCTGGGAGATCTGGGAATGGAGAGGCACAGGCTGCAGCTCAGCACCCTTGGAGGCACAGGGAGAGGAAGGACAGAGCTGAAACCCAGCCACGCTCAGGGCCTGAGCCTGAGCAGGTGGCAGGGAAAGTTCTGCCCCAAGGTTATCCTTAGACACCCAGAAAAAGGCGATGCTGCCTGCAGTGCCCTAACAGGGGTGAACTGGGGAAGGAGCAGATGAGCTCAAGGTGAGAAGTGGCCGCCTATCTTTCAGCTGAAGTGGCGTAACACCAGAGGACCCTGAATGCAATGTGCCAACTGAACTGTGTCACTGTGTGAGAGATGGGTCTTCTAAGTAGAAAGGGCATCAAAACTGAGTGGATTTATTTCCTTTATCGAGCAGGAAGAATATTTATCTCTGTTTTTTAAATTTACAGCTTGACAAGCTCTGTGTATCTCTGATTGTCTCCTTGGAGTACAGTAGGGCAAATAAGGTGATGAGCACAGAGGCCTCAGTCACACTTCAGAGGAAGAAACTAGGTGAAAGACAAAGCAAAAATGCCACTGGAACCTTCAGTATCAGGGAGCCCAGGTCCTCTCTGCCATACGAGCTGGACATGAGCCTTTTCCAGTCCCACACGCCCGTGCAAAGCAGGTGTGACCTGCAGCTGGCTGTGTTTGGCATCATGGCTGCAAGGCAAGAAAGGACAATGCCCAGCCACTTTGGTCCCTTCTGCCAGACCAGGCTTGCAACCTCTTCCTCACCAGACGTCACCCAGCCATTCCTTTCTTGCCACCCACCTGGGCAACCACTTCACCTATGCCATGGATTCTTCCTTCACAACCATCGAGTGTAGCACCTGAGGGTGCCCCAACAAGGAGTGAGTTGGATGTTTTGCCACCATAACCCCTTCCCACAGCTGCCCAGGGAGCATGGCAGTGGGGAGGCCAGGGCAGGGCCCCAACTCTGCTGCTGTTGTTATAAATTCAGTCTTCCCTGGGGAAGATGGCTGCTGCTCTTCAGAGCTGGGCTTGTAAGTAGGTAAGGGGAGTCACTGCCCTCTTTGCAAAGGTGGAAAAAAAATTACACTGAGCTCTGCCTCTTCAAAAAGCCCCCTGCTCCAAGCCCAGGGGGTTGAAAGGTTTTTTATCCCCTTTTGTTATTCAGCAGAGCGAGGGGAGGAGCTGGGCCATGTAAGAGATCCTGGCTGACATAACCCTTCCCGTGCAGGGCTCTGGAGAGGGGCCAGGTTGTACCTGGGTATTTTTATTTAAACTAATCCCAGGCGTTGCAAATTGAAAGCCATCGCAGCGCCAGGTAGGACCAGTTGAGACGGTTGCTGGCGGGCGTTTTCCTCACCTGGGTGTAGTAAAGCAGTCTCAAGGTACGTTGTTTATTGCTAACCCCGGGAGGATGTTCTGGAGGTGCCAGCACACATTCGGCAAGCTGAGCTTGCTCAGCCTTTTCAGGTGGTTTTAGGAAAACCCTGCCTAAGAAGCCTCTAAGGAAACTGAGAGGGTGGGCTTGAGAGGCAAAGCCTCATTACGTGTAAAACACATTATGCCTGGGCGAAATGGAAAGCAAAGGGCTGGGTAGCAGCTGCTCAGGACAGGCTTGGCTGCAGCCTGGCATTTCTGGGCAAAGAGGAGACCTGGTCAGCCGTGAGCCTGAAGTGGCCCCAGGTGTCTCTCCCTGCCCACCAGCCCAGGGAATCAGGTCACTGGAGGTGCCTGCCCAGTGTGTGTCAGTTCAAAGAAAGCAGCCAGCAAGCAGTAAGTAAGGAGCAGGTGAGGGCTGCCCAGGGCTGGCTCTGGCATGCCTGATGCCACTGAGCACGGCTGGTTCCAGCCACTGGCTTTCCCTTCTCCATTTCTGTGCTGATGGCTCCTCCAAGCTGGAGCTCTTCCTCCTCATCCACCTGTTGAGCCCTGTGCCTGGCAGTATGGAGAGGGAAAACCCACTCCAGATGAAGCTACTTTTCCCCACCCTAGCCCTGAACCCTTTGATAAGTGTTGTCCCCCTTGACCCAGCTGAGTGAGCGAGGTCGGTGTCTGATGCTGGCGGGGGCCAGGCAGAGAAAGGCTGTAGGGGAAGAATGGACTTTCACTCCTCCAGTACAAGGCCAGGAGGTGCAAAGTGCAAATGTTGCTGCAAAGCAACCCTATGTTATTGGTAAAGATCCTGTGTCAGGCAGTATGGGTGCCAAGGAGTGGGGCCCTCTCGGCGTGGTCAGGACTGGGTGGGAATCGCATGTGCTGCCGTTGGGAACAGATATGGTGTCGATAACAGCACCTGGCATGGCACTCATGATGAGTTCATGCAAACACTGGGTAATTATCCCTTAACCTCTCCACCAGTAAGTCCTAATTAGTTGCCTCTGCAAAGCAGGTAACTGATAATGGCCTGGGTTTGAGCGCTAGCTAGTGGCAGTGACCCTGTGCTGTAGAAGCCCACCTTTCTGTACAACCGCTGCATGCTGACAGCCCATCAGCTGCAGGAACACTTTATTAAATGGCAGCTAATCAAAGGTCAGTGCAAATGACACAGCACTGCACAGGGTGCATTGCTGCCTGCATGTCCTGCAGGCTGGAAGCTCACCAGAATTTCTGTGCTGATTACAGAGAAGGCTCAGATCTGCTCAGTTTGGCCCCAGACCCATCTTCTCCACTGAGGTGTAAGGAGAATTTGAAGACTTCAAGTAGCTGAAGATTCCTGGCATCTGGCTGCTCAGCTGGGATGCTGCTCTGCTCCCACCCAGCCTGGCAGTGCAGAGGGAGGGAGCAGAGGTGTGCAGCCATCCTAGAAATGCTGGGCCTTCTACACCAGGTGCCGTGCAGATACTAAGCCTGATTCTTTTTAGGTTTGCTTTGAACACATGACATGGTGCCTACACACTGGGATGTCCTAGGCAGAAGTGTAATTATGGGCGCTCTGGCAGTGGCAGACAAACAAAAGTGCAGTCTGTGTCCTGCCAGCAGTGTGCACATGTAAGTGTGCATGTTGGGACTTTCCTGCCAGCCCCAGGAAAACAGGCTGCTTGATTTCACCTGGAGGTCAGGCAAGTGGTGTGCCTGACTGGGAGGAGAAGGGTTATTCTGGTTTTGCATCATAAACTAATATTCCCTGGGACATGTTACTGACTGCTTCTCTCTTTGTCTCTCTAGTGAGGATGCAGCAGAGACAATAGCAATAGACTCTAACAATCAGCCGAAGTCTCCACTGGAAAAATTTATGGTCAGACTGTGTACACATCACCAGAAGCAGTTCATCCGTGTGCTGAACGACATATACACTGAAGTACAACCAGACTCTGACAGCCAGCAGTTGTCTGAATCTGAGAGCATGGAGGCCTCTACTTGTGGCTCTGGTTGTAGCCAGCGAAGCACTGAAAATCAGGATAAGGGTGCTACTTGTACTGAATCAAAGCTCCCTTCTACATTGGACCCAGGACAGTCAGGGTCTGATGGTCCCCTATATGTTACAGGACAAGCCCTGAAGCAGCCAGTGGAACTGAAGTCTCTGGACAGAGCAGAGAACTCCAGTCCTGCTTTGAGAAGGGACTTCTGCGAGCTCCCCATCACCAGGCTTCGCTCTGCTAGTCCAAAGGATAGCCCCACCCAAGAATACCTCAGCACGTTGAACTCTTCCTCTTTGAATTTCCATCATGCCGCAAAGACCCTGGAAGGGCAGCAAGCTGCTGGACATGAACAAGAAGCCGGTATCAGGAAGTGTGAGGATAATAAAGAGCAGCTAGCAGGTAAGACTCTCATGGAAGGTTATATCTCAGTCAAAGTGGCAAATGTGAATGGCAGCGAGGACAGCTTAGACAGCTGTCGGGGGTCCCAAAAGAGCTCTTTCAGGGCTCTGCCGGAGGAATCCTGGGATCCTGGCTTTGCAGTGACCCCCCCTCGCAGAGCCGACAAAGAGAACACTTTGCAATGCAGCTCGAAAGCATCTTTGCACCAGGACTTAGACGCAAAAGAACAAGATGTGAGACCAAAGCAAGAAAACCACCTGCATGCCGTGGCCAAGGGCAAGGCCGGCTGCCACCTGCATCCAGCCGACAAGGGCACGCTCGACAAGTCCAAAGAGGGCTGGCTGCCCACTGGCGCCATGCCAGCTGCTCACCGGACCCCCAGTGGGCACCCCCGTGCCAAGACAGCCTCCCTCAGGTCCTCTCGGAAGAGCAAGAAGACATCGGGGTTGAGGATCAATGACTACGACAACCAGTGTGATGTGGTGTACATCAGCCAGCCCATCACCGAGTGCCATTTCGAGACCCAGCGGCTGGTGCCGTCCCGCAGGACGGCGAGGAAGAGCACGCGGGGGTATTACTTCAACGGGGAGTGCTGCGAGCTCCCCACTGTCCGCACGCTGGTTAAGAGCTCCCGGGCAGAGGAGAGGGTGAGCAGCCCGGCACTGCGAACAGAGACCCTCGTAAGTGCGAAGCCACCCCTGGTGCTGTCGGTGGAGGGGTCTGCAGGGGCAGGACGGGAGGGTGAGAAAAGGGTTTCCCTGAGGCTCCTGGCTAAAGTGGCACCAGCCAGTCGAGAAATGAAAGAGAGAGCTGAGCTGGGCTCCATGCAGCTCCGGGATACCCGAGCACTTCGGTCGAGGGAAGCTGCCATGGCCATGCCATTCTTCTCCCTCTCTGCTCCACCCAGCCCCCAGAAAGAGGACAGCTTAGCCAGCTCACTGCCCCCTGGCTCCCCTCCTGCTGACGGAGGGGGGATGACAGCAGGAGGCACTGTCACCTGGGAGGCTGGCAGTAGCCTGGGCTCCTCTGGGGATGGCAGCAGCAGTGGGCAGGCTGCTGATATTGCTGCCTTTTCAGTCTCAAAAGCACACAGTGAGGAGGAAGGTTGTCCAGGCTCTGACATACAAACTGTTCCAGACCTCTCTGCCAGCCCAGAGCCAAAGTCCTCCTCACAGCCCTCTGCCACTACAGACACAACACCTCTGCCCTGTGATGGTGCCAGGGATCCTGCCCTGCTTCTAAGCTCAGGGGCTGCTGAGCTCTGTGGGCAGTGTCTGGCAGAGCCCTCCCCATGCTCTCCAGGCTTGCAGGCTCCTGATGAGCTCCCTGCCACCATGGATGGGGAGAGCCCCCTGATGCCCTCTGCTACCTTGCAGTGTGGGGATGTGAACAAAAGCATCGATGCTAAACCAGAAGCCGAATCATCAGTCATGGTGGGTGATGGCCCTCTTGAGCAAGAGGATGCTGTGCTCGTCAGCACACCCCTCCCCAAAATCTTGGAATTGGAGGCAATGCAGAATAACAGCACAGCAGGTGAAAAAGAGCCCACTGAAGGGGAAATGCCACCCGACCCCAACAGCTCAGACTCTGTCCCTTCCAAAGACAGTCTAGACAAGAAGCGAAAGAAAGGCAGGAGAGCACTAGTGGCATCAGACCGGTGTCTCCGAAGCCAACAATCCCAGTCACCTGCCGAGGGCAGTGCTGAGGACTCTGGTTCTTCCAGCTCTGTGCAGCTTCCTTGCCTTCAGATCAAATTCTCCAAGAGTCCTGGCGCTAAGCGGTTCAAGAGAGAAGTGCAGCTGGATGAGGCAGCATCTGTGCACTTCCCAAATGACTGCTTCCCCAATGTGCTGCTCAAAACCAGTGAGGGGCCAGGCATTGGCCAGGCTCCAGAGAGCATCGCTGAGCAGCAGCCAGGTGAGGAGAATGGTGTCACTACCAGACAAACCTATAAAAGCATCTTAGCAAAAGAGACTGCTGCAGAGGGAGAAAATTACTCTAAAGATGACTCCTCTGCTAACAGCAGCCAAAGTCAACCGGGTGAGATGCTGGAAATCAGCATCCAGGCTGATTCTGAGAAGAAAAACATTCTCCTCCCTCCAGAGAACGGTGTTCCTGCAAATGATGCTGAGCAAGTGGATGTGAAACCAGTCAATGCCAGTGCAAAGGATGAGGAGAGCTCTGACAGTGCCAGGGATCTGGGCAAGCCAGAGAACTGTGAGCTGGTGACTGATCTGCCTCCATGTCCCAGCAGCAGAGGTGGAAGCAAGCATCTTCCAGCAAAAACTGCAAAGCATAAAAAGGTTGCTCTGCAGTTTTATAACTTACGACATGCACCCGCACCTGTAGACAGTGCAAAAAAGAGCACACCAGGGAAGGAGTCTATGCAAGCAATCCCCAAACTGAGGGAAGAACACAGTTCAGGGAATGATGACTGCCCAGCACTGGAGGACATAGACATGGTTGACAGCAAACCAAAGTTCATGGAGTGGTGTGCTGAAGAGGAGAACCAGGAGCTCATTGCTGAGTTCAACACTCAGTACATGAAAATCCAGAAGGGCTGGATTCAGCTGGAGAAGGAGGTCCAGCCAACCCCCAAGGTTAAGAACAAAGCCGACAAACTGAAAGAGATTTGGAAAAGCAAGAAAAGAACACGGAAAAGCAGGGGCTCACTGGACGTGCAGAAGCTTTCTCCTGTGCAGATGCTGTTTATGAAGGCTTTTAAGCTGTCTGACATATGCCAGTGGTTTCTGGAGACAACTGAAACCAGGTCTCTAGTGATTGTGAAGAAACTCAACACCCGTCTCCCAGGGGAGATTCCCCCCCTGAAAGTCCCCATGCAGAAATATTCTTCCTCTAGTCTCTACCCCAGCTCACTACAAGCTGAACGTTTGAAAAAACATCTCAAGAAGTTCGCCGCCACTACCCCAGCTCGGAATAATCTGAAGAACCAAAAGCTTTGGGCCAAAATTCGTGAGAATGCTGATAAAGCAGAGGCTGAAGAAGCCGCCACTCCCAACCAGACTTCTCCCACTGATGCCAGCACCAAGGAGCTGAGCGAAGACAAAACCATCCAGCCTGCCCTCAGCTTGCCCACGCAGGCCAGCACCAGGATCCTGCGCAAGTACTCCAATCTTCGGGGCAAGCTGCGAGCCCAGCAGCGCATGGTGAAGACAGAGAAGCAGAGTGATGGCCCAGGGGACCATCTGTCCCTGGAGAACAAGCAGAGCCGGAAGAGTGTGTGCATCAACCCCCTGATGTCTCCAAAGTTGGCCTTGCAGATCAAAGCAGCTGCCTTTCCTGCTAAATCTCCCTCAGTGGATGGGACGGGGAAGGGGCGGAAGGGGAAGAGCAGGTCCCAAGAGGACTCCTTGCCCAAAGTTGACCTCCAGCTCAGCAAGAAGAAGAAGATGCTGAAGGAGAGCAGAAGCACCCAGGAGCGATCCAGCTCCTCCACCAAGGACAAGCTTCCTGCCAAGAAGGCTACTAAAATAAAGCATTCAGAGGTCAGTGCAAAAGCTCCCGCCACCCGAAAGCAGGCTGCCATGGAGCGGAGCAATAAACTGGCCAGAAAAATGTCTTTGAAAGAGAAGAAAGTCCCGAAAAAGCAGCTGGAGAAGATGCGGCTCCCCATAAGGAAGGGCAAGGAGAACACGAGCAGACGGGCTGTGCTGCCTCCCAGTCACGAGGAGCTGTCCAAGTGCCCCAAGCAGAAGCCCCTGGGAGAGTCCTCCACACGGTCACAGAAGATGGCCAACAAGAAGCACAGCAGCGGGAAGACCCTGACAAGGTCCATGAAGAAGATGCAGGAGAGCAATGTGTCTCAGGGCAAGAGGAAGCTGAGGGCAAAAGTGGACTGTTCGCACAGCAAACGATCACGACTGGACCCGAAATAGCGAAGAACCAGTAGCCATGTACAAAACTGATGTATAGTAGTAACCCTTTACCATGCATTAACTAAAGCTGCTTTTATAAGCTGTAGCAAGCCTTTAAAAATCCGCAGTTAAAGGATAACGTCCATGATTTTAGGCATCAGCAGATGTGTCTTGGACAGAGAAGAGGTTGGTCTGTCTGGCTCTGCTGTTCAGAAAGAAGTTTCTGCAGTTCGAATGTTCCTTGGGTTCTTTTAAACTTGGAACCAGGCAGTTTTTGTTAAAAGTACAGTGCCTTATTTATCACTTTAAAAATAAAAATTAGAAGCTCGTCTGTGTGATTTGGAGGCTTGCGTTTTATACTTGAGGCACAAGCACTTGTACTGTAGCAGAAAGAAAACCACCTTCGTGCACATGAAGTAGCTTTTGTCTGCCTTTGGGTGCACACAAACATTTCCCTTTCTCTCAGAGTCCTCCTTCTGTCTGTCTTCTTAGTGGCATTTAAAGCAAAACCAAAATCATTTCCCATCACTGAGGGAGAGGAAGGCGAGTCTGTCCTTTGTCGGTTCGCTGGTAGCAGCTGCTGGTGTCCCAGACTGTTACCTGCATGAGAATGTGAAGTAGCTACTAGTGTGTGTACTGCTGATGGCTGCCTGCTCCCCACTGCACAGCCCGTGGGTGGGGAGGGCCTGCTTAGGCTGAGGAGATACTGTGGGGGCTCCAGGTACCAGGCTGCCACATCCACTGCTGCTGGCTGGGCGTGCTGGGCTGCATCTGTCTTTTTTCTTGCTGGCTTCAGGGATGAACCAGTCTTGCCATGCTCTGCTTTTGGATGGACTTCCTTCTCCTATTTCCTTGCCCTCATGGTTATTTCTGTGGTCTCTGATGGCAAAGCTTATTTGCAGCACTTCACTGAAGGTTGAATCTCTCCCTTTTTAAGGGCTCGAACTCCTGATGTTGGTGCTCTGCAGGAAGGGAACTCTGGCCCTCACCTTGTGCTTTTGTGCAGGTCTTGCCTAGTGCTCTCTTAAGCCAGGATTTGCAGTTGAAATAGGGTTGGAATAAGGGACTGGCTTGCATTTTTTTTTTACCCTAATTTGCATTTCACCCTTTTACTAGCAAGGTGTGGGAGGTCTGTCCTTGTTTGTGTCACAGAACAGGGTCATAGTGCCTGTCTTCTCTGAGAAAAAACCTGTTAGAAGTGCACAGAGTGTATGGCTGTGCTGGTTCTGCTGGGCAGAGATGACCAGCAGCTGGGGAGTGCTGTGATCTCTGCTAGGGAAACGCCCCTGCTCAGCCATTGCATCCCCATGGCTTCACTTTCACATTGCTGCACAGAGTCCATTTGCAGGAATCCCAATGCCAGCCTCTTTCCACACATAAAGCTGCAGTGCCTAGCAGGGCACTGTGTGGGCCCTGAGGCTGCCAGACCTTTAACAACCACCTTGCTGGTCCTTGCTCAGCTGCTTGTCCCTGATGAGAGCAAGGCCCTGGTGCAGCCCATGAATTCAAGAGATGCTGGCCCTGGGAGCAGAGGCTGGAAAGGGATTGGCTGCAAAGGGAGTTGCTTTTTTCGATGGTTGGCATTGAACCCCAGATCTCAAAGCCTGGGGGCTGGAGGTGAAAGGCAGATAATTGTGTTTAAATCTTTCATTGTACCCCTTCAGTACAGAGGATGAAACCAGGTGTTTGATTTGCACGCCCTTCACAGAGCACCTCTGGCTCTCTTGCAGGTATTCCCTTTCCCAAGCATTGACACACACAGTGCTGCAGTACATTTTTCTGTTACTGTGAAATGGCTGATTTAAAAAAAAAAATCCTTTACCTTTCTTTCGAATTGTGCTAGAGTAAGTTAACTCTCTGAACAGCTAGGAAGTGATTAAATCTAGCCTGTCAGTCCCTGTACAGATTAATATGAAGTTATCTATTACTTTAATTTTTACTGCATGCATTAAATATGTCAAACATTCCATCAGAAAAGATTTAAAAGCGTTTCAGGAGAGGTGCAAGGCAGGAGGGTACTGATGGCAGTTAAGTGACTGATCTGTACCTCTTTTGCATGTTGTCTCTCCCTCTTACTTCTCCATCCCTACTTATGGTCCTTCTCTAGCCTCTGGCCCAGCCACATGTGCCCAGATTTCTTCTCCTTCCTCTGGGCCAGGTGTGTGTGTGTGAGCACGCCTCTTACCTTTGCTCCTCACACCATTCCCCTGCAGCAAATCCCCTCTCCCCATCCTTCACCATCACTCCTGAACCGCCTGCACCAGTCACCATGCACCGAGTGTTCCTTGAGGCTTTCCCTCTCTCTTCTCCCATTTTTTAGCTGCTGGTAAATGGTAAATGCAGGCTGTCCTGCTCCCTGCCTTCTGTGCTTCTGGGAGCAGGAATCCCATTAGGATAAAACCCTATAGAAAGTAAGTGGAAAGAGTCTTTCTAGATGGGTGCTGCTGCTCCAGCCTCCCGGGTGCCTTCCTGGTGCTTCACCAGCACCGATTGGTTCGAGCATGGCAAGGTTGGGGGACGGCAGGTGTCACATTGGTGGTGGAGTGGAGCAGCTTCTGGGCATCTGTCCCAGTTGGGTGTGCACTGCTTGGCTTAGGCAGTGGTGGGATCAGAACACTGAGCTTCCCGGCAGTGTCCCTGACAGGCAGTGGTGACGTGTGCTGCTGAGGCACAGCCCCTGCTTTACAGCCGTCTCCTACCAATGAATGCAGCTCTTACACCATACAAGGGATGCACAGGGAGCTGCAGATGAGCTTAATGAATGGAAGAAAATAAGCAACATGATTTATTACCTTATTCCACATGGACATGGAGTGTGTTTCCATGTGCTACAGGCGCAGAGTTGCCCACTGGCACTACCACAGTGCCATCCTCAGATCCACAGCCTCATTGCGCTCCTCTTCCCCTGGGCCACCCCAGAGCTCCCTGCTCTGCTTCTTGAGCTCTGGATTTCAAGTGCTACATCCCACAAAGCAGACCTCTTTCTATTACTTTGGCTTTTCTTGCTGGCTACTTTCTCATCCTATTGAAACCAGTCTCCATCATGCACCCTGGTCCATGAACAAGGAGCAGCTGTGCACCTCCACAGATGTCCTCACTCTCCCTCTGCTGCCAGCCTCCCTCTCTCATTTGCATGGTTACCTTTTTCTCTCTCTCCTTGTCATCGGCTGCTGTGGGTCTTCACACTTCACATGTCCAGGATCTGTCCATCTTAATCAACCTCTGGGAGGAGCTGCATTTGCCAAGCTCAGAGTCAAAATTTATGTTGGTGCTGTAGCAAGAGCAGTTTGAGCCTGAGATGGCTCCTTCTACCTGTAGCTGTTAGGATCTTGTTTAGCAAGGCCAGCCCTGGAATTGGTTTCCCTGCTGACAGGGTGTGTGATATGTACCCAAGGTGTGCACATATTTATATTCATCACTTACTCATCCCTGGTGAGGTCCTGTTTGCCGGTGTTTGCTCTGTGCAGTGGGGTTTCTGTAGTCACCTGCCAGCATGTCAGGGAGATGGATTTGCAGCAAACCTTCTCTGAAGAGCTGACCAGTCGGTGCTGATGCTTCTGACAAACTTTCTGCTGCATTGCTGATCAAAGTCCATCAGCTGGGAGAGCAGGATGAAATTGTTCCTGCTGCTCTCTGCATCTGGGCTGGGGGAGCCATGCAGGGCTGGGCTGAGCAGGGTGGCTGGCTGCCCCCACCACTTTTTGCTGGTGTGCAGATGAGCAAGGCTGCAGCCCAGCCCGTGTCCCAGCTGCTCTGTGGCACCTCTGGAAAAGCTCTGCTAACTCCTAGTAACCTCCCAGGAAATAGAAATGCAGTCAGATATACTGGTGCCCTGTTTTTAAGACTTGCTGATGGACACTTTTTCTCTCCAGCTCATATACTTTTAGCCTGACAGCTGCATTCCCAGTTGAAGGTGACTGAGAAAGCTGTGATTCCCAGCCTTCCATGGGCACAGGTAGTGCCTGGGGCAGCATGGAGGTGCGGGTGGCCATCCAGGTTGGGCTCTCACCTTTCCACCATCAGCAGTCATGCCGGGGGGAGGAGGGCTGAGCCCTAGCCAGGGTGTACTTGGGTCTGTGTCCTTGGGCTGTTTGCCTGGACAGCCCAGGAACAAGATGGGGATAGGCTCCTCCTTGACAGGGAATGCCACTGCAGCTTTTCTTGTAGCAGTAGGTTTTTTGAGCAAACCACAAGGCTATGATGTCCCCATGTCGCGTGCGTTCCCCCCGTGTGTCGTAGCATCCATTTGGCCCATCCTTTAGCTTGGTGGTTGTGAAATGAATCCATCTGTTCTAAGATGTTCTCAGGAGTTCTTGTTGTATTAAGCTCACCCCTAGGCTTAGCAGAAATCACAGTCCCCATCCTCCCTGCTCCCCTCCCCGCAGACAAGCCCTCTCTCTCATGAGCACTTCCACCTTTTCCCCAAAGGGCAGCAGAGGGCAGCTGGCGGTTTTGATTCAGGGCACGTTGGCAGCTTTGGGGCAGCCGAAGGAGCTGGGATGCAGCCGGCCAGCATTTGTGACATGGGTCTGGAGGCCAGGCGGTCCCATGGGCTGTGTTGCTAGCCAATGTTTTCTAAGTCTGTTTGTAAGAGTACCTAATTTTAAAATGAAATGTGAATATATATTATGTGTAGGTGCCATGTAAGATAGTGTTGTGCTAGGCAGCAGGATGCTAACCTACTTTTTAAGCTTTTTGGGGGCAGGAAAAAGCATTTTCTCTCACTTCATGCTCACAGATCTAATATTGTAAATAGGTTTTTAAAATATTTATTTCACGGGCTTTCCACAGGTTCTCGTTCTGACTGGTGTGCGGTGGGGCTGTATTGCCCAGTGTGCTGCAACCAAAGGGCTGGCGACTGCGTGGGGGGGATGGGATGGGGTGGGATGGGTGGGTGGTGGTGGTGTTCAGTTTGGTTTTATGTCACATCAAAGCTGAAGCATTAACTCTCTTCATCTCGTTTTGATGGTGTCAGACCTGGTCGATGGCCACAGTCCCCAGGGAGGCTGTGAGCTCCCATGGCTGGCCAGGATGGCTGTTCCCCAGGACAGGGGACACTGCAAGCAATAAGATTTGTAGTAATAATGTCTGCTTTGATGGCAGGGGCTCTCGGGGCTCAGGGCCAGGTGGGAATAACTCTGCTCCCAGCAGGCGCTCAGTCCAGCATGACCTGGAGGTGCTCACGGAAGGGTCCCCAGGGATGCAGAAAGTGGGGGATGCTGTTGCCCCCAAGGAACCCCCCCCAAACCATGGGGGTAGGGTAGGTAGCTGCTGGTAGCAAACTCCCACTAGTGAATTACTGCCTTTGTGGGTACAGGTGACCCAAGGGAGCACACTGCTGTCACTGCTACAGTCCCAGGGCTGGCTCCAGAAGGTCATTTGCTCATTTGCTTGTCATTCTGCAATTTTTATTCTCCTTCCAGGAGGTTTGAGGTCATTTCGTAATTTTTTCTTAAGTGGATTTAGATTTTTTTTTTCTTTGTTAACTCCTTTTTGCCTGGAAGTGTGGCTGGCTCTGACCTTCCAGCCCAGCTGTCTGTGTAGGGCAGCATAAGCAGGATCAGGGCTGCTTTTATGATGATGGGTCTCTGACTTTGGAGGATGGAGTGAGGGGTGCTGCTGGGTGCCAGCCCTGCAGGACCCTTCGCCAGTCCCACACTTCCTTCACCCTTGGAACAGGTGTGTAAAAAAAGAAAAGCAAACAAACAAACAAAAAAGAAACAACACAGTAATTTTTTTCTTAAGATGCAAAATGTTTAAATATTATCTCCATCCTGATGGCAAATGTTCTTCCTTCATCTGTGTCTGCTTCCCTGGGAGAGTTTTGTTTCTCTGTTTGTTTCTATATGAATTTTAGACACTGAGCTGAAATTCCTCCTGTCCGGTACTGTATGTTTGAGCCCAAGCAATGTGAACTGTACAGACCAGCAGTGGGAAGTGAGAGCCGGTGACTGCACCTGGGAGAGCCGTGGCTTGGGACGGCATTCCCAGTTGGTGTAGGGAGTGGGAAGTACTGCGCCACAAGTTGGGAAAATGAACTGTCTGCTGTGAATTCTTGGTTGGAAATGTGGAGAGGAGTTTCCATTAGATAATGTTTACATACCTCACCTGATGAACCTTTGAAAGTGTATATATAAAAAAAAAAGAAAATAAAATTATATTAAGTTGCTTTAAATCAATATGTATAGCTATAAGAGCTGGGTCATTTGAACTTTGAATATGTATTGATTCTCTAAATGTTGACATTTTGTGAACTCTGTGCTCCTGTCTTTTATTTCATCCTAGCCTATGGAAAAAGTTGTGTTCTTGTTCCAGGTAAAAAGTCCCTGACTCAAATCTGAACTCCTCAAGGATTCCCACCACCTTGCTTTCTTTTCTTCCTCACTGTCAATATTCACCCTATGAGCTTTCTAAAGGTCCGTATTTTATTGCAGCTTATTAAACGTTTCTTTGATATCAATGTTTGTTTGGTGTGATAAGTGGGGAAGAGGGAAGGTGAGTGAGTGCATGAGGTAGGGCACAGCAGGCTGGCACCCTCCAAGTGTCACACCCTCCCTATGGAGAGGGGTATAAATGCCTGTGCGGGGTTTCAGTGCTCCGACACCAGTCCCTGAGCTGTGGCAGACTTGTGTTTGTGGCACCAACAGTGCAACCTCTTGGTGCTCCTGGGGACTGCTGCCCAGACCCCCTCTTCCCTTCCCCAGAGAGCTACAAGTGCCCAGTTTCCCCTGGAGCCATTCCATCCCCACAGCAGGCGCTGGCCCTTCAGCTTCCCACCTGCAAGACCCCGGCAGTGATGGCTGCTTTTGCAAGGCATTGCGTGGACAACCCCGGCTGCTTGTCCCTGCACCATGGGGGCAACACTTTGGCCAGAAGTGCTGGCCAGGGCTGCTCCAGGAGTAGGAAATCATCCCCCAAGGCAGGACCAACTCTTTCCATCCTGTGCCACCTCCTCGCACACTCAGCAGCTCCCAAGCATCAGCTTCCCCCTTCTCCCCACCAGGAAAGAAGAGGCCAAGCCTCTGAATGAATAAATGTCATGTTCACATGGAAGACAACATAGACAATACCAAACATCTCCTAAAACAATACAGCCTCTGCCAGCGGAAGGATGCCCAGCGCCTCCCTCGCCAGCCTAGTACAAACCAGCGTCTTCAATAGTGACACACACAAACCCCACGGGCCAAACAAAGCCACCGTCATTTTCCTGCCCAGTAGCATCTGTAAACAAAAAGAAAACATCATTTGTTGACCCCAAACATATAAAAATACTATAACAAAATGAAATACAAATATATATTAGAATCTGTAAGTATTCTGTATAAAGAGATACTTTAGCGGTTAGCGTACAGCAAGAACAGAAACACAACACAACCAAGCCCTGGGTGGGCCACAGGCAAAATGAGACGCATCCCAGCTCCTCTGTGTGGCAGAGGAGCTCCCATGGAGAGGGCATTTGTGGCAGAAACACATCCCCGTGGTGGCGGAAACGCCCTGGATGCTAGTGGTGAGCAGGGATGGTGACAGCACCTGCAGAGCTGGGTGTATCCAGTGGAGATGCCTGGAGCCTGGCCGCAGCTGGCAGTGCAGACCTGAAGCCAAAGTGCTGGAGCAGTGTGATAGAGAGACCCAAGACTGCAGCTCTGGGATGAGTCTGTCCACCAGGGTGATGTGGTGTTTCACTGTCCAGCCATCTGCAGTGTCCCAGGTTGGGCACCCACTATCCTTGGCCCCCACAGTTGTAGAGGTGATGCTGCTGTGGATGTTGGGTGCATACTGTATCCCGGCATGAGCTCCCCATGTGCCCCTGCTCCCACACCAGCCCAGCACATGCCCTGGCACTGTGGGCTTTGGAGAGATGCTGGGTATGGGCACTTCAGTCCACAAGCTGGTGGGTCCTGCCCCGGCAGTGGTGTTGGCTCCAGGCTTGCAGGTTTGGACATCTTCAGCCTCTTCAACTTGGCACACACAAGACTGAGGCCCAGTGACGGGCGTGGCAAACCTGCACCCCAGCTGTCCCAGCAGCCTCTTGCTCCTGCTGTCTGGGTCAGTGGGACATGGGGTACTTTTGCCCAGCTGCAGGCCTGCTCCCCTAGGACAGAGCCTGGAAAAAAGGGATTCCTGTGCTGCCCTCACACAGCTCCCACCTCTGAGCAGAGCCAGCTGGCTGAGCCAGGGGTATTTGGGGCCCTCTCCACATGAATGGCACAGTGCTGGCCCCCATGGCACAGGGCTAGTTGGCACTGGAACCCTCAGGGACATCTGTGCATTGCTGCCTGTCCCCCACACAGTGTGCCTGGCGCTGTCCTGGTCCTGCTCCACCAGCGTGGCCCTGATGTGACCACAGTGGGCTGGACCCATGCGTGCCTGTACACTGCAGAGCCCAGCCAGCATGCACGGACTGGGGGCATCACCAGAGGGTCAGGCTGTGGCCACAGAGCTGGTGACATTATCTGGGGTACTTTGGGCTCCAGCAACCTGCAGGGAGAGAGACCAGGGCTGCTGGAGGAGAGGACGGGAAACCAGGTCTGGGCTCACCAGGACTACAGGATGCTGGCTGCACCACGCAGCCCACTGTAAGCCACGGCTTGCCATAGCTCACAAGGCTCTGCCATGTCAGGCCCCCCTCCTCCAGTCCCAGGTGTTGAAAAAGCCCTCAGATTGCTGGGCTGATGCAAGGGACAGGGATGCCAGGGAGGGGACTCACTGGGGATGCAGGCACTGCCCTCCGTGGCTGTGGGGCTGCACTGGCTGGGAGGCAGAGTGCCACAGGGAGAGGATGGGGCAGCTGGGCAGGGTTCCCACTCCATATCCACACATCTGTGTAGCTGCAGTTCTTAAAAAAATTCTCTATCTACACATTTGCTTTGTTTGTGGGGTTTTTTTCCTTTTTTTTTTTTTCTTTTTCTTTTTTTTCTGTTTCCTTCCCAACCTTCTAGATGCACCAGCTCTACCCTCTGCTGGGCTCCTCAGATGCAGCTGCAGTTCGGAACACCCAGAGAGCAGCATCATGCCCGCAGGGCAAAGTGAGGTCCTTGGCTTGGGGGCGTCTCCCCGCCAGCCCCCCGGCTCTGCAGGGCCGGTGGCTGCTCACAGACACTGGCTGCAGCCGCACTTGCTGGGCTTCTCCACCTCCTCCACGAAGGTCGCACCGTTGCTGCACTCGAAGGCGTATTTCCTGCGCCGGAGCCGCAGCCCAGTGCAGCAGCTGGCGTCAGGGCCACCGCAGGTCCCCCGGCATTCCACCCAGGCCACCGGCCGCGTCGTCTGGCAGATGGTGTAGCCCCGCTGCACCTGGTGGTAGTCCCGCACCGGCTCCCCGCGGCACTCTGGCTCTGTGGGACAGTGGGACAGCAACGGTCAGCCTGGTGTCATGGCATAGGGCTGCCCTCCCTGGACACCCACCTCCTCAGCACCTAACCTACCTTGGTCACAGAGGGCTCCAGTGTAGCCATCGTGGCACTCGCAGGTGGGCTGGCCACCTGGGGTGAGATGGCAGTGCCCATGGACACAGGGCTGGTGGCGGCAGGGGTCGGGTGGTTCGGCAGGCTGGTTGCAGAGCGCACCCTGGTAGCCCTCGTGGCACTGGCAGCTGTAGGAGAGGGCGTCAAGGGGCAAGCACAGCCCGTGCACACACCTGTGGGCACACGGTGCTGTCAGGACCTGCTGGCGTGGCACCAGCACGCACAGCCCACCAGCACTGAGCACGGCATGGCTCAGCACCAGTACTGCACTGGGACTGGTACAGCACCACCTGGTACAGTACAACCATCATGGCACAGCACAGGTGTGGCTCTGGCATGGCACCACCAGCACAGAACAGCCTGGCACATCTCAGTGCTAGTGGCATGGCAGGGCACTGCTGTGGCACGGCACCACTGTGATGGCACAGGACTGCCACGACACAGCACCAGGAACCAGCCATGGGGCAGGGTGGGCAGCCAGTGGGAGGGGCGGGTCGGGCAGACAATGGGGTGAGGGCACTCACTTGTGCCCCTGGCAGGGACCGCCGCGGGGCTGGTCGCAGTGGGGCCCATCCCAGCCAGGCTCGCAGTGGCAGACGGGGCCCTGGGTGCCCGAGGGCTGGCAGATGCCGTGGAGGCAGTAGAGCTTGCGGCAGGGCTCGCAGCCTGGCACCACCCCCGGCGTCATCCGCGTCTTGGTGAAGTCCTGCAGCTCGTTGTTGATGTAGAGGTTGCGGATGCATCCATGGAAGCTGGTGCCATTGAGGAGCTGCCAGAGGCGGAAGGCAGCCGAGTTGACATCCACAGGCATTCCTGGGGAGAGCAGGACCGTCAGTGCACCCGGATGCCCCTCATGCCCTCCATCACCCAGTCCATGTCCTACCTCCCACGTAGAGGGGAGCCTCACTGTTCAGCGTGTAGTGCTTGCCCGAGTTGTCCATGGTCATGGGGCTGCCACCATCAATGGACAGGTTCACCATCTGGTCAAAGGTCACCAGCTCCACAGTATGGAACTGCCCGTCGTTGATGGTCTCAGCACTGGCGGGGATGGCTGGGTCACCAGGGACGCCCCCAGGCCAAAGCAATGGGGGTGGAGGTCCCCAGTGAGTGGAGAAGGGGTGCCAGGTACCTGTAGATGGCCGAGCTGGGGTGGGTGCCAGGGTCATAGCTCACCCTCACATGGCCCTGGTACAGCTCCACAGCCATGTGGTCACTGTCACCGTTGTACAGCAGGATGCCATTGCCTTCAGCCGTGGAGACCTGCCAGAGAGAGAGGTGGGAGCCCACATCCCTGGGGCAGACCCACAGTGCCATCCCTCAATGCGCCCACGCCCCCCTAGCCCTCACCTGAAGGGTGATATTGGCCCGGGGCCAGTCTTGAAGGTCAGTGAACTGCAGGTACGTGTCACGGTCCACGAAGTTGACGCTCAGCAGCTTCTCACATTTGGGGCCGCCGAAACCAGGCAGGCACTGGCAAAGGGCGCGGGCACCCCGCTCCACACATGGGGCCCCGTTCTGGCACTCGGCTCGCTCACAGAGGCCAGGGTGGCCAGCGGTGTGGGGTGGCATCTCACAGAGCTGGCCACTGTGGGGCCAAGGGTGCTGCTGGGCTGGGAGCTGGGAAAGCACCCTACATCCTGCCCACTGCCCCATAGGGCTCTGACAGCATCCCCCTGATTTGGGGTCCCTGGGGAGGCTCTCCAGACACTGGCATCAGAGGGATGCCTGGATGCTGAGCTGTACCCTGGGGTCCCTCCCCAGTGATGCTGGCTCTCCCCAGCCTCCACCCCTAGAGACACACACTCCCAGCCTCACTCCTTCCCCTCACACTGAGAATGGATGGGTGGATGGGTGGATGGGTGGGTGGATGGGTGGGTGGGTGGATGGGTGGATGGATGGATGGGTGGATGGGTGGGTGGGTGGGTGGATGGGTGGATGGGTGGATGGGTGGGTGGACGGACTTGGCAGCCAGGACTTGTCCCTTCTGCACAGCAACACATAACCATCCCCACTACCCCAGGTGTCCCATGTTTTCCTGGTGGTACCTGTAGCCCTCGGTGCAGAGGCAGGAGTAGCCGTTCACCTCATCCAGGCAGCGGGCGTTGTTCTGGCACCGGTGGTCCTGGCAGTCATCGAAGTCCTCACTGCAGTTGCTCCCCACGTAGCCGGGTGCACACTCACACCTGGGGTAGGCAGGGGGCTCGAGGCTGCCCCTTCCTTCCCCCCTGCACCAGTGGATGCCTGCTCCTCCTCCTGTCACCTCCTTCTCCATGCCCCTCACTGCAGTCCCCAAAAAGCAAATCTACCCCACCCCCAGCCAGCCAGAAAAAGCGGGTTTGGAGAGGAGGGGGCTCACCTGGGCCCCTGGCTGGTGGAGATGCAGGTGGAGTCATGCTGGCAGGGGTTGAGCTCGGCTGAGCAGAAATTGGGAGGCTGTTCACAGAATTCCCCTGCAAGGCAGAAGAAGGGGTGCCCAGCAGCTCCAGGACCAGAGGAGCAGCCCCAGTCCCCCTGGGTCAGAAGGAACCCCTGGGGGACTCAGCTTAAGGCAGGGAGCTGCCAAGCCCACAGCTTGCACCCCATGGACACAGGGCTCTGCTCCCCTGGAGGCAGCTCCCACCTGAGCCAGGCAACTGAGGGCATCCCAGGATGTGGGGTTCAGCTGGGTGTACCCAAACTCAAGACAGCTAAACCCAGAGGCCATGGCAATGGGCATTGAGACAGCAGGCAGAGGAGCTGTTTAGCCCTCATGGGTAGGTAGAAGCACTGGGCACATTCTGGTGCCAGGTCTGTGACATTTGGAGATGACTGGGCCCCATTCCAGGTACCTGTGTAGTGGGCAGGACAAAGGCAGGTGTAGTTGGTGGCACTGGGCACACAGGAGCCCCCATTCTCGCAGTTGTGCTCCTTGCAGGGGTCGCTGGTGGTGTGGCAGCTTGGGCCCTCGAAGCCTAATGGGCACAGGCACCTGCCACAGGGTTGGGGCAGTGTCAAGGAGGAAAACAAAATGGAATATTTTGGGGTGGCTCCCCCAAAATGATCAGCACAGGACCTTGGCACAGAGCACACATGCACACCAAGAGCTGGGTTTGGTGTCCTCCTGTCAAATGCTGGGCACAGGGGTAGTGCCCGAGGATGCTGTGTTGCCACGACAACAGGCTGAAAGGCCTGTCAGCTCGGAGAGGGGCTGCACAGCCTACCTCCTCACCCCAGCCTGCCAACTATTTTCAGCTCTTAATTGCAGCCTGATTCCCAGAGTGGCCTAAAGCATTCAGGGCAGTGAGGGTTTTGTGAGGGTAAGGCAGCCCAGCAGGGAGCAGCAGCGATTCCAGGACCACAGCAACCACTCCCAGTCCCAAATCCCTCTACCTCCCTGTCCTCCTGTGGTGCTGGTACCCTCCTCTCCGCCACTGACCTCAGCCTAGGAGCCTTTTGGGCTGAGGGCATGGGGAGGTGAAGTCAGACAACATGAGCTGGAGCTCCCATGTGAATGCAATGTCCCAGCTATATGCCCAAGGGAGCATGCAGGAGGTGAAAGAAGTATCAGAACTTCTCTCCATGGGATGCCAGGGTCCCTTGCTACTGCCCAAGCATCCACCTTTCATGGATTCTTGTCCAGCACTCACCTGAACCCAGCTCCTTCCCCCTCCTGAGGCTGGCAGGTTCCCCCATTGGCGCAGGGGTTGGAGGAGCAGCCACTGAGTGCCACCTCGCAGTCCCTGCCCTGGGGAAGGACGGAAAAGTGGGAGCGAGGAGGGTGCCACAGCACCCGCCCAGTTCTCCCCATCCCTCTCAGCAGGATGCTGTGGCACACAGGGAGGGTGGGTGGACCCGCAGACAGCAAGCCCCAGGGGCATGGCAGAGGCCCTGCTCTGCTCCCCTGCCCTCTTCAGGGACATGTCCCCAGGCACTGGGGACCCCTGGGATCAGGGTACCTTGTAGGGACCAGGGTACCTTGTAGCCACTGGGACAGGCGCAGCGGTAGGAGCCAAGGGGGTCATTGTGGCAGGTGCCCTGGTTCTGGCAGGGGCTGGAGAGGCAGGGATTGCACTTGGCCTGGACGCTCAGGGCGGGTGGGCCTGTGGGACGGGAGGCACGGAGATGACCATCAGTGCAAGGAGTGATGGGGACACGTCATTTGTGGGCACCGATGTGGGGGCAAAGCCTCAGCTGTTGCTGGGAGCAGAGCCTGTCCTGCCAAGGGGCTGTGCACCAGGCAGTGGGACAGCCACCAGTTTGCTCAGTCACCAGGGATGTGCCACCAGGCAGGTAAGAGGATGGAAGCATCCTGCTCCCCCTCCTCCACAAGGCAGCTCAACAGATGAAAGCCTGGAGCCAGCCAGACTCACAAAGCATTGCTCTGCTGGGTGCCCAGGGGAGGGCATGGATAGACAGCGTGGGCACCTCTCACCTTGGCACTCAAATTTCTTGGCAGGGGTGGTGAGCAGCAGCTTTCCTTCCATGTCGGGGGGCCCAGCGCACCGGGCAATGCCTGGCTCCTTGTAGCCCGTCTTGACCCAGCTGGAGAGCCAGCGCAGGTTGCAGCTGCAGTACAGGGGGTTGGCCCCGATGGCTCTGCATGAGGAGAGGGGCAAAATCGCACCTGCTGCCACACAGAGGGAACTGGGCACAACTCTGTCACTTGACCGGGATGCCACATGATGGGCAAAACAGTCCTCCTCCATTTCTGGACCCACCAGAGGTGCTGCTCACAATGGGAGGACTGGGACACACAGCCCCACAATGCTGCCCAGTTAGACCACCCTGCTGCCAGACCCACAGCCCATGCAGTGCTTCATGCTCTGCCCTCTTCGGGCTCTCCTCCACTGCCCACACAGAAATTCTGAGCAGTCCCTCTCCAGTACATGGGCAAAGCTGCCTGGGGCCAGCAAACTGGACAGAGTACCTTGAGGCCATGCAGAAATAACAGGACCTGCATGGGAGCTGCAGGGCCAGCCTGGGCTCTGCCACACAAGCCTGCAGGACAGAGACACAGGAGTGGGCTGGTGGGAATGAGCAGTGGGTCACGGCCAGAGCTTGTGCAGACAGCATTGGGGGAAAGTGAAGAATTGCTCTGGGAAAGGAGGAGGAGGATGGAGGGTTGCTCTGCTCCACAGCAGAGAAGGGTACGGAAACAGTGGAATTTGTGGGAGGCGGAGGGCCTGGGTGTCTCTTTGAATCCTCCTTGACTGCAAAGGTCAGCAGTGATGGAGGGCTGATGTGACCAACACATGTGACAAAGGAAGGAGATGGCAGCCCAGAGGGCAGGCAGTAGGGACAGCAGATCTGCTGGGGCTGACAAACCCAGTCCTACAGCACCCACAGCACTGGCTGTGGCACAGCTCAGCCTGTGGGAGCCAGCAGTGCCGGCTGGCAGCAGTGAAGGCAGCACAGCCAAGGGAAATTGGAGCAGAGCAAGCAGTCTTGCTCCCCAAAAAACAAGGAGGCCAGGATTGGAAATCAAGATGCTCTTTGCAGACGGACAGAACAGCCTGAGACCCCCAGGATGCCAGGAGCAGGCAGCTGGGAACAGCTTAGCAGAGACAGGGAGGGGACCAAAAAGACACTATGAGCAAAGTTAAACCCTGGCCCCGGGTGGTGGGTATAGGGCAGTGCTCCTGGGGTGCAGGCTCACTCAAAGAGGGGCTGAAACACCACCACTGGCAGGAGGATACCTGATGACAGACTGGGGGGCTGTTGCAGGGAACTGCACTGGCAGAAGGCAAGCAACACGCTGGTGTGTGTCAGAGCAGTCCCTGGCAAACCACAGCTGCGACACTACTTTGCATGGCTTGACCTACATCTTGGGGGACCCCAGAGATCTGGTGGGTTGGGGAAGAATCCTACACCACATCTACCTAAGACCATAGGGACATCCCAGCAGCACTGGGAGACTCAGCGGCACATCTGGATCTGAGCCTGAGCATGGGCAGCAGGTCACAGCGCTATCCAACAAATGATGTCACAGGTACCAGCCCAGAGAAGACGGAAGAAGGCAGCTCACCCTCCAGGGAAGCCAAGCTCAGCCCAGTGGTTTTTAAAGGTCTATGGAGCCTGCATCCAGCCCCGAGCCCCGAGGAGTGGGAGGAGATACTCACAGGTGGGACAGGGAGGTGACATCTGCGAAGATGCCCTCAGGGAGGCTGGAAATGTCATTGCCATGGAGAGACCTGAAGAGAACACAAGGTCCTTTGATGCCCAGGGCTCCAAGGTGGGCAGCAAGGACTGCAGCCCCACCCCACGGGTCCAGGTGTGGGTGGTAGAACTGGACCCCCACCACAGTGTCACTGTAGCAAATGCACCGTCTGCTCCGAGAGCATATGAACCTTCCTGTGCTCCTTCTGCAGCCTCTACCCTGCCCACCTGCCTGCACCCAGCTCCAAGCAGGCACAGGGGACACAGGCAGCAGCAGAGAAGGAGCCAAGCAGGGCTGTGAGCAGGGCTATGGGCCGGTACTTACAGCAGCCGCAGGGAGCGGAGGCCCTCGAAGGCCAGCGGAGGGATGCACTGCAGGGAGTTGTAGCTGAGGATCCTGTGGAGGGAAGCAGGCAACGCAGCTGTGTGTGTTGCAAGGAACCCGCCCTGGGCTACACGCTGCCCCTGCGTGAGCTGCATCTCAAACCACAGCTTCACCCAGGCCAAGGGTGGAGACCCTGGTGTCCCCAGCACCCCCCAGGCTTTGGGGTCCCCTAGAACAGCCCACACGGCTCAGCTGGGCAGCAGCCCCATGTGGCACTGCAGGGACTGCACTTACAGGGTGGTGAGCTGGCTCATGTTGGTGAAGGAGGAGTTGCTCAGGGAGCTGATCTTGTTGTTGCTCAGATCGCTGGAAAACAGAAACCCCAGGTCTTGGAGCCAGCTGGGCCCTGTCCCCTCTCCCTGCTCCCCAGCCTGCTCAGCTGCAATGGGGTGCAAACAGCAGCAGAGCACAGCCTCCAAGGGAGCAGCAGGGCTGTCGCACAGGGTGATGGCAGCAATACCACTTGTCCCCCCTCTATTCCATGCCAGGTGGTGAGCAGCCAGAGGCTGAGCATCACTGCCAGCCAGCTGTGTTCCAGAGCAGAGGGGGGGACACAGAGGGATGTCAGGGGTCCCCTAACACTGCCAGACCCCTCCTCAGGATCACACACCACAGAGACAGCCCCTGCCCTCACCCACAAGTTCCAGCAATGCCTCCAGCTGCCTGAGCTCCTGCTCCCGGCTACTTACACAAGCTGCAGATACTTGAAGGTAGAGAGTTGCCCCGGGACCTGAGTGAACTGGTTTCCATCCAGGTAGCTGCAAGGGACAACAAAAGCACCTTGGGGTGAATGAGAAGCAGGAGATCCCTCCCTCTGTCCCCCCTTTCATGGGCTTAGGGCTGCAAGAAGCATCTCCAGCATGACCTCCCTCCTGGACCCAGGGCCCAAGGTGCTCTCAGGGGACTCCTAAGCTGGCAGGGGAGCTAGAGTGTGAGTGCATTAGCACACCTGGGTTTGGAGGCACGTCCCTGGGGATGCTCTCCCAGCAGCCGACGCGTGCAAGCACAGCCAGCCACGTGCCACATTTACACATGCGATGTGAGCGTGGGAGGCTGTAAGTGCTCCCAAGGCATGTGTGAGCATGTGAGAGATGGCGGAGGATGCAGAGAGAGGAGGAGTGTGCAAGACAGCGGAGGGGGGGTGTGCAGGGGTGGTAGGTATATATATATATATATATATATATCTGTGCCCAGCCAGTGCCTGCAGCCCCTGCGCACAGGACCTGCTGCCATCGCTCATCCCAGAGGGGTACAGAGCCGCTTTTGCAGCGATGGGCATCACGGAGCCTGCACATCCAGCTCTGGCATGGCTGCGTGGGTATCTCCCTGACACCCATGGTGACGGGTGGCTGACCCCAGGCAAACCACATCCCATTGCCCACGTGCTTGGGGCTGGCACTGCCAAGGCATCCCTGCAGCTGTGGTGAGAGGGGATGGCAGAGGCAGAGTGCCCCTGTCCCTGCTGCCGATGGCAGGCTCCTGGGAACCACAGAGCCCTGAGCTGCATGGCTGCGTGGGGACCACAGCTGCAGGGGGTGGTTGTCCCTTGCTGTCCCTTCCCAAGGGCCAAAGACAAGGGTCCCAGCTGCTGGGTGACAACACCTCTTGCACAATACCCTTGATAGCCCTGAATTGTAAGAGAGACTCTTGCTGAGCCACTTGCTGGTGTTGGGGCTGGATGGGATCCCTTGGATGGCTGGGGGTCCTACTCCCACTACCAGGCCAGAAGGGGGGTGTGGGGAGGAGCCCAGGAGTCTCTGCCCTGACAACTACAACCCCACAGCAGAAGCCCCTCACCCAAAGCTGTAAAGTAGATGGAGGGTTAGGGGGAGAGCTTGGGTACTCGCCCACTACTCACAGCTCTGTGACATTCTTGGGGATCCCCTTGGGCAGGGCCTTGAGGTGCTTGTTGCTGCAGCGGACAACAGTGTCGAGGCAGGTGCATTCCTGCGGGCACTGGGGCCGGGGGATGCAGCTGGTCTCCTCCTTACCTGCACCAGGCATGGAAAGCCACTAAATCACCAGGGTCCAGCCCTTGGGCATCACGTGAGGCCAGATTCAATGCCTTGTGCCTGCCTAGGATGGCTCCCCTCCCATGCCAACCATTCTCCCCTGCCTCCAAAACAGGATGTTGCAGGCAAGAGCAGTGAGGAGTTAGCAGTGCAGGAATTGCTCCTGCACCCAGAAAGTGCCTGCCCCCACTGGTGTGGATACCACCAGCTCAAGGCTGCTCTGATTTTCACCATTTTCATGCAAAAATGCAGTCACAGGGACAACAGAGGTAAAGGCACAGAAGAAGGGGCTCAGCCCTGCAAATCCTCCTGAAACAACCTCCTTCATCCATCTCCCAGACACAGGTTAGATGGAGCTGAGCCTATGCTGAGCAGCCAGAGGAGCTGGCACTGCTCCCCCTCCCTGCCATGACGCTGGAATCCTGCAGGAGAGGCATCCCTGGGACAACCGTATGCTATCTCACACCGTTAGGAAAGGCGCAGGATACAACCCTTCAGTCTTTGACGTGGTGGAGGAGGGAAAGCAGAAGAAAGGATGATTTGTTTGTAAATATTTTCCGGAGGGCTCAAAAGCTGCTCTAAATTTAAAAAAAAATATATAAAAAAAGGTTTTTTCCCCACGCACACTCCCCGTCTGCTCCATCTGCCCAGCTCTGGTGCATGTGCAAGGCTTAGAAGGGAAGGCAGGAAGGAGCAGGATGAATTCCAGTGGGCTTTGCCTCCACATCTGCTCCTGTCAGCACCCAGGGCACAGTGTTTGCCAGCACAGACTCACCTACATACAAGAGCCTCAAGGTGCAGTGGTTGCAAACCCCTCTCCTGGCTCCAGAGTGGATATCTAAGTGCAGCCCCAAGGGCTGGGTACCAGGAAGGGACACTTTTGTATTGTTAGGGGAGGGCATTCATGGAGCCCCCTGAACTTGCCAAGGGCACATCCTGGTGGCAAGGATGGTGCTGGGACAAGGAGCACAGTATCATCCTGGGAGGAGCAGCCTGGTCTCCCCTCACCCTCAGCACCGCAAGGCCCACGAGTTACCTTCCTCACACCTGAAGTCGGGGAAAGCCACATCCTGGAGTGGGATCTGCCGGAGGAAGTCGGGGTTTTGGCACCGAGGGTTCCCTGTCACGATCTTCCTCTTGCGCAGCCAGTCCCCCAGCCAGGCCAGCTGGCAGTTGCAGTTGAAGGGGTTGGCGAGCAGGTTCCTGCACATGGGAAGGAGCACAAGGGCAGCACCCAAACAGCCACCAGGCAAGGGGACCTGCAGCCCTCCCATATCATGCGGACAGGCTGGGAGCATCCCCCCGGAGCCCAGGACATACAGTGTGGAGAGGGACTGCAGCGTGTCAAAGGCACCCGGTGCAATTGTGCTGATCTGGTTGTCGTACAGGGAGAGCAGGCGCACGTTGCGCAGCCCTGTAAAGCTGTCGTTGTGGATGCAGCTGATGCGGTTGTTCCTCAGCATTCTGCAGAGGGAAGAGAACAAGGGCACCTACAACACGGGCAGGCGCCATGGGGGAAACCCACCTTAGCAGTGCCCGGGCTGTGCCCACCTCAGTGCTGGGCAGCAGAATGAGCCTGAGCAAGTCCCTGAGCAGCAAAAGCCTGCCCCCCCAGCACTGGATACAGCCAGCTGGTGGGCAAGGCACTCCTGAGGTGGCCCTGCAGGGAGGCAAGGAGTAGGGATGTTCCCATCTGGGTGCTCATGGAGGAGAGGGGACTCACAGTGTCCTCAGCCCGTCCAGGCCCCTGAACATGCCGCTCCGCACAGACTCCAGCTGGTTGACAGTGAGGTGCAGCTCGTTGACAGAGGATGCCCCCTCGAATGCCCCATCCTCAATTTCTGACACCTTGTTGTTGCTGAGGTTGCTGTGAAGAGGAAAAAGCAGGCTGGGATGAGGGCTCTGCCTTGACCTCATCCTGAACTCTGCCTCCCCCAGATCCCACTAAGCACCCTGTAATGCCAGTCCCTCAGAGGACCCTCAGGCTGGGACATGGCCTCCATTTCATGCCTCTGTCTGCCCTGGCATCAGAACCCCCATGTGCCTTTCCAGCCCTCAGATACTCCTGACATGGCTGTGCCTGCCCAATACTCACATTTTCTTCAGATGTGTGAGTTTCTTGAAAATGCCAGTGGCCTCCAGGATGGAGATTTCATTGTTGTTCAGGCGTCTGGAGTGGGCAGCAGTGAAAAGAGCTCAGCAGATGGCTGCAAAGTGCTGGCACAGCCAAACCCTGAGCCAAACCCCAATGCCAGCAAGGTGCCTGCTGCAGAAGGGAAGGCAGAGTGAGAGAGGAGACTCTTACAGCTCAGCTGTGGACTGTGGGATGCGATCTGGGATCTTGGTGAGTTTCAGGTTGGAGCACTCGACCACACCGGATTCGCAGCGGCATTTTGGGGGGCAAATCACGTCACTGTTGCATTCACTGTTCAGCTGGTAATCCTCTGTCCCTGTGTGTTTGTGAAGGCAGCATGGGCTCCCACGGGCAGAGGCACAGGAGGCTGCACCTGCCCCATCTCCCTCTGATCCTCCCACATCCCTACTCCGTCTCATTCTCTTCCCCAGCTCCCCTCATTCCCGCCCCTGTGCACATATTACTCTTCTCCACACCCAAAGCAGCTTATCTGCAGGGATATTTGTCCTGGGTACACTGGGTGCTGCACTGCCCACCACCCTCCTGTGAACAGAGCTGAACCCTGGAGACACCTCTCTGCCTGCCCACGCAGGTAACGGCACAATGGGAGATGCCACAACACATCCTGGTACCCAGCACATGGGAAATGAAGCGTGGTTCTGCTGGGCCAGACCACAGAGCTCTCGCACAACACCCCTGCAGGCAGCCTGGCCAAAAGGGCACCATGCACACACCTGTGTACACGTGTGTGGCTCCTCCACTCACCTGGGATGAAGTACTGCTCTTTAGCTGTGGAGAAAAAAGCACATCAGCCTTCTGCACACAGACACCAGGCTGGGACAGGGCCGAGCACAGCCGGGCTGCAGGATGCCTGTGACAAGGCTGGGGACAGCTCTCACCCGAGCAGCGGAACTTCTTGCTCTTGATCTGGCCAATGCGCTTGTTGGCCAAGCGCCGGGGGCTGGCACAGCGGGCTCCGCTGGTCTCCACAGGGTTGGCACGGAGGAAATCTGCCAGCCACTTCAGGTTGCAGTCACAGATGAAAGGGTTCTGGGCCAGGTGCCTGTGCCAGGGACAGCGGGTGACACATTGCCAGGGACAGTGGGTGACACACCACCAGAGGCAGTGGGTGATCACCAGCTCCAGCCCTGGAGATGCTTTTCCCCCAGAGGCTCGACTGCCCAGGCATGGGAGCTGGTGCGGACACTCACAGAGTCTGGATGGCCCGCAGGGAGGTGAACGTGCCTTTGGCCAGGCTCTGGATCTTGTTGTCATAGAGTGAGAGCAGCGAGAGGTTCTGCAGGTCCTGGAAGGCATCTGCCCGTACACAGTTGATCTTGTTGGCATTGAGAAGCCTGGCAGGGAGGGAGGGATATGAGTCTGGGGACCCCCCTTCACTGCACCATGGGTGCTAGGCACCTCAGTCCTGCTTCCCTGCGTCCCTGAAAAGCATCCCACACAGCCACTGGCGTCTTACAGCAGCTGCAGTGCAAAAAGTCCTCCAAAGACACCCTTGGGGAGGTCCGTGATCTTGTTGCCATACAGCACCCTGGGAAAGAAAGGCCAGTGTGTGAGAGATGAGAAGAGCGGTGTGGGCCATGGTTAAGGGGGTGCAATATCCACCCCACCCCATCCACACCAGTGTAGGCACTTACAGGGAGTTCAGAGAGCGCAGCCCCTGGAAGGCATCAGGGGCGATCTCCGAGATCTGGTTGTTGCTCAGGTCTCTGAAACCCAAAGGGAGAAGGTGGCCTCGTACCCTCTTCTCTTGTGCCATGTCCTCACCCTTCTGCTAGTTCCAGGGGACCACCCCCAACACCCAATATCCAGAGCTGGGGTTATCCAAGACCCCCTACCAGTGCTGCCATGTGGGGCACCCATGTCACAGCAGTGCCCCATGTCTGTCAGCTCTCAGCAGTGGCCGGCAGGGTGAAGGGTATTGGGTTTCAGGGTGAGCTGGTAGAGGCTGCACACTTACATCCTCCGCAGCTTCTTGTAGGGTGAGAAGGCTCCTGGGGGGATGGACTTGATGCCGTTGAGTTCCAGACGTCTGCAAAGAGAAGACGGACACATGAGGGCTCTAGGGCTGGCCAAGCCCCAGAACCCCACTGACAGAGCTGGGGGCTGCAGGACCTATGGTCGCAGTAAGCTACCCCACATGTGTGGAAATATTCTGCCCAGAGACAACTTGCATCCTGTGGTTGGGGCTTTCTCCATCAGGGAGAGGTGCCACAGGTAGGGGAACCATGGTGGCTGGGGTGGGGGAAGCACCTCTCCTCGCCAGCACCTTGGGTTTGGGGGTGCCTGCTGCCTCCCACATGCTTTGTGCACCATCCCAGAACGGGCTTTGCACCATAATTGGATTCCTCTAAGGAGATTGTTTCTCTATTTACATTTTTAATGCAGCTAAATCCAGGGCTAAATCTAGGCAGTGTGAGAGGAGGGCAAGGAAGGCCTGCTGCCCTATGGAGCAGCTGAGCTGTGGGGCTTGCTCCTGTGTTCCCAGTGCCTTGAGCCACCCAGAGCCCCATGCTGATGGTGTGGGGCCATACTCACATCTCTGTCATGGTCTCGGGCAGGTTGGCGGGGATGGCCGTGAGCCCCTTGCCCCGACAGTCCACAATGCCATTGCTGCAAGTGCACATGGCTGGGCAGGAGCCAGAGGACAAGCTGCAGAGCTGGGCATGTGCTGGGTCCGCTTGTCCTGCCAGGGAAGCAGCCAGCATTGGAATTGCAAAGAGCTGAGCCAGGCCAGTATGTGCCAGTACCCTGAAGAAGGGACCTTGGTGACAGCTCAGCATGCAGGGACAGTTCATGGCACCCTTGAGGGGGTGCATAAGGTCTTAGTGCACCCCAACCCCCTGAAAAAGCTCCAAAGGCACAGACTGATGTACTGTCACACTGATAGGGTGGCATTGTCCCCATATTGTCCCCACACCAAGGACTGTGCTGACCTGAGATGAACCCACAGCGTGGGTTCTGAAGCTCTGAGCTGGGGCACATAGCAGGGAGCAGAGATGGGCTGCATTGGTGGCACAAGCCTTGTCCCCCCGGCCCATATCCCTGCCCTGGCACCCACCACCTCCCCTGCCCCCCTCACCAGAGCAGCTGAACTCGTTCTTTTGGATCTCAGCCACGTTGAGGCCGCGAAGCTGGGCAGGAGCAGCGCACTGGGTGAAGAGCCCGATGGTGGGGCGCTGGCGCAGCCACTGCGAGAGCCAGGCCAGGTGGCAGTCGCAGAAGAGATGGTTGGAATGCAGACGGCTGCAAGCGAACGGGGCAGTCAGCAGCCACAGGACAGCTCCTGCCCACCCCACTGCCCTCCGGCTGCCCCAGCCTAGCTCATTCCAAAGGGTGGGGGCATTCAGACGGAGATACAGAGGGGCCTAAGAGCATCTGCGCCTGTTGCCAAGGCCACCATGCTTGGGATGCTCTGCAAGGGTGTCCCCTCCATACCCTCCCCACGGTGCTGTCCCAGCACTACTGAGCCACCAGCACCAGCAGCAGAGCTGGGGACATCCCACTCTAGCCCAGGAGGTGACTCCCACCACCACCACGGCCCAGGCACTCACAACGTTCGCAGCTTGGGCATGTGGTTGAAGCTGGACACAGGGATTGAAGTGATATTGTTGTTATTCAGGGTCCTGCAGGAAGACAAAGAAGGGCAGGTCAGGGCAGACAGGCTGTAAAAGGGAACGTGAGACAGTCTAGGTGACACCAACCCCTGGGAACAAGCTGGCATAGGGTTAATGGATGGAGAACTATAGGCTGGAGACAGCCCAAACCCCCAGCAGGACTTGCTGTCCTTTCCAGGCTTCGACTCCCCACAGCCAGTGGCACCCAAGTGGCCCCCTGGGGCATGATCCAGCCCTGGAGCACAGCTCTGCAGCAGTGGTACCAGAACCCTGCTCAGCCCCTGCTCCAGCCCAAGGAGAAATGGCATGCTGGGGATGTCCTTGTAGCACCTCAGCGAGTGGGGACACCCAAGGACACTCTCATCCTTCATGGGGTTGCAGGCTGGAGGCTCCAGCCTGTCCCCAGTCACTTACAAGACCTCCAGCCCCCTCAGGGCACGGAAAGCCCCATCTTCAATGCAGCTGATCTGGTTCTTGTCCAGTTGGCTGCAGGAGAAAGAGAGAAAAAAGTAGAATTGTTGGGACAGCCCAGGCAGAGAGCAATCAAGTGCTCCTGATCACTTCCAGTACCTTCTGCCACTGGACCTGACCCCAAACTCCCTCACGCCCAACACTGCCAGGACTCACAGGTTCTTGAGGTCGGTAGCCCCACGGAATGCTTTCCTGGGGATGGCCTGGATGAAGTTCTCACTCAGGTCCCTGCAGAAGGAAGAGGCAGGAAGGAAAATGAGCAGTGCCTGCAAAGAGTGATGTCCCCTGGGAGCAGGGCACCACAGGCAGCGGCACACCCCGGCACTCAGTGATCCCTCAGGGACTCCGATACAGTGTAATTCGGCTGCAGGTCCTTGGCTGACCACTGCTCTGCTGGCTGTTCTGAGGCAAGTCTGGCTCCATCCATGGTGGCTGAAAGTGACTAGGGCTCCCTGGGCACTGCAGCCCCTGGCTCTGACAAGCAGAGCCGAGTGGCACAGCTCGGGGCAAACCCTCCATACTTAAATACTCTCTGACTGCTATAATTACAGGTCCCTGCTGATTAACTGGTAATTATACTTAGTGGCTCCAGGAGGCATTCCTATGGAGCCTGACCTACACTTCAGAGGGCACAAATAATTGGGTCATTATTTACTTCATCACTGCAAGGTACTGTCTGTGTAATCACCTGCTCTGCAATGCCAGCGCATGCCAAGCCAGCAAGGGCTCTGTGTTGCAGGGCTGGCAGCAGGTCAGATCCCCCACCGTGCCTGGGCTGGTTTTTAAAGACCATGAAGACCACAAATCTCACTGCAAGTAGGGTTTGGGTGGACTGGCTCAGCTCTGGCAGGACCTGTTTGTTTTATTTGTTCCCCGTGGCTCCCAAACAGCCATTCCCTCTCCCACCCTAATAGTCAGAAGCTCCTCCAAATTTGGCTGGCAACTGCATTGCCTTTTCCCAGCCCAGTGCCAGCACAGTCCTGCTCCAGCCACCTCTGGGGCACAAAGTCAAGTTCCCATCTCCTTCCTGGCACAGGGAAACTGAGGCACAACATAGCATTTTCCCTATGCAAGTCCATGGGTGAGTGAGAAGTAGGACCAGGGCATCCTGCACAGATTAAATGTCCCCAGAACTACACAGGCCAGACAGACACCCGCATCCCAGCCCACACAGCATCCCAGGGTGTCCATAGATGTCAGCATTTCACACATAGTGCTCACCAGCTCTGCTTCAACATAACAAAGCCTTTTCGCTATTGATACCCTATAGCTGGACAGGGTCAGGATGGAGGCACAGCATCCATGTTGCTCCCCATGCCCTCATTCCCACCAAAAAAATGGGCTCAACCAATGGGCACAAGCTGCTTGCAAAATACCTGGAGGTCTCCAAATTGGGACTTCAACCCAGCTGAAAGCTTCACTGCCACAACAAGAAAATGTTCCCAGAGGGAAGCACTAGTGTTACTTGCACAGATGCATGAGGAAAAGGAAAACACAAGGACAGTGGGCTTGCCTAGCCCTCCAGTGGGATTCCCGGCCACCAAGGAGATGCCTTACAGTCCCAGCGTGATGCACCAGCCCCTGCCCCCTGCACAGTTTGTGTATCACTCTGGGTCATTCCTGGGGAGCCAAACCCGGCTGGCAAAGCATCATTGCTGGGGCAGAGGAAGGGAGATGCTGCCCTGGGAGCTGCCCAGGCTGCTGGAGAAGGAAAAGCCCAGATCCTCTGCGAGCAGCAGGCGCAGTTTCACAGCAACCCACGTGGTGGCACTGCCAGGCTGCCCTGCCTGCTGCCTGCCCTGTTTGCACTGCCTGCTCTGCCTGCCCTGACTCTGCCAGCTACTCCCAGAACTCCAGCCCGACCCCCTCCCTCCAAAGGGGAAGGACCAAACACCTGCAGCAGCCTCCGATACCCCAGCACTCCTTCAAATACAAACATCTTCTCTTCATACTATGTTGGGGATGCGATGAGCGTGGGGACCCCCAGGAATTGCACTGACCTTTCAGGAAAAGACAGCATTGCACCAATTCCTCTTTTAGCTCCCAGAAGGAATCCCTTAGAAAACTCTTCGGAAAAGATAGCAACTTTTTTACATGGGCAGACAGTGATAAGAGGAACAGTTTTAAACTAAAAGAGAGCAGTTTTAAATTAGATGTAAGGAAGAAATTCTTCACTGTGAGGATGGCGAGCCACTGGAACAGGTTGTCCAAAGAAGTATGGATACCCCATCCCTGGAAGTGTTCAAGGCCAGGTTGGATGGGGCACTGAGGAACCTGATCCAGTGGGTGCCATCCCTGCCCACGGCCAGGGGTTTGGACTAGATGATCTTCAAGGTCTCTTCCAACTCAAACCATGCTATGATTCTATGAACCCTCTAGGTGCAGCTCACCACTCTTCCTAGCAATGCGTTCAATGCACTGCATTCCTTCTTGGCAGCTGCCTGTCTTCCAGCATTAAATCCATCAAAGAGGTGAGCACCCCACTTCAGTGCTTTGCATCCCTCTCCCAGCTCTGGCACTGCCTGCCCAGGCAGGTCCTGCCTGAAGCTTGTTTGGTTCCCCTGTGGAAAGCTTGATCCCATTTCTCTGCTTGGAGCACATGGGAGTCCCAGCGTGCCCAGGGAGTAAACCCAGGCGTCTGTCTCCAAGCTGCTCATTTACAGCTTGCGAGGGAAATGCTGCTAGAAGGTTGCAACTGACTTTGCGAGGCTTCTCCCCTTCACAGCTTTTTGTGACAGTCACCGACGAAGTGCTGCCGTTGGGGGTACCGAAGCCAAGAGGGACAGACGCTGGATGCGAGGGTTTCAGCAAGGCCCCGGCACCGGGCTTAGATCACATTGCATGGTTACACAGCTGACGACACCAGGACAAACACATGCTTTGCCTGTGGGATCCTCGGCCCCGGCGTTGGAACAAGGCACGGCCCCTTCCCTCCTGGTGTTTCATAGCTCCCAGCTATGTTTGCTTTACACTTTGGCGCAGAAGAAACAGCAGATGGCACGGCTTCTCCTCGCTCCGCCGTGCCTCTCGCAGCACCCGCGGCGGCTGCATTGGTGCCGCCCCACACCCCGCCAAATACAAGAGAGTCACTGCCATCGCATGTGGAGTGCCAGCTTGCAGCAGTGACCACGAGCACTGACAGGTCTGACAGCCCTGCTGGGGACCAGCTGACGGACGGGCAAAGACAGAGGGAGTTGTCACAGTCACCCTCACTGCCTTTTCTGGTCTCACTTCCAGGTATTGTCCTGAAGCTCCAAGTTTAAGAGTTCCTGGCTATTGAATCCAGGGGTTGACCAAACAGCCAGCCTATTCACAGTGCCACGGTCCTCCCATCCCTGTGCCATGGTCCCAGAGGACCATGCAGCTGGAGTTCGTCCCTGCACAGCACAAGGTGCAGAGGGCTCTGGTTGTCCCAGGGGTGCCAAGGGGTGAGGAGGTGATGGAGGACACCTCTGTCACTAGGCTCACCTCCCACAGGGATTTCTAACCCAGCAGATGCCTGTACAACAGCAGCAGCCAGCTGCAACCCACAGCTGTATGATGGCGAGAAGGCAGGCACCCACTTTTCTTCCAAGTCCCCTGAAAGCCTCGTGGCCAAATTATATCCACAAAAGTCCTCCTTGGCTGGACATTGAGAGGGATGGCAGTGGTCAGGGATTGGGATTTCCGGGGCTTTCCTGCTTGGATCTGACACCCGGCTGCCTTGCCCCACTGTGTGTGTGACAGCTGTCGGCGCAGTATCTGTAGCGACTCAGGAGGTGCCCCGGCGCTGCCTCTCCTGGCAGCCACAGCCCCATGCCAGTGCCACCGGTTCCCGGGGAGCCTCGGCAAGCAGCCAGGCGCGGGGACGCGGCTCCTCGGGGCTGGCAGGGGCTCGGCGGCGGGAGCCAACCCCCCAGCGCGACGCCCTGCCCGGCGCTTAGCGGGGCGCCCGAGCAAAACTGTTCGACATGGCTTCCCAGTGGGGAGCCCACTCAGGCAAACAAACCCCGGCAGCCTTAATCTCCCCGGCAAGAGCCCGCTGGGCCGGAGGGCGGGCGAGAGGGAGGGGGTCGCAGCGGGGCTGCGGCGGCCGGGCAAGGAGGCCGGGGCTCTTACCACGCTCTCATTCTTTTGGCTAATCCTGACTTCACACTTTAACCTGATTGAGCCTTGTTTGGCGAGCCGGCTCCTTGCGCGCCGTGTGAGGGGATTAGGGCTGGACGCAGCGGGGAGGTAATTGCTTCCCAGCGGCGCTGGCCCCGCGTCCTCCGAGCCCCCCGCTGCCTGCCAAGAGCTCTGGGGCGGCCTGGCAGCCCTCCGGCAAGGCGCTGCCCTCGCCAGGCGACCCGGCTTGGCAGCGGCCGCTGCGCTGGCTCCGGCCGTGGTGCCAAGGTCCATCTTGCCCGGTGTCAGCAGCCACGCAGGCACCTTGTCCAGGCCAAGGCTGCAGCCCGTGTCATGTCCCAGGCGTGCCGGCGAGGGCTGTGCAGCCACACTGTGGCAGGTGAGTGACTTTCCGCCCTGGCAGTGCCCACATGCCCGGGACCAGTTGCCGACTCCAGGCAGGTGAAGTGCAGGGGGCTGCTCTTCTCTTTACCTTGTTTCCTCCCCAGCATCCGTGCTGGAAACTCATTATTATCTCTTAGTCTCTCAGAGCCTCTCCTACTCAAGGGGGCAGATGAAAGGCATTAACCCTTCAGCCTCTGCCAGCCCACAGCTCCCACAATGAAAATGCATGACAGGTCCCTGCTCGCAGGCCGGGTGCTGCCGCAGCAGCTCTGCTCCACCCGTGCTGGCAGCAGTCACTGCAGGCACCAGCTCAGCCACAGCAACCACACACCAAGCCTCATACAGACAAGGCAACCAAAGCCACCAGCCCTGGGGAGCGTCAGCGTTTCATGCTGGGACAAGTGCTCCCCAGATCCCAGCCTCACCTCACTGCTGCTGTGCCAGAGGCAGCTGTGCCAGAGCACAAATGGCATTTCCCTGGCAAGGACTGTGGCACCAGCAGCTATTAAACAACCCTGTGTCTCTCAGATCACCCCACACATGCTGTTTGTCCCAGCACAGCCTGTCCAGGGCAGAGGGATGAGCAGAGACAGGGCTGACAGCTGTTCACACCACCACCTTCACTGCCTGACAGGGGACAAGGGGTGAGCTGAAGGGACAGAAAGACTCCTGCATTACAAAAAATCAATAGACTAATCAGCACTTGCATTAATAGCGACAGCCCAGAGTCCCCCAGGGGTTTTGCACTCCTGGTTGCCACTTCAGGGCGGGAGCTGCTGAACCCACTGCGTGTGCCAGTGTCAGCACCTGCAGCCCTGTGCTGGGGGAAGCGTCACCCACATGTCCCAGCCACACGATCCACTCAAGGTGATGCACACAAGTCCCCAGTGCTGCAAAGACCCAGTGCCCAAGGAGGGGTGTCCCTAAGGGAGCTGCTTGCTGGAGATGGAGAGCAGCCACTCTGCTGCTGCATTAGTGGGATGTCAGGGCAGCAAGGCAGAGTTTTGCCCACTGTGTCACCTGCCCCAGTCCCCAGTGCCAATGTGAGGAGGGCCCCACAGCCCTGTCTCAGGTTCAGGCTCCTGTGGTGTGCCCCCCTGCATTATGTCACACTGCTTGATTTTTAATGGGCTCCATCCTGGCCAAGGGAGATGAGACAGACCTCCCACTGCCCCCAGCCCATCTCACTCCACCATCCCCAATGTCACAGACAGCCTGTGTGCTGCCTGTCACCCACTGCAATCCCAGCCCTGGGGCTGATGGCGTTTGCACAGGACAAGGTGGGATGGCAGAGCCTGAAGCACAGTTACAAACAAGCCAAAGTGCAGCATGGTGAGCTCAGCGTGAGCCCCTGCCACTCAGGAAAAACATGGTGGGGTTTCTGGAAAAGGTGCTTTGGCAGGGGCCAGAAAGGGAAATGGGAGGGGATGAGACAGGGTCCAAAGCAGCACGGTGTGGGGGAAAAGGAACATGATTTACTGCTTTTCATAATACTAGAACAAGGGATGACTGACACAATCACGAAGGCAGGCTTAAAATCACAGTTAAGAGTGAATCCCCCAAATTAGGAGTCCATGGGTCTCTCAGCCACAGCCAGCTCAAAAGGAAAATTCATAGAAGCAAAGTGCAGAGATGCACCTGCCATGGCTTCCTGTGGCAAGAACACCTGCAGGTGAATTCTTGGGAGCTGATTCCTGCTGCCGGGAGACCAGCTGGGCACACCTCTGGTAGCACCACACTGGCCAGTTCAGGCTGCATGGACAATGGCCCCACCACTGCTCTTCTGGCAGGGACTGCCACCCACCAGGAGTCGCTTCTCCTGTCAGCCTGTTTTAGTGGCAGACAGAGTTGCACAACCCTTCTGCTCCCCAGGACAGTACGGGGGACATCAACCTGAGGTCAGCCCGATGCTGGAATGCCCAGCCAGAGCAGGGTACCAGGGTCCCTGCTCCAGTCTCTGCCTGTCACTCTCATCGCTGCCCCTCCTGGAAGGGGAGGACAGGGAGTTGGAAGGGGGGGAGGGAGGCGCTGCTCCTACAGGGGCTCAAGGGGGAACAGCTGGTTACTAAGAAGAGCATCCCAGGCTGGGCGGGGTGGCACAGCCCTCCCTGCTGGCAGCCGGAGAGGAGCGGTTCATCAGGCAGCCCCAGCCGCCAACAATTACGTGCTGAGTAAATCGATGGGATATAATTGGACTATTAAGATCTCATTATCCTCCTAGCTCCGGTTGCCACAGCCCGCAGCGAGCTGGGGGAGACTGCAACCTGCAGCCACAGAAACTGCTTCCCGACCCACAGTGCCTTGATGGGTACTGGGAAAGGGTGCATGGAGCAGGGACAGTATAGACAGAGGGGACAAGGATGCTGCAGCAGCCTATATTCAACACATAAGACATCCGTGTGGCACAGCAAAGCACTGTGCAAAGGCAGGGTGGTGTCCTTACAGGTATCCTGGAGATGAGGACATCCAGCCAGCTAGTCACCACACCAGCCTGAAAGCCACCACTGACCTGTGCAGGGCTCATTGCTCCTCAGTGGGATGGGGAGTTTGGCCTCTATATGCCCTTTCATGCATATCTCTATTCCTGCTGGAAAGCAGGGCTCATGTCCCCACCTGCAAGAGGCAGGGTCCCCATGCTCTGAATCACACAGGCTGCCAGGCCCTGAGGGTCCCTTTCCCTGTATCCACATCATCGCCTGCTCACACACCACCCATGGCAGCTGATTCCAGGCCATGGGACAGTCCTCCCGAAGGGACCAGCATCCTCAGCATCTCTTGGCACCAGGTCACATCCACTGTGGTTCAAGTGAAAATAAATAATCACCTCCCTTAGGAGAGCTGACCCCATTCCCACCTGAGGTTTCTCGTAGTAATATTTTCTTTCTTATTTTCTCAGCACCAGTGAAAGCAATGAATCAGAGCCAAGCCTTCTATATAAGGACAAAACAATCCTTTGCTGCAGCAAGGCAAAACACAGCTTGACACCATGATGTGCTGAGCATCTCAGACCACAGACCTCAGCGACACAACCCCTAACAACAAATTCTGCCCGTCCACTGTGTCCACACAGTAAAGAGTAAAAGTGAACAATGCTAGAGCAGGGAGCAATGCTTCATGCATACTACCCTGCCTTCCCCAGGCTACCCAAAGTGCCGTGCTGACCCCAGGCTCTGGCCCTGGTTCCTTCCCTCCCAGGAGATGCAGATGCTTCCAAAAACATTAAAGCTGGAGAGATTTGTTGCTTGGACAGGCGAACAGAGCATGTGTAAAAGGCAACATATGCTCATGGCAACAGATAGTGAGAGGAGTCCCAGCCCCAGCGTGGTGGTGTTGATTTAGCAAAACATTTCAGGGCATGCATAAATCTCAGTGGCTTCAAAGGGCCACTGCTGACCCATGCCACGACCCGCTGTCTGTACCGGGCATTTCGACAATTGACTCTCGCTGGTATCGCCCAAGGGTGCCACCGCGGTGTCTGTGTGTGCCAAGGGGACACCTCAGGGATGCGGAGGCATGGGAGTGCATGCACCATGGGTAACACCAGCAGCCCCATGTTTGGACATTGGGGAAGTTGGGGACATGCGATGTCCACTGCGAGTGGGACGATCTGTGTGGGGAGGGCTTTGCCGAGCAGCTCCCTGCCAGGGCAGCGCCTGTGCAGTGGCTCTGCTCCAGCTCCAGCGAGGATCGGCTCCTGCGTGGGCTGCGCTGCAATGCCAGAGCTGCGGGACTCGGCCTCCGTGGGAAGGGGGATGCTATGGGAACAAGGGGAGCTGGCCAAGGAAAAGAGGGAGGGTGGGAGGGAGAGGGAATAAAGCATCTGCTACACACCCTGGAGCCTCTTCAGAGATTGAAACAAGTTAAAAGCAGGAGCTTTAATGGAAACACAAGTGAAATAACAAGCTGCAAACCCTGCGTGCCCGTCACCGCCCCCTCCCCACAGTGTCCCTTTGTTCCTGCAACCTCGTTATCGGCGGGAAGGGGAGCCAACACGAGGCTAAGGCATCACCATCAGCTCCCCCACATCCCAAAGTGCCTTGAGAGAGCCACAGCATCTGCTGTGTCCAGTGCCCTGTGGTCTGGCAGAGCCTGGGGTGAGCAGGGGAGTGTTCTGCAACCCACCTGTGGGAGTAGCCAGCCTGTCACTTTCTGCAAAAGGACCTGCTGTGTGGCTGACACATCCACCCCAGTTCCCACTGTCTGCTGGGTGAGGGTTCATTCCCTCCAGCAAGTGTCTGGTTGGACACTGAGTGTTAAAACTGCACCTGCCTGGCTCACAGCCTCTGTGTCCCACTGCCACTGGGAGCCAAGGCACCCAGCCATTGGCCCCATTTCTGCACAGCCTCCTGCTTTTCTGCATCCCTGCTTCTCACCACCTCCCAAGTCCCCGTAGCCCTGATGTTCAGCAAGTCTTTTCTCTTCCCTCTTCTCATGTTTTTGCTTCTGTCTTACCCTGTAGTAGCGGGAAATCCCTGCACGAACGCTCCACCAAAGCATGTTTTTCCAGCTCCCACACTACCCTGCAGCCTGTGCACCTACCTGCTTCACATCTGCATAGCCTGGCTCGTTTCCAGCACATTCCCCACACGCTGCAAATAAAAGGCACGGAGATGTCCCTTTCCCCAGGGCTGCATGTCAGGCCCCCCAGCCCTGCAGAGGGAAACTGCTGCCCAGAGCACAGTACCTCAGCACTCACAGACATGTTCCAGGATGCCCAGCAAATCAGAGTAGCTCAGCAGCTCCAGAGCTTGGGACAGAGCGAGCTGGGGGTGGTGGCAGGGATTTGCTGGACCATGTGTGGTTCTACCTCCATCAGACAGCAGTGTGCCACAGCAAGACCCTCCCGTGTAGCTCTGTGACAGCTAGGACAAGGTCAATCCCCCTCAGCCCATCATGACCCCGTGCATGGCTGTGCCATGCCCTGAGAAGTGCCAGGCTCCAGCCCTGCCTACCATGAAGCCTTACATCCTCCAGCATGCAGCGTGTGCTCCCTGCCTGGCAGCTCACACCCGAGAAGATACCCCGAACTCCATGCTGCAACACTCATCCAAGGTGTAAATGAAAAAGCAAATAGCTCTTCGGCGAGCCAGCCCTGAGCCCTGTGGGGAGTTGGCTGCAGCTCTCGTTAGCAGGCTCATCCCCTGGGTTTGCGGCACTGCAGAGCCCAGAGCTAATTGACTCCCAGGCTCTGAGGCTTTTAATTGCTAATAAGTGTGAAAGCCAGCCCTGCCAGCCCTCCTGGATTCCTCCGAGGTGTGAATGAGGCTGAGCCAAGCTGAGAATTGCATCCCGCTGTCCCAGATCTGTCCCAGATCTTGGTGAGCCAAGAAGCAATGCTGTGGATCTGTGATGCTGCTCCTCAGCTTTGCAGGTCCTGGGACAGCAACTGGCCCCAGCTTTAAGAAGAGCTAAAGCAAACTCCCTGTGGGCTGGAGGATGTTCTGAAACCAAGGCTGAACCTTGCAAGACAGCTAGAGAACTTGGAGAGATGCCCTGACATGACTACGGGTCCTGCACACTCCTCGTGCTTGGCACTAGCACTAAGACAGGTAAAACTCTTAAGTCTCATAGCCTGGGGCTTCCTGAAAGCACTTGGGAGAGGCGGCAGTGGGATGAGAAGTGGAAGATGCATTGCAGGGGGAAAGGCAGCCAGGGTGGAGCCAGTGGGACGTCTCAAATCGCGCCCAACAGCTGGTAAAGGAGATGTGATTTTGCACAGGGCTGGGAGGAAACAGCCATGATAGGAGAAGGAAAGGAGGATGGGAAATGGCAGAGCAAGTGTGGGGCTGCAACGCACCCGAGTATGGGAATCAACACAGGGACACACTGCAGGGAAAACACCAACAGGCGGATAAAGAGACTCCATCTCGTGTGACACACATCAAAGCCAAGATAAGAACTGCTGGAAGGCAGGCAGCAAAGCCCTGCCACAAGGCTGGCCCAAGCTGTGGCTGCCCTTGCCCCAGTAACATTGCTCCCGAGAGGGGATTTGATAGAGCAGCACCCAGTCATGGCCAAGCCACAGCGGACTGGGAGCTGCCACAAGGCTTCCCTCCGCGGAGCTGCTCTTTCAAGAGCCCCCAGCACAAGACCACACCACAGGTCTGGGGAAGCCTCTGCCTGCAGGCAGTGAGTACAGCTGCAGCTCCCACCCCACGGACCTGCCTGTGCTGGGGATCAACAGCCACTCCTTGTTTTGGGGAGGCAGAAATGAGTTGCTGGAGGCACATCTGGGTGCTCCTCCTCCATTTCCCTGATCCATCCATGCATGCATGGAGCCTTGGAGGAGTATCAAGCCTGACAGCAGCACCCGACCACAAGGCACAGACTGGAAAGTCCTGACCCTGAGTTTGTGGGCACCTAGGGGTCTCACACAGATCTTCAATCTTCGTGAAAAAGCTCAAGTGATGGAGCAGCCCCACATCCCTTTTCAAAACTGCCCTGAGACTAATTATCTTTGGGGTTAACAATGCACCTCCTGTCTTTGCTCCAAGTGCATCTGACTCACAGTGGGGACAGTGGCTCTGTGACCCCAGGAGCCCATGGCTGACTCTGCCCTGTGGATGTGCCTGAATAGCCAGGGGCTGTGTTACCTGTGTGTCCACATCTCCTGCCACAGCCTGACTGAGCTCAAGAGCAGCCACAATTGCGGAGGGGAACTCCACCGAGGGGAGAGTCAGGGTGTTGCCCAGGAAGAGAGGATGGGACCCTTCACCCTGCTTGGCTTGGAAGGTTGCTCCTCTCAGCTCCAGGGGAGGTGCTGGCCAGGGCTGGAGCTGCCGAGGTAGCAGCCAGCCTCCAGCACGGTTGCTCAGGTGGCCTGGCACTGCTCAGCACGACTGCAGCTCGTGCTCTAGGACCTGGGGAGAGGAGCTGCCGAGGCTGATTACCCCTGCCAGAGCAGGCCTGGCGGGTTTATTTTTAACAGTTCTGATTGAAGCTGGTTTCCTGCTGACATTTACACTCCTTCATCATTATCGGCTCCCCGGCTTCCAACCGCCAAGATAAAAGGGGGGATGAAATCTCCCGAACAGTGGGGTCCTGGCTGCAAACCCTGCAGAGGGGGAGAGACCCAGACCAGTGCAGTGCAGCTGGGCAGATATCGGCCCCCTTGGAGGGAGGTGGGTGGCTGTCTCATAGTGGGGGCATTACAGACTCGGATCCCGCTACCAGATGCAGCAGGAACCATCTCAGGGCAGCCTGGGGAGGAATATGTGTCATCATCACTGGCGTGAGTGCAAGGACATGGCAGCATGGCTAGGCTACAGATGCAACTTTGGGTGCTGGTGTCCCCAGAGACACCCATGCTCCTGGAAGTGTGCAGGGACTGGCTCCAGGTGTTGCTGGAGCCATGGCTGCTGTCTGCGGCCAGCAGAAGGGTGAGGTGCCAATCCTGTTTGCATGCGTGTGCCCATGCCATGAGCTCTCAGCAGTGGATAAAGGGGCTCATGAAGACACTCAGGGCTTGGACCCCAGTGTGGTCCTCTGTGATGGGAGAGTCAAGCAGGGGCTGTGCAGAACAGCCTGACCTCATCCTCCTTCCTATGCTGCCGTGGGAAGGCCGGCAATGCAATGCAGAGCCAGTAGCGGGTCTCCCAGCATGCCCAGAGCACTCAGATCTGAAAACCTCTTTTTTTTCCCTAAGAAACAGTCAAATTCCAACATGTGCCATCTAAAAATACACTCTAGTCTCCCCAGGACTCTGCCCACCCTTACATCTCTCAGATGATTCATATTTTGTCAGATTCCAGATCAGTTTTGAGACCAAAAATACCAGGTTTGAGAGACAAACATGTCACAGGCCCCAGAAAGCGTCAGAGCACTGCGAGATGTGCAGGGGCTGGAGATGTGACCAAGGTGGGGATGTCCTTCTGCAGCTGGGACTGCGGGCTGGGCATTCCTGACATGTGGAATGGTTCTCATGGAGGGGGAAAACCCTGCAGCAGCCCTGGATGGGTACAAGCTGCTCCAAGGCTGGACAACTGGCACCAACCCTGCCGCATCGCAGAGCAGCCCCAAAATGGGGGGGATTCATACACAGGAGCTTGCCTCCAGCTTTTACTTAATTACCTTCATGGATATGAAATTGTCAATAACTAATTAGACAGCCCCATTCCTGCCTAATATGCTGAAATCTGCCCCCTAATTAAATATTATAGGCATTTGAAAGCATTTCTGACAACATATTACTATGTAAAATACTGCAAATTAGCCAGCTCCCACACTGAAATCCTGCTCAGGAACAATGCAGGGACCTGGTTGGACAGAAATCCAGAACATCTTTTCAAGTAAATTGGGAAAAGGGCCCACTCTTCTGGCAGAGGATTTTTTTTTTCTGAGGGTTGGAGATTGTCAAAGCACAAAGGAGACAGCCCAGAAACGCCTCTGCCAGTCCTGCTGCCCCATGAGCCATGTGAGCCCCCCAGCAAAGGCAACTGGGATGTAAGAGGGCTCCTGGTTAGTTAAGCAAACATTAATGCAAATTGTCAGCAAGCCTGGAAATGAGATCCCAGGCACAGTGGCTTGAAGGCGAGCAGGCGCTTTCTCGTATTATCAGCCCATCCACTCGCTGAGGGGCGAGCAGGAGCCAGGAGCTGTTCTGTGCCGTAAGAAAGCTCCAAGAGCCAATTTCCATCTGACCACAGCACATTTGATGTCTTGTGAAATCGAGTTCACATGCACTGTCTCACCTCTGCCTCGCGCAGGGAAGGGGCTGGATCCTCCCCCTGCACACACGCCGCAGCTCTGGATGAGCATGTGAGCATCCTGCAGCACCCTGGGATCCAGCACGGGATGAGCCATCCCCACTGCACCCTTCTAGCCAGAATGCAGCTGGAGAAAAAAAGGCTTGAGTTTGGTCTGCCTGAGAAGGGGGCCAAAGTACTGCAGTCTTGCTTTGCTCCCTGCACAGAAAACTTCTCTTCCTCAGTGTTGGCTTGGTGTGAGCCTGATTCAGTGCTGAAATGGAACCATGGGGACCATGGGATGGGGCACAAGAGGGCTGCAGCATCCCCCACATTAACTTGCAGGCAGGAGCCCAGCCCCACACAGTGTCTATGTGCTCTGGTGTTTGCGTCTGCTCTGGTGCCAGGCTCTACCCCTAAAAGCAGAGCAGAGAGCCAGTGGTTTGCAAGGAAAAAGGCCGGGAGCAAAGGCAGGGAACACCACCTGGTAATTGCCTGCAAACTTAACTCAGCTAGCAAGCGGGAGCTGCAGTGCCAGGCTTTGAACAGGGCTGTTTCATGTGCCTGGTGTTCCTGCTGCTCCCTGTGCATCCCATCAGACACAGGAGAGGGGATGATGACAGAGAGAGTTTTTGAAATTCACACTTCAAAGTTGCTACCCGAGTGGACTGGCCTGTATTTGCTGCATGGCTGGAGGCAAATCAGGGAGCGGGAGGGTGAGACAAGGGCCCACATTCCCAGAGCCTTTAATGCCAGGATCAATCACCTGCTCAGGGATGCTCTGCTGCAGTGAGAGCGAGAGCTGTACTCAACCCCTTCCTTGCTACAGCTCCCACGCTGCAGCTCGTGCCCAGGGTGACGCTGCCTGAGGCTGGAGCACCCTCGGGCTGGGGGCTCGCACTGCTGCACTGCCTGGGAATTTGTCACGCTGTGTCCATACACTGTGGCACACACTGCAACCATCGCCCACCGCACCACATCCACACTCCCTCCAGCATGCAGACACATAACACACATATGTGCTCTCTTAATCACTCCTTAATTCTCACTTTTTTGCTATTTTCTGCCCACCCCTGTGTCAGCACACCTGGAAAAGCAGCAGCCTGGGGAGCAGCAGAAGAGTGGACACAGCCCCTCCAGGAGTCCAGCACATCTTTTGAGGCTGGTGGGAAGACCATTCAATGCTCCTCTCCCAGCAATGCTTCCTTATGCACACAACCTAAAGAGCACTCTGGGGAGGTTAGGCACGAGGAAGACCCTGGTTCTCCACCACCAGGCCCAGGGACGCAGATGTGCAGCCCCAGATTGGCCCAGATCTGCGCGCTAATGCCTGGACTCTCCTGCTCATGCTCTCCCTGCAAAGCACAGCAGTGCTGAGGGTCTAAGTATATTAAAGCTGGGCTTTGAACCATTTTAATCAGACTGCCCACGTCACCATGACAAGATCCCCCCTGAGCCATCTGCACCTTCCCACATGGCATCCCAGGGGCTTGCAAAGCAGAGCTGGAGCCCAGAGGAGCCCAGCTGGCAGACACAGGGGCTCTCTGGGACACAGCTATGGGGATGGACACTCTGCATTCAGATTCCAACCAAATGGCAGCCCTAAGCCAGGGAACTGACCCCTTTTCAGGACTGCCACCTGCTTTCCAGGGACTCAGCAGCATCATCCCCATTTTTCCAGGGACAGATTAGGGCACAGGGACAGTGTATCGGTGGCCATAAAGCCACAGGCCAAGGACCACTCTCTCTCCTTCAGCCCCTAGAGACCTCCTGAGCCCCCCAGCCAGACCAGCTGAAAGGCTCTCCCATCTGCTCCTCGGAGCCACGGCGTCTGCAGGGCCGGGCAATACCTGCCCCTTCCCCGCGGCGGCACCGCGGGGTGAGCAGCCGCCCCACCGAGCTGGGACATCCCCACTCACCCCCACGACCCGCGGGCAGCTGCCTGAGCGACATCCCCGGCTCACGGGTGGCTCAGGCAGCGTGGGGCCAGGGAGGGAGGGCAGCTGCCCATCTCCCCTGGGGAAGGTGGCGGACAGCCAGGAGGGGACAGGCGCCAGCCAGACCCATGGCGAGAGGAGTCACCAGGCACAACGGCAGCCGGGTGTTGGCCACACGCTGCTGAGGCGCGGCATGGTCAGCTGGTGGATGGGCCCAGCCGGAACAGGGTCCCACCGCCCATTTTGCCCCTGGAGAAGAAGGTTTGAAGCAGCGCCTGCCCGCCAGGTTGCAGCCTCTCCCTCTCATTATTTTTTCACTGCAAGAACTATCTTATACCTTATCAATAATTCACAGGTACAAACGATAACGTTCGCTGTCATGGTCCGGGAGCCACATGTTCCCGGCGAGGGGGAAGGGGCTGGTTGCAATCGCTATTGTTAATGCCTGCGGAGCTGGGGGGGGAGGCAGGGAGGATAAATATTTAACACTGTGTCTCCGAGCAAATGTCCATGACCGAGGGCTGAACATGGGTTTTACACAGAGCTGCTCCTGCCCTTGAGAGGGTCATTAGCATGTTAAAAGCCGTCAGAGCGGGGCTGATGGAAGGGCTCTGCCGGAGGGACCCCCAGCGCTCTGCCTGGGGACTAGCGGGGATGCAAGGTGCTTTTTGCTGCTGCAGGAACATGGCGATCTCCATCCTGCCCAAATTTCCCCTTTTCTGAGCACAAAGGCTGTGCTCTTGGCTGCCTATCGAGAAGCATCCTCATCTCTGCCCGCTGCCACATCGAGGGGCATAAGGGATGAGGCACCTGGGATAGCCCGGGGCTGGTGGGTGGCCTGGGCAGTTCATTGTGCAGAGGAATTACAAAGGGGACACAAAGAACCACACACCACATTTTGTGTGAGCTTCCTCTCCGGGGCCGCCCGGGCCTTTCTTTTGCCGTGTTGAGGGTGAGCTTTCTGTGTAAATCCCCAGGGCACGGTGGGGGGAGAATAGGTGTCTTTGTGAAAGAGGCTGGAAAATAAAGGGAAAAAAAAGAAGCAAAAGCACAAAACCCAGGCCCAGCAGTGGAAGGCTGCAAGGACAGAAGCACAAAGATTCCCAGAGGATGTAAAGACAGTCCTACAACCGGGGGATCAGGGGTCGGCCGGCTGCAAGTGCCCTGCTCATGGGGGCACCAACAGCTCCCCATAGCATCCCCCCAGTGTGTAAGTGTCCTCGAATGCAGCCACAGTGCAACTTCCCCAGAGCCATGTCCTCATCCACAGCCCAGTTTCACATTCTCATTTTTCGAGGCACAATTTTGGGCACTGACAGACAGGAAAACCCCAGGCTGGGATAATCCAGAAGCACTCTGTTTTGGCCTTGCCATCACAGTCACCCCGCTGGCATCTCTCTGCAGATGGATGGGAATGGGAGAGGAACAGGTTCTGTCTGGCTCTGTGGAGATGGGGGCGCAGGAGAAACGGTTGTGATGGGCAAGGGAGGAGCGTAGAGAAGAGAGAACATCTTCAGCTACCACTGCTATTTGCCCTGTGAACTCCAGAAGCCAGAGCCCCTGCAAAGTTCAGCCAGCACCTAACCAGGCAAGGTACTCTAGAGCTCATAAAATTAAAGCAAAGCTGTCTTTCCCTTTTACAGTGCTAGTAAAATATATCTCCGCCTAAGATGCTCAGACAGGATTGCAGTGCAGGGGTCGGGAAGGCCAGGGCTGAGCATCCCCCGGGGAGAGCGTGGGAAGAGCGGCGCCAGTGGATCCCCCCCAGCCTGGCTGAGAGCAGCAGGGGCAGCCTGGAACCCCCTCCAGCAGCCCCCCGGCTGTGGCAGCCCCGTCCCTACCCGCAGACGTGCCTGTTCAGACATCAACTCACATCATCCCAGATGGAGAAGAGCCTCCGCAGCCAGCTTTGCTCAGCCAGCCTCACAAAGTAGGGATGCTTGGGGGCTTTGAGAGCAATTAAGGACCTGGCCTGTGTTGGAGGCACTGGACTGATGTCCCCAGTACCCAGAGAGGGAGAGGCATGGGGTGTCATCCATCACCCAGAAGGGGACACTTTATCACTGGGACACCTCTGAGCACTCAGCCCAGACCCAGAACCCTCCCAGGGATTTCTGCTCCAACCCTGACACTTCCAGTTTTCACTGCTGGGAAAAGAAGTACAGTCTCCTTTGCAACTTCGAAGGACATTCAATTCACCTCTTCCCAGCTGAGTGTTCAATGGTTAATTGCTCTCTGTCGTGAAAAAGACAAATTTAATTCTAGTCTGAATTTGTCTAGTTTCAGCCCCCAGCTATTGAATGGTTTTATGCTTTTTCTCTCTCTTTTTTTTTTTTTTTAATTAATGGGGTCCCTATAATCAGGTTTTCCCCATGCAGGTATGCAGAGACAGGGATAAATTTCTCTCCTAGCCTCCTCTTGCATACACTAAATAGGCTGAGCTTTTTAATTCTTTTCACTGGAAGGCAGATTTTCCAGACCTCCAATTATCCCGCACTTCCTCTCTGAGCACTTTCTAATTTCCCAACATCTTTCTAAACTGCGGGCCCTGAAGCAGAAACTCTGCTCAGCAGAGGTCTCCTCCTGCCCCCCAAAATGGCAACTCCCCAGTACCCAGAGCTACTCTGTGCATCCATCACTCCCCGAGCTGGAAGCCTGCATCCCAGAGCAGGCTTACACGATGGCTGCTAAGTCCTTTTCAGTGTAACCACATCCCCAGACACTGCTCCCCGTCTTGTAGCTGTGACCTACATTTTTTTTTCCCCAGCTGCGTGACCTTGCATGAGGATGTTTTCCAGTGCAGGTGTTTCAGGCGGAGCATCCCGCTAGACCGGCATCCCGCCAGCAGTGCCAGCGCTGCTCCTTTCACCTGTTGGCTCATGTTTCCTCCCAGACTGAGTTCTGTGACTGTGCAGGTGGTTTCTTCCCAAGCTACATCACCCACACCACTCAGCTCACCCTCAGCTGGTGCAAGGCAGAAAGAAGAGGCAACAAGAGACCAGGACATTGGGGGGATGATTGGCAAAAATCAGTATTGCCACCAAAGATTCCAAAACCACTGCAGCTCTGCAGAGATGGTGAACATTAGTTCACCACCATCTGACCCCCACTGCACCCTGCCAGAGAGGTGACCACTGCAATTCCCCCAGGGATTTCTACCAGTGAAGCACGCTGTCAGAAATGCTACACAGATTTTTGCAGAATATTAATGCTTTTTCATGGCAATATCCTCCAGGCAAGAGTAAAATGACTTGCAGAAGTCTCGGTATATCATGTCAGCACAGTCGCTACTTATCAACCCAATTTGTCAGCTCATCAAAAAAAATGATATCAGGTTTGTTTGACGAGAGCAATTTTCCATGTGGATTGGCATTAATTATCCTTTAATTCCTCCCTGATTGCCACCCGTATCGTTATTGTAACGGGGATCGGTGTCAAGCTGGAGGCAGAGCAGCGGCTGCCACCGGGGGGAGGTGTGGTGGGGATGCTCTATCGTCACTCACTGTGCTTCGGGGTTAACGACCTCACCCTCACTCTGGAGGTGACAAAGTGACTGATGCATAGAAAGTGTCACATCCCTCCCTACAGAGCCCAGGTCCTGGGCACGGGCAGTTGCTAAGAGACAAGACCAGGATGAAGGGAGTCAAGGAGGATGGGGGATAGGAAGATCCCATCCTAAGGAGCAGGCTCAAGGGCACAATGGGGAATTTGAGCTACCCGGGTGAAGAGCCATGTCTGTGCAACCACCCCTGCCAGAGATGGGGACCTGCCGGCCCTACGAGTCCCTTTCCTTAGGCAAGAGACAGCCCTGGCCACAGGCACAGGCTGGAGCAGCCCCAGGAGAAGCCAATATTTGCTTTCTCTCAGTTAACCCTCACACTGAGGAATGCGGGGTCACCACCAGTGTGGCTCCCTGGGGAGGCAGCTGTGTGTGGAGGGATGCAGGGATGTCCCCTTTTGGCTGTGCTATTTATTTTCTCAATATTTGTGGAAGGAAACAAGAGCCGAGTGGGGGGAATGTGGGGCCAAGGATGGGCTGGGAGGGCTGGCCAACAGAGCATTGGTCGAGGGTCAGCAGGTGATGGAGGTCGGCCAGCACTTCCCAACCGCCCTATGTGTCCCTGTGAGACCCAGCCAGGACCCTCCTCTGCCACCTCCCTCATGGATGGGGAGGGTGGCTGTGGGTCTCCCTCCTGAGCCTTGCCTCATTCCCTGGCTCAGCCATCTGCTTGGATGCAGCAGGACACACCAGAGCAAACCACTGCCTTCACAAAAAGCTGTTTCAGTGTGAGTGGGCTCGTTCCCACCAGGACCAGGGCTTTGCCAGCTTTCAATTGGAAAAGGTTCTGTGTGATGCTTGCTTCCATTAAACCTGGCCTCTTCTGTAGCCCTGCTCCCCCTAAAAAGCTAAAATCTCCCACAAAATGATGTGCTGACCTATGGCACAGGTGATATTCCCAGTAGACGACTGTCCCACAGCTTGTGTCCTCCTCCCGCTCTCAGCCATTAATAAAACTCAAAAGCAATGACCTTGAGGTTCCCACCAGTGACACCAATCCCCAGCAGCCCTTCACTTCCACACTCTTCATCTCATTTGAGACTGACATGCTTCCAATCAAGGCCCTGCCACCAGACAGGCTGCGAACACACAGCTCTGGCACCATGTAGCAGGTCTGGAGGAGAAATCTGGCCATTGGTGGGAGGCACAGCCCCTGGAGAGATGGGCAGGGCTGTCACCACATCTCTAACCCCTACAGATCTGGGAAATGCAACTGGCAGAGCCACACAGGCAATTTAGTTTCTGTCTCTGTGACTCAGTTTTCTGTCTGTAAATACAAAAAAATATGCTGACATCTGCAGTGGTGGATGTTGGACTGAGCAAGCATCCCAAGCTACTCTAAAGCCCAGGGGGAGGGCAACAAAGACTAAATATTATCATTCCTCATTGCAACCAAGACTGCAGAGCAGAAACTGCTGTGCCAGTGGTGCTGTCCCAGTGGGCTGTATTTGCAATGTCAGCTAATGATCAAGCTGAGGCACCTCTGAAAGCTGGACTCGCACACAAAGTGGTTGTCCCCAGCCCCACATCCCCAGAGCCAGCGGCAGGGAGAGTGAGCCTGCTGCACCCCATGCTGCAGGCCAGCCAGGGAAGGTGCTTCCTGTGGTGCATCTGCCTGCTCACCCCAGGCACGACTGGGCAGTCACAGCATCCGGGGAGCCTCAGAGCACTCCAGTCCCATGGGCTCATGCTCAGAGCAGCTGCCCTGCCGCAGCAGAACCAGGCAGCTGCCCGCTGGAACATCCCGGCTCCCAGCCCCAAGCTCCTTACCAGCGGCCCCTGCCTGGGGTTGGGGTTGTGGGGGTGTTTCCCAGTCCAGGATGCCCATCTGGAACCCATTAGGCACCTTTAATCCCCCTCATCCATTCTGGTGCTGTCTGCGCTCCCCCCCACCAACACACACAAACGCTGCCATTCAAGCAGTTAATTTAAACAAATTCTGCCCAGCCGCCACATCGAGAAGCGATGAAAAAGCCAAACGAAGCAGCTCAAAGCCAAGGGGAGAATGAAAAAAAAAAAAAAAAAAAGAAAGAAAGAAAGAAAAGAAAAGAAAAGAAAAGAAAAGAAAGAAAACCACTCGGCACGGCGGGGCTGATACCCAGAAAGACCAGCTGCATCCTCCCATCCCAGCCAGCCCCAGTCCTCCCCTCTCGCAGGCAATCAGATACCATGCGGGCTGTGTAATTGGATGGCAAAGGATAGAGAGAGACATCTTAAAGCTTGGGTCTAATCTCATTAGCACCCGGCTGCAGGGATGCTGTGAAATCGTAGGATGCAGGAATGAGCAACATGCTGAGCCCGTGGGGAGGAGAACAAGCGAGCTGGAGCGGGACGACAACACTGGGAGGTGGAAATGCCTCCGGACAGACAGCAAGAGCTGGAAACACCGCCAAGTCCTGGGAATGCAGCCAGCCCCCTTGCTTGGTCCTCACTCACTTGCTCCTGTTTACCCCACAAGCACAGATCCCCACTCCTGCTACAGGGCCCCGACTTTATCCCTATAATTAGTAATTAATAGTGCCAGCGTTAATTGCTGGGCAGTAATAGCCTGGCTGTGCAATGGAGAGGAGCTGCCACGGAGTATCCCTGGGGATGAATACCTACCCCCCAACCCACACCCATTTTGCATTTCCACCATTCTTGCCTCGGACCGGCACATACCCAGCAAAACACACAGCTGAGTATGTGTTGGTCCATGGCAAGAAGAATCACCAGATCCCAGGCAAAAATCCCAAAAGGGTGCCATGATGAGGTCAACTCCAACCCTCATCTCCAGGCCCCTTTTGCCACTGTGAGTCTGTGTCACATAGCGACTGAACAAAGGTGCCCCCTAGGAAAAAACATCCTAGATGGGGAAAGTGGAGGGGATGAAGCACCCACGCATCTGTGAGGCTCCTAGATGGACAGAAGTCCCTTTGAGTGTCATACCAGGGATGGGAAGGTGCGGGGAAATACAGGGTTGGAATTCCCAGGTCCCTTTCCCAGTTCTGCCATGGGAGGGGTCCGGGGGTGGAGAACTTCCCAGCTCCAGGATGGGAGACACTTTTTGAGAGCTATTCCTGTGCTTTCCACAGTTAATACTCTGTCCATGCAACATAGCTAACATCTCTTGCTCCTCCTCTGTAGAATCCCAAAATTACCATTTTCCCAAACACTCAAGAGGATGGTCAAGCTCTTTCCAGCTGTACCTCCCAGGGAAACCTCTCTCTTCCAGTCCCAGTGCCTGCAAAAAGTCTGTGACACTTTATTTCTCTTCAAGCAGCTCTGCCTCAAAAGCCATCCCCCACTGGAGGGGCAGCAAGGACCAGACAGGGAGAAGGATAGGTGAGGAAACCATTCTAAACCATTTTAAACCATCCCTGCCATTTCCTGCCTCCCAGTTTAGAGAAAACAAGACAGTGGGATGTCTTCAGTTACCAACAGCTCCCTTGGGAGCAGTAAAAATTAATCCAGCTTTTCCTATCCTGAAGGGAAATACAGGCACAAATGAAGATGAAAGCCTCTGTGGGCAAAGGGGGGTGCAACAACCATGGACAGGGAAGGCAGCTGGTAAGACCCCCTAATCCATGCTCTACTTAGCTCTGGCAGGGCAGTGGGAGTCCCAACCACAGATGTCTGTGCCTCGCTGGTTAAGTGAGGATAAGCCTGAGATGATAATTAATTTAACACAGATGAGAATCTGGAAAGTGAATCCCCACCTCCTCAAACCCATCCCCAACATGCTGCCAGCAGGGTTCCCTTGCACGTGGATGTCAATCGGCACACACAGGGAAATGGACTCACCAAACCAGAACAGCCTCAGCCCGTCCCTGCAGGCAGGGCACAGCTTCCTTCTCCTTGGCAGTGCCTAGGAGCCCTGCTGCACCAGGAAACCCCCCAGGTGTTCGAAGGGCCGTCTTCCACACTTACACTCACCTGCTTGGCCCTTATGGCACTTTAGCACAGGGAACTTCACCCACCTACAGCACTGGATAAAGCATCCCAGTGCTCCAGGCAGCGTGCTTGGGCAAGAAGTTGGAGCCCACCAAGCCCAGCTGCTGGTGTCGGGGTTGCAGGCTGTGTGGTCCACACCAATGCCAAAAGCACCACAGGTCCCTTGGGAGCAGAAGAGAAAGAACACGGCACAGGCACCCTGTTGGAAGCAGTGCTGGAAACTGCTGACAGCTCATTTTCATGGCAGTTCCAGCACAAGAGATGAGGGGTTCCAGCACCCACCCTAGGGAGGATCAACCAGCAATCACAGGTTAATTACCTGGCTCTGCACATTCACACATCTGTGGGATACACGTGCAGTGGTACCAAGTTATAACTTAGCCTCAAATCACTGCATGAGACTTTTTTTCTTCCACATTCTGGAACTCAAATTACCAGAGGCTAATTCTGTTCACAACTCTTTAATATTACTTTGAACCCTTCTACTATTTGAGCTGTGAAAACAGGAGGAAGGAAATGCCTTTATTCTGTGCTCAAAATGTATGGACAAAGGGATCAGCTCCTCCAAGTGCTCTTTTAACTCTTTCAGCGGACCAAAGGTGGCCAAAGGCTGAATGTGGGACAATGCAGGCAATGAGCTGTGAGGCAGAGAGGGAATAAATAATTCCAGTGTTTTAATAGCTGTGTAATTAGCACTGCTGCTCAGCTTTAGGAAGATCTGATTTTTCATTGCTTTTTCCCATGAGTTGCAAATTCCCATTTGCCAGTGCACCACTGGGAAGCTGGACAGGGACGTTCTGCACGATGCCACGTGGAGGGGGGGACTTTGCTGAAAGGGGCAGGGGGCTGGAAGCTGCACCTCACCACAGACTCAGCCCCCTTTGCTTTAATGACATTACAAAAGCCAAATCCAAGCCTGCGCCCAAAGCGAGACTGAGGGTGAGCCCAGCAGAACCAGTGGCTCAAGGAGAGAGCCCCAGGAGTGGGGCTTGACCATGTGCATTGCCAGGGAAACCTTGGAAGCGTCTCAACAGCCAGAAAACTGGAGCCGGCCGTGAGTCAGGAGCACAACGGGGTGCATGGAGGGAATGGGGCAGATTATCTCCAGGCAGCCGTCTGGCAATGCCCATGCCTGGCAGCCCCGGCTCGCTGGCAGGATAATGGCACAGAACAGAGCCAGGGTGTGCCTGTGCAGGGGTTGCACCAGCACCCCAGTGGGATGGGGCCCAGGCTGGCGGGAAGCAAAGGGGGAGGCTGCTCATCTGCAGGTTGGGGCATGGTTGCTACCCTCACCCCAGCTCTCCTGTGCCTCTGGAGACAGTGGGTCAAGTCCCAAAATGCTTATGGAAATGCTTAAATATAAAGGGATCTTAAAAATGTGTTTAATTTGTGAGGCTTTCAGGTTGTCTGCACTCAGAATCACCCAGGGAGTCTTATTGCCCCCCCACCCCAAAAAGCTGAGATCTGTGGCACATTAATGATGGAGGAGGAAGGGGTAGAGCAGCAGGCAGTGAGCAGCTCCCTGCACTAGGGTGCTCCTTCCCAGCAGGCTCACCCAGTACAATACCCCAGAGGAATCTGTAAGGATGCTCTCCCCAGGGGCCAGCAGCACAAGGATGTGCCAGCCTGCCTCAGCTTGGCCCTTCTGTAGCCCCCTGAGCCCCGCCAAGGCTGGGGGTGCCAGGAGCAGTCCCTCAGCGCCTGGCAGCCTGCCGGGGAGGGGGCTGGCCGCCCGCCCGCCTGGCAGCATCCTTCCCTAGGTAACCTCCCCACCTATTAGTGGCACATTTGTTTCCCTTCGTTTCCTTAGAGCTGTCACGAGCCACACTGACTCTTTGTTCCCGGGGGCTGCAGAGAGGCCTCCCTTCCCCCTCCCATCGGCTGGTGTGGGGGGGTGTCTTGCAGCATACAGACCCCGCATCTCCCCCCTCCCCCCAGCCACAGGGGTAAACACGCTGCCCCTCCTCATTGGTATTCGGGGGGACACATCCCAGCCTGGCCCCCCCAGCCCTGCTCTGTCCCCAACAGAAGGAGCTTTGTTGGGGAGCACGATGGGGTACGGCACCCGGAGTCCAAAACATGGGCATGGTGACAGCGGGGACACTTGGCCCTCACCCGGCAAGGGGAGGGGGACACTGCTAGAGGGGGAGCTGGGACAAAATGAGGGATGCTGGGGAAGGTTTGCTCTGGGAAAGCCGCTCCCTGCTCTGACCTTGGCGCTTTGCTCTTGGACAGCAGGCCTCTGCACAGAACGTCAGCACACACACATCTGTGCAAAGAGCAAAGGGGCACGTGTCCAGGGAGCCAAAGCAACCCTGCTCCAGCACGGGAAGATGAAAACACAATGCTGTGCCCACAGGCTCCTTCCCACGCAGCGGCTGTGGGTTCCTGGGCACTTGCCGAGCTCCAGAAGCAGCACAAAACCTTGCTGGAGGAAGTGAACCTCAAGCAAAGCCCCAACAGGAGTGACCGTGGGAGGTGGGGGCGGGTGTCTGGCACAGGAGAGCCAGGGCACAGCCAGAGCCAGCCCACCACAGTGACAACATTTCCAGGGACCCAACAGGCAGGCAGGCACTGAAAATCCCCCACTAAATTGAAAACAGGGCTCAGGCAAGTCCCCCCCACTGGGAGGGAGCAAAGCTGTGGCACATGCATTCCCTAGAGAGCATCCCCACCTGGCACCCACACCTCCCACCTGGCACCAGCATGACTGCCCATTGTGGGGGCACGGGACCGCTCCTTTATCCAGCCCTCACCAAGCACTCATTTTTTTCTCCATCTCTGCCTTCCCTATCCGGGGTTTTCCTGGTGCAGCCCGAAGAGGAACGGTCACTAGTACAGTCTCGCAAGCAACACCTCCCACGCGCAGCCAGCCCCATCCGAGCGGGGCCTGTTTTGTTATTCCTTTCTCTGACAGCTCCTTTTTCACTTGTCACCCTGTTTTGCTACTACTCAGCTCACAGCTTCCTCCGGCGTGGTTGTGATCCTCTCCTGCTTGAAGGATGTCATTTGCATTTTCTCAAGTTATTTAGCAGCCCTCCATTTTTCTCTGCCTGCTTTTCTAAAGGCAATTAGGGCTGGGTTTAGCCAAATGCAGGGGTGGTGCGAGGAACCTGCCCCAGAGCTCGCCATAATATCATCTCTCCTACCCAGGCAGCACACCCAGCTGTGGTGCTCTCTGCCACTCGGCTTAAAACTCCATCATCCATTTAAATACCCCTGGGTCCAGAGTGGGCCTGGACCAGCCCCTGGTCCCTCTGTCAGCTCCCAGACAGAGGCAGTCGTAGAGCATCGCTATTCCTCTGCAGGCACGGGCTGCAGGAGAACAGTCTCACAGGAGCGTGACAATCCCCCCAGCTCCTACAACATTTCACATGTCCCCGGCTCAGAAAGTCACCAGCCCTGATTGAGATGTTAATGCTGTTTCCAGGGAGCCCCTGCCCTTACAGACTGAGAGCAGCACGGCAGCCCTTCCCCCTGGGCTTGGCTGCCAGCTGCAATGTGGCACCATCTCCTTCACCATTTTTGCTGGCATGGGTCCGACAGAAACTGACAGTCTGCGACCCATGTCCTAAATCTCTCTCCTTCTGGAGACAAGACTTTTTCCCCCCTACTCTCTGCTCACCCTCTCTCAGCTCCCACTCTGTCTGAGCAAGGAGCAGCTACTGCAGCTTTCGTTGAGGGAAGCCACTGGGCAGCCACTCCCATGGGGATACATCCATCCAGGACTGCGACTCCCCTGACGGAGCAACTCCCCAGAGCTCCTCTCAGCCAAGCACCCACTGCTCGTCTCCTCCCTCGCATCAGCTCGGCTTCCCTCGGAGAAAACTATTTATTTATAGCCATCCTGGCTGCCTTTAGCACATTTCAACAGCCCACGTCTTTGCCTCCCTGATGATGCACCCGCAGCATTTCTGTCCTCACCCTGCTGCTGCAGCCATTCCAGACTCCTGTCTCCTCCTTGCATCTCCCATCCAGAACCCCCAAATGGGCTTAGAAACAGCTTCAGGAGGAGGTTTTAAGGGGAGGTGAGCAGAGGAGGGAGAGAGTGCTACAAAACTCCTTTCTCATCCTTTCCCCATTCTTCCCAAGGGAGCATAGAGAAACTCTGCATGCTTTTTCTGTTGGGAGCTGTTGGGAAACCAAAAAATACCCCAACTCCTGCCAGCTTGGGAGATTTGGTGAAGGAAGGTCTACCAGCATCCCCTTGGCTCCTGGTGTGCATCAGGACTGTACTGGAGCACCATTGCTGAGCCAAGATGTGTACAGCTGCAGTGCACTGGGGACCAACACTGGGCACTGCAATAGAAGAAGTCACCTTCTTGCCTGGGTAATCCTCAGTGGAAGGAAAGATCTATCTTTTTATCAGCTCTCTACTTCGCAGGAGATGTGCTCTTCCCCAGTGAGCTGCTGGGGGACCCTGGCTTCCCCCCCCCCCAGCCCACAAAGCTTTGTTCTTCAGTCCAGTGCTGACAGTTTAATTAAACCCAGTTTGAGAACGGGTCACTGAGGTCAGGCGCTCTCCAGCGAAACCTCAGATCAGCACCATTTCCAGCCACCACGACTGCTGAATGAGTTATCCACTCATTGCGGGTGACATAAATAAAGGAGGCCATGCGGGGAGTCCCCCTGCCTCTGGCCCCACTGCCAAGGACCCCCCACCCCCACTATCTCAGACTGAAATGGGCTCTGGGCAGGCGTCAGCTCAATATTCCCAAACTCCAAGGGGAAAACATTCCTCTCCAGGCGTCTCACCTCCCCCATGCCCTCATTTGAGGTTTGCTTTCCGTTAGCCCTTTCCTGCCATTCCCCAGTTTATTTAAGCCCCGACGGATCAGGTTTAACTCCAACCCTTTCCATTATCCCGATGCACAAATGCTCTTCACAGCCAAGTTCTGTGTAACTAATTGTAGCTTGAGCCGGGCTGGGAGACCACAAAGTACCACCAACGTGGATTAGGCTCTGACACTCAGGAGGTGGACAAAGAGCTCTCCATCCTGACCTGAGGGACTCCTCTTGTGCTCCTGAAAAATTTTCATCAGGTTCAGTGGGAAAGGTACAGTGGGAAACTGCTGTATGGGTATCACATACCCCTAATTCAACAGACTTGCCTTCATCTTCTGTGTTACTGATGTGCTGAAAAAGATGAATCAAGACTGTGTCTAGAAGAGGCTGGAGCATCCAGGCCAGCACCCAAGGGCCCATCTAAGCAACCCCCACCAGTTCCTGCATCCAACCCTGGCTTTCTGCTTCAGCTGCCACCTGACAGCTCATTTCCCCACTGAACAGATCTCAGCCTGACTCAGACAGCCAGTTTTTGCTAATTCAAGACCTCCCAGTACAATGGTGTGAGGACATGAGGACCTAGCAGGGACTCCAGAACTCGAGAAGCATGCCATAGGTGGCTGCCACCTGCAGTAGGCAGGTCGAGGGGAGGCTTTGTTTCCAGCCTGTTTGCTGGAAGTGGTCTGGAGATCAGGATTTGCAAGAAAGTGGTGCTGGTAAGAGCCTTCTCTTCCTAGACCAGCACAGGTCCCAGCCCATTTTTGGGCAGGGAGGGGGCCCTGAGCAGTGGGGCCACCCCAGATCCATTTCAGCAGTTAAACAAGTGCAAAGCCCAGTGGGGAGGCTCCAATTTCGTTCAAGGAGAGCTGATTTCAATTTAGCTTAAACCGGTTCCCCACTGACTCATATCCCTGTAGCCTGACCTGGGTTTGCAGCAATTTAAGAGTGTCCTTATGACCTTCTGCACTGGCTGGACTAGCACTGGTCCAGACCCCACCTCCTGCTAAACCAGCATGTGTGTCTAGACAAGCCACCCAGGGTACCCCTTGCCCCACCATCCCCCCGAAACATCCCTGAGCACCTCAGCAACAGGCAGCCTCAAGGAGAGAGAGCAGCAGGTCCTCCAGCACACAGGGCTCTGTTGCACAGATGCAGAACTAGAGGATCTGCCAGGACACTGGCTCCTGATGTGCTGTCTGGGCAGACCCCAGCAGCCCTCCCCTACCCTCACTAATGTGTGTCGGGCAATGTGCTGCAGGAGGGTGGTGGGTGGCTCAGTGTGGCCCTGTCCCCAGTCCCACAGCTCATCACAGGGACTCTCTGCTCCAAGCATGCACCAAAGCTCCCCAAGACATGGCACCAGCTATAGTCGAGGAGCTGCAAAATCTGAGCCCGTGCACACAGCCCCATATTGAACAAGAGAAGCTCCAGGTGCTGGTATGCAGGCAGTTTGCCATGGCAGAAATGCCCAGAAAACAACTTCAAGACAGGGTGGGAGGGAATAGGTTTGAAATAACCACCACATTGCAGGAAGCAGTAAAACAACAGGAAGAGGCTGAAATGCACCTGAACATGATGAGGTGGCTGCAAGGAGCATCTTGCACAGCCCTCTTACACCCACGCTGGTATGTACAGCCCCGTGCACACTGTGGCATAGTCCTGGCTCGACACGAGCCAGGCAGCTGTGTAGGGGGCACACAGCATGTGTAGGAGACACACACGCTGCTCTTCTGCATCTCCACAATGAATTGTCAGGATTTGCTTGTTGAAAGAGCCTGGTATTAAAATCTAGAGAGGATTAAAAAGGAAACGTTAATATTTGTACAATAATTCTCTTGCCTGTGTTTCTGTTATGCAATGGGCGGCTGGAGGAGGATGGGCCCTTGCTGGCGCCACGATATGGCACAGCTGAGCTCAACAAATGCCATTTGATAATTAATTGAACGCCTGTGCTATCAGCTGCCATTACCTAGGCCCATCTTTGGCACCTGTCCACCACTTCACACATCCCATGCTGGCAACCCACACAGCATTTTAACCCTTCATTACACACCTCAGGCTGGACTCTGGGACTGACTCCCTGGCACTGTTGGAAGAAAACGGCTCAGCCACAGCCTGCCTGCACAGGCAGAGCTGCCTGGCCCCAACACGGCCATGCCTGTCCTGGGAATGTCTCGGCCCATTTAGTTATTTCATCCATTCCTGCCCTGCCCCAGCAGGGACCTGGCATCCTCATGTCACAGCTGATCGATGGAGACACGAGATGCAGCACGCAGAAAGCTCATGTCCCAGCTACTACCACCCCAATCCACAGGGTATAAGCTGCTTCTCTGAGTGATGGAGAGCACCCAGCCCCAGTCTGGCACGCACCCTCTCCTCCTCACAGCACCCTTCCCAATGTATGTGGTGCCTGACATAGCTGAGAGCCTGTAAACACTTTGTTTGAACAATGCTGGCACTGCTGAAAGCACCATTGCCTGAGCAAAACAGCCCCAGGCAAGGGAAAGCCAATATGGAAAGGAGAATATTTATCAAAACCCTCCCCAGGCAGCCTGCTGCTGCACAGAGGGAGAAGGAGCAGAGAGATCTGTGGAGCTGGGGCTTGCACAGCAAGAGACAGTCCCTGAAGTTGTTTCTGCAGGTGCAGAGGGACAGGCAGGGATAGGGACAGGTAGAGCAATGCAGGGAGGGGGCAGCAGGCATGAAGGGCAGGGTCTGCCCCCGGCAGGGCTTCCCCCTCCTTCTCCAGACACCTACAGAAAGGCAGCTCTTGAGCAGGGCTGTGGGGCTCTCTGTGCCCCATGGAGGTCTCTGGGCAGGACGTGACCCCCTTAGGGACACCCTTTTTCACCACCCTTTCATGACAACCTGGGCTAGTGTGTAAGGGAACCCTGCTCCAAAGCCCGTGATCCAGGGAGAGTCCAAGGAGGAGGCTGAGGGGCTCACAGCACCTCTGCACCTGACACTGTGCAGGCACAGCCCAACTCTGCGATGCCAGACCCAGCCCAGACTGCCAGCACCTCATCCCACATCCCCATGTGTTACAAGGACATCTTTAACACTGCCAGTCTCAGGTCTTCTGCAAGTCACAGCCCATTTCCCACCTTGCTGCATGCTCAGGTCACACAAACATGGTGCGTTCCCCTGCCACGTGCCGAGCCTTCATTGGGACAACATACCAGTAACCACCAGCACAACCCCCCCAGGAACAGCACCCTCCTAGGACATCAGTGCCCCTCCAAACCCCATGGCAGCCCCCCAAGCAAGCCCACACCACTGCTGGGCAGGGGAGCCTGGTGATCACAGAGAGTACTTACAGCCGCGACAGCGCCTGGTTGTTCTGGAAGAGAAGCTCGGGCAGGGTGTGCAGCTGGTTGCGGTTCAGCCGTCTGCAGGGAAAGAAGAAAGGGTCAGGGTTTGGGGGACAAAGCAATGACCCCACCTGCAACCCAGCTGGGTGCGTCAGCCACAGCTGGGTGCTTTGGCTCACTCAGAGAGGCCAACAGAGCAGAGCATCCCACCTGGCAAGGACAGCCCCATCCTGCTCACCACAGTCCCAGGCAGGGACAACAAATGGGGCACTAATAGACCTACTCACAATGTTGTAATTACATGCAGAGAGGACTCCAAGCTGTTAACTGCTGACTGCTGCTTAACTGCTCTCTTAACCTGCTGCTCGATCAGCTCCTCATATTTGCTCGAGCAGCTTGGGATTTTTAAACTGCTGAGCTATTTTACTGAGTACTGGACCAGAACTTACAGCTCCCTCGCTAACACACAGGACACAGCTGACACAGCAAAAGTCATTTGTGTTTAACCTGCTCCTCACCTCAAAAGCATCAGAAAGGACTCTAAGATCTATAGAAACAGAAATAGGTTTGCTTCCCACACTGTAAAACACCACTGCCATGCCGAAGAGAAGCTGTTTGAAGTGAGGTAGCACCGATACATTAGGGTTTAAGGAAAAAAAGGAAAGGATGCTCTCTGCAACTAAATCCAGTGGCCCCTCACCAACCCCCCCTCCATGACCAGGCACTCACAGCCGCTCAAGCTCCTTCATGTCATCGAATGCCCCACGCTCCACCATGCTGATCTGGTTTTCCATCAGCTGCCTGCAGAGAGAAGGGGTCAGCTTTCTGGAAAAGTGGTCCCCAGTGCCCCATTACTTCTTTTGACCCAGGGCACCTCACTCCCACTATCCCCTCAACACACCCCAGACTCTTCCTACTCTCTCCCAGCTGGAAGCCCACCACTCTCAGCCCAACACAATACCCTCCAGCCCTGCTGGCTGAAGCCCACAGAAAGAGGCTGAGCAACTCTAGTAGCCCCAGGAGGGGCCACAAGCCAAGCACAATATCCAGCAAGGTGGGGACAGCTGGCCCGTCATCAGGAACTCACAGGACACGGAGCTGCTTCAGCCCAGCAAAGTCATTCTTGTTGATTCGCGTTATGTTGTTGCCGTTGAGCTCCCTGCAGAGAGAAGAGGAAGAAATTAGCATGGAAGCACTCAGGAGGTGGCCAGGCACTGAGCCTCCCCTGTACCTCCCCAGAAACAGCAGGCAGGGCCCCAAGGACAGCAGTGGCTGGTGCAATTCCCTCACCAGGAGTGGCCCCTGGTTCCAGAGAGGACCCTCATCCTCAATGGCCACCAGTGCTGGGCACACAGAAGTCTGGCTCGCCATGGGTCTGTAAGCTGGCATCTTTCATGGGCCATAAGGCAACAAGAGGCAGGGACTGTCTGGCTCCTCTCTGTTCCCATGCCAGATGCCCTCCTTGGGATGCACGTCACCCCATTTGCATTCTGCAAATGCAGCAAACACCTGGGAGGGTCATCCCAAACACACAGAGTTATTTAGAGAAGGCAGGGGTAACAAGAAACAAGCGTAAGTCCCCAGAACAGCAGGATCCCTCCAAACACCCAGCTGCAAGACACTTACATGTGTGACACTTACATGATAATGGCTCCTGCCATTACCCGTGCATCACAACCGCTTCAGTGCACAGCCATGTCACACCTTCCACCTGGAGAATAAGCCACACTCAAGTTTCACCTGCCAAGAGACAGCTTGCACAGGACAAGCTTCTTTGTGGCATCACTCTCTCATTCAAAAGCCCTGGGTTGAGCACAGGGACAAGCAATCCAGCCAGAAAGGAGATGCTGCCCCTCCTTGCTCATCCTGCTGGTGGAAGTACAGGGTACCTACACCCACCCCACGGCCTCGGTCCTGCCCAGGCTCTGCTGAGCACCACAAGAACGTATGTCCCACTGCTGGACATGCACGTGGGAGGGCCTTTGCTTGTAGACTGCTGGCTACACCTTCCCCAGCTCTCCTCAGCCATGCTCTCCAGCATGCTCCTGCTAGGATTATCCTGCTTTAAAATACATCAAGCCAGGAGCTGCAGAGATTTGCACCTCGCACTCAGCTTTGCAGTACCCTTTCGCATTACAGGGTGTGATTACTGTAGGAAAAGCAGGACCATCAGCCCTGGGACCCACGGTCTGCAGAGCTGGGGATCTTGGTGCAGCCCCCTATTGCAGGAGAGAGTCTCCCTGATTGGCATCACGAAGCATGGCAGTGTTTGCTTCTTGCCCATGAGGCCAGCCTGCCCAAGGCACGTGCTGGAGATGGAGGATGCCTACGCGAACACATGGCCCAGGGAGGGCTCCCATGCTGGAGACCCACTGCCTGCACTGAACACAAACACAGAAATCAAGAGGAAAACAAGCAACCTACAGGAGGGGAAGGCAGTCAAGTGAAGCATGAGCTGCTGGAGCCAGGGAAGGAAAGAGGCAGGAGAGTGCCACCGTGGAGCAGGTTAGGGTGCTTGGGCTGGACCACGGCAGGTCTGTAACTTCCTGAGCCCTGACAGCAGGACCAGGGAGCAGGAATGTCTCATGTCACACGACTGGCTGAATACACAGTCCATCATTCCCATCTAGAGCCAAAGCTTCCCTCCACCGGGCTCTGCAGCCATGCGAGGGGCCAAGGTCAGCGGCAGGCTGGCCTCGGGGCCGCCGAGCAGCGTGTAGGGCCACCGGGTGCAGCCAGCGCAGCCGCGCACCCCGGGGTGCTGTCATTGTCCTGCTGAAACGGCTGATAATGGCTAATGAGTTCCAGCTCGCCATTATAGCCCCGTAATTACAGCGCTATTCAGCGCCGAGATTGCCGGGCTCCTGCCATTATCCAGCCGTGTGTGCCTGTGTTGGGAAGGAGGTTGGGAGAGCACCGTTACTAGGACACAGATGAATGCAAGCGGGAATGAATAGAGGTTCCTCAGCCCCAGTGATTAAACTGAAACCCACACTCGGGCTCTGCAGCCCCACGACTCCCCCGGCTCCCAGCACGGCCAGCACGAAGAGAGCACAGCAGGCTGCCGGGGATGGGCCTCCAAACCAGAAGGTCCTGACCCTCTCAGTGGGAGCAAAAGCCATGGTCAGTCAGGCTGTAAGTCCCAGGCATGAAGCACTGGGGTGTGTCACACGTTTTAGGGACATTTGTCACCGCAAAGGGGGTCGTTTGGTATGTGCAGTTGTGTGGCCACTTCCCGCTGGACCAAAACCCTGGAGTCAGCTAAGGCCAGGGAGAAATCACAGCTTCAGGAGTGGTTTTCTCCAAATGCCCTAAAGGTTCCTTGGCAAAGAAGACTGCCTGGAAGACCCCCAGGGTCACGCTGGAGGCGATGGCACCCATTCGAGTTCCTGGTGAGGGAGGGTTCCCAGCAGGACTCCCATGGCACCTTCCTTTAAACATGCCTAACATTACTCTGGATACAACGTGTAACTGGGAGTCGAGACATCTCCAGTACTGCAGAGAGATAGAGCAAAGAGGCTTGACTTAGAACTGCCCGACCTGACAGCCAGGACTCACATCTCAGCCTGCAAAGCCCAAGGAGGTGCTGTCCTCAGAGCACCAGCATCCCAGAGCCTTAGCCAGAGGCAGAGCACAGGCAAAGCAGCATGGAAACATGCAGAAACACCAAAGAGCCACAGACTAGACATGGCCAGTCCCCGCACATGCCAAAACCAGGCTCTGCCCTCTCTCCCAGGCATCTTCTGGGACAGTGCAGCCCAAAGACTGCAGCACCAGGAGGCACAGGCAGGACTGCTGCCCACACAGTCCACCCTAGCCTCCACTCCCTGCATGCTCACTGAGCATCCTTGGGGTACTTCAGCAGTGGGGCTGTGTCTCAGGGCCCCTTGACAGTCCTGCTCCCTCAGGGACTGGCTCTGTGTGCTCCCTGACAACTGCTCCCAGCATCCCTCCATGCCTTTGTTCAGGTAAATGATGGCCTTTGCAACCAAGATAGGAACGAACAGCAGGTAAAGCCTATTTGTAAGGATGCCGAGGCAACACTGCCATTTAACTTCATGACATTTTTTCCCCTCTGAACCCCCTTCAGTTCCTCATGGAGATAAATTACAGTCTGCAGTGCCCAGAAAGCCAGATCCCTGCTGCTCAGCTGCTCACCCACTGCCTCCATGCCCTTTCCTAGTGAAGCAAAACACTCTGCCCTGCTCCACACAGCAGAGCTTCAATAAGGACTGATGTGTCTGGGGAACTGCCCAGCAGATTGGTTGTATTTCTGGACTGTGACTTGAAAGCAAAAACACAGGGTGTGCTCTTTCCTCACTAATTCAAAGGATTTAACACCAGAAAGCATCCTCAAGTTCATTTTGGCTGCCTTCCTCTCTCCCCCCAGCACTCCAAATCTCACACTGCTGCTGGAGAGGCGGCGAATTTTCATTTGCAACGCTCAAGTTTCAGAAACCCCCCTCCCATTTCTCCCTGGGTAGAGGAAAGTCATTAAAACAATCAGTCCCTTTGCTACATTGCTTGTGGATCATCCCACTCCCAGATGGGATGTCTGTGCTGCAGCAGGGTTTGTTAGACTGGATTTGCATAGTCTGGGTTTATATTTGGTTTCTAGCTTTGGATGGCTTATCCATTCCCAGGGGGTCCGATGTGTCTTTTCCCTTCGCAGGGTTTGCAGCTACACTAACTCAGTAACAACCTCAGAGAGCACAAATGCTGAGAGTTAATTTATTAAATACAGCCAACATGAATGATATTTCCCTGGGCACTGATTTATCAGGAGCGTGAAGGAGCAGACAGCGCAATCCCACTATCCCTACTCCATTGCAAGGCATCAGCTATTCAGCACACATGTGACTCCTGTCCTTGCGGCTCAGCTCAGCTCTGCTCTCCTGCTGAGGCAGAAATCCTAACTGCTCTGCTCCCCAGAATCCTGCTTTTAAGAATGCAGAGGAAAAGCCTGTGAGATGAATTCCTGCATTGGCACCCACCAGTGGCAAAATGTGCCCCAGCCCATCAGTGCCAGCACAGAGCAGGTGCCCACTGCTCTGGGCAGTGACTGCAGGGGCTGGTGGAGATGGATCCACACTCCTGTGGTGCCTGCTGCAAGGGCCACCCCTGCCCTGGTGCCCGGTGAGGCTGGCACTTGTATTGTCCATGAGATGTGTCCCTCCCTCGAAGGTCTCCACTGCTCTGCTGTTCCTGCCCTTGCCTCAGAGCACCTGCTCCCAAGGACATGGCTCCCCTCCCAGCAGCTCCAGAGCCCTCATCCCAGAGCCTTGACCCCAGCTGGAGCCGGCAGTGCCAGATAATAATCAGGGAAGCAGAGAAATGAAGGCTGGAAGGTCACGCACCCCACAGCAGTACCTCTGCCACCCTCCATCAATCCAGGCAGATGCACACACTGCTCCTTCAAGGACAGGGACTGAAACTACCCTGTGCCTTATTCCAGCATGTCACTGCTCCTGCCTCAAGAACATTCCCAAAACTCTGACCTGAGCCTCTCCCACAGCAGATGAACCCTGTCTCTGCCTGGCCAGGCCACCACGGTGCAGAGACCTAGCTGCTCCCTTGCCTGTGCAGGCCTCTTTCCCAGCCCACTTCTCCCCACCAATCCCCCAGTCCTAAGGGCACAGCTCTCCCTCAGGGCCTCTCTGACTTGCAGGGGCAGGACCCACTCTGTTCCTGCTCCCATTCCACATCTGTGCTGTTGGTGATTCCCTCCCACCAAGCACTTTCCTCTAGTCCCCAGGCAACACCTTCCTTTCTGTCAGCTCATTCCTCCCATTCACCAAGCCCGCTCTGAAATCTCAGCCCATTCTCCAGCCCTCTTGCATCTCTCCCAGCCTGGTGGCATCTGCAACTGTCATAAGCAACTCGTGTCCCATCACACAGACTGCTAATGGGAACACGGATGAGGCTTTGACTCCAGACTGACCCCTGTGCTCAGCACTGGGGGGCAGAGCCAGCTGCAGCCTTTCATCCTACACTTTTATTGCATTTTTCAAGTCTTCTCAAGATTTCACCCGGCTGCTGGAATGTAACTGAGCCCCAGCACAGGCTCACTGAGCTGCTCAAACAAGGAAAGGTGGAGCAGAGCCCTTCCCAGTCCTGGGAGAGCTGGTGCCCTCCAGCACTGGCACCACATTCACCAGCTCCCTGGAGCCCATGTGGGCATGGCTGGGTGCTAACTCCATCCCCTCCAAGGTACCAGGGAGTTACAGGGTGCTGCTCAGGGAGGGGACACTGGTCACACACGTCCTGGGCTGACATAGCTGCACAAGGGGCTCAGCACCTTCTTGTCCTTTCCCATCCCATGCCTGTTCTGACCAGACCCCTCAAGAAGAGCAAAGGTGCCCAAGGGCTACATCGAAGACCCTTTAGGGGTGTCATTCACAGGGTGAACACCTTGCCAGCACCGCCCCTACCAGCTGCCTGCAGGTGCCCAACAGGCAGAGCCCCAGAAGTGACGTTTGGGCTCATCTCAGAATCACTGCCCAGCCCCAAGCACAGTGCTGGCCCCAGAGCACAGGAGGCTCTGTAAGCTTTTACGAGATAGTACAGCAGGTTAGCATCAAGACAGATCTTTAAGCATTACAAACAGCATCGATCATGCAAGTAACAGTGAGGATCCGGAAGGCTTTCTGTTCTCCTAACTTCTCTCTGGGGTTTTCATGCCACAGCCATTAGCTGCTCGCAGGCAGGGAATGCTTTACACTCACGCAGCATTGTGGTGTATTACCTTCAGGTTAAAAATAAATAAATAACCTCCCTGAACCCCAGGGGGAGAGAGAAAAAGCAGCAGGTCATTTCTGTTCCACAAATGTGAAAACTGAGACTCAGCCAAGAGAACAGATTTTCCTGGATACCCCCAAAATTTGGCTTTTTATGCTGTGCTGAGTGGCCTGGTGAGGAGCTGCTCTGTAGCTTCTCTGCTTCCCAGGGCAGGGGAGGCTGCCCAGCCCTCAGGCTTCATCCTACCACTCATCAGATTAAGTTCCACTTTACATCTTCCTCAGCAAAACCTCTTTGGCTCATCCATCCTGGAGCTGCTCACAGCAGGGATGGGAGGACAAGTGCACCTCAGCTGCTCAGTTACAGGTGCCTCCTCAATCCCAGAGCAGATGGGCCTCCTGAAGCATCCCATTTGGGATGTAGGGCTTCCTCCAACCAAGAAATATCCAGGGCCAGGAGCTTGCATCTCTCTCAGTCTTGGTGCCCAGGGCTGCTCCTTGGCTGCATCACTTTAAAAATTAATCTTCCCTTTTTCTGATCTTCCTCCTCTAGCAGCCTCTCTCCCCCATAGGACACTTGCCTCTGCTATTTTGAGCAGCGAGTGCATCCAAAATGCATGCCAGGGAAGCAGACAGTCAGCACAGCCTCAGAGCCTGAATGTAGCAGATGATTCCTGAGGGGACAGCCTTGGACCAACCCCACACCAACACCATGGAGAAGTCTCCTCCATCCCACCTCATTTCCTTCTCACTTCCAGCAGTACCACAATCCCAAGGACCCGGCTGCAAACTATCCTTACTGCTCACATTGCTAATTGCATCCTGGTGATGTACAGCAGGAAAACCTCTGCTCCCCTTACCATTCCTGCCACTGCCATCCCTGGCTGTCCCTCGAGTGGGGACAGGGGCCAGCTGCTGGAGCTGGCCTTGGAGCTACTCGCACTGGAAGCCTGCCAGGGAGCAGTGATCTGGGTCTGACGTCCCCTGGGATGAGGCCATTTGCTAACGCACAACTGTGTTTTTTACTGCTTTTCAGCAAAACACACATAGAAACATCTCCTTGCCTCTCAGGTTTTATGAAGGGTTATTTCAGTAGCAATAAAGATCAAGAGTACACGTCCGCAGCACTAAGTACCTCTGGAGTGGGCAGGGAACCATGAAGGACTCAGAAGCAAGACAAAGACAGACTCCCTCAGCTGCCCACATGCACGTCCTGCTCCACTACTCTCCTGCACCAGGCTGCCAGAGAGCAAATCAGTGCAAGGATACAGGAAAAGCCCCTCTTCAGTGGGAGGTCATGGGCTTGTACACCTTTCCCTGGACAGGACACCCTTTCCCTGCCCACACCACCCTGGTGGTACCCCAAATCCCTTCTGTTCCCCCAGGCTGCAGGTTCTGCTGCCCTGTGATGGTCCCTCGTGCATCCTTTACCTTTTATAGCTGCCTCACTCTTCTGCCAGCCGGAGTTTTGATAGGAAACAATGAAGTAGGAGAGAATGAAACTCAAAGCAAATGCATGTCCTGTAATGGGTCTGTTTCTGTAACTGGACTGTTTCTGTGTGTGCTGCCCTGCACCAGCACCGTGGCCACCATGCCCAGCTCACCCTGGGGCTGCAGGCTCTGGGCACAGCAGCAATGGCATTTGAAGGTGCACATGAGAGACCCATAATTAAAACTGGAAACAATTCCCCTTCCTTGCTCCCACCTCAGCAGCAAGGAATTGCTGTTAGCACAATGCATCACTCTGGAGGACCAAAGTGGCAGCACATTTAAGGCAAAAATATCTGTTTTAAAAGATGCAATAAAACAGAGCCAAGGAAGGGTTTATAGGGAAGCAATTGTTGTGTGGGGTGAGAAGTGGTCACCAGAGGCCAATCTGCCTGGCTTTATTGCCTGTTACTGGTGACTTTTTCCAACCAGGGGACAATAGATCCTCCACTATCAGCCTCGACTTCAGTCAATACAAACACGACATAGTTTTTTAAACTAATATTTTTCCAGCATGCAATTCCATAGAGAGTGAGAACGCAGCGTTACCATGGCAATATATAGACAGCATCTGCCTTGGACGTAGCTGAAGGGAGAAATTGGAATAGAATTGCAAATTTCCTCTGTCCAGGAAGGCTCCCAAGGAAGCCACTGCAGTGGGCTGGGCAGGCTACCTTCCCAAGCCAGCCTGCATCCTCCCAGTGCCCAGCACTGGCTCTCCTGAGAGCTGAGGGCTGCAGGGCCAGCCAAGCACTGCCCTGGCTGGACAACGGTCCTGCATCCTGCCCCAGAGCTCTGCAGAGCCTGCGCAGACCCTCTGCAACCAGACTGCTCAGTGAGAACTTGCCCGGGCACTTCAGGGAAGGGAGAGGTTGACTTCCTCAAGGTGCTTCCTAAGAACGAGCATTCCTCAAAGCCCCTGAAAGGAGAAGCAGCCCAACAACCGGTGTGGAATGCAGGAGTGCTGCTTCCATACACCAGCCTGGCTGCTGCAAGACATTTTGATTAACTGGTGAGAGGTAGATGCAGGTGAATGTATTGAACATGCTCTGATCAAGGGCTTGCTGCCAGAATTGTGGCAGAGGATGGTTGGGCAGTATGCAAGTGTGCTTCAGGTGCAGCCACCCTGGCATGGTGCTCTCACACCCAAAGGCTGTAGCTCAGCACCCCTTCCCTCCACCAAAGCAGACAGAGGGACGGCAGGCTGGCTACAGACTGCATGGGGCCCATTTCAGCACAGGCAAACCCCCAACTCTGAGAACCAGGCAAACAGAAGCCCCATGAAATGCTGAGACCAGGGACCCTGGAGGGGAAAAGCCAGAGCCAAGAGGCGTGCAGTGATGGGGACCCCCAAACCCAGCTCTGCTGCCTCCCACATGCAGGGAGGGACACTACACAGCCCACAGTGAGATGGGGGATGTTCAGCTCATGGGAGATGAGGCAAAAGGGGCAAGTGGGGCAATTCTCAGCTGTCAGCCAAAAACTTCAATAGCAGGAGAGTGTGACGCCATCACAGTCAAGTCATCCCATACATGCAAAGAGCTGGGCTGGAAGCTGCCATTTGACAGTGGCAAATTTGCACGGATCCTGCTGGTGTGGGGAGAGTGATCCACCTCCCCAACAGGACAGCCTGCTCTTCAGAGACACTGTCAAAGGAAGAAAGAAAGAAAAGCAAGCAAATGGGGAAGGGAACTGTGACCTTCTCCCACAACTCTTCTCTGGTGGCTGAGGCCTGAGGGACTCCTGGAAGCAGATAACGCTGTAGTGCTGGAGGATTATCACCCCATCCTGCCTACAAAGCCTTCAGGCCTCTGTTGTGCTTGCCAGAGGTGTAGGCGGAAGCACAGGCATCTGTGCAAAGTGCCCAGAGACTTTGCTGCTTCCCGCCTTGCTCAGCCCCGATCCAGTCAGAGGGCAGGTGCACAACCCCCATTTATGTTGGGTTGCAGACTAAAAGGCACTTAGGGAGCAATGTGCTGTGCCCTGGCACAAGGGGGAGGGGTCCTGTCCCCCCCATGCAACCATCACTCATGGTCCATCTTAGACATGTCTGCAGCCCTTAGTATCTACCAAGAGCATGGCACCCACCAGGAAGGTATCACAGGGCAAACTGTGAAGCAGAAGACGAGACAATTTTTCCCCAGCCCATGATCTCCAAAGTTGCAGTGACTCTCAAAGGCAAGTAATTCCCTCTTCTTCAAAGGAAAAGGGTGTATTTCAAAAGCAATGGAGATCAAACCTCGCTGCAGAATGCTGCTGACTGAGTCCCCACTATGGCAGTGCCAGCAGCAGTGCTGCCCTGTCCAGGGGCTTGACCCATGCCACCGTGGGGCTCAGCCAGGTGGGAGGCTGGAGAAAGCCTGGAGGCTCCAAACACCACACTGGCACGCAACAGGAGAGAAATTCAGTGGCAGGGACACCACTGCTCACTGGCACTGTGGGGTGCATGATGAGGTTGGCGTCACTCACACTGTGCATCTCAGGGCTTAGGAAAAGAGGCAGGCAGTGGAGGGCACTGGTAAGAGGTTGATGACTTCCCACAGAGAGCTGGTCCCTGGAGAGAGCAAGTCCTGAGCACAGGCTCTGCTGCAGACTCCCCTGTGGTTGATAGCAGACCTTGCTCCATCAATCACTGAGAAGTTGGAGACTGCAAGGTTGCAGCCTGCTTACAGGGAATTGAAACTCACTTACGAGCTGTTACAGCAGGATTTCACTGCTAGGAGATAGACCTGCTCTGCACAGACACCCTCAAGCACCTGCAAGGGTGTGCAAAACAGCAGGAAGTAGTTATCCAGCAGACAACACCCACGAGAGAGCAAGCATGTCTAGCTCAGTCCAGCCAGAAGATCCGGCATCGCCAGCTGCATTGAAATCCAGAAAACCCAATGCTGCTGAATGGCAACAGACATGGAGGACCAGGTCAGTGGAGGCAGAACGAGAGACAGCAACAGGACCCACCGCCAGAGGGGGAGAGATGCCCTGCCAGGGCAGGAGAGGGACACCCAGCAAGGGCATCCTCCATTAGCTCACTCCAGCATTGCCTCATTTGAGCAGTGCTGAGCACCTGCCCAGCGGGCAGAGGTGGGGACTGAATGCCAACTCTCCCCCAGGACCCTGCACCCAGGTGCATGGAGAGCTGATGCCAAGGACCCCATTAAGCTCCCTAAGAGGCAGAAAGGGCTAGTGCAGGCTATGCATAAACCTCCCCCCTGCCCTGGACACAGAGGGAAGGGGGGATCCTGTCTCAGACCTCATAAACTGGGTCTACGGGATGGCAACTCACAGCAGCCTGGTTGCTGTGCCGGGTAATAATAATTTGTATGAGGATAATTATGGTGGGAGAAAAGAAAACTCCTCTAAAGTGGTATCCTGCAGAGCTCTTGACGCTGCACGCTGGGTGCAGCCCTGGCAGCTGCCAGGCTGTCTGCAGTCCCTGCATGCAGTCCTTGCCTGCAGGGTCTCTGCCCATCTGCAGGCAAAGGGCACAGTCACAGTTCAGGAGCTGCAAACAGCACAGCACAGGGCCAGGAGCTAGGAGCCCTAGAACATATCCTGCAGCTCTCCTGCCCAAGGAGGCAGCAGCTCAACACTTCCCTGCACTGCAAGGGGGATGTGGGAGCAGCCTGGCCCCAGGGCCAGGGCCAGACAGCTACTGTGCCACTATGCTCTACTGCAGCTACTGGGATGGGGCACCTGCTGCTACTGAGTAGAGGGTACAGGCTGGGGACAGCCCCGCTCTCTGGCTGGGATGGGGTTCCTGCATGCCAGGAACCTGCTGCCAGCAGCAGGTTGGACACGTTCAGCTCATGCTGCTCTCCCTGGGTGGGGACCCCGTGCAGCCACAGAACCCCAGGCAGGGAGACCTGCCCAGCCAGGCACAGCAGCAGAGGCACCCCTCCTGCTCAGGGGAGCTCAGCAGGTGACACAGCACCCACACAGCCGGCTGGACCATGACTGTGAGAGAAAAGCCTTCCTTAGCGGGGCCCAGCTCAGAGAGCCAGGGACACCTCCCCACACCCCTGAGGACGTGGCAAGGGATTTGATGAGCAGGGAGGTGCAGGCACAGGGGACTGGAGAGGATGGGTGAGCTGCCTGGCTCACGATGGGTGATCAGCACGGCGGAAGGCTGGTCACACCGTGGGGGAGTCTCAAGGGGAGCTGGGGGAATGGGAACTGATCCTAGCATGATGTGCGGCACTCCCAAGAGAGCTTCCTGGGGACAAAGGGGTGCCCAGCACAGGTAGGGGCTTGGGGTGACAGAAGCCCTTAGAGAACCTCTCTGGTTGTGTAGCTACCCTCTGACAAGTCCCGGCAGGGGTGGCCACACACCTGCCGGGGGGTGCTATGCGGCTCGCGGACCCACAGGCGCAGTCCATTCTGGGCTGCCCCAGCGCAAATGCCCCCCCGGAGCAGCCCACTCCCTCGGGCACGGCTCTAATCCCAACCCGCTCCGCATGCTTGCACAAACACTGGCACACGCGGGTCCTGGGACATGCCGGACCCCTTGCACGACCCTCACACAGAGAAAGGGTCACACACACACCCTGCCCCAGCAGGCTCTCTCACACACGCACTGCTCTCCACCTCAACGGGCTATTGCACCCCCCCCAGGAAGGGGATAATGCACGTAAACTCACCCAACAGGCTCTTCCACACATATCCCCCGGACGGGAACTTACAGACACACAACCCCCGGGCGTAGCGGGACACCGCACATCACCCACCCCACCAGGTTCTCGCACACGCACCTTTTGGGCGGCCGACCGTAGCCCCGCGGGCATTTGCACACGTACTGCCCTGAATAGACACGGTGGGCACTTGCACACATCCCACACGGGCTGCTGCACACCCCCGCCACGGACAGCCTCTTGCACACGCGTCCCCTGACGGGCTCCCGCACACACTCCTGACAGGCTCCCGAGCGCGTTCCGCTCCCCCCGCGGGGTTCTTGCCCACGCGGCCCCGCGGGGCACTCGCTCCCCACGCGCTTTTGGACACGCACTCTCGGACAAGCCCCCGGCCCCGGCGCCCCGCCGGGCTCCCGCACCCTGGCCCGCCGCACGCCCACCGGCGGCGGACAAAGCCCGGCGGTACTCACAGGCGCTCGGTGCCGCGGGGGATGCTCCGGGGCACGGCGCGCAGGGCCGAGCCGTGGCAGTCCACCGTGGTGCCGCTGCAGGCGCACAGCGGCGGGCAGGCGGCGGCGCGGCCCCGGCACAGCGCGGCGCACACCAGCAGCCAGGCGGCGGCCCGCAGCCCCGCCGGGACCCCCCCCGGCCCCCCGGGGGTCGGGGCCGCCATGGCAGCGGGCAGTAGGGTCAGGCGCTGCGGCCGCTGCGCATCACCGGGGAGCGGAGCGAGGCTGGGCTCCGCGCGGCTCGGCTCGGCTGCGGGGCGAGAGCCCCGTCGGCGCGCACCCGCCCACCCTCACTGCCGCCCCATCCCGCAGCCCAGGCTCAGCCCCCGCGCTGGCTCCTCCCTCCCGCCCTCCCCGCCCCGACGGGCCCCCCCGCCACCACCCGCGCCCCTCCCCGCGCCCCCTGTACCCGCGGCAGCGGAGGTAGCAGCGGTCCTGGCAGGGCAGGGCACCGGCACCCCGGTCGCCGGAGCCGTCGGGGCTCTGCACCGCCCCGACCGTGCAGGATGGCGGGCTTCGGCTCCGTCCCCCCACCCGGGACAGCGCGGTTGGTTCGCGGAGCACCCGACTTCCCCGGGAGAGGCTGCGGGCTGTCGGGTGGCGGGCAGCGGCACCCGGGGAGAAACAGCCTGCGAGCCGGGCGGCCGCAGGCAGGGCATTCCCCTCTCCTCAGGGGTGCCAAAAGCTTTTGCATCCCCTGGTGTACTTAAGGCAGCGTTGGCCTGTCTCCCACCCGGCAGCCCGATGCCCCATCCCGTCATCCACAGAGTCCAGGTGAGGCACGGGGACCTGGCAGCCCACGGGGACCGCAGGACAGGCTGGTGCTTGTCAGCTGGGATGGTGTCTGGTCCGTGAGTGGGAGCCCCGCGGCTCAGCACCCCAGCGTGCAGAGGGGACTTGGGTGGCAGCTCTGCTTTGTACTTTGCCCCACACACAAATCTTAAAGTCCTGGCTGTGTATTAGCTATGTTCTTTTCCATTCCAGAGGAACATCTTTAAAAATAAAGTAACCAAAACGTCTTTTTGGCTAACCTACAGGGAAGAACAAGGCAAAATACACCTGTTTCAGTGCAAAAGGAAGTGAAGCCAAGAAATCTTGTAAGCTTGGCCCTAAACAGTTGACATCTCAATAATGCAAATATTGCATTTGTTTTATTGCCTTCCATTTTCCTCCCTGAGATCTGCAAATGCAAGGCAGGAGGTGTATCCAGGAGGGCTGGTCACCTGTTTTATTAATGTCACCTGAAACACTTGTAACCCCATGGCTCCAAGAACTGAATCCTTAAAAAAAAACCCAACAGGCATTTTGATATGCCCAACACAGCCCTGGCTTGTGGCAGCAACTGCTACAAATCTCCTCCTCAGAGAGGAAACCCATGGAAGGAGGGGAGATGGGAGCCTGCTGCACTGTACCACAGTGGGAGGGGTGGTGTGTGAGCATGGACATGCCAGTGCACACTTATTTCCCAATCCAACAGAGCATGGCGGGTATTTGCAGGGATGGTGGCAGGTCCCAGGGGCTGGAGTGCCTCTTAAATCAATGTCCTCTGTGCATGGAGCTCCACAAGCTCCTTAATCAGGGCAAGAGGGAGGTGTCTGCATGGAGTCCTGCTCCAGCGAGGACCACCTCATGCACACACAGGGTTGCACCAGCTTGGCCCAGATCAGCAGCCCTTTTCCATCCCAAATGCTGGCTCCCATCATCTGTCTGCATTTTCGTGACATCTCCTTCCTCTGGCCCCAGTCCCAGGAGGAAGCTGTGCCTGAGATGGATGAAAGGGGTTTGTTCCTTGTTGCTACCCAGCAGCCCTGACAGCAAGGAAGATGAGCTGCTTCCCAGGACTCTGAGAGCCGACCCCTTGCTGGCACAGCTTCTGCAGAGGTGGCCCTGCAGCCTCTCCTGGGGCTCCCAGGGAGACCCCGGTGGCAAGAGCACCTGAAGGGATCTGAACTGTAGACCTTGGCTGAATTTTGGGGGGTGAAGGTTGTTTCAGAATGGCTTGGTGTCCCCAAAAGGCTGCTATCAGTGTGATGCTTGTGATCACCCTCCCTCACAAACTCCCCTTCACCGCTTGGCTGTCAGAGCAGAACTGGGTCTTCCTAACCTGCCCTTTACCTCTGGTGCTGGCAGGAAGGCGGGAGGCAGCAAGGGATCTTGTTTCCTCCGTTTTTCAGGCACTTGCCTCAGGCAAACCCTTGTGATCCTCAGAAAAAGCAAGCTCCTTCCATCTCTACATCCAGCTGCAGCAACACCCAGTCACTTATACGGGGCTGTGGTCTTGGCAAAGGGAGTAGCCAGCAGGGCTTGCCTGGAGCCCACCATCACCCATCCCGGTTCCAGTGGGAGTGCGGGACTGGGAAGCTCAAAACCCTGTTTCAGGCTGACATCCACATTTTCTCCTGTAGGTACCTCAAGTCCTGCTGTTCTGTGTGAGCTTTTTGCCTCCACCTGACACGCCGCCAGTGCCCCATGCCCCAGCACCACAGGGCATCCCACTGAGCTGGGCTGCCAGCCCTGGCTGACCCCTCAGCATCTGCTCCAGTTGCAAAAGCAACACCCTTCCAGGGCTGCCAACACAACAAGGGCGGGGTGAGCCAGGACAGCAGTGTGGAGGGACAGGCTGTGTACCAAGACCCTCCTCCCACACCTCAGCCCCTGGTGCATTTGGGTGATCCCAAGTCACCTAGGCACCCTGATGGGGTGGGCCTCAGAGAACAACAGCTGCCTGGGAAAAGCCCAGGGTTCCACTGAATATGGATGAGGAGCAGGGAGAAAAATAAACCCCAAACTTCTTTATCAGGGGAGGCCTGGTCCTGCCGTCTGCCACCGGGATTTGGGCCAAAATGCTTGATAGAGAGAGAGACCATCTGGATCGTCTGATGGGCTCTGGGCTTGGTTAAAATGAAGCAGAAGCTTTTTTTGTAGGAATTTTCATGGGAAGATCCAGGGAAGGGTTCCAGGGTACGCGCCAGACCTGTCGTGCAAAGAGATGCGAAGCAGCTACAAAGCTTCAAACAAAAAATTGCTGCCAATATTAAGCCAAGCTCCCCAGGGCAGCATCCAGGCATTTCCTCCCACTCAGGACGGGTCACAGCTTGCCCCTCTTAGCTCTCCTGTGGGCTGGGCTGGCACTGAGTCGCCTGATAGCACCTTCCAGCACACCTGGGCTTCAAGGCAGCGTGCTGTACCCTGCACCTGGGCATGCAGGGGGGAGGCAGCACACCCTGGCCCATTTGTGCCACGCTTTGAAGCAGTGCTGTGGCCATCACCTGTCCACAGCAGTGCTCAGCCTTTCTCAGAGTGGGATCAGGCACTGCTGCAGAGCAGAAGTGTTTTAAACAGAGGCAGTAGGGTGGGTTGGCCGTGGCTGGACACCAGGCGCCCCCCAAAGCCACTCTGTCGCTCCCCTCCTCAGCTGGCCGGGGAGAGACAATATAATGAAAAGCTCATAGGCCAAGATAAGGCTAGAGAGAGATAACTGGTTACCAATACGGGCAAAACAGACTTGGGGAAATTGGTTAAATCTATTACTAATCAGATTAGAGTAGGATAATAAGAAATAAAACCTAGTCTTAAAAACACACCTTTCCCCATCCCTTTCATCTTCCTGGGCTCAACCTCACTCCCAGTTTTCTCTTATCGCCTCCCTACCAGTGACACAAGGGGATGGGGAATGAATGCTGTGGTCAGTTCATCACACTTTGTCTCTGCTGTTTCTCTCTCCTCAGGACAGGGACTTCTCACATTCCTCCCTTGGGCATCCACCTGGTCTGGTGTGGACTCCTTCACAGGCTGCAGGCAAATCTCTGCTTCACTGTGGACCTCCATGAGCTGCAGGGGTACATCCTGCCTCACCCTGGGCTTCACCACAGGCTGCAGGAGAATCTCTGCTCTGGTGCCTGGGACACCTCCTCCCCCTCTTCTTTCAATGGCCTTTGTGTCTGCAGAGCTGTTCCTCTCACGTATTCTTTCTTCTCTACAGCTGCTGCTGGTGTTGTGCGGAAACTTTTCCCTTTCTTACGTACATTATCCCAGAGCTGCTACCACCATTGCTGATGGGCTCAGCCTTGGGCAGTGGTCAGTCTGTCTTGAAGCTGAGTGGCACTGGCTCCACTGGACATGGAGGAAGCTTCTAGCAGCTTCTCACAGAAGTCCCCCTACTACCAAAGCCTTGCCATGCAAACCCAACACATGCCTGCATGGTGCCTGCTCCAACCTCCTGCTGAGGAGCATTGCCAGCAGCAGGATCTGTCATCCCTTGCACTGGGGCTGTGCTTTGAACCCTTCCTCCCACCAGCAACATCTGTTTGGGGAGCAGCAGCCGTAAGACCCAGCTGGAGATGTGTTGGGAGCAGAGTGGCTGTAACCTTCAGCTTCTTAGCATCCCCCAGAGACTTTGTGCAGGGTGGGCTGCTGGGCTGTCCCGGGCCACATCTGTCACGCCTGGCCAGTTTGGCTCATGCTGGGAGGCCAGGCTGCCTTTGTCCTGCCAGACACACTCGGCTTGGGAGAGTGAGGCATTGTGTGGGAGCGGGCTGGCGTGTCAGCCCCATTAGGTACCTGTTGGGCTCCTGCAGCACGACAATGCCCTTGATGGGTCTATTATAGAGTGGTGCGGGCAGCTGGGGCCACTGGGATCACAGTAAATCTTGCCTGGTTAGCAGCAGCAGCAGGCAGGGCTGGGATGTGCTCTCTCCTGTGTCTTTCCAGGGACAAGCCCTCCCTCACGAACAGCAAGAGCATCACCCTGTGAATGTGGCCAGCATTGCCTTGCAAACTGCCAGCACTGCCCTGTGAGCATAGCCAGCATCACCTGCTAGACCCTGCCAGTGTTGCCCTGTGAACACCACCACCATCACCCTGCAAACACGGCCAGCATTGCTCTGTGAATGTGGCCCCGCTGACTGCAGGAGCCAAGCATCTCTACTGCCTGGCCACCTTCACCACTGGGACCAAGTGAAAGGAACAGCATCCATTGACTGCTCTGAGATGATGCAGGAGATGCCAAAACTCCCAAGTAGGTGGATTTGGCCCCAGCCTAACACAACAGGGACCATCCAGGTAGGGGGAACTCAGTCTGTGTCACTGCCTCGAACAATTGTGGAACAGCAGGAGGGTGGCAGTCTGCAAGGCACGGCATCCCCGCTTTGTGGCATGGCTGAGCAGAGGGGCTGAGCCCTGCAGCCTGGGTTCCCAAAACCAGCTCTAGCCTACATGGGAAACATTTGCACCAAGCAGCCCAGATGCAGATGAAGAGATGCTGTTCCCAGCACGGCTGGACACGCCAACCGCCTGGGAGCTCCGCGGTGCAGTGCAAGGTGGTTTGAATAAACCACACGCGAGGAGGTGTCTGTGAAGCGCCTTGCACATGGAAATGCTATTGTTGGAGCAGGGGCTCCGGGGTCCCCAGATGTAGCAATTGTTCCACATCCGCGCTGTGCATACACACACACTCTTTCCCACTCACTCTGCCTGCAGCCACTCATTAACCCTCCTCAATGAAGATGCATTGGAGGGATAATTTACTGTTTAATAGACTAACTTTCCATTTGCTGTTGCCAAGAGCATCCAACATATTTCTCCACGGTGCCATAAACTGCAGCTCCTCTGCTATAAAACCCTGCCTCCCAGAAAGAGCAGGTGGGTTTTCAGGATTCAGCTGATGACCTTGGCCATGGGGTAAGCAGAGATGCTGTGTTCTGTTGTTAGAGGAGCAGGGCTTGTTTCCACCAAGCCCTTTCATCCCCATTGCACTGACATCTCTGCACTGGGAAAACATCTAACTGGAGAAATAAGGAGTGCCTCAGCCTGATGGATGAGGGAGGCAGAGGCTCTGTCCTGATTTTGTTGATGAAGATGCCCTGGGTGCAGACGAGCATGCCTCTGCTCCATATTTATGGCTAGCTGGCAGCCAGTCCCACACTGGGATGTGATCAATAAGCTATGTGCCTGCTTGGGCTCATTGTGCTTCCACAGCTGCAGATGGCCTTTCTGTGCCTTGTCAGTCCCAAAGTTGTGAGTATGTCTGTGTGTCCTTGCTCCTCCTTCCCCAGCCCTTACAGAGTCACAAGCTACTAGAGAATGAAAGAAAGTCAGATTCTGCTCAACATGGGACAAGGGAACTCCTTCCAGCTCCACTTTGCCTCCATCACCCAAATTTCTACACTGTAGAAGAGAAACTTTCAGGGTGCAGGTTCTGCAGGAAGGAGCACCAGCCCCAGAGGCATGAGCCTGAAGGATTGGCTACCAGGGTCTGGCTCTGAAGAATGGCAAGAGGATGCCAGTAGCCAAAAATAACTTGAAAAAGAGAGGGAAAGGGTTCAGCTTGCCTTGTGACAGCTCTGCTTGGTCCTGGATGCAGGCAGGGACTCTCCTTAGAGCTGTAGGACCATGCTTGGGACTACTTGCAGAGCTGATTTTTGATTTTGAGGACATCCTTCTCCAGCCTTCTCAGCGCTCTTTATGTTCTTGTTCACTTTATTTATAGCCCCAGCTTCCCACCTCCTCCATCTGCCAGATGTAGCCAGGGAGGAAGAACCAGGCGTCTCCAAGCCTGCCCCCAGCACATCTGGCGCGGGGCCCCCAGTGCTGCGGGGCAGGGGGTCCCGTCCCGCAGCGTGTGCTGCCAGCCCCCTCTTGTGCTGCCGCTGCAGAACGGCCTGGGAGTGGCACAATGGAGCCAGAGGCTTTTGTGCAAGAGGTTGCCGAGATCCTGCTCCACAGGGAAGCAAGGATCAAGCTTTCTAAGCAAAAAAGGTTGGAAGAAACAAACTCTAAAACAACCACAGGTCAACAGAGACACCCCCATGTTGAAGACCTGTGCACACACCAAGTTACACGCAGCCATGACGGCCAAGGCAGGTTGGCACCTCTGTTCACCGCAATTCCCAGTGGCACAGGAGCTTCAGCCAAAAGCAGAGGATCAAGTGGGACACAATTCTCTCTGGTGGAAAAGATGATCTTAATATCACGTAAGGCACTGCATGGGAGGGCTGGGTGGTGGATTTGTAAATCTTCCCCAACAGCAAGGCAGGGGAGGCTGGTTTAGCTTGGGAGAGGAGGAACTGGGGAGGGGGCCACAGAAATGACCACTCCAGCTGTGACTCAGCAGAGAAAGGAAAACTTGTCTCCCTCTGACCCAAACTAAAATTGAAGGCTGGTGCTGGGAAGTGTCTGAACCTCACCCTGTGATGCACGGCTGGGGACAGCAGCTCCTTACAGAGGAGCCCCAAAACAACCCCATCACATTCCTCATGTGTGGGCACGCCCCAGGAACAAAGCCGGGCTGGAGCAGGATGGGGCCACAGAAGTGGTGCCAGTTGAGATCCCACTCCAGTCCACAGCACAAGTGGGACCCAGCACAGAGATCTTGGCACCTATATGCCTGAACAGTTTATGAGCTTCAACACAAAACCCTCACTGGAGAGATGAGCAAACAGAACTAAACATGGTAATTTATTCACTCCATGAAAAAATATTAGTTAATCCAAGCCAATGAGATTGTAAAGCCTGATAACTGGTCTGGCTGGTGCCAGTATCTATCGCTAGCAGTAGTCATGGTTTTTGTCTACACTGTTGCCCTAGGCAGTGAGATGCAGCAGCAACATGACAGCTCCCAGCCACACATGGTAATTTAAGAAAAATATCTTATTTCAACTCCAAACCAGGGCAGAGCAGTTAAAAAAAAAAAAAAAAAAAAAATCAAGACAACTTGCAAAAATTGGTTTAGATAGCACTGACACTCTGAAGAACTTATTTGCAAGTCTGTGCTGTGCAATTTGAGATAAAAACTGTTTAATGAAATGAAGGTGAGCACTGCCTGTTTGCTTTGTAACACCACTGCTGTGTGTACATACCAACAGGCCAAAGCAAACATACTGAGAGATGAGTAATCCCCCTTTAAATATATACCTTCACCCAGTGTTGGGTCCCAGTGGCTGCTGCCCTTTCACTTGCAGTCAAGCTTAAGTGCTTGGATTGCAGCTTCAGAAGCCAAAAAACATTCATTTTTTAAATTATGTAAGCCAGATAAAGCTGTCACTTTGAATCACAGCTTTTCAGGGGGGTGATATTTGGGTTTGCAGTATTGAAGATAGCTGTTGTGAGTTTTTGCATTCCTTTGTTCAATATGTTCAAGAAGAGAAATGTCTCTCTAGACTCTCATGCCCACTTTGAAGTGCACAGAGGCCCGTCGCCTCCCGCTCCCTGAGCTCCAGGGAGATGGGGCTCATCATTCCCATGACACCCAACTGCAGCCACAGAGGAGAAGGGGACGCGCTCGGGGCTCAGCCCGCAGGAAGGCAGCGCCGCTTTCAAACACACTGTGCTGCTCCTTCTCCTGCTTGTTTTTCAATTGCATGGCGAGGATGTTAATGAGTGTCTGAGCTATGGCAGGCAAGCCCAGGGCATTTCAAACGTGGAAGAACTTCACAGAGAAATAATCTGCATAAAATCTGAGACGCCATTATTAAGAAGGAGGAAAAGAAAATGCAAGCAGAAAGCATCCTCTCTTGGCAGCCAAGAGTGGCAAGAGAAGAATGGCCCTACAGAGCAAAATTTATTCATTTGATCCATTATTTATATAAAGTGTTCTTTGTAAACCTGATTTCCCATCACCCTGGATGACAGCAGGGGGAAGACAGGAAAAGAAGAGGTCCAACTTCATACCTCCAAGGGAAAGGCAGCCTGTCTGGGCACCCTGTATCACACAAGCACCCCAGAGGCTTTCAAGCCCTAGTGCCATGGGAGGCCAGTGTCAGCCCTGCAGGTGGGCAGCACCTCACCAAGCACCCCCACACTTATGAGTAGTAGCTCTGGGTTTCAAAGCAGACATTTCCTTCCTTTTGAAGGTGGATTGGAGTCCTTGTTGTCCCAATGAAATTGCTTAAGCCACCAAGCAAAACCACTAAAAATAAAAGCATTTAATGTGGTGTTTTCACATGAACACACAGAAAGGCAACAGTCTGCAACAGTACTTACATAGCATATATAAATAAGGACAAAGATTAAAAATACTTTGGAAACGATAAACTCTGGGAACAGTTAGCAGCTGCTCTGGGAAGAAGCATCCTTATGAGTCATTGCACAGGGCGGACAAACGAGACACATCCAAGCATGACTAAAACTCTCCCGTGCCTGGGAGACAGTGTGAATGCATTGGGACTGCAACAGCCAAGGTCCTAGGGGCCGAATCTGTCAGCCACCCACCACCATCCTCAGCATGGCGAGCCCAGCACCACAGACTAAAGCCCAGGGCACTGAGCCCCTCCTGGGACTGCCCTGTCTGGAGACAGCACCCACCCCCTTGGCAGGTAAGGCATCTGACACATGCAGAAGGCCTGGCCAATGCCCCATAGGTAACTTTCCTTAGAGCTGAACTAATCTCAGCTGTGCCAGAAGCCAGACAGAGCCCCTGAGCTAGAGCCATCAGTAAGGGGGGACAGCGGAGTTACACTCCTCTCATCTATATGGGAGCAGTGTATCTAGTTTTAGGAACGAGACTGCCCTGCCAAGCAGACACCCATAGAGAGAGATAAGAAATGCACCAAGTAGGGACAATGGGCAGAGGAGGAGTGAACAAATGCTTCACCCAGCAATTGCCCCCAACGCAAGTAAGAGCAGAGATAGCAGAAGCAGACCCAGCTCTCCCTGTGCTGCCACTTGACCTTTGTCTGTGCCTCATCTCTGCTCAGAGGCAGAGCTATGATTCCCAAGTCTCTGCTAACAGCAGGCTGCAGGGACAGGGCAGAATTGCAGACAGAAAAACTCACGGTGCCCTTTGGAGAAAAGCACATAGCTTCAGCCTCTGGAGGGAATGATTCCAGACACATCCAAAAAGCACATACTACTACCACAGCAAACAGCCTCTGCCCTTCTTCACAGCATCATCATCAGTCTGGTCCCTGAAGAACCACAGCTTGCTCTTTGCTGTGACAGAGGCTCCTAACACCAGCAACTCCCAACTCACACATCTACAGTCTCACTACCCCCTATATTTTCAAGGCTTCAACTTAGGGTCAGACTGGGGTCAGGCATGCCTGATAAAATACCAAAAACTACTCTTTGTATAGAGCAGCACAAAGATTTGTATCTTAAAAAAAAAAATCACAATTAAAAAAAGTGACACATTCCAGCTAAGCTGCAAAGGGCTCCAGTGCCCTGTTTTGACAGCTCCAGCCAGTCAGACTGAACTCCTTGCTCATATCCCAATATTCACACCTCCTGCCACCAGTTGTTTCAGAAAGCTGTCAAGAACAGAGCTCTAACTCCTGCTGGCTGCTGGTTCTTAAAGATTAGAAGACAAATATAATTGGATTCCAGAGATTATTTGCTTTGCTGAGAAGGGCTGAGAAGTGTATTTAGATGGTCCCGTAGCTGATTAAATCTTTATTTCACAGTAGTGATCCTGTGTGTATCCTACCTCGGAGTGCTTGCAGACAGGTTATTGGCAAGACTGGCTTACTGGAGCACTTTGGCTTAATGAGACTGCTGACACTGGCCAGCTGTGATTGGGGTTTATCCCATATCTAGAAGGTTTCATCTCATTTCTGCAGCTCAGACCAAAGAGCTGAACCCAGCTTCAGCCCTTTCCCCCAGTTTAATGACTAATCAGCCAGTTGCCTTACAAGCCATCTAGATATCTTGAGCCAAAGCCTTTGGCACCATTTGCAGCAGATCACAAATGGCTGGAGCCTTCTCTCACCTCTCACACTCTTTTTCTGTTTCACACACAGCCACAAGACTGCCTGCTCCAGGCACCCTAACTTCCAAAGACTAGGCTGTCCTGCCCCAGACAGCCTTTGCCAGCCTCCTGCTCTGCTCAGCTTAAGCCTCCCTGGGTGAATACAAAGCCAAGACACTCCTTGTTCAGAGCTGTGCCACTGAAAAACGAAGGCAGCGAGCAAGGGCTGCCTCCAGCTCAAGCTGAAATAGAGGGATGAGTTTATTGGGGAAGCTGCTTTCCCTTGGCCCCACTTGAAAAGATGGCATTCAGAGCCTCTCCTTCTAGGCCCATTCTGTGCTCTGTACCGTTTGTGCACTCCAGCCCTTCGGAAACAGCAGAGCAAAATGGAGCCCAGAAGCAGAGAAGGGCATGCCTCCAGAGGAGGCCTGGAGGCAAGCTTGGCTGTGCGGATGTGGGTAAAGGCTGCAGCCCATCATTCTCACTGCTAACAGGGGGGAGGAAGCAAAAACAAGCCAACGTGTGTTAAAAACTCAGAGCAGAAAAGCAAAAAAATACAGCCTAGCAACATTACAGAGAAAGCTGTGAGTGCACACAGGGCCCTGCAATGAACAGGGCTCTCCTTGTAAGCACTCCAGCTCTTCCCAGAGCCAGCAGGTCAGACATGCTGCACAAGTTTTGGTTAGATAGTGGTTTGCCCCATAGTAGAATGAAGTATAATTTATATACAGAAAGAAACAAATCCCTGCAATCCTTGCAAAGGTCCAGTTTCAAGAGCGCTACTGGGTTGGTGAGGGTTGCCGTGAGCCTGCAGCACTCCCCTCTCAGTGCAGCACATTTTCTATTCACAGCTTGCGAGGCTGGGCAGTCCCCACCCACGTGTTGGTGCGAGGCGATTCAGAGGGACGATGAATCCTTGGAAAGCAGGCGCGCTCGCATGCGTCTACAGGATTCCTGTAGCAGAGAATGAGAGCAATTGAGTGCTTGAGATACTGAATACCATGCAAGAAAAGGTTGACTTTCTTCCCCTGCAAGGACCCTTCCCTGTTGTAGGCCTCCCACACCTTTTGCTAAAGCTCTAGACGAGGCAGTGAGCAGACAGAAAGAAACACAGTTGGTCTTGGGCTGCACCAACCTCTTGTCCCACTGCGACCCTGACAGGCTGTTAGCACTCCCCTGTGCTGGCAGCTTCCCTCTGCTTCCTGCAACAGCCAGCCTGCCAACTCACAGGTAGAAGGGCTGTCAGACCCTTCAGGGTCTGGCTTCCAGCACATCACCTGCCTGCAGCTCGGCACAGAGCAGATTGCTACGAGCTGGGGCACCACAGCTGTCGCAGAGCTTTGAGTGTCTGCTGTCACCTCGGCAGGTTTCAGCACACCAGGTTCCCCGTGGGAAAAGGAATGGTGGGTAAGGGGAAGTGTCTCACCTCTTTCTGGCCTTCCAAAGACTTCAGCTTTGCCTGGGACATGTGAGCTGGAGAGCCACATTTCTGTAACTGGACAAGAGAGGACAATAGGAGTAGAGAGCTGGTGAATGAACTGGCATCCACAGCCTTCCCTGGGAGCAGCCTGTACCACCAAAGAGCGTCTGTCACCCAAATCCACTCTTGGTTTGTCTGGGCCATGGGACAGCCCTACTGCATACAGGCAGCAGGATTTGTACAACCTGTGGAGGAGGATGAGAGAGAGGGAAGGGGGCACAAGAAAATGCCCCAGGGCAGGACAAAGCCAGTGAGACAAGACTGGAGTAGAGGCCCAGTGCTGTCGCCCCTGCTCTGATGCTGTCCTTGCCATCTGCTCTGCTCTCCTCGGAGCAGCTTCTCAGGACCTTATTTTATCATACAAAAGAAACTTGGACACCTTCTCTTGGGCAGAGAACAGCTCCCCAAGGATCGCTGAAGTTGCTCTCAAACTCCCCTCACACACTTCCCCACCAGCAGCTTCAGTGGTGCTGGGAGCAGCTCTTACCAGTTGGACATTCTCTTTGCTGACCCGCACAGGCTCTGGTGTGGTATCCCTGCTCTTCCTTTCCAGGATAACTGGAGTTCCCAAAACTTTCCGCTGTTGTAAGAAGAAAGGGCTGTTGGCTAGTGCGTAGAGTGCAAAGTAAAAAAGAAAGGGAAGGAGCAGGATGCATTGCTGGTAAGCAGTTGGATGCTGGGAAAGAAAAAAAGGAAGCCAAACTGGGACAAAGATTGCAAAGCAGAACCACCCGAAATACCACACCACTAGGCTGAGCCTGCCTGATTGTAAAGGGTTTGGGGAGCTGACCTGAGGCCTGGCCAGGAGCCCAGCCTGTCAGAAGCAGGTACATGCTGCTGTAGGGCAGCCCCCAAAGTGCTAAAACCTGTGCTAACATCCTAGACTATATGAACAGCTCCCTGTCAATCCTCATCTCATCTCAGGAAGCAATCAATTCTCCAGAAAGATGCATAGATCCTACAGCCATGTGTTTCAACATAATTACACCTTATACTAACACGGCTTATTGTCACTGTGCTGCCTTTTCTGCCCCAGTGGATCTGTGTTGTTTGGCAGGCAATACTTTGAAGAGTCCCTACCCTTTGAGGGTCTCATTCAAGGCAGGGCAAGGCAGAAGCAGAAAGCAACATCAGAAACTCACAGCAGAGAGCAAGGGTCAGAGGCTGCTTTTACCTTAATGAGGCCGCTGAAGGAGCGTGAGCGGGTGCGGCGTGGTGCTGGGGATGTGGGCACATCAGAGCCAGGAGTCAGAGCTGTTGGATGCTTATTAAACTAGAAGGAAACATGAGGGCAGTATGTTAGCACAGTTACACCCCTCCCTTACTGCTGTGTGCTGCTCTACCTGCTGTCCCAGAACTCAGTTTGTCTCCTTCACCCCCCAGAATGGAGGAGCAGCTCAGAGCTGCAGGAGGAAGAAAGCAGAGGAAGGCCACACCTTCCACCCAGAATTACAGGGAGTTTGGGTGAAAAACTGTTTTGTGCTGGCTACCAGATTAACTAAAAGCAGCAGATGTTGGGAGCAGAAAGAAGGCTGGACAGCAGCTGGAGGCTGGCAGCCACGACCGGTGCTGACCACATTGACTAGTCTGTCTGGTGCAGCAAGTTGTCTGAGACCAAGAGGAGACCAGTTTGTCCACTCCCTGCAGGCAACAGGGGAAGAAACTTTTCCCTTTCTGAGGGAGGAAGCTCAACAAGGCCATGATCAGGACTGGGAAACTGCTGGCTAGCAAGTCCTTAGCTTAAAAAACAGAGCTCAAAAGCACTGCTTGGTACAGCAACATCCAGGACACCTCCTCCTGTCTTCTTACAGCTCTGCCCCTTACACAGCCCAGAGCCCACTTTCCCCAGCCCACCCAGAATTAGGAGCAGCTCTCAAAGAAGGCCCTGCCTTTAGCCCTGTGCCCAGGACTGTGCTGACAAGCACACCCCAAGATATCTTTCTTCCCCACACTACCTGCCGGATAAGCTTCTTTTTCTTTGCAGAGTCAGGCATATTGTGGACGTGGCGGAAGAGCTCCTTCAGTGCCTCCTCTGTGCGCTGCTGGGTCTCCTCCTGATGGCAAGAGTCCAGCCGGCTTCGCTTCTGAGACTTGAGGGGCTGCAGCTCCTTGGAGCCAGAAGACGTCAGCAAATCCAGGTCGTCCTGGGAAAGTGGAGATAGCAGTCGCTTGCCATGCTTTAATCCCAATGAGCCACCCATCTGAGCCAGCCTAGGAAGAATCTCATGAGCTGCTTCAACCCCAGTGAATGCACAGGGCTGTGTTTTTCCTACCCCTCTGCAGCAGCACTGCATCAGCAGGCCCCGTGCCAGGAAGAGGTGACAGCAATACAAAGGTGACCCCATTGCTTCTTCCCTCCCCTCCCAGATGCCAGCTGCAGAAGCCCTTCCAGGCTTGAGAAGGGTCAGTGCAGCTCCTTGCAATGCATCTTCCCCCTTCTGCAGCTATGTGAGGCAGGGAAGCATCTGCTGGCAAGACACAAATGTTGTCCCAGTGACAGCAAGTAGCCTTTATCTCAGCACTTCTGCCAAGCATCCTGGCCATGGCAGCAGGCATGTCTGTCTGTTTGGAAGGCACAGCCCTGTGAAGGAGCAGGTGCTGCATGTACTGGGCACAGGGAGCAGGTTTGCTGCTAAACAGGGGCTCATAGCTTTCCTTCCCTGTGCTTTTGATTAACAGATGCTTCAACTCTGTCCAATTTCCCTAATGCAGCTGCCTGCACTACCACACCATATGCTTCCCTTGCTCCTGCCCTCTGACAGATCCTCTTTCATGACTTGGTTTGTTTTCAGCTTCTATCACTCACAAAGATCCCTTCATAGCATCAGAGCCTCTGCCCTTTCACGGAGGGCAGGCGCTGCATTTGCTGGCCTTACCTTTGATGTGTGGGCTCTGGATCCCAGATAGTGCAGCCTGGCACACTCCCGGATGTACACCGGAGCCTGTGACGAAGAGGAGAGAACAGGCCAAATGTACCTTTAGCATCTTTGGCCTTGGGGCAACAGTGGTTCCAGCAATAGCTGCTTTTCAACCATACCACACAATCCACTTGTATCAAGACTCAGCCATTTTGGTCAAACAAAGCCATGGAATTTCATGTCCTCAACGTACTCCCTGTTCACAGTATCCTTTACATGCAGACATTCAGCACAAGTGGAACTCAGAGTAGGAAAAAGTTCCTGTGGAACCCTGCTCTAAGTAATTCCCCCAGCTCTGAGCTGGCCAAACTGGGGCCTGACAAAGAAGGTAGAAGGGGAATTCTCCATGGGAGGAATCTGCAGGGAGCAAATGCCTCCAGTGACCAGGAAGGTCCTGAGAAGTCAAGAGACTGCCTGTTGTAGAAACATTTCCTTGCAGGAACCTGCTGAAAGCCCCACACTCCTGACTGTCCTACCACAACACCCTGCTCAGAGCTGGAAAAGTGCCCATAACAGCAGTGGGCTGATGACCATTGCAGAGAAGTTCACGACAAAACAACCCCCTACATCAGGGATTCTGCTCTTGGCAGCACTCAGGCAGGACAAATCCCTTCTATTTCCTTATCCTGCCAGAACCCGAGTGCAGCCCGGTGCGTACCTGCCTTTGGGAGCCAGGTTTCCTGCCGGGCAGCAGGTGTTGGTGTCCAGCAGAGGGGAGTGTTACACTGCACCGTGCTGCCGACCTGCCCTGACAAAGCCACCTCCAGAGCTGCCTGCCCAGCAAAGACCTCCTCCCTAGTCACTAAAGGAACAGTTTCTTGTAGAAAGTCTCCTTCTCATACTGCAGAAGAGAGCCCACAGAATATACACTTAACGCATGGATCTGTCTGGACAAGGGGCATTCAGTCTCCTGGTGATGGAGGCAGGAGAGCAAGACCCCAAAGCACACTTACCTTGAAGAGCTTCTGAGAATGTTTGATCATGAAGGTCACTCCATTGTTTAGCTTTGTGATATTTTCCTGAAGGTCATTTGCTGTCACCTGGCAAGGGGACACAGCCAAAGGTGCATCCATTAGGAGGGGAGGAGGACACAGACACACACAGTTGCCACAGCAGGAGACCTACTCTGAAGTGACAGGCAGGCAGGGCTCATAGCATGCCAACAAGCAGAGCTCACAGAGCCAAAGTTGCTCTGAGAGGAGAATCAGGTAACTCTGTGGCCAAACAGTTCACCAGCAGCACAAGAAATCTTGCAGAGAGACCTGCCAGGTTTTTCTGGAGCTGATATTCTAAGAAGCACGACTGTGCTATGCATTCAATTTTACTGAAAAAGAAGATGCATAAGTTGCAAATGAGACCCATGACAGGTCCTTCCAGGAGGACAGCCTCCAACCCTCACATCATTGTGTCAATACTTAACCTTCTCATCTTGGGTTTTTCCCCGGCCAAGCCTTTGCTTTTTACCTTGCAATATCCCACCCACAGACACTGAGGCAATGCTCACATTTCTGGGCCATAGGATGTGAGGTGCAAACATGAGGGCAAGATTGTGGGCAGACATCTTGTTCTTGTCCTGCTTCTTGGCGGTCTGGTAGAGCAAGTCCAGCAGCAGCTTGAGCAGACTGCGGTTGGGAGCAGGAAGGATCAAAAACAGCAGCTGGAGGGCTTCTATTTGGCGCTCTTTGTCTGGAGTGCTGGTCTTATTCCCCTTCTCATCAAACAGCGTCAAGTCTGCCAAATCACAAGGCAGAACATGAAGGACACACGTTACCTTCCCTCAGAGCAGACTGCTGCAACTGCCTGCCCTTCCCTCTTCGTATGCAGATCTCCTACAAACCCCTGCACAGTTCTTGGCCCTCCATCTCTCTTCCCCCCAGCTCCCAAGCTCCCCACTTGATGTGTTAATCTATGCTACTCCTCCCACAGAACAACAGAGCTGCTAAGAGCTGTGATGGCTTGATGGCAAAATGGAGGAAGTTCACATAAGGTAGTTCAATAACAGTTATTAAATACATAGAAACCACAACTTGCTCAGAACCCTGGACATAAAACAGGTGGAGACCCAGGTTATCACTGTGGGTTTTACCCCTGTGGTATCTGAGAGTAGAATGGTCTAGACAGATTTTGTCTGATTTGTTAAGATTTTCAGCTCCAGTATCACCAGGTTGAGATGGCAGGAAGATTCCTTCTTACCCTGCCTTTAAGGAATATACTTCACAGCCTAGCGTGCTTTCTAGGAGACCAATTCCAGTCCTTCTGCCCACCACTGCCTCTTGTTGCCCACTCACCTGCAATTTTGAGGTGGGCATGGAAGTGCTTGTGTGTCAGCAGCGGCTCTGGTAATTCACCCAGGAACATCTTAAGTAGGGTGGCCACATCATTGGAATGAAACTCCCCAGAGTCCAGGTCAATATCTGTACCACTGTTCAGAGCATCCTTTAGGATTTGTTGCCTGATGCTGTTGCCTGGCACTCGAAACAAGCCTTCTGCTCTTAGATCTGCTTGGCAGAGGGGAGAAAAAAGGGCACTGAGTAATCAGAAGCTGAATTCCCACCTTCTTACTAAAGCAGTTCCCTCCTCTTTCTCAAGTTTGACAGCAAACCTCAGTGAACTGCATTCAGAGACATGACTTCAAGCTGGCTCCCATCAGTGGAAAAAGTCCTTGTACAGAGGGAAATAGATTATGGGGAACAGTTGCCCAGTGCAGTCCCAAACTCCTGCTGCTGGAGAGCTCAGAGCTTGTCACTCTGTCTGCACCAGAGACCTGAGGGAGGCCAGACAGATACCCACTGGGATAGAAGACAGCAAACAGAGCCACTTACTTTTGTGCAGATACTCGATTAGCTGGGAAACCTGTGCAATGCCTTCTTCTGTCAGTGGTGAGCCAAACACCACCCCTTTCTCTGCAGAACAGAAGACAACGTGTCCAGGCAGCTCAGAACCCAACAGCCACACAAATCAATGCTCCCCAAACAACAGGATTTCAACATGCAAAGACTAGTGCCCCAAAATGTTAATGGTGAAGGTCACAAGGACCCTCACAGATGTGAGATATCACAAACACTCCAAACTAAGTCACTTCATCTCACCATGCTGTACTCACATGGGCTTCATCATCCTGCCTCTTACCTCAGTTTAATTACAGCTTTTATCAGCTAAAGCAAATATTCTCTAGCCCTTGAAGGAAAAACAACACCAGAACAGATGCTTCAGTTTTAAATGGAATAGAATCTGCAAGCCTAGACATTATGAAAAGAGCAAAGTGGGAAGGGCAGATGTAAGAGCCTGGACAGCCCTGGTGCCTGCCACATTGGCACACTCCACACTGTGGAAGAAATGTCCAGATTAATCCTCGTTGTGGCTCAACATGAAGTGAAGCAGAAAGAAGAGGTGCAGCTATGAGTTTATGGGAGAGGAAAATAAGCACTTCTGCGCAGAGCAGACATAATCCGACTGGCTTACACTAGCCTTCTTTTCAGGCAGGGGTAAAACAAGGAATTTCCTCATCCCAGTGAGCCTCTCTTCCATGTCAGCTGCCCTGGTCTGAGTAAAGTATGAAAGCTGGACAACGTAGAAGGAAAGTAGCAAAGCAATGAGCTGGGCTCCTCTCACTCTTGGAGTCTGCTCCCATTTCATGGGGTTGAGATTGGGCATGAGCTGCCAGCTCCAGAACACCTGTAAATAACACAGGCTATAGCCCCAAAAGATGGAAGCAACTGAGCTGAAAGGAAGGAGATCCTGCAGGGAAGGAAACATTAGATGAGAAGTCCGTTTAACTGAAGGGTATTTGATGAACCAATGTAGAATACTCTTCTCATCCAGAGAGGGACTTCCAGCTGAGTAATTATCCAGCAGGACAGTGTTTTCTAATAAATGCAACCTTGCTAGTGAATGCATTTTTCTGTCACACACACAGAGCCAGTATCATCTGTCCCTCAGAAAGTGGAGACAACTCCCAGAGACTTCACTGACAGCAACCAGAACTCTGGGCACCACACTTCTTCCCTCAGATGCATATAGGTTTGGACTGGAGACAAGATACTGCAGAGACTGTACCACAGCACGCTGACTGGGACTGAGAACTGGGACCAGATACAGAGCTGGCTTGTCCAGCCCTTGTACTTAGGCTTCAAAGAGACAACAGATGTAAGAAAAGAATATTCCTCCCTTCTCCATGACCAGACTGCCAGGAACATGGGTCACTTCTGAGGGCAGGCTGGACACTTGCACTGAAGGTTCCTCTCCTCACTGCTACAGCTGATAGCCCAGCAATCCAAGCAGTGCATTGGCTGGTCTGATAAAAGTTATGTCCCCCACAAGCTTTCTCTCGCCTTTTCTTTTTTTCCCCCTCATATCTCATTTTGATTTTACTAGCTTTTGGTCTCTTGTGCTACAGATCTTAGTGCTCTGTGGTGTTGATGCTCACAGCATGTGGGAGAGACCTGGTTAACCCTATGCACTTCTCTAGCAGCCTTCCTGTGTAACTAAATTTATTCCGCCTGAAGAATGTTCCGCTTTCTTCCAGGACTTCTGAAATACATGGAAAGCCACCATGGAACTCCAGCCTCCTGTTAAATCAAGAACTTTCTGACCTCACTCTGATAAAGCGCATGCTTCAGTCTTGCAAGAGAAAGGAGGGCAATGTGAGCTCTTGATCCACACGAAAGATCTGAAAGGTTTGAGTGCAAAGGGAAAGAATGATTGGCAAAAGATTCTTGTCCTTGAAGAAAACTAAACTCATTAGACATTCAACAGATAGAATCAATAGTGGCCAGGAATAGAAGAGGAAAATACATCTTCTTGAGACATGCAGGGCCTGACAAATTCGATTCAGTTTTGAAGTCAGAAGCTGGTATCTGAATGAGAATTGGATTCTCAAAGAAACTTGAAAGACGTGTCTGGAGAATGGATGCTGCATTACAAAGGCTTAGATGTTATTGTACGATTGCTTCTGAAACTAAGCAGCAGCATGAGGCTGAGTTTCCTGATGCTCAAAGAAGTTGTAAGTATTTGCAGTTTGAACAGCTCTGAGCTCTGTGGTCCTTGGCCTCTGGCTTTGAAGAAATAAAACTTGTTTGTTCTAGCTGGTCTATAACATGAAGAAAAACAAATGATGGCTCCAAGATGAAACACAGTACATGAAACTGATTTTCTCTGTAGGCACAAACTTCTTTTTCTCAGAGTTTGGCCAAGGAGTTCACAGACAGTGCCTGTCAATGCTGGGAGACACTGCCATTGCAGCCTGGGAGTGCAGCCAGCAGACTTGGAAACATCTGCTAGCTGTAGTGACACATGGCCGTGGAGACATCTGAATGGGGGAAGGCAGAGCTCTTGGGGAAGAGAGTTAGCATGAGACGTCAGGTCTGATAAAAGCAGTGCTCCAGCAGAGTACAGATAATTTAATAAAAAATTGAGCTAGAGAAGGCTCACCAGCCCCTGCTGGAAGGTCTGGACAAGAACATGGGGGTTTCCATACACACTAAGAAAACACTTTCAGTTTGGTTACTCACTCACTTCTGTTTGTCAAGTGGCAAGTGCTTGAATTTAAGGTGTCCTGCTACTGTCTGGGAAGAGGCAGGAGCAGTAACAGGTATGAGCACAGTCTAACTGCAGTTTAGGGGCAGCACAAAGACCTGTTATTATGGAGCAGCAAAGTAAGTCATGGCAATATTAAGTAATTCTTATCTAAGGATGCTAAAAGACTTGATTTGCAGTCTTCTATTTTCCTAGGGCGAGTATATGTACCAGGGTTCTTGCTGGGTGAGACAGAAGTGGAGGGCTGAAGCCAGCACCAGAAAATTCTGCCTGATCAGTGGGGCTGTGGAGTTTGTCCTTAAGAAACACAATGGAGGAATAGACTTGGTAGAATCAGAAACACTCAGAGAAATTATATAATGGTTGAAGACAGAAAAAAGCCATAGTCAAACTATGCCATAGCAATAGTTCACTTCTCTGAGATACTCACAACAGCAGAACTGCTCAGAGGAAGGGGAAGACTAATCAGAAGTGTTCACCCTCAGGCTGCCAACATCTGAAGCCAGCTCACAGCTTCTCTGCCAGCAGCCAGCCAGTCTAGGCTGGGAAACCAGAGCTGAGGAGGAATGTGAGGGGCCCAGATGGAGGCTGCTTCTGTCTAGATGAGTGAGAAGGTTTAATTGAACTTATCAGGAGAACCAGGCTCCCCTTGAGTGTGGGCAAAGGTGGGAGAAGACACAAACACACCTAGAACACACTTTTAGTTTCAACAAAACAGAGTGGTAAATGCCAGCCATTGAAGAGGAAAGGATCTGAACACAACCACACTTGAAGAATTCTGAGAAGGGCCTGGGGCTAATGTTTCACAACCAAGACAGCTGAACTTGAGAGAAGATAAGAACAGCCAGCTTAGAAGAAGAAAGCTCGGGTGGAATGCTTGTCTAAGAAAGAAAGATGTGTCACCTCCCAGCGTTGACACTGGGCTTCATCAGTCAGTCTGCAGAGATTTGTCACTGACTTGCTGGATTGGGATGTGGATCAGAGCAGCACTGGCATTTGGATGGAAGATGTTTACAGATTTCTGAGCTGCACAGTGGGCAGCTGACCCACTGAAGCCAACTCGACATACACCACAGCAACAATCCCAGCAGAAGGGTATTCTCAAAGTGTAGGGCATTTCTGGGATCAATTTCCTGGCCTGTTTTGCTCCTTTCTAGAAGTGCCATCCACAGAGATTACAAAACCATAGTATTAAGCATTCCATACAAGCTCAAAACTACGGGCTGAAAGTTTTGTAAACTGAGTGTAACAAATGATGGCAGCATCGCTCTAAGGGCGGGCACCAGACTTCATGCCATCCATACTCACCCTTGCGCTTCAGAGACATCAGAGAACGAAAAAATCCAGCGGCTGTGCTGTTTGTCCCAGGCAGCTTTGGGTCCTCCTCTCCCATTAGCTGGGCCAGCTCTGCCCCAGGCAAATCAATGAGCCTGGTAATGTTGCTGACAACCAGCTCTGTGAACACCTCTGGTTTTTCATGGCGCAGCTTTTCCACAAAGAAGTCAGGATTGAAGATGATCGGCTGGCTGCGGAGGGAGGAGTCATTGCAGATGACAAAATTGCAGATGGCATCACTGAAAAAGGGAAAGAGGGAAAAAAAATAATACAGTAACTCCTCATCACTTTGGTTTTTACAGCCAGCTGGTTTGCCCTGAAGGAGACATCTGCTGACAGGAGCTACCAGCCTACACCAACAGCACTGTCTGACTTTGGTGAGTGTTCAGCACAGCACAGTTACATTTCCCTATGGAGCAAAATAATTTCTGGACTGTTTGTACAACACAGCCTAAGACTAGCTAGCACTCCAGAGCATGATGATGACACAGGCAACACATGGCAACACCCAGTGAAAACTTTCAGCACTCTACATCTCTACTACTTGTTTCACTGTATCTACATCCTACTAGCTCTGGCAGAGATGATATTATATAATACCCAATATATTTTACATTAACTTATTGCTTTAAGTCTGGTTTTATCTCTCTTCCTCCCCAGTGGAAAATTCATTTCCAATGGCCTGAAAGTCTGAAGAACAATCTCAGTCTTTTCATGGCCAGCTTACACTCATCAGTTCCCACTGACATTCTATCATACCTACCTTTCTATCAACAAATAGATAGTTCCCATGTCCTGTGACTTTGTTTTTAAGGTCATAAACATGCAATAACACTGAACCCTCAGTTTTTCTGTGGGTGCTCCCAGGTGACATGCTGCCAACCCTTTGGTTACTGCTCTCTGCCAGCTCCGCATGAGTCTGAAGCAAGTGAGAACTCACTGTCATGAGCCACGCAAGATCAGTCCTTGAGGAACCCCTACTAACTTTTCACCTAGACCACCCCTTTTCAGCTCATCCAGTTCTTACCTCTGTTTCACCTCTTCATGCCCTTTATCTGACCTCTCTGTTCTCTACTGACACATACTTTCTTCATTTCATAGCTTCTTATGTGTCATGGGAAAGGGGATGCACCCGAGACACTGCTCTGCTAAGAGTTATCTAGAACAGGTACATAACCCTACCAGAGCATAGGTACATTTCACCATGTTGAAAATCAAATCAAAGAGTTATCAAAGAGATATCTCATGTTAATCAGCACTCTTAATGCTCATACTTAACTTTTATCCCAATTTCCATCTACCTCTAGGTCTTCCATTACCTCTTCCCACCACTGTTTCAAACATTTTCACGTTTCTGAAGTCAAGCCCAGCTTGCTTCTCCCGCCACTCTTTTACTTAAAGGTGAGGATTAGTGTCATTATTCTTGAGTCATGAACTACTGTCCTGATTTCATACTCAGCTATGAAGTGATAGCCTGGCTTTGGGAATAGGTGTGCCAGTTCTTCCAGGGCTCTGGGAAGAGGATGCCTACCCACTCAGCTTCCACATACTGCCTGTGTTCACCCTGTGACATTCCCCAATTCTTTAAGCATTCTTTAGCTCTTATATAATACTTTCCACTCTTTCTACATCCATCCTCAGCTGGGAGTTCTCGCTGGACACCATTTTCCAAGAGCATCTGCCAAGTGCACAGTTAATAGGGATGCTGTGCTTATGTACCAGGGATCACATCAGTCCCTTAGATGCAGTGTGGCACCTGGGGGATCGCAAGTGCTCTGCTGAACACCCCTGAGCCCATAAAGGCTTTCCCTTCAAAACAGGCTTTTCTACAGAAGGCTGGAGCACCTTGATCTTCCTCTCCTCACTACGGAAGGCTAGAGGCCGTACCACTGTGTTCAGACCATGCTGGGCATCCCTGCTCACCACAGCTGCCACAGAAAGCGTTTGCAGCCCATTGAACCTCACATCCATTAGCTCAAGCAACAGAACCCTTCACTACTAATTCAGAGACCTCAGCAACTTCCTGTTCTGATGTAAACTGACAGTAGCTCACGACAGGTCAACATCAAAGCACATACTGGCAAGTCACCTGAACTCCAGCCCAGCTCTGCACATTATCTGTGAACCCAACAGTTATCTGAGCTACTGCTGTACGTTTTTGACCTGAAAGACTATCTCAAGGATTTCCAGGATGCGTGATCAGAATAAGAGAACAGAAGCTGGGACTCGGGCTCCACAAGAAGAAAGATACTTGCTGAAACAAGAGGAAAGGAGGCTCTCAGCAACTCTTGCATCGTGAGAATCCATACCAAACTCCCCCCTCCCCTTCCCACTGCTCTCCACGGATGCCAAAGACGCCTTCAAGAGGATGGAGAGGAAGAAGGTCTGCAAGGCAGACTGCAAGGCAATCTGCCAGGTCATCTAAAATTTTAGAAAGCTCTTAAAGGCTCCCAACTGCCTGGCTCAGTGGCCTAGCAAGCAGACTGCCGACTCCAAATGGGGGCCATATTTTGCTGAGCACCTCCCAGCCTGCTTTTCAGCAGTTTGTTATCTGCAATAAATCAAGACCAAAATGCAACAATTCGGTATCAGCTGCCAAAAAGCAACTGCCAATTGATCTGATCATATTCACATTTCATTGCATAGAGCTACAATGCACAAACAAGTGCCAGCTCTGCCCATAATGTGGAGCAAGCCCTTTGCCTGAAACCCATGACAACTCATTCTGTGGCAATACAGATCCTGAGAAGGGTTAATAGCAAGTGTATAGGCCCAGTGACCCTGCCTGCAATGATCCGTGCACTGTTATTCACTCACTAGCAGTTTTGTTTCCCCACAGAGAAGATATGCAAATATTTTGCAGCAGTTACATCAAGCATCACAGATTATCTCTTCCCTCTGACAATTAGATATCTAGATTCACAGAAAGAAAATTAAACAATTTTGCCAACTAGCACTGACTGACACGACTTCTCTGCACAGCCTGTGTTATAAGTTGCACAAAGTCTAACAACATTTAATGCAAAAATAAATAGAAAAAAGTAAATTTCTTACATGAGTGCTGAGAGCTTTTGAAGAGGCATTAGGAAGCAGAGACAGGGAAAAGAACTTGCTCCTTGTTTCCAGCAACAAAAGAAACCTGCCTGTCCCAGCACAGCCTATGCAAATTCCACGCATGCTACGAGACACAAGGGCGCATTATTGGGTCTGAAAGGCCCCCTTGGCACACACTGGGCATCAGCCTTCACACAGGGACAAAACAGAAAAGAAAAGCTGGACAAATTGATTCATGTCTCTTGCCAAAGACTGCGTAGCTGGAGTTTAACTGCAAATAATTCCTACATAGAAACCAGGGTTTTGAATTAGGACCAGCGTGGTATTAAGTGCTTTCCACCTGTATCCAAGAGGAATCCACAAAATAGTTCCAAGTCTACCCTGTGTTTACCATGAGTAAAGCCATGCAAACACATTCCCAACAGCATCCAAGCACAACCGATGTTACGGCACTGGCAGGACAACAGCCAAGTCCCTTAACTGCACAACCCCGTGCCCAAAAACCTTGGTAGAAACACTCTGCGCCTGCCCTTCACACTTTCAGATCCTTTCAAAGACATAGCACGTAATCAGCCCCTCAGGGCTGGAAACAGCACCTGGCCATTGCTCTTTGCTACCATTGCTGTGCCACCGTGTGTTGTTCATCCAATTCAGGATTCCCGTTCCATGTTTCTCTGGATTCCCATCCAGTTTCCCTGCCTGCTGCAGCTGGGACCAGCCTTGTATACACTTATTGTGATATAGCACTTCAATGAGCTACTTAATTTTGAAAGGTCACTTTATTAGCAGCTCTTCCTTGCACAGAAAATTTGCCTTTGTATCATTATTGCTAATCAAAATGGAAATGTGAAGCAAACCCCATTTCTGAGCAAAGATAAAGCCCCCACTGGCTTTACACACAATAACCCTGCCAATCCTCACTGCTGCACACACCATAACCTTCAGAAAGAGCCATGTGCCCCATCTGCTGTTTTCCTGTTAAAAAAGAGAGATGGATGTACTCTACCTACACTCACAGTTTATATAACAGCAGCAAAGGGGAGACAAACATGTATTCATGGAGTTTATTGCCTTTTTTTTTTGTCTTGCTTGCAATTACAGAGTTATATTTTCTATATGCTGTGATCTCAGATTGCTTTACGACACGTCAAAAGACAATAAAATAAAGGAATAAATAGCTTCCTCTCCAGTCTCATGAACATAATCAAATCCCAATGAATAATAAAACCTCGTTCTACTAGGGTTGTGATTAAGACAGCAGATTAAAAAAAATGGGTCCTATATTGTGCTGAGATTCTTGCCATTCTAGTATCCTTCAGAGGCGAAGCCTGTGATCCCGGCCAAGTCACAAAGAAAGCTGTCTGTCACACACAACGTTTTTGCTTCAGGCATGACAGCCCCATCATTTCATGGGGAGTGGATGGTGCAGGAGGTCAAAATCATGATGGATCAATTAATCCCTAAGGTAACTAGATCCAGGCCAGGGAAATGCCGTGGAAACCAGGACAAAAATGAGACTTTAACTGCCAAAATCTGGTGATCAAACCTGTGGTGCAAGAGCTGTGCAAGCAGGCAGATTAGCTCACATGGCAACAAGCTTGCATTTGGATAGGTGAGATGGAGCTGGTTTAGTGGCTTTCACAGATTTTGTATTGTTTTAAGTCCACACATGTGACAGAAGAAAGGTTCAAGAAACACGAAATAGAGCATAAGGAGAACAGAAGGCAAGAAAGAAAGTAAAGGAAGAGTTATCTTTGGGGCAAGGCATCAGCTGTGTTTGTCTAGCCGGGAAAGTGGATACACTGAAAGCTAAAGATTTCAGAGGAGCCTGATGTGCCTAATTCAGTGGGCAAAATCCATCTCCAGTGCCATTTTGCACACTCTGTATGTCATCACTAAGGCCCTAATGCTTCAGACACACCACAGTAGACAAGTTTTACCATATAGGAGTAAAAGGATTAAAGAGCTTTGGAAAGTAAGGCAAGATAATAGAACAAAAATCTCCCTCTATAATAACAAAATCTTTAGATTATAAGAAAGAGACAGGCTGCTACCAAATATTAAGAGCAGGGTGATAAGCAGGCAGTGCTGAAGAACACAAAACATGAACAATTCTCTGCCTGGCTAAGCACAAAGGGACATGGGACAGATGCGAACAGGCTCGGATTTCCCCAGGGAGGGAGAAGTAGCATTGTTTCCTACATTGTGCCAGAGTAAGGAATCAATTAATGAGGATGTCTGAAGACAGTATTTTCAGAGCCAGATAGGAGCCATCCCAGATTTTGCAAAGAGATGAAAGAACCATAGTGGAATTATATGGAATCATTTTAAGTACAAAAGGACTAGACGACAAATTATTTCCTAGATTAAAAAAGAATAAAAAAATAAAAGTAGTCTAATGGGAATGGGCTGCAGAGACATTAGAAGTGACTTCACAGTTAAACTTGCTTTGAGGGCTGTACTTCAGACTGACATTCTTGCAAGATGGTGTAACAAAGATCACATTCAGGCCTCAGACTTGGCACCCTAACTCTTCATAGGATGACTGATTTGCCTCTGAAAAATATCAAGAAAAACACGCAGTAATTTTTGCCCAGGGTTATACTCATAAGGTCTTCAGGGGCCAAGTCTTTTTGTGATGAGTACACAGTGCACAGCACAGTGGGTGCCAATCCCTGCCTACTGTCTCTAGCCTCGACACAAGTAAGCCTTATGAGATAACACTGCCTTTTTAATTTTTGCTTTTCTTTCTTCACATTTAAATAGCTTACACAGAGTGATTCAGCCTTTTGGCTATGAGAACCAGATAATAATATACAATTTAAACAGCAAGGAGCTGGCTAAGAAAGCTGCTGTTATGTGATGGTAGCCTGTGCTCAACAACCTGGAACTAATGCAACTCCTGGCCACCTTTTGGAAATCAGGTATATTGGTTATCCATGTCACTGCTATCATCTATGAATGCAAATTCTGTGTCAGTAAAGGACTCAGAGTAGATCTTGGCAACATTGGCTACACATCTGTGATGAGAATCTGGAGAAGATGGACCTATCTGAAAAGATAAAAGGGTTGGGAGGGGTGGGGGTCTGTGCTTTGGAAGAAAATGAAAATGCAATATATTACCAGCGTCAAAGAAAACAGCAGTAGCAAGACAGCTTGATATATGTGAAACATCAAGAAATTTGCATTTCAGCATGAAATTTCTCGAGTTTGACCTGAGCGAATTCTTTGTGATATTTTTAATAATAGCCACTGGAATATTTTAAAGTCAATCAAGCAGTACTTCAATCAGCCATCAAAACATCAGAGCATCCAGATGCCTTCTAGTGCTAGGAGGGAAAGAACCAAGGGGTGCCTTAGAGAGGAACTGCATGTTCACTGCGTTGCTCCTCATCAAGTCTCCTTCCCAGTGCCACCACCACAGGTCTGGATGCTGCCACACTCTGTGATGGCTCAGCTGACTACCTATGACCTGTAAAAACGCAGAAAGGCAGCTACCACCAGAAATCCAGCAATTTTACCTTAAAGATCTGCAAGCTCTGCCTTAACATCAGACTAACAGTCGAACAGCGTTAAATAGGAATGCTGCTCTGATTCTCATGACTGTCAATGCACTTGTGTATCTATTTTAATATAAACTCCTACTGGGAGCAGCAATAGAAGAGCCTTAGATCCAATCCTGATTTCACTAAAACCAGCACCAAACCAGAATCTTTTTAGATGGCAGCAGCTGCCTCTTCTCGTTACTGATCTGCTCACTTTTATCACTGTGGCACTGGGAACCTCGGTCACAGCTGGGGACTCCGCTGTGCTCCGTGCTGTACAAACACAACAAAGGCAATACCCTGTCTATAGAGGGCTGATAGCTAAATCTGAAATGAATGCTGGAGAGACAGAAAAGAGAAGGAATCCCAAGAGGAGAGGCAGCACTATCAGTCAGCATGACTGATATAACTGAACTCTGCCAGCTTTTCTGTAGACACTATTAAAAAGGAGGGCGAGGAAGGACAGGAAAAATAATCAGGTCACACTGCAGACATTTAGAAGAAATCCAGCTTCTGTGCAAGGGATGGCATGGGACTGAGCACAAAGGAGCTGGTTTGAATGCTATCAGGCAGGGACGGCTGGGACATGGGGCTGAGGAGGCAAGAGCTGAGCTCCACACACTGGCTGGGAGCCGCTGGTGAGGCAGAGACAAGCCAGCAGTGCCACAGGGCACTGTGTGGCACATCCAGACCCTCCCTGCAGGGTGGGATGCAGCCCAAGAAAGCCTCACAGTCATTTCCCACCAAATGTGTAGGCTGTACCCCCAGTGTGCCAGTGGGTACTTTCCAGTTGCCAATAATGATAGCATTCCCTTGCTCTTCGCATTTTAAAATGTCTTTATCCTCTTTACTTCCCCATGTTGAGTGTACTGGAAGTCAATAAGAGGCATGGCCCAGTCCTACCTATACCTCCTTGGCCTCTAGCACTCCAAAATTGCTGCATGCACCTCTGATTGTCACCCTTACTCTTGAAGGTAAGAGCCCTAGAGCATCCTTCAGAGGCAGGATGAAATGGAGTTCAGAGACCACCAAAGATACACCATCTAGATGCTTCTCAGTCCAGTAGCTCCAAGCTAGTGTCCAGGTCAGAGCAGAACAGTCTATAGACAGCAACCCATAACAATCACGTTTACTTCTGACATGAAAAATCAAGCAATTACACAAAAACAACACAGCAAAGTTGACAAGCTATTGTAGCAACCAGTCTGGGAACTCAGAGCAACCCAGCAAGGCAGGACAGATGTTTTCCTCCAGCCCTCCCACAGAATGATACCCAAAATTGGTAGCACCAGCTGGTGCCCAGAACACATATAGGAATCCCATCCCACTATCAGTTAGTAGACTGGTGCTTGAGCAAAGCACCACAATTTGAGTACAGTGTGCTGCAGCACTCACAGATTTGCTTGACTGCAGTTGCTTTTTCTGGTCTGAGAGGATACTGACACCTGGGTCAGGATCCACAGCTGGCTCCCCACAGTACTGTTGGTGAGGTTTTGTAGTCACAGCCTAGCAAATACAGAGGACAAAGGTACCCAGGAATCACAGCTCTTGGTTTTGTTCATTCTGTAATTCCACAACGCTCCAGAGGTGCAGTAAACAAGCTGCATCCTTGCATCTGTGTTTTGTATCACAGTGGTGTTTGCAAAGGATGACAGCACATCAAATCCCTCCTCATCAGCAATCCTCTGCAGACACCACTGAGTATGTCAGAGGCCACATCCCTTGTTCCAGATGTGTAAACTCTTACAAGCTGGAATTGTGATGAGGAACACCTGGATGCATGCCAGCATTTAAATAAGCTGGTGACATCTGGTCAGGGCTGCTGAGGCACACAGATAAACAGGCTGGGCCCACCACAGAGCAGCACAGCATGCGGTACCAGAGAGACAGAGATGCACAAAGCAGCCCAATTAACTCACCAAACTGAGCAGTGTGGGGACCTAGGGCTTTTGAAGGGGATCTGGGCAGGCTAGGATGTCAAAAACTGGAATATTGTACACAGATACCAGAATTCATATGACAATAAGCTATAGTGTCACTTTATGCAACTCTGGTGAGATGCAGCTTCTCTTCCCATCCTGCCTGACAGTTCATCTCTGTCTGGATCAACTCACTGCAGAGCCCAGGGAACTGTGATATATTTATACACTGCTCCAGGGGCCACTCAAGAGAACGCAGAGTGGCATGTGTGTGAGGAGAGTTCCAGGAACCCCTGAGAGCTTGTGAGGATGTTCCCTAAAAGGATTCCCGCTCTCCAAGGCACAGAGAGCCACAGCATGCTTGTCCCCTGCTATATGACAGCTTGCAAGCCGGGCTATAGGAATGCCCATATGGAAGTCCCAAACCATAAAGCTATGTTTCAACCTTGAGTATGAGCTCCAGAAAAACAAAAAGGAAAACTAATGCCATTTCCCCTGAGAAATTCCTGCCTCTGAAAATCAGAGCTGCCACATTACCGTTCAAGAAGAAAGGATGTTTTGGCTGGACTCCAAATTATTAGAGCTTTATAGGCCAAAAGCAAACACATTAAAAGTTCTTGTAAGCCAGCTGGCAGGCAATTATTAAGCAGCTTATCACATTCCCTGCTATCTACAGTTTCTGAAAATAAAATTTATGAGGAAACTCTAGATAGCTTAATTGCAATTACCTAGTGTAGAGGTGAGAAAGGCCAGGAGTCAAGGAATGAGGGTTTTGCACTTTGGAGCAAAGGGTCCAATGCTCTTGTCAGATACCACAGTAAGTGTAATGCATTACCAGGATGAGAGGCCAGGGACACACACAACAGACCTGTGAAGCTCTGAAAAACATCAGCCAAATTTATCCCACCAACCAGTCACATTTCTTCCCATTTCTCTGCCCATGCTGACTCCAAGACCCCTGTGACTTGGGAACATGGTGTCAGCCCCTAGGATCACAGGGCAGGTTTGGTAACAGCTTGCACAGCAGCAGCACAGCAGAGCTGTGCCTGCACCCAGCAGAGGCTGCTCTTGCCTCCAGCTAAAGGGCAAGTGAAAATGAGATCCTACAGAAAGAACTAGGTCCAAAACAACTGCAAAATATAAGGCCTCAGCTGTAACCAGGAGCCCAAGCCAACATACAGACAGTATTTCCAAGGGACAGTATTTCCAAGACGGACTTGACTTCAGTGCAACCATTTGATATTAGCCAACATTTCCACACTGCCCCATCTCCTTCCCATCTGTTCATGCCACTTACTAAACCAACACACGCTGAGGACTTTTGACCTTTAGGACAAGGCATTTGATTTCCCAGCAGTGTCCAGCACTCAGCGCTTCAGTTTCAGACGGAACTGAGTGCCCAGGCACCTTTAAAGGAGTGATAAGGAAGCTCTGTGACATTTTCACAGGCATGTAAATGTGCACACAGCAGCAAGGCAACGACCAGGCTGGCAAGGAGACCCAGACGCTGCTTTGGGCTATGTGGGAAGCAATGCTCCCCCTTCATGCAAACAGACAATAAACTGAAGTGTAGCAGAACAAGGATCCTGTTGTCAAAGCCCATTCCACCCTGGATGGGAACAGGACAGGGTGTTACATGCAAACATACAAAAATATTGCAAATAAAACACGGCCTTGAGTTCGGTTCAGATGTGTACCTCACAGGACTTGAACTGAGTAGGGGGTCAAACTCAAGTCTAGTTCTCAAAAATTCTCATGAGGGCTGTGGAAAAGGGAATGTTTGAATAAGATTGTCCCCAGCTCCCAGGCTATCTTCAGAGAAAAGTAGCCATGTGTTCAGACTTGGCTTTAACTCTGAAATCAACCATTTTTTCTGCCTGACCCTCAGCAAGTCACTTTGATTTTTTGCCATTAAGTCATGTTTATAGTGAACATTTTCCCATTGCCAGTAAAACACAGATGGCAACTGTGTCTCTTTCATAACCTGTTTACAATGTGAGCTCTTGCTGTCCAGTTGTGCAGTGCCACTCTATCAAGCTGCTTTAGCAAGATGCCTTATGGCTTTTTCCCTTCCGCTCATCCCACCCCTGCCATATCAAATGGCCGACACGAGTGCCTGGCAAAAAAGCGTTTAGGCACTGCTTGAGTCGGACATTAAATGCATTCATTAAACAGACAGATGTTTCTCTTTAGAAATTGAGCACTCTGGCACACTGCAATCTTCACTCTCAGTTATGAAGAACCAGGCAGAGGTTAGAGAGACCCACACAAATCATCTTTTGTCATGTTCAGTAACATTTGGTATGGAGTTTAGGACAACCAGCTTTTAATTCCAGTCTTTAAGTCAGCATGCTGTAATACCACATACGCAGCATGCAAGCTTTACTAGCTAACTTGCCCTTCTCTCCAGATGAGAGGAAATAGGGGCAAAAGCATGAAAAAAGCAAGCTTTGTGGTCTGTGTGGCGATAGACCAGCAAAGCAAGAGATCGATTTTCTAGCGCTACCTGTGGGTAACAGGCAGTGCTGGAGGAAAACTTGTACTTCAGGCTTTGCATTAACATAATCACTTGCGGAGGGGTGGGGGATAAAGAGCAGGGGAATAGCTCCTAAGGACAACTGCCAACAGAAAAAAATAAATTTAGTCATTTAGGCTGATCCAGGCCATGTTAAAAATGCTTTATCCAAAAGAGCATTTTAAGTATCAGCTGCACTAAGCATACTCATCCCTTTACCAGGTCCAGCATTTTAGGCACTCCCTGCCCAAACACCCCGCAATGAGCACCATCTCTTCATCCCTCCTTCCAGGGCAATGCTCTGCCCCAACCCAGGCACCACAGCAGTGCCCCCAGATAAGCAGAGCAAGTGCCATCGGGATGGGTCCCAGTCAGCAGAGAACAGGATGGCACCAGCTGTGAATCTGGCTCAGCCCTCAACTATATTTATTTATCCACAAGAATTACCATTCAAAGGATACTCAGTTTGCAGCTACACATACGGGGGGGGAAAAAAAGAGAGGGAAAAAAAAGATACTGCAGCCTTTTAACAGTCAGCCGACAACACTGCTCTAGTGAGGTGCTCATGCAGCCCTTGCCATTTTAATGCAGCAGTAACAGAATGGTTATGCATACAGAAGTGTGTGCTAAAGGTGAATTACGTGAAGCTGACACCGCTTGTGTGTTTGGAAAGCCAGAATAACGCGCGCAGAGCGGACAAAGCGAAGGAGAAGGAGGGCTGGATGCGAAGCAAGTCTATATAGTGCCATCACCCTACCAAAGCCCGCAACTGCCAAGCGCTCGGCGCCGGCTCTGAGGCTGCAGGAGGAGCGAGGCAGCCCAGGCGCAGCCCGGCGGGGCCCCCGCAGCAGCGGGGCCGGGTAGAGCTGCACGGCGCCTCGTCACCCCTCCCGGAACACCCCCTGCCCGGGCGGGAGGCTGGAGCGGGATCTCTCCCCTTGCAGAGGCGCGGGCGGCGCTTCCCCGCAATGCAGCAACGGGATGCTGCGGGGAGCGCTCTCCCGCTGCCCAGCCCGCGGGGACACGGGCCCCGCGGGGATACGAGGTCCTACCGTGACCCCCGCGGGACTGCGCGGTGACTCGGCCGAGCTCCAGAGCCGCCGGAACACTGAGCCGGACAGCTCCGTTAAGGTGCTGGGGCACAGGCGCGGGCAGCGCGGCAGCGGGAACAGCGACGGCGCTGCTTGCACGGGTAGCGCCGCAATGGGCGGGCCGAGGCGCACAGGCCGGCGCCTGCCCACCGGCTGGTGCCAGGTGCCCGACCAGGACCACGGCGAGGAGGGGCCGAGGATAACACGCCGCCAGCCCAGGACGGGGCGAGGGGGTGCCCGGGATCCTGCTCCTACCTGCCACGGCCGGACGCCGGTGCTCCCGCCGCCATCTCATACCTGCCGCTCCGCCTGCCCATTGGCCCGCCGCACCACCCCCTCGGCCCCGCCCCGCCGCGCTGCGCGACGCCATTGGCTGCGGCCAGCACCGCCCCGCCGCTATTGGCCGGTTCGAACGGGCACCGGCCGATCCGCGCGCACGAGGGGGCGGGCGTGCGGGAACGGCCACTCGTGCGGCGCGCGGCGCGCTGGGAGTTGTAGGCCGGCGGCGCAGGCCTTGGGCGCTGCCCGCCGCGGTGCTGAGCACCCCCGCACCCCGAGCCTCGGCCCGCAGCTGCAGAGCGGCACCCGCAGCCATTTCATGGCAAGGAAACGCACACGGGGACTGATACACCCCGAGCCTGCAGAGGCCACACCAAATGCTCCAAGAAGCACGAGTTGCACCATAAACTGCAACTCCTATCTCGGCTTGAGTATTTATCATTGCTCAACCTCAAGGACAAATTAGAGAACATAGACACCGGTAGAGCAGTTTTATTCCTTTTTTCCCCTTTGTGGGTGAAAGCACCTGGCGTGCCCACAGTAAGGGTCCCTGTGGCCCTGCACACTTGCTGCATCTGCAGTGCTCAGGTAGCAACTGCAGAAAGACAGACAATTTAGAAACAATTGAAACTCTAGATCAGAGTGCTGAGGGGACTAGGAATTAACGTAATATTTTTTTAATTGACTAGATTTCAGCTGGCGTGGTCCCTTGGCATTTTGAACCTCCACACTTAATTATCTTGCTGCCAATCATTTCAGCTTAAACACCAAAGCTCCTCGTATACTGCTGGCCCCTGGAGGGTTTTCCCATCCCTGCACCATGTATGGGAGGAATCCCAACTCTGAACTGGGGAACCCTGAAAGGTGCTGCAGTGTGCTTGGAGGATGGTGGTCCATCTGGATGTTGGGTGGGCACAGCCCCATAGGGCACACCTGTCCCTGATTTTAAGCTTTAAGAATCAGGGTAGGCATTTGCAACTGTCCCAGCCCAGCCAGGGGCCACCCAGCCAGCACTGGGGGCAACCTGTTAGTCCTGCCAGCCTCTCCGCAAGCTGGTAGCTGCAAGGGTTAGGAACCCTTTGTGACAATGGCATATGTAAGTGTAACTCAACACTGGCATTTGTGGGAAGAAGTTGCATGGGTGAACAAATAGCCTTCAAGCCACCTCCCAGCTTGAGCAGCAAAAGCCAAGCATCTCTCCAGGACCCCAACTTGTGCTTCTCCATTGGTAACTGCAAAATATTTGTGGCAGGTAGCTGGAGGAGGCAGGATCCAAATCACCCCTCACCCTGCCCCATATCAGAGAGCTGTGGTAAGGCTCCTGCGGGCCCCCACAATGCAGCTCTGCTCCCTGCTAGGGACAGCTGCTGGTGGGGAGCAGGTTTGACTTGCAGCCAACCTCCTCAGGCAGGATGACATCTCCTCGCCACGGGTTTCCATTGCATTACATGATTAATTAGCTGATTAACAAGATGTTGCTGCAGTAGAATCTGTTCTCTGGACACCGGCTCAAGTGAACACCATCCTCTGTGCTAATACTCTTCTGTTCCATGCAGGCATGCACTAATTTAAGCAGCAACATGCAAATGAAGAATACAGTGAGTAAGCTGGAGCTCCTAAATAAAGTAGCTACAGCTACAGGCCCTGTCGCCAAGGAGAGAAGGGAAAGCACAAAGACAGCTCCGCTGCGCCTAGAGCCACAGGTTACAGGTGTTGGTGTCTCAGAAGGTGACTGGTGCCTGTCTCCCCCTGTCCTGCTCTCAGGGGAGGGGAGGGCATCAGGCCCAGGCTGCAGGCAGCAGAGGAAGATGAGTGTAGCTCCTGGTCACAAGGTGCTGCTGGAGAAGCCTGTCCCATAGGCCAGGCTGTCAGCTCCCTTCTGGCAGGATGAGCAGCAGCACCTCAACATGGTCCTGGGGCTCAAGGGTCCCAGTGAGAGCCCTGGGTGGGAAAGCACAAATGGAACAGCATTCCTGACAAGGCAGGACCAGTATCAGTACAAGAGCTCCTCCTCCATCGCAGGCTTTTAAAAGGATCTTGAAAAAAAAAAAAAACCCAAGCACATAAGAAAGCCACAAAACTGGATTTGCAGCCTCCAGAAAGAAGCCTGCAGTAAGAGGCTGAACAAGCACAATCCCTTTAGCTTATTAGAGAACTGAGAAGCATTGCAATTCCAGCATGTAAGCTGCCACAATAGGAAATTACAAAGGGCTGAAGGCTTTTTAACATGGAAGAGGAAGGGAAAGCCATCTACATTCACCAACACATGTTCTTTGCAGTGCAAGCAATGGGACCTGTATCCAGTACCCTCAGCTCCGCTCTCTTCAGCACGCTTCAGCCAAGCACCATCTTTTGGGCTCAGCGTAGAAGTAGTTGGGCAAAACCAGATGCTCAGGCCAATGTGACAGGGCTGAGCAGCTAAAAAGGTCCAGTATTACTTGTGCTGCACAGGTCTAGCTGGCAGGAAGTGGTCAGAGCAAAGAACTTTCCTCAGCTCTCAAAGGTAAGAGAAAGGGCAAGGCACAGAGGATTGCTGGAGCAGTTTTCCAGCCAGTTTGAAGAAATTTGCAGTGAACTGTTCCTGCCCCACCATCAGGCATGGCTGATATGGGAAAAGTGTCCAGTGGCCAAATGGCAGATACTTCACACATGGCAGAGATTCCCTGGCCACGGTTTTGGGCAGAAGAGCCTGCCAAGGAGGAGTTTGTTAAAGAAAGCTGGTTGTAAGGACTTCATCCTCTGTGGCTTTGTTCTATGGCAAGTCCACGCCTCAGCCCTACTGCACGTGTGCCCCCCTGCTCTGTGCCACAGTGCTGCTCCCAGCAGCCTCCAGGCAAGCCCAGTGTGGGACAGAGAGCTCTGGCTCCCAGTCCAGGCTGATGCTGGCCTGAGCCCCGTGCTATGCAGCCTTGCAGGAAGCAGCCCTGCAGCAACAGAAGGACCTGCTGCACATGGACAGGAGGCAGAGCACAGTTATGCAAGCTCTGAAGGGAAGGAGAGGAGGAATCTGGGCTGGGTAAGAACAGAGGGTATTTATCAATATAGAGAATTCTTTACATATTACTTGCTCTCTCACACACATACCCATGCCTGTACCAGGCAACCCAGCATCTTTCTCCAGAGACAGAAGGGCCATCAGTCCATAATACATCCAAGTGGCTTCCCAGGGAGTCTCAAACAAATGGAGGTCACCTTCAAGAGGACCCCCAGCTCTTCCACTCACAGGATGCTGTGTCCTTAGGTAGGAGTAGGTCAAGCACCTGAGTCTCCTCAGGAGCGCTGGGACTTTAGACGGTTCCTGTGGCCAGCCTTGGCCCCACGCTGGGCTCCCTTCATCAGGCCTTTGAACTGGCCCTGCATTTTTGCCCGCTTCCTGGAGGGAGCAAGGAGCAGAAGCTGGGTTGGTGCAGGCACTGAGCACAGCTAGCACACGGGGATGCTGCTCCAGACTCCGCAAGGAGTGGCACAGCAGATGACAGGGAGCTCCCAAACCCACCAAGAAACCCTAACGAAAAGCAGGATCAAACCTGTTCCCACCCCTGTGCCCTTCCTGGTTAGCCTCACCTTCTGTTGAGTTTAGCTCTGTTCAGGGGGATGTAGGCATAGGGGTCGAGTTGGCCCTTCTTCTTCACGTCGCCTTTACCTTTCTGTGGGAGACAACGACATGGGAGAAGATGCAGCACCAGGGAAGAAGCGTGCATCCCATTCTAATGCAACCCTGCCACCCTGCTATCCCAAAGACTGTATTGCAGTGGGGTGCCAGCTGAGCACACTGCCCTGGGAACTGATTTCCCACCAAGACGACGCTACAGACGCCTGCTTTGAACAGTGAGCAGGAACTGTCCATGGCAAGGATAGGATAGGAACTTTGAAATGCGCTGGCAGTGTTCAGAGATACTGAGTGTTTAGCAGCTCCTCTTGGAGCAAAGATCCCCTCCAACCTTGGTGCTACTGGACCAGACTCCCAACACAAACGGTGTTTCCTGCCCCACCAAAGTCCAAGCGTCCCCCCCACCCAAACCCTGCAACCCCATGGATACCTCACCTTGGATCTGTACTCTGCACCAAAGGCTGGCTCCTTGTTCAGCTGTCTATGGATCCCAGAGCCTCCAGCTGGAAAAGAGAATGTGTGTAGGAAGGGGGTCTTAGGGCTCCCCCTGCCTAATTCTAGGCTGTGGAAGCTGTTCCTGTTTTTGTCTCCAGCTCTTGGGTGCCAGGAGAGAAGAGGGGTGGCCATTTCCCCCAAGCAAAATCTCTGGAGAGATGTGCAGAGAACTGCCTGAAATTAATGAAGGTAAATGCACCAGGCACCAGTTCAGACTGGGGGTCAACCTGCTGGAAATTAGCTCTGCAGAGAAGGATTTTGGGATCCTGGGGGACAACAAGCTGTTCATGAGCCAGCAGTGCCCTCATGGCCAAGAAGGCCAGTGGTGTCCTGGGGTGCATTAAGGAAGACCACTGCCAGCCGGTAAAAGGGATCCTGCCCCTCTAACTCAGCCCTAGTGAGGACGCACCTGGAATGTTGTGTCCAGTTCTGGGCTCCTCAGTACAAGAGAGACATGGAGCTCATGGAGCTGATCCAGTGAATGATTAAGGGACTGGAGCATCTCTCTTATGAGGAAAGGCTGAGAGCTGGGCCTGTTCAGCCTGGAAAAGAGGCACCTAAAGGGACCTCATCAATGTCTGTAAGTATCTGAAGGGAGGGTATCAAGAAGATGGAGTCAGGCTCTGCTTGGTGCTGCTGGGCAATAGGACAAGAGGCAATGGCAGAAACTGACGCACAGGAAGTTGCACCTGAATATGAGAACTTCTTTGCTGTCTGGGTGACTGTGTACTGGAACAGACTGCCTAGAGAGGCATTCTGGAGTCTCCCACAATGGAGATACTCAGGACCTACCTGCATGTAATTGTGTGCCATGCTCTGAGATGACACTGTTTGAGCAGGGAGGCTGGACCAGATGACACACTATGATCCCTTCCAGTCTTACCCAGTCTGTAATCCTGTGACCTTTGCTCCAGCTGCCCTGAAGCAGCACAGCGAGATGGGTACTGGCCCTCTGGGGAGACCCAGACTGGGCATAGGCAGAGGACTTACCTCTATACTGAGAATAGGTTCCAGCCTCAGCTTCCTCATCATCTGGCTCCTCTCTGAACCGACGCTTCTGACTTTTCTTCTGTAGAAAAAGGCAGCAGGAACCCTGCAGCTGGCTTGTCCTTACAGTTCTGCCCTCCCATCAACCCCCAACCTCCCGCTTCCTCCCATGGGCACCCAGAGACCTTCCAGACAGCACATCCCTATCCCAGACAACTTCCTGCACCCCTCCAGGCAGCTGGCACTTGCCCGGTGTCCCAAGGCCTCTTGGGCAGAGCTGCAGCTGCCATGGCACAGGCAGTGGTTTGGCAAGGATGAGTTCCCCCAGCAGCTCCTCAGGACCACGAGCCCCATACTCACACTGCGGAGACCCACATCTTGCAGCACATCTGCCATCTCCTCATCTGCTCCTATGGTACAGGACAAGGTCAGTGCATGATGAGGGCATGGGAGAGCCCTGGTACTGTGCTAGCCCCTGGAGGGGGCTGCAGTAGCAGGGTGCCCCTGCTGAACCAGCACCCTCCTGATGATGTAGGTGACTGCTTTCCCTGGGCAACGGCCCAGAAGAGAGCCACTGGGTGTGACACAAGGCCATGCCAATTCCTGCCACTTCCACCCACATGCCCCCAAGATCCCACGTTCAGGTGGCAGGATGAAAACCATTCAGAGACCCAGAGCAAGTCTAGAGTGGCCCGTCAGCCCAGGCAGTACCTTTGGCTTCATCATCATCCACCTCCTCTTCCTCGTCATGGATGATCAGGCGTCCATCCTCAGACATCTGGAAATCATGGCTCACTCCTCTGGACCGCTTGGGGCCTGGCTTGGTGGCTGCTCACAGAGAAATGGGTCAGGGCCTGGAGAAGGATCCACTTCTGGGGGCAGCTGTACCCCCAGGGCCCCTGTGCATTGCAGCAGCCCCTGCCCCATCTGTCCCACCCCAGCCCCATCTGAAGCTCCACTCCTTACCCAGCACCCGCTGGGACACATTGGGGTCCAGGAAGTTGAGGGGCTCATCATCTTCCCCTTCCTTCAGCCATGCCTGGCCCTTCTGCCGTGCTTGCTTCCTCCACTCTTTGCTCCGTTGCCGTTCCTCCTCTTCCTCCTCCTCATCCTCTGAGTCAGCAAGGATCTCCTCCATACTGGTCAAAAGGTGGAAAGGATGATGGAAAATGGACTAAGCCCAGGGGTGAAGCCTGCCCCACAATGCACAGCAGCCCTGGAGATACCTCCAGCATCTCTAGAAGCACCAGCTGAGCAGATCCAGTGCCAAGCCCCCTGTGGGGGCCGCTCCTTCACCCCAAGCCCATCTTCACCTGTCTCCTCTGGGCTGTGGTGGTGGTGCCTCCTCCTCATCCATATCCGCAGCTGCCTTCTTCAGGGCACGCTGCTTGCGGCTCCGGGATTCCGCCTTGCGGATGTTCACCAGCACCTTATGGTACTCGGCTGGCAGCAGCCCCTTCACCAGCTCAAAGCTGAGGAAACACACAGAGAGCAGTCAGCAGCCCCCTTCTCCCGCACTGCTTCCCAGAGAGCTCCCTCGCCACCCCAGGAGACCCTGGCTTACCCAAACTTGCGGATGAACTTGATGAAGAGGTTTCGCAGCTTCATACGGAAGTGGCGTCTCATGTCATCTGAAAGGTTCCCCACAGCCTCCAGCTGTCAGGACAGAGACCCTCAAGACCAAAACACTCCTGACTTGGGGACCCAGCCTGCCAGCTTTTATCTGCATGGCCACCTTGTTCACCCTGCTGCCATCTCTCCATGCCTGCCCCAGGTAGGGCCATGGGGAGTTCTCCCTGCTTGGCAGCGCTGGGGCTTTTTTGGCACGTCTATGCCAGAATTCCAGATTCAGGAGAGGGGCCTCCTTGCTGCCATCTCAGCTGCTGAGATCATGGTTGTTTCCTTGGCTCCCAGTCAGAGTGCAGCTGGAGATAGCCCTGGCTGCCCAAGGCAGCCGCAAGTTCTGCCCCACCACCCTCCTCGAGGCACCCTGTGCATGATCTCACCATTGTCTGCACATGCTTGGCCAGGAGCTTGGTGTCCACCAGCAGCAGTGTGACCTTCAGGAATCCCAGGGCTGCCTTGACCACATCCCGTGTGCGGGAGGCCAGCAACAGGCAGATGTTCTGCAGCAGCTGCTCCACCACATTGAACTCCAGGTGATCTACAACCATGGTGGGACTCAGCCACAGACGGCTTCCTCCCAGCACTCACCTTCGCTGGAGGGCTGTGCTTCATGCCCCCAGCTCTCCTGCTCCTGCTCACCTTTGAACTCAAAGAACAGGCGGGTCAGTGCCAGCACAGTGCAGCTGATCATGGTGACTGAGCCAGTGAGCCCCACGTAGATCAGGAGCAGGAACCGCTGCATAGCCTCTGCAAGAGGGGAATGTCTCAGGCCCCGACTTGCTCTGTGTTCAGCAGCATCCCTGGACCATTTCAGCAGGATGCTGGCCATGGGTCTGATCTCCCTGGGGCCAGAGTGGCCGTGGGACTGAGCAAGTAGAACAGAAGCTCACCTTCAGGGGTGGGTCCAAAGCGAATGAAAGCATGCCCCATTTCCACGAGCAGAATGAAGGCGTTCTTGCGGGCCCCCACCGACACCTCCTTGGTGCATAGGATGACCTGGAGGAACACAGGCACATCACCCACTGCTGCCGCTACCACAGCCAGAACCAGCCAGCTTCTCACAAGGGACCATGCTCACCTCTGGGACCAGGGCAGTGACAAAAGGCTCATGCTCTGCAGATAGCTGCTTCACAATGTGGAACAGGCATTTCAGCCGGGGCTGGGGAAAGAAACACACCAGCACTGATACACCCAGGGACACACAGCTGGTTACCCTGTCGCCCACCCCATCCCTTCCCTCCCAGCAGTGGCTGGTCACCACCACCACAGCCCTTGTTCTCACTCTCTTGGCTGGGGATGCTGCGCTCTTGAGCGAGTCCAGCAGTGCTGTCTGCAGGTCCTGGAGGTGGGAGCGGACAAAGGCCTGGCAGGGAGCGTGGGGAGCGGCACACACCTCCTCCAGCACGCGATACGCCTTCTTCTGCATGCTGCGCTCTTTGCTCTGCAGGGACAGCCAACATGCTCCCACTGTCAAGGCAGCCCCTCACCACGGTGTCTGAAGGGACACCAGCACCCCACACCACCCAGCAGAGACCTATCCCCTATGGCAGCTGCTCAATCACCAGAGTGTGGGTCCAAGCTGGCAGAAAGCAGAAGGTGCCCCACTGCAGCCCTTGCACCCGTCAGGGCTGGGGACCAACCCACCTGGAGGGAAGGCTGGATGGTACGGTACAGGGAGCCCAGGGACTGCTCATCAGCATAGGGTGCCATTGCCACTACCAGGTCCAGGATGGAGAGTCTGCAGCCGAGAAGGACACACAGCTGGTTAACTGTGGCATCACTACCACTGCCTGACCAAGCTGGGATGTCAGCTGCAAGTCCCATCAAGTGCACAACGGTGGCACAGCCCACACAGGACAGTGCCCTAGTGCTGCTCACCAGGAGCACACCAGGAGTTTTACCCAGTAGCACCAGCTCCCAGGTGTTACCTGGTGAACTCGGAACTCTCAAGACTGGCCAGCTTTGCGCTGGCTTTCTCCAGGAATCCGCACACCATCTGCAGGGCAGGCAGAGAGAGCAGGATCAGAACTGAATGAAAGGAGTGCTTTTACAAGAGTTTGCAACCCACCTGGCAAACAACTTGCCACAGAACTTTGTGGAGACCAGAAGCACCAGTGAGTCCAAAAAGACCTGGACAAATTCACAAAGAGCTCGTGCATGATGGGCCAGATGTGACTGCAAGATTGGGAAATCCCAAACCATGGGCTAGAAAGGTCTCCCTACCCATGAGAGCAGGAAGGGCTGCTCTCTGGTCAGAGCCTTTCTTCCTGTCCTCTTCAATCAGACATGCACCAAAGCCCCATCACAGTGGGTCTGGCTGGGAGATGCTGGCCTGAGCCAGGACAGCTTGCCCCAGTGCCCCATGGGCCCCTCACCTGAGGATCCGTGACAGTCAGGTAAGCACGGACAGTGTCCAGCACGGAGCGGCGCTGAGCACTTGTGCCCCCATCCTCCTCAGGTTGGCTGTACACGTTGAACAGGATGGGCAGGAAATTTTTGGCAAAGCGACCCACTTCTGCCCGCTCTGCATCTAGGGAAAGGATGACAGGAGGCTACAGATCAGCATCTCCCCTCCCACAGGCGACAGGGACCCACCACAAGGGTCTGTTTCCACCCCAACCTGTCTCGCAGCCTTTGTGGATGAGGGTGCGCAAGGCCTGGCACACAGTGGGGCGGAGGTCTGGGCGCTCACTGATGGCCATGCCCAGGGTGCGGGCCAGCCCCTTGAAGGCTCCCAGCACATCTGTGGGGTGGGTGCAGAAGCCAGGCAGCAGAGTCCAGACCTGAAAGGCAAAGGAAAAGGTGGGAGGCCACAGTCTTTGCCCAAGTCACTGCTCCCCAGCCTGGTACCAGGGTACAGTATGGCAGGGCTCCCAGGCACTGCTTGTTACCTGCCACTGCAGCGTGTCGTAGATCTTGGCCTCCACACTCTTCCCAGCCTGGGTAAACTCCAGGGCTGCAGAAGAGAAAGAGAAGATGAGTGGAGCAGAAGATGTTGCAAAGTCTTGCTCCATCTCAGGGCAGAAAACGGAGGTCCCACAGAACACCCTGGACTACTGAGACCCCCACCATGCTGCTCTTCTCACCTCTGCTTTTCAGGGCAGCTGCCAAAGGCAAGAAGTAACTGGTGAAGAAGCCAAGCCGTGCACCCTGCACGTTGTCCCGCAGCACAGGCAGGAGCCAGCTGCGGGGAAAATCCAGCGTCTCCCTGCGGAGGAAAGGCATCGGTCAGGAGGGTCAGCATCAGATCCTGGGCACAGGGCACTTTCACCCAGCCCCAAAGCTGGGCACAGGTAGGCTTAGCAGCCACATCTGCAGCACTGCACGGAGACTGAACAGGAACATAACAGCTGCATGCTACCCCATGACTGTACTCACTCCTTGCCATCGATCTGCAGGGGCACAGATTCCAGCAGCACCTCAGGACCCATGGTGCTCACAGCAGCCCCCACTGCCTGGTCCACTTCAGCAGTGTAGGGAAAGTGTGGGGAGAGACGCAGGTCACACAAGGACTGGAGACACTGTGGGGACAGGGCAGGACAGTCACAGAAGAGCCATGTGGGCAGGTCTAGCACATATCACTCACTCTGCCAGGGATGCCAGCTGCCCTGCATGTCCCTGTGCAAAGTGTCCCAGAGCTGCACACACTCTGGCCCCACACGGACAACAGAGCAGGGCAAACAGCATGACCCTGCTCCACAGCTGGAGGGGGAAACACAGGCACCCTACCTGCCTCTATGGATGAACCTGTGCCCTCCCAGCCTGACTCACCTTCCTCATGATGGGATGGCACTGCTTCCCACATGTCTCGAAGAAGACCTCCAGCACCCGCAGCACCTCATCCCATGCTGCATGGAAACGGTATGTCAGCCCTTCCTCCACTGATCTGGGGAGCAGAAAGGAGACAGTCACACCAGCAGTATTCAGGGTGCCCACCAAGCCTGCCAGATCCATTGAGGACTGGGCAGAGGCTGGTCAGCCAGACCCATGGGGACAGCCCCTCCCATATGACTGCTCCTCACCTGAACATCTTGCACAAGTGAGCAGCAGGGGCTGGGGCAGATGTGGAGACAGTGCCAATGTCCTCCATGTGGGGAGCAATGCACTCACTGAGGAGAGCCTGCAAGGGCAAGCAGGGAAAATGGGACAGCTGTTGAATCATGGAACCCCCAGCCTTGCAGGCACAGAGGGGCACACCACTCCTTGGCAAGCCCCAAGGCAGAGCCCCCTGCAAGGCCCAGGGCATCCAAGAGGGGAGAGATGCCTTGGTGAGGTACCTGCAGGGTCTGCGCTGCTGCCGACACCACCTGGGAGTGTGGGGAGAGGAAGCAGTTCATGGCAGCAGAGAAGAGCCGGGGCAGGTGAGCCCAGCACAGGTCCTTCTGCAGCCTGGAGAGGAGAGAAAGGCCAGATTAGAGACCAAGCAGCTGCCTGTCCCCTTACCTAGCCACGGCCCCTGCCTGCACCTGGCCAGGTTGATGTGTGCCCGCTCCATGGTGGACAGCCAGGTCAGAAGGGGCTGCAGGTCACTTGTGCTGGGCACGTAGTCGTAGAGAGCCTGTGGAAGCAGAAGGTGGGGTAGGCAGGTGGGTGCTGTGCAACTGCCAGCTCTGTCCCTCCCCACACTGATACCCCACACTCACAGTGATGATCTGGGCATTGAGCTCAGCTGGCAGGCAGGCCACGCTGGCCTGGGCACTGAAGAGGCTGTGGAAGGCTTGCATGGCACATGCTGTCACCAGCTGCAAATGACACAGTGTCAGGAGACGGGGCTCTGCTTTGAACCCACTGTCCTCCTACCCCAAAGAAGGCTCTGCTCTGGAAAACTCAGCACTGCTGCAACTGTGCCCTATCTGCACAGTCTCCCTCTTCTGTAGAAGTCAGGCCAGCAAGCTGTCCTGGGCTCTTCTCCATTTGCATCCTGCATTTCCAGGCTCCCAGTTGGCAGTGGAGAGAGTCTGATCCCTCCCAGAATGCAGCCCTTAAGGAAAGGGTCTGCCCTTGTCATCCCTGGAGCGGGAACACTCACCACATGGCTGAGGGTCATGACTCGGAGCAAGGTCTCACAGCAGGTCTTCACCAAAGCTGCAGGGAAGCAGGGCAGCACATCCCGCAGCAGGGCGAGGACATGCAGGGTGGTGGTGGCTTCCTTGGCACCTACAGGAGCAGAGCAACCTCTGAGCCTGTGGCACCCCATGGCAAAGCCCTGCCCAAGGCAAAGCCCCCCGACAGCAGTGGGGCTGACCCACAGAGCCAGGGTGGACACTCCCCTGCCTTCTGGAGAGAGGAAAGCAACAGAATGGCTGAGGAAGCTTCAAAATACCATAGGTGCCCCAAAGATATCTCATACCCTCCCCAGCAATCCAGTGTGCTGCAACCTCCCCTCTTCCCTCCAAGTCCTTATTGTCCCACCGTGGCAGAGTCCCCCACATTCAGCTACAGACCCCATGCTCCAGTGCCCCACACCTCCAGCTTTTTCAATCTCCTGCACACAGAACTTGGCGGTGGAGGGTGCTGCAGGGTGATGATCAGGGGCTGCATCACCAAACATGAACTCGCTGCCCCTCAGGACAGAGCACACACCATACTGCGCTGCTTTCCGCACCTGGGGGAAGAAGAACCCAGGTGAGTAGAAGCTACAGACCAGGGGGATACAGCTGTCCCCAGAAACAAACCCCAAAAGCAGCATCATCTCCTGCCAGAAGCACTGGGCTCTCACCTTGGGCTTGGTATGAACACAAAAGCTCAGCAAGCCATGATAGACCTGCAGGGTGATGGGATAGCTCCAGGCTGCCAAATCTTGCTTCCGTAGCAGCGTGGCCAGGCAAGAGAGGACCTATGACAAGGGAGCAGCAGGGGCATTAGCATTACCCCAGAGACATCTCCCTTTCACTGCAAGAGCCGCAGGCCGAGCACCCAGCACCACCCTACAGCAGCAGCCTTGACCCCAGCAGTCAGCAGACCCTGGGCAGAGCTGACACAGCTGGCTGCCTCTCGGCTACTCACCCATCGCAGGGCAGAGGTGGAGCTGCTGCAGGCCTGTGAGGACACGATACTCATGAACGCTTTTGAGGCATCTGAGAACTTTTTAATAAGAACAGGGCTTGGGACCCTGCCAGGAGAAAGGAACATATCAGTGGGGTGAGGAGCAGATAGCTGCAGTCACACAGGGGACTGCATCGCCAGCTCACCCTAGCTAGGTCCCTTCCCCAGCCTGGGGAGGGAAACAGCACCAATCCCTTTTCCATGATTGGGTCTGGTAGCTCTCCCTGCTCCTCTGCCAGGCACTCACCGCTTTAAGACAAGGTTAAGCAGGTATGCGACAGCAGACAGTGACTCGGGGGACTCCACTGCCTCCAGTGTGGTCATCTGGAAACAGAAGATGGATAAGCGATGGGGAGCAGGGGCTCACACCAGGCCAGCCCTTCACCAACCCTTGGCAAGAGGGAAAAAAAAAAAACCAGGAGCAGCCCAACAGCATCTCTGCTGAAGAAAAACACTCAGGGCCTTGGCTACAATCACAGCACCTTTCTCCATCCCTCCTGAGAGCCCACCCAGGCTGCCAGCAGCAGCTCCCCTCGCACCTCTTCCACACAACCAGCACTCACCAGTGCAGCAAAGTACTCCGTCTCGCTCTCCTTGCCGCCCCGGGAGCGGATCACCTCTGTCACAGCCGCCAGCACGGCACAGATCTGTGAGCAGCCACCAAAGCAGGTCAGTACCCCTCAGCCTCACAGCCAGGGGGGCATCCCCACCAGACACCCCTGTCCCCAGCCCTGCTCCCGTCCATACCTCTTTGTGAGCAGCAGAGTTGGATTCCCAGAAGCGCTGCACCTTGCTGAAGGTGATGTTGGTGCAGTCGCTCAGCCCGCTCAGGAAGGTGCCAGAAGACTTCTCTGTGGCAGCCTCTTCAGCACTGTCCTCCTCCATACGGACCTGAGCACTGTCACTCGCCCGCTCCAGACGCAGGGACCCTGACTGCAGCTCATTGTGCAGCTTCACTGCATCCACCGTCAAGTTACTTTTCTCTACAGGGGTGAGAGACGTGTCGGAACTGTGAAGTCACATTGCTCCACCATTCACCCCAAAATCCCCCATGCTCCCCTCCTCTCTCAGCCAGACTGGCTTGGCTGGAGCTCATCTCCAGCTTGTGGAATACAGGTGCTGCTTCACCCCAATGGGCAAAAGGACACGAATAACTGTAAAGAGCTCCTCATTCCAGTGAAAAGAAACCAGAGCACCATCTAGATATCTCCTCTGATGGAAGAGAGCATCACATCCTAACAAACATGTGCCGGTGTGCCAAGGCTTTAACACTAAGGTGCTTCTTGCACTCTGCCCTATTTATCTTCTTCCACCTGAAGCCCTGGCAACCAGACAGCCAGGACACATGCTGCATGTCCCTCTGAGTGCAGACATCAGCCTGCAGCCAGCATCTGCAGGAGAACGATCTCCCTGGCCAGAAGCAGCCAGTGCTCTCGCAGTGCCCGGTACACTTTGGTTTACCTTCCCCATCATGTGGCCCATCAGTGGGAGCTTGTCACGTTCCTCACCGCACCAGACACCACAGCAGCGCTAAGGAGTGTGGCCATGACCTTTGGGGAGCCTCGCAGGGCGACAGGCACTGCAGCATGCGGTGCCCCATTCCGCTTCTGAGGCTCGGTGTCACGATGAGGTTAACTCGTTACGCCGCGGCCTCGGCTGTCCTCCCCGATTTGCAGCCTCCGCCGCACCCCGGAACTATCAGCGGCTCCGGTCTCCCTCCTGCCCCCGCCCCAGCTCTCGGAGGTCCCCAAGGTCCGCCTCGCAGCCCCCCGCGCCCCTGCACCCCTCCGGGAAGCGCCGGGCACAGTTCAGGAGACGCCCGCCCTGGCGCCCTACCGCCCCGCCCGCCCCTGCCCTCACCCGCCGGCCGGCTGCAGAAGCGGCTGCGGGCAGCCAGGCGATGCTGGCGGGTCTCGGGGTTGGAGTCGCTGCTGTGGCCCTTCCGCCAGCGCTTCAGCTTAGCCGCGGCTCCCGACCGCAGCCTCCCGCTCCGCGCCATGCTGGACCCGGTTCCACGTGCGGCTGCGCCCCGCGCCCCCTTTCCGCTTCCGGCGCCAGCCGCCATCTTGGGTGAGGGCAGCGGTCAGGGAAGGCCGCATCCCGGCCCGGCGGGCGAGAAGCTGGGTCGGGGAAGCTCAGCGGAGTCGTGCCCAGTCGGGGCTGAGATGGGAGACTCGAAGGGCCCAGGGGCAGCCACCAGCAAGGGCCCACCAGCCATCCCCGTGCCGAAGCCGCGGCCCTGTAGAACCGTTCAGACCGAGCCCGTAGCCACGCGCGAGGAGGCACGCGTTACGTATTGCTGCGTGTCGTGACGTCACGGTGACGCCACGCCCTGAAGGTCGCACCGCCCTTCGGGGCCGCGCCATGCGGTACGTGCGCCTCCGCCTGGCGCTCGTTGCGCGCATGCGCCTCCCCCCGACCGGCGGCGCGCGGGGCGGGGCGGGGCCGAGCGGGGGCGTCAGTCGCGCGCGGCAGCAGCGTGAGGAGTAGCGCGCGCCGGTCCCTCAGCCCGCCATGGCCGCCGCGTACCGGCTCGTCCTCGTCCGCCACGGCGAGAGCGCCTGGAACCTCGAGAACCGCTTCAGCGGATGGTACGACGCCGACCTCAGCCCCGCCGGGCAGCAAGAGGCGCGGCGCGGCGGCGAGGCCCTCCGAGGTACTGGTGAACGAGAGGGGGGGTGTCGGCCAAGAGGGGGGTCGCGGGGGACGTTGGGGAAGGGATACGGCTTAGTGCGGCCACGTCAAGCCTAATGGCTGCTGGTTTGGGGCTCTTCGGTGACGGGGGGGGGGGCTCCAGTGCCAGGTCGGGGCTTCAGTACTGCTGGGAGAGTCGTAGGTACCGCAGTATGTTGGTTCTCCGGTGCCGGTTGCGTCCTGGCCACTGCCGGTTTCCGTAACGGCGAGGACGCGATCGGTACCGGTGCGGTGAGGCCGCCGCCCTTGCCCTTTCACCGGTTGCATAAGGCCCGGCACTCACCTTCCTGGTCTTCCCCCGCCTCCCCCTTCTCCCGTATTTTCTAGATGCCGGCTATGAGTTCGACATCTGCTTCACCTCGGTACAAAAACGGGCGATCCGTACACTCTGGACCGTCCTGGATGCCATTGATCAAATGTGGTTACCCGTTATCCGGACCTGGCGCCTAAATGAGAGGCACTATGGGGCTCTCACGGGTTTGAACAAAGCTGAGACAGCGGCAAAGCACGGTGAGGCGCAGGTCAAGATCTGGAGGCGCTCCTATGACATCCCTCCGCCTCCCATGCAGTCTGACCACCCCTTCTACAGCACTATTGCGAAGGTAAAACCCATTGCTCTTTGGTTGCCTTGTAGGGAGTCTCCTAAAAGTCACCTGCTGTGTGGCCTGGCTTCCTCTATAAGGTCTCCTGTGTTTCTGCTGTGTTACCTGGGGCTGTTCAGCATGGTACTGGTTGGCTTTGGGCTGAGTTTATCTTACTCCCTCCCTGTGGGTTGAACCCCTGGGCACTGCACAGACAGGTCCAAAGCAGAGGGGCAATACCTCTGTTGATCATTAGTGCCATGACCCATTCATGGATATTTGATCTGGTTTCTTTGCCCAGATAGGCAATGTATGACTTTTCCCAGGAGGGCTCATGGCCCTGTGACTCATTGCAGCCTCAAACCTCAAAGGCACTTCCTTGCTTCCAAGCCTGGCTTTGCTTACATCTAGTGGGTCCGCAGGTGGAGAATTTGGGGGAGGGACAAAATCTTGCCACCATCTTCCCACACTGGATGTAGGGCACTGGGCTGCTATGTGAGCATGGTCGTTCTCCCAGGATCGTCGCTATGCCGACCTGACAGAGGACCAGCTGCCGACATGTGAGAGCTTGAAGGACACCATTGCCCGGGCTCTGCCTTTCTGGAATGAGGAAATCGTCCCACAGATCAAAGAGGGCAAACGAGTCCTTATTGCTGCCCACGGTAATAGCCTGCGTGGGATTGTCAAGCACCTGGAAGGTAGGTCACCCCTGCAAGGGCATCCCAGGGACCTCCCTGCTTCCCCAGCTGGCCCTGTGGGAAAGTCCAGGAGTGATGGCACTGCTGTGTTCACAGGCATGTCAGAAGAGGCCATCATGGAGCTGAACCTGCCCACCGGCATCCCCATTGTCTACGAGCTGGACAAGAACCTGAAACCTGTCAAGCCCATGCAGTTCCTGGGGGATGAGGAGACCGTGCGCAAGGCCATGGAGGCTGTTGCTGCTCAGGGCAAGGCCAAGAAGTGAGGGCAGGCGTCAGACCAGCATGTAGTAGAGCCCCCTGCCATCCCCCACCCCTCTGTTCACACCCCCACAGTTGCAGGAACTTGGAGTTGTGGAGCTGGAGCCGCTCCCCATGGTTAGGCCCATTCCCTCAGGCTCCCCTCTGCAGACAGCCTGGGGGCCCCGGGGCAAGGGCTGGACACGGAGGTCTGGTGTGAAAGGGAGCCCTGGCTCTACCAGGCAGCGACCACACACCTCTCCACGCCATGATCCCAACCCTCAGACTCTGTCTGCAGGGGGACACACCGAGCAATCCCTTCCCATGCCAGGCTCCTCCTTTGCTTTTCGTCCCTGGCAGCTCTCATCACCCGTTTACTGTAGTTTTGTCACTTGATTTAGTCCTGGGAGCAGTGAGGTGAGTGCAGTGCAGGCAGTGACCAAGGTGGGTTCCCCATCTCCTTGTGGGTGCGTAGCACAGTGACCGGGATGCCACTGGAAGGGTTGCATTGTGGTGCACGTGGTACAGCACCCCAGGGTGGTACTCACGACTCTGGGCCCAGCTCTGCCAGCCCCTGCTTTAACTATACTGCCTTCAGACAAGGAGAGAGCCTGTTGCCTGGAGGTCTGTGTCTGCCACATACTTCCCCCAGCTGATGCCCATCCTCATCCTGCTGGTGAAGCAGGTGCTGTTGTGTCCCATCCCTCGTGTGTGTACATGGCCTGTCACTGTGACCTCCCCCCTGCCGGTGTCATGAGCCTGGGCTTGCACAGGGTCAGCGTAACTGTCCAACCATAGCAGCTGTCTTGTTCCAGTTCAATAAAGGAGTAATGCGCAATAAGGAGGTGTCCATGTGTCTGCGGGCCATGGGGGGCTCCCTGCTGCCAGCACATGTGCAAGGCAGCAGTCACTGCTGAGCACAGGCAGGAGGGTGCAGAAGCTGTGCCGGGCTCAAGGAGCAAAGCACTGCACCACAATCCCTGCCTGAGAGGGTGACACCCTGCCATGCTGTGGTTTTTGGTCTCTCTGTGTGCCACACCCTCATCCCAAGGGCAGGGTACTCACTGTGGCCTGAGGAGATGAGATGTGGTGTCCCCATGCTGTTTTCAGCCACAGCCCAGACTGGTTATCAGTGTGCTGAGACAGGCTCTGCTCCAGCCTTGACTCCCACGTGGGGAAACCAACCTGGCAAGGCGAGTGCCTAGGGTGGCGCAGCCACAGCCTGGGGCTCTGTGCTGTTGCTCTCACTGCAGCAAAGGCACCCATCACTCCTCTTTCCCAGCACTGAAAACGTGCTTTCTCCTGGCCCTGGTGCTGTAGAAGCTGTTCCCTCACCCACTCTGCTGCAGGAGCCAGATCAGAGTGCCACAGGCAGCCCTGGCTCCTCCACAGGTTGTAATGAACAAAGCATGGAGCTCTCAAAAAATGTTTATTATCCACAAGTAGCAAACCTGTCCTGCCAGTGGGGGCCTCGCTGGACCTGTGAAGGAGATGGGAGCCCAGGGGCTGCTCTGGCTCCACAGGCCCCAGTCCTGCAGCCCCCTGCTTCCCCTCAGGCATCACGTCTGCAGGAACTGGGGCTGCACCCGGGCCACCTTACGGAACTCCTTGGTGTGTGTCCGTGGGCACTGCATCTTGCACCAGCTGATGGGCACCATCTGCACCCCTGGGGACACAGTATGTCAGGGTTGCTCCTTCCCAACCTTGCATTCCTCCATGTGGAGAGGGAGGCAGCTGCATCAGTTGCCCCTCAGGGAGGGATGAGGGAGAACTGTTTCAGCCTAGGCCCTGTCTCTGTCCTGTCCCTACCTGCCTCACTTCGTGCCACCACCACGCCCAGCTCATTCTCTGCTGTGCTCAGCAGGTAGTTGGACTGCGCATCCCCCAAGGAGATCTGGTTGGACAGGAGTTAAGGGAAAGACTTCCACAAGAGAGCTTGAGCCAACTCACTATCCCTGAGGGGGAAGGATACAACTTTGGCCAGGACGATGTCACTGGGGCGGAAGCTCTTGTACACTTCTACCTGCACAGGAGAGAGCAGGCAACACCACACAGTGCCAGGGTGCTGTCAGTGGGGGGACAGGGCCCCAGTGAGCAGAAACTGGGGGCGATGGGTGTGGAAAAGTTACTGGCAGTGCCTCACTGACCTTATCCTTCTCTGTGGCTCGGATGTCTTCTCTCCTGAAAAAGGAGATGGAGGGATCTGAGTGCCAATGAGCAAAGGCGGCTCAACAGCCTGTGGCAGAAGCTACCCTGGCCTTCCTGGGCGCTCTCCAGGACCTGTTGGACACCAGCCCAGTGCTCAGGGCAGAGCTCCAGCTCAGGACAGCCAGCTGCACTGCCCACAGCAGCCTTCCTCCCCCCGAAGGGTGGAGGATCCTAACCTTTTCCCTACCGTATGGTCCCTCGGAAGGTGGATTTCAGTGGTGTGGAGCCAACATACAAGATGTGCACCTTGGCAAAGCGGGAGTTAATGCTGCAGACCTGCATGTAGGAAAAGGAGAATCAGTGCTCCAGGCAGGGAAAGGGCAAGGAGCAAGCAGGACAGGGCTGCCTGGGGAGCTCAGGTCTCACTTGGCCTCCTCCTGCCTGTGACCAAGCAATGGTGGGACACCTGGCAGCAAGCCAGGTGAGGAAGATGATACTTGTGCAATTCGAGGCACTAGAATAAGGCTGAGACCTGCAGTGATCCCAGTCCCTCTCCCTCCATCATGAATGTAAGGAAACTAATCCCTGGTTTGTGCCACCCTTTCTCCAAGCTGCTTGAGGCACTGACCTGCATGCTGCCTGCCTCAGAAAGAGTTATGGAAGGAGAGCAAAGAAAAACTTCCCCTCAAGCCCACCTCAGTCCCAGGGCAGGTGTCCCTCATGCCAATACCCACTTTCTCTGTGAGTGAGGAACCCAAAGGAGCCCCTGAGCTGCCCCTGCCCTGGTGGGAGTTGTACAGAGGGGACAAACAAGCCCAGGGACTCCTCACCGACCCTATCCATGAGCAGGAATAAAGCTCAGTAAGAGACAGAGGGAACCGAAGCCGTGCAGTTTATCAACGCAGTGCTCCAGCGCCCCACCTTGCATGTCACCACGGCCCCCACGTTGGGCAGGAGCTGGGACTCGCTGTCTCTCACCACCGACACCACGGGCAGCTGCAGTGCAAGAGAGAGTCAGCACAGGGCACAGCTCGTGCACAGGATCACCAGCCGAACCCCGTCGGAGTCCAATTCCCCGTCGGAGCCCAATCTCCAAGGAGGCTGCGCAGCCTGGGCGCACGGCAGTCAGCCCCGAGGAGGACCAGCCGTGCCGACGCCGCGCTCACCTCGCTGTCCTCATTCCTCCTCTCCAGGCAGCCGGCCAGCGAGGAGAAGATGAAACCATGACGGGTGTAGGTCCCACTGCCAGCCGTGGCCTCCTCCGTGCTGCACAGCCGCTCACCTGCGACACAAGGGGCTCAGGGGCTGCCGGGGCATCCCGCTCCGGGGACAGCACTCGCTCCCAGCCGGCCCAGTGAGGGGCATCCCCGGGGCAAGCCCCTCCGCACTGCCTCGTCCCTTACTCCTCTCCTGGGCCACCGCGTCCCCTTCCCGGGCAGTAGCAGCCCCAATCCCAGGAGCCCCGGACCGCCCCGGACCGCCCCGGGCCGCACTCACCAGGGACGCAGTAGCGTGCGGGAGGCGCCATGCTCGCTGCCGACAGGGCATCCCCAGGAAGCCCTCATCCTATTGGTCCCCGACGTCAATGCCGCGCTGTAAGCGGCGTGGCTATTGGCTCTCTTCTACCTGTCACGCTGCCTGCTGGGGGCTGTAGTCCAGCGACGGCAGAGGGCGCTCCCGGCATGCTGTGCGCGGGCGCTGCCCGTGGGCCGGCGGGGCCCGGGCATGGAGGCGGCGGGCCCAGGTCGGCGGCGCCGGGCGGGGATGTCAGGGCCTGCGAGAGGCTGTGGGCCTGGAGGGGCTGTGGGCCTGGAGGGGCTGTGGGCCTGGAGGGGCTGCGGGCCTGGAGGGGCTGCGGCTGCCGTGGGGCTGGGCGGGCTGGGCGGCGATACAGAGGTGCTTTGGGGCGGGGAGCGCGGGGGCCGGCAGGCGATGGGGGATGCCTCGTGGGGCAGGAGGTGCTTGTGCAGAGCCGGGAGGCAGTGGGGGGGCTGTCGCCCTGGGAGTGCACTTGGGATGGGAGGCGGTGGGGGGAATGCTTCTGGTCTGGAGGGGCCGGGGTGCTGCGGGGCAGGGGGACCCGGGTGTTACGGGGCTGGATGCGGTGGGGCTGTTGGCGTGGGCAGCTTTTGAGGATGGGGCTAAACACCGGAAAGTATCTTGACGCTGTGGAGCTGGGTGCTGTGGAGCCACCGGAGGGTGCCACAGGACTGCACCTGGGTGCCTGGACCTGGCAGGGGAAGGGCTCGTCTGTGCCTGGGGTGGGGCCAAATCCGAGATTCCCCACCCCTCGGCGGCTGTGGTGATGTCAGTGGTCTTGTGTGTGGTGGTGGTTGCTGTCCCATTCTCATAGGCTCAGTGCCCCCTTGGATGTGGGGACGGCCGTGGGCAGGGCGAGGGCCGGATCCCAGTGCCCCGCTGGGCAAGGGAAAATTGCGTGTCTCTGCTGGAGCCTCATCTCTGTGGTTGTGCTGCTGTTTGCAGGCAGGTGCCTGGGGACAGAGTGGGTCTTGCTCTGGAGCAGGCTGGCTGGCTCCCCTGTGGGTTCCCTGCCCAACAGCTCCTGCCTCTGTAGGTGAGGAAGCTTCTCCGGACTGCAGGAAGGTGCTGTGTCTTTGGAGGGAAGGGCTGACCTCAACACCTGCTTCTGGCTGCAGTGTCTTGTCTTTTACCACACTGACAACACAGGGATGTGTGCCACCCAAAGGCTGCACGGCAGGAGGTTGTTGCTCCACTTTGCACCTGCTGAGTTTCAAGGAAAAGCTCTTGGCAAGCCAAAGGGGAAATGTGGAGAAGAGGGTGGTGCAGGGGTTTGCATGTCCCACCTCTTCTCTACCAGGGTATAGAAGGTCTGGGCAGGAGCCATGCCTGTGACCTAGAATGGGCTGCTGGGTCTGGTGTCCTCATATCCAGTAGCTCCCAACTGTGGGGTCAACCCCACACTCCTCAGGCAGGGTGGAGGAGAGCCCTGGCTCCTTTGGGCAGCTCATCTGGATGCTGCAGCTTCTGCCCTCACCCTCCGTGCTACTCCCCAGGGGCTGTGCTGGTGGGCACAGCAATGCAGAGAGATGATCACTGCTGGAGGGACTCTGAGCTCTAGCACCAGTGCCTGGCACCAGACCAAGGCAAGTGCTTGGCCCAGGCTCAAAACGTGCCTTGGCAGGACCCTGGGGCAGCCTCGCTGCTTAATATTGATGGGTACTGCCTGCACGGAGGCCTGGGGCCCCCAGCCCTGCAGATCGTTTTCCCGTGTGCTGAGCCAGATCGGGTTCCTCGACACTCCCAGCAAAGCTCTTGGGCAGGATAAGGGGCTCAGCAGGCAGGGGAATGCCGGCCCGGGGCTGTCCCCGGGGCCCTCATTTGCTGGTGTGTGGCATTGTTCAAGGATCCAGGCGAGGAGAAGCAGGAAGTGTTGGGACTCTTGGAGTGAGGCTGTGAGGTTGGGAAGGGCACAGGGTGGCCTCTGCAACTTGGTCCAGAAGTTGAGGTGAAGGGAAGTAGCATCCTTCTCTTTGGGGTTAAGGAGGGACTAGGGGAGGACGGGTAATCCTTTACTGGCTCTTCCACGTGTTTCTTGTGTGGATTCCCCTGTTCCTGAACATGTTGGGAAGGGCTGGGAAATGGCCCAGCATCCTGGATGCTCATGCCTTCTCTGGTTTCCTCTGAGTCAGACTCTCCGTGTCACTCCCCCGGCCCCCTCCCCGCTGGGAAAGACGAGATGGGACCAGAGAGCACCTGAGCCCAGATGCTGAGGGGCCTGTGCCCCCTGCTCCGTGCAAAGAGACATCCCAGTGACAGCAGCCCCGCAGCCTCCAGGAGCCTGGGCTCAGCTTCTCCAGCTCGGCATCCCTGTCAGTTCAGGGAGCTGCACTACCGGCATCGGCACGTCAAGGGAGGGGAAGCCCTTCCTGAGGGACAGCCAAGCAGCAGGGTGGCCTGCCCACGCCGAGCTCCTGTCCCCCCAGGCGTGGTGTGGCAGGGATGAGGAGCCGGCAGCGGATGTTTGCCGCGGTGATGCGCCTGCTCCTCAAGTGCCTGCGGCTGGGCCGGCGGCGGCGGTTCAAGCTGGTGCGGCAGGTGGAGCAGCTGTGGCACTATGGGCACCTCTGCCTGCGCTCCCTGCTCTACAACTCCTTTACCAACGGCGATGTGGTGCTTGACTCCCTCTTTGAGCCCGTCTACTGGCTGGTGGACCATGTCACCCGGTGGTTTGGCGTGGTGAGTCCCCCTCACTGGGCAGGGTACGCGTGGTGCTGGGGCAAGTGTGCTTCTGGGGCAACAGGCTCAGGGCTGCCTGTGCTCTGAGCAGGAAGTGAGCTGGGACCTCAGTGTGTGGTTCAGATTGGTTTCCTCTGGCTCTGTCCTGCCTGTGCCTCGCCCCAGGCAGTGAGGAGCAAGCGCTGCCCACTTCAGTGACCCAGGCCCCTTTTCTGTAGGTGTTTGTGGCACTGGTGATTGGGCTGACGAGCTCTATTGTGGCCATCGTGTACATCTGCCTGCTGCCCCTCATCCTGCAGACCTACACACCTGCTTGGATATGCTGGCACCTTGCCTATGGACACTGGAACCTCATCATGATTGTCTTCCACTACTACATGGCCATCACCACCTCACCTGGGCACCCACCACAGGTGAGGCACCGAGCGGCAGCGCAACCTCTCCCAGCTGGACACTGGGGCCAGCTACAGATGGTCACTGGGAACAGCCTGGTGATATTGCAGGAAGCCTCTGGATTGGGGAAGCTAGGCTGGGCAGTGCAGAGTGTGGAGGCAGCGGGGAGTCATGGGAGGGAGATGCAGGAGTGTGAGATGCAGATTTTAAGGTGCACAAATCTCTTCTGACCTTGGCACAGGCCAAGAACGACCTCACTGGCGTCTCCATCTGCAGGAAATGCATTGCCCCCAAGCCGGCTCGCACCCACCACTGCAGCATCTGCAACAGGTAGGGCACCCTCCCTCTGCCTGGGGCAGCCTCTGGAACCCTGCTCCTCACCCCCTGCCCCAGTGTGAGACAGGAGCCCTTCTCCTCTGCTCTGCCACCTCCTTGCCCTGTCGCTTGTAGCCTGCAGGGCTGAGGGGTGCCTGTCCCCTCCCAAACACGCCACTTGCACTGGCTCTGACACTGGCACTGCTCTCCTCTCTCCCAGGTGTGTGCTGAAGATGGACCACCACTGCCGTATCCTTCTGCAGTACTAACCGGTGGCACACTCCTGGGGGGAGCCAGCCCTGCTTCCCCTTTCTCTCCCAGTCCCTCCTCTCAAGGAGACAGCCAGCATAGGGATGGGTGATGGGAGCAGGGCCCAGAAGAACTGCCCTGGTCCCTGGGTTGGGTTTGGACCCATGGTCTGTCACAGTTATGTACCTTTAACCCCAGAGGCAGCCTGGCTAAACAACTGTGTGGGACACTACAACCACCGCTACTTCTTCTCCTTCTGCTTGTTCATGACCATGGGCTGCATTTACTGCAGCATCAGCGGCTGGGAGATGTTCCGGGATGCCTACGCAGCCATTGAGGTGAGCGGCCAGGCCCTGGCCCTCTCCTGCCGTGCACCGAGGCTGCCTGGCTTCCCCAGGCTGAGCTTGCAGAGCAAGGCTGGGCCAGGCCTGGCCCCTATAGTGACTTTGCTTCCCCTCTTCGTCCTCCTGCGGGGCCCCCAGCTGCTCTGGTCCTGTGGGGGTGTGAGGGGAAGGGTCCCTGCCCCACTCCTCTGAGACACATAACTGGTGCCCTGTTTTCCATCCCCCTAGAGAATGAAACTGCTTGAGAAGGAGAGACTGCAGGTGGCCGCCAACCAGGTGGGACATCCCTGCCCCCCAGCTGCTCCAGGCAGTGTGGAGCAGAGCTGCCCTGCAGGCTGAGTCCTGCTTGGGGCTCTGCTCTCAAGGAGCACCCCACACCAGAACTAGCCCCCATGTTCATCTCACGTGCCAGAGAGCTGGGGCTGGCCAGGCAGCTCTGCTACGGACATTGCCTCCAGCAGCTTGGGGTCTGCCTCGCTGTGCACCCAGCTTCCAGGGGCTTGGGCTGGTGACAGCTTCTTGGCATGTGCTGCTCAAGCTGCAGCACTGCATACACATCTCACCCTGACCATCAGCTACAGTGTCCTGACCAGTCCCATGGCTGTTCCCTGCCCCCCTTACCTCCAGCCCACTGCTCCTCACACCAGCTCTGGGTGTCTGTCTGTCTCGTAGCTGCCTCCCCCTCACCCTGGCTGTTGCATTAGTTCCAGTTGCAGTCCTTTCTTGTTGTCCAAGCCCTGCAGCAGTGAGGGGTGCAGCAATCCCTGTCTGGCTTCAAGCTGTAGTTTGGGTAATCCTCCCCATCTGGTCCTTTTTCAGACATACTACCAGACCCCACCACCCACCTTCTCCTTCCGCCAGCGAGCTTTCCACAAGAGCGTGGTCTACCTCTGGGTCCTGTGCAGGTGAGGGGGGCCAGGGGCTGGGGAAAACAGAGTGAAGCCTGTGACATTGCTCTCCCTAGACCTGCCTATAGCTGGGCTTGCTCGCTCTAGCGCAGACGTCGCTGCCCTGCCAGCCTTGGGCCACAGAGAAGGAGAGATTTTGTCTCTTTGTCAAAGGAGATTAGACAAGCCGACCCACTTAACGTGGCTGTGGGTGCGGGGAGGCAGCCTCAGCCCCCACCAGCTGCAGCACCAGGGAAGGAAGGCCTGTGTTCCACCTGCTGTCCCTTGTCCTACCTAGCTCCGTTGCACTGGCCCTGGGTGCCCTCACGCTGTGGCACGCTGCCCTCATCACCCGTGGGGAAACGAGCATTGAACGGCACATCAACAGAAAGGAGAGGCAGAGGCTGCAGAAGAAAGGCAAGGTGAGCGCAGCCCACGGCACAGGGGCTGGCTGGGACAGAGCCAGACGTGATGCACCTCTCCCTGTCCTGCAGGTCTTCAGGAACCCTTACAGTTACGGCAGCTGGGATAACTGGAAGGTGTTCCTGGGTGTGGATGTGCCAAGGTAAAATCCTGGGGAAGCCCTTGCCTGAGAAGGTGGTGGCTCAGCAGCTCTTGGGGTTGTGGGAACAACAGGGGCTGTTCTTGGGCTGCTGTGGGAGAGGATGACAGTGAACATTGATCCCACACTCTGCACTGCACTGGGCATTTTAAGGTGTGGAAGACCTGGGCATCATCAGCCTTGTGCTTCATGAGCCCTGTCTGGTAACAAGGTGTGGCCTACCCAGCACACCTTTGCCAGGAGAATCCCAGCTGAGGAGCTCAGCCATCATGGCAGCTCAGGACATGGCTCCTCAGAGCTGAGAAGCGCCAAGACTTCACCTTTTGGCTGTGGCCTCCCTTTCCCCACAGGCACTGGCTCACCCGTGTCCTGCTGCCCTCTCCTCACCTGCCCCACGGGACAGGCCTGAGCTGGGACCTGCCTCCCTGTGTGATGGAGCAACATGCGCCACTCCTGGCAATCTGAGGCCCTGTGCTCTGGACGTCCCTTCCCACAGGCAGGGGAGCACGTGGGGACCCGCTCTACTGCTGCAGCTTCCTTTGGCCAAAGTGCGCAGAAGGCTGCTGCTGGCACATAGTGCTGACCGGAGCCAGAGCCATGGAAACTCTATGGACACTGTTGGTGCCTGGATGCCTACTCTCTTGGTTCTCGGTGGCTGCAGGCAGCCCAGGGGCAAGGTGGCAGAGCTGCTGCTCCCTGCACCAGCTGAAGGTGCTGCCCTCATTAGCACAGGTACGGGCCAGCATTGGCCCAGCTCAGCTCTCTCTGAAGGGCTGGGTGCAGAGGATGGCACCCCCATCCCCCAACTGCTCCCTGGGGAGTCTTTTTAAGACCATCCACTAAATACTGGTTTTTTTTTAAGGGAGTCTGTTTTTTTTATCTTGTGGGTGATATAGACTTCTGGGGATGGGAGGAGAGGGACCACAATGTGAAAAAAGGAGGAAGGGCCTATAACCAGCATTTTAAGCTGCTCAACATACGGAAGAACTGAGGACCCAGCCTGAGCTGCATGGAGACCCTCAGAGCATTATCAAAAACAGATATATTTATTCCTCTGGCACGTGGGTTGTCACACACCACACGTGGGCACAGACCTGTCCTTTCCACTCCACATGTGGTGGGTCTGTCCATCACTGTCCCTGGCTGCAGCAGAGGGTGGGCAAGCCACAAGCAGCACTGCTCCTTCCCAGCTGTGGGTGCTGAGAAGGGACTGCAGTGAGGGATGCTGTCTGCTGGCCTGCACGCTCCAGCCCCGGCACTCGGGGCAGTCCTGGGCTCCAAGGATCCGGAGGGTCCGTGGCATCGGTTGGATGACTTGGTGGGTTAGCGAGGCGCTGGTGAGACCGTTGGTCAGCACAGGGAGGGGATGCAGGGCGCTCACCTGCCTGGGCTCCCGAGCAGGAACCTACAGGGACAGAGATGGTGCCATCAGCCATGTCCCCTACATGCTAGCACCCCCTCAGCAGCTACTTCCACACACTCACCATTCCCCACGTGCTGCCACTGCTTCCTTCCGCACCAGCCTCTTTTTGTCATCCAAAGGCTTGGCCAGTGCCCGGATAACTCGGCCCTTGTATGGGAGCAGCTGTAGGACAGAAGGGGCTCTTTGTGAGAGAACTGGATGCTGGCTGCCCCCCAGGAGGTTTGGGACCCCCTTGCCCCTCTACATACAGGCGCAGGCAGCAGGGTGCTGCAGGAGCACTTACCACTGTTGTGGGCAGACTGGTGAGCGCATGGGCACAGCGCAGGGCAGCGATGCGGACAGCCTGGAACAGACAGGGATGAGGGCAGCACAAGGGGCAGGAGAGGGGCGCAGCAGGGAGGAAGGAGGGGGTGCACGCACCATGGTGGGGCTGGAGGTGAGGTTAAGGAACTTGGTGACCAGTGTGTCGACATGCAGGCTCATGATCTGGGGAGCTTCGAGCAGCAGTGGGTGGAGGCAGCTCAGTGTGGAGAGCTGTACTACACGATCAGAGCAGGACAAGGCCTCAAGCAGGAGGGAAAGCAGCTGCAGAGAGAGGGAGAACACAGGAGTGATGAGTAACCCCAAACTATGCACTCTGCAATGTCACAGCATACCCTGCCTGCCACCTAGGCTGGCTCTTACCGTGGGCAGCTCTGTCACCAGCACAGGTTTGGGGAGGTGGTTGAGCACATGGGACAGGCCCTTCAGGTAATTTGCCTTCACATCTGTGAAGAGCAGAGATGGTTAAAAGCAACCAGCAGAGGGAGGGGATGCTGCCTCGGGTCCCCTGGTTAAAGGGCCAGGAGTGGTGAGGCTGGGCTGGGGGTGGCCACTCACCAGGGCCAGCCCCATGGAAGCCTTGCACCAGCTTGGGGACGTTGTCAGTGAAGAAGCGCTGGCGGAACATGATGCGCACGTCAGCATGGCAACCCTTGTGCAGCACGTCCGGGGACTCGGCCATGAGCAGGGAGAAGCCATCAGCTGCAGTGGGGCCCAGCTCTGTGTCACCCAGCAGACCCAGCAGCTGTGAGGGAGAGAGCCCTGAGGCAGAGTGCCCTGCTGCTGGGGGTCCCTAGCCAGCCAGGGGGGAGCAAGGCAGGTTTCTCAGATGTCACCCAGCCCCACCACCACCTACCTTGTCTGTCAGGCAGGAGCTCAGGGGGTGGTAGCGCAGTACCAGGGCTTTGGTCACCTGTGCAGGCAGAACAGTTGGTACCAGGCTGGGTCCCCTGGCCCCTCTGTCCTACTCATCCAGGGCAGGCCTTACCCAGAGCAGCAAGGTGAGCGCCTGCATTCGGTGGGGCCCCTCCGCAAGGCCGGGCTCCATCCTGTTCACTGCAAGCTGCAGGATTTCATCCAGCTGCTGCCCTAGGGACAGAAGGGACAAGCTGAGCTATTCCCCTTGCCAGCAGTGGGCAGGGGTCCCTGGCATCTGCCCCAGCCCCCTTACCTGCTGGGTGTTTGTTCACCAGTCCTGCAAAGCACTTGGCAGCTGTGGTGGCTGTGAAGGGACAGTTGCAGGAACAGCTCAATGCCAGCAGCTCCCGGAGCAGCCATTCCTGCTGAGGGATTGCCACCTGGAAGAGACACAGAACGTGTTATGGCCCAGGGCTGCAGCTGCTCCCTCTGTCTGTCCATGGAGCTTGTTGTGCACAGAGGCTGGAGGGTGCTCGGGCAGGGCTCCTCTCCACCCTGCTCCCCCCCAACGTACATCGCGGGGCAAGGAGCAGACGAAGGCCATGAGGAGGGCGACCAGGCGTCTCTGTGCCTCCAAGCACTCCCCATCCTGTGAGGGAAGAACAGTGCCCATGTCATCACAGTTCTTGCTGCCAGCCTGTGCCAACATCCTCATTCCCACCCATTCTGGTGCCCCAGCCCCAATAACCAAACATACCCCGAAAGGCTGGAAGGAGCAGGGAAAACTGTTTTGGGGTAGGAAGGAGACCTCTCCGTTCAGAAAGAGGGGCACCACATGAGACACACTCTGGGCAGCCAGCCTAGGAGAGAAAAGACATTGTGATGTGCTGCTCTGGAAGGGTCACCAGAGACCTCCCAGGAGGCACAGGGTCACCCTGTACAGATCACAGCAGGGGCCATGCAGCCTGCTCCCTCCCCACGATGGAGCATCCAGCTTCCTGCCCCAGCTTCACTCACTCAGGGCTCAAGTGCGTGGTGGCAGCGCTGATGACTGGGATCATGGCAGCCAGCACCTCTTCCTCCAGCAGTGCCTTGCCTGGCAGTGTATGGGTGCTCTCTGCAGGTAATGGAAGGAATGGAACTTGCTGGGGCCTGCTGTTCAGAGGGAGGAGGCAGGCACAGCCCCCTGAACCCCCATCAGACTGGGGCAGGGCTCTGGGACAGTGGCAGGAAGCAGCGGAGCCCACTCTTGAGGGCCACGGGTGCCAGAAGGTATCAGCAGTGGCACTGACTGCAGGATCAGGAACCCCTGAGAGCCCGGGAGTTGCCTGCTCTTCCCTCTCCCCCTCCAGCCCTGCACTTACCTTGCATGGCTGCCTGCACAGCCATGGCCAGCAGGCACGGCACCACCGTCTGGTGGAAGTACCAGCAGCCCTCCGCATCCTGCTGGCACTGCAGGGCCACGCGGTGCAGGCTCTGGCACACAGAGACCATGTCTTCTGTGTTCCTGGCCTCGGTCCCTGCAGGGCACAGTCATCATCACATCAAACAGCCTCAACATCCCTGATCTGCACCAGGATCCCGGGACAATGCAGCCCTTCTGACTCCCACTCCACCAGTGGGATTCACAGCCCAGGTGTGGGTTCCTTGCACCACTGCCATTCCAGCTCTCTTCCAGCCATCACCAGTAACAGAGGCAGCTCCTGCCCAGACACGCTCTGTGGAGGTGCCTGCAGCAGCTCCATTACCTTTCTGCACCTTCTGGAGATGCTGCAGCAGGACAGGCACAGTATCCCTCACGATGCTGGTGTGGGTGGACACAGCTGCCAGGGCCTGCAGGCAGCGCTGCTGCAAGGAGTGGTGGTTGTGGTAGCTCTCTTCCCGCTCTGAAGAGGAAACACACCTCAGAGGGGTACCTGGGGTCACCCCACCCAAGGGCAACCAGGGCCTAGACCCTGCCAGGGTGGATGGGGTGAAGCAGCGTGGCAGACCCAGTCCACGCCAGGCTCAAGGCACAGTGCTTGCTCTGCAGCTGGGCAGCTCCTTCCCACAAGGGTGATCCTAGCTACCAGACCAGCCACAGCTTTCCCTGTGCCAGCACACAGTGCCTGCAACTGGGAATCCCCCATGAACAGCCACCAACCTATACCATATGGCACAGCCCCACTGCCTGGCAGGAGCCCAATGGGGATGGGAAAGGCTTTACCCCAAAACCAGTCACCACACCTTCCCCAGCCCTACCTGACTGCAGCTCCTCTTCAAGCCTGGGTACCATGCGTCCAGAGAAAACCTCTGGGTAGGTGGGGGCCAGGGACCCAGCTGCCTCCATCGCTGCTTCACTGCCAGAGGGAAAGAGAATGGAAAAGGTGATGCAAGGACTGCAAATCCAGGGCTGCTTGTACACCAGCTCCACAGACCTGGCCAGAAGGTGTCTCCAGAACCTCATTTCTCAGCAATTTGCTTTTTTCACTCTTCAGGTAGGCAGAGCAGAGTCTCCTGATTTGATAGGCTCAGACTTTCTCATTTGCAGCCCATGAATTGTCTGGTTTATCTCACAGAGTCTTCTAGCTCAAGGAGTTCCTGTGCCTTCCCTCAGACTACAACCTCTCTCTGCAGCAAAGCCAGGCTTTGTTCCTCCTCCCAGAGCATGTGTGACTGCAGTGATGCCAGCCCACCCCTCACCTGCTCTGGGAATCCTCCTCATGCAGAGCGAGACGGATGAGGTGATCCACAACCAGCTCCAGACCAGAGGAAGACAGGAAGCCTGGAACAAGAGCCATAGAGGAATCCTACCCTTGGCCAAAGGCAAAGATGCTGGTGTGCTGGACAGGATCCTTCCCCCTCATCCAAGGGGCAGCAATGCAGCAGCACACCAAATGCCAGAGATACAAGGTGCCCAGCACAAACAGGCAAGAAAGAGAGCAAATGTCCCTGGAGCTCATGGCTTGGGTACAAAATGCTGCCACTACTCCTGTGCACCTACAGGCAGCAGGCAAGGATGTTCCAGCAGCCACTGTGTCTCTCAGAAGAGAGTAACACCTCCCTCTGTCTCCTCAAGGAAAACAAGGCACCAACCTTGCAGGGAGCCCAGGACAGTCAGTGCCTTGATCCCAACCAGCTGCAGCTGTACGCTGGGATCCGTCAGCGCCGAGAACACCACAGAGCAAACTGGGTCTTGGAGCGACAGCAGAGTGCTCTCATCTGGAGAGAGGGGCATGGAGTCACTGCCTGTCACCACACAGCCACCATCTTGCACTGTGTGGTGATAGCACCTCCACAGCACTTGACAGACCCTTTCTGGGGTGCTGCATTTGACACCCAATCATGCAGGGTCCCTGGGACATGGCAGGGGCTTGCACATGCAGCCACACTGGCCAGTGAGCTTTCCTTGTCTGTCAGCATACAGGAAAGTGAGGTCAGAGCCAGCAGCCCTTGGGACACGGATGCCTCCAGAGGGACCAGCCACCCTCACCTTCTTCCACATGTCCCCACTTCTGCTGCAACTCCAGGAAGCCTAGCAGCATTTCCAGGATTGTCCTCCTCTGGCTGCTCTGCAGGGACACAAAGGTGTAACCCAGATCACTGTCACTGCTGGGACAAAGCTGCATCTCAGCCCAGCGCTGCGAGGCCACAGGGTGCCCATGGGGTTTCTAACCACACCAGGGAAGGACATCCCTTTAGACACCATGCTCCCCCAGGCCCTGCGCAGCCAGCGGGTGGCCCTCACCTGCGTGTGCTTGGTGTACTGCTCCAGCAGCAGGGGCAGGACACTGCGGGTGATGCGGTGGTAGGTGCGGAGGGAGGCACCTGCTGCTGCCTGCAAGAGTTTGGCACTGGGCCACACCAGCTTCATGTCGGGCTCGCACAGATGGTGCCTGCAATCTGAGATAGGCTGGGAGTCAACTGCACCGGCGCAGAGCTCCTCTGCCTCGCGTGCGGGGACACAGCTGATAGCTGGGCTGGGAGCAGCTCTGAGCTGCAGCACAGTCTCCCCAACTGAGCAGCTTCCCATAGCCCCAAGTGCACAAAGAGTGCAGTTCCAGCAGAGAGGGAAGCAGCTCAATCCCCTTGTCCTCCCTTCCGGCAGCCAATTACCTTGGAAAAGCCAAAAGTGGCTGTGAGGACTAGAAAGAGAAGAGGCTTGAAAGAGAAGAGGAGTGCAAATCTCTACCTAAGAGGATGCTTTCAGGCCTGGCTGCTCGGCAGGGTCTCTGTTAGTTACCTTGCAGGATGCTGCTGAGGAAGGAATCCAGCAGATCCTCAGAATCAGAGCTGAGCACAGAGCGGGAGAGGCAGGCAGAGAGAGCATGCAGTGCAGCCAGACATTCCGCCTCAATCTTCTCGCTCGCTGTCTGGAACACCTGGAGGAAAGGCCACAGGATGAGCTGCACTCCATGTCGACAACAACCGCAGGCTTCAGGCTCCCAACGCAGGCTGAAGGGCTCAGGCTCCTGCCTCATTTCCCATGTGATTTGAACATGCAGCATAGCATGTTCAAGCCACAGGGACATGCTGATAGGGCTGGCCTGTCCCCTCCACTTTTCAACTGGGACAGTCCAAGGTCACAGGTGTGGGCTGCTGGGAGATATGGGGCCCACCTGGTCTGGTTGAGAACTGCTGCTCAGCAGAAGCCCAGCCATGGTGGAGCCCTGCAGTACTCACCTCTCTGCGCAGGGACGACCAGAGGCTGGGGAGGAATTCCTGCAGCTCCTTTTGCCCGTAGATGGCACAGCAGGCAGTCTGCAAGAGGGAGCCAGTGAAAGCATCACAAAGAAGCCAGTACCAGGTGGACACAGTGCTGGGACACTGCCCATCCTGGCAGGCTCATGCTGAGCTGCACAAATCACTCAAGAAAAACAGGAAAGAGTGATGCAGGCCAAACCAGGACTCTGGAAATTGTGGCTCTGCAAGGGAAAGTCTCTGGCTGGCAGGGAGAAGGGCTCAGAAGTGGCTGGCAGCTGCTACTGCCACAGATCAACAGTGGGCTGAAGGGAGTAGGGGATCCCTCCTTACCAGAGTCTGCAGCGAGTCAAGCTTGGCACTTTGCAGTTCTGAGTCCAACTTCTCAATAAGCAGAGGGAGAAGGAACTGCAGAGAGAAGCACTTCAATTCAGCTCACCCTTTGCACCACCTTGTCCATGGCCCTGCAAGGCTGCAAGTTCAGCCTCTGCCAGGAGAGCAGAGGTGAAGGGGTACCTGCAATAGGCAGCCCCTTCCCAGGATGTCAGTCAGCACTCTCCCCATGAACAGCCCCAGAAGGAGACAGGGCTGCCCAAGTGCAAGCTCCTGGTCCCAGTTGTTCCTGTCCCACAGAGTCACAGCAGGAGCTGCAGCACTATGAAAGGCAGCCTGTGCTCAGGGAACAGTGAGGTGCTCAAGAATCCCTAAGGAGCTTCGTACCTCAGCGAATTGGGGCGTGGAGGCCAGTACAGCCCGGAGGCTCAGGATCAGGTCTTCCCTCTGGATGCCATGAGGATCATTGGGGGGCTGGAAAGGAAGCAGAGAGCAGGTCACCCACCAGTCAGGAAACATCCCAACCCAGCCATCAGCCGAGGCTGCATCACCTCATCTTCAGCAAGGCAGCAGCAAGTGCCACTGGAGCTAGCTTGGTACCAGCCTGTCAGCCTGTGTACCACAGCTCACAGCTCAACACTGCCCAGCCAAGACTCTTGGCCACCCTCTCATCCCATTCCCTTGAGGGGACAAAACCCCCTAAGAAAACACCAGAAGGAACAGGCTGTGGCACACAGCAGACTCACTCACTGGAGTAAAATCAACAGGGAAGTAGCAGGATGTAACTTCAAACAGCTCTTCCACAAAGGGACCTGCAGACAGAGGAGAGGGAGTGAGCAAAGATACTGGGCAAAAAAGGCACAGCAGCTATGTTTAGTACCCATGACAGGCCAGCTCTGCAGCTTTTAAAGTGTGTTAGGGACCAGCCCAGGCCTGATCAGGCCCAACAACCATCCCTCCAACAGCTCAAAGAAAAGGGACATGTCTCCCAGTCAGCTCTGCATGGCAGGTTTAGGCTCACCCAGAGAATAGTCCTTGGCAATGAGATCACGCACGATCTGGAAGGCCACCAGCAGATTGCGGGGATCCTTCTCCCCATCCATGACCTGGATGAAGCCGAAGGTGAAGTCAGCACCCAGGCCCTTCAGCTCTGCAGAAAGAAGGAGCATGAGCAGGTGAAGGACATCAGCCCTCACCAATACGGAATTAAATCAGCCAAGTTGCCCCAGCCCCACAGTCCTTTTCCAGCTCTCCCAGGCAGAGCCACAGAGCCCTTGGAGAAGGTAAAAGCAAGTAATTCTCCCAGCCTCAACAATCCCAGAGCGGTTCTGGCATCTGCCCCCTCACCTTCCTCCCTGGTGCTCATGAAGTTGGTGATGATGCTGTAGACTGTGTGGCGGTCCAGCTGCATCAAGGACTGAAGGGAGGAGCAGACCAATCAGAACCATCCTCTACACATGGCAGCACAGCTACCCACTACCCCATGGGCACCACATGCCCTTGAGAGAGAGCAGGACCCCCAGCAACTCAGCTGCTGCTTCCTGGCACAGAGATCCCATTTATCACATGCAAAGTGTGCACATGCCTATGCAATGGCACATGAACACGACTGTGTCCCATCACTGCATGAATGCACCATCAGTCACACCAGGGCCACGCGTGCTGCCCAAGGCACTGCCAGCAAAAACAATCTTAAATTGGAGGAGAATTGGACTGGGGGCACTTAAACACAGCCTGGAGAATGGAGCAAAAGGAAATAATTCCCCTAGGGCTGAGAAAAGAGAGGACAATGGCCAAACAGGATCCTTGGCTGCTGTCTCTCACAGTCTCTCTTGCAGTGAGCCAAGCCATCTCTAAGCCCTGCAGAGGCACTGCACTGTGTTGAATGTGGCCAGTCCTCAGGGCAGGTAGGCCATCCCCAGACACACAAGGAGCAGAGATCAAGAACAGGAGGATAGGAAATCACATTGCTCACCTGCACATGTACCTCCTGGAAGATGGCTTTGAGCACAGACACTGCTAGCCCTGGGGACAGCACCTCGCACATGCTCTGAGGACAGGAAGAGAAAAGCAAGAATAGAATACCATGATGGCAGCCACGTAACAGAGCTCCTGCCTCTGTACAGCAGCTGCCTGCAGGATCCTCTTCCACAACAGGGAGAGCTCACCACCCCCTCCCCAGACAAAACAGGACAAGATGCCCATCATCACCACTGCTCCCCAGGCTGGCCAGGGAATCCTTGCCCCAATACCAACACAGGCAGGAAATCAAGGCAGTCTCCTCTCCTGGCTCCTCCACAAGGGGCACAGCAGGAGAACAGAGGAGACAGGGCAATGCTGCCAGATGGGCTGACAGCCCAGCCAGGCCCTGCTTGACACACTGCTCCAACCCACACCCAGGTGCTGGACCTCCCTGACGCTGCTCTGGAGCACATCCCAGCACTGTGGGCTGGGGGTGCGAGCTCACCAGCGCTCGCAGTCCCTGGAGCACCGAGGGGATCACCAGGTGATGATCTTGCAGCCGGCTCTCATAGAACAGGACCAGATGCAGCACTGTCAGAAACAGACACCAATGTGTGTTAGCCCTAGGAAACACAGCTGCTGGGTGCTGGCCCCAGCTCAACCACAAACTGATGGATTAAGAGCGAGCACATCTTGCACTGGTGAATGGGACAAACTGCCACTGGTGGGTGCACCCACCTGGCTCCAACACCTTTGCCCTCTCCTCATGAGCAGCCCACACCTGACTGCAGCAGATCAGCACCCACCTCTGGCTGCTGCAGAGGTGCCGGAGCTACCCAAGAGGCATTTGCCGTGACCTGTCCAGACATGTGGCTGCAGACACCAGCAGCAGAGTGGCAGTCAGCTCATCGGAGCCTGGAGGATGTCATGGGGTGGGGCACAGGGCTGGGGCAGGAGCTCTGGCTTCCTCACACTTGGCTCCACAACACATTCCTGGCCCCTGAGTCACGGCCATGGGCGCCTGCACACCCCAGCCCTGGGGAGTGGTAGCAGGAAGCAGACTGGAAGAGCCGGCTAGCAGCATCCTGTGCCCACAGCTGCTGCAGAAACTCAGCCCCCCAGGAGGCAGCCTGACGCAGCGCTTGAGAAATGAACTGCGTGAGCAGGGACACGAGGCTCTAACCCAGCTCCATCCCCTTGCTCAGCTGCCCTGAGTCTTCTTTCTCTGCCAAGCATCCCTACTGAACCTCTCCACTTCTGGCTGCCCCTTCAGAGCACCCCAATTCCCACCAGTCATCACACCTGACTCCAGCTGCTCCAGTAGATAAGGTTCTATGCACAGCTGCTCTCAGCCCTGCCTGACTTCAGTCAAAGACAGCCAAATGCCAAGGGCTAAGCATCTTCTGCTTCCATCCTCCCCTTCCTCCACCTCACTTACTAGCTGGGCCCCCTGTCTAGCCAGGCTGCTGGCTTAAGTTCAGCTTCCCATCTGCAAGGGCCCCAAGCCCAAGCCAAAGTTTGTCAGCACTTACTGGCTTTCCCTGCTGCCAGCCAGTTGCTACGGGGCATTTAACAAAGCCAGAACTTCTCCTTGCCTCTATGAGCAGGGCATCTTCCTCTCCCCACTCCAGTCCCACACTCCATTCTCATCCTTACACTGATCTCCCCTCCTCCCCAGGCCTCAGGGTTCCTCCTGAGTTAACCTGGTCAGGTTGCAAGGCTGCAGTGTGATTTGGTGTGTGAAGGACAGTCTTCCTGCTCTGAATCACCACCCAAGGATTCTGACATACAGATGTATCCCCAACATGTCCTGCGTGGCGCTGAGCACAACTGGGTGTGCAACACTCGCTGTCAGGGATTTGGTGTGTTCAGACAGTGACCTGAATTGTGTGGTGAGGCTGGCAAAAAGGCTGCAGTGCAAAGCCTCGTGCCCTCTTTGGACTTTGACTCTTAGAGACATGTACAAAGTTGTCACAGTGTTAAATCAATCCCTTTGCCAATTGCAGGACAGACACTTTAATGGCACAGGCTTTGTCCCCAGCCAGCCACTCAAAGGCCAGAACATCCCTTACCTTCCTTCTCCTGGAGCAGGGAGTAACACTGGAGCAGGACTTGTGACAACAGCTGGATGCCTCGCCCTCGCATCCGAGGATCTGTGTTCTCCAGGCAAAACCTAGGCCAAGGGAGGAGAAAGCCCAGGAAGCCTGTTGTGAGCAGGGACATCCAAGCAGGAAGTACATCCTGAGCAGGCACATTACAAAAACAAAGAGGTGCCACTCTGTGGACCCAATCCTGCCTGACTTGCTGGCAGGGTGGGAACAGACTCCTCTCCCCCTGTCCGTGCTGCATGTGTGCACTCAGCCCCAGAACCATGCAGAAAGAAATCCAAGTTCTCAAGTCAGATAAAAGAAATTGCTCTTGCACCATGCTCTCAAGATCAATGCTCTTGCATCATGCTCTCAAGGGTCAAAAGGGTAAAGCCTCTTATAGTTAGGCAAACCCAGACCCCAGCTAGGGAGAAATGAGCCCAGGCCATGACAGTTTGGAGACAGAAGCAGAAGCTGAGTGCCAGCCAACTTGTGACATGGTGTTGTGCAGCTGTGTGCTCAGGCAGCTCCTGCTGGGGACAGCCCCAACTGAAAAGTGCCCTGCAGCTTGCTGCCTGCCACATCTCTCCTCTGTCCTGGGAGAGCATCAAGAGCTGCTCCGGCCTTGCTCTTTCCCAAAGAGCTCCCACGTCCAAGGAGGGCAAAGCACTGCTCAAGCCCCATGCTATGAGCAGACAAACATCCTGCATGCTGCGATGTGTCTACCAGTGCTGAAGCTCATCCTGGATGAGCACACTTTTCCTTCTAACTGTGCCTCCTTGTGGGAATGTCCCCTGCAATGCCCTTACCCGATGTATAACTTGCACAAGGCTTTTCTTACCCCAGGGCTTCCACAAGCTGCAGCACTGTCCACCTTCCATCTTTCACCCCTGGAGAAAGGAGGCAAAGAGTGAACCAGAGATCATGCAGGCATGGTAGTGGAGATGGATGCTGGGAGGCATCACAGCACTGCAGTGGGAAAGGCTGGTCAGTGCCGACTCCTCACTAAGCACCAAAGGAGCCATGTACACTTAACTGGTGGAGCTGCCTCCAGCCCTGCCTGCGAACACCTCTGAGACTGAGAGCAGACAGCCAGGGGAGAACTTGCTCGCACTTTGCCTCACCCTCTCCCTGAAGCCTGGCTGTATGTATGGCTCCTGAGAGAAGCCTTGCTGTGCTCTACTTGACTGAGATACTAAAACCCCCTTCTCTAACGTGAGCATGCTGTGAGGAGATGCAGGGCAGCTCTCCAGGTGCTTCCTGAGGGACAACTGGCTGAACAAGCAGCCCGGACACTAGTGATCACTCAGCTTCCCACTTTGGCTCCATCATCTCCACACTGTGCTGAGCAAGACCGGCACAAACTTCCTCCAAGATGAAGGGCAGGGAGAAAGGCAGCTTTGTGGTCAGAGAAAGATAAAGTTCTGGGATTCTTGGAGTCTATTTCCAACTCTGACTCAGATACCTCACCAGGTTGCCTCATTCACCTCCTCCCTCCATATTCTTGCAGCTCAGCTGGGGGAAGAGTCACTCCTCAGGAGGCTTTGGTAAGGACCTGCTTGTTGCACCTTACAAGAACCTTGGCAGAAGGGCAGGTTCTCCATTCCTGCCACCCATTCCCAATGTGACAGCTTCCCAGAAGGAAAGCTCTGTGTACGCCCTCTGATCAGATATGGGGTGGCAGGCAAGGGACTGCCTTACCTTCAGACCCCTAACCTGCAGCCCAGGTGTCAAGTGACATTACTGAGAAACAAGCAAGACCCCTCACTCTGTACCTGGACAAAACAGCATTCCTCCACAAAAAAAAAAAACAATCCAAATCACCTTGCAGTCACTGAGACTCACTGTCTTTGCCCAGGAGCACTTCTGGGCACTCTGGAGGGACCTGCTCACCTCTCTGCCCTGCTGAACCTACACGACTGACAGGGCATTCACCCTCTCAGAAGTCCATAGGTTTCATTATGGGCTTTCCCAAGCCTTGTTCCAGCTTGTGTCTCCTGCTGTTGCAAGCATTTACTGTCTCTCCCTAAGCAGTTAATTCCAGTATTAAGATACACTGTTCATCATAGAGCTGTCTCTAGGGATGGGATGACAGTGTTTTCTGGCAGAGTGTTCTGACAGCAGGCAGTCCCGACTCCAGAGACAGAGCTTTCAATCCTGCCTGGCGCAGCAGGGAGAGGGAGCCTGAAATGAGGAACAGAACAGATAAGGGGAGTTGCACGGAAGAAGAGCCCAGCAGGTCTCGGAATTGACAGGCACAGACTGAACAGGGAGTGCCCTCAGAGACAGCCATAATGTGCTGGCAAAATTTCTTGCAGAATAACAACAGTGAAACAGCAAGCAGATGCTATGCACCAGCCAAGGCAGAATGGGCTGCAGGGAGAGCTCGGATGGCCCGTCCACATCCAGCATCCCAATATCTCACTCTGCAAGCTCATGAAGAGCCCTTGTGCCTCTGCATCATAACAGAAAAGGTCTGAGATAAACGCCATCTCTGTGGCCAAGTGCTCTGCTTCTCTGTGTCTGCAGAAAGCGAAAGCAGCTCTACACAATGACTACTCAACAGGAAAGAGCTGCAGTGTGATGGCCAAACCACAGCCAGGTACTGACAGTCCTCGTGGTCAGTGGCAGCGAGGTCAGCAGCTCCTTTGCTCAGCTCAGCAAGGGAGCTCCCTCTGTTCTCAGGGACCCAGGTGTGACCAGCTTTGCCTCACATGGTGTGGCCACTGGCCACTCCTCCCCGGCACAGCCTGTGAGCGTGGTGTGCTCGTGGGCAGCACCGCACAGGCCGTGGTGTGAGCACCAGCACAGCTAATTGGACCTGCCTCATGAGCACAGCAGGCACAGCGGTGAGCCCCTGAAACTGCTGCCTCCACATCTGACAGCAGCACATGTGCTCCAAGGTTAATTAGGCACCTTGAATCTCTTTTACCAGGAGGGGCTGCTCTCCTGTTTTGGGATTCCTGTAGTTCCCAGAGACTAAACAGAAGCAAGCCATTCACCCTGTGCTGGATTGCTACTCTGAACCAACATGCTCCCTTTCCTGACAGGTCTGTCTCCCTTTCACACAGAGTCCTCCTAGGTATTAGTCACTTCTGGAGGCCTTCCATTCTTGTCTCCCCCACACCCTCAAAATGTGAGCACAACATTCACAGGGAATGTGTAATGGATTCTGTAACAGCAGTATCCTTCTTTCCCCATTTTTTAAGAAAGATGAATTCAGCCTCCTCCTGCCACCTACTGACCCACGCAGCCCAAGCTGCCTGTGACAGCACCAAGGCCTTTCTGCCACTTGCCAAGTTATGCTCATTTTAGTCCTCAGCAACAAATGGGGGAAGCTCAGTGTATTTCTTACAGCAATTGCACAATGGCTGTGAGCTTAGAAAAAAACTCCCCTTTTACTCAAGGATACATAATGCAATTTAATCCTTTCTGATGTGTGGTTCCGTATGAGGTCAGAAGGGCCCAAGGACATTTGCCAGCCCCCCCCGTTTTTGAAGGTGGGTTTGTCACAACAGCCACACGGCTGAAAAGAGCTGGGGGGAGAAAATGGGGGGCAATTCCCTTTGTATGTCTTCCAAGAGACAAAGCTTTCTCCAGGCGCTTCTGTAACATGACATCAGGCAACAACAGCAGTTGTAAGGTTATCCTTCCCCACATCTATCCCAAATATGTCAGAGACTGTGCAACCCTTCTGCAACATCTTGAATGTCACATAGCTTAGTGAATTCCCCCAAATTTCCTTGGCATTTTCTTCACTCTGTGTTACATGGGCCACTGGGTTACCTTCATGTTTTGCCAGCTCATCTCATCACCAAGACACTACAGAGCAGTTCACAATCCATCAGGCCTTGGGAAAGGTCTATAAGCTACCCCCCTCTGTGTAATGTAACATATAAAGATAGCCGTTCTCTGCTCTCTCAGCTCCTTCCTGAAACATGCTGAAGCCACTGCCTAGAAACACAAAAGTATCACTTTATCCTTAGAAAGCCACATTCCTGAAGCTGTAACTTCCCTAATATGACAGTCACTCAACTGTTCCAAGCAGAAGGATAAATTATCCAAGGAAACCAAATGCCTCAAGCTCTGTTAGGAAAGGGGGAGAAACCACAGTGAGGGCAGTCTGCACCAGTCACCTCCCACAGTACCTCAGCAGGGCCATGAGCTCTCCTCCCACTGTCGATTTCTCTGCCACCCACATCTGCCTCGCTCCTGTAGCCCCTCACCCTCGCTGCTATCCCACTCCTACCGCATATCTCCTTGTCAGCTCCGAGCTGCAGGCTCTACCCTACCCATTCCCCCGTGCCGTGCCCCGCACGGCAGCCTCACAACCCACGGACACGCTCCGTCCCACGCCTCCACACCCTGCCCTACCCAGCCCCGCAGCCCCACACGCTTCCTCCCAAACCCCTCCCCACACCGCCGCCACCCGCCCGCCGCACCCCGACCGTGCCCACGCCCGCCCCAGGCCCAGCCCGGCCCCCCGCCGTGCCCACGCCCAGTCCCGCTCCGCCCCCGCGCGGTACCTGCCGCCACCTCCGCGCCGCGGCCGTCCTGCTGCCCGGACACGAAGTCCAGGACGGAAGCGGCGAGAGCCTCCATCCCGGCCCCGGCCCCGGGCCCGGCCCCGGCCGCCGCCATGACACTCGCGCGCAGGGCCGCGGCCCGGCCCCCGCCCCGCCGTGCGCGTGCGCGGGGGCGGTGCTGGCGGTCACGTGCGCCCGGGGGGCGGGGCGGGGCGGCCCCGCGCGCACACCGGGCCCCGCGCGCACGGGCGGGCGCAGCGCGGAGCCGGCGCGGCCCCGATGCCGAGCGCCGCCGGTCGGCCCCGCCATGGGCGGCTGCGTGGGGCGGCAGCGCCGGGAGCGGCCCGCCGCCGGCGGCAACGCCCGCAAGCGAGCAGGTGAGCGGGGGTCGTCCTGGCTGGGACACCCACGCGATCGCGGTCACCGGAGCGGGGAGGGGGGTCCCGTGTCCCCCTGGGGGTGGCGCGGGAGAAACGTGGGCACCGGAGGAGCGCAGTCCGCCACGGGAGAACTCCCCCCTCGCACAACCCCAGGAGTCACACTGCGCCCTCGGGGTTCCCGGACCCCGGGGGTCCCGGTTCGGTGCGCGGCCTCGGGAGCGGGCGGGCACCGCGGCTCCCGTCCCGGCGCCCTGGAGGCTTTGCGGGGTAAGGGCTGGGGTGCGCAGCGCGTCCAGCCGAGCCCTGACAGTTCCCGGCTCCTCCCGGGAAGGTGGTGTCCTGGGGGGACTGCAGGGTGGCGGGTGCTCCCGGTCTGCGCTCGGCAGCGTCCTGCGAACGGCAGGGTCCTGCCTGCTCGGGATCGGTGCTGCCCCGTACACTGGGCTGCTGCCGGCGGGCGCGACCCCGTCCCCGCTGCCCCGGGGCTTCGGGAGGTGAGGGTCGGACAGGGGGCGGCTGCCGGTCCGGGGCAGCAGCGGCGGCCCAGGGGGGCTGGTGCAGCCCCGCGGTCCCCCGGAGTTACCGGTAGCCGAATACTCGGGTGCCATGAGGCGCTTCCCCGTGATGCCATCCCGGAGGGTCCCGGGGGCCGTGGGGATGGGTACGGTGGAATTTCGGCGGAGAAGCCGTGGGCTGGTAGGATGAATCACGCCTTTTCCTTGCCGCCTCCCGACCGGTGCCGTCGCAGCCGGTAATTACCGTGTTTATGCCAGAGCGGTAGTGGGCGGTGGGAGAGGAGGGGCAGGAAGCGTGTGCCCGGGACGGGACGCCCCGGTCCTCGCCCGCAGCTGGGATGAAGGAGGGAAGGGCGTTCTCCGTGGGAAGGTGCCCGCCGCTCCGGCAGCACGTGCAGGGTGCCGTGGCAGCCGGGCCGGGCTGTGCCCGTGCCGTGGGCAGCCGCCTCCACCGCGCGGGGCTGCAGGTGTGCCAGCCTGCCCCGGGGATGCCCTGCTGGTATGGTAAGCCACCCGGCACACTTTGCCCCCCAGGAGTGCCTTCTTGCGGGCATCAGTGAGGCCTCGGGTCCCTGGCTGACTGTTCCCTCAGCTTGGCGGGATGTGAGGCCGCTGCCTCGTAGCTCAGGCTGCTGTGAGAGGGGGTGGGGTCAGATCCCAACATCTGGATCTGTGTGATCCCCTCCTGTGCCAGGCAGCAGCTGGCTGCAGAGCCTGTGTCTCCATCCCCACTTGCTCTCCTGTGATGGGTCATGGTCCCTTCCTGGTATACTGCCGGCAGTTGCTGCTGCTGCTTTCTTTCAGTGTGTCCCTTCCCGGGAGAGCAGGGCTGTCCCTTGTGCCAGGTGCCCTGGCTGGTTCCTGCCTTTGCTTGCATGGTGCCACCAGCCCATGGGAACTGCTCAGCAGGTGGTGGAGGATGAAGCAAGGCTACAGCTGCCCTCACCAGCAGTATGGGGACACTGCCCTGGGCCAGCAGATCCTAGTACATGAGGACCTTCTGTCAGCAGGGAGGGGGGCTCTTCCTGCCCACCTCTGCTGTCACAGGGGCCCTGCAAAGCAGCCTGGCCAGCTCCTGCCCTGGCTGGGGCCTGTTGTGACCCCCTGTAGAGGGGTCCTGCCAGGGCTCCCAGCAGCAGGTGACAGCATTGTCTCTGGGGTGGCCAGCTTACCGCAGCAGGAGCTGGGGATGCCCATGGCATGCAGCATCCCAGCCCTGCCTGGCTCGGGAGCGGACCAGCCAGCACTGCTGGAAGCAGTGGTGTGTGCCATCTGGCTGATGTCTTCTCCAGGGCCTCCAGGACCTGTCAGCTGGGGCTGCCTGAGGCTCCTGCAGACAGGGAGCAAGCCCCAGGCCAGGGAAGCCTTGAGGTCACATCCTCGTGCCTGGGGGTCCCTCACCAGGCCACCGCGGGGGGCTGAGCCACGGGCAGGGTGCTGCAGGCACAGGGCAGGAGGCAGGCAGGCTGCCAGCCAGATCCTGTTGGCTCGAGTCCGGGCACAGCGAGCGGATGGACCTGTCTGGTGGTGCTGCCGTGGAGAGTTGCACAAAGGGCCAGGAATAGAGCAGCAGGAGGTGATTAGAAGGTGCTGGCCCGGCTGGGCGGTAGCAATAAATAGACGAGGCTTAAGCCCCTGCCTACCTGGGCAAGGCTGCTGGGCACGCCTGTACACACGAGGCAGCCACAGCCTGCCCCTGCTCTCTGCCACAGCTGACCCCCACAGCTCTGATCCTGCTGCCTCCCTGGGCCAGCCTCTTCCCTTTGTTGCAAGCAGAGCTGGGGGAATGGCACTGGCTGGGAGTGCTGGCCAGGAGTCCTGTGATGACACGTGCCCCAGCCCACAGGCCACAGCAAGGTAGGGACATGGTCCCAGATATGTCCTTCAGGCTGGCTCTTGACACTTCTCCACTGCCCTCCTGGGGCAGGTGTTGCCTCTGACCTTGCTGTGTCCTGTGGTGCTGCAAATCCCTCTGGCCCAGCACCGTGACTGCTGAATCGGCAGCACTGGCTGCAGCCGGCTGCCCTTGCTCCTCCAGGGATGTGGGCAGGATGCTGCCTCCCAGGGATGCTCAGCGCCCAGCCCTGAGGTAGCTGAGCACCTGTGCCCTTTGGGGATCCTTGAGGTGGGTGCTTGCTGGGAAGCAGATGCTATGCCGGCTCCAGTGGTCTTGGGTAGGGTGAGGCAGGGCTGGTACAATCAGAAAGGTCGTGTAGTGCCTTGTGTCACCACACACTTGCTCAGAAACAGCTGTCTGGGGAACTTGGCTCAGCCCACAGCTGGCAGTGGTGGCTGTCTCCAGTGGCTGGGGTGTGTGGCATCACCTTGCCTCACAGGTCACTGTGTGGGCACGGGCATCTTCCTGCCCAGCTGGAGCCTCAGTTTACCCTCGTCCTGTCCCCACAGGAAGGGGGCCGTCTGGCCAGCTCAGGGAGAGGGGTGACAGGAAGGAGCTGTTATCATTCATTGTCCTCAGCTCAGCTGGGAGTGACAGCTCCTTCCTGCCCCACGTGTCCAGCCTGGCCATGGGGCCGATGGGACAGGGTTGTTCCCACAGGGCCAAAGCCCAGTGTAGTGAGGGCATGGTGGTGTGGGACTGGCACTGGCATGGCTCAGATCCCTGGGCAGTGCTGGCTGCTGAAGGGCTGTGGGGACATGTCTGGGGGCTGTTTTGTGGAGAGCCAGCTCAGTTCAGCCCATTGCTGGGGCAGCTGCAGTCTGGCAGTAGTGCCCTCTGTCCCCCTGATGCCCGGGACGCTGTGTGCCTGCTGTCTTGCCTGCAGCTGGTCCCTGTCATCCTGGGGTGGGCAGAGGGGATGGTGAAGTCCTGACCCCCCCTTTGCTGCAGCTCAGCCTTTGTAATCCCCTTCTTGTTCCAACTCACCAGCTTATTTCCTGGCTAATTCCCCAAGCTATAAATACTGCTCTGCCTCAAAGGGCCCCAAGGCCCTGTGGCCGCCCCACAGGGCAGCGACTGAGCCCCCTAACATGGAAGCAAGAGCCCTTGGCCCCTCTGTGGGCAAAGGGTGTCACTTGGGGGAACAACTGCTGTGGGGCCAGTGGGATCTTGGGCAGGGCTAGCTTTAGCCCAGTTCCCCTTTGCTGCATTGGGGACTGTTCTTCACTGGGCAGGGTGATCCCTCAGACCCTCGCTGAGGTGCAGTAAGTCCCCAGGAAGAACCTGTGGGTGTGGGCAAGTGGGGGACTCAGGGCCCAAGGGGAAACCCTGTCCTTTGGCTGAATATCTCCCCCTCCTCAGGCCGCAATGAGCCCCTGAAGAAGGAGTGTCCCAAGTGGAAGAGCGACTACCCCATGACAGACGGGCAGCTGCGCAGCAAGCGGGACGAGTTTTGGGACACGGCACCCGCCTTTGAAGGCCGCAAGGAGATCTGGGATGCCCTGAAGGCAGCTGCCTATGCTGTAGAAGCCAATGACCACAGCCTGGCCCAGGCCATCCTTGATGGAGCCAGCATCACCCTGCCCCATGGTGAGGGTCAGCACTGGGGGGTTTGGGTGGGGTGTGTGCTGAGTGCCCCATATGTGGGCACACAGGAGTCCTAGGCTGGAGTAGAAAGGGGCTCCCACCTGCTATCCAGAGCTCAGCCCAGCCAAGGGGAGCAAGGTAGGCTGTGCCACACTGCTTAGGGTGGCTCTGTCCACATTTGGGTGGTCCATGGGGATGCCCACCCTTAGCATCTCATCCTGCTGTCCCCAGGGTCCCTGACGGAGTGCTACGATGAGCTGGGCAACCGGTACCAGCTGCCCGTCTACTGCCTTGCACCCCCCGTCAACCTGATCCTGGAGCGGAGTGAGGAGGAGGCGGTGGAACCAGTGGAGCCTCTGCCCAACACCCGGCGGGAGTTCGCCCTCAAGGTGCGCCTCTCCACCGGCAAGGACCTGCGGCTCAGCGCCAGCATGAGTGACACCATCGGGCAGCTGAAGAAGCAGCTGCAGGCGCAGGAGGGCATTGACCTGGCCTGGCAGCGGTGGTTCTTCTCAGGCAAGCTGCTCACTGACCGCACACGACTGCAGGAGACCAAGATCCAGAAGGATTTTGTTGTGCAAGTGATTGTCAATCAGCCCGTCCCACCCAGGAACTGAGCCACCCCCTACTGGTTGAGGGGAGATGGCAGGGGTCTGGGGTACAGTGGCACCTCTGGGGATTCCCTGTGCTGTGTTCCAACGCATCTGGAGCCACTCCTGCTCCCCCCTGAGGCTGCCCAGAAAGGTCTGCATGGGGCTGTGCCACCGTGGTGGCTCCCCTTGGCTGGGGACACGGGCAGGCGCCGTGTTTGCTGCAGGAGGTTCGAGACCAAATGTCTCTGGGGCTGGGGCTCCTCTGCCAGGCTGTGCCAGCAGGGAGAGACTGTGACCCACTGGGCTCTGGCTTCCCCTGGCCAGGAGACCCATGGGGTGCTGGGCTGGGTGGAGATGTCTCCCCTCTGTACATAGTCTGTATTTATCAATAAAGCCTTTTCATCCTTCCTCTGGCCTTAGGGACAGGCTGGAGGGGGCTGTAACCCATAGCCACGGGAGGTCCCTGTGCTTGTCCTATATCTACTCCCATGTCAGAATGGGCACAGGGTGGCCAAGGGTAGCCTGGACAACTCAGCTTTGTTCCCTAGTGCCACCCTGACCCTGTCCTGCCAGCCCTGGCTGTTTGCCTGCCAGGACCCTTTCCCAGCATTACCAGTATTGACCCATTGTCATTCTGGCTGCTTCTCAGTGTGGGGTCACCACCTCCCTTTCCTGGTGCTTCCCCTCTGGAGATTTAAGCCTATGTCTGCCCTTGAGCTAGGTGGGACAGTCCGTGGAGGGGAAAAGTCCCAAGATGACCTTCATGGCCACCATGGCCTGCCCTGGTGAAAACAGCATCTTTCTGCTGTGGCACCCATGGGACAGGGCACCCAAGGATGGCCCTGGGAACTGCCCAGGAGGGTAACAGTGACGTGGCTGTCTGTCCCTCCCCCGGGTCCTGTGCTGGTGGACAGTGCCCAGCGCATTAACTGTCCTGGCACAGGGCAGTGTTGGCCTCATCTTACAAGGGGGGAGTGCTCAGGAGATTTGTACAATGTTCCTGCTGCCGGGAATAGCTGCTGGCTCTGCCTGTTGGCCCCACGTGAGGCCAGTCTCCTGCTGCCAGGCTGCCATGTGCAGTGAGGGAGGCCAGGCAGCCACGGGGACCCTGGCAGGGCTGCTCGGAACGTTCCACACCTGAGGTCATCCTCTAAAGCTGCACAGAGGGGCCATGACTCCTGGCATCTCATGCTGCCTGCTGCTGGCTGAGAGGCTTGAGAGGACCCATTGCCTCTCTTTGGGGTGGGCAGGCCCCCTTCCTGCCAAAGGTGCCAGGGAGCCTCAGGCTGTGTTGGTGGCTACTGCAGCATCTGGTTGCACAGAGATGGGGTGATGGGAGCCGTGGGAGCATCTTGCTTGTCCAGGGTCGGTGGCACAGGCATAGGTGCCATGCCTGTGGGATGGCCCTGGATTGTGTCCCTGCTCTGCTGAGCCTCTCTTGACTGGCTGTCACAGGTTCTGCACACCCCAGCTCCCCATAACAAGCACAGGTGTCCTGGTCAACCCAGGGTGGGGGGGGTTCTCTTTAAGAGGGTGTGGGGCTGGAGAGGTGAGTCAGGGCCACCAGAAAGCAGGCGGGTGAGCTCATGGCAAAGCTGCCCCAGTCATGTGGAGCAGCCACAGCTGTTGGTGCCCTTGGACTGTGGGACAGAGGGGCCAGCAGCATAAAGCCCCAAGGCCAGCGAAGCCGCCGGCAGCATCAGGAGCCAGGACTGGGCACTCCCTGCCTGTGGTAGCAAGGAGAGGAGGACACATCCTGCGCAGGACTGTGCACTGCGGGCAGACATGGAGCTGGATGTGGAACGGGCCAAGGAGCTCATTGAGCAGAAGCTGGCAGAGGAGGAGGAGGAGGAGGTGGGTCCATAGGGCAGGGGGACCTTCCTGGGCTCTAGTAGGAACCCCCATTGCACTGTGTCCATCCTTAGGGACTCCGATGTGAGGAGGCTGGCACCGACCTTGCCGTCCTGGGGGATATAGCAAGGTGTCCAAGGGCTCTCAGGGGGATCAGGTTCCCAACCCAGCAGCTCTAGCCCATGGGGCAGAGCTGAGCGGCAAGCAGGTGCCCAGCTTACCGAGCAGGGTGGGGAGGCAAGTGCAAGCCCAAGAGCTGCCAGGCACCCCCGTAGACCTCAGCGGCGAGCTGGGAGCCCCGCGCAGAGCCACCTCCCCCAGCAGGCTGGGCATGGAGGCAGTGGGGCTGCTCTGTGGCCAGCCAAGACCCTGCAGCACCTGCTGTGCCTGTGCAGAAACTCAAAGGGGATGGTGCACGGGAGCCGCCGGCCGTGGAGCGTATGAACACACCTGAGCTGGAGGAGGAGAAACGCTGTGGCCCCAGGAACAGGGGCCTTGAGGCCATCAAGGTGAGTGGGTTGGGGTGCGGGGTGCCCAGGGGTGGCTGGTCGCACAGAAGTCAAACAGGGGACTGTCTGTGCTCACCAGGGCCAGGAGAGGGTGCGGAGGAGTTCAGTGGATCTGAGGCGGGAGATCATCGACGTGGGCAGCATCCAACGACTCATCGAGCTCCGCAAGCAGCGCCGGCAGCGCCGGGCAGAGCGGGCGGCCACCCCCGAGCCCACCCCGCCACCTGAGCCCCTGGAGATTGTACGTCAGGGGGTCCCAAGATGCGGGAGGGGGGCTGCTGGGATAGCGGCTGGACCACTCACAGGCCAGCCCCCGGGTCACCCTGCCAGCCAGAGACCTCCCTGGGGAAGCAGGGCAGGGGGCCCCCATGTTGTCCCCTCTCCTGCACCCCTGTGCTGCCCCAGCCCTGAGCCTGTCCCATTACCAGGAGGGTCCTGTGGAGCCAGAGACCTTCCTGCGAGCTGCTGTCCAGGGCAAGATGCACATCATCGAGAAGTTTCTGGCAGATGGTGGCTCCCCCGACACATGTGATGAGGTAGCTTTCCTGGCAGCCACTGGCTGTCCCCCGCCTGTGCCATGCCACCATATCCTGCAGCCATGCCCCACTGTGCCTATGGGCGAGGGCTGGGATCCCTGGGACAGGGCTGGAGTACAACCAGACTGGGCCAGGGAAGATGCATCTGTCCGCCAATGTGCCACCCTGTCCCGCAGTTCCACCGCACAGCCCTGCACCGCTCCTCGCTGGAGGGACACATGGAAATCCTGCAGAAGCTGCTGGACAGTGGGGCCACTGTTGACTTCAGGGACCGGGTGAGGCTGGATCCTGCTTCCAGCTGCATGCTGGTCTGAGCATCTGGGTGTGGTGCAGCCAGAACTACAGCAATATTGGGGACCCTGCAGTGGGGCAGTGCTGTCCCCATCACGGAGGTGGCTACAGGCAGGGCTCTGCCAGTTCAGCTCGAGCACGGGGACCTGCTGGGGCAGGGGACAGACACAGGGTAGGGGTGTCCCCCACCATGACACAGCACTGTATGTCCAGCTGGACTGCACCGCCGTGCACTGGGCCTGCCGGGGTGGGCACCTGGATGCTGTCAAGCTGCTGCAAGACCGTGGGGCAGACCTCAATGTGAAGGACAAGGTGAGCAGGGCAGAGCAGATCACAGGGTTGGGGCAGGAGCATACCCTGGAATACCAGAGCTGACCCTGTGTTGGGTTAGCAGGTGTGGGTGCTGATCCCCCCTGATGTCCATCTCATCCCCCCTCAAGCTGCTCAGCACACCCCTTCACGTGGCCACCCGAACCGGACACCTTGACATTGTGGAGCATCTCATCCACTGTGGGGTGGATGTCAATGCCTCAGACAGGGTGAGTGCTGCAGCCATGCAGGCATCATTGGGTCGCAACACAGATCCCCCTCCCTTTGTTGACCCCTCGAAGGGCTTCCAGCACCCACAGTGGGGCATATCTGGACACACACATCCCTGCCCTAGGGTGGCTGCAGCCACAGCCAGGTCTGGGACAGGGACATTCCCCTTGTCCTGGTGGAGGTTGGTGTGCTGGGAGCTGGGGAGCAGTGCTTGGGGCAGGCAGAGGGTCCCTGTCCCTGGACCACGATCTCCAGTGAAGCTGTGTCTCTCACAGGAAGGCGACACAGCGCTGCATGATGCCACACGGCTCAGTCGCTACAAGATCATCAAAATGCTGATCCTGCACGGGGCTGATATGATGGCCAAGAATGAGGTGAGCGTGGGGGGGCACCTCTGAGGCTATTTGCTGCCCCACCATGTCACACCACCCTGTGCCCAGCCTCTCTCTGCCCACTCTTGCAGGCTGGCAAGACCCCGACAGACCTGGTGCAGCAGTGGCAGGTGGACACACGCCAGGCGCTGGAGACCAAGGAGCAGCCGCAGGGGGAGATGGAGGTCCCTGCATGATGGCACCAAGCAGGGACCAGAGCTGGGCTCAGCTCCAAGGAGCAGGATCCAGACAAGACTTGTCTGTGTCAATAAAAGTCAGCAAAGAGCAGCATTTGTCTCCAGGTGGCTGTGAGGTTGGGCAGCCTGCACCAGGGTTGATGTGCCTGGGGAAGATGGGTTATCCTGGGAGCAGGTTTATCTGGCAGCATGTTGAGCCCTGCCTCCTATGACAGGGACTCAGGTATTGGTGACACAAGTGGTTCAAGGGCAGGACTCCTCGCTGTAGGACACCCTGATTGCTCACAGTCCTTCGAAGTCCCACCTGGGCAAGCTCAGGGAGGAAAAATACATGGAGGGCAGCTCAACCTGAGTCCATGCTGTGCTGGAAGCTGGGGCTGTGCCAGAGAGCAGCAGCTGTACCCCTGCTGGACAGCCACTCTGTGGGGTTGGATGGCTTCTTGTTCTTCTGCCTTTCCTGCTGCAGTCACCCTTGGGGGACACATGCTCCCTAAATGGAAATGCTCACACTCACCCGTTTACAGGAGACCCTACACTGATGGCCGGATCAGGTGATCCCTGACCAAAGCCCTGGGACTGCTTGCAATGCCTGATCCCTCCCTGGCCTTGCAGCCCAGCCCTGTAGGAGGCAGAGGGATAGCTGCCAGGTTGGCAAGCAGAAGGGAAAGCACAACTGGAGTGGCCAAAGCTCACCTGGAGGGGTGCTGAGCTCCTGCAGCCAGCTCCTGAAGGGGGAAGAACATCCTGAGCTCATCTGGTACCACCCCCATGTCACCTACCCAGCAGGGTTGCGGGTCCCTCACGTGCCCTGTCAAACATTAACAGCCCCTCAGCGAGGCAGCAGCACAGGCAGCAGCAGCACCCAGCCACCATGGCATTCAGCAGCCGCCTCACCTCGTCCCTCCGGCCCGCCCTGGCAGCTCTGCAGTGGGCAGCCCCCAGGCGGTGCCGGGGGCTCAGCAGCCCCCAGGGATCAGAGCCCTCACTCGATCTCAGGGGCATCTTCCCACCCCTCGCCACCCCTTTCTCACCCTCACAGGAGGTGGACTATGCCCAGCTGGAGGGAAACCTGCGCCGCTACGCCAGCATCCCTTTCAGAGGTAAGCGCTGCCCACTGTCCCTCTCCGTGCAGGTTCCTGTCAGATCCCTGCCTGCCACAGAGGCTGTGCAGCAACACGCAGGCAGCCTGCCAGCTTCCCAAGGGTGCTCAGCCTCCAGCCGGACTTCGCTCCAGGGCTGGCAACCCCTCGGGTCACCCACCTGGGGCCCCTTGCATGGCACGTGCCCGGGCACAAGTGTGTGTCCTTGCACAGCCCTGCCACACGCCAGCACGTGCTTGCACACCCGCTCCACACATGTGCGGGCTTGAACCTGTGCACTGCCCTCCCATGCACACTCACACATTCGTGGGGTATGTATCTGTCGATTGCCAAGGACAGATAGATGATAGGAGAGGAGCTGCAAAAGAGGTTGCAGCCTCACAACAGTGTTCCCCAGAGTCTCCTCTCTTCTGACCAGGAGGCCAGGGCTCCAGGGATTTAGGCAAGAGAGGGCACACTGAGGACTGCAGAGCTCTGCCTAGGTGCTGGCAGCAAAGACGGGAGTGAGAGTAATGGGGATACCTGACATTCCTGGCACCCTTCTCCTGTGCCTGAGCCCTGCCCTCCCCATATTTGTGTTTCAGGACTGGTGGTGCTGGGCTCCAATGGGGAGTATCCATACCTGGCACCCCACGAGAGGGTGGAGGTGGTGAGCTGCGTGCGCCAGGCTCTGCCCAGGGACCGCTTGCTGCTGGCTGGCTCAGGCTGCGAATGTGAGTGCCTGTGTGGGCAGTGTGGGGGGCAGTGCAGCGGGCATGTGTCCCCCCTGGAGCACCCCTCACCCTTCCGCCTCCTCCCCAGCCACCCAGGCCACCATCGAGCTGACGGTCAGCATGGCAGAGGCAGGGGCTGATGTGGCGCTGGTTGTGACACCCTGCTATTACCGGGGTGCCATGACCACTGCTGCCCTGGTCCATCACTACACAGAGGTGAGCCACGTCCAGTGCCTGCCAGCAACCGCAGCTGGGGCAGCAGGAGAGGGATCATGTCCACTGTGTCTCCAACCCACCCCAGCTACTGAGCTCTGCCTGGCTGCCTGCAGGTTGGCAACGCATCCCCCATCCCGGTGGTGCTCTACAGTGTCCCTGCCAACACTGGCCTGGACCTGCCCATGGACGCTGTCATCACCTTGGCTCAGCACCCCAACATCATTGGGATCAAGGACAGCGGTGGGGACGTGAGTGGAACAGGACTTTCCCAGGGCTGCTTACCACCAAACCTGGACCTAAGTTGGGAATGGGGAACTGGGACTTGCAGCCCTTCCCTGGACCCCAGGGCTGCCAGCAGGCACCCTGCAGCAAGGGGGACAGGGTGATGCCTGCCCCAGGGCATAGCATGTCTCTCCCCAGATCACCCGCATGGGGCTGATGGTCCACAAGACAAGGCAGGAGGATTTCCAGGTGCTGGCAGGATCAGCCGGCTTCCTGCTGGCGAGCTATGCTGTGGGTAGGTGCAGCTGCTCATCCTGGCCTGGGGACACTGGCAGGGGGAGGCAGGGGAGGGACCGGGAGGTGCTGGCTAGGCACAGCAGGCTGAGCTGGCTGCCAATGTGTCCTGGTGCCTCTAGGTGCCGCTGGGGGGGTGTGTGCCCTCGCCAATGTTCTGGGTGACCCGTTGTGCCAGCTGGACCACCTGTGCCGCGAGGGCCGGTGGCAGGAGGCCCGTGACCTGCAGCACCGCCTCATTGAGCCCAACACGGCGGTGAGCAGGCAGAGCCCCTCGGATGCTGAGGGGAGAGGGTGCCAGGCTATGACAGAGCCAGGGGGAGGCAAAGGATGGAAGTCCCTGGGGCTGCAGTGGGTGGAGGGGTGGTTCAGGGGGATAGGACGGCACAGCACCTGGCCAGTGAGCCGAGATGGGCTGGAGGTGAGAAGGTGGGAAATGCCAGCCCTGTCATGTTAAGGAACAGCCTGTCCACTGGCACTGGGCACTGCCTGACCCTCTGTGAGAGCCTTGCTGACTATTTATAGGCAGCAGTGTGTGTGGGGGGGAAGAGCTGCTCCTTCCTGGGCCCCTCATCCCACTGTGGAGTGGCCTGTCCCTGCTGCAGAGCACAACGTGCCACAGAGCTCCTGTGTAGAGTCCTGTGGGGGTGTGCTCTGCACCCTCACCCCACAGTGGGTACTTCATGGGGTGCTGCAACCACTTCACACCTTGCCAGCCTTGCAGCCCTGCATGGGGAGGACAGGAGTGATGGCAAGCAGAAGAGCAGGGCCTGCACAGCAGAGCCCCCAGAGCGTGCTGGCCCATGGGAGCCAGAAAGCCCCCATGCCCTCCCTCCCTCCCACAGGTCACCCGCCGGTTCGGGATCCCGGGGCTGAAGAAGGCCATGGAGTGGTTTGGCTACTATGGGGGTCCCTGCCGCGCACCCCTGGCCCCTCTGAGCCCTGCCCAGGCTGAAGAGCTGAAGAGCACCTTCAGTGCTAATGGCTGGTTGTGAGGTGTTCTCCATCTGCCCCTTTCCACACAAGAAAGGTACAGGAGTCAGGGACCCTGGGAACAGGGGATATGCTGGGGACATTGGGAGGTGGCCAGGAGAAGGCCGCCCCTGTTAGTCTTTCCTGTTGGACAGGGCTGCCCTGGGCAGAGTGGGTAGAGAGGGGCAACCCCAGGCCAGCCTGTATCCCTGCCAGCCCCCAGGGTCCTGTTGTCTTCACCTGGGAAGGAGTGGATCCTTGTGCCATGAATAAACTTGCCATCTCCTCTCTGTGTCTGCAGTCTTGTCTGTGCAAGGCCCCCGCGCCGTCTCTGCTCCCAGCAAAAACAACATGGCACGGGTGTTTGGCAACATGGTTTACTCAGCTGAGGCCTGTGCAGGCAGCAGCACAAGGCAGGGTCACAGCAAGGCACGGGACCCAGTGCAGGCAGAGACTGGCAGGGAGGGTACAGCCCCTGCAGCCCTGCACTGGGCGGTGAGGGCTCCTGGGACCCTGTGCCACAGCCAGCCAGACCACACCGGGGGTGAAGGTGAGCATGTAGTGGGGAGATGAAGGATGCATGTGGGGGGCAAGATGGGGAACCGTGTGCCCCCTGCCTGCCCCTTCACCATACCTCTATCCCCTCCTGCCCTGCCCAGGCCCCCTGCTCCAGCCCTGGCACCCCATGCAGCCCTGCTCATGTCCCTCATTCCAGGCTCCAGCTGACCCTTCTCCTTGCTCACCGTTGTACCAATCTGCACCAGAGTGCAGCAGACACATGCCAGGCTGGGCACTCCCCAGTCCCCCTTGGTGGGGATGCTGCTGCTGATGTCCCCAAGGCAGTGGGTGGGCGCATTGGCACAGGGATGAGGGGAGCACAACCCATTGGCTGGCCCTGAGAGCAAGCTGGGTTCTTTGGGGACAAAATGTCGCCCTACCCTGGGCATACAGGGAGATGGCCAGTCACCCAGAGCTGAGGGTGCAGGCCACAGGGTGCCTGGGGTGCCCACCCTGCCTCCGGACCAGGGCAGGAAAGTGAGCCAGGAGCTGCCCCTCTGGGGGCACATGGTTCGGTCAGCAGCTTCCAGCCAAGGCACCCTGGCAGTGGGGTCAGAGACCAGCCTCTACCCCCCTGCTCCATCCTCTGCAACTGGCTAGCAGCCCTAGTGGTCCACAGTCTTCCTGGGGGGCAGAGGGGCCAAGCCCCTGTCACACTGTCCTTCTGCTGCTCCAGCAAGTGCCAGGGCTACAGCCAGAAAGGGAAGGCACCACGGCTGCCCCAGGGCACTTGGGTGGAGAGCGGAGGGTTCCATCCCCTCCAGCGTCAGGGGTTGGCAGGAGGACACTTGGAGGGGACGAAGGGCAGGGAGGCACCCAGCAGCGCCACATCCCTTCTCCAGGGCCAGCAGGGCCAGCCAGTGCCCAAGTAGGGGGGTCCCTGCTCTGGTGGGAGGGGATGCGGGGCACCATCACGCTGTCAGGCTGTGGGCAGACTTGGAGGCGCCCTGGGCCCTCTGGATGATGGCCGTGCACTTCTCCCGCCGCAGCAGCTTGTTGTTCTCAAAGAAGCCCTCGTTGCGGGGCACGCCGTGGGAGCCATCGGGGAAGGTCAGGAGACCTGGGGAGGGGAGGGAAGGGCTGGAAGTGAAGAGGCAGGGAGCCGCACCGACTGCAGATGGGGCCAGGGAAGGAGGGACAAAGTGGGAGATGCTGGAAGGGGCTGTGCTGAGCAGGGGCTGTGCAGATGCCTGCACCATGCCGCCAGCACTCACCGAAGCCATACACGCGCCCGCCTTTGAACTCGCCCTCAAAGGTCATGTTGTCACAGCGGGTGAAGACTCCAACGCCACTGAACTTGCCCTGCACAAACTCCCCTTCATACCTGTGTGGGAGGATGTCCTGAGGCAGCTGCTCCCCACGGCAAGTGGGAATGCCTGAGGAGGTGTATGCAGGAGTGGGGTGCTCACCTGGAGCCATCAGAGAAGGTGAGCACGCCGCAGCCGTGGAAGAGCCCGTTCTCAAAGTGCCCCACGTAAGTAGTGCCATCAGAAAACGTCAGCTGCCCGATGCCGTGCCTGCGACCTAGATGAGAGCAGAAATGGGCAGCACTGGACAGAGGCAGGACCTGCCCCAGTGTGGAGCTGGACAGAGATGCGGGGTTTGCTTGTACCCCAGCACGGGTGGCACCGTCCCCTCCTGCCACATCTCACCTTCTTTCCACTCGCCGCGGTACTCCTCCCCATTGGAGTAGGTGAAGGAGCCTTTGGTGAGGGTCATGGCAACAGCCTTCGGCACAGCAGGACAAGAGCTGGCAGAGAGAGGCACAGAGAGCTGCTGGGCAGGGAGAGCAACCCGGCTTGCCCAGAGCCCTTGCATCCTCTGGGCTCGCAGAGAGGTGCCTGTCTGCCCTGGGGACAGCTCTCCTGGGGCACAGTGCAGATGAGGAGGTGACCCCAGGAGCACAGCTGCCCTGCCCAGGCTCTGAAACCCCAGCTGCCAGGTTCGGGTTGCTGCCCGCCCACTGCAGGGCTCAGGGAGATGTGAGCCCACGGGGGTCACAGCCCTGTGAAATGTGAGTGAGTGGCAGGAAGAGGAGTGTGGCAGGAACTAGCTGTCTCTGGCATGGCACTCCAGCAGAACCCCAGAGGTCTTGCACTGTGCAGGCTCAGGCCAGGGGCCACTCTCAGCTTTGCTGGGGCAGTCCCAGGCAGAAAAGAGGGTTTTGGAGTGGAGATGCTTGCTGGGCTGTGCTCAGTGGCAGTTCTTCAGGAGAGGGAACAGAGAGCTTGTGGGGTTTCCAGATCCAGCATGGGATGAGCAGACCTGGTTCACCCTCAGGGATGAGTGGACACTCCTCCTAAGAGGGACAGCAGAGATAGGATCCTGGGGCTTCAGGGCTTTGCTCAGCTACCCAGGGTTTGCAAACCTGCCTGCCAACAGCAAGCAGGCCCCGAAGCCCTGCACATCTCACAGAACCCTGCCACGCAGCACAGCTCTCCCCAGCACACAGGGAAGGCAGGTGGGCTGGGCGCTGCCTCACCAGCAGCTGCCGGTGCAGCTCAGGCAGTGCCAGTGACGGGAAGGGGCTCCCCGCCTCCAAACGGGGTCCATGGGCTTACACCCGGCTGCGCATCACCCAAGAGATGGGTACTGAACCACGCGAACCAGCAGGACGCGGCACTCGGGAGCACAACAGGAACTTGCCAGGGCATTGTGTCCAGAGAAATGGCCCCAGCGAAGGCGAACAGCGACTGAACAGTGCTCTCTGCTGATGGGAGGGACGGGGAGCGCATCGCCGGCTCCCAGCCTGCAGCCTGCCCAGCCATGCCAGGCGGAGCAGAGGGTGCTGCCACGGGCTGTGAACTCGGCCAGCACGGCCTGTGACACTTCACCCGGACGACAGCCCCCCACGAGCACTCCAGCCTGGCCAGCAGCCGGACGCGCCCGCGCTGGGCTCCCACCACCCAGAGCCCGCACGTACCGTGCCCGCCGCAAGCAGAGCAACGCGCTCAGCACAGCCCGAACCGCACAGGGGCCGAGGGGTGCCCGACCCCGTTGAGCCACACACCCCCGGGCAAAGGCACGGACGTGCTGCCAGTGGCAGCACCCACGGGGGATGCGCGCACACCCCACCCGGAGAGTGTGTCCGGGGGCGTGACCGCGCCCACGGGTGATGCACCACACCGCGATGTACCAATATCCCGTCGTGTCCCTGTCCCCACGGGTGATGCACCCACACCCCGATGTGTCCGTGCACCCACACCCCGCCGTGTCCGTGCACCCACGGCTGATGCACCCACACCCCGGTGTGTTCATGCACCCACGGCTGATACACGCACGCCTCACCACCGGGACACGCGTGGCGGTGCTCACGGGCCCGGTGCGTGCCCAGGAGCGGGGTGGGAAGTGCGGGCGGCGCAGGAACCCGCGGCCCGCGCTCACCTGGCTCCGCGCTGTCCGCCTACACCGCTTCCCACCACGTCCCGCCGAGGGGCGGTGGCCGCCACCGCCCCTGCCAGCACCCCGCCCTGCCGGGCGGTGCCACGCCGCCAGCGTCCATCCCCGCTCGCCGTTGGCTGTCTCCACGGCAACCGCTAGCAACGCGGCTGCTCATTGGTCAGCTTCGCAGCACGCCCTCGCCGGTCGCCATCTTTGTGTGGGGCAAGGAGCTCTCCGCCTTGGGCGTGGCTGCAGAGGGGCGGTGCCCTCGCCCTGCCGCCATCTTTGTGAAGGGCAGCAATGGGCACGGCCACTCCACGCGTCCATCTTTGTGCGGGGCACCGGCGCCAACCGCCACGGCGGGGGTATACGGGGGGCGAACACACCCTGGCCTCCCCGAACGAACTGTGCGAGGCGCGAGAGCCTTCGAGCCCGCCCCAGCGGTATCATGGCCGCAGCCGCCCCCGCAGTTCCCGCCGGAGCGGCCGGGATGGGCGTGGCGCGACGGGGGAGGGAGCAGTCAACGGGGTGTGGCGGGGGCGGAGCAGCCCCTGGGGATGGGCTGTGACGCGGGCGGAAGCGGAAGCGGCAGCGGCGGCACGGCGGAGCCGGGCGGGCGGCGCGATGGACGAGACAAGCCCGCTGGTGTCGCCGGAGAGGGCGCAGGGCCCCGACTACGGGCTGCCGGGGGGTGCCGTGCGCGCCCTCCCGCCCGCCGCGCCCCCGCCGCCCTCCCCTCCCGGCTCCCCTGGTGGCCGCGACCGCGAGCGGCAGCCGCTGCTGGAGCGCGGGGCGCGGGGCCCGGCAGCGGCGCAGGCCCAGGCGCAGGCCCAGGCGGCGGCGGCGGCGGCGGCAGCGGCGGCGGCGGCGGCGCAGCGGGAGCGCAACGACTTCCCCGAGGATCCCGAGTTTGCCGAGGTCGTGCGGCGGGCTGAGCTGGCCAGCGAGCGCGGCATCTTCCCCGAGCGCATCTCGCAGGGCTCCAGCGGCAGCTACTTTGTGAAGGACCCGCAGGGGGTGAGCTGGGCCCAGCCCTGCGTGGCCGACCCAGGGGTGGTGCCGCCCCCGTGGCTCCGGAGACCTGTGGGCTGAGCGGCGCTGGCCGGGAGCGGGACGCTGGCGGGGGTGACCAGCCGTGGAGGGCTGGTAGGAGCGGCCGGAGCAGCTCTGGGCTTCCCCGGGGAGAAGTACAGTGGGACCAGCAGCGAGAGTGCGGGGCAGCAGTGTCTAAGTGCTGATTCAACCTCTTCTGTGGCTTTGTGCCCAAAGAAGAAGGGTCACCCCCTCCCCCAGGCCCGTGCATCAGCATCTGAACACAGCTACTCCAGCCCCAGGGCTGTGACTCCGTGGGCTGAGCTGGTTTTGGCCTGTTTTTTTGAAATGAGTGAGATGTCTTCTCTGTGGCCGTGTGGTTGGTATAGTGGAGACAAAGTCCTTGGCATGTAGCTGGTCCCCTATAGATCTGGTCAGCTGTGTGGCAGCCGTCTCTGTGCCACTGACTAGATGTATGTGCAGCACAGGCTAGCTCCCTGCCTAATCACTTGAGCTGTTGCTGTTTCCTGTGACTGCCTTGCCACGTGTGTGCTAGGATGCTTCCAGGGAAGCAGGAGTAAGCTCTGTGGTCTGGTGTGTCCTAGTTTTCCTGCCCTGGGTGAAACCTGGCTCCTGGAAGCTGTGCTAGGCAGTTCCAAGCTGAGCTGATGGCGTGTGGGGAAATACATGCTTCTTGTGCCACAGCCTTGCTCCCTCCTATTGCCCAACATGAGACCTGGAGTAAGCAGCCAGATGAGCTGCCTGGGGATTGCAAGTCAGAGGCTGCCTGGCTGTAGGAGACCTGAGCTCAAGGACGGCTGTTGGAGCATGAGTGTGAGGAGCCAAAGTCTGTGTACTGCTGGCGCTGTCAGCTGGCAGGTCCCCCAGACTATTTGCTGTTGGCAAAGGTGGTGTGTGACTGGTTTCTGTGGTTGCTGTCCAGGGTCACTAAAAATGTCCCGCTGTTGGCACAGGAGAGAGTGTAGCACATAGGTACTGTGGGCAGTGGGGGAAATATATTGGGAGGAAAATCTTTTCTCTTTGATTATTTCTCTTGGGGCTGCTGGGGCCTGAGCTGTTCCAGCTGGGCTGTGCTGCCCAGCCCCAGTGGTTATGATCACCCCACTGCCAGCTGCTCCTCTGTGCTGGCCGGGCTCCCTCTGCCTTGCTGCTGGCACCAGGCAGACCTGTTTTCCCTGTCAGTGCTGCTCTCGGCACGGGTCTGTCTGCAAGGGGATGCTGTGCTGCCAGGCCTCTGGTCTCCACTTCCATGCTGTTCCTGCCTGGCTGGGTCTTGCTCTGCTGGACTTTTCATGGAGCACAGGGCTTCATGCTGCCAGAGCTCCTGACAGGCCTCTTTGCGGGCGTATATCCAAGGATGGGTTAACAGTCATGTGACAGTCGTGTGGGGCTGGTTCGGGGGATTGTCTTCCTGCCTGCCTGGGGAAAGTGGCTCCAGCATGTGATCTGGGCATGGCTCAAGTGATCCTGTTCCCTCAAATCCTTCCTTTCTGTCTTCCTGGTGGACAAAATCTTGGTTCTGCTTGCTCTGGCCTGGCTTTTGGTCCCAGACAGACTGAGATTGCATTGAGGTTTCCTGCTGAGGCACTGGGACTCATGTTCCACTTCCATGTTCTGGCAGGAGCTCAGCTTGGGGAAGTAACACCCACTCAGGCCAGGGCTGGCACTAGCCATGGGATGGAGGCCTGGTTGCGCATGCTGCTGAGTCACCCCAGAGCAGGGGCTGCCAGCCCCCCAGGGATGCCTGACTTGTGGAAGGCCTTGCTCTCATCTGTGTGGTGTGGCAGTGCTGGCTCAGCAGTGGTGCAGTGCCCCACACAAGGCTTCTGTGCTCTCTGCAGCAGTGGGATACTCTGCTGTCCCCACTTTTGGGTCGGTGTATGCAAGGCTGGACTGAGGGGCTGGGAGTGCTTCTGGTACCAGCTGGTGGCCAGTTTGGAGCTGCCTGTGCCCTCTCATCCACAGTGTACCCAGAGAGTCAGCCCTCCTGCTGGGCCCCCCAGCACAGAGCCCTGGCTCCTCAGGGACCCTGCAGCTGCTTGGCTGTTATGGTCCTTTTCCTCTGGTCAGTTTGGGATCAGCTCTGTTCAATAGATTTTTGAGCCAGGGCCGGGATTGCTATCCCTGACCTTCTCCTGTGTGGACATAATGACCAATGATGAGCTGTAGCTCTCCCTAGCCATCCAAAGGTCGCTGGAATGAGACTTATGTGTTTACCAGGAGACTGCATCATCACTGGTGTTTTTGGGACAAATTGGGTATAAAGGTCTCTGGGCAGCACTCTGGTCTTGTGGGATGGGGTACTGGCTGGAGGGGTGCCCTTCCCAGCTCTTCCCACCTCCATATCAGGAGCTGTGAGGTTTTGCCTGGTCCCAAAGGCTGGTTATTATCCTAATGAGGGGCAGTTCTGGACCTGTTCCTTAGTGTCCCCACTGTGGGCCAGCTCATGGGCTGGGGAAGGTGTCCCAGCTCTACCAACTGCCTGGACTCAGCCCTCTTCTCTCCCACTCACAGAAAATCATTGGCGTCTTCAAGCCCAAGAATGAGGAGCCATACGGGCAGCTGAACCCCAAGTGGACCAAGTGGCTGCAGAAGCTGTGCTGCCCGTGCTGCTTTGGGAGAGACTGCCTTGTCCTGAATCAGGGCTACCTGTCGGAGGCGGGTGCCAGCCTGGTAGACCAGAAGCTGGAACTCAACATTGTTCCCCGCACAAAGGTGAGGGGACAGCTGCTGGGGTCTTGTTCTGGGGAGGCTTTTGTGTGCTTCCACACAGCTCTGCTTGCACCTTGCCTTGTGCCACTGCTGACCTAGGAGATGGAGTGCTCTAGACCAGGACTGTTCCTGCTCAAACCCTGGGGATCCTTGTGCTGGGCAGAGCTGTGGGAAATGTTGTGTCTTGGTTTTATGAGGCAGTCTTGTGACTTGCCAGAGGCCCCTGCTGACTGTGCTCATGTCCCTCCAGGTGGTGTATCTGGCCAGTGAGACCTTTAATTACAGTGCCATTGACAGGGTGAAGTCCCGAGGAAAGAGGCTGGCCCTGGAGAAGGTGCCGAAAGTTGGCCAGCGCTTCAACCGCATTGGTCTGCCACCCAAGGTAGGGCTGCCAGCCTCTATGCCTGCCTGTTGGCACCCCCTGGTTTCTGTGGCCTTCTGTAATGCAGCCTGTCCTTGCTTCAGGTGGGCTCCTTCCAGCTCTTTGTGGAAGGCTACAAGGATGCAGACTACTGGCTGCGGCGGTTTGAAGCCGAGCCGCTCCCGGAGAACACTAATCGGCAGCTGCTGCTGCAGTTCGAGCGGCTGGTGGTACTGGATTACATCATCAGGAACACAGGTAGGGCCAGCTGCCTGGCATTGGATGCTGCCTGCTCCTTCATGTCCTACTATGCTGGAGAAAGAGGAGGGAGATAGGGTCTTGCTGTCTTTTCCCAGCACCTGAAACTCCTCTCCCCTTGGTTGCTGCCACATGACATCTGCCTCTAGGCAGAGTGCAGCTGCTGGGCTGCCCACCACCTGAGGCTCTGGCTGCTGGCCTGTGTTCTGGCAGATCTGGATCTACCACAGTGCTCAGGTGAAAGTTTGCCAGCTGTGAGGATCCAGGGACATCCAGAAATCAAGCACCTGACTGTGCCCCTATATTCCATTTCACACTGCATTCCTGAGTTTCTGCCAGGCTGGAAGGGGTTGAAGTTGCACTCTGGGGAAGGGGTTGAAGTTGCACTCTGACCTTTCTCTTGGGAGCTGGCAATGTGGATCTCTAGGGCTGGCTATGAGGGGCTTGATGTGGCTTCCCATGCCTGCAGCAAGCTTAAGGACTTAGGGGTAGAGTTTGAGCCTAAAATGTCTGTCTCACTTCTGGGTCAGAGGAGGAACAGTCTTCTGCCCAGCATGCTGCAGGGAGGCCCTGGTGCTGACACAGCTGGTTTTATCTCCCTGCAGATCGGGGCAATGACAACTGGCTCATCAAGTATGACTGTCCCCTGGACAGCGCGGGTGTGCGGGTGAGTGGCTGCTCCTTGGCAGGGGCTACATGGGGACTCTGCTCTTGGAAGCTGCCGCTCGGCAGGCAGGACAGGAATTTCCCATCTGGCTTGGGTTTCCAAGTGTGTGGAGGCCTGATCTTGTCTCCTGGGCCTTTTGTTACCCTTTGCGTGGATGGTTTGTGGCCTAGTGGGACTTCATGAGGATGGATGCAGCTGAACTCTGTGGGGGAAACTGGTGTTGCTGGGGGAAACTGGTTTTGCTGGACCTGTGCATCTTTGGAGTGAGGCCTGGGGGGGAAACAGCTTTGTCCCCCTTCCCACCCAAAGTAGACTATGTTTCCCTACAGTCAATGGACCGTGCTACAGGCAAGAGGCTGCCGTGCCTCTGTGGTAGCCAGGGCAGAGATCCTGATAGTGGGGCTGCAGAGAGTAGGAGAAGGACTGTTCCTGCTGGGAGGACCTCCTTGTGACATGCTTCACTTCCTTCCAGGACAGCGACTGGGTAGTGGTGAAGGAGCCCATCATCAAGCTGGCTGCTATAGACAACGGTTTGGCCTTTCCCTTGAAACACCCGGACTCATGGAGAGCATGTGAGTCCCTCAGGCTGTGCCAAGGCACCATGGCAAGCCATACAACTCCATGCTTGGGCATCCTCCTCAAGGACTGTAGAGGAGAGGGCTAGGGCTGTGCCTCTGCAACTTCTGGGTTCATGGGCAGCTCCTCAGCAGAGACTGTAGAAGGCAGATGCTGGATCCTGTGTCCCAGATGCAGGGAATCTAGCACACCAGATGTGGCACCGTGTGTTGCTTTTCCGAATTCTAATGTCTCCTGCTTCTTCCCACAGATCCATTCTACTGGGCATGGCTGCCCCAGGCCAAAATCCCCTTTTCACAGGAGATCAAGGACCTGATTCTTCCCAAGATCTCAGACCCCAACTTTGTCAAGGACCTGGAGGAAGATCTGTATGAGCTCTTCAAGGTGAGCTGGGGGAGTGGGTGAAGATGATGTTGGAGGAGGAAGAAGGAGTGGTGTTGGGGAGCTCCCTGTCAAGGCTGCAGGAAAAGAAAGGTGGTCAAGTTCCTGACAGCATTTCTGGGCTGAGGCACAGCAGGGTTATACTTCTGCCAGGAGCTGAAGATTCAGTGTGGGGAGAAGCAGGAACCCCATGGGACAGGAGGAGGGGCTTGGGGAATAGGCATCTTGTGCATGGCATGAAGCAGTGGGTGGATCCCATTGTGTTCTTCATTCTTTCTCTTGCAGAAAGACCCTGGCTTTGACAGGGGACAGTTTCACAAGCAGATTGCTGTCATGAGAGGCCAGGTAAGCTGTGCATAGGAAAGACAGATGGGTGAGGTAGGAAGCCTCATCCTGCCTGCATGGCAGGAAGGGTGCTGGTGTGGGTGCTCTCTGTTGCTCTGGCAGGGCAGTTCAGGCCTTGCTCTGTTGTGCCATACAGATCCTGAACCTGACTCAGGCGTTGAAAGATGGGAAGAGTCCACTGCACCTGGTTCAGATGCCACCTGTGATTGTGGAAACAGCGCGCTCCCACCAGCGCTCCGCCAGTGAGTCCTACACGCAGAGCTTCCAGAGCCGGAAGCCTTTCTTCTCATGGTGGTAGCTCTGGGAGCCACGGGCAGGGCTTGGCCACCTTGGACTAGCACTGCGAGAGGAGCTGGGCCACTGTTGGCTTCTGTGGCTGGGACTCGACCTTCAGGGTAGAGCGAGCAGGCGTGGCTGGAGGAACCTGCAGCTGAACTGGAGGCGCCAGGCAGATTGGGCATGGTCCCTCCCCAGCTCCACTGGAGCTTGGTGCCCTGCCTGGGGCAGAGGCCAGGGGGAAGGTATGGGAATCTGCCAGGAACTGTGGCATGGCTGGGACCCTGCCCCTGCCTCTGTTCCTTGGCCTGCATGCGGTTCTGAGCACCCCTGCTTGGGGCTGGGATGAACAGGCTGCCTGAGCCAGGATCCGTCCAGCCCTTTACACCAGCCACTGGCCCTTTTTTTTTCCCCCAACATGCCAGCTGCCGGGTTGGGAAGGCCTTTAGTAGGTGATACCCCCTCTGTTTCCCTGAGGGTGTGCTGTACTCCTCCACTGTCCCTCCCCTGCCCCAACCCCGTGCACGCTGCTTTCCTCAGGGGGAGTTCCTGCTGCCCACTGGCGTAGCGGGGACCGCAATGAACGGCTGTTCTCTGGCTAGAGGCTCGAGGAGGGGACATAAGAGGGACAACATGGGACTGGCTTGGGTGCAGTTAGACATTAAGGGGAAAAAGGTGCTGGCTTGTCCCTGTGAAGAGCAGGCGGCTTCACAGAGCTCTCCCATGGGAGCTCTCCCCTTCTGCCCCAGTCCATTTCTCCTGCCTGGTCTCCATGGCTGCTCTCGCTTGACTTTTTCCTCTCTCCCAGCAAGCTCCCTGGCTGCTGTGCAGCCAGCATGGTGCCAGCCTTGTGTGTGCCTAAGGACCCTCTTGAGGGGCAGGGGCTGCCAGGGAAGGGCTGGAGGGGCTCTTCTGCCACGTGGCTGGGAGCACTGGGGGACCAGCATGGACTCCTGGATGCCCTGGAGCTGACAATCTTGCAGGCCTGCTGTGGGTGGGGGAGGCAGGGAGCCCCTCTCTCACCAGCAGCTGCTGAGCTTGTGTTGTATAAAACAGTACCAGGGCTGCTGCCTGTACCCGCTTGCCTTGAGCTGTGGCTTCTCAGGCTGCTAGGGAAAGTCGGTATTGGGTCTTGCTGTCCTGTTAGCCCATCTTTGGGGAGTGAGGGGGATGAAGGCAGGTGAGCCTGGGAGGGCAGAGCAGCTGCTTTGTCTCCTGCAGTGGGGAGGGGGCTCAACATTGGCTGTGTAAGCACAGAGGGGGCAGGAGTGGAGAACCCAACTCCCCGGCCAGGCCCAGCTGCATTTGACTGACCCAAAATGTATTGTTCTAATGCACTGTAGAAATGTATGTAATGTATTTAAACCATGCAACCATCTGAATAACAGAGCTGCTGTTCAGCTGGCTACATCTGCGCCTCTGCAGCTCCCTGGAGCAGCTCGGGGCTCCTCGGTCCATGGCTGGTATCCATATGTACCTGCACAGGGATTCACTGGCCTCCTGCAACTGCTGGAGCTGCTGCAGGACAGAGTCCCTTTCCTATCTGCTCATGCTGGGCATTGAGGGCAACCAGCTGCCCAGGCTGTCCCTTGGCATCCTGTGTCTCCAGGTCCTGCTCCAGCCTCGCCTGGGCCCAGCGGCTCTCGGAGAGGAAACTCTGGAGGCTGGAGATGAGGCTGCCCAGCTGCTGCTTCTCCTTGAAGTGGCCACATTTGAGACTGTAGAGCTGCTTCCTGCAGCTGCTTCTCCTCCTTCAGCCACAGGACCATGGCCTGGAGCTTTGCTCTTTTGGCAGTGAGGCTGGACACCTCCTGCTTCAGCTCCTCCAGCTTCAGAATGTCCCCCATGATTTCTCCATTCTCCTGGGCGCTACACTCCTCCAGCTTGGCCAGCTGGTCTTCCAGCAGAGAAATCTTTCCCTGGACAATCTCTATTACCTCTTCCAAGCATTCCTTCTCCTGAAGGGCAGCATGTAACTTGTTCTTCAGTTGTCCCTGTCACTGTGCCAGGTCAGTTACTGTGTGAGTGACTGTGCATTGGAACAGATTGCCCAGAAAGGCTGTGGAGTCTCCCTCACAAGAGGTATTCAAGAACTATCTGAATGCAATCCTGTGGCATCTGCTCTAGGCTGACCCTGCTTAAGCAGGGAGGTTGGACCAGATTACCCAGAGGTCTGTTCCAACCTGACCCGTGCTGTGGGGCTGTTCCCCTTACACTAGGTGCCATACAACGTCCTGGACCATGGTTCTGCCACTCTGGGGGAAGGCCAGGGATGAGCAGGACACAACCAGCCACCACTGTCCACCCTTTATTAACCATTCATTGCACCCTGCCCAGTACACTTAGTGTCCTTGAAGAGCTGCTCTCCATGGCCCAGCCGCTCAGTGCTGCTGTATGGACCCTGAGCCAGTCTCGGCCCCGCAGTCACCCTCCAGCTTCTTCTCCACGATCCTACGGGGAAGAGGTGTGTGTTAGCGACGCGGCCCGGCCGCGCTTTCCCTGGTTGCCCCGCCACCCCGGGCCGCACCTACCGAAGGTGTTCGAAGCGCCGTAGCGCTGCCATCCCGCCGCCGGGCTGGGCTGTTCGCCGTCGCCGCAGCCGCCGCAGGGCCCGCGCCATGCGCCGCTGGCCCGCGTACCGCCAGACGAGGCGGGCGCGCTCCTCGGGCCGCTCGGCCCCGCCGCTCCGGAACAGGCTCCGCAGCTCTAGCAGCCCCACGCCCTGGAAGATGTTGGCCGAGGCCCGCTTACGGGCGCGGGCTGCGGGCGCCGCCTGTCCCGGAGAGTCGCTCACCACCGACGCCGGAGTGCCCATGGCCCTGGCCGCTGCGGGCACCGAACAGTCGGCGTCAGACTCCGGTCTCGCCGTCCGGTCCGGTCTGCTTCCCCCGGGATCCGGCGCGGATGCCCAGTGAGGAAGGGCGGGCATCGGGGGAAGGGCGGTCCGGGGCGCCGGGCAGGGGGCCAGCCGCGCAGGCGGAGCCGCCCGGGAACGCGGGAGACGCCCCGGCTCGGGCCGGGGCACGCAAGTCCGGTCCCGCCCCGCCCGGGGCGCTGGGCCCCGCCGTGACCCACTTTCGCTCCGACACCGCCCCGCGCCCACCGGTCCCTCGCACAGACCTGGCGGGGGCGGCTCCGCCTGGTGCCCGCTGCGTTCCCGGACCCGCTTCGCGCCACCGCACCGGGGTCCCGCCGCGGCCGCGCGCCCCATTCATCCGCTCGCTGCGCGCCGCCCCGCCCCGCCGCCAATCCCCGCCCGCCTCCCGCTGCCAGGACCAATCGGCGCCGAGGGGCGCGGCCGCGCTGCTCCGCTGAGGAGGCCACGTGGCGTGGGTGACGTCACGGGCGGGGTGCGAGGCCCCGCCCCGGGCGGGGCCACGCCGCGCACCTCTCCGAGGGGAATCCCAGATGACGTAAGGGGAACCCCGGCGCGCGCCCCCCGCCGGCCGCCGCACGGGGTCCCGGTGCGCTGTCCCTGGGCCCCGCCGCCGGCATCGGTCGCCGTCTCCTTTCGCGCCCGCGTTGTTGTCCCCCCTCCCCCCCGGCGGCAGCAGCACGGGAGGGGCGCGGCGGGCCCTGCTCGAAGGCGCATCCGCGGCGGCTCTCGGGTGTCATGATGGGCTGGCCGGAGGTGCGGCGGGGCGCGGAGGCGGGGCGGGGAGGAGAGGAGAGGCCCCGCGCGGGGAGGACCGCTAAGTGCCAGATGTTTGGCAACGGTCGGGGAGGAAGTCGCTGCCGGGGCCCTGAGTCCCGCCCGAGCCGCGCCGGAGCAGGCAGGGCCGCGCCATGGCCCGCACGGCTCCTCCGACAGTGCCGCCGCCCCCGGGGCCGCCGGCCCGCGGCTCCCTCAGCCTCCATCGCGCCTACCTGCGGAGCCCGCTGGGCCTGCTACGCTTGGGGCAGCTGGCGCTGGGCGCTGCCTTCTGGGTGACGGTAGCGGCTCATAAGTACGAGGGGGCGGCTCACTTCGCTCTGTTTGCCGCCGTCCTGGTCTGGCTCCTCACCCTGGCCCTCTTCGGGCTGAGCCTGCTGGGGCGCTGGGAGCTGGTGCCCTGGCTGGGCTCCCGCTGGCTCCTCACCAACCTGGTGCACGACCTGGCACTGGGCGTGGGGCTCTACGCAGCTGCCACTGGCATCATGGGTCACAAGGCCAAGCAGAGAAGCTTTTGCAACCTGCCGGGCTACAGCCAGCATTGCCTCTACAGTGCCTACCTGAGCGCCTCCATCTGCGGGGGCATCACTGCCTGCCTGTACCTCTTCTCTGGGCTCTATTGCCTGTCACGGCGTTGCCAGGACCAGCGAGACATCATCTGAGATCCCGTGCCACTTGGCTCCCCTTCTCAGCCACCGACAGAACACAGCCCGTCTTTGGGATGACATGACCCTGCCGCCCCATCCTCTCCTGGCTGACTGCACTGCAATTCCTCCAGAGACTCCTGCACAGACGGATGGACAGACAGAGGACTTCGCCGAGCATGGCTTTCGCTGCAACGCACCGAAACACCGTGGACACCCAGCCACTGCACAGGCCCTTCTCCCACCCCTGGACAGACATAGGCTACTGCAAGTGGAAGGACCCAAATGGGGAGCCCCTAAGAGGGATACCAATCTTTGGGAGCCCTCCTAAGACTCCAGCCAAACTCCCCTGCCCCTGGTCTTGCAGATGCTGCATGCTCAGGTGGGTGCTGACCAGTCCCTGGGGTGGAGGGAGACTGGCCTGGGGGAGCTGAGCTGGGGGCAGCAGTGCCTAGTGGAGTTGGATGGGCATAAACCCCTCTGACCTGCCGGCAGCCCCTTCTTGCCATTCCAGCTGCATGGTGCCTCCACAATTCCCTAAGGGAGGCTCTGAACTTGGCTTCCCCAGCCTGGGCCCCTCTTTCTGTCTGGCCTGAAAACGTCTTTCATCTTATTGGAGCCCCAAAGGGCTCGGTCCCTCCCTGCCCTGCACACTGGGGGCGTGGAGATACCGAGGTACTGCACAGCCAGATCCAGCATCACCCCGGTCTGGTGTGGGGATTGAGCAGGGGAGCAAGGCCTCCATTGCTGTGTAGTGAGGGGAAGGGCAAGTGGAGCTGTAACCTGTCCGTCACCCTGGGAAGGGGGTAAATTCCTCCAGCCTTGGAGTTTGTTCAGTCCTGGGATGGGGCCAGGTGCCCTTGGGGTTGAGGGGAACCAGTCATGGGGTTGTTCTCTCCTCCTGCTGTCCTGTAGAGACGTTTGTAGCTCCATGCCACCCAGAGCCATTGAACCAGCCCTGGGGCCAGGCTACTCCAAAAGGGACAGAAACAGCCTCGCTGATGGTTCTGGAGATCAGCCTGCAGCCCTGCCTGTCTCTGCTGCACTTGGTTTATCATCCTGGAACATTCCCATCTTTGGACTCTCTGGGACTGGGCAGAGCCTGGAGACTGTGGTGAGGTGGAAGGGAAGGGTGAGCATTACAGCATGGCAATGCTAGGCTGTGCTAGCACTCTGACCATGGGGGAGCTGGGGCCAGGCACTGTGGGACCACAGCCTATCTTGGAGAACAGAAGAGGACACCAGCACTGGAGCCAGCCCAGCCCTGGATCAGCCTCCACAACCCACCGGGTGCCAAGCCCTGATGAGGCCATGTAGGGCTGACTTGAGAAATGGGCAGCCAGAGACAGAATTTTTGGAGCAGCACCACACTAGGGCTGTCCTGCCACAAGCCCTCCTCACCCTGCCTAGAGGCAGGTCCTCTCTATTGCTCCCAGTGCGAGGAAGGGTCTGCTTCAGTCTCTGTGTAGACTCAGATCAGTGAGATGGGTGTCCCCAGCAGCTGGCCACAGCTGGCTGTTGCCTGGGGTTCCCTGGAGCCTTTTGTGAGGTGGAGAGCAGCAGCCATGGTTGCCCTGGGGGCTTGAAGGGGTCTGGGATTGGTACTGGGTCACCACTTCCATCATGATGTGCTGTCCCAGTGTGCACCCCATCATGCTCAGGGGCCCTGCTAACCCGCAGGCCCTGGGTGGGACGTGCTGTCTTTGCCCGGTGTCAAGGCTGGTCCCTGACACCACCTGCCTCTGCCTACTCTGGTGCGGCCGTTGGCCCAGGCTGTCCAAAATGCCCTCGGTGCTTCTGCCACCACAAGTGCCTTTCCCTGGCTTTCTGCAGCCCTGTCTGTCACACCAGCTCTATCCCCTTACAGCCTCCTTTCAGGTGCCAATGGATTCACCTTCCAAATAAAGCGATGTTGGCGCTCACTGGGTGTCTGGGGCTTTGTGATGGGCTGGGACCTGCTGGGTATGAGGTCTGAGCTGAGATCACACCCAGCTCTCTAGCCCTGCACCCTGGGGCCTCTCTGCTTGGAGCCTCTGGCCATGGTCATGAAGTCGTGGGGTGCTCTAGGGTCACAGGCAGGCTCCCTGGTGCTGAGCCACTGCTCCTGCTAGAGAGGCTTAAGCCTCTGTCCTTGAGGACAGGGACTATCCCTGTCCCTGCTGCCTGTCCAGAGACAGGGCACAGCCTGATGCTCACATGGGGCTCCCAACAGAGCAGAGGGAAGCCAAGTCCGCAGGGTTCTGTGGCTGTGGGATGCACTGAGGACAGGATTTAGTTACATTCCTAAGGGCCTCGTCACTCCATGCTGAAAGGGCCTTCTGTCCCAGGGCCAGGGCACTGCTGGGCAATCATGTACACACTGACTGGCCCTTGGTGGGTCAGGGGCCAACGGAGGGCTGCCAGCATCTCCCAGGACTGGCTCCAGCTCTGGGATGCACTCTTGGGACAGGGTTGAATCTTGGACCTGGACCCACAGCTGAGATGTCACTGGGAACCCAGCCTTCTGCCTATGGGACACACACCCTGTTCATCAGAGGCTGCAGGCAGCTGGCAGCAGCACTGAGCCCTCATTGTTCAACAGCCATCACAGGGTTATAACAAGGTTAGAACTTTTGGCATCAGATGAAGTCCAGGATTCCCAGAGCATTCCTGGGAGCCAGCATCCCTGCTCTACTGCAAGCACCTTTCAGGACAGCCCATGGTGCCTGGAGCAGTGCGAGCAGGGCTGCAGGCAGTGCACCCAGGGCTGGGCTGCTTTGGGGGCATGGAGGGGCAGCAAATGAGCTGCCAGCCAGGCTCACGGGCCCGTGAGGAACCTGTTGTTCTGTTCCAGGGGCTCTGGGTGTGGGGCTGCTCTCTGGTCTCTCCTGGGGGAGAGGTGGTCCAGCAACGGGCTCATGGGGACAAACCCATCGTGCCCGACACAGCTGGATGCAGGCCATGTAAAGACCCAGACTGGGACTGAGCCCTGAACCAAGATTAGACCCGGATCAGTGCCCAGCCCTGGACTGGGACCGGATCTAGGCTGTGCCTGAGCCCTACACCAGAGCAGACCCGAATCGGGACGGGGCCGAACCCCGTGTCTAGACCGGGCCCACCGAGAATCGGCCTCGAGCCTCACGCCCAGAGCGCCTGGCACCCAGCGCGGGCAGGCCCCGGCACGCCGAGGCGGCGGCGAGAGCGGCCCGTTGCCCGCGGGCGGGGCCCTGCGCCGCGCCCGGCCCGCCGCTCCCATTGGCTGCGCGCGGGATCGCGGCGCGCCCGGCCGCGTCACGGGAGCGCGCGGCGGGGTCGGGCCGAGCGCGGCGGGGCCGCTGCGCTCCCGGTCCCGTCATGCAGGCGGTGGAGCGGGACGGGGCGGCAGGCGGCCCCGAAGGGGCTACGGGAGCCGGTGAGGCCCCGCCGGAGCCGTCGCCGCCCAAGGCCGCCGCTGCTTTCGACTTGCTGGAGCTGGTGCGGAGCTACCGGCGGCTGGAGCTCTACCTGGAGCCGCTGCGGGACGCCGCCGAGGGTGTCCGCTCCCTCCTCCGGTAGGTGCGAGCTGGGCCGCGATCGAGACTGAGACCGAGACCGTCCCTGGGGTCTCATGTCCCTTACCTTCTCCTCTCTCGGCAGGTGGCAGCGGCCTGTGTGCTCTCTCCTGGTCTGCCTCGGCCTCAACTTCCTCCTGCTCACTCTCGGCCAAGGTGCGTGTCGGGGGTCAGGGCTGGTCCCCTTCCCGGACCGTCCGGGCTGACGCTGTCCCGTCTTTTCCAGCTGCCTGGTACTCGGTGCTCGCCCTGCTGGTGGCGGTGCCGGCCCTGCTGGGTTACCTGCAAGAGACGTGCCGGGCCCGGCCCTCGGAGCCGGAGCTGGTGCGCAGGAGGTACCACAGCATCCGCAGGGAGGATCTGCGCAAGGTGCAGCTCTCGCGGCAGGAGGCCGTCGCCCAGGTCAAGAGCTTGTGAGTCCCTGGGGCCGCCCCAGCGGTGGCACTGTGGGAGCCTCTGCCGCCAGAAGGGCTTCTCAGAGGCTGTGCGGGGCTTGTGCCAGTTTGGCCACCGTAACCCGTGTGAATGTGGGGGAACGAGGGTGTGTGTTTGTAGAGCTTTTTTGTGACTGTCTCATTCACAGCCTGATCCAGCTGGAGGGGTTTCTGAGCGGGATGTGCTGCAGCTGTGAGGCAGTGTACCGTGTGCTGTACTGGGAGAACCCCACTGTCTCTTCCCAGTGAGTAGTACTGGGTCAGGCACCCTGTGGTGGGCTTGGTGGGGAGAGGGGCTCAGCCAGGCCTGCGGCACCTTGTTTGATTTGTTTGGTACTTGGAGAGAACAAGTGGAACACCAGGTGAAGGAAGGGGTTTTATTTTCTCATGTGGGTTGCTCTGACTTGACTGCAGTATCCTGCTGCTTTCCATAGGTTTTATGGGGCGCTGCTGGGCACTATCTGTGTCCTCTACCTGCTGCCCCTCTGCTGGGTCCTGGCCATCCTCAACAGCACCCTCTTCCTGGGCAACACCCAGTTCTACCAAGGTATGAGACCTCCCTGGAAGTGCCCTGTGTGGGATGGGTTGGGGAAAGGCCCTCTGAAGCCAGGGATCCTGCCCTGGACCTCTCTCTTACATGAGCCCACTGTCCTGTGTCAGGCTCCACCATAGACCCTGAACCCCCCTGAAAGCAGTGATGTCCTAGGGGTGGTGCTCAGCAGCCCAGGGTGGGTGGTGTAGTCCTGGGGCTCAGCTGTTGGAGGTGAGAGTCTCTCCTCATGTGTGTCCCAGCCCAGGTACTGTTTCCTTCTCTTCTCTGTGGTGTGGCAAACCAGGGTCTGTCAATGCAGCCTGTGTGTGGGCATCTCCACCCCTCTCAATCTCTGACCCTGCTCTTCAGAATTTGAAACACATTCAGTGCCTGTGGCAGTGTATGACACAGGCTTGAAAACGTGCCATTGGAAGGGAGAGGAGCCCTCTTCTGTGGCTTGTGCTGGAGGAGTGTTGGATGTGTCTGAGCTGTGACTTTGGCTCCTGCTGCTCCCTGTCTTGAGCTGGGGCAGGTGGTGGAGGGGGGTTCCCTTCTTCCCTAACTTTGATGTGTGAGCAGAGGAGGGCTCAGGACATCTGATGAGTGAATGATATGTGTCAGTGCCCCACCTAGAGCTCTGGAGATCAGGTCTTGCAGCTGGCTTTTGTATGGTGTGGCTGGGAGTAGGGAAATGCCACTCTACTCCAGCTGTATTCCCGTCTTAACCAGTGATAATGGAGCTCAAGGCCTCCATCGAGCAGTGTGTGGGCTCCAAACCCCTCGAGAGCACTCCAGAGCCTGCTGAACCCCTGCCACCAGCTGCTGCCCCAGATCGGACCCCCACCCCCACCAGCACAGAGGTGAGATAGGGGCAGGGCTGGCAGTTGTGGGATGGGAGCTGGAGAGCCAGCCCTTGGGTCTGACCGTGCCTGTGTCCCTCTACACACAAACTTCTTCCAGCTGCCATCTTTGCTGGAAGCCTGTGAGCCACTCCCAAGTTACTGGGATGCTGCTCTCTGCCGTGGGGGCTCGGCTCAGTCCTTTTGCCACATGTAAGGATGTGGTCTGAGGAGGCAGGGGCACACCTCACCTTCTGACACTTGTGTCACCTCGGGCCAGATCAGTTGTCCTGGAACCTGCTCAGAAATGTGGGGCCATCTTTGGACAGAGGCAGGGGAACAGCAGGACTAGCTTTGTCTATCTCTTGTAGGACCTTACCCCTGGCAGTGTGGAGGAAGCAGAGGAGGCAGAACCTGATGAAGAGTTCAAAGATGCTATTGAGGTTTGAGACTGGTTGGGGTAGGCTGTGCCTGCAGGGTAGCTGAGGTGGGAAAGGGACAAAGGCCTTGTTGGGCCTACCGGGTGCTCAGGGAGGGTGGCTGTGGGGCTGGTGCCTCTGACTCTGTCTGTACTCACTCTCTGTCCCATGCTGCGGGAGAAGGAGAACCAGCTGCTGGTCATGGTGAGTACTGCCATGCCAGGGTGTGGCATCTCCTCCCAGCTGGAGCTTTGCCTTGTTTGTCGGTGGCTTGTAGAAATGCCAGGTGGAGCACGCTGCTTGTGCCTCTGGTGTGGGCTGCCCTGCAGCCCTCAGTGTGTCCCCAGCCACCCTGTGGTGCTCAGCTGGCTCTGCTCTCTGCAGGAGGATGATGAGAGCTCTCAGTGCTCAGCAGATTTTGACCTCAGCCTCCCAGACAATGGTTTTATGAGCAAAAACGAGGTGATCCGCAGCAAGGTGTCACGCCTGACCGAGCGCCTGCGCAAGCGCTACCCCAGCAACAACTTTGGTGAGTTTGGAAGCAGGTGCTTTTTGGGGGAGCTCAGCAGCGTGGGGTCTGTGCTGCTTCCAGTAGTGACCGTAGGACTGGGAGTGGAGAGGGTGGTGTGGTACCTGCTAGGGCTGTGCTGACACCTCCAGTGACCCACTCCATGGGGAGGAGGGTCCCAGCACTCCTAGGAAGGGCACGGACAGGAAGGTGCAGCAATGTCATCTCTGAGCTGAGCCTTTACAACAGCTATGGATGTTCTTGTGCCACTTGCAGCCCCAGGCAGCAGAGCCCTGCCTGACCTCTGCTCTCTTTCTGCCAGGGAACTGCACGGGCTGTGCCGCCACCTTCTCTGTGCTCAAGAAGAGGGTGAGTCTTCAGCTTCTGCCCCAGCTTGCTGTCTGCACCTGGGGCAGAGGTGTTGCTCATGTCTGGCTTGACCTGGATTTCTCCAGCAGTTCAGGTGTCTCGCCTCAGTCACAGCCCAGATGACCTCAGCTAAATGCTAGGTGTTGTCACATGCCTAATGGTACCAGGGATTCCTCGTGTTGTGGAGCATTTGTCCATTTACTCCTTTGGAGGCTGCCTCAGGCCAAACCCACATTGTTATGTGTGTTATTGCAGAAGGTACCTGCTCTGTGCCCTGGTTTAGTCCATTTCCTTTGGCCTTTCTGGTGAAGCAGAGCATGGGTCTGCTAGTGGGAATGACCTGTTGCCTTATCTGAGCTCTGTGTGTGATGCTTGGCACACAGTCTGTGGGCAGCTCTCAGAAGGAGGTGTAGACTTTTGGCCCCCTTCATTTACTCCTGGGCTAGTCTGATACACATCTGGGGCTCACCTCCATCCTTCTCCACAGCGGAACTGCAGTAACTGTGGGAACAGCTTCTGCTCCAGGTGTTGTTCTTTCAAAGTCCCCAAGGCCGTGATGGGAGCCACAGGTGAGTTGAAAGGTCGGGGGGGGAGAGCTCCTGCTTCCACCTGTTCTGTCTGCTCAGCCATTTGCCCCAGCCCTGGTGGGGAGGGTAGACAGGATGTTCCCAGCACAGCCTGGCTTGGGACAGAGCAGTGATGAATTTGCAGCTCTGGAAGCAGCTTTATGGCTGGGGTCCCTAGCCTGTGGTGGGAAAGGGGGAGCATCTCTGACATCTGCTTTCCTTTCCAGCCCCGGAGGCTCAGAAGGAGACAGTGTTCGTGTGCGCTGTCTGCAACCAGCTGCTCATCAAGTGATGAAACAGGCCCAGCCAGCTCCTGTGTCCTGTGCTGTGACACCTGAGACAGCCGGCAGGCAGTCTTGCCGCTGGGAGCCTGGACTGTTTGGATCCCAGCGTGGCATTCCCCTGCCAGAGGACGCTTGCACTTGCACTCCTCCTGCCAGCGCCAGGCTGGATGGACCAGCTGTCCTTGCCATGCACCATCTGGGTCCCTGTGGTGGAGCATTGCCCACAGTTGTGCCCCATCCTCACAGCTGCTCCAAGCCCTGGGTGCTCTCTGGCACTTGCTGTGCCCTGCCATGTGCTTGCCCAGGCCCTTTGGCCTGGCTCAGTGATGGAAGAGCCATCCTTCCTACTCATGGTCCTGCCTTTGCCTCCTGGCTGGGGCAGAACAACCTCAGGGCTCTGTCCCTACCTTTCCCAGCACTGTGCTATAAGTGACTGTATTTTTGGGATCAAGTCAGAGCTCCTCCTGCATCCCTTGAGGTCTAGACTAGCTAGATCTTTCATCCGGGCTCAGCTGAGACTCTGCTAGTCACTCCTGTGCTCCTCAGCCTCACTGCCTGCAGGTTTAGTCTTTTACCCCTGAATTTGGCTGTAGCCCAGAGGAGGAAAGAGACTGAGTTTGGGTTGGGCTGTGTGGCTGGATCTCCAGTGCAAGAAAAGGCAGGAGTTGGTGCTGCTCTGTGCACTTAGTGACTGCTGCTTTCTACTACAGATTAATATATAATTGCATATAGAGAATGACCAATAAATTTCTTGTCCTCAACTGGCTCTTGTGTCATCATCCCAGTGAAAGCTGTCCCAGTCCCAGGTCACTCTGACACCTCTGTGGCCTTGGCCCTGCTGTCCTGCAGGTGATTCTGGAGAGATGGTGTGTCTGTGCCACCAGCTCTATGTGCTTTACTGGAATTCCCATCTTCTGTCCTGCTGTAGCCTTGTTTGCCCCCTGCTCAGAGCTGTGTGCAGCTGCTTGTCAGCTGTGCCAGGGCTGGATCCTGCTGGGCTGGAGCCAGGGAGCACCTCAGCTCTGACAGGAGCTGCTGAGCTTCGTCTGCCTCCTGTGGCTGCTCCTTCCCCTGCCCTCCCCAGGCAGTGGTCCCACCAGCTGCCTGTGTGCACAAGGATGACCTTTCCTTGTGTGAACAGCAAAGCTCCCAGCTATCCCAGGAATGTGACCCTGGCTGCTGTGCAGCTGGGAACAGCCATGGCCTGGGTCCCTGCCAGCCAGCTGCAGCTTCCTCCAAGTCAGGGCATCTGGGGGGCCAGTGCCTGCCAGGCTGTGACACCCACCACTCTGAGAGGTTGCTGGAGCCCAGACCTCGCTGCAGGCTCTATATCCCACCAGTGTGGGAGCTCCTATGGGGCAGGCAGCCTAAACACTCATCTTGGATGTGGGCTCATAAACTCCTTCACATGGAAATCTGGGGAAAAGCTGGAATTTGATGAGGGTGTCTGGGTTGTGCTGGGTGTGCAGGGGACTGGTGTGCAGAGGGCTGAGCAGTTAAGTGGGGGCAGTGGAGCAGCTGTAACATTTGGGAGGGGGCTGTGTAGCACCCCAAGAGCTGTGGGTGGGTTTGTGAGGGTGTCTGCAATGGGATGATTACTGGGCTGGGAGGGGTGAGCTTGCTCAGACGGCTGACAGTGGGAGGCAGAGGAGCTACTTATATTTCTAGAGGAAAACACTTGGAGCAATGAGCATGATGGCCATGTATGTCTGAGCACTCTCTGGGAAGATGCTAATGACACAGAATACAGAGGGCTACAGATAAACTTAGGCTGTGGGAGATGGGGTTTTATTTATGCTTTTTAAGTTGTGCAGTAAAATGTCATAATTGACAGTGTTTATTCCTATGGAAGTGTGCTCAGCAGTCAAGCTCTGAACATACCTTCTAATAATATTTGAATTTTTTCCCCATTTTTTTTTTCCCAGTGGCCAGGGAGCAAGGTGGAGGCAGTGAGTGCCTGCTCGTGGTGTGAGGCTGGGGCAGGGGCTGGCTGCCCCATATTCCTGGCTGGCTGTGGGGCAGGGGCACAGGCACCTCTCCCTGGCCAGAGCAGGAGATTTGGGCTCTGGAGGCTGACCAGTGGGACCAAGACCATGGCCAAGGAGGGCAGAGGGAAAAGAGGTCACCCCAGAGCAGGGCAGGTGCCCAGTGCTCTTGTCAGCCAGAAGAAGGTGGGAGCAGACATCCTGCAGCCTCAATTTCCCTCTTGTCCCAGGAGGCTCCCTGAGGCTGGGCCAGCTCCAAAGAGAAGATGCAGTGTCAGGCAGCCAGGCACTGGGTAAATATCCTGGCGACCACCTTCGGGCCCCCCTCATGCTTTGGGATGGGTGGATACAAATATGCACTGGGTAAACACGACTGGATCGTTCAGGCTGCCCCCTTGCCAGCTGGAACTGGGGGGCAGCTGGGGGAGTGGAGCTGAGCTAAGGGACAGTGCCCTGCTGCCATCAGAGGGGCCGGGCTGAGGGCTGCCCTGGTCCTTGGGCTCTTGGGAGGGTCCTGGCTAGTGTAGGTGGGTGGCCCTAGGAATCTTTTCAGAGAAGGCTGGAGGTTGTGGCATGGGAGGTCTGGCAGCCGAGCAGGGGTGGCAGGGAGCTGCAGACAGGGCTTTCAGACGAGACAGTGTGGGGAGGACAGGGTTGGAGGCTGCCTGGTCCAGTATCTGTCCCCTATGATGCTCAGTGCCACGCTTCTCACAAGTGCTGCGAGCTCCCAGACCATGGATTTATTCCCTGGGGTGACAAAGGAAGAAACTTCCCTGGCAAACATTGTCAGACCCAGCTGTGGAGCTCCAGCAGCAGTGACAGCCTCATCCCCCCATCTTATTCATCTCAATGCCCTCCTGGGCTCCCTGGAGTGGCAGGGGTGCCTGAGTCTCCAGTGATGCCTGTGACCACTAGGAACCACATCTCTTGGCTTGGCTGGACTGCCCACGTTCAGGGTCTGGGCTCAGCACCTGAAGTGGGGCTAGAGCCAGATCCTGGGGTGACCTTGCTCCCTCAGGCTGCTTCACCCAGTGGGCAGGATTGGGACCCCCCTCCCATTCTTCTGGGGTCCCTGAGGGAGCCCCAGGGGACTCTTACCCATGAACTGCAGTGAGCTGCACACAGACTTCTCTGAGGTGGAATAATTTACTGTGGTGTGGATGGGCAAGGGATGCGTGGGCAAGGGATGCGTGGGCTGGGTCACAGCAGGGGTGTGTGCGAAGGATGCAGCAGGGCTGGTCTGGGGGGCTTGGAGGGGGACCCCCCTCACACACTGAGCCATGTGGTGTGGGGAGTGGGGGAGCCCAGGAAGGGGTTGTGCTGGTCTGGGCACTTGGTCTTGAAGGGGACAGTCAGTGGGGACAGAGGGGCAGGAGGGACCTGCCTGGGCTGGGCTGGGCTGGGTCTCTGCGAGGGTGAGATAATCCAGGGCTGGGTCTGAGCTTCAGGTGAGGGCATGGGTTGGTGGGCTGGAATAGGGACTGGGGGACTGAGGGTCTGGGGCATGTCATGAGGGAGCTGGGCAAAGGACATGGGTGCAGGGTAGGGGTCCCAGGTGTAGCCAAGAGGGCCAAGCAGGGATCCTAAATGAAAGCAAGGGTCTCTGGGCTTCTGGGCAGGGAACCTGGGAATAGACAAGGGTCTCCAGTGCAGACCAGGGCTCACAAATGTGCAGAACAAGGGTCCTGGGTCCAGACTAAAGTCCTGGGCAGGGGCAGGGGTCTTTGGAGCAGAACAGGGGTGCCAGGGGTGCAGAGCAGGGCTCTCAGGAAGAGGCAGGGGTCTTGGCTGTGGATCAGGGCTCCCACAAATGCAGCAGGGAATCCTGTGGGTGCAGAGCCGGATTCTGAGGCACAACCGAGGGACTGAGGTGAGCACAGCTGGGCTCCTGGGGTGCAGCCAGGGAGGCCAGGGGTGTGATGTTGGGCCAGTGCAGGAGTCCTGGAAAAGGGCAGGGTGGGAAAAGCCCTAGTGCTGCCCAGCCCCATAGAGCAGGGGGTGGTAGAGGGGGCAAGGGTAGGAGAACATGAACTTGACTGCGAACTTCATCTCCTTGTTGTGCTTCTGCCAGGGGTAGATGGCCAGGAGCAGCAGGCGGCTGCCCACTTTGCGGCCCATGACCAGGAAACTGCCACTGAGGCTGTCAAGCTGGGGGCAGGGGCAGGCACCCACGTTCCTCATGTGCAGCACCATCTTCTTGGTGTCCTTACGCTTCAGTGGGCCCAGTTTCAGCACCTTCTTCTTCTGGGCAGCCACCAGCCGCCGCTCCCCGTTCTCCTCCGTCATCTCCTTGATGCGCATTTTCACCACTGCATGGGGCAGCCATGGGGCACGGTTGGGGGAGGGGAGCACAGCTGTGGTTCTGGGGAGGGGAGGGTCTAGGCCAGGCACCTGTGCAGGACATCCCTGGGGTGGGTCTCTGGGGACGTTACTGTGTGGGGAGGGGAAAGGGGTTGCTGGGGGGGGTCCAGCAGAGGCCCCCAGTGGTCCTCCCAAATGTCCCACTCTGCCTGTCCCCCCACCAATGTCTTCTCCTGTGGTGCACTCATTCCATGCACGAAGGGTCCAAGGGAATGGCTCAGGGGTCTCCCATGGGGCTGTCCTCCTACAACCCCACCCTCTGGCCAGCTCCTGCCACAGCTGTCAGACCTAGGGGAGGCAGACCCTTGTCCAGGGGGGTGGGGAAGAAGACCCCGGCACTCACCAAAGTCACTGGAGCACATCTGCTCCATCATGCCATCTGCCTTGTGCTCCATCTCACACTGGGTGCAGATCTTGGACACTGCAGTGAAAGACCAATCACTGTCACAGCTTCCTGCTGCTGATACTTGTCACCTGGGCCAGCTCCTCGGGGACATGTGGGTAGAGCCCAGCAGCTCCTCTGCTCCCTAGGTAGCTGTGCTGGGGTGATGTGGGGAGGCACAGAGCACCTCACTTGCCAGGGTCATCCCCCAGGAGGGGAAGAGATATGGGGACACCCTCCCATCAGATGCCGGCACTTGGAAGCACAGCAACAGCAAGGGTGGCCCCAGCTGTCACAGCCCTGATCCTGACCCTGGGCTGCCTTTGGGTGATGTCCCCTCTCCTGCCTGAGGGGACAGCCACCCTGCAGCAGCAGCGGGGGCTGAGACCCACAGGTGCAGCTTGCTCTCTGCAGCTGACATGGGACCCAATGGGAGGAGAGGGACACAGCACTGCGGCAGAGCCGCCAGTGGCTCCCACCTCATCCCATGTTCTTCCTTATCCCGGGACAGCTCTGTGCAGGCAGCTGGGAGCCCAGGGTTCCTAGGCAATGAGTGGTGCCCAGACAAAGCTGATACTGTGCCCACTCCCGCCCTGCTGCAGACAGAGTCCTTGGCCACCACCAGTGTCCTGGGCTGTGCTTTGAGCAGTGAAGGGATGGGTGTGCACGTGCTCCACATGCATTCCCATCCCATTACAGCACCCTTCCCACTTACCTGGTGGCGGCGTGGCTTTGCTGTTTCCAAACTGGACGGCGATGCAGAGCTCGTGGTCAGAGGGGAACTTGCCACAGTGCAGCATCTCAGGCCAGGGGAAGCCGTAGGACTCCATGACAGGGGCGCAGGAGTCACGCACCACCTCACAGAGGGAGCGGCAGGGGTAGACGGGCTGGTCAAGGCAGACAGGGGCGAAGAGGGAGCACAAGAAGAGCTGGGTATCGGTGTGGCACTGCTTGGCGAGCAGGGGCACCCAGCTGCCAGCCTGCTGCTTGGCTTCGGCCATGGTCTCGTGCTCCAGCAGGTTGGGCAGCCGCATGCGCTTGTAGCCCACGTCGCGGCAGAGCTGCATGTCGGGCGGGATGTCGAGGCACTGCGGCTCCCGCCCGTAGAAGCGCCCGTGGGGCTGGCTCTCGGGCTGCCACCCGTAGTAGTCGTAGTGCTGCCCGCCGCCCAGGGACCCTGCCAGCGCCAGCGCCAGGGCCAGCAGCGCCGTGCCCCGGGACCCCGGGGGGCTGCCCGCCTGCGGCATCGCCGCCGCTGCCTGCCTGCCGCTGCCGGCCGCGGCTGCCGAGCGGGATGGGAGCGTGGCTCGGCACCCTGCCTGCTCCCTTAGCGCCTCCCACGCTCGCTGCCCTTTCTAAGGAGGTTGGAGACCTCGCCGGCAGCCAATCTGCTCTGCCTGCTGGGCCCCCCGGGGCTGGCCCCCGGCTCCCCCTAGTCTGCCCGCACCGCTGCCACCTCCAGCCCTCCCTCCCCTCCCTCCCCGGCGCATGCTGCTCCATGCCCCTCGCCCTCCCAGGGAGCCCCCTGGCATGCACCCCCCCAGCCCGCCCTGGCTCTGTGTGCCCCTGGGGTGATGCTTTCTAGGAGGGCTGGCTCGCCTGTCCCATGGCGATGTGTTGTTCCCCCGTTATTCACCAGTCTCACTGCCCCCATCCCACCTGGCACCCCAGCACCCCACAGGCATGCTCTGTCACGGGGCAGGGGACCCTGGTTCCTACCCTATGCCACTCCACTCCCCACTCTTTTCTCCCAAAACAATACGCTTGGGGTGCTGGGGTTTAAGGAAGAGGACATCCCGGAAGGTTCAATGCTGCAGCCCTGGGAGGGCTGGTGTACCCAGGTGCCAGGTGTGCCATCAACGCCAAGGTGACGCCATGGGCATGGGGTCCTTACTCCTCATGGATGGCTCTGCCAGCATGCACCTCGGGCAGTCCATGTCCTGCTGGCACAGGCACAGCTGGGATTACACCTACCAGCAAAGGGCTTGCACCCAGGCCCTGCCAGTGCTCAGGTTGTGGGCAAAGCTAGAGCCCAAGCAGTGGGAGGGTCCTGCCCAGACAACATTCCCCCATTCCCTTGGAGATGAGGGGTGCAAGTCTTAAGACCCCATTAGAAACCCATTTGTCTCCAGGGGTTATCTGGGGCACCCCTCCCTTTCCTATAATCGATGCCCCTGCCTGGCCAACGGGCTTTGGGCTGCCGCTGGCCCCTGCCCACCGGATAAGGCACCTCTGTTAATGGGCGATAAAGCAAACAGTCCAGTGCAGGCAGTGATAGCAGCTGCTCTTTGCCCTGGGCTGGGGGCAGGGACTGCCCCCCAGCCCTGGTGGGGTCCATCTGCTTCAGGGCAATGCTGGGAACCTCAGCTGCACAACCTGCCCTTACCTGTAGCCTGCCTGCCCTGCCCATGCCCTCTGTGCTGGGCTCAGCGCCCACCACTGCATCAGCCAGTGATGCTTGCTCCAGCCCGAGGGTGGGCTGGGTTCATCCCACCCCAACCAAGCCCCGGAGATGGCACCATTAATGTGTAACTGCCAGGGAGCCCGATAAGATACAGCAGCCTGTTATCAGGGCTGCCTGGTAGCAGGAGGGAGGGTGATGGAGGCATCAGGCTGTCACGGCAGGACTAAGATTGTCTGGAGATAAATGCTGATAGAAAATAGCTAATCCGTGATGGATGGGTTTGGGCAGGGTGTAATTGCCTTGGGAACTGGGCTGGGAAGGGGCTGGTGAGGCCTGGGAGCAGGAATGGGGAGGTGGAGGCAGAGGGAGGCTGGGTGTGCAGGGTGGAGCTGCCAGCGTGTGGATGCTGAGCATGGTCACGGGTGTGCCACGTCCCTGGGCTGTTCCCGTGGCACTGCCAGCACTGTCCTGCTCTTGACCATGGACCTGCTCCTGGCTCTCAGCCTGCCCTGTCCCACAGCCCAGTCTGGTGTCTACATCCCCAGTCCCTCCCAAGAAGGTCTTGGGGGTGCTGAGCACTCTGTGGCAGCTGGCACCCCACCAGATGCAGGTGAGAGGGCTGGCAAGGCCGGGGCTGAGGAAGGCTCTCCCTGCCAGCTGACCCAGTCCCTTTGTCTGTAATGATGCCTTCATTAGAGCCTGGAGTCACCTCCTGGCCATGCTGCAGGGCTGGCCCCAGAAGAGTGGTGTCTGTCCCCTGCTCCTCCCTGTGGGGTGTCCTGGCAGCCTTATCTCCGAGCTGAGACTGCGCCTATGCTCTGGGGAGTCCCTGCTGCACTCGCACTGCTTCCTTAACCCTTTCCCACTCAGGATGCCCCAGGGAACGTAGATCTGGGCTGTACCCCAGAGAAGGGGATGGACCCAAGACAGCTGGAGCTGGCACCCTTCCCTGCGTCTTGTCTGTGCAGGCTGCTCCAGGGCCCACATCCCTGTTCTGCACCCATGCAACTGTCTGTGAGACTGACACCTGCTCCTGTCACTCCAGAAAGCTGGCTGTGCCACCTCTTGTGTCACTGCCTGTGCCACTTGTCACAGCAGTGAGACCGGAAGGAGGGCCATGGGGACCGCCACCTCTGCGGTGGAGACCTCGGGGACGGCCAGCCAGGGTGGCATGGTAAGAGCACATCTCCTGGGGGTGCTCCCTCGACATTCCGGACCCTCCCTGTGGAGGACCCGTGCCTGGTTGTAGCACAGAGCAGAGCTGAGCCAGGGCAGTAGGAGGCTCCCGAGAAATGAGAAGCTGAGCAGGGTTCCAGCCACCTCCTTCCATCCTTGTGTCCCACTCTCCTGCCGCAGCTTTGGGTACTACCGACCTTGTTTCTGTCAGCAGAGATGCATCCCCTGGGCCTGGGTGGATGGGCTGAGCGGGCTGGGTGGGCTCCCTCTCATCCTCCTCTTTTCCTATCCTTTCATCCTTCCTGTCCCACTGGTTCCTGGGCTGCAACAGTGCTGGGCATGGGCTGTACCCAGTGTGGAGCAGGGGCCTTTGGGAGAGGGATAGCGCACTGCGGCTGGCCATGCAGAGAGCCTCAGGAGGGGCTGGCACGCTGGGACTGTCCGTGCAGGGACACGTGTCCCACGGCGTCCAGCGGCTCCCAGGAGAGAGCACCCCGGCTGCGCGGCAGTGCTGGGCTGGCAGCACGGCTCCGGGGTCCTGCCTGGGAGAGGCCGCAGGAGGTTGGGGCAGGACTGGGGACACCGTGGGGTCGAGGTTGCCCGGGGGCAATGTGAGACCATCGGGGTGGGCAGTGGGGAGGGTCAGCAACTGCCGTGCACTTGCCCTGCGCCCACACACACTCCCGCTGTCCGGCAGCCCCAGGAATGTGCTGGCAGCGCTCCCGGCCCAGCTGCGGAGCCGAGGCTGCCCTGGCGCCCTCCCAGCCCCCACCCAGCACCTCCTGGCCCTGCCCAGTTCCTGCCAGCTTGCACACAGACCCTCCCTGTTCGCGGCCGGACGCCCCGATCCTGGCCCCCGGCGTTTGGTCCTGCTCAGCAGGGCAGGGAGGGGGCATGTCGCACGTGGGGATCCTCTGAGGAAGAGTCCCTTTCCCTCATAGCATGCCGCCACGCGTGGGGACCTTCTCTGCAGTGCTGTTTGTCCCTCTCCGCCCCACCACGTCTGCTCCCACCACAGCCCCTTCCGCGGTATGGGAGCAATCCTCGCACAGTCCCTGCTCCCAGCTGGCACCTTTGCTAATGCCAGAGCTTGGCACCTTGCTCTGAAACCACATCCTCCTCTGCTTGCCTGTGTGCAGGAGGATGCTGTCTCCCAGCTCCTGTGAACTCCTGTGGGATGTGCTGGGGGGCTGCCTCCACCCTCTGTGGGGGCTCCCAGTGCAATCGGGGCCCTAGAGCCACCCCTTCAGACGGACACAGCTGGACTGAGGTGCCACAGAGGAGTGTCCACACTTAGGGTGCCCAGTCTCTAGGGTCAGTGGCCCCAGTTTGGGGCACTCTCCACATCCTGCGTGAAGGGGCAGGCTGGGGCATTTGGAGCTGTTTTCCAGAGGCTCACAGTGTGGGCCCCACGTCCCCGTCCCTCTCCTCTCCCAGGCGCACACACCTGGGATCTCTCAGGAAAGGTTATCAGTGAATCAAGCTGTGTTTGTGCCTCCCAAATGTCACCGTTGTCCTCACTTGGGATGGTGAGCTCATGCTCCCCACCATTATGAAAGCACTTCCAGTACTGGGAGAAACAGCTGCCAGGCCCTTCTGTGGCCCCTTTGAAGCAGAGCTGGAGCTGCTGACAGCTCTGACAGGCAGTGGGTGCAGGATGCAGCCCCAGGGGTTGATCCCAGGCTGGTTTCAGGGCTCCAGCTGTCCTCCATGGCCCCTGATCATCCTTCTTGTACTGGAGGGAGGGTTGAGATGCTGGGATGAGGTGCGGCACCATCCACTCAGAGACACAGCAGGGACACCCCCTGGTCCCGGTCTGGGAGCCAAGCGCAGGGGTTGGAGCAGGGGCACTGCTGGGCCATGCCTGCTGTGGTGTGATGGGCACAGGCACACTGTCTGTTGAGGGCTGGCCATAGGGGTACCAAGTGTACCCCATGTCTGTCCCATGGGGCCAGGGGCAGGGTCTCTGGGAGGTCAGCCAGGGCCTGGGGCAGATATCTGCGGGGTCTGTCTGCAAGACAGGTCAGAGCTGCCTCACTCCAGGTGCAAAGGAAGAGCCAGGCAGAGGAGTAAAGGCAGCTCTCACACCAGCCATGCTGCCCTGCTGCTGGGCAGCCTGAAAAATCACCCCTTTGGGCTGAGCAGATGGAGCAGAAGTGTCAGAGCCCTGTCAGTCCTGATGCCTTTTTCCTGATTTTAGAATTAAGAGTTAGATACAGTTAAAGGATAAAAGGGTTTTTATTTGGGTTTTTAGTAAGGATTTTTATGGTGTAACAGTTCGTTAAGGTAGAATACATTGAAATGTGTATTTATGTTATATTGTGTATATAATTTTAAAGACTTTGTAAATTAGTATATTTGACAAAGATGTTTTAATGAGAGGTTTAAATGAATGGTGTGACATTTCTTTATTCTAAGGTATTTTTTTTTCAGATGGGTTTAATTTTAGTTTATAGGATATGTTTTAGAGAGGGTTTTGATTTTTTAAGATAGTGTAAGGTTTTTTGTTTTTAATTGTGAGATTTAGGATGTTTGTTTTTTTGGCTTAGTAGAATATTAGGACTATGCTAAGATAGTAGGTTTAAAGAATTCTAAGTATGTATGTTAAGGATACTGAGAATACATAAAAGGTATATAAAAAGAAAAGGCAAAAAATCATCATGGCATCAGTCTCCCTCACAGTGCAGGGGTCTGGGGAGGGGAGCAGGGCCATGCTGCACATTGGGGCTGCCCCGAGCTGCTGCTGTCCCTGCTCCTACTGCCTGGGATTCCATTGGCTATGCCAGCCCCTTCCACCTCTGACCTGCCCTGCTGGAAGCCATAGCACAGCGTGGCGTAGCATGGCATAACACCAGCCTGCTCCTTCTGCACGGAAACCAGCAGGGTCTGTCCCTGCTCTGGCTGAAACTGGAAAGCCCATGACGCCACACCCTGCACTGGGGAGCTGGCAGACCCCAGTGAGCTCTGGAGATGCCAGGGTCTGCAGGCACTACAGGCGGGGCCAGGCTCTTTGTGGTGATGGGGAATGCTTTGGGACAGGTCCGTGTCCTGCTTGCCACTGGACAAGACTTGGTCCTGGGTAGTATGGCTGGCAGAAGGTGGCTCCCTGTGGTGGGGTGATGTCCCACCAAAGGATACTCCTCAACACATGCAGACACCAGGTCCATGGCCTGTGAGGCATATGGAGACCAGAACTGAGGGTCCTGTGCTGGGCTCTGTTTGTGTAGCCAGAAGGGACAACCCTGGGGCAACACTACAGGATTCACGATGACGGGCAGAGCCTGGGGTGGTAGGGGGAGCTGATCCCCCCGCTGCTCTCGGCCCCTCACTGCAGCATAAAACAGCAAACTTCATCTCCTGGCAGGCACAGTATTGCCATGGCAACCGGCAGGACCTGCCAGGCGGGCAGGCGAGCACTGACGTGGCAGTGGTATGCAGCACAGGAAGGAGATGGGATGCAGGGTCTGGGTTTGGGGACATCTGAGGACAGGCTTAGGTGTGTGAGTACATGGCATGTGCACCTGGGCGTGTGCCTGGGGTGCATGGGGTGCGCAGGCAGATGTGGGCATCCGAGTGCATGCACGAGTGCCTGTGCCAGTGTGCATGCACGTGTTTGGGTGCATGGGAGACTTCACACACCACCCTCTCAAGGAGGGTTCTTTGGTTTTGTGGCACTGTCAGGGCAGGGTGTACCTCACTGCTCTGCAGTGTGCTCTGAACCATGGGAGCAGCAGATTTCCCCAAAAGCTATGGGATCCATGGCTTTGTGTCTGTGAGGAACACGAGCCTTCCAACTGGGGTCCCTGACTGCACGTGTCCTTTGGTCCCTTGGTCACAAACCCTGCCATGCTCCAGAGAAGGGGGGCTGCCCACCAACCACCCCAGGGCCCTGCCTCCATTTGCTCTGCCCAAAGCCTGGGCTGGTGCTCATGGCAGGGAGCAGGAGTCAGACAGAGCTACCCCTGTGCTACAGGCAGCAGGCTGTGCTGTGTTAGCTGCGTTCACTGTGTTGGCTGTGTGTGTTAGCCGTGTTAGCTGTGTCACCTGTGTGTGTGAGCTGTGTTAGCTGTGTGTGAGCTGTGTTAGATGTGTGTTAGCTGTGTGTGAGCTGTGTTAGCTGTGTGTTGTGTCTGTTAGCTGTGTCTGTTAGCTGTGTGTTAGCTGTGTTAGCTGTGTGTGTAAGCTGTGTGTAAGCTGTGTGTGAGCTGTGTTAGCTGTGTGTGTTAGCTGTGTTAGCTGTGTGTGTTAGCTGTGTGTTAGCTGTGTGTGAGCTGTGTTAGCTGTGTGTGTTAGCTGTGTGTTAGCTGTGTGTGAGCTGTGTTAGCTGTGTGTGTTAGCTGTGTGTTAGCTGTGTGTGAGCTGTGTTAGCTGTGTGTGTTAGCTGTGTGTTAGCTGTGTGTTAGCTGTGTTAGCTGTGTGTGTTAGCTGTGTGTGTTAGCTGTGTGTGTTAGCTGTGTGTTAGCTGTGTGTTAGCTGTGTGTGTTAGCTGTGTGTTAGCTGTGTTAGCTGTGTGTGTAAGCTGTGTGTGAGCTGTGTTAGCTGTGTGTTAGCTGTGTTAGCTGTGTGTGTAAGCTGTGTGTTAGCTGTGTGTTAGCTGTGTTAGCTGTGTGTGTAAGCTGTGTGTGAGCTGTGTTAGCTGTGTGTGAGCTGTGTTAGCTGTGTGTTAGCTGTGTGTTAGCTGTGTGTTAGCTGTGTTAGCTGTGTGTGTTAGCTGTGTGTGTTAGCTGTGTTAACTGTGTGTGTAAGCTGTGTGTGAGCTGTGTTAGCTGTGTGTTAGCTGTGTTAGCTGTGTGTGTAAGCTGTGTGTTAGCTGTGTGTTAGCTGTGTTAGCTGTGTGTGTAAGCTGTGTGTGAGCTGTGTTAGCTGTGTGTTAGCTGTGTGTTAGCTGTGTGTGTTAGCTGTGTGTTAGCTGTGTGTATTAGCTGTGTGTTAGCTGTGTGTGTAAGCTGTGTGTGAGCTGTGTTAGCTGTGTGTTAGCTGTGTGTGTTAGCTGTGTGTGTTAGCTGTGTTAGCTGTGTGTGTTAGCTGTGTTAGCTGTGTGTGAGCTGTGTGTTAGCTATGTGTGAGCTGTGTTAGCTGTGTGTTAGCTGTGTGTGTTAGCTGTGTTAGCTGTGTGTGAGCTGTGTTAGCTGTGTGTGTAAGCTGTGTTAGCTGTGTGTGAGCTGTGTTAGCTGTGTGTTAGCTGTGTGTGTGAGCTGTGTTAGCTGTGTGTGAGCTGTGTTAGCTGTGTGTGTTAGCTGTGTGTTAGCTGTGTGTGAGCTGTGTTAGCTGTGTGTGTTAGCTGTGTGTTAGCTGTGTGTTAGCTGTGTTAGCTGTGTGTGTTAGCTGTGTGTTAGCTGTGTTAGCTGTGTGTGTTAGCTGTGTGTGTTAGCTGTGTTAACTGTGTGGTAGATGTGTGTTAGCTGTGTCAGCTGCATTTTAGCTGTGTTAGCTGTGTTCGCTGCCAGAGCAGACGTTCCGGCAGGGCCCCGCTCTGCCTCCAGCATTGCCCAGGTGTTGAGGGCGGCGCTGGCTGCTCTCCTGCCTGCTGAGGGCCCTGTGCCCAGCTACTGCATCCCTCGCCCCACCACAGCCCCAGCTGGGAGGCCCCCTTCTTCGCCTCTCGGGAGAGCCTCTGTTCCCCCCGTTTGGCATTTCTCCGGCTCTAATTGAGCTGTCAATGGGCAGAGATAACAGGGAATTCGTTAGCTCTGCTCTTTGATGTTTGCCCGTGCTCTGATCGCAGCACCAGCTGCAACTCCTTCGAAAACAAACAGCTTCAGACGAGGCCCCTTGGCACGGCGGTCTGCCAGCCCCACGGTCGACTCCCCAAATCCCTGTCGAGCCAGCCTCACGGCCGCTCAGACCCTCTGTTACCTCCGGCAGCACGCCCTCGGCAGCCAAGTTTCTCCCCAGGGACCTACAGCCGCATCCCAAAGGTGTCCGGGCTGCGGCACTCGCCGTGCCAGACCCCCGGGACGCACGGCAGCAGCCCTCCCTCGCAGCCCCTCTTCGGGGCCCGCCCCGGGGCAGCCGGCACCGCCGTCCGCAGCAACGGGGCCGCGTCCTCCAGGGGCTCCGTGCCGGTGGCGGCAGGCGCCCATCCGCGGTGCCTCGGGGCGGGCCGCGCGGACCGGGCGGCTGCGCACACGGGGCGGCCGGGCCCGCCTCCGCCTCCCGGCTCGGCAGCACCGCGGACAGCGCCCGGCCCCGCGCGGCTCCGCACGGCCCCGGAGACGGCGCCGGTCCGGTCCGGTCGGGTCCGGTCCCCCCGGCACGGCACGGCACAGCCCGGCCCGGTGCCCGCCGCGCCATGGCCACGGAGGTGGGTGCGGGCGGCACGGCGGGGGCACCTCGGCGGCGGCACCCCCGGGCCGGGCTGCGACGGAGCTCCCCCGCCCTGCGCTGCCTGGGCGCGGCGGGGACAGGGCTCCGTCCGCGTGGGGTGCGCTGGGGCGGGAGGACAGCGTGGGGCTGGGGTCCGTGGGGACAGGAGTGCGGGGCTGGGGGCTGCGAGGGCTCCGTGTGCACAGAAAGGCCGGTGGGGTGCCTGAAGGGGTGTGGGGGTGCAGGGTGGCTGCAGGGTGCCTTTGGTGAAGGGAGGAGCGTGTGTCTGGGTTGGGATGTGGGACTGGGGGTTCCTCTCCCAGATGCCGTGGGTCGGACGCGGGACAGCGTCAGGCGGTCTGTGGGGCACAGAGCAGGGAGTAGCCCCATGTCACCCAGGGGAAGCGCAGGGAGGGGCCTAATGCCCGCCCTTGGCACAACCTGGCCCTCCCATCCCCTTCTCCAGCCACCAAAGCTGCCCCACAACCAGGAGCTCGGGGGCTGGCACGGGCTCTCACACCCCCTGGGGAGTCAGGGCTTAGCACCTGCTGCCGGGGCTGCCAGTGCTTTTCATGAAGATGCCCCACTGCAGCCTGCCCACCTGCTGTGCCACTGTTGCAGCCCCGCTGCCCAGTCCCTGCTCCTGCTCGTCTTGCTCCCATCCTCCCGCCTGGGAGCTGTTGGGTTGGCTGTGTGCTGGGGCGCTGCTGGGGACAGGGGGCTGTCCCTTCCCCGGGCTGTGGCCCACTGGCGAGGCACGCTCTTGCATGCAGGAGCCACTGGGGGTGAACCCAGACACCAGCCCAGGGCGAGAGCACACGCACTCACCCTCACTCCGAGCAGGGGGGTGCCACAGCATCCTCCCCTTGCCACCGTCCACCCCTCACCCCCGGCCTCACATCTCCAGCGCCAAGCTGTGCTCATGGCATGACACAGCCTGTGCAAGGGGCCCCCTGCCCCGGGCTGTGTGAGCCTGCAGCCCCTGACACTGGGGAATGGCGCTGCTCCCCAGGCCTCCAGCCCTCCGGCAGGGATGCCCAGCACCCCTGGCTTTAGCCCCCCTCTCACCCTTTGCCCCCAGGTGCACAGCCTGCAGGAACTGCGGCGCAGCGCGTCCCTGGCCACCAAGGTCTTCGTGCAGCGGGATTACAGTGACGGGACCACATGCCAGTTCCAGACAAAGTTTCCCCCTGAGCTGGAGAGCCGGGTAGGGAGTCTGACAGATTGTCAGGGTAGGGGGGTGCCCTATGGCAGTGCCCTATGGAAGCTCAGAAGGAAGAAGGGTCTGAAGGTGTGGAGACTCATGGGGTATTGTATGGCCCTGGGCCAGCCAATGCTGCTGGGTGCATGAAATCACAGCTGCCTTGGCTGGTGTGCAAGAACTTTGGTGTTCCTGGGGACTGGGAGGCTCTGGTGAAGGCTGCAGGCTCAGTACATCTTGGTACGGGTGGGACATGGGCACGGGCCTGCAATTCGAGGCATCAGCTGGGCAGGGAGGAGAGGGTTAAGTGCTCTCCAAGTGCCCTCAGGAATGGGGACAAGGCAATGCAGGGAGCCTGTCCCTGGCCAGACTCCTCTTCACCTTGGTTTCTGTCCTAGATTGAACGGCAACTTTTTGAGGAAACCGTGAAAACCCTAAACGGCTTCTATGCTGAGGCGGAGAAGATTGGGGGCAGCTCATACCTCGAGGGGTGCCTCGCCTGTGCCACTGCCTATTTCATCTTTCTCTGCATGGAGACACATTATGAGAAGGTGCTGAGGTGCAGGGGAGGGCTCAGGGATGGGCAGAGCTGGCAGTGGGCACAGGGGTGTCACAGGCAGCATGGGACTGGAGGCCAGAGCAGACAGCAATGCTGGCAGGCCCTGAGTGTCCCTCCCTGTGCTGACAGGTCCTGAAGAAGATCTCCAAGTACATCCAGGACCAGAATGAGAAGATCTATGCGCCACGGGGGCTGCTGCTCACTGACCCCCTGGAGCGTGGCATGAGGGTCGTATCCTTTGGGCAGCGGGGTGCTTGGGGGATGGCAAGGGGTGAAGGGAGACCGGGCACGGGTGCTGGGCAATTGGGCTGGCACATGTCACTGATGATCCTTAGCAGGGCCCAGATCGAGATCTCCATCTACGAGGACCGGTGCAGCAGCGGCAGCTCCAGCAGCGGCAGCTCCAGCAGCAGCAGCGGCGGGGGCGGGGCGGGGGGCCGGTGACTGGCAGGGAGTCCCTGCAGGGACTCGTACTGCCGGGACAGTGGCCTCTCCGAGCTCCGCAGGCTGCACTACCAGAGCACCCGCTTCTGAGCCCAGGGAGAGCAGGAGGGGGAGGCCGGGGCTACCCAGTGGGGCTGCCCACCCCCGTCTGCTCTTTGTCCCCCGCAGTGGGTCTGCCCCTGCTCGGACCCGCTGTTGGCAGGGACTGGTGCTGGGGCATCCCAGGTGCTTCCCACTGAGCCAAACTGTTGCCAAGGGGCTCCTACAGCCCTCCATGTGCTTGGTGCTGCTGCCCCTGCCCCAAGCGAAAGGAGCTTGCCTTGCTACGGGCAGTCCCAGCTGGCAGTGTCCCTGTCGCCATGCACTGGGGAGCACTGGGACTGGCAAAGCCTCAGGCATTGCTAGGCGAGGGACGCACACTTAGCCCCACGCCCACAGACACTGACAGCATTTGCTGCACCCCCTCCTTGGGGCACTCTGCTCTTGGTGCTGTGGTGTGGGCTCAGCTGCTGCTTGTCCACTGTTCAGGGGGCCTGGCAGAGCACTGGTGCCACTTCTTCTGTATGATGGACCATGCATTCACCCCAGCTCCACCCCACACACTGCCCCATTGCTGCTCCCCACCCCCCTCCCCCATCTGGCACGACATCTTTGCCAGCAGCATCCTTCAGCACTGTCATGACACTGGGCACTTGCTTCTGCTCCCTGCATGACCTGCTGCCAGCCCCAGCTGGACCCAGGAATTTCTTCAGCCCAGTGTGAGGGGCAGGGAGGTGCAGTGCTGGGCATGATGCTGCCCCTGTGCCATGGGCCCTGGGCTCATTCATGGCCCAGCATAGTTGAGGCTGAGCTGTGGCATGGGTGAGGCAAGCTCCCTGCCCAGTCCTGGCAGAGCTTGCCTGTACCTGGCTGCCAGCAGCCCCCTTCCTCCTCTGCCCCATGACCTGCCCTAACACAGGGAGGGTGCCCAGTGGAGCAGCTCCACAAGGACCCTTCCTGTCTCAGTGCTGAGCCCTCCCCTGCCCACGTGTCCTGCATGCATCTGCCACCAGCACCCCAATTCTCAGCCTGGCCTGTAAGAGGGGACCTCGAGAGGCACCTGGGCCTGGCTGCAAGGTGTGGAGGTTCATGGTCCAGGGTCAGATAAGGGGAAATAGGAGGGTCCCTGTGACATCCAGCACCCTGAGGAGAAGAATTCCTATCTGGGTGCAGGGCTGAACTGAGCTTGCATTTCTCTCCTGGGGATCTGGAGGGAGGACTCACACCTGTAGGACTCCTTTTGGCTCGGTCATGACGTGTGTGTGGGGTGGCCCTGGCCTCAACGTTCCTGCTAGAGCCCCCCCTGCATGGAGACCTTCCTCAATAAACCCCACGCTTCTTCCCCCACTGCCTGCCCTGCATCTTCTTGTGATGGACAGGTGAGCGGGACAATGCTGTGGGGGCACGGAATCAGGGTGGGCATCCCTTTACATGCTGGGTTGCACAGAGCCCCAAGAAGGTGAGCATGGGGGAAGGGGGATGATGGGCTGGAGGGGGCAGTCTCAGGGAGTAGGGTCAGGCCTGTGTAGCAGTCATGTGGCCCTGGGCCAGGGACACACAAGGAATATAGTGCAGGAAAGGGTTTATTCAGTTGGCACAGTGCTGGGGGGAAGCAGGGAACACCTGGCTGTACCAGAGCAGGCTAATTGGGACGCCAGCAGCGTCCACCAGCACCCAGGGAGAAGCCGTGGTGACAGTGGCAGTGGAAGGAGCCAGGGCTGTTGTGGCAGATATGTTCGCAGGGGCCAGGCTGTGCCTGGCACTCATCTATGTCTGGGAAAGAAGGGGAGAACATCAGAGCTGGGATTGTCTGGCATGGGCAGGGCAAGGGATGGAGAGGGCATGAGGGGGGCAGCTCCAGGGCTGGGTGAACCTGGGACACAAAAGCAGGTGATCCTGCCACTGCTTGGTCCCAAGGCTGCTGGGTGGCAGATGTCTCCTTACTCCACCAACTCCTGCACAACCACAGTCTGTCCATCCTGCCCCCCAGCACTAGGGCTGCGAGCACAGCTGGGCACCCCTGAGCATCTCTGCTGCCAGGGCAGCCTGGCAGCACCCCACAGGGGCAGGTGGCTGGGCACTGCAGGTACTCACCCAGGCACCGGCTGGCAGCCGGATCAAGGGGACGGAAGCCTGGGTGGCAGAGGCAGGTGTGGGCCCCAGGGGTGTTGAGGCAGAGCTGGCTGCAGTTGTGCAAGCCCTGAGCACACTCATCGATGTCTGGTGGTGGGGAAGAGAGCAGTGTGGGGTTATAGCATACAGTACAGCCCTGTTGCTGGGGCGCAGCAGGGCTGCTTGCTGCACCCCAGCCCCTCCAGAGCTGCACATTTGGCTGAGGCCCCAGTGCAGAGCTGGGCCAGGGCCACCATCATCCTCCAGCCAGCTCCCAGCCCTGGGGTGGGAAGAGCTGGGGCAGGCTGGGGGTGCTCTCCATCCTGGGCTCCTTCCTCATGCAGCCCCAGGGCAGGGTGGGCAGAAGCACAAGCAGAGCCCTGCCCTGCAGAGCTCAGCAGACCAGCTTAATAGATGGGATATAAGTTTATTGGGGGTTCTCTGGGAGGGGGGCTGGAAGACTGTTGGGACTAAGCAGGGTCTGACTCCAAACAGTAGGGTCAATACGTTAAAAAACAGACCAGGAGGGTCCTGCCTGCCCCTGCAGGGCTGGGAAGACCCTCCTCTGCCAGGGCTGGGGAGGTGGTTCCCATCACCGAGGAGGGGGCAGGCAAAGCACACACGTCACAGGCCAAACCAGCAGGCACATGGTACGGTATTGAGGTGACGGAGCAAGCGACCACCAAGGAGGTGCCAGCATGGCAGAACAGCACTGGGGCAGTGGGGTGCAGGGGAAGGGGCGCTGCCAGGCTGCCCCAGAGCTGCTTTCCCAGAGATGGTGCATGGGACAGCCAGGTCTGTGCCCATCCCAGCTGGCACTTCTAGGGTGGTTCAACATGGACAGAAAGAGAAAAAGAGAGACAGGCAGAGGCCAGCCCATCCTTCTGCCCAGGCTGCTCTGGCACGGGCAGGGATTAAAGTGCATAAAGGCAAAGGCAGAGTCCGAGGACTAGAGGCAGGAGGGCAGTGTGGGGGGGCCCAGGCCAGCTCCCAGTAGAGGGATATCCCCCGAAAAAGGCCACTTGAGCTGCACAGAGGAGAGAAGGAACAAGAGAGAAAAAGAGAAAGGGAAGGGGAATCAGTGGCAGCTCAGTGGGAGGCACAGATAAACAGACACAGAACCACCTGACAGGTTGCAGGCTGTGGCCTGGCCTTTGTCAGGGGTGCAACAGCATCCCAGGGTGGTGCTTTGGGGTTGATGCCAGCTGGCATGGGGTCAGGGTGTCCCAGCTATCACTCACCCACACAAGCTGTGCCATCCTCGTTTGGCTCAAAGCCCCGGCTGCAGCGCTTGTTGCTGCGGCAGCGGTACCCACCATAGGTGTTGATGCAGATGGGCTTGTCCCGGGGACAGATGAAGGGGAACTCAGTGCACTCATTTGTGTCTGCAAGAGGGTCCTCAGTGTGAGATGTCTGGGCAGGGAGCTCAGGGCTGCCAGCCCATCCAGTTTCCTCCGTACACTGGATAGTCACCCCAGTGGTAGCCATGCATAAACCATGCCTCTGCCCAGGAGGCTCACAGCATGGCCACAGCCACCCTGCTGCATCCCTGCTGCCCCTCCATCGCTCATGGCTGCAGCACAAAGCCTGCCACATGCCAGCCATGCCTCCTGCCCCAGCACTGTGCTCTCACTGCTCCCTGTGACACCATGGTGTCCCTCTGGAGCTGTACTGCTGTCCCATTCCCAGGCCATGTGCCAGGCAGGCAGCTGTACCTGGCACTGAGCCATGTGGCAGGCAGCCACCTCCCAGTCTCAGAGTGTCCCCCAAGGGGCTATGCTACAGCATCCTGGGTACAGGCACACCTGTGCCTCCAGCAGCCACTCACCTACACAGCGTCCATTCTCGTGCTGGGAGAATCCCTGCCCGCACTGCATTTGGGGAGAAGCAGAGACCGCCGGGATGGGGAGGAATCAGCCCTGGGCAGCCACTGAGCCAGCAGAGCCCAGCCCCTTGTTCCTGCCCCCAAAGTCTCGTGCCCTATACCCACACCTGGCCCTCACCTCCAGCGGGGCAGGCATGAGTGGCTCCTCCACATCCAGAGGGTAGGGGATCTCCAGGACAGAGTTGGTCTCACTGCTCGCCACAGCTCGCGACACCACGCGGCCATCCGGCCAAGTCACCTCCAGGCTGCTGGCTTCGTCATGCCCTGCAGGCGGGCAGCCCATCAAAGGGAGGGTCTCCGGGATGGGCAGGGGCTGAAAGGAGGCCAGCGGGGTGGTAGGGATGGGAGGGGCAAAGCCTTCCCTTGCTCCCTGAGCCCAGCTCCAGCTGCTCATGCTGACAGCCCATGCACAAGGATGTACTGAGGGGTGTACACGGGGACAATAGGATGACCTGCCAGTGGGCAGGGGCCCCCCTACAGGCTTGGCTTCTGGATATGCTGGACCAGGGGAGAGTTAAAGGGCAGGGAAAGCCCTAGTGCCTGGGCAAAGCAGCAGGCAGGGACTGGGGAAGGGGGCAGCTTCCCCTTGGCACCACAGCTGCAGTGGCTGGGCACCCTGCCCACAGCCTTGCACGGAGCCCACTAAACCCAGGGTGACAGGCATGGATGATTACTGTGCTGCACGACACTGGGGCAGCAAACACGGCCCCTGCCCACCCTGGGGAGTGCCAGAGAAGGCTGGGGGTGGAGGCAGCCCCTTGACCCCCTGGCTCACCCAGTCCGAAGTGCGCTACGGGCTCCATCTCGCAGAGATAGCCGGAGCCACCGTCGATGATGCGCAGGTGGGCCCCACTGCGCCGCGTGAACAGCACCACTTTGGCCCCCCGTGCAAAGGCCCCGAAGCGGGTGCGGGGGATGACACGCAACCAGTTGTTGCTGGTGCCCTGCAAGGGAGGAGGGAGCAGAGAGACTGAGCTGGGAGGGACAGAAGGGATGGGTACAACACAAGGACTCTGCTTCACTCACCTGGGTGCCCCTGAAGATGGAGATTGGCTGTGCCATGGACTCGCCATGGGATAGGATGAGATCCAGCATCCCATCGCCATCGAAATCTGTCACTGCACCTCCTGCAAGGACAGGATCACGCTGTGCCTGGGGCCTGGCCCCATGTCTCCCAGCACCAGACTTTGCCGCTGCTGTGGCCTTCCACTGGCAACAGCAGCAGTCCCGGCCACGCAGGGACAAAAGGGAAGATGGGGTGACTTCAGTGCAGGAGTAAGGGCCTCTGTGTGGTTGGCATCCTGTAATCAGGTGCAGTGGAGGGGACAGGCAGCGCCTGGAGGGCTGTGGGTGACAGGGAGCTGCCTGACTGCCTCCCAAACGCAGAGCTTGCTTTGAAGAGTGGGCACCCAGGAAGGGGCCCTCTAAGAGTGCATCCCTGGGTACTGGAGGTGGCACTGTTGGCTAGGTACGAGGGGAGGGAGAAAGCATGGGGCCATTCCTGGGTGATGGGAGCTGCAGCCTGCTGGTGAGGAACAGGCAGATAACTCAGCCAGGCGTGGGGCATCCTCAGTCATAGAAGGTGCCAAGCAGTGCTGTGGCAGATGGACTTCCCCTGCCAGAGTGGGGTGGACCCACCTGTGCCCCGTCCCTCAGGCTCCAGTGCATCCCCTGGATTCAGCTCTTCCACGATGGGGTCTGAGTGTTCTCTGCGGATGAGCCTGCCGAGGACACACACAGGCTATTAATGCCAGCTCCTGCAGTCCTCAGAACCTTCCTGGGCATGTCTGTCCCCTCCTGCAGAATCATGGTAGGGGTGGCAGCCCTGGTGGCTATAGGGTGTGGATGAGGGATGTGACTGTCCCCTCTTGCCTGTTGACACATCCTCACTCCATGCAGGGGCAACAGGAGTTTCATAAGAGCTTCTGGGTGTGAACTGCAGAGTAGCAACACCATCTGTTGCATCCCTCTGCAACCTGGAGATGTCTCCAAAGGACTCCTTGCCAAAACCCTGCCCTCTACCCACCCACAGGTGGGTAGCATCAGGTAGACAACCAGCTCCCACCCCCCTACACACCAGACAAGGAGGTGCCACATAGAAGTAATGAAGAATTGACCCCCACAATTAACAGGAGCCATGAACGAGCTTCCACAAGGCTGCTAATCAGCGGTGCTGGGGACCCCAGGGGCTGCTGCAGGCACGATCACAGTGACTGGTAATGATGCCAGGAAGGGCTCAGTCACGACGCCTTTTATTAGCTAAGCCCGAGCCGTGGCACTGCTGGAGAGGAGCCCTGCGAGCCTGGCTGTGCTGTGAGGGCTGCTCGACTCCCAGAGCAGGGCGCAGGCTCCCCAGCGGGCTCCTACCGGAACAGGCGGTTGGCGGAGGAGCCGCGGTAAGCGATGTTGTTGAAGAAAACCTCCAGCTCCTGGTCATTGTCGAAGTCGGCTGCGATGACGGTGCGGACGGGGGACGGCATGGAGAACTTGGGGGTGGCGATGTCCTGCATGAGGCATGGGCATAGCCTGACAACAGGCACAGGAAGCAGGACACCGGGTCCTGCTTTCATACTTCGGGTCCCCTCCTAACTGGGAAGTGGGGCTCAAAGGCAACTCAGAGCGAAGGCAGCCCCCCTGGCCGAGGTGGCTCAGTGACAGAGCCATCAGTGCGGGGGGGTCCCAGCCCTCACCCGGAATCGGACACGCCCAGGAGCTCCACTCTGCAGGTAGAGGCGGTGCGGCCCGTTCCAGTTGCCATACACGATGTCCACTCGGCCGTCGCGGTTGAAGTCAGCCAGCGCCACACCGCGTCCGTGCTGGTAGGGGTCATCCAGCCCTGGGGAACCACAAGGGGACAGGGGGAGACGGGAACCCCTCCCTGCCTCCTTGTCCCCAGCACACCTCCTAGGATGTGCTGCATCGTCCCCAACAGGTCCTCCACGCGCAGGGTTGCATCCCTGCGCTGATGGATGCCCCGATGCATCTCAGTCACTGAACAGCGGTCAGTGGGGCTCTGGGTCCCTAGGGCTGTCCCTCGCCCCTGCACTCGTCCAGTGCAGGCAGGAGCAGGCAGAGCCAGCCCTGCTTTGAGGTCCCCAGCGTCTGGGTATTCCCCCCAGCTTCCCCTACTCACCCACAGCAGCTGCCACGTCCCTGTATGTCCCGTCCCCCCAGTTGTGGAAGAGGAAATTGGGGCTGTTCTCATTACCGCAGAATATGTCAGAGGCACTGTCGCTCAGGATGGGGCCCACGGCCACCCCACGGCCTCCTGGGGACAGCAGCCCAGGGTGAGGAGACAGCTGCCCCACGGGAGTTTGTGCTCCCCATGTTCCCTCAGTGTTGCCCACCTGGTGCTTTGAAGCACCCTCCCCCCCGCGCCCCCGCGGTGTCCCATCCTTGCCCACCTCCAATCCCTCTCATCAGGAGCTAATTGGGCCTGGCAGCCGCTTGTGTCACTCCCAACCCTAATCACTGCCATCGCCATGGTGACAACACTCCTAATTAGTGACAATTTACCGCTGGGGCGCGCAGCGGTCCCCGCGGTGGTGGGGCAGCATGGGGCGCAGGCGGGCCCCTTCTCCCCCACGCCTACGTTCCCAAACCCCGCTGCCTGCCCTGTGGATGCTGTGAGCTCTGGAGGGATCAGCCCCGGTTATGGGGGGCACAGGGGTCCTGCCAGGCGTGCATCCCATGGTCCTGGTCCCTTCCACGGCCCGTGGGGCTGCCACTAGATGGGGCAGTCAGGCAGCCCAACGCGTGGCACGGACCTCCGGCTGCACTGCCCTGCCACAGCGGGGTCTCACGCTCGCCCTGCCCTGCAGCGCCCCGTCCCCTCCGCAGGGCCACAGCAGCCAGGTACCTGTGTACTTGCTGACGCCAGCCTGGGCGGCCACATCCACCAGCACCACGACACCACGGGCAGGGTCACTGGCAGCCACATCCATCTCAATCAGGGCATGGGGGCCCACGTTGCCGCTGGCATAGTTGGCGATGTAGATGGAGTACCTGCCGGAGCCCTGCAGCCGGCAGCACCGCCTCAGCACCCACCCACCCACAACTCATCTCCACGGGGACCACAGGATGCCTGCCGTGAATGCTCTTATTGCTCCGTGGGAGCAGGCACTGCTACTGTGTCCTGAGCAAGAGCTCTGCAAAGCCCATGGCAAGAAGCATCCCAGGAGCAGGGATGTGCCCCATTGCCTCCAGGAACTCTCTGGTCACAGTGCTGGCACGGGGCTCGTTATGCCCCCTCCCTGCATCCCCGGTGTGCCAGGTCCTCCCAGTCTCCACCGCCCCCTTTGTCCCGTGCAGTAGCTGCACCCTGATTTAGCGATAATCATTTGGAAACAAACCGCTGGAGGAGGAGGACGAAGAAAGAACAGGTGACAGGAACATAAATCACCCCGACAGGCACGTTTATCAGCTGGTGGCAACCATGCGGACAGGCATCCACAGTCTCTACAGCTGGGGGGGTTGCCAGCCCTGACAGTCAACGGGCAGCTGGGAGCACCCCTAGCCCGAGCCGGGGGTGGGCTGGGATGGGCAAGGGGAGTGGGCCCCCAGGACGCCACTGGAGAGGCGCTGGGAGTGGGAAGGGGGCAGAGATGCCCGTGTAAGCAGAGCCCTGCCTGCTCACCGTCCGGTCCACGCAGGCGACGGAACGCCCGGCAAAGCGGCTGGCCACGTCCCGGTTCACCTCGTCACTCAGGATGTCCTCCCAGCGCCCATTGCGGAGCTTGAAGAGCTTGTCTGTGTAGGTGGCCATGCCTGGGGGAGGGGGCACAGGTCAGTGGGCTCCAGCACCCCACCTCCTCCCTGCTTTGCAGCAAGAGAGGCTGTGAAAAAGGTACCCTTTCTCCAGAGCATCCCAAATATCTGCTGTCCCTGCAGCCCCCTACAGTGCCATTGGGCTGGGTGGGTGCTGCTCCAAGAGCCCCATGACCCTTAAGGGCCACTGGGAGACATACAGAAGAATCAAGTCATTAAGTTAAAATACATTCCGATGGGGCACAGCCCCGTAGATCATCCCCAGGAAGGTAAAAAAAAAAAAAAAAATTAAAGAAGAAATCGATTCAGTGGCAGGCACAGTCAGCGAGCTACACTGCTCCTGACAGCACCAATGGCAGAGCCTGATTTAGGGACAGGTGTGCCAGCAGCCACCGCCAGCCCGGGTAATTAGGAGCACCAGGAAGACAGATCTGCTGCCTGGAGGTCAGGGACACAGGGCAAAGCTGGACTGGAGCACCAGGCCAGGGAGCTCTGGGGATTCCCAGTGCCAGACTGGAGCGTGTAAGTCTTGCTCCCACTACAGGCACGCCAGGAGCAGGGACAGCACTAGAGGGGCAGGCTTAGACCTGACTTGGTCCAGCAGGCACAGGAGAGCCATGAGATCAAAGGGCACAACAGCTGCACAGCTGGGATTTACAGTGCAGGGTCCCCATGGCAGGACAGCCCTGGGGGCAGAAGGGAATCTTCTGTCCCACTTGGGGTGCCGTGAAAAGGGCGATGGGCAGCTGGAAGTGCTGACTCAGTGGCTGGCTGGGCTCAGTGTCCCACCCGTGCTGCCATCAATCAATGGAGCCACTCAACTGAGAAATTAACTCCAGCCCGCACACATCCCTCACACACCGAAGGTCGTGGGCAGCCATGCCGGGGGCTCCCCCCGAGCCTGGGGCTCGGCTGCCGGCAGGGCTCACCAGAGAAGGCATTGTTGGTGTTGAGGAAGTAGATCTCCTCACGGCCATCGCCATCGATGTCACAGGCTGTGACCCCAATGGCGTTGCCCTGCCGGTCCCGCAGTGCATAGTACGGGGAGCCGCGCTCATCCTCCGCCACGTTCACCAGCCGCCCCTGTGCCTTGTCATACTTGAGCACCAGGTTGGGGCCATTGTACCTGTGAATGTAAGCAGGGGTATTGGCTTCCCAAGGCTTGGGGACAGAATGAAAGCCCTTGTCTCATCCCTGGGGGCACATTGGCTGTGATACTGGATTTTCCCCATGATGGACACTGCAGAGACCTGCACAGTCCATGGAGGCCAAGGACCCTGTCAAGCATCCCATGTCTGGCAACAGCAGGGCAGCTGTGGGGGGCCAGGCAGATAGCAGTACAGGATGGGGTGCAGGTCCCTGCTCGCAGAGCTTTCCCAGGGCAGGGAAACCAGCATGCAAGACAAATCTGCTCAGCATGGTGCGTCCCGCTGGCTCCTCGCCCGCTCCTGCCCAATGCACCAGTAAACAAGTTATACAACATGCACCACAACTGCTTACAAAACCCCAGCTGCCTTCTTGACTCAGCACAGCTGGGAGTGGTGGCCCAGACCTCTCCAGGGTTCCTGGTGCTGCCCATGTTTTCCTGCCTCAGTGATGCTGAGAGCAGCAGCAGGGCCAGACTGACTGCCTGCCACTGTAGTGCCTCCATCCAGCTGGATGGCATCTGTGAGGGTAAAAAACACCCTCCAGGTGGGCACACCTGTGTGTGCAAGCCTCCTTAGGAGTGAAGATGGTGGTATGTACACAGACACCCTGCAGTAACAGCTCACAGCAGTGCCAGCACACACTCAGAGCTTGCACTATGGTCCCTGCTCTTCCTGACCAGGGTTGGACCGGCTGGCAGCAGCTGCTTTGTGTCCAGCTCCACTTGGGCACTGGCAGCACAGCACATGGGTCCCTGCTTCCCTGGCTCCTGCCAGCCCTTCCCAGCCATCACTCCAATAAAGGACTATAAAAAACCTCCAGCCAATTAACTGAATCTCCGGAGAGCGCTGAGTCCTGTCAGCAGAGCTGAGATGGCTTGGGGACACGCTGGCTGTGCACTGCAGGGAGGACCCTGGCTGCTGGGCAGCTGCCACCGCCCCACAGAGCAGGGACTGATGGGGGCACTCACGTGGTCCTACACAAGCACTCAGCTGGCATCGACACCCTGGTGAGCGCACGCACACACAGAGTCACTAGTGGGTGCATGCAGACCCTAACCCACCCACCTTTGTGCACAACCCCTCCACAGCTGGCCACAAGACCACAGAGGAGGGAGGAATTCCTGTCCCTGCAGGGCCACCAGTCCTGCTGCCACTGAGGCATGAGGTGCACCACTCACCCTGCCACCACAATCTCGAAGTCACCATCGGCATCCAGGTCAGTGACAGCCACGCCATAGTTGAGCTGTGTGGGATTGCTGTCATAGTCAGGCGGGAGAAGGCGGTGGGTGACGGCTGCAAACATGGGCTCGCTGCGCTGGGAGCCCTCGCAGAGCCAGGCCAGGCACAGCAGGCACAACGCCAGCATCCTGGACACCTGGGAGAGACCTACAGCCCATCAGTGCCAGGAGGAGACTCTGCTCCACAATGCCCAAGCAGCCCCACTGTCCTTGCATAGGAGACTCTCTCTTTGCACTCCTTGCCACAGCACCCCAGCCTGCACCACACCATCTGGCCCTTGGGCACTGTCACTCTGGCATCCCCATGCATGGACTGTCCTGGGTGCTGTTCACCCTTGGGACAAGATCACACTCCAGTGAGCTGGGGCTGAGCAGCAGCCCAACCTTGGGAGCGCATCCCATTAGAGGGACTGGGGAGGCAGCAGGAGCGCTGTGGGGGCTAACAAAGCTGGGCTCAGGCCCAGCTCGCTCTGCCCTAAGGGGCCACAGGCATCCAAGGTCCTGGTAAGTCAAAATGTCAATCACTGCTCCCTTGGCAGGATCAGAGGAAGAAGGCATTCACTGGCCTGAGGAGCTTGTCTTCTTGACAATTGGTCTTCCAGAGCTGGGGAAGTCCACAGGGAGAACATGGGGATACTTTAACCAGGTTACTCCCATGTGCCTCAGTTTCCCCATTCTGCTGGAACTGCTCCTCCCAGCGTCTGTGCAGGGTGAGCTCCTTCCAGCCAGGCCAGGGAAGGCTTCTGCAAAGGGATGCAGCCATGAGAAGATGCTGGGAGGAACAGGAGACTGGGAGGAGAGGCTCATTTAACCTGGACTGCGGAGGACAGCGTCTGCCAGCACTGCTGGCAAGGCTGCAGAGATTTTGGAGCTGGCTCTGACCTGGCTGTAGCACAGGTGATGAGCAAGATGGCACTCAGTAGGGCTACCCCTCATCCCAAGCCAGGCAGTTGCCTCCAGAGGGGAAGAGCCCAGAAATGAGCTGTGTGTCCCCATGCTATGGGCATGAACCCACATGCCTGCGCTCCGACTGGGAGAAAAAGTAGCCTGGCCCGCTCTTGCAAACTGGAGGGATGGCTGGGGCACCTGGCCTGCAAGGGGACAGTGCTTCGTGTTACAGTGCCACCTCCCTGGGCAGGACTGTCCACCCCAACCAGAAACAGACCCCCTGTACAGGAGTGAATGACCCCACACTTTTGGACTCTAACAGCAAGCCAGGGAAGCTGTGGCAGCTGTGTGGTACCACATGCCCAGCTTGGAGAGTGGAAGGTGCCCAAGATTTAGATCCTGGAAGACCCACTGAGTTGTGAACAACCTGCTGCTGCCTCCCCTGGGGATGGGAATGGTCCCAAGGCTCTCTGGGGGCTAGGATTCCCCTACCACAACTAAATAGGTCCCAGACCCATGTGGCTGGGCAGGAAGGGGCTGTTCTCCTCTGCAGAGGAAACCTTAACCCTCCTGCCCACAATGCTCAGAGCCCTGTATTCCATTGCACCACTGATCCCTTTCCTCTCTGACCCCATCTGTACCCCAAGCACAGCTTCAGGGGGTGATGTGTGTGTGTCCCCAGCTCTACCCTGTGCTCCTCCTATTCTCTTCCTGTCCCCATTACCCTCCCATACTGTCTGGAGCAGCTCTTGAGGGGCAGGAACATGGATCTTTCCCTGGTGCAGGGGTCTCATTCAAGACACATGTGATGAGGACGGGGTTGATTAGGTTGTTCAGGGATTGGAAAGTCCCTGGCTGTCACTCTGCAGTGCCAGACAGTGAAGGAGGGGGAGCCTTAGCCACAGCCCCACTTTGGGCGTGCCAAAATGAGCACGGGGGAGAGCCACTGACATTGTGGACATATGGGTTCAGGGCTGCCACATGAGCCCCTGGCTGCAGAGCAGTGCTGCCTCACTTGCAGCTGCAGCCAGGCAATGGATGGCTGTCCCCAGGCCATTGACAGGGCTCCCTGCCTTTCCCCACTCCAGCTCCCACTCCCCAGAGCCTGGACTGTTACCCAAGTACCCCCCCTGCCTCATCCAGCTGCAGCTGAAATCCCTCCAAGTTGGATGGAGCTTTTCCAGGAGGAAACAATATTCCTGATTGGAGACAAAAGGCTTTTCCCAGTGGATCTGGTGCTTGGTGCCATGGGGAAGAGATGTCTAGTCTAGAGCCAGGACATTTTGGGAAGGGGAAGGGAGGGAGACTCAGGCTCTGCATGTCAGATGCAGAAAGGCCTCATCATTCCCAGCATGCTGTTGATAGAACCACAGTCCCAGCATGAAGCTTCACCTGAGATTTGGGGCTGTGGGGTTCTGTCTGTATGCAGGGCAGACCTCAGTCTATCCTGTTCCAACAGAGTCATGTCCTGGCTTGTGTTGTGGCATCTGGTGGCAAGGTCACCCCAGGGTGCTTCCTCAGTATGGCTAGTGACACAAAGCCAAGGTGCCAAGCAGGGGCAGAGGCACTGGGAGGATGTCACAGGCACCCATGCAGGGTGCAGCCAGGCAGCACAGGGGGAGGGTGCTGGCCCCATGGCAGGGATGCAGAACGTAGGGTTCATCTGACCCCATGCATTGCCATGACTGACAGTGCCGCAGTGGGGAGGGTGGGATGGGACTGGAAATAGAGCCATAGGACAGGCAGGCAATTGTGCCCAGACCCCTCACCACAAGTGATGCTGTCCCCAGACCTCCTCATTGTACACACATGGACATCCCCAGCCCCTAGTCTGCATCATGGGGAAGGTGGGTGCTAGTCCCCTGTGTGGCCACCCCATCCCACACATCACCGTGACATTGCTGCCCTCCACACCACGCACCCCAGTGATGTCATGCTCCACCACTGCAGCAACATCCCACCACGGGCCGCAGTCACCTCCAGCACCTCTACGACATTTCTTGACATCCTGCAGCAAGGGCCTCACTGCACCCCAAATGCACCCCAAAGTGGTGACAACATAGTGACATCACAGCACCTCATACCACCATGTTGGATGTGCCCCAATAACATCATATTCTCATTTCTGCCATTCCCAGGCTACCACAGCTGTACCTGCCAGGGCAGAAGACAGGCAGGAGATGTCCCACACAGCCCTCTTCCACAGCAGCTGGCCTGCCCAGAATACCAGCAGTGCCCCTCCACAGCACCTCAGTCCCAAGCAGCCCAGACCCTGCAGTGCCTCTGCTCCAGCCAAAGCCCATGAGCCTGGGTCCTGCTGCGATGTCTGCTCGCTGCTGCGAGCCTGTCCCTCCTATGCAGGACTCCTCAGTGCTGGACCTGGCAGGCTGGGGCTCAGCCAGCAGCAGCTAATGCAGTGTGGAGATGAGCAGTCACCTTAGCCTCTGAGCTCACCCCAAAGGGACACCAGGTCCTTGGGGGGCTCAGGCCCAGCAGCACAGAGCCAGCCTCTTCTCACACAGGCAGGTACATGGCTGGACCCCTCTGCCCCCTGCTCCTCCATGGGCTCAGCCACGACCAAGCACAAGTGCCGCTACAAAGAGGGGCCGTCCCTCGCTGCTCACCGCCCTGCTGCCCCTGCCAGCGGTCCCCAGTCCCAGCACACACCTCCCATCACTGCACAGCCTTTTGAGCACGGTCCTCCCCAGCCCAGCATCCCTCCATCCCCATCTCATCCTTCTTCCCGTTCCCTCCCAGCTCACTACCCCGCATCCCTTCTACGCCACGGGGACAGGCTACGTGCCCGCGGTCCCGCTCCGCCCTCCACCAACTTCTCCCCGGGCCGGTGACCGCGCCGGAGTTGAGAGCCGCCCCTCCCCGCTCCGGAGTCCCCGGGAAACTTCGCGGAGCAGCAAAACCACACCGCTACTCACGGGCCAGGGGGGCCGCCCGGCGCCCCCACGGCGGCGGGAGCGCATCCCGCACCGCCGCCTCGCCGCCCGCCGCGCCTCCCGCCTCCGGCAGCGCCTCTCCCGGCTCCCGACGGGGCCGGTCCGGCCGCGCGGCGCCTTAAGAAGGGGCGGCGGCGGCGGCGGCGAGCGGGGCGGGGGGCGCCGCTGCCAATGGGGAGCGCGGGGTGGGGCCGCCCGCCGCCAGGTCCGGCCCCGCGGTGCTGCGGGGGGGCACCGGGGAGCATCGCCCCGGGCACCGGGCCCGCCAGCGGTGCGGGGCTCCGGGAGGAGGGGGGTGTCCCGGGACGCCGGAGCCGCCGCCGGGAGTGTGTCCCCGCTCGCTGCGGTCACTCCGGGGGTGCTGGGTGGGGAGAAGTCGGGACATGGCTGGATACGGCTCCCCAGCTCCTGTAAGGGCAGCCGGCGTGATGGACCGAGCAGAGCCAGGGACCTGACCCGACCTGGGGGCGGCGGGGGTCGGGCACAGGAGGAGGAAAGATAACGGAGCTGGGCACCCCCCTGGTGCAACACTATTTCATTGTAAGGGCAAGGGAGAACAGTTTTAAACTAAAAGAGGGGAGATTTGGATTAGACGTTAGAAGGAAATTATTCACAGTGACAATGGTGAGGCACAGGAACAGGTTGTTCAGAGAAGTTTTGGGTGCCCCATCCCTCAAAGTGTTCAAGGCCAGGCTAGATGGGGCCGTGGGTTACATGATCTAGTAGGCAGCATCCCTGCCCACGGCAAGGGGATTGGAACTAGATGATCTTTAAAGTCCCTTCCATCCCAAGCCATTCTATTGTCCTATGAATCTAACACTCAGCCACACCCCGAGGGGTCAGCACCTGCCTGTGCCATCACTGTGCAGGTCACCACCTCTCTCTGCAGGGACCCCAGCAGTGGCTGTGCCCTGGCAGCCAGCCTGAGCTCCAAGAAAGGCCCCATTTTAGGTCATGCAAGGCACTGACTTGACCAAAATCTTGTAGCCCGTGGATGCCTGAGGCAGGATCACATTTATGCAAGCCAGCCTTCCCCAACATGTTCTCCTGAAGGGTTGGGCACAGAGCTCTCAGTGTGACTCTGGAAGCACAAAGTGGCTGTGGCAAGCCTGGGATAGCACTGGCAGGGCACAAGGCTACCAGGTCACCCCAGCGTAGCACATTCACAGATGCCCCAGCATGGAGTCTGGGGCTGAGAGAGGCAGCAGGAGAGACATGCTGGAAGACAGCAGGAACTACAGAAACTCGTGCCATTTGGGCTGCTTCAAGTGGCTAATCACCTCCTCTGCTAAAGCCCTTATTTCTCATTGAACATGTCTGGCTACAGCTTCTGCCTGTTGCTCCTGGTCCTTCTCTCCCTGCTGGATTTCGGAGCTCTCCAGTCACACTGATTGTTTCCCACAAAGGTACTTCCATACGGCCATCAAATATCCCTTTATTTCATTTCTGATGACTCCCTCTTGAGAGGTGCCTGGCTGAGCACCAGGCTTGCTGCGTGGCTGCCTGCTGCAGGGTTCTCACAGCCAGGATGTTGGTATCCAGGCACAGGGAACCTTCTATGGGGCACTGCCATGGGGCAGGAACCACACCTGCTCTCTGCATTTGCCATGGTAAGCCACGATGCCAAGCAAACCCCCCAGACTGGGATGTCAGTGTGACTGCCACACATGCGCAATGCTGCACCCGTGTGCCCCTGCACACCCCAGCGCTGGGGGTGTGCTCTGCCTTCCGGTGTCCACAGCCCCAGTGCCTGGCTGCAACCTTGCACGAGTGCATGTGCACTCAGGGTGAGCACCCGTGCTGCCGAGCTGCTTGCTCATCCCAGGTTTGGTAACCACCTGGATAATTATTTGTACAAACTGCAAGCCGGCTCCCAACGCCCTCCCCGCGACTGGCAGGTACAGAACACACACATGCCGGCAGGAAGCCAGCTCGAGCATGCCAAGACTGTGAATGGCACTGGGCACACTGGCTCCCTGGGGCTCTATACCCAGCGTGCCAGCACAGCACAGTGGGGCTTGGCTCTGGCCCTGAGCACATGCACACGCAGGCAGGGCTGCCGGCCTGCCAGCACAGCGTGCACGTGCAGCCGTAGAGCCGTGCGTGTGCATCGGTGTTTGCATGATGGGCACAGCTGGGCATGCAGGGCTGTACATGCACGCACGGCTCCGCAGGTGCACGCACCGTGTCCACAGGGGTGTGCTCACCCCATGGCTCCCCGTGAGCACACACGTGCTGTGTGCCAGCAGAACACACGTGCCGAGAGGGCCTTGCACGCTGCAGCCCCCAGCCACTGTCACCAGCACCCAGTGGGGTGATTTTCCACTCATGGGACTGCAAGGTGTTCCCCAATACCTGCTGCTGGAGCTCCTCAGCACCCTTCCCATGGATGCTGCCACCTTGCTGGCTAGGATATTTTTTGGGGGGAGAACAGCAGCCAGCAGGCACCTTGGTACAACAACTGCCGTGGCCATAAGGCACAGCCTCACATCAGTCCGTGGGCTCTGTGCTGGCCTAGATGTCTCCATCCCACCCCTCTGGTTGCAGCTGTGTGGGGGACATAGTGGGGCAAACACCTTGGGGTGGGACACAGCTCTGTGCAAGGAGCTACAGAGGGAAGCACAGAGCATCAGTGAGATGAGCTGGGATGCATGAGAACATTCACAGGGACATTTGCGGGGCAGTGAGGTAGGGCGCAGGCGCTGGGGCATAGGGAGCCTGGCAGTGTGGTGCACGGAGGGGGTGGGATGTGCAGGGAATGGTGGCGTGGTGATGGGGACAATGCACAGGAAATTAGAGCGAGCAGCAGCCAGACACGCTGCGGGGGGAAGGGAGATGCTGCGCTCCACTGAGGGCTGCACGAAGGCAGGGGAGGCTCTTCTGCTGAGCTGGGGGCAGCATGAGCACCAGCCACCTCTTTGCACATCTGGGACTGCCCTTTCCCATCCCCAGGACTAAGATGTCCCAGTTTGCTCTGGTCTTTGCTCCTGGGGCCCCATCCATGCCAACCCAGCTCCCAGGGAATGGGGACCCTCTGAAAGCTAGCAGCCCTGACGCTTGGTGACCCTCTGCCTGGTGGCTCATCTGCCACCCTAGCCTCTCTCTGGGGAGAAGGCAGCAGGATGCTGGGGAGAAGTCTGCCCCTTGCTTGCATTGCAATGGGCAGAGGGGTGGCACAGGGCTGTTAACTGGTACTGCCAAGCAGAGCAAGCCTGTGTGGTGGCAGTGCCAGATGACCCCCATGGCTCTTGCAGGGACAGTACCGCTCTGGGAGCATGACAGGAATCCACCCAGGATCAGCTGGATTCATAGAGCACCCATCCAGCAAATGTCCTCTCCAGCAAATTCCAGCTGGTGCAATACAAACAGGGTGCAGGTGAGCACAGGAATGCTGACTGAAGGCAGTAACCTCCAGGATACTTCACTGGAGCCATCATTCTCCTTTCTAGAGCATTATGAGGGCCAGACACTGGTGCACAGCCTGGCGGGTGCACAGCACACACACACTGCCAGCACACTCACAAGCACCTACACACACATACACAACAGTCTGTGTGCAGCCACCCCATCTGCTCATGTGAGCACTCAGCGTGCCACCCAGATGTGCATGCAGACCATGCACACACACACCTGCACTCACACATGCATACCCCCCATCAGGTACCCCTGCTGCTTTTTGACACAAGCAGAGGGCACATGCTGCCACCACAACACACTGCGGGATCCCTCAGCTGCCAAGCCGAGCCTGGCTCTTGCCTGGCACTGCTTTTTTCTCTGGAGGGGCTGTGCTGGGACATCCCTGCTCCGAGGGTCTAATTTCCACCATAAATGTATTCATGGATAATTTATCCCCAGTTGTTCCTGTGCTAATGTTGTCTTTTAGCTGAAATAGCTCTCCTCCTCTCTGGCGTTCACCCTGCTGATGTATTTATAGTGAGCACTCCGTTTCCCCACAGCCTGCGCTGTGCTGGGCATGAGTCGCTGTCCTCCCTTCACGGGTCTCCCGGGCTCTGCCTCCCTTGGCAGCCCCATGACACCTCTGAGCCTCTTCCAGGCTGATTCCAGCGCAGGCAGGTCCCCTGAAGCCCATGCAGGGATGTAAGCAAGTGCCCAGTCCTGGCAGAAATGCCTTCCTGGTTCCTCCAAGGATCGCTTTTGCCTCTCCCATTCTGCATGCCCATTGCGCTGTGGCTCACAGTGATGGACGCCCACGCTCAGATGGCTGCTCGCTTCATCCCTCTTCTCCCTGCTGTCCCCTCCCTGTCATTGTCCCGCAGTGTCTGATTTCCTGTCTTGCCCACAGACCTCCTCTCTCTCTGGTCCTGCACCCCAGACCACCACACTGCTCCCGTGTCCCCTGGACACCTCTCAGCGTGGGGGTCCCTTCGTGCCGCGGCTGGCAGTGACCTGGCGACTGTCACTCCTCCCAGCGGCTCCCTTGAGCTTTTGCCTCCCAGCGCCCTTCCCCAGTTCTCTTCTCCTGCCAGCAGGAGTCCCTCTCAGGTGAACCCTGGGAAGGCATTACCATCACAGAGGTCAGATTGACCCCAAAATTTGTTTAATCTAGTCTTCCAGTCCTCTTTCTCACAGGTTTCCTGCACCCTTGGCAGCAGCAGGGTGTGAATGCTGAACTCCAGACACTGCTCACCCAGGGGGGCTCCGGGGGTGCCCAGCCCCTGCCCTGGGACCCCCAGCCCTGCAGCTCTCTCACAGCCTAGCCCCTCTCTTTGCACAGCCTCCCTGGACCCTGCGCGGTCCCCAGCCTCTCCTGTCACCGTGCACAGTGCCCCCGGGTCCTCGCTTGGACTCTTCCTGTCGCCGGGACATCATTAGAAATGTTAATTATTTATTATCACTAAAAGCCCTTTTTGCTGCATTGCTGTTCTCTGCCTATCTCTCTGCCCCGTGCTGCCTGTAACCGGATCCGCCTGTGCTTACCTCCTGCCTCGCAGTCCCTGTCCCTGCTTTCCCTCTTACCTGCTGGGACACAGGGTGGGGGAGTGAGAGCATTCCACTACCCCCCTGCAGGACGTGGCCCTATGGGACGAGCTGGACTTGTCCCTCTGGGATCCCAGAGCCATGTCTGGTATGGAGATGTACCAACACCAGTGCCCAGCCCGGGGACTGCCCTGTCCCATGCCAGGAGAGGTGACAGGAGGACAGAGGAAGGACCTGGCTGGTGCTGCAATGGACCCAGGAATCATCAGCTCTTCCCAGCCAAGGGCAATGGTGTCCCTCCCCAGCAGCACTGGGATGGGGCTCCCTGGCCAAGCTCAGCAGGGTGGAGGCATCGGACTGTGCTACAGCCCTCCCAGGCAGCATCCCTGTCTGGGAAAGAGCAAACAGGCTGCAGGGGAACCTGGGGTGCTGCTGGCAGCCAGCTGGGGCTGGCAGGACACACTTGGGGGCAGCCAGCTGCTTCAGAGAAGCCATGCAGCTGCAAGGAGGCAGGGGAATGCCCAGCCTGCACAGCTCAGCCTCCTCTGCCAGAGCTCCTGAAAGATTTATCAGCTCCAAGTGGATCCCATTGATGAATCAATTAAAGTTTATCAAAAGCAGTGGAGTTCCTTCCCATGGGGCAGGGCTGGCACTGGATGCAGCAGCACTGCCACAGCCAGCGCTGGGTGAGATTGGGAGTTGCTTCAGGTTGCAACATCTCTGAACACAGTCTGCTGGGCAGAAATCACCTCCTGGCAGCATCTGTGCCTACTAGAGTCAGCCACGGCACCCTGATACCTTCTAGGGACTGTGGCAGAACGGGCCATGACGGAGCAGGCTGTGACAGTGCCAATAGGAGCCAATTCAAGTCGACGTAAAAGCTGGATCCCTCACAAGAGGTTTCTCCTTCATATTCCCCCAGTCTCCAAAAGGAGCCAGGCTATCCAGGTTAGCAAGCTCCCCAGCCCCGGTGCTGTTTCTCCCTGCCGCTGCACAGTCCTGCTCAGAGTGCTGGAAGCGAGGCAATAGCGGGAAGGAGCCTACAGCGGTAGCTGTGGGAGAGACACTGGGGAATGGCTCCCGCGGGAGCGCAGGGAGGAGCACCCAGACCGCTCCCGGAGCGGTATTGATTCCTGCAGCACAAGCACTGCCTTCTGTGCCTATTCATTGTCGATGTGCAGGAGAACAAGGAGCAAGAGAACCTGGCTCCCCCCTCCACAGCCAGCCCACACTCCTAGGGCCGTACCGCTTCCCTGCCCGCCAGCCGCCGGCAGCACCGGTGTCTGCCCGCACCACCGCCTGCTTCCCTGCATTATACAGCACTGTCACGAGCCGCCGAGTCCCCAGGTGTTTGGTGCAATAATGCAAAGCATATCTAATCCACCCCAGCCCCAAGCTCTCTGCAGTCTCCTCCCCACAGTCTGAGTGTGTTCCCCTGGCCAGGCACAGGAGAGAGACCCAGGACTGTGAGCACTCTGGGTGCCTCTGGCACAATGGAGCTGACAGGCAATTCCCCTGTTGTTCCTGCACACCCCTTGCAGTTCCCTAGAGCTTTTCTCTGCCAAAAGCACTCTGTAAGCATTTGCTCCGCAGCAATAAATCAGTGGGATGCTCACACAAGCACGGGCCGGCCCTGTGCTCTCTGGGACCAGGGTGCAGCAAGGTGCTTGAGGCAATGCTCAGCCCCAGAATGTGGTTCATTCATTTCCTGTTTGTCCACAGCTTGGTGGGGTTCCAGGTGGCAGTCCTCTGAACTCCTTGGGTTGTCTGGGTCTTTTAGGACCAGAGCAGAGCAGCCAGGGAACCCTCTGCACCCATGTGCGGTCCCAGAGGGCCCCCAGGACTGGCTGGAGTCTGACAGTCTGCTGGGTGCAACAGCCTTGGTTGTGGACAAGGTGGTTCCCTGTCCCTGGACCATGCCCAGTCATTCATGTTCCTCCTGCTCAAACCCTGGCAAGGAGCCAGGGAGGAGCAGCCAAAACCCCTGTCCTCTCTGACACCCCTATGAGTATGTTGAACCAGCAAGTTCTCAGCTCCATGAGAGCCCTGGGAGTCATAGGAGTTGACAGGCTCTCTGGTGGCTGTGAGGAGGCTCCAGGGCTCACAGAGAAAAGGCTGGTGAGGGAGAGCTGAGGTCACCCCATGCAGTCCTTCCTTCCCATCCCAAGGGCCAGGGCTCAAGCCAGTGCAGGATGCTGTGCAAACAGGGACTGGATGCACAGCTCACTCGAGATCAGTGCCAGATCTGGGACTGCCAACAGCTCCTTTCTCTCCCACACTGCTCCTTTCAGCCTGTGCCTCCCCATGGCCCCAGCTGATGCAGCTGCAGATGAACAGACAAGGAGAGCCAGGCAGCAACTCCCGGCTTGCTCTGCTGTCCCCCGGGAGGCACAGACATGGCAGCTTTAGATCAACACTCTTCAGAAGCAAGAACAATCCCAGCTATCAGCAGAGAGCGGCTGGCTGGCTCCCGGCATGCGCTCCCACTGAGTACACGACATGGGCAGTGGGATTTTGGACCGAGGTACTGGGACCACTAATGCAGAGCCATGAGATACTGAAGCTCCCACCAGCACTGAGCTGAGTGCCTGGGGCATGGCTGCACTGGGGGCAGACCAGGCAGCAACAGTTGACCCCCTGTCCCAAAACTGGGAGCAGTGGGAGCTCAGTGCCACCCTGCTCTGTGCTGAACTAGAGTCGGCCTTTAGGGCGTGGGATCTCCATGCCTGGGAAGAGTCCCAGGACACCCCAGGACACTCCAGCCCAGAAGAAGCTGAGCCATGGTCAAGCCAAACCCTACAGTACCATTCTGGGGTACCTGACCTGAGGGACTGGTTCAGGTGGGATGCCCTGACCCATCTGCCATTTCCTGGGGAGAATGGGGGTGTTAGCGGTGTGATGGGTCTCTGTTCCCATGGGTGGCAGTCTGGAGGGTACCACCATGACCTTTGAGGGAAGGAGCAGCACAGACACAGTGGCTGAGGCTGGAGAGGACATGAGATCATGTTTCTAGTGGACAAAAAGAAGGGGGTCCGTCTGCAGCCCACACCTTGCAGCACTTGGACTGCGTTACTGCTGTCATGGAAACTGCCGTGGAGCATCATTCTGTTGCACTGGCCAGGGTGACCAGGCCACGGCAGTTCCCAGCCTTCTTCGGGCTCTGTCCACAACACCTGGATTTACAGAGTGGGAGAGGCTGGATGCTGCCTGCCAATCACCATCCTTGGGTCACCCTGGGGCTGTGACAGGATGGGGGCATCCCAGGGTAGGGCTCCCAGGGAACAGAAGGGATGGAGAAACCGGGTAAGTGCTGGCAGGGGCTGTCTGGTGCCATTCCCAGACAAACCCAGCTCCCACGTGGCCAGGGGCTCCACACTGCTTGGCCTCCCACAAACATAAATCATTTTCTAATTTATAACATGAATAATTGATTTTGCCTCCATAGCTGGCGATAAATCTCCTGTGCGCACATGCATAAGAAAATAATAATAATGAAAGCGATCAGGATCTGCTGCCATCGATTACCTGTGAGAGGGAACATGGTCCCCTGAGTGCCACATGAGGCTGGCATAGGGGTTGCTCCCCAGGGGATGCCGCGTGGCCCTCTGCCTGGTGTGAGCTTTCCTTGTCCTGCACAGGGGCACCTGTCTGAGTTGGGATGAGTGTACCTATCTTAGTCTGAGCCCCTGGGGCTGTTCTGGGACCCACACTGGGCAGCCAGGAAGGTCTGAGTACTTCGGGGTATCCCAGACCTCAGGCATCAGCGGTCCCAGCCTCGAAACTGCACCTAACAAGGGGTAAGATGCTTGGCACAGGCCCATTCACGGATGCCCCATGCGACGCCTCAGTGGCACCTTGCCAGGGCGGCCCGTGACCGGTCCCCTGTCCCTCGGCAGCTTCAGAGTCTAGGGGGAGCTGCAGAAGCCGCTCTGGCTGTCGGCTGCCCCGGTCCCTGCACGGGCAAGCAGCGTGCACGCCATGGGACATTCCTCTTCCCCGGGTCACCTTTTCTCCGGTACCACACCATGGGGCTGGCTGGGAGACAGCAGGTTGGAAATCGCATCGGAAGCAGGTCCTGGGGCGGGGAGCGGGCAGAGACCCGCTGCCCATCAGCCAAACTAATTAGGGCGGCCGCACCAGCTTGCCCAAAGCCTTTGTAGCCCGGTGTCCCCATGTCTGCCCGCCCCGTCACAGCGAGCACCACGGCTCCCGCCTGGCGTGTGACACTGAAGGGTAACGGGAGACCTACGGCAGCCCCACGCGGGGCCACCCGCGGGCGGGAACGAGGGTTGCTCTCCCTCTGTCCGCCACCATCCCCTGCGGCTGCCGGGCGGCGCCGGAGAGGGACGGCGGGCCGTGGCGGCAGCGGCCCCGGCCCGTGTGCCCGCGGCCGCGGGGGAGGAGCGGCGGCCGGGGCGGGGCGGGGCGGATGCCGGGGCCGCACTACAGGTCCCGGCGCTCCCCACGGCGGGGCGGGCTCAGCGCGGCGGAAGCGGCGGCGCGGAGCGACGGGGGACCCGGCGCGGCCACTGGTAACGGCGGGGCCTGGCGGGCGGCGCGGCCCGGCACGGCCCGGCACGGCGGGGCGCTCGGTACCGGGGCACGGCGGCCCGGGCTGCGCACCCTGCCTGCTCCCAGCGCTGCCCCGCTCTCCCCCTCCCTGGTGTCCCAGCCCTGATCCTTACCCCCTGTCCCATCCCTGTTCCCCAGCCCTGCTCCCCACGCCCTGTCCCAGCCCTGCTCCCCACCTGAAGGCCCACCTCCCCCAGTGCGCTGGCAGGCAACCCCCGGGATAGCCGGATAACATGGCACGTTGCAGACCCCATAACTTCCCCCAGTGTACACAGTCGCAGGACGATGTGTCAGCCCTTGAGTGCCGGGGAGTTTCACGGGTCCCTGGGTGCTCGGTGCGCCAGTCTGCCATGCCGTGGCACCTGGTGCTCACAGGTGCTGGACACTCTTTTTCGTGCCTGCCTGCGGGCCCCTGGCATCCTCGTCTGTTCACACCACCTGCGAGGTTCTGTGTGCTGCCTGCTGTGGGGCTGTCACAGGCCTAGAATGGCCCATGGCATGATGCTGGTGACCAGATCTGCCTCTTGCACGTTTTGGGGTGGTCACTCCAGTCACTTGCTTTCTGGTATAAGTGCATTGTAGGGCTCTGGGCCTTGCTGTTCAGGCTGCTGTTGCTCCATGAGTAGCTACTTTGGGTTATTTTACCTTCATTTTCCCAGGCTGGGTCTTGCTTTGTTTCCTGCTTACATTTCTTGGATCCTTTGAATGGTGTCTCTATTCTGGATGATGTTTGCAACAGCTCGCTGCTCAGTATCATCTGCAAATTTAATGACAATTCACTATTCAAGTAAAAGTTGGAGAGATGGTGTAAAATGAGACCCTGAAGTTCAGCTGAGTTGGTTCTTGCTTGCCTTATCAAAAAGCTTTGCCCAGTGATTCTTCTGAAATAACTCCTCTGGGCAAGCCAATGTCCACCCACCATTCATTGTGTTGGGTGTGCAGGCTCCTTTACCTGCCAGTTTTGTTCTGTGCTAGGGATAGGAACAGGGTTTATCCTGTTCTCAGCTCTGGTTTTGTTGTCCTTTCTTGCACAGAAAATCAGTGCCTTGTTTGCTCTACCCATCACTGGGGTTCTGGTTTCTTCTCGGCACTGTGTGTCAGCGGGTTAATAGGTTCGTCTCCGCACTGGCCAGGCTGGCCAGGTGACTGTGTCTGTGTGGACATGCTGTTTTTGCTTTCCCTGCAGCTGTTTTTGCAAGGCCTTTGCCTCATTTGCATTTTTCTGTTTAAAAACAGTGATTTTTCCCTTTTGAGTCATCTTTATTTTTGAGCCATCATTAATTTTCTCTCCCTCCTTGTTTATTAATAGACCTTTTCACTTTTGTGCTGATTCTGCTGGGGTATATTTGTGAAGTCCTTTGTATTCCCCTTAGCATTCTGGCTGTTAACTCCTTATGCTGGTTTGTTGTCCCTTCCCTCCCCCCCTGCCCCCCTGCAGCTGTGAGGGGACACTATTGACTTACAAATCATTTTCCTGTCTGGAATGTTCCCCTTCTCTTGTTCCAGGTATCTCCTAAGAGCATCTATTCCAGGTGTCTCCTAAGAGTATTGCAAGTGAAAGGCACGATTGAAATCTCTCTCAGTGCCTTTGACGCTTTTGCCAGCCCCTCACATAGCCAGCGTTTGCTGTGTCTGCTGGAGAGCGTCTTTCTCCTGGCAGCAGGGCACAGGGACGTCTTAAAGCCCTCGGGGCTGCAGGCAGAAGTTGGATGGAATGCAGCTCTTTGCGCCTTGAATACTTTGCTTTGCCTCCTACCAGTGGCTCTGTGTTCTTGCCTTTGCTCTGTCTGTCTCCACCAGGTATCCAGGTCGTTCCCTGGCCCTGCCGCCTGCTGTTGAGCCAGGTGGCCTGGGCTGGAGCTCTGCTGAGAGCAGGAGAGGTGCAGGGTAGCCAAAACCTCTGACAATCCTTGCCTGGGCTGCCAGGGGCTGGTGTTGTGCAGCTGGTAAGTGTGCCATGGCACGTGCCTGGCATGAGATGAGTCCTTCGAGTCGCAGGTTCCCCAGTGGAGCTGTTTAGAATCTCCTTGTACCTGCCTTTTTATTAATCTTGTTATTGTGGTTAATTTTTTCCCCTTCAAAGAGCCCAATCTGCTGCAGCCTGTAAAGAGTGACATTGTGGTGTGCGAGCTGCATGCCAAGGCTGCGTGAGGTCCCCCAAGGCTCCTGGTCCCCCAGTATTGCCATCCCTGTTCACTTTTAAGGCTTTAAGGTTATCTACTCTATCGATGGGAATATGGATTGAGTGGAATTAGAAACCTCGAAGGCTAAAAATACAGCTCCCTGCCAGGAAATGCAGCAGCCTGCTGAGAGGGTGCTGCATGGCACTGAGACTTCTCCAGGAACTGGCATGTTCCACATGAGCACCACAGCCCAGCATCCCTGTCTGTTCCCAGGTTCCCTGAGCAGGACTGTGGCTGGCTTGCTCTTGTTTGTGGGGTCCTTCCCTGGACAGGACAGGGAGAGAAATCAGGGAGAAAACGCTGCCCATGTGTGCTGCAGATGTTCACTAGAGGAGGAACACAGGCTGGCACATGATGGGGCAGCTCGCTGCAACTTCACAAACACATACCATGAGCACAAGCTCCCCATGAGCAGCGTGTTCCTGGGAACAGTGCACGGGGAGCCTGTGTCTTCAGGGAGCTCTGGCTGATGATCCAGTATCCTTCTGGCCATGCCAGGCTATGCTGTGCTGGGCTGGTGGGCTTTACATGCCATACAGCTGGGCAGTGATCCCATCACCGCTTTTACCATGGTGCCATGGCCTTTCCCTGCTTGGTGCCACAGTGCTGAGTTGTTTTGCCAGGCAGCTCCATAAAACAGGACAGCATCTGGGGCATCATGGGCCTTTCTGGGGATGCACTGCCCATCGCTGCCTGTCTTTGTGGGGCAAGCTTGGTCCCAGACTCTGGAAGTGGCAGGATTGCCCTGCCTAGCGTAGTGTGAATGAGACCCAAAGCCAGGGCCATTGCTCTGCCTCCCAGAGCATGAAATCAGTCGGTGCTGACCCGTGGCTGTGGCATCGATGAAGTGTGTAATAGCCTGGGGGCAGGAGCTGTGCTGCCCTGTGGGGACAAAACAAAGTCCTGCAGCATCACTGCCAGTGTGGGTCATCTGCCACCTTGCTGTGCTTCTTCCTAGGCTGCAGGAAGGAGCTCTTCCCCAGCAGTGTGTGGCAGGCAGAGGGCAAAGCTGTGCAGGGAGAGGATGCTCCCAGCACCAGCCGTCCGGCTAATGCTGCACCATCTGCTTTGGAGGGTGAGGCAAGGTGAATGGCAAGCTTTTGAGGAGCCCATAAATCCTGTGCGCAAAGGCTCTTGGAGGTGACATGGGATGTGCATGGAACAATGCTGCTTCTGGTTGCTCACCATGCTGGAAATTCTCAGGAAGCAGAGCCTGGGGAGATCAGTGACCCCCACAAGACATTCAGTGATGAGCCATGGGCTGGGACTCTGGGCTTGGCTGGGAAAAGTCCTTTAGCAGAACATGTTTCAGTGCAGTTGGAAGCCCTCTGTGGTTGGAAATGGTGGTGCCAGGGGGGCTTCCAGTGCCCCCTTCCCTCTGGCACTTGGGCTGCCACTCGGTGAGAAAATGTATAATGCCTCAGTGTTGAAAAATTACTAATCCAGTCCTTGGAAGGTTTGTAGGATACATTCCTTTCTTGCGGTCGATAAAGATAAAGGGGATCGTTCTGCCAGTAAAATTAGTGTATCAAAGAGGGGGAAAAAAATGACAAGAGCTGTGGAGACAGAAAAATGATTGGGGCAGCCCTGGGATGGTGCTCAGCATCACCACAGTGCCCGTGCCTGCATGTTGTGTTCCTGCCCACCTTTGCAGCATGAGGTGCAGGCACAGGCGCCGCGGTCATGCTGGGGGTGCTGCCCTGCTGGGCTTTTCCAGTGGTTTCCAGAGAGCCACGAGAGACTCATCCATCATGCCAAGGCAACGGCCTGTCCATCCATCACGAAGAGGGGATGATGCCACGTGGCATGGGCAGCCCCAGCCACTTTGCAGCCAGTGGTTGGCCTCCCCTCGCCTTCCCGGCACCGCTGCTGGCTGTTGGTGAGGGGCCACGGGGAGCATTCGCGCCTCGGTCAGGGGCTGTGTGGAGGGGAGGCTAATGTACCGGAGGTGCCTCGGAAATGAGAGCCTTGGATGGGTTCCTGGCCCTATTGATCTGCCGGCAGTTTATGCATCCTGACATTCATAATCTTGGTCGGCGCTGATGGTCCAGATTAATGGGCCCAGGGGCTGTCCATCCGTCACTTCACATTAATTACTGAAGAGGTGTTTTTCCAGTGATTTACCTGACAGCGGCCTGTGATGAATCCCCCTAAACAGAGTGGGCAGTGATTAATCATGGGGCCCCAGCCCAGCCCTGCTCTGCCTTCCCCTCAACCACAGTGTAGCCCCCTGCACCATCCGTCTCCATAAACCCTGTCTGATGCATATTTATAGGGGCAGGGGGGCCTGGCCGCTTGCGGCATGCCTGCTTCTGCCAAAGATGATGAAAAATAAATCTCTGTCGGGATGGGGCAGCAGGTGAGCGGGGCTGCAGCATGCCATGGTCCCGCGCCAGGGTATCCCTGCGCTGGGGTTTGCTTTCTGTTGTTCTGTGGCTGCCTCAGGCTTCTCTGTGGCTTTTGATGCCTGAGTAGTGCATGGTGTCGGTGTTCTACTTCAGCTGCAGACCCTGCTCCCTTGGGGTGGAGGGTCCCAGGTAGCAGCTGCTGGAATGGGTCTGGTGCCTCAGTGATTCTGTTGGGATTTCCCTGCTTCCCCTGAGCTGGATATGCCCCACCAAAGGCTGTAGGGCTGTGCGGTGCTCTGGGCCCCAAACCCTGTCTGCAGATACGCTACTGCGGGGCAGCGTTGGGGCTCCACAATCCATCACTGTGTGCCAGCTGCTGAGGGAGCAGGGATGGGTGCTGGGACCCCGACTCAGTGACCTGGGCGGGGGCTGCCCACTGTGCACTTGGCTCTGGGGCTGTTGGGCTGTGGGCGGGACAGTGACGCTGTGCTCTCCTTGCAGGTAGCGGTGGCACCATGCAGCAGGAGGCGGAGGGCAGCCGGACGCGCCGCAGGAAGCCTGACATGGCCCTCTACGTGCCCAAAGCGCGGCGGGAGAGAGAGGCAAAGGCAGCAGGCGATGCACGGGTGGGGCACCGCCGGGAGCCCGAGAACCACTGCCTGGTGCAGGATGCTGGCTGGGGCAGTGGCGAGGGGCAGAGGCCAAGCCCCCGTGCCAGAACGCAGGCAGGCAGAGCAGCAAGGAGGGAGAACAAGGTGGATTCCGGCCCAAAGGAGCTGCGGACAGCCTCTGCCAGGCACAGCCATAGGATGGGAGGCAGCTGCCCCATTGCACTGGAAAGCCTGGAGGCATCACCCAGCATGTGTGAGCCATGCCCAGATCCAGCTTTTGCTCAGCCCTGGGACAGGCAGGATAAAGCATCTCATGAAGGACCTGGAGAGCTCAGCCACGGCCACAGGATGATAAGGACTGAGCCTGACCCTCCATCCCCACCGAGTGCCCAGACTGGGGCTGTGAAGGCTACCCCCGAGCCTGGGGATGACCCCGCTAGCCCAACACCTGCTGCTAGCCCAGCACTGGTTTGTCAGACAGGTCTGAGTGACGTGTTGGAACACTTGGGGGACAGCACCCCAGATCCAGCTGGGAACCTCTCCCAAAGCCTGGGAGAGGCTGTCCTGGAGTCAGAAGGGGTGGGCAACCATGACAGGGTGCCCCAGTTGGTGGGTCTGAAAGCCTGGGAGGAGGAGAGGGAGGAAGACAGGTCTCTCCTGGCAGAGCGGAGCAAGGGTTGTGCCACTGGGTTACTGGAGGAAGAGGAGACGTGGGGAGGAAGGGCTGAGCTTCCTGGGGAGAGCACCTTGTGTGCACCAGGAGTCAGCTGTGAACCTGTGTTGTTGGGGGGTAGCGTGGGCGGTGTGCCAGTACTCCCAGGGGACAGCACTCCATGGCAGGGCATGGGCAGCCCATCCCAGCTCCTGCCTGTGATGGAGGAGAGCACTGCTGGTGCTGGGGACCCCGGTGGGGAGGGTGACCTGGTGCCTGCTGTAGAGGAAGTGGGCAGCACTTCTGCCTGCAGAGATGGCAGTGCTGGGGCTGAGAGCAGCCCGTGGGACGGAGCACCTCTGGAAAGCTGTGAGCCCCCACTGCCCCTAGAGCTGCTGTGCCATGGCGTGGAGGGGATCTCACCTGCATCCTGGGCCAAGGAGCTGGCAAGGCCAGATGAGGATATGGGCTCGCTGCAGAAGCACCAGGAGGCTGAGAAGGAAGAGAAAGGTCTCCACAGCAGCTCTCCAAAGGAAGGACAGAGCAGTGCCAGTGCTGAAACCCTGAGCCAGACCAGCCCGGGTGCCGAGGAGAGCTGGGATGTGCTGTTCAACGATGATGGGGACTGCCTGGACCCACGCCTGCTGGAGGAGGTACTTCCTGCAAGCCAGTGTTTGTGGGGATTTGCAGGGATGGGGACTGGTGCCCACTGGGATGTGGGGGTTGTCTTTTCCTCTGTTCTCTGGGGTGAGTGCATGGGGTGGGCGGGCTGCACCCAGGGCATAGTCAGCCTAGCTGGCTGTGAGCCAGCCTTCCCCTGTGGTGTCAAAACACCTGGGATCTCCACCTTTCCCCGTCTGTCCCATCCTATCCCGCGTTGCTGGTGAAGGCTGGGGTGATCGTCCCTCTGTAGTACATAAAGTGCACCCAGTAAAACTGCTGAAGTGCCGTAAACTGCAACTGCACCCTCGTGAAACCAGGGCTGGTGATAAAGAAATGGGCTGAGATGTATGGGCTCCCATTGAAACAGCAGCAGGATGTTTCCTCGAAACTATGGCTTCTTAATCAGCTGTGGCTCATTGCCATTCCCTCCTGCACACATGCTGCTGAATTTACTACAGTTGGCTGCTTAGTGCCAGGGCCCTCACCGTTCTGCTGCTGTTCACGAGGAAAGCTCAGCTCCTGCAGCAAGGCTGGATATCCCTTATTGCATTTTAAATCAGTAGTGTCAAACTGGTAATTTTCCAAATGACATTAATGTACCTGAAGAAACAAACTGTTAATATGGTTACATCCAGCGTCTGTCTACCCCCGCTGGAATCAGGGTGTGAAGTGGTGGGTGGTGCCTTCCTTACAGTGTCAGTGAAGGGATGAGATTGACTCAAGAGCACACTTACTGGGGGACGTGGATCCCACCTTGTCTGCAAGGCCATGCTTGCGCTGATGTGTCCTCTCGGAGCCTGGCATGGTGCTGAGACAGTGGGTGAGACACACAGGGCTCGCGTTTGGGGGGATGTGGAAGGGCGTTGGGTATCCCCATCCTTGCCTGGCTGTGCTCCCTTCAGCCACTCCAGATGGGAGGTTGTGGTGAGTGCTGGTGCTAGGAGGACAGCACTGCTGCTCTGAGGCAGCTGGTGCAGGTGGCACTGGCTTTCTGTGGGCTGCTGCCATGGGCATGGCTTTTTCCTCGGGGGAGGAAGGTCAGGGAGGATCCCTGTTATGGTGCAGCCATAGGGTGCTGTGGGCAAGGTTGTGCTGTGCAGTACAGGCTCTCACTCCAAGGAGTATCCGTATTGGCTCCCCCATGCACAAGCTCTGAAACAAGTCTGAGCTCTTCAGGGAGCTCAAACCCTGAAAAAGCTTCCCAAAATGGGTGAAAAAGAAATAGGGATTTATCAAAAGCTGCCATCTTTGTCCCCTGCAAATTCCCATGTGGAGCCTCATGCTTCCTGAGCCCTCTGAACTCTTGGCAGGTGGAGGTAGCTGCTTGGGGACGGTGCAGGCTCTCGGGAAGATGGAGCTGTTGTTAATTAACAAAAAAACCAAGAAAATTAGTAACGTCTTCCCCATATCCAAATCCTTATGCAATGCAGATAGCTGGCAGAGAGCAAGATTTATGACGTTCTGTGGAGGAGAGATTTCTGATAGTGGACGGCTCTTCAATCTAGCAGGAAAAAAACACCATAGTGAGCACCATTGGCTGGAAGCTGAAACCAGACAAATTCAGAGTAGAAATCAGTTTGAACACAGAGTAATTAAGCACTGCGACCATTTCCTTGCAGGCTCTGTGGACTCTCCATCAGGCGGTGCGGCACGGCAGGGTCTGCGGTGCGTGCGTGCCCAGGGCTGTGGTATAAGTGAGCAGCCACGGACCCCTCTGACCTGCTCTGGCAGGAGTGTGTCTTTAGAGAGCAGTGAGATGTGATGGACGGGCTTCATTTTCCCGGTCATCTGTCTGTCCATCCATCAGTGAACCGTCCCCAGGATGCCTGCCAGGGCTGGGGACTCTACCATGGCTCCCATCCCTGCCCTGCCCCGTGGCTGGGGAGCTGCTGGCACGCTGCGTGCTGGGGCTGGCAGTGCCGGGGGACCTGTTGAGCCGTGCCTGCTGTGTGGCTGAGCCCTGCTGCCAGACGGCTCCTGTCCTTCCTGCCCCACCACAGTTGGTGATTTGTGAAGGTCAAGGACCGCTCCAGCACTCTGTGCTCCTGCTCTCTAATCATCTTCCCAGTGCCTGGCACTACCTGAGTGCTCTGCTCCCTCAAGCAGCACCGCAGGGCTTTATCCTGCCTGGGAATGACTCCCTTGCCTCCCCCGAGCAGGCACAGGGTGCCTGAGTGTGCCGCCCTGCACGGGGGTGATGGCAGGGCAGGCGGCTCTGCTGGCAGTGCTGGCCTGTCCCGTGAGCTCCATAACTCAGCTCTACCCTCCGCTGGCATCCAGCCGCTATGGCAGCACCCCCTCACCTGCCGTGAATCCATCTTCCCCATAAAATTGTCGGAATGAGCACTTTTTATCGACTGAGCTGGCTGGGATTTATGGACTCTAACCTTGCAGCCGTGGTGTGCTCTGCTATGATCGCTTAGGGGATCAGGGTGGGAACCCGCCTGAGTTATGTACCCATTTCCTGGCATCGTGCCAGCCCCATGCTCCAGGAGGAACAGGGCAGCTGTCAGTGGTTTTGGACTGCACCTGCCCTGGTTTCTCAGCTGAAGCAGGGCAGTGAGTCCCCTTGGCCAGTGGCACGGCGTGGTTTGGAAAGCAAGGGTTCAGCAAGTGATGCAGGGTGGCCCACTGGGCAGAAGGTGGTGCGGGGTGACCAGCTGGCACTGGCAATGCTGTGAGACAGAGGGAAATAGGGGCTGGCTGCACCCCTGTGTTGTGGCAGTGGGAGGCTGCTGCCTGTGTTTTGAAATAAAGGTTGAAAAATGTGCAAGGTAGAAAAGCTTTACAGCCATCATCTCTTAGGGCTGGAGAAAGTGTCCCGCTGTGAGGTATTAAAGGTGCACAACCCATTTTATCAAGAAGAAGATTGAGAAGGGACTTGATTAACATTAGTAAGTGCTGTGACAGGGAGGGGACCAGGGACTGAGGGTTCTTTAATCCAGCAGAGGCAGAACAAGAACTGCCGGCTGGAAAGTGAAGTCAGACAAATTCAAATGAGAAACAAAGCATAAATTTTTAGGTGCACAGGTGTTTAACCAGCAGAACTTGCTCCTCAGTGCTCCTCTGTCTTTTTCATCTTGGCATCTGGGGTGCTGATGGGCTGCTTTGGTGCATGTGCTGCAGTCAGGGTGCGCTGAACCTGGTGCTTCCATGTGGCAGAGAGACATCATTTCCTTCTGACATTACTGTCCTGCTCCTTGTTCTTCCCCAAACGTATTTCAGGTCATCACATCACTGTGGAAGGAGTGGTGTGCTCAGAGGTGTACATGCTGTTCCACCCCTGCCATTCCCACCATGTCCATGATGGGGATGCAGAGCGTGGCAAGTGAAGGGCTGCTGGTAATGGGAAAAGCAAGTGCATGGTGTGAGAAACCTGGCTGATAACTCTTAATTCTTAATGCCATGAATCCATCTGCGATGCTGGGCTGGGGTCTGAGCAACTTTCTGGGGAGCACTTGCTATGGATTGGGAACTGCTGTGGGGCAGGTGGGCATGAGTTGCTCAGAGCTGTGCCTGTCCTACTGCTGCAGCTCTCAGGGGGTGTGAAGCACCAGGAGAGCCAGCAGTCACCCCGCTTCAACTACTATGGGGCTGAACCTGCTGCGCCAGACATCAGCGATGATGAGCTGCCCCACGTCATCGAGATCTACGATTTCCCCTCAGATTTCCGCACTGAGGACCTGATGCGTGTCTTCTGCAGCTATCAGTGAGTCTGCCAGCACTCTGTCCCCAGTGCTGGGGTTCCCTGCCTGGGCTCTGCTCCAGACGGCTGCCCATCAGGTGCCGATGCCTTGCTGAGCTTCCCTTTCTTTGGCAGGAAAAAAGGCTTTGATATTAAGTGGGTGGATGATACGCACGCCCTGGGCATCTTCTCCAGCCCCATAACAGGTACTGCTCCTGGTTCAGCTGGGGATGGGCAGAGAGGAGGCATCCCTCTCCTGCAGCCAGATCCTGGGCATGGGGCTGGCCCTGCACGTGGACATGCTGCTCTCTTCCTGCAGCACGCGATGCCCTCAGCACCAAGCACCTGATGGTGAAGACGCGCCCACTCTCCCAGGGCACCCGTGCCTCTAAAGCCAAAGCCAGGGCATATGCTGGTGAGTGGTGCTGCCCTGTGCCAGCTTGTGCCTTCTTGACTGTGCTGCAATATCATCGTCATAATTGGGGAGGGGTGGGGCAGCCAGCACGGCTCCACAGCTGTGCCCGCTGCCCTGTCCCTCCCAGAATGCCCCACTGATGTCCCCCATCTTCACAGAATACCTGCAGCCGGCCAAGGAGCGCCCTGAAACATCAGCTGTCCTGGCCAGGCGGCTGGTGATTGGTGCCCTCGGGGTACGGAGCAACCAGACACCAGCCCAGCGAGACGCTGAGCGGAGGAAGCTGCAAGAAGCTCAGGGTGAGTTTTGGATGCCTGGAGGGGCTGCAGTATGGCAGGGCTTTCTTCATGCATACTCCTTCTCACAGGGTGGGTGGGAGGGGGCTGCACCAGGGTGGACCCCAGCCCCCTCCACAGGGAGGTGGGATGATAGGGATGTGGCATTGACCCTCTTGTCTCTGCAGAGAGGAAGCGCCTGGAGAACAAGCAGCGGGAGGATGCCTGGGAGGGCCGGGACTGAGCCAGGAGGCTGCACTTTCAGCCCACGTCCCTCTCTGTGGGCGGGCAGAGCACTCTGCGTCTCAGAGCTGGGACGGATTCTGCACTGCGTCCAAAAGCACTGGGCTGCTTCACCGAAAGGGCTGAGCAGCATGCGGGCTGGTTGGTGCTGTGGGGATGCTGTTGCTGTCAGACAGCTCTGCCCACCCTGTCCAGGGCAGAACCCCCAAGGCTACCAGCCACAGCAGGAGCAACAGCAGGATGCACAGAGCTCAGCAGAGAGCTTGGGGCCTGTGCGGGGCGGCCCTGGCCACCTGGCAGGGCCTTGTGAGTGAGAGTTTCTGTCCTCTATTTTGCTAATAAATGCCATTTATTTTATTTGCTTGCCGTTCCCTTCCACCTCCCTTCGGAGGACGGTGTGCGTGCCGGGGACAGCTGCGCATGGTCTGCACCGCTGTGGAGATGTCCACCCCTCCCAGGTGCTGGGTGTCCCCAGCGGTTGTGGGGGATGTGCAGGCAGGAGGGATCGGGCAGGACGGCAGGCAGGAATGTGCTGGCAGGGACCCTGTTTACTTCCGCGGAGCAGCTGCAGCCCTGAACAGCAGGGCCCTTGTCAGAGCATGGGCAGGGCCGTGTTCCCGGCCCCACACGGGGCTGTGATGTGGCCACGCTGCCGGCCGTGGCGGGCTGGGGGCTTCCTGCCCTGCCCCCGGGCGGAGGCTGGCGGCTGGGACCTGCCTTTGCCTCCTCTGCTTTGCATCATCCCTCAGCACCTGAAAAACAGCCCTGTGTGTACCAGTGCTCCCACCCTGTAGCTCTGCAGACTCTGAGGTTTTGGAGCCTTTCACAGGAGACGAGGATGCGAATGATGCTTTTCTGCCACCACTGCCAGCAGTTTGCATGGTTTTGGTCGCTGAAGAGCTCATGTGGCTGCCCTGTGTCCCCTGGCTGTCCCCCAGCTCGGCAGCAGTGGAGCTGGTCGTGACCCCGTGGTGGTGGCTGCCTGCCCCTGCACCATCCGGCAGCGCTGCCAGCTGGGAGCCGTCTCGGCTGCCGGTCCCGGATGCTCGTGGCTTGGCCAGTGGAAATTTCAGGGCGCAAAGCTGCTCTCATGTGGAAAACATCTTCCCCGCCATCCGGCATCCCTCAAACCCCGAGCCTGGCCGAATGAGCCTCCACCAGCATGTGCCTTGCCACGGTCTCTGGCCTCGGGCCCCCCAGTGCACCATCGCCGTTCCCAGCAGCAGCTCCACGTGCAGGAACCATCACGTGGGTGCAGCCTGACTTGTCCTGGGTCAATGTGGGTGCTGACAGCCCCCTGCCCTGGGCTGGTGCCTGCCAGTGAGGCAGGAATGGACAGAGGTGTGCAAGGACAGGGGTGGCACTGCCCCATGGCTGGCAATCTGGGGAACAGACAGTACAGAGTGTGTTGGTGACATTCCCTTTTATTTCCTGTTGTAAGAAAAAGGATAGAAACCATGGGAGGTAAGAAACAGAGAACAAGGGTATGGTGTACCCTGTGTCCTCACCCTGTGCTGAGGAGCAAGGACTTTGAGGGACAGAGTGGCCCTACCACTGCTCCTATGTCTGGGAAGCTGCCAGGACAGCCTGGGAAAGCCCAGCATGTCAGCTGCAGACACAGTGGCTGGTGGGCTGGCTGCCAGCCCATGCTGCCACAGAGCACTGTCTTTTTGCATGCACAGGGTTAGCCAGTTCAGGGCCAGGGTCCCCTGGCCCATGGGGACCACTGACGGCAAGCCAGAGCTCCTTGATGCCAGCCGCATGCAGACAGCTGGGAGCTGGTGGCCCTGGGTGGCACAGGGGGGACACTGCCCTGCTGGGGAGACATTGCCTAGACCAAGTTGTTCCCAGCTGGGGACTGCCTTTGTGATTGTAGTGGGAAAGAGCGCAGGGGAAGGAGGTGATGGTGGGATTGATAAGGGAGTACCCCCTCTCCCACAGCACAGGGCCCTGCTCCGATCTCATGGAATCTTTATTGAAGACAGGACTGGTGCATGGGTGGCCGGGGACTGTCCTGAGTCTGCTGGAGAATGGGGGGCTGGGCAGGCTGAGGTAGTTGTCCTGGGGGGCCCTGGGGCTGTGGAGGTGAGGGCTGCTGCGGTACTTGGGCCACTCTTGCAAGTGCTGCTGGCAGCACGGGACTCGGCACCCCCAGGCACTCCCCACCGGCCCTGGCGCTCATCTCCATCCTCTGCAGCAGCATCAATAAATACAAAAGTCTGCAAGTCCCTGAGCTCAGTCCGGTGCTGCCAGGGCACAGGGGCTGGGGCACGGGAGTCGGACTGTCCGGTGGCGTTGCTGGGACCATGCCCGTGCCAAGCGGTCACACAAGGTTGTTGGCCAGGCGCTCCCGTCTCTCCAGATCGCTCACCACATCGGCGCCAAAAGCATCACCTGGGGAGAGCGATGTTAGGGGTGGGTGGGCGTGCAGGGGCACAAGAAACCTGTGGCACCCCCAGCCCCATCACTTCCCCCACGCTGCCCACCATACCCCCAATGCTCGCTCCTTACTTGTGTGGCAGCCGTGCATCCAGACTCGCTGCCCATCATACTTGCACTGGCACCGCATCACGTTGTTGGAGAAGTCTGACTCAGCCACCTCATGCTTGGGGTTCACAACCACCTGGGGAGGGCAAGGGGCAGGGCTGGGGGCACTTCTGCTATGCCCTGGCCAGGCAGGGCTGTGGCATGCACAGCAGGGTGCAGAACAGCACCCCGATGTGCAGGGTGAGGGATGCTGTGGTGCTCATGGAGAGGAACCCCCAGCCCTGAGGTGTAGTAGCGTGGTGTCCCCCACCCCTCCATCCCCTTACCTGGAAGGTGTAGCTGCCTGGTGGCACATCAGTGATGTCAATCCACTGGCAGTCGATGTCATGGCGGTAGGTGTCCCAGCACCCCACACTCACCCCCTGCTCCCCAAAGTTGGCACAGGCAAAGCGTCGCTGCAGACCTGCAGGAAGGAGGGGGAGTGAGGGAGGCACAGAGCCCCTTTGTGGAGCAGAATGGGGGGCCACTGTCAGCTCTGCAGCCAGCACCTACCTTCGGGGCAGTTGGTGTCTTCCAGGCAAAAGCTGGCCTTGTGCCCCTCGGCCACCTTGGAGCCGTTCAGTGTCAGCAGATCGTAGTGGGTGAAGACCTCGATGCTGTGGAAGTGTCTGTGGGGACAAGGGCTGAGCACAGGACTGGTGCCTGGCCAGGGAGCACGTGGCTGGCCCAGGCAACCCCGGCACAACTTCCGGCAGGGCAGCACCCAGGGACCCAGCAAATTACAACCCTGAAGCCAAATAAAGCCGTAATGACAGTGCTGGCTCAGACGCTGTTAATTACCCCGGGTGGGACAGCCTCTTGGGGACGGGTGCCACCATGCCCTGCCTGGCCCCAGGAGGGGGCAGCTCCCTGCCATCCCCTGCCTATGGACCACTCACCGGTGGCACTGGTGCCAAGTCCAGGCGTGTCGCCCCATCCTGGGCCGGAAATCGGCTCTTCCCAGGTTGTGGATCTGGGAGGAGAAGCGAAGGAGGCGGCGGTGGCCATAGGGCCACTGCATGTTGTCAGCAGAGCGGGAGAGACAGCGCTCCTCATGGGCACAGTACAGCAGCCCCAGGGGCCGGTCCTCCAGGTAGGCTGTCTCCTGCACCAGCTGGGCGTTCATCACCAGGTCTGGGGCATCTGGCATGGAGAGGATCAGCAGGGATTGAGAAGGTGATCCCCACGCATAGCACCCCCTACTCTCCTACAGGAGAAGGGGGGTCCCCCCTCCCAGCAGTACCCCATGGGCTCCTGCTACTCACGGGCAGTGCAGGTGACCCCTGCTGAGAAGCGTCCCCCGCCGCTGGGGCAGTGGACAGGGCCATGGCGCTGGCACTGCTGGAGGGCCAGCTCAGTGCCGGCACAGTGCACCCCGCTCATCACAACCCGGCTGGCATCGGGGCTGCCCGCCCAGTACCACGTCTCCTGAACAGGGGAGGAGCACAGTGCTTGCATCAGTCCTTGCAGCCCCTGCCAGCACCCACCTGCCTCCCCTGCCTCTTCTCCTGCCCTAACACTGCCACCAGGATTTGTCCCCCCACCGTCCCATCCCAGAGCCCCTGGCCAAGCCATGCCCACGCTATCCACCCTGCAGGACCCCTGCAGTCCCTGCCCCAGGCTGGTACCCCACTCACCTGGAGGGCATGGCTGGCAAAGCCCAGCCCCAGTTGCCTGCAGACCACCATGGCCTCGTTCAGGCCCCACTGTGCACCGCACACTGCACCCCATTGCAGCCGCCCCTGCACTGGCACCAGCACCTCCACCACGCCTTCCTCGGGGTTGCGGCCCCCGGCCAGCCGCACCTGTTGGCAGAGAGGGGCTGAGCTGGGATGTGGCGCAGAACCTCAGCTCTCCCACCCAGCGCTGCTATGGGACAAGCAGCCCCACACATCCAGCTGAACATCTCCCTCACCTTCCTCTTCCTCCTTTCCTCCCTATAAGACCACTTTTGCCACCAGATCATCCTGCAGAACCCCATCAGGGTGCTGCTCTGTGTCCCCCTATCCCCAGGGTCACCCCAGGGCTGCTCTGAGCATCCACACTGGGCACAGAGCTTGGGGAGCAGGGACTGTGCAACAGCCTGGGGTTCAACAGGCTCTGGGAAGGAGGCAGGGGCTCACCTGGCTCTTGAAGTCCATGTGGGGCATGTGGCAGCGGACAGCAGCGTCAGCCTCGTGCCGACACCCACTCTGCTCGGCGTCCTGGAAGCGACACTCACCCAGGGAGCGCTCATGGCCAGTGCATCGTACATTGCTCATATGGATGGGCCCCAGACCTAAAGAACAGGAAGGGTCAGTGCTCCCTGCTCCATGCCCATCCTGGAGCAGGACCCTCATCTTCGTTCCCCTGGTCTGAGAATTCTCTATGGAGCTTCCCATGGCAGGAGCAGACAGGAGAGCCTCATCCCAGGGCAGGCTGGAGCTGCCTGAACATCCCAGGATTCTTCAGCAGGACACGTTAAACCAGTTGATTTCCCCATCATACCTCTCCAAGCCCAGAGGTTTCCCAAGTCCATGCTGTAACACTGCCTCACCTTGTCCCATCCGGGCTCCCACCAGGGCCTGCTCCGCTGTCCCATAGCCCAGCTGCCGGCACACCACGCTGGCTGCAGCCAGGTCCCACTGCTTGTCACACACGGTGCCCCACTGCCCGTGGCGTAGCACCTCCACCCGGCCCTCGCCAACATGGGTGCCTGCTCGCAGCCTCACTGGGAGCACCTGGGTAGAGGGAGCAGCCAGTGAGCCACCCCAGGACGCAGCCACCCCCCTCCTCAAGTGCAAATGGGGTGGCTGAGTGCTGCTCAGCTCTGGGACTCTCTATCCATGGGAGAGGGTGTGGAACTCTGCAAGGGCTCACCTTTCCTGGGGTGGTCTTGTTCTTGCCCTTGCCTGTGCCCTTCTGAAAGGCAGGGCCAGGGAGACAGCTGACGATGGCGTGCATGCCATGGGGGCAGGCGTGCTGGTGTGGGGCTGGTGGGGCCACCTGCATAGGGCAGCGGGCCAGGTGGGGCTCTGAGCCCTGACACCGCACCTTGTGTACCCAGAAGTTGTTCTTCTGGCTGAGGGTCTTCAGGCTGCCGAGGGAGAGGAGCAGGGCCAGGGTCAGCTCGGGTGCCAGAGACTCTCCTCCACCCAATGCTCATGCTGGGTGCCCATCCAAGGTGCCCTGCCCACCATGCCCAGTGCTGAGTCCTACCTGGAGCTGGGGTCCTTCAGCTTCCTGTTCCAGAGCTTTCTGTGGGTGTACAAAGCCAGGAGGTGAGGGAGCACACTGACACTGCACGACTCTGAACTCCATGTCCCATTTCTGCCCTTCCCAGCAGGAGATGGAGACCCCACAGCACGTCATGTTCTCTCCCCACTGGCAATTACTGTGCCAAGCCTGTCTGTACCATGTGTCCCAGCGGGACTGTGTGACTCCTGGCACCGGTAGGGGCTCATTATGGGCTGTATTTATAGCCCCAGGCTGAGTCGGGCTGGGAGGGACCAAGGGACACTTGTCTTTCCTCTCCTTTCTCTCACATTTTGCCAGTCATGATGGTGACCATCCCCACAGACCTCTGGATGCTGCGGAGCCCAACTCTGACCCTTGTCAAAGGCCATACTGGCACCTCGCACACCCACCCATCTGTGCAGCCCTTCTCTGATCACTGCTCCAGTCTCTTGTCCCCACAGTGTCCCCAGCCAGGCACCTGCCCCACATGCCCAGGTGCAGTGCGTGTCTCCTGCATCCCTACCGGTAGAAGCTGGTGTTGATGTGCTTCTCCCGGGGGAAGCCCAGCATCCCACAGACCACACGGCTGTTGTTCCTGGTCCAGTTGGCATCGCACATCTGCCTCCAGCGCCCATTGTGCTTCACCTCCACAGCACCCTCCATCACTGGCATGCTCAGCTTGGCCCGTGCCAGAATGGGCTTGAGCCGCACCTCCTCCAGGGTGAGCCCCGACACCTGCACAATGGGCATGGGGTGGGCACAGGGCTCCAGCATCAAGGGCAGGGTGTTCAGAAAAAGGGCCAGGAGAAGGGCTAGAGGGACCTGCTCCGGTTGTCCTGGTGTACCCTGCTGGGCACAGGGGAATGCCACGGGCCCCCACTCACCTCTCCCGGGTGACCAGAGGTGGTAGCCTGGGAGGAGTTGCCAGGCAGGCGCTGTCCTGAGCACACCACACCAGCATCCTCGCCATGGTGGCAGTCACTGATGCCCCAGCCATTGTGGACACACTCTGCCAGGGAGCCCTCGCTGCCCCCACACCGCACGTTGTCAAGCCAGATGGGGCCTGGGGACACAGCATCACAGGCCCCATCCAGTGTGTCCCGCAAGCTGTCTGCATCCACAGCTCCGTGGGCAGGCTCCCACAGCCAGCGGGAAGCACACTGCCCTCGTCAGAACCCCCTGCCCCCTACCTTCCCCTTGGCCGTAGGTGGCACTATGGGTCCAGGTGATGGCTGCGGTGTAACCCAGCTGTCGGCAGGCGACGGTGGCCGCGTGGAAGTCGAAGCCGTCATCGCACACTGTGCCCCAACGTCCCTGGTACAGCACCTCCAGCCGGCCCTCTCCGGCTGGTCCCCGTGGTCCCCCCAGCCGCAGCTGCACCGGGGCCAGCTCCTGCCTGCTGGGGGCAACCCAGCACAGCAGCAGCACCAGCAGGACGTGACTTGCGCCAGTTGGCATCACCATCGTGGTTCTGTGGGTGGGATGCCTGGAGAACAGTGCAACAATGAGCCCTTGGGGACCACGGCAGAGTGAGGGTGCAGCTGCAGCCCCCTGTGCCCCAGGAGCTGGGCAATGGTGGAGGGATATCATGGCCTCTTAACACGGTGGTGACGTTCGGGTCCTTATGCTGTGGGAGATGCATGGGCTACTCCCTGCCTTACTCAGAGGCGTACCCCAGCCCTGCACCCTTCACCAGGTCACCCAGCTCTGACACAGCCCTTCCAGGCACCGACAGCCATGGGCAGCCCCACGAACATTGCCCTGTGCTCTTGTTGCGTCCTGTCTGCCCCATGCTTTGGGACATGGGTGGGGGCCCCACAGAGCCCCCTTTTTTCCTCTACCTGGATTCTTTACCGAACACCAGGGATTCGTCCCCATCGTGCACACAGCCCGGTCCCCGTCACCTCACGTCTTCCCCTGCATCCTCATTCAGAGCACCGGTGGGATTGCTGACCCCCCTCCAGCTGCCTAGATCTCCCCTCCCGGGGCCACCCCGGGTACTCACCCTGACAAGGGATGGCGGTGGCGAACCGGCAGCGCTGCGGGGCAGGCGGTGGCGAGGGACACGGTGATGGCCAGGGGACGCGGCGGTAGCGCCCGCGGCGGTAGCTCCCGCAGCTCCTGCCTCCCGCCGGGCACCGCCTGCAGCCGCTTTTATGGTGCGGCGGGGTGGGCCGACCCGGGGGGGCCCCCCGCCTCCCCGCCTCTGGTCTGGAGCCCAGCCCTGCTCCGTGCACACCCCCGGCCCTACTCTGCCTCACTGCACACTGGGGAAAACCTGTTCCTGCCCCAAAGCCTGTCCTTCCCCCAGCCAGCGGGATCTGAGCTACCCCGCACAGTCCCTACCTGCCGCGAGGCTGGACCTCCCCTGAGTGCCAGCGTCCCTGGTCAGGGATGCTCCCCCCACTGGGCTGTCGCCCAGCCAGGCAGAGCATGGACTTTCTGGAGATGACGAACTGCTATGCTAGGGACACTCCTTGCACCTTCCCACTTACGGAATGGTTCAGGTGGGTACACAGGCATAGGATGCCTGGAGGTGCTGCAGAGGGGCCAGGACTCGGGGGGCTCAGAGACCACGGCAGGCTATGGGATGGTACCGTAAGCCCAGCTCCCACAGGGCCTGGGGCATCACCTGCACCATCCCTGAACCAGGCTGGCTGAGGGTCCTCAGGCGTAGCCCCGCTCCGTGGGACGTGGAGACTGGGGATGCCCCCCCCGACTTGCCCCGGGAGCAACCTCCGGCTTGGGGTGCCGCCAGTCCCCGGGGCACCCTGCTGCCCACACGCCCGCCGTGCCCCGCCGTGGGATGGGGATAAACAGGAAGCCCAGTGCCCTGGCCGTGCCCAGGGACCGGCCAGGAATGTGCCGGTGGCCACCGGGCTGTTTGTTTGGAGTCAAAGCAGCCGGATCCTGCCGGGAGGAGCCAGGATCAACACGGCCGGGAATAGCCCGTGAGCTCATCGCCACGTCTCGCAAGGGCCTCCAGCACCTCTGGGTGTGCAGGGATGCACAACGCTGGGACCCCCTCGCAGGGGACTCTCACCCCAGCCCTCTGCCTTGGCCGGGATCAGGGCATGTCCTGAAGCCTCTGCTGCGATATGGGTACCTGGCCAGCCCCAGAGTGGGGGCCACGGAAAGCCCTGGGGAAGAGCAGGGTTGGGGCCAGCAGTGGAGCCCGTGACTCATTCGTCTTGACGTTTTGAAGCTCAATTGCTTAAGTGTGAGGCCAGGAGCTTCCCCCGAACTCCTCCCCCGGCAGATGCTGGCAGGGGTGCAGGGCAGGCGGATGCTGGGTCCCGCTCCCAGCTCTGCCTCTGCTCCTGGGCACAGTAAGAAGAGAGAAGTGAGGGGGCTAGTGGGCTCTCCCACATTTGGGACCTGCCAGCCTCATCTCGCAGCAGTGTCCTGCTGCTCATGTGATGGTGGCAGGCTGGAGGAGTCCCCCTGTGCCCTGAGGAGTCAGCCAATGAGCTCCTCACCTCCCTCGGGGCTCAGTGGGTGCCAGCACCTGCAGCCCCGGGCAGCCAGCAAGGGCAGCAGCTAAAAATACGCGGCCGGCAGCAGGGCAGCCCCGTGCGCGGGAAGCTGTGGGCGGCGGGCGGGCGTGCGGGGCTATTCTCAGAGGGCTGCGGGACTATTCCTGGCCGGTCAATATTGATTCAGCCAGCTCAGGTGCAGCAGCTCACCCTGTCAGCACCGTATTTAGGGCCCGGCAGGAGGCGAGGCGGGCGGCTGAATCGGGAGCATTGTCTGGGGGAGGAAGAGGGCAGGGAGAGGATGCGAGCTCTGTAATCTGCAGCCAGCGGCTCCCGGCAGCAGCCCGGGTGAGGGGCACACCCCGGGCCTGCTGTGGCTGAGGAGTGTCCAGCACGGAACATCTGCCCTGGGGATGGAGGGACGGGGCCAGAACACGTGCGGGCAGCTTCCGTCGGGAATAGGAGCATGTGTGAGGCACGAGGGAGCAGCTGCCAGTCCTGGCTGCTGTGGTTTCTGAGCCGCTGGACACGTGTCTGCTGTACACACAGCCACAAAGAGCCGGGGCACTGAGGACAGTTGGGGACTCCAGGTACCAAAGCAGTTTCCAGGCAGCTCCCTGGCTCCCTGCTTGTTCTAAGCCCCTTAAGGATGGCCCAGACCTGCCTGGATCTGGGGAGCTCTGTACAAACAGCCCTGCATGCACCTGAGCCTGCATCAATGAGCAGAGGAGAGGGTGAGGGGCTGTTTGTCCCTGTCCACTACTTTGAAATGTGCCTGTCCTCTCTGACAGCTCCCCCAGGGCTGCATCACCAGCAAGTGTGGATGGCACAGTGGGAGCTGCATGAATTGCTCAAAAAACACAGTGAGAGTGCTCATGACAGAGCCTGGGCCAGGGTTTATTTCCATGGGCACAGGCAGGGGCTGAGTGAGGCTTGCCACAGTCATGCAGGGTCCAGGAGCCACTGGGGAAAGGCTGGGTTGTGGCAGGCTGTGAGCCGCCACCTGTCCAAGGTAACGGTAACAGCTGGGAGCTGAGCTGCCCTGAGGTGCTGGGGAAGCAAGCTGGGGATGGGGAGGGCTCTGCATGGGATCAGTAGGGCTTGCTGCTGTCGCAACCCTGTGTTGGGTGAAGTCAGTGTCACCAATCTCATCAGAGGTGCCTGAAATCCTTAATAGCCACCTGCGCAGCATTGCGTCCTGCTGCTCCCATCACTCCTCCTCCTGCAAGAAAGCAGAAATGGGGAATGGTGGTGCACCTCTTTCACGTGCCCTTTCCTTTCTTCTGCAGGCCCCCAGGAGGGTCCTAGCTCCCAGCTCTGCTCACCAGGGTGGGCTCCACTTCCACACAAGTACAGGCCAGGAATTGGGGACTGGTAGCCAGAGTAGGATGGTGCTGGCCGGGCAAAGTACAGCTGGTCCAGAGACATCCCTCCATGGAAGATGTTCTGCCAACAGAGCTCTGTGTGAGCTGGCTGTGCCTGGCCCAGGCCTGTGTGCCCACTAGCACTGGCACCAGCACGACACTCAGAGTTGACATGTGTGGTACTCACTCCACCAGGCAGCCCGAAGATCCTCTCCAGGTCTGGTGGCGTCAGGATGTCCCTGCCAATGACGGATGCCTTGAACCCTGGGGCATAGTCTTCGATGCAGTCAAACACTAGAGAAAGATGAAGGGACTACTGGTGGGCGGCCAGGGGGGGACATGGTAGCGAGCTCCTGTGCAGCTCCAGGGCAGCTCTGCCCACGGGTGTTAGCGGGGTCTGTGTGTGCATTACGTACCCGTGTCTGCATATGCATTTCTGGCCTGCTCATCCCAGGACCGACCGCCTGCCAGCACGGACGGGGTGTACTGAGTGAAGAGGGACACGACGTGGCAGCCCGGCGGGGCCAGCCCTGGGTCCAGCGCTGAGGGAATGCAGAGCTCGATCATGGGCCTGGGGGAGCAGTACTCCAGCTGCGCAGGCAGAGGGGCACCCAGCCACTCCACACCTCTTCACCCAGCACCCACTGCCATGACTGTCCTCTCCCATCCCCAGCACACCAAGGCGTGCCAGTACAGGTGCCTACCTGCTGGAGGGGTGCCCATGGGTGGCCTCAGTGAATGCCTGGTGCAGGAGCTGGGTGCCCTCACAGTTGAGATGTATGGAGCACTGGTGGTGGGGCAGGGGCTGGCCATTGTGGGCATTGGGGGCAGCCAGGAAGCTGGGCAGCCGATCCACCGCCACTGGGCATGGGATGGGGAGATGGAGGAAATGGGGTGCAGCCTCTTGCTAAGCCTGACACCAGTGTTCCTTCAGCAGGGATGGCAGCGGAAGTGTCCTTGCTGGTACCTACCATTGATCTTGGTGACAGGGGAGCATGTGTCAACCTGCCGGATCCGCTGGACAAAATCCTTCGGCAGCTGCTCCTAGGGTGGGATACACCAGTGCAGAGGCTGGCTGTGAGGGGCAGTGTGGATGGGGGATTCCAACATGCCAAGGCCCCACCAGCCCCATGCACTCTGTACCTGAGGAATGAGTTCCAGGAAGGTGATTTGGGGGGAGGCATTGGACAGCACCAGTTTGCTCCTCACCTCTGTCCCATCCTGCAGTGCGACACCCTGCGCCTCCCCGTCCCTGCCCAGCAGCACGTGGCACACTGCCTGGGCATGTGTAGGGGACAAGACTTTACCAAGAACATCCCTGCTGCCTGTGGGGGTGGCCAGGCAGCTCCCCTCTCACAGACACCCCGTACCTTCTCAGCAAAGATGTGGGCTCCCCGGGCAGTCGCTGCATGGGCGATGGCTTGGGACAGGGCTCCCATCCCACCTGCCACGTAGCCCCAGGCCCCCCGCCGTCCCTCCAGCTCACCCATGACATGGTGCAACAGCACGTACCTGTGGTAACAGGACCCCAGGTTAGCTGCGAGCTGAGGGGATGGGTCTGTCCCCTGCATGGGCAGTGAGGACGGTGCCACAGCCCTCACAGGCGGAACCATGCCAGCTCATGGGATGTCAACTCATTTACAACAGGGAGCACGCACCAGCCAGGACTCAGCCGAACCCGGGGACAGAGGTGTCCAGACAGCAAAGGGATAGGTGGGGGCCACTCAGGAGCGCCATATGGCAGGGTTGGGGGCAGCCCCTTGCCCAGCACCAGCCCCTGAGGCACCCTGGCTAAGTTGAGCAGGCAGTGGGAGGGAGAGGCAGGGGGGCAGGGCTTGTGGTACCGGGGTGCAGCAGAGCCAAGCACAGAGCATGGCATGGGGGGACAGTGCAGGCATGGGCCCCAGGAGGAAGGGACCCTCACCCGCTGCCGGGGGTGCGTGGGCTGGCCATGGCTCCAATCACCGCATCAGTAGCCAGAGTTGCTTTCAGGGGTTCTGACTCAAACCACTGATCCAGGATCTGGCCCAGGAGAAAGAGAGCACACCAGGCTTGGGGTGGGGAGTTGCCACAGCACCCTGACAGGCAGGAGGAGAGGAAGTGGGTGTTTCCACCCCACCACTGCCAGCACGCACCTTGGAGATGGGGGCTGTGAGTACCTCGTAGTAGCGGGGCAGCTGCCGCCCCAGTGCCAGCCCTGGGGTGGAGAGGTGGTGTGAGACCTGCATGGCTGCGCCAGGGCTGGCTACTGGTGCCCAGCTGGGTTTGGAGGTCAAGACCAAGGTGAGCAAGGCTACCAGAGCCTGCAAGCCCAGGTGGGGCTCCTGAGGAGGCTCTGCATTGTCCACCCCAGGCACTGGCAAACACCCCTTGCTATCAGAGTTCCCTGGCATCCCAGATGTACCTGCCTGCAGCAAGGGCTTCAGGGTTTGTAGGTTCCTGAGCTGCTGGAGCACGGAACCCTTCCCCAGGGCAGCTGTATCCACTGGAGGGGCATCCAGCAATGGGTCAAGGGCCAACACCATGCGCCCCATGAATGCCTCATACTCAGGGTAGGCCTGGAAGGGGACAGAGGGGGGACAACAAGGACTGCACCATGGTGGGTGCAATGGATAACTCACCCAGGAGCATCCCTGCCGCTCCAGGGGCAGGGCAGCCCCTCATGGGCTTTGCTGTGCCAGGTGCATGTCTCTGATGGTACCTGGGCATCCTTCTGGGAGAACTGAGCAATCTGCTGCTGAGTTTGAGCCATGTCATGTCCCAGCAGAAGGGAGCGAGGAGGGCTCCTGTCCTCCAGCAGTGGGGTAAAGGAGTAGGGGTCCCGTGGGAACACCCTCAGACCGTGCCGCTGCAAGACAGGGATGTCCCCACTGCAGGGACAGCCTGGCAGCAGGGTCCCCCTGCTTGCATGGTGGGAGTTGCCAGCAGCCCAGCAAAGGGTGGGTGCCAGTACCTGCAGCTCCAGATCAGCATAGATTTGTGGTCGCAGCAGGCTGAGCAGATATGATGCCCGGGAGAACTTGAACCCTGGAGGATGTGGGGTGGTGGGGGATGTCTGCCACCGGGGCTGGCCCGGGGGACAAGGGGAACGGGGGGATACCTGGCACGATCTCCTCCGTGACGGCTGCGCCGCCCAGCACGTGACGCTTCTCCAGCACAGCCGTGCGCAGCCCTGCCTGCTGCAGGTAGGCAGCCTGTGGGGAGCACGGCACGCACTGCCCATCCCTCCAGCCGGGATCTCATTGTCAACCTGAGCACCCTCTTGCACGTGGTGCCCCCCTTACTAGGGAGGGCCTGTGGGAGCCCCAGCCCCATGGACACTGCCACCAAAGCCCTCCCTTGCCCACAGCGCTGACCCTTCCCAGTCCCCTGCTGTCCCCTGTGGATAGAGGAGAGGCAGAATGCCACTCTTGGTACTCACTGCCACCAGCCCGTTGTGCCCTGCAAGAAGAGAGGGAGGTGAACAGAGTCCAGTGTCAGTGATGGGCCCACAGCACAGGGCACCCTGCAATGCCTGGGGCATGGGGCTGTCACAGCCAGCCCAATAACAGGCTCTGGACATAGGGATACGGGTGACAAGGAGCCTCCTCCCCCGGCCCTACAGCCCTGGCCCTAATGGTTGCAGCAAAGGCGGACAGAAGTGCTCAAAGCAGATGCTCCAACAGTGCTCTGCATGCTGGGGGGCTGCAGTTTGTGCCAGACCCCTGCGTCCTCCCCGGCATGAGGAGCAGCCTGGGGGTTTGCAATGCATCCAGCACTACTGTGGTCCCCACCTGGCTGCTCCTCTGCTACGTGCCCTGGGAGGAGGGCAGATGGGGGCCCCCGCTGGCTCCCCGCAGCTCGACTCTTGCTCCCTTGCTCTGTTACCTGCCCCGATCACCACCGCGTCGTATTCCCGCTGCAGCCGGGCTGCAGCCCCGGCATGGGCCAAACGCGCTCCTGACGGCCCCAGGGACAGACGCCAGCCCTGCAGCCAGCGGGAAGAGCAGACCAGGCTCAGTCTTCCCGGGAGCCCAGCTGCCATCGCCCCACAGCGCCTGGCCACGGCTGCCCTGCGTCCAGCAGCCTGGACTTTGCTTTCACGGCGGAACTTTTCCCAGGGCTTCCGGGCACAGGGATGCACGGGGGGGTCAGGGCAGGGAACGCCTAGAAGAGGCGGGGAGGCTGGTCAGGACAGGGGCACCCGCCGAGCGCTGCCCCGCTGGGGCTGTCCCCAGCGAGGTGCTGACCCTGGCACAGTTTTGCTGGGGGCTTACAGCGGGGCCGGAGACAAACCCCAGTGCTGAGAAGGCGACAGATCCTGCCTGGGGCTCAGCAGAGTGCCAGGAGCTCCCCAGCCTGTACTCCGGGAATGTGCTGAGCAGGCAGGCGGGGGCCTGAGCGCCCCCGTGCCCCAGCTCCTCTTCTGCTCCAGGGATGGTCCAGAGGCACGTGGCTGGGGTGATGGACCAAGCACGGTAGGACAGAGGGAGTTTGCCCCCCCCTCTTCCCCTCCCACCCTCCCCGTGAGCAGGCAAGCCCTGAGCACAGCCCTGAAAGCAGCAGGAAAAGGGGCAGCTTGGGGATGAGCTTGGCTCTGAATCCAGCACTATTGCTCAGCAGGGCAAATTCCGGCTCAGCACGACGGGGCAAAGGCCCTGTCATGGTCCAGTGCTCCCTGAATCGCCGTCCCCAGCTCCAGCAAGTGGCACGGGAGCAACAAGGGGCAGTGGCTGCATGAGTTCCTTGGGGCTGGCCCCATTCCCAGCTGTACTTGAGGTTTGGATGTGCACTGAGCCCAGACGTGCCTGGGAAACACATTAAGCTGCCTCAGGATTTACTTGCTGCTCCCAGCTAAGCTCAGAGCTGTGGCTAACTGGTGCCTGGAAGCCTGAGTGCAGGGAAGGGGGTGCAGGATGGGCTGCACCTCCCCAGAGCCTGCCAAACCTCTGAGGGCCCTGCACCCCACATTTCAGGGTGAGGGGGAAGAGAGATGCACCCTAGACCATTGCTCCACTCAGGTTTGGCTACACTATCTTGATCTCTGGCCAAAGCCAGGCAGTAATGCCAAGCTAACATTATAAATCCTGCTCTGGAAATGCACTTTTCAGCAAGACAGTGATTTGTAAACAACCTCCCAGCCCCGCTCTCTGCCTGTCCCCATTGGCTGCTGGGTGGCAGCATGGGGAGCAGGAAAGGAGACAATGCCAGCCCTGGCCAGGCTGGAGGATGGGAAAGTTGCCAGTTGCTGCCTGCAGGCACAATCCATGGCATGGCACACAGATACTGAGAAAGCAACCCAGGCTCTGGGAACACCCACACACCCACTTTAATCCTGGCCCCAAGGTGGCTGGAGGCAGCTCAGAGCAGAGGGATGCGGGATGGCTCCCAGAGGCGCCGGGCCAAGTCGCAGGCCTGCTGGACCATGAGCTCGGAGGGGATGATGCCCAGGTGCACAGTCAGCAGCTCGTAGCACTTCACTACCTCTGCCTGGTGGTTCTTGCTGTAATAACGCAGCAACTTCCTGGGGAGGAGAAGACAGGGGCCTTGGCAGGTACAGTGCACACAGGCAACCCCTTTCTAACCACCTTCCCTCTATAAAGTACTTTGCAAGGACACAGCAAAACCATGGCACCAGCCCGGGGAGATGGGCTGATGCAACCCCAGTGACACCACAACTGGTACCACCCTGCAGTGACATCCTGCCATCACTCACAGGGACCCCTGTGCCATCAGAGCTTCGAGCCCTGGTGCCAAACCATAGGGCTGGCAAACTGCTCACCTGTAGTAGTCCCCTGCCAGCATCCCAATGGGAGCAGAATCGTCAGACAGAACTGGTACCTCCATCACCTCCAGCTTGTAGCCCTGGGGAGAAATGACAGCAGAGGGCAGGAGCTGGGATGGAACTACTGAGGAGTCAGAGCTGGCTGTGTCTATAGCCCTGCTCCCTGCCCCAGGGAAAGAGGGGCTCAGCCCTTTCCTGGCCCCACATACCATCTCATTCTCAAACCAGAGGAAGTAGGAGCAGCAGTAGTCGCCATCCTGCAGCATCAGTGTCGTGTAGCCCTTCTGTAGGTATCGCCGGGCCAGTGTGATCAGGGACCAGACCTGGGGGACAAGGGGCATCTGAAGCCTGAGCAGAAACCCCTCCAATTTCCACCCTCTTCTGCGGTTCCCACCCCACACCTACCCCATGAGTAGTACCTTTCTCTTGATGAAGGTGGCCAGGGGACCCTTGCCCAGCTCTGAGCTGGACTTCTCTGTCACACTGAGCGATGGTGCCATCATTTGTCCAGCTGTGCGGTCCACATAGATGAAGTGCACCAGACCAGGAAAGTCTTCCAGGTACGTGGGATGGGTTAAGGGTGTCCAACAACTTTGGTGCCCTTCCAGGACAGCCCCTGAGCCTCAGGGAAACCACCTTTGCCCACTACATTCCTCCCCTTGATCCCGGTGCCAGGGGATAGGGTCCCACTCCCACATCTGCTACCCCCTTGGGGACACCCCCTTGCCAGGCTGGGTTCCCAGCTGCAGAGATGGGTATGACACCATGGTGATATTGCGCCTGCTCTTCACCAACAGGAAGTCCCGCCAGTCCAGCAGCTTCTCCCTGCCAAGAAGAAGCACAGTGAGAGGCCAGGACCCACATGCCCCAGCACAGCTGGGTGTGGGGCAGCCCCTTGGGGATGCTGACCATCCCCATGCACTCACCTCATCAGCTTCTGAGCACGGTCCCGCAGCCCTTGGGACAGGCTGTGGCCAGCAGAGGTCAGGAAGAGCTGGCGGTACACGGAGCAGAGCTGCCGCTTCACGTTTGCCACTGACTGCAGCAGCCTGAGCCAGGGGACACAGACACCAGGTTTGGACACTGGGTCCCTAGCACTGCAGGGACAGTGCTGGTCCCCAGGCTGGGAAAGGTCCCTGCCTGTCCTGGAGACTTTCCCTGGCTTCCCCCTACTCACTCCAGGGAGCTCCCAGGCTCACTCCGTGAAAATATCTTGTTCTTGAAGTCCAACCAGGTGTTCTGCAACTAGAAAGAGACAGGATTGTGTCAGGCTGTGGGGACAACAGGACAGGGTCCTCATGTCCCCACTCCCACCTGGATGTCATGTCCACTCAGCTTCTTCACAAATTTGTCCATGCGCTGCCGCAGCTCAGCGAGGAACGGGTAGGAGCGTGCGACTCCCACCTCTGGTCCCTCTTCCAGCTTCTTCTCCAGCACCAAGAAACCATCCAGCAGCTGGTACAAGGTGATGGCCACCTGGGTCATGGGGCCCTGCCAGGGAAGGGAGAGGTGGGTCAGGCAGGACTCAGTCCAGCATAGCTTCCCTCACCTCAGAGGCAGCTCACCTTGGTCAGTAGCACAAGGGAGATGCCTGGCCAGAGCGGGAGGCAGTGCATGGTGTGTGGCAGCAAGGGGTAGTAACCTTCCCGCAGGCTGGCATCCAGAAAGATCCTTCTGGGGTTTGAAGCTTCAGGCACCAGAGGCCCCAAGGTCTGGAGCAAGTCCTCTGCGATCTGGGAAGACAGGGGAGGTGCTCAGTGCCCTGTGGGGATGAGACAGCTCACACAAAGGATGCTCTGTAGAGATGCATCATTGCCCTGAAAGCTGCAACCAGGCATGACAGAACCAAAGGAGCTGCAGGGGCCATGTAGCAAAAGATCAGCAGTGAGGAAAGCGCCCAGGGACCCCAGAGGAGCAGAAGAGAAGAAGCCTGTTGCAAAGATTAAGGCTGCAAATGCCTTAAACCGAGGCCAGTGTTTGCTTGCAGTGTGCTTTTCCATAAGGAAAGGAGCCCAGAAAGACCAACGGCAGCAGAGGGAGACACTGGACTGCTCTGAGGCAGCCCCTCTCCCTCTCTGCTGACAGCTCATTGTAAGCAATGCCTCAGAGAAGGAGTTCAGAGCTGTCACAGTTACGCACAACATGGGGGACGCAGGGCACCCACAGCTGCAGCACAGCAAGAGATGAGTGAAAAGGACCAGAGACCACAAAGGGCACTGGGACAGGCTGGTGAGGTGTGGAGCTGGGAGGTGTTGCAGGACTCCATGCTCACCTGGACGTCTGCAGCATCCACTTCCCCAATGCTCACCATTTCGGCTCCCTCTGACCAGCTCTCACTGCCTGCAGAGAACATGGCAGGGCACCCTTCCAGCCCCCCTCACAGCCCCGGAGCCTCTGCAGGGCTGGGGGTGTGGGGCATGGCTGCTGCCCAGCTGGGCACTCACCTGTACTGTGCCTGCTTGGTGAGGGCTCAGGTGTGTAGTAGACCTCAGGCACAGAGAGATCATCTGTGTCCTGCCAGCAAAAACAGATGGGTCAGCGATGGCAGCGATGCAGGCAACCCTTCCAGCATCCTGCAGCTCCTGATCTCAAGGACTCACTTGGTCATCTGAGTCCTTGTCTGCAGCTCCATGGGAGCCAGGGCCACTCACAGGGATGCTCTCACTTCTCTTGGGTCCCTGAGGGAGAACATTCCCTGCTGTGGGCTTTCAAAAAGAGGGAAAAAACCCCTAAGCCCCAGCTGTCAAGGCATCACCCCATGGGAGCGCCCTGACTTGCTGCGCCCCCAGTCCTCCTCTAAAGCACCTGCAGGCCAAGCTCCTCCTCGGCGCTCTGGCTGGGGTACAGGTCCTGAACCAGGAGGATGAGGACAAGCAGATCAGCTGGACGGATGGAGCTGGCATTGCGGCTGCAGGCCAGAGAAGGAAAGGGTCAGCTGGCAGGACAAATGGCTGCCCTGGGGAGGGTGGTGGGGCTGGGCACACCTGGAGTAGAAGGCCAGCAGCTTGGTGTGCACCAGGAGGAAGGCATGGCCCACTTCGTCCCCACCACGCTCCGGGCTGGCATTGATGTACTGTACCACTTGTCGCTCCAGGAACTCGATGCACTGCTCACACAGCTGAGGATGGATCAGCCGCTCCACGGCCTGGGGTGCAGGAGCAGGGAAGGCTGTTGAACTCCCTCAAACCCAGCCTTGCAGCCCTACAGGCAGGTCTGAGCTTCCACTGCTGAGGGGAGCTGCCCTGAAGTCCCCAGCCCACCACCTTTTCCCACATCCTGGGACTCCATGCAGCCTCCCACCCCTGGAACACCCCAAAAGTGAGGGACACCCCAGAGCATTGGTACCTCCACTGCAAAGCTCTGGTCCTCCTCCCGCAGGTGGCTGTAGGTCTCCAGCAGGCCCCGCAGCAGGCTCCACACACGCTCCCGCTGCTCCGAATCAGCCGGCCGCAACCTGCGGCGGTCAGAGAATGTAAACTCATTGGTGGCTGTCACCTCCCTGTGTGGGACGTCCACACCAAAACCCAGCTCCCTACACGGGACGGACACACCAAAACCCAGCTGCAGCCCGGCAGGCAGGGGGTCCTGCTGCAAAGGGGGGATCCCAGCTGGAGACACCCAATCCCAGCCCCCGGTGCTGCATTAAGGCACTTCGGGGCAGCCACCCCAACATCCCGACATGCCAGCCTGTGCCGGTGGCTGTGCCCGCTCACTCCTTGCGGATGAGGTGCGAGTCGAGCGTGACGAGGCCACAGTGAACTTCCAGCAAGCGCCGCAGCACGAAGAGAGTCCGGCGCAGGTCGTCCTCGCTCTGCGTCCCGTCGCCGTTCACTGCGATGTACAGGCAGTCCCCGAACTGCAACCGGCAGCGGGGTCAGGCGGGGGCCGGCCAGGGGTCCCTGGTCCCCGGTGCCGGTCCTACCGTGTGCAGGACGTGGAGGTGCCGCCCGCCCTCGGTGGCGAAGCAGGTGTAGGTGTCGGAGAGCTTCTCCAGCAGCGCGGCGCAGGAAATGATGAGGGGGGCGAAGAGGGTGTTGAGGCCGTCCTCCAGCGCCGGGCCCTGCGCCACACGCTCCCGGTCAGCGCCCACGCGCGACCGCGCACCCCGCGCTCCCTTCCCCGCACCCGCACCCGCGCCGCCCCGTCCCACCTCACCTGCCCGACGTGGGACGACCGCAGCCGGCGGAGGAAGGCGGCATCGGCCCAGTAGAAGAGCAGCTCGGCCGCGGTGCTGGCGATCAGGACGCAGCGCATGGCCCGCGGCGGGAGAAACACCGGGACCGGGACACCGGGACGGCGTGGCTCCACCCGCCCCGCGCCGCTTCCTGCTCCGCCGCGCGTGACCGCCGCGCCCACGCGCGCAGCGCCCCCGGCGGCCCGGCGCGGCACCGCACCGTGTGACAGCGGCACCGCACCGTGTGACCGCGGCACCGCACCGTGTGACAGCGGCACCGCACCGTGTGACCGCCGCCCCGCACCGTGTGACAGCGGCACCGCACCGTGTGACAGCGGCACCGCACCGTGTGACCGCCGCCCCGCACCGTGTGACAGCGGCACCGCACCGTGTGACAGCGGCACCGCACCGTGTGACCGCCGCCCCGCACCGTGTGACAGCGGCACCGCACCGTGTGACCGCCGCCCCGCACCGTGTGACAGCGGCACCGCACCGTGTGAGAGCGGCACCGCACCGTGTGACCGCCGCCCCGCACCGTGTGACAGCGGCACCGCACCGTGTGACCGCCGCCCCGCACCGTGTGAGAGCGGCACCGCACCGTGTGAGAGCGGCACCGCACCGTGTGACAGCGGCACCGCACCGTGTGACCGCCGCCCCGCACCGTGTGACCGCCGCCCCGCACCGTGTGACAGCGGCACCGCACCGTGTGACCGCCGCCCCGCACCGTGTGACAGCGGCACCGCACCGTGTGACAGCGGCACCGCACCGTGTGACCGCCGCCCCGCACCGTGTGACCGCCCCAGCCGCACCGTGTGACAGCGGCACCGCACCGTGTGACCGCCGCCCCGCACCGTGTGACAGCGGCACCGCACCGTGTGACCGCCGCCCCGCACCGTGTGTCCGCCGCACCGCACTGTGTGACAGCGGCACCGCTCCCCTCCCGCCCGCCCCGGCCCGGCCCGGCCCGGCCCGGCCCGGCCCGGCCCGCGGCGGACAGAAGACGCCGGCACGGTTGAGAGCCCAACTTTATTACACCTCCGGTAGCGCCTGGGCGCGTCGCAGCTGCTCCTGCCCGCGACACCGCCACTCTCCCGGGCAGGAGACGCTCCCGGCCCACCGCTCCTCCCCTCTCCGCTCCGGGATGTATAATTTAACAATCAACATTTCCCGCCGCGGAGCCCGAGCCCGCCCGCCCGGGGCGGCCCCGGAGCCCCCTGCCCCGCCCCGCCCCGCCCCGCCCCGCCCGGTGCATCTCGCAGCGGGCCAGGCCGCTGGCGGCATCCCGGCGGCAGTAGAGGGAGCTGCTTCCATGCGCTTGCTGCACCGGGGTACTGCCCGCCTCCAGGGAAGGGGGTCCGGCTGCTGGAGGGGTCATCCCGAGGGGCAGCGGGACCAGGGGGTCGGGGAGGGTGTCCGTCCCGGGATATACCGGGGCTCAGCACCCCAACCCTCCCTGCAGCCAGCAGGCACGAGAGCCCGGGTGCTTCTCGCAGCTCACGGGACGGATGGTGGCAGGCCCTGCAAAGTGGCTGTCGTACTGCTCTGGCGGGATGGCGGCCAAGGCATGTGGAGCTCCGCGGCCACAGGGCAGGAGTGGTGCCAAGGTGGAGGACATCCTGGGGGTGAGGATGAGGGCATGGCGTGGAGCTGCCCAACACGGCCCCACGGCGAGGCTGCGTGGGCTGCCAAGGAGGCAGCATGACCTGGGCAGTGCACGGGGGCAGGAGCGGGGCTGGCGAGTCCATTGTGGGCCGCGGGCTATCGGTACCGACAGGCCAGCGCGTTCACATTCTTCACCACGTAGAAGCTCATAGTCAGCGGGGGGATGACCAGGGTGCGGCCGGCCCGCAGCGGGCGAGGCTTCAGCTCGGGGAGAGTCCCGTCATCCACCATGGCCAGCGGCTGCCCGTTGAGCTGGACTGACCTGTGGGACCAGGGGAGGGTCAGCGCAGCGGCACTGAGGATGGGACAGTGGTGGCAGTCCCAGCCACCAGCATCAAACTTACTTGGAGTGGAGCCCGTCCTTGCCATAGGGCTGCAGCAAGTACTGGTGGACAATCTTATCCCGCAGCGTCCCTGCCAGCTTGATTTTCTTCCGGGAGCGATGCAGGTTGATGATGTAAAGGGTGATGGATCCCCGGACATAGTTGTGACTGCAAAGGGGAGAGTGGGAGATGAGGGCTGCACTGCCGTGTGCCCAAGGAGCATCACGTCCAAGAAGGGGCTTGGGGGTCTCTGCAAGAACTGGCCTCGTGGAGACATCCAGATTCACCATCCTGCTGCCCCTTCACAGGGAGATGCCACCTTCCCATCATGAAGCCTGGCTCTGTGACAAAACCTTTCAACCCCCCTCTTCAGCCAGCAGTGACACTGCACAGGAGGATGCTGCAACGGTGTCCAGAGTGGGGGTGGCCCAGGACAGAGTGTCAGTCCCAGGACAGCTCCCGCAGCCTTGCAAGGAGGAGGCTGAGAACGGAGGGGAGCTCTGTGCGTGAATGGCGTCTGCCCCCTCCACCCCAGGCACCTGACAGACAGGTCCAGACACTGATCCTCTGTCCCTGCCTAATCAGGCAGCCCCAAACAAAGGCTATAAAGCACTTTGCACCTGTCAGTTACTGGACAAGGTTTCCTACCGAGCTGGAGGCATGTTGAAAGCATCTGGACTGTGTAAAGAAACAGCTTCTCCTCCTCCACAATAGCAACTTGTGTCCGCGGAGGAGGTGGCCGCCCCCCCGGCTCGCTGAGGTGCTTTCAAAGACCTTATCAGCGAAACAATAACCAGGCCAGGCTCCTCGGCAGCGCGGCCTGGCGAGTAACCCGACCGACCGGGGGCCCCTCGTGTGAAATCCACTCCCTTGATCTCTGCTGCCCAGGCTGCCCGGCGGCCACTGCACCGGTCCCAGCCGGCCCCGTTCCCAGGCGCGGGCTTGCCACAACTTTCATCGGAGGCATCGCCATCCCGGCGCTCTCCCTTCAGTGTGACAGCGGCCAGAGCAGCACCTGACTGAGTATCCTGGGAAGCCAACCTGCCCCAGCGTGTCCTTGTCGGTCCCCATCTCCTGGGGATACCACTTATCCCACCCTGTAACCCTCAGCCTTCCTTGCTCTGCTTACTTGTGGTAGCTGGTGCAGTGGGCATAAATCCGGAGCTTGTCTCGAATGACTCTGCCGGGCCGGGGTTTCCTCTGGAGACCGGCCACGTGGATCGCCAGCACCTTAGGACCAATGAGGCGCTTGTAGAGTAGGGACAGCCAGTAGTCCTGGGGGTCAGAGGGGACAGTCAGCAGCAAAACAGCCCCTACTCACAGAGGGCGTGGGCAGGAAAGGCTGGCTCCCCGGCTTGCAGCCTGGCAAAATTCTGGCTGTTGGGGTGAAAATGTTGTGTGCCAGATGTCTGCCTTGGGATGAGCTTTTTTTGAGCGGTCCAAGCCATGATGGCATGGATGTTTCCAGGGAAGAGATTCAGGGAGGAATACATTGCCCACGCTGAGAGACGTGGGTACCCTCTGAAGGAGCTCAGCTTTTGGCTGGGTTGCAGAGCATGGGGGGCAGCATGAGTACCCTTGCACATACCCATGGACGCACACATAGCCATGCTGTGGAGCTGCACACCAGCTCCAGCTGATGCGCACAGGGTGGTGATGTCACCGGAGCAGGCTCTTCCCCCACTCTTTACACAGAGCTGGAGCACACCAGAGCTCTCCCCTGCTCTTTGTCTCTGTTCATGGCACATCAGCTTTTGGGATTGCTGAGGGTACTCAGCTTTCCAGAGGTATTTCTCCCATTTTAAAGCCTCCTGTGGAGCATGGGGAAGCCAAGCAGTCAAGAAAGAGGAAATGCTCAGACCCTACACGCATAAATGGTGCAACCTTAATTACGTCACCACACACTACTTTTTCCCGCAGGGCACGGCCTCGCTCGGCACACAGGATGGGCCCCAAGCCCTGGGGAGGGAGGTGAGGCTGTGTGGTGACGGAGGCCGCTGCCGGCAGGGCCCCCCACTCATCCGCTGCAGAAGCTGGGAGGTGTGTGGTAAATGAAGCAGTGTTGTGGGAAGGGAAAGGGCAGGCTCAGGCCCTTGCCTGCTGTTCTGCAGGATGGGGCTCTGGCCCCGCTGCTGCTCCAGGCACACCAGGTGATGCTGGGGAGATGGAGCCTCGCCCTGCTTCTCTGAGGGCTGCCTGTGGGTGCTGAGGCACCTTCACACACATGAGCACTCTGGATGAACACCCTCTGAACAGCTCAGACTGGATATCCTAGAGCGGCCATGTGCCCCAGGGCAATTGGGATGATCCCCCTCCCTGCTGGGCCTGTCAAACATCCAGCAACGATGGTCACAGTAGCACCAGGGGCTGCTCTGCTCCTCAGGTCTGACCTGCACAGCGAGGAGGAAATGAGTACTGAACAAGCACCCTGTGGCTCTGCACAGTGCCTGGGAAGGGCAAGGAAAGCCCCACATGGTCAGGATAGTGTGAGGAAGGGGTCTTGCATCCCAGAAGGGCATGTGGTTGGGAATGGGGTCTCCAGGCCCCCAGATGCAGGGCAGAATGGGCAGGTGGAAGTGCAGATATCTCATATAGACTCAGTTATCCGTCCTGTCTGTGGGGAGCCCTCACACAACCCCTGATTAACATGCATTTTGGGTAAAGAGGTCGGCATATAAAACCGAGCAGCGGGGCACCAGTGACCAGCATAAGGCCAAAACCCACCAGCCAGATGGGACTGCCAGCCCCATGCTCTTTCCAGCTCAGCAGAAGCTGATCTGTTCCATCAGCACTTAGCTGGTCTGGCAAAGAGAGATCCAGACACACTTCTCACTTTCTGGGCAAGATCTTGGCACAATGCTAGAGGAAAAGCCACCTTCTGTTCTCTTCTTGCTACTCCCAGCCAAAACCACGGGGCTTTGTGCCACACCAGCCTGGTAACTGCTTCCTCTGCAAACTCTGGGCCCCGAAGGAGATGTGAGTGTGAAGAGGAGAGTGAGGAGAGGCTCGTGTAGCCTGAAAAGGCTCAGCCACAAGGCCAAAGCGCCCAGGGAGAATGAGCTGCAGTTGCTTAATGCTGCTTATGTGTGCTGTAAACGAGGCCACGCCACTGTCCCTGACCCTGCTGGCTTGTTGGACTACTTTACAGCCTGGGGATGTCCCTGCCTGCACCAAGCTTCTGTGGGAAGCAGTGCCAGCCTGTGCTGCTCAGGCTCACAGCAGGCAGGAGAAAGTACTGCTGTCTCTCTGGCCAGCCACCCTGATTAGCGGTCATTAGATGAGTAACTACTTGAGTTTGCAGTGAGGACAAAGCTAAGTGCAGACTTCAGTGTTTAGTCCCATGGTCATGAGTTAAAACTAAGTCTGGTGTCCTGAGCTACCTTGTCAGCTCAGGCTCTTAGGTCTTTTCTAGAAGCCCTCTTGGGCTTTCTTACCTCCTCTCCATATTTCCACTGATGAGATGCTGCTTTCACCCACAAGTGATGGGGGTGATAGAGGCCAGACTCTCGGTGTCTGCCCTCAGAATTTCCACATGGATCTCAAGAGGTGTTCTGCAGGGGACTCTTGATGGTCTTGCCTCCATGGGGAGCTGGCACCAGCAGCTCCAGCCTCCAGCTGAGCACCCACCCCTCTGGGCTGGGTGGTCCCCAGAGATTTGCTGCTTTGACATTAGTGTCCCTCCACTCTCAAAGCTCAGCAGCAGCAAGGTTTGTAATGTGGGGATGCTGGGAGCTGCCCAGCCCCATGACCTGCCCCAGCTGCTGCCAAATCTCACATCTCAGCATATGCTCTTCCCAAGGATGCTCTGACAAACCCTGCAGAGCTGGGGGAGTCAAGCCCCAGGCTCCTGCCATGATGGCTCATGGGCAGAGCTGTGCCATTCAGCATGTCCCCAGCCGGGCACAAGGACAGATGCTTGTCTCTCTGAAAAGTTTTGGCTATGTTTTGTGAGCTTCTGGCCCAGCTAAGGGTACCCAGCTTTTCTGAGAAGAAACTCCCATGCAGGTGCCATGAGATGGGTGAGACAGTCAGCAGTGATTTAGGGTGAGCTGTTCTGCAAAGTATGAGGTGATCATGGCTGAGTGTGCAGTTATTTCAGCACAGGCAATGCCTCCAGGGCAGTGCAGGGACCACTGTGTCCCTCCAACATCTGCAGGAGATGAGAGGGGAGAGCAGTGATTTTACCTCACCTTGCTGGCAAAGCTAGCTCCAAAGTCTCAGTTTCAAGAAGGATGTGAAAATACCAAAGAGAGTTCAAAGGAGGGCCAGAAAAATGACCCGGGGCTGAAAAAGGAGTTGTCAGCACTGGTCTCAAGGCACTTGAGCTCTTCAGCTCACTGCAGGGGAGCACTGAAGACAGCTGCAGCTTTTCGCATCATCTCAAATCCACTTCTGTGAGAGGCCAAAATGATGTTATTTGCAATAAATTACCAGGACCTGGTGACACCAAGCACTTGGATGATGAATTACACACACACACACCTAGCACGACTGAAACAAACCTGCTGAGGGCAGACATTTTCCCCAGCTGGGCTGATGCTCCAGGGCTGCTCCTTCCACTGGCGTGAGTGAGCCCCAGTAAAAATCACACCAGGGCTGCTGGGCACCTGCAGCTACCAGCTCCTGTTCAAATGGGACAAGCTTGGGAAATAGCTGCTCTTGAAACCCAGTTTGGCTGCAATCAGGGTGGCTTTTCCACTATCAGTGACCTCTTCCTGAGCCCCCGACAGCAGGTGGCACCTACTCCCATGTGGCACAGCCTGTGCAAGCAAGTTCCCCAGGCTGGCAGTGCCCACACACCCCTTGCAAGGATGTGCAGTGTGGTGCTGGACATCCTGTCAGGGGCAGCTCCAGCAATGTCCAGGGAGACAGGTTGCTCCAATCAGTGCAACTGCAGAAAGGATTTGTCTTTTGAAGTCACAGAAGACTCTTACTGAGAGGGCTGAGCCAGCAATACAGCTGTAGCAGTAGAGGGGGTATAGCAGAGAGGAATCTGGTTTGCTATTAGTCCCACGGGAATTGAGGGATCTTTCTTGCTTTAATTACTTTGCAGACCCATCAAGCAGCACTGCAGGTGAGGAGCACCTGAAGGCAAAGCCCTCCTGTGCCTCAGGAGCTCTCCTGTCTGGAACCCCTGATTTGTGGGCAGGAGGGGTGCTTGTGTTGAGTGAGCTGATGTGCAGAGCTCAGGGAGCCTCATCTTCTGAACCCCATGGGGCCAGTGAGACGTACAAGCTTTCCACTAGAGAGGGAAAGCCCAGAGGGTCCCACTTGATCTCTTTGCACATTTTACTTCATTGGAGAAAGTTTAGAGACTTCAGCTTTTGGAAACAAGGTTGATTAGGCAGACCCTGAGGCAGAACTATTAGCCAGACCCTCTTGTCTGCAGAGCCATCAGAAGTGCAGGAGTTATCCCCACGCTCTCTCCTAGAGGCAGCAAAGCAGCTCTGCTGCCCACCTGAGTTTGTTCAGCTCCGCGCTCTCCACGTGTGAGAAGATGTTTCCATAACCAGAAAACCAGAGTAAAAGAGCCATAGCCCTTCAGTCTCCTGGGGACTGTAACCAGCAAAGGCTGCTGAACTTCAAACGAGTTGGCTGTGAGCCTGTGGTGCACAGCCTCCTCTGGCTGGGGCTTCCAGGGCATAGCTCTCTGTTCCCAAGTCACCAGCAGCATCAGCTGGCTGCTGCTCACCCTATTCCTCTTTCTATTGCTTCTTCTCGCTTCTGAAGGTGCCCAAGTTCTTCCCCTGTGCCTTAGGCACACTCGAGTTTCAACAGCCTGTTACAGAGAGCTCCATTCCTGCACCTTCATCTGCATTTTTCCACAGTCCCAGCAACCTGTATGGAGATAACGGCTGGCTGCTCTGAACATCACAGGACAGAGAGCTTTGCTCTTTTATCCCTTTGTTGAGCCTGATGGCTTGTTTTTGGCAAAAGCATCTTACAGAAAAGTAGTGATTGTGGTTGTGAAGACTTGAAGGGATGGAGAAGCTGCTGCTTCCCAAGGAGCCTCTTCCGGCAGTTGCATATCCGCACTGTTAACAATCCCACTCCTTATTTTTGTCTTGAATTTGTCTGGCTTCAGCTTCCAACCGGTGGTTCTTGTTCTTTCTTTTTCCACTAGATTAAAGAGATCCTCACCATCCAAAGCTTTCTCCCTGCGGAGGTCCTTACATCCTGTTCAAGCCATAGCTGCTTGTTCCTTCAGCAAGGCTGGATAATTCTGCTTTTAAAGTTATCCCTGAGTTTTATGTGCTTCTTAGGGGGAGTTAAAGGTTTTCTCAGCCAAATGCTGTACAAGGTCCTGTGACAAGCAGAGCGGGGCAGAGCCTCATCCCAAAGGGAAAAACTTTTTTCTGAAGTCAAAATCATCAGCTGCAGACACTAATGCTGCCCTCGCGAGCTCTCATGCCCCCACCCTCAGGGACATGATCTGTTTGCTGTTCTGTGTGTGCCCCCTCCTTGTGTGGAGGTTCTGGAGAACTGAGAAGTCTCCTACAACATTTGCTGCTGTACTGGGGACGTCTGTGAGTGAGCACCATGGGGGACACTCCAGAGAGGGTCTATGAATGGGGAACAAGGCTGCTTCTAGCCCCAAACAAGGGGGCTTCACGTGGACTGGGCTGCCAGAGGCTGGTGGCACCAGCAGGGGAGGAGGAGGCAGCACACAGAGATGCTGCAGAGAAGCGGCCCCTTGGATCTTCCCTGTGCTCTGCCCCTCCTGGGCAGGACAGACTTTTGCCTTGATCCAGACACCTCTGCCCATGAAAGGAATGGCTGATGCTGACCAATTCCTTTTTTGTTGAGGCCAGGTCCCTGCAGGAGCCCCACCACCAGTTCCCTGAAGCTGCAGACAGTCTCTGCCTGGGCATCTGTTGCGTTCACCATGCTGATCCGCTTCCTTCCTGCTCTAACGGCTGCGAACACCTCATCTCACACCACTCTTTCCTGCGTTGCATTATGCCTTTACATCTTCCTGCAGCTTTCTCTTCAGGCAAGTGATCTACAGCAAAATTCCTACCGTGGGAGCAACAGCCACAGGAACTGTGCTGCCAGGCACCAGTGGCACTGAGGGGACAGCCTGCCCAGAAAACAGGGAAGTGGTGAGTAGGATGTGAACCCTGCCTACTGCCCTTCACAGCCTGGCCCCAGCCAGTGGCCTCCACCTTCTTGGGATCTGAGCAAATGGAGGAACAGCCAAATCTCTCTTTTGTCATCACCTCTCCCTAACAGGGTCCAGGCGATGGAGGCTACAGGAAGGGAGCGGAGCTGCCAGATCACAGGGCTTGGAAACCAAATGCAATTTTTCTGTTTCCTGTTCTTCCAGAGCACAAATCCACTCTGGGAATGGTCCTTCTGCCCCACCTCATCCACAGCCCTGGGATGGCTTTGTGACCAAGGTGGGCAGGTTTCACACTAGCATAGTGCCTCTGAGAGGTGTGGGCAGTGGCTGTGTCTGTCCTTCCAAGACCAAGATGCTGCTGCTGCTGCTGGTCCCAGATGGAGTTTGTCTCTGCCCCATCCTCCAGCGCAGGAGGAACAGACTGGCTCCAGCTCTGCACATGTCTTGCAGCTCCGGCGGGTGGGTGCCAGAGCTGCTAGCACAGCATGGCTTTGATTCATTTGAGAGTCCATGCATCTGCACTTCAGAGACCTTTTTTTCTGATGCACCAAGAGGGAAAGGCCCCATTACCCACTGTGACAGCAAGCAGAGTTTAGGTGCTTTAAATCTGTCTCCTTGTTCACAGATACAATGATCCTCAGAGCTAACCTGGAACTCCTGGAAGGAGACAGAGTGCAGAAAGCAGACAATGCCTCAGTCCTTGAGACATGATGGAAAGGACAAGGTGGTGGATGCCCTGCTCAAACTTGCTCCAGGCAGTTGTGCCAAGGCTCGCTGGAAGACTTCCACAGGGCACCGTTTCCACTCTGCCTTAAGCAGACCATGGTTTCGCTTGACATCTCATGGGAGAGCTTTTCCCCCATGCACACTTGAACTGCCCGGGATTTCATCCCTCCCGTCTGTGGTCAGAGCAAACGTCCTGTAACAACAGCTCCTGCCAGTCCTTGCTTCTCCCACCCCTTCCCTGCCTGCAGGCATCACTCCCACCAGAGCTAGTGCTCCAGCGTGCAGGGCAGATGGGGGTGCCAGACGCCCGCGCAGCAGACTTCCAGTCATCAGGAACAGCTTCCGTGTGTGTACAAGCTCCATTGAAACTCCTCACTCTCCCCACCCGTTGCCACTCCCAGACTTGGGACCGTGCCTCTGACGGCATGACACATGGCACATGGCACATGGCACGCTGCAGTCCGACCTGACCACCCTGTCCTAGACGGTGACCTGCAGCCGAGGGTCGCCGCGGGGGCAACAGCAGCCACAGCGCTGCTCTGGCAGCTCGGCCGGCTGCATGTGCGCAGCGCGGTGACAGTGCGGGACGTGCAGATGGGCGGGTGCAGCAGCAGGGCTGGATTCCCCTGGCCCTTCGGGGCGGGCATGGGCACAGGTGGGCAAGGACCCAGCCCCCGCAGCCCTGGCCTGGGGAGGACCCCGTCGGGGGCAGCGCGGGGGCGGAAGAGGTACCGGCTGGGGGGCCGGGTGGGACCTTCAGCTGCAATTAGCAGCGCCTCCTGCCAAGCCAGCTCAGCTAATGAGCGCACCGGGGAGCGTGTACGTGCAGCCGGCGGGAGCGCGGCCGGGGACCCGCTCCCGCTCCTGGCACCTCACCGGAGGGCCCCTTGCCTCCTCGGACTCGGAAACTGTGGGATCCGGAAACCTGGGGGGGGGGGCAACCCATTCCCCAGTGGGAAGGTGCTCGGAACAGGTCAGATAGACCTAGTGTGAGCCCAGGGCCCTCCCTCCTCCAGGACAGACAGTGGTATTCTTTCCCATTGTGTTCTCCTCAGTGCCTTTGGGCAAAGCCAAGGAGGTGAAAAATCACCCGCAGCATCCAAGCATCTGATCACAGCACCATTGGGCACAGACCTTCGCACTGCTGTGATGCTTTCTCAAGGACGCCATCAATTCACAGGCAATATCATATTGTCTTCTACCACCACAGCTGAGCAGGCAGCCCCTGCTGTCGATTCACCCTTGATCCCTCCAGGACTTCCTTATCCTGTATATGAATCTTATATGCAGAAAAGAGCTTTAAATGTCTACCAAACCCAGTATCTCACTGCCCATACTCTTCAGGGGAAGAGGAGCTCTTTAGGCCCCATGAGGAGCCACAGGAAATGGAAGTCTGGTTTTCAGCTTTGGCTTTTCTTTGGAGTTTGTGTTCCTCAAACCCTGCCTAGAACTATGCCCAAGTTTTTTCTCTGCATAGATGTAACCTTACAGCATTGTACATTAAAGGAGCAGAAATCAATATCAGGGATGGATAAAAAAGTAGTGAGTGCCACGTGGAAGAGCACTGAAAAAGGTCTTTAACATTCTGTAAGAATATGAAGAGAAATCTCATGCCTGCCTGGGGTGAAATAAATGTATTGCTTCCCTCTGGACTGTTTCAGAGAGATATTAAGGAAAGAGAGATAGACTATGTACGTTGCATGCCTGAAATGATCCTAGAGGTACTAAATGCCAGATCAGCATTTTGAAGGCACTGCCCTGTGAAGAGCGAGTATTGGTGCTGCTCCTGCCCTCCTTCCCTCCACTCCTTACTCCCACACACGTACAGGTTTAAGTGCAGGCAGGCAGACTGATGTACCTGCAAAAGGCTTTATTTGAAGGGCTCCTCTGACTATTATACAGCTGACTGCCCCAATCATTCAGGAAGAAAAAGCACTCCAACCATACATGAAAATGTTATCTCAAAAATAACAAGGCAGTAAAACACTTGAGCTCAGAGGGAGAGTGGACAGGCAATTCTGGCAACCAGGATGGGCACTCAAGCTGCCCTTCCATGAGTGAAGGACCTGGAGGGGCACACAATGACCAGGTCCCTTGCAAGACATCCACAAAGCCACAAAATACCGCTGAGCTCATGAGTCAGCTGTGTGTGGGAAGCCCAGCAGAGATGTGAGCATCTTCCTAATTTCACTGAGAAGCTTCAGTGCCCCTTGGCCACACTGCTGCCACCTGAGGCCATCCTCTTATTGAGCAAGCAGGCATCAGCAGCGGCAGAGGAGGAGAAGGTGCAAAGACTGCTCCGGGGAGCCCAGGCCTGGCTCCCAGCTCCCTGAGGAGCTGCCAGCTGGAGCTGTGATTGATGCCGCGGCGGTGCAGCCCTTCTCTCAGCAGACAGCTGAGAGCTGCCTCACGCCCAGCCGGCGTTCGGAAACCTCTTTGTCATGGCAGCTAATGAGCAGATTGTATTTCACAGCGCCGCGGCCCCGCACAGGTACAGCCAGCGGCTTTTATCTTCCTGATAGCTCCCACGGGAAAAGAGCAGCAGCTATCCCGCGGAGCAGGTCACGGCCCGGTCTTGCTGGGCTTTATGGTGTTTGCAGCTTTTAAACCCTTTGTCGGTTTTCACCTGCCTGTAGCTCTTCTATAGCACAGGAGTGCAGAGAAAAGGGTTGTGGAAGCACCCACCAGAGTTTGTGCAGGAAGAAACTGTGGTGGGATGTGGGATCAGTGCTGAAGCACATGGGAGAGTGAGGAAACAATCATGATAGCGATTGGCATCTAATGTATTGGGAGACTTATCTTTAAAACAACAGCAAAATCCAAGTTAAAACTTCCATTGTGTTTAACAGCCCAGGGTTTATTCCTCTAACTCCTTCCCTGGCTTTAATCCCGTTCTGAACTGCACTCCTTCTCCAGCCACTCTGGGCCGCTGCCCTGCTGTGCCAAGAGAGCTGGCCATGGGCCACCCTCTGACCTGCTGTGCCAGGAGAGCTGGCCACAGCCACCTGCTGCCCTTGTGCACCCAGCAGGAGGAGCTGGCCTCCACCTGTCCAGCCAGGAGCAATCCAGGGGGCCCTGAAGCCCTGGGAGAAGGGGTGATGTGGCTTGGCCAGGGAAATTGGCTCTTCAGGAGAAAACCATCAAGTGCTAGCTGCAGGCTCAGGTTCATCTCAAACAAAGCTCAAAGCCCCCCCAGGTTCTCCCTACCTGGGCCCCCAGAGCTGGTGGGTGTGCCTGCTGGAAGGCTGCATGTGGGAGCAGACCAAGGTGCTCCAGGAGATACCCAGAGCAGTGCAGGCAGTGGGCCTGCTCTCCTGCTCTCTGGTTTGCTCTCTGGAGCCAGCCTGATGCTCAGGGATGCTGTTGCAGGGATGCTGTTTTCATCGCCTGAGTAGGTAGAGCTGACTGAGATGCAGCTCCCTCAGACTTTGCTCCCCTGCAGCCACCCTGAGATCCTGGCACAGCACTGAGGGCAGGCTCACAGTGTCAGGGTTGTGCACATCTCCGACAGGGATCCCCAGCCTGCTGGCAGTGTCTGCTGGGTCATGGACCAATCCCTTCTAGGGGAGATGCAGAGCACCCAGCCGCTCTGCCAGGCTCTCTGCTTACAAGGCAGTGTATTTACTAAGCCCCAGAGGAAAAGGAAACCTGCTACTTCTAACAGGATTTTTCATATGGTTTCCTTATCAGCCCCATGTGTTCTGGGAGTTCCCCTCTGCCCAGGTGTTTCTGAAGAGTGAGGGATTTTGTGGGGCACTGGTGAGGACCACTGCTCACGGTGAAGCTTTCACCTTGGTTTCTAGAGGTCTGAAATCAGGTGCTGAAGCTCCATCCTGGCTTCTCCATGGCCAGCTCAACACTAGCAATCCAGCTGATGCCCCATGCCATGCATGGTAATCCTGCCACATCCATCCTTCCGACTCACCAGCCTGCCCTGGCACCCCTCAGTGGCACCAGCCTCCCTCCTGTGCTATGGACCCTGAGGCATTAGATGAAATTTCAGCTACAGAGGTATCACTCTCCCATCTGCCTCCAACATGTTGCACTTGACATGAACTAACATCTCCTATTAACACTCTAAGGAACAGATCTGGAAAATTCATTTTCCAGCAGAGTTCAGAGACGCCACAAGGAGAGAACCTCCCCAAATGCGCAAGGAGAAGGCAGCACCAGCACGACATTCCTGGGCAGACCTACCGGCAAGGGGTTGAAGTTCTGGTCCACCAGGTGGTTGTGGCCGTGGTCGAGGAAGGAATGCCGCACCACCACGTCGATGCCCTGGCTGGCCAGCAAGCCCAGCGTGTTCAGCCACCTGGGGACAGAGGGAACAGAGCTGGGGCACCATGGGGGGGGGCTGGGGGAGCACCATGGGGGGCTGCCTGGTCCCAGTGGCACAGCTGCTCTCATGCGTCTGACCTGATCCCTGCTCCAGCACCTGAGCTGAAGTCTCCAGAGGGTTTAGTGAGCTGGGCATTAACTGGCTCCCACTATCCCTGCCCCAGCAAATCTGCATGTTTCTCCCCCTGCCCCAGCTGTGCCCAGCTTGCATGTCCCAAACCTGTGCCTGAGCCTCTGTGTGCACCCCAATATCTCAGCCCTCTGCCCAGAGCCTGGGGTGCTCCCCCAGCCTGCCAGCACTCTGCACTCTCTGTCTGAGCAAGGCAGACCAGACCTTTGCACTGGCCTGCCTTCTCACACTCCCTGGGCAAGATCTTCAACTCTCACAGCCTGCCACAGCCTTGGTAGCCCGGGCTTGTCCCTGTGCTTCCCTGCAAAGCTTAGATAATCCTCCTCCATCTTTCATTATCACAGCCAGCTCTGAAGATCTGAAGTGGGGCTTTGCAGCAGGATGTCCAGGCCATGGGGCTATGCCAGTGGACAAGCCCCAGGAGCCAGGAATGGTTGTAGCTTCAAAGGAGAGAAAATGGAAAGCAGAGCTGAGGAGGGGTAATAGGGATGAAATGGAGAAGTTAACAATACTCAGGCTACCAGGGAGTACTGAGGGGGTCTCTGGGCATGGAGCTTGCCCTCTCCCAGCTGCAGTGCCTTTGCAGCGCCTCAGCCTGCAGAGCCCACGGAGGTGGCAGTGCCCTGGTGCTGGCAAGCCAGTGTCACTCACAGGAACCCAGCTGCATATGAATCGGAGAGGTTGTTCATGCCTCCAGCTGAGGTTGTGCCAACACCTTCCAGCCAGATCTTCTTCCCTGGTGTGTATGTGTTCACTACCTGCATGAGAGACAAAAGTAACCAAAATTACCCTGGGGAACCTCTGATTCAAAGCCAAGGCATACATTTCCTGTCCCACACCCTGGGAAGACTTGTGGAGACTTTTGGTGATGGCGCTGCTGGACAGTCAGTGCCGGCCTGGGCATGGCAGGTCACTCTGTGTCTTTACCTTGGCTGGGTGGGGGGACACTATTCCTCACTCTTTCCTGCCACTGCCACATGTCCACTTGCATCTTCTGGAGCTGCTCCCAAATGTACTCTCGTGTTCCCAGTCCCAGACCCTGCTCTTCCCCTTTAGTCTCCCCTTGCACTCCATCCCACAGACTGCACTCTCATGTTGCCTTACCTCTCCCTACCCCCTTGCAAGGTGGCTGCCAGCCATGGGGAGCCCCTGAGCCCCAATGGCTCTGCAGTGTGGGAGCACTGGGTCACATACTGGAGCCACATGGATTAAAGGTGTGTGGGCACCCAATGAGAAAGCAGTGGGATTCCTCCAGTCACAGATAGTCAGTCCCACAGCTGGGCAGGGGCTGCTTTGCCACCTGAAGGGTCTGTGGCACAGGTGGGACATGCAGGTCTGAGCATGCTGGCTCACCCCTTACAAGGCTTCAGCCAGCAGTGAACCTGTGAACAGACATCTGTGAGTGCCAGATGGGACAGGAGGGCTCAGATGGCCAGAGCTGCCCTCTCCCAGCCTGAGCAACCTTCGGCACCACACCCTATCTTCTCTCCTGCAATCCCACTTCTCCAGGCTGGGTGACAAGCTCCCACGACCAGATGTCTGCAAACCCAGCGGCCCCAGGAACGCTCTGCGCAGCCTGATGGATCCTGCCCCATTAGTGAGGAGCGATGGAATGTGCTGGATGGACTGGGATCCCTCAAAGATGTTAAATACGCCAGCTCTGGGCTGCCTCCCACTCACAGCCTGTGAGAGTCGACAACCCTGACTGAAGCCCCAGAGGTGTTGGCATCCTGCCTGTAATTATCTAAGCCCGCCACCTTCCCCGGTCGGAGAGGAAGCAATAAAACAGGGAAGTGGACAAGTCCAGCTGCTCTAATCAGCCCCGGCAGGATGCACGGACTCAGAGCCAAGCTGGAGGCCATTAGCACCCAGTGCTGTGCTTTTGCTCAGCCACACTGGCATTCCCAGGAGAGCCTTCCCCAGCCCTGCCCTGTCCGGGCCAAATTCTGGCCCATGGGTGCGAGGGTTCCCCTAAACTTCACCAAGGGCAGCTCCTTGCTGCTTCTGGTCTGGGAATGGATGGAGTCCCACTCCATTCCCAGCAGGCTCCAACCCGCAGCAGAGGTGGGACACGTGTCACCACTTTTGGCAGGGTATTATACCCCCAGTGGGGGCTGGGTCTCTTGCTTGTGACACAGTGATTCCACTGGCCACTGTGTCATGCCTCCCCCACAGCAGGAGTATCATCCACATACGTGGATGGCTCCCAGCTTGTGCCAGAGGGCTCAGCAAGCAGCTTCTCTCCTCCAGCTTTGCTGCACTGACCCTCTCATCCCCTTTCCCAGGGCCTCTTTGAGTTGTTTACTCATTCTATGGTTTCTCCCTGCAGGAATTACAAGTGAGACATTGTGGCGAGCGGTAAGAGTTGAAAACCTAGACAAGATGGGTGGATGGACATCTCCTCCAATCCCTAAGGCCTTTTTCACTCACTAGGTGTTCCTTATTTCTTCCAGGACTGATAGCTGAGCCTGTCAGTCACAGCCCTGGCCGCTGTATCAGCCAAAGCAGGGGGACCCTGCAAAGCCCTTGTCGTGTATCCCATTGTTAGATATGCAAGCTGGGTCCCCCAGACCAGTGAGGAAAGGAGCACTCATGAGTCAGGCAGAGCCATGGACTCTGACACTGCAGGCCAGCAACAGCTTGGTTTTTTGACAGTCAAAACATGATCAGCAGGGAGAAAGGAGAGTTGTTCATAATGGTCACAATTCTCCACTAGTGAGAATCACTCTGGGAATGCACCTGTCACTACTCTGCAAGCAACATTTCCAGGCACTGTGAGCAAGTTCAGTTTCTCCCTCATTTCATGCTGCTCCCTTCAAGAACAGATGGATGGGAGACTCAAGCCAGTCTTTGCATGGGGTTTGCTCCTGCCCTGTGTATCCAGCCTGTGTCCCAGCACACCTGCATAGCCCATGCTGTGCTGCAGCCTGTGGCCACTTCCCTCAAAACCCGCCGCACATCCCACCCTGGGGCCAGGCTTTGTGCTGCCTGGTGTTTCACCCCATGCCTGGTGTTTCAGCCCTGAATGAGGGCTGGCTGCATTTTGGGGGCAGCACAGGGCCCAGCAGCCACTCTCCCTCCCTACTCCATGCCAGCTCCCCTGCGAGTGTGGCGATGCTGAGCCCAGGCACTGCAGGCATGGTGCCCCCTCGCCCCTGCAGACCCTTTGCACTCGCTCACCTTCTGGATTTTCCTGATCTGGTCTGAGAGTGTGTCTAGCAGGCGTGTTTTCAGGAAGTCTGTCACTTTGGCCACTCGACCATCTATGTAGTAACTGGAAGGAAAATAAGAAGACAAGGTCAGAGAGCTGTGAGTGTCTCTGCCCCCAAACCATGTCCTCCTGTTCTGCTGCTGCCCCCTGCCAAGAAGCCTCCTTTGCTCTGGGCGAGTCCCTGCTTGCACCTTGTCCTATCCTGGCCCTCTGGCCATGCCTGTCTGGCAGATGCTTCAGTCTCCAAAACAGGATGTAAGGTGGACACAACCTGAACACTGAGCATCCTGCACTTCAGGAACCATGGGAAGTTTTGCAGTTTCTTAACTTTTGCTGGTGAAACTCTGGGGGAAGAATTCCAAAGGCTGGGAACAAAATGCCGCCTGCAAAGGCTTTGCAGCACTCTTGCACAACCTGCACCTTCCTTGCTTGCTTTTCCAGCAAAATCCACAGCTGAATCCCCCTTCAAGAAATGTCATGGCTGTCACCAGCAGAGGAAGTCCTGCTCTCACAGAAATACCTTCTGGCCTATGAATGCCAGGGAGTGTTTCCCATAGAGGGGGCTGATTCCTGCTCTCCTTGTGCTTGATTTTATAGAGTACAGCTACAGTGCTGCCCATAACCATGTGAATCATCTATCTTCAAGTGTGAGAGGAAGGCTCTGAAATGTCTCACTGCTGTCTCCTGGCTCCGGGACATTAGGTGAAGCATTCTGTCCTGACTGCACATACCCCATGTCTAGAGGTAATCCCAACCTGCTCCTCCTGAGGAAGTCTTGGGCTGGCACCTCTGCTCCATGCGAGGAGAAATGGCAGCCCATGCACATCTCCCAGAGGCTCCTGCCAGTCTTGCAGGGACCAGGATACCTGCTGCAGCATGCACTGGCATACCCCTGGGCCGGCCCTTTTCCTGATTAATAGGTTTTGCAAGAGAAACTTTATGAACCTTGTCCTCCCAAATCTGCAGTGTGCATCAGCCACTCACCACAACAAGCCCCAGAGTATGACAGAGCCATGCTGGGGGGATGGAGGTTCCCAGGAGCTGCAGCAGCTCTGGCTGGGGCTGGTGGGGCTTAGTCATTGCCTCCCATCCCCCACTGGATCTACGCCCACTTGGATTTCACCAGAGTTACACCGACCCTCTCTGCAGACCTCAGTGCAGCTGTGGGTGCTGGGATGCATAACGGGCTGAAGGCCTGGGCTCTGAAGAAAGGTGAATTCACCTTTCCAGCACTGCTTTCTCCATAACATGCATCTCGTCTGCACCAGTGAGCAGCTGTAGTAGTTGTAGTGGCTGTTTCACTTGGGTGCTGGAATGCAGGAGCATCCCCAAAGGATGCCGTGGGCTAACTCAGCTCAGACAGAGCACCTGGCTCATGTGCAACATGCACGAGTGCTTGGAGAGGATTTTTGTGTCTCACTGCTCCAAGTCACTAACTGTCCCAGAGCAGAATTCTATTACAGGCTCAACTTGCAAATGCATTACAGGAGAAGAACCTCCTCTGTCAACCCTCCCCCAGGCGTGCAGTCCCAGCTGTGTCCCCAGCGAACCACGGGAACATGCCAGGCACCCCCCAACACTGTGTGACCTGGGCAAAGAGGCAAGAGGCATTTCTGTACATCCATGGTGGCTGGAAGGTGCTAAGGGCGGAGATAATCTCCAGGGAGAATTTAGGAAGTGTTCGAAATCATTCTGATCACTCACACACTATTGAACCACTGGCTGCTGGGAGCAGAGCAGGTCTGTGAGCAGCAGGCAGTGGTGGGGTTTACACAGATTACTTTTTAAGACAAAATTACAAAGCAATATTCTCTGGGGATGGCAGATGTTTGGATTTTAGCACTGCACTTAAAAACTGAACAGAAACAACTTTTTCAGACTGCTGTGGACTAAAAACTCCATCACCTGGGCCGAAAACTGGCTGAAAGACCATAAAAAAAAGGTTGCATTCACAGGGAAAAGATGGAGTTAGATAAACCTCAATCTGTGTATGACCCCTCCAATGCATCAGGGTCTCTGTAGGGTTTAGCTTCTTGGCCAATATGGTCCCAGAGCCCAGGATAAACCCCTCAGAGAGCAAAGACAGGCTTGCACCTCGTCATCAGCTCATTCAAGCATAAGGTGTGCTCTGACATGTAGGTCCACTGCCAAGGGGAGAGGACCAGGAGCAGACCCAGAGGAGGCTCTGCCATCCCAGAGATCACATGGAGGCAGTCTGGGAAGGTGCTGTTGTGCTCAGCACACCCGGGACCCTACAGGGAAGAGAAATACCCTGGGATATGTGCCATGGTCACATTTTTTGACACCTTCATTAACAACACAGTGAAACAGAGACTGGTAGAGCCATGAAGGGCAGAAATGAAGTATCAGTATTCCTGCTTCAGTGTCAAGAAATCCTGGTAGCATATTTCCTGGGGGTGTGAAGAGGGAAACACTTCAGCTTTGGGTGTGTAAGAAAAGCATGAAGACAATTACAAGCTTCAGTAAAATGGGCAAGGATGTCTTGCAAATCTGCCTGGGAAGTTCTCAGTTGCCAACAGGTACTTTCATCCTCCTCAGACTAGGAAAAAGGGAAAATGGCACCAGTTGCACAAGTCTTGTGAGGAAGAGAGAGGAACTGAGCTCTGTGCTGATACCTGGCTGCTCAGGAATGGGTTCCCAGCTGTGGCATAAAGATGAGCTGAGAACAGTAGTGAGGCAGGGCTGAGCACAGCTGCCAGTCAGAAATGCTCTGTTCTTGAGCAAGCTGCAAGGCCAGGCTGCACACAGCTCCCCAGTGCCTCCCAGAGAAGGACAGTGCCAGGCACCAGAGCACTTGGGAGATTCTGGGGCTGGCTATGTGTCTCCATCCTCTCACCTCTAAGTCTTGTGTTGCATTTAAAAGGGTTTTCTGGAAGGATCCATGATTTGCTGCATGGGACCATAAGCATTGTCCCGTGTTTAATGAAGGCAGTGCACTGACTCCCGGGCAGCTGGTTTCATTTACCTCCTCCTTCATTTTAAAGAGCAACCTTTGCCCCTATTATCTGACCTCTTCTTCTGTTGTAGTTAATTGCATTAAAGCCCACTTCCCAAAGCTCAGGAATTTCCGGATCTACTTTGTTGCCTGCTGCTACAGGGAGAGTCTGCTTGGAATTAGGGCACCCGCCTGCCAGGGACACCGAGCAGGGCAGATCCCCATGGTCAGCATGACACCCTGCTGCCACTGCAGCTGGGAAACTGAGACACCTTGGCTGGCAGGTGGTCCTGATCCGTGAGCATCTTCCTGAGGAGAGGGCATCTGCAGCGCAGGACTTGGGGCAGCCACACTGCTTGTCATGGAGAGAGAGGCAGGATGCGACCTGCTCCTTCCAAAGGCCTGCAGGCACAGGAGAGATGCTGCCCAACTCCAGTCAAGTAATAATTGCACTGATGAAGAGTGATCAGGGGCTGCTCTCTGGCCTCAAAGGCACAACTCACACCCATGCCTTTCTCTGTCCCCAGACAAGATGCATTTTTCCATCCCAACACCGGGAGCTATCCCTGGCCTGTGCCATCTCCCCAGCCTTGCCCTGGCCTTGCCTGGGAATGTGCTGGTGGCCAGGGCCGGGATGCTGCCAGAAACTGTTCCCTCCATCAGACAGTGAAGAGGATTGCAAGCCAGTGGGCAAAGCTGTGCCCTGACCAGGTTTGTGTACAGGTGCTGATGGGCCAGGGATTCCTTCTTGCAGCCCCTTCCTCCAGGCACAGCCTGTGAAGACACTGCACTCTGAGCACTTGCAGCAGGCTGATGTGAGCCCAAATATACACCCTTGTGGATGTGCCCACGCTGGGTAACTCTCTCCTGGCACCTCTGGGAAATCTGCCCTGTGCTACTGCTTGTGAGCGTCTCCCCCTGCACACTCAACATGACTAGGCCAGAAGAGATGTCAACCAAACCCAGCCAGGCAAAAGCATTTTAAGCAACATCTCACACATGCCTGTGTGTCTGGCACTTCAGATTTGCCACATAGGTCAAGTGACTTTCTATCTTGGAAGAAGAAGTGGCATTCTCCAAGAAGCCAGAGGGACAGACTGGTTTTGAAGGTGCAAACACTTACTTTCTCCATAAGTAGCAGGGATTTGTGTTTCAGAGGCAGCATTGCATAAGGATTTGTCCATTAAGCATGACAGACTTGGAGCTGTGTGCAAGACTTTGAATGGAGAACCAGTTGTACAGACTGAGAGAGTATGCTCAGGGATGGAACTGGGTACAGCTGCAGGTTTAAGTGGGCAATGAATCTTCACCATGTGTGAGGACACCAGCACAGAGCAAAGAGATGGCTGTGGGGAGGATTCTGAGCAGTGGAGACCCACATCCAAAGGCTGACGGGGTCTGCATTTACTCATAACCAAACATAACAATCTAAATCACCAGTGAAATGCCAAAACTCTTGGAGCCACTGTCACATCCTCCTCTAGAGGAAATTCCCTGAACACTTTGAAGCCATTCACACATCCCTCTCCAGCAACACTTTACTTCTGAAGAGGAAAGCACACATGCTGAGTTATGTTATGTACGTAAGTGAAACCATACTCAGCTGAGTGAGTGAGGCTCATTGGTGAGCTGCTTCTTTCTACTCAGTGTCACTTTTCTATCAATTATATTTCAAGATATATTCTGTTTTCACACAGAGAATAGGACTCCTTGCAATATATTCCCTTCTCAGTTCCCTTTCTGGATTGAGCACAGACTTTTCAAAGGAATAACAGATTTGACAAATTTATAACCAATATCCCAGGAGAACGTTAGGGTTTGGAACAAAAATACTCATACTTGAAATTAGACAGCAGTTTAGTTTCCTGCTAATAATTTTCTTCTTGGATACAAAGGAACTTGTTTTGTTTTGTTTTGCTGTTTGGAGCAGAGGAATGAGACACTGTTTTGACATTTATTCATAAACAGTACAGAAGCCCAGCTCAGAGCTGTGGCCATTGCCAGTCCTCACAATCACATACGGGTGCTATCTCCAGAGCTGCAAACCCTGGCTGCGGGAGAAGCAGGAACACTGCAGTGGAAATGGGTCAGCAGGCAGCAGCTCAGCTCTGCTGACTCTTGTGGAGAGCTGCACCAGCCCTCCAAACCACAGGTTGCTGCTTCAGCACCAGACCTGATAAGCACTTCACACTGATCCTATAAGAAAAGGTTTCAAAGCAGCCATGCAGGCAGATTCCCTGCACACCAGATGAAACTCCACATCTGAAGCCTGGAAATTTGTTCCTTCAACTCATCCAAGGGCTTGGCCCAGTGATCAAGCCCTGCTGCAGAAAGCAAATTCCTGGACTAAGTAAATGCGATCAGCACATCGTGTAATCATGAAAAGCAAACTCCCAGATGAGACATAGATCATCATTGCACAGCATGAGCCTGTAAGTAACACAAATCCTGCTCCAATTGCTCTGCTACCCCACTGTCCCCATTGCATCAAGCTGCTGCTGCCTGGCAGGGAAGCCCAAGGAGCTAAACACCCAGGCAAGCACACTGAGACAAGCCAAGCTCCAGGAATGGGACTCACAGGTTGCTGGCCGTGCCTGGTGCTATAAACCCCTCTGAAGTGCCTGCAGTTGCTTCTGCAGAAGCCTCCAAGGTTAACACACTGACACAGAGACCATGGGGGCACTTGCAAGAAAACCTTGTACGTTAAACCCCATTGAGCTCTACTCAGGAGCAGGTCTCCAAATGGCCAAGTGATGGATTTACAAGCCCCACTACTGCACTTCAGCAAAGCAGCCTGAGCACCCCATGAAGGGTCACTTTGAAGAATCAGCTTGGGACCAAGTCCTGTGGGCAGCACACACAAGCACATGCTGGACCTGAGACCCTGGCTCCCATGCTCAGGCCAGTGTCCTGCACGGGAAGTTTAACCCAGCATGACAGCAAATCCACTTTATCTGAGAACCGTGTGGGCTCATCATAGTTTTTTCCCTCCAGTGAATACCTGTCTCTGAAATGTGTCCTTTCTGTGGCAGGAGAGAGTTCTCCCCACAAACCCTATTGCTATCAGTTTTGGTGGTCACTGCTGTGCTTGTACGGTGCCTCACCTTTGCACTGGCATTTGCACTCCCACTGCAGAGAGCCACAGACTGCCAGGGACCCTACCTCTGGCCACAGTATGCAAACTGGGGCAGGTGGAAATAAGAGGAGGAGAAATATATTTATGGATTTTCCCTCAAATAAGAAAACCCCTCCCTCCACATAGTGCTTGGTACACTCAGTGCTACAGCTCAGAGCTTCCTTTGCTCTTCTGAAATGCAGCATTTGTGGGACCAGGAGGAAAAGCAGGTAACAGCACCTCTCTCAACTTCAGCTGGGACAGGATCTTGGATGTTCATCCCCTTTCAACTGATATCTGCTCCTGGGGCTCCACCTGCATGTAGGACACAGCGGTGTGTCTGTGGACACCCTTACAAAACAGAGTGGAGTCTGGGGCATTATGCATTTACCTTTGGACTAAGCTTCCTCTCCCTTGTCTGGATGAACCAGTTTAGGTTCAGGCCAGTGGGCATGAGGAGACAGTGATTGGGATGAAAGGAAAAGGGCTTTCAGATTGTCCCATACACTGTAACACGTGGCTTTTGCCTCCCTGTTGTCCCTACCCAGGCCACCCCCAGAGCTGCCTGTCCTCCCAGCTGCCTCTGGAGACTCAGCAGTCCAGTGCAGGGCTCTGTTTCCAGCAATGTGGCAGGCCAGGCATGCAGGCAGTGGTATTTTTATCCTGTGCTTCAGCTGCAGAGGTAAAGGTTATTACATCCACTCCTGTAATTGTTTGAGAGGCTCAAGAGAGAAGGGCAGAACCTCCTTCACCTGTTTATATGCAGCAGGACAGAGGAGGTGGCTGTAGCACATGTGCCCCTTTGACACCCAGAGAGCACATCAGCTCTGTTCCCAGTGTCTGTGATCACTGCACTGAGGGCTGGAAAATAGAAGGAATGGTGAATACCTACTGTTGCCAGGTAACAGCATCCACTGTGCCGCCGGCCACTTTCAGGAACCTATGGGAAACAGAGGAAGAAACCAGATAAGCCTAGTGTTGTCACAGGGGAAATCCTAAAACAACCAATGCTCATCCTACATCGTGAGATACCAAAGGTGGCCACTGTGCCCACAAATACATCCTAATGAAGCCTTTGTGTCCTTAAATAGAAGGAATAAATTCTACTTAATCCGAATGCTTGTAGCAAGCACAGCTGAGGACAACGAAGCGAACCCCCAGCCGGCAGCAGAGCTCTGGGCATCATTTTGGGGCAGGTAGGGAGGGCTTTCAGAGCACAACAGCATTTCAGGAACAAGATCTTGAGGTAGGTACTAAATTCTGTGACTTTAACAACTCCAAATAGCAATTAAAGAACATGTTTTAAATGTCCATCTTAAAAGGAGACAGTTCTTATCCCACAATATGTATTTAACCTGAGGAACTCTTTGCCTGGATTCAAGCAAGGATTGGAAAATGGAAGAAAATGGGAAAAAAACCCCAGCAAAACTATTAAATGCAAAAATGCCACCTCCTGCTCAGGAAGCTCCTGAGCCTTGGAGGAAGCGAGCAAAAGCTGGACCAATACTGCTAAGTGCTTTTCTTTTTTTGCCTCTTTCTTTGGCATTGGCTACTAGCAAACTGATGGCATTCTGACCTGGGTGCACTTTTGGTTTATTCCATTCCTGTGCCTAACCACAGCAGTTCCATGGACAAGGTTACAGTCAGTTATATACAGGTATTATCCTCCTGATGGCTTCTGACCTGACTAAGAAAATATCTCTTCCAGACAGCTCCTGTTTGAGTCAGACTTAAGGCTACACAGGTCTACCTGCTCACACTGCCAGTCCCAAAACCAAAACAATTCCTAATCTTGGGCCCCATATGCAACCACCACAGGAGGAGCTGGTAGCTGCAGGGGTCTCTCCCTGGTTCCCCAGCTCAGCAATCCAAACTGCACCTTGGAAAACTGCAGCTCCCACGAGGAAGCCCAAGTAGTTCTTATATTCTTATGTTTAGGGGCACAGATGTGGAAACACAGAAAGGCACACTCCAACTGGACAGGCACGTTGTCTGTGCAGGAGTGCAACGTGCACTGAGTGGCTGATGCATTTTGGAAGTGATAATGCACACACATGACAGGAGACATTTGCTTGAGCTCATCAATATGCTGAGAAAGGAAACAACACTGTATTTTCTTGGGCTGCTTTTGATGCACAAGGATCCTGGGAACAGAGCAGCAATGTCACAGCTGTCCTGACTCCACACGGGGCTGAGTGGTGCTGGGTCCAGTGACCCCAACGAGAGCCCCATGACTGAGGGTAGGGAAGGGGAAGGTTTGTGAGGACAGACCATGAGACTATTTGTCGTGGCAGGGACGAGCAGCAGCTTTCCGGCACACGAGCCTCTAATCAGGTCTGAAACAAGAGCAGCAAGCTTTGGGCTAAATATAGCTCGGAAATGATCATTCTGATTTTAAATTAATGACGAGGGTCAATTATAGACTGGGACAAAAGGGCAGCTGGACCCTGTGGAGCATAAGAGGATGCTGGCAAAGGCAGCAATAATAAATCCCTGCAGACAGAGAGGGAAGAGATACAATTAGAAATGGAAAAACAATAACATGCTGTGAACTCCTGTAGCACTGATGCATCCCCGATTCTGCTGCCCAGCAGTGCTGTGAGCTCAGCTCCCAGGCTCTGCAAAAGATGTAAAAGCCTTTCTGAAATGCTTTTACATCTCTCTTGAGGGTCAGGCCTGGAAAACCAGTGGCAGTGTGATGGCTGGGGACAGTTCCTCCCCAGCTGAGCAGGGGGAGGATATCAGCTGGGCCAGCCCTAGTGCAACCATAGGGAGTGGTGTGAGCTCCCCACAACTCACACTGGTCACCTGACAAAAAGAAGATTTTGCAAATATTGCTGAGGAGACGTTGCTGTTGTATAAAACTGAGTGTGCAGACATGTCAAAAGAGTCAAAAAACCCAGCTCCCAGGTTTAAAATTCTCTGTACAGGGGCTGCTGCCTAAAATGTAATGCACAAAGTGTGTAGGAGTGAACTAATGAACTCTAAACTGAAATTACAAACACAATCTGTATTGGATTTGAAGATCAATATGTTGCAATTGGATTTGAAAATTAGCCCAGCTTGTTTTCTGACCTCAAATGCTTTACATTCTGGCTGAAAATAAACCATCCTTGACTTCATTAAATCACCTCTTCAGGCTCAGCTTGGCACTCTCCCTTCACAGACCAAAACCATGAGCAGACCAAGCTTAGAGGAAGAAGGTCTCTGGTTTTCCTTGCCATTTCCATAGGACCTACAACACCATTGAAGACACACTTTCCACAGTGATGTTTGAACAGGGACTGAAAAGCAAAGCAAGTCCTCATTATAACCTCCTGGAGCAGCAGAAGCAGGACATCCATACGTCCCATCTCCCCCATCTCTAGGAAGCTACTTGGCCTCTTGTTAAAAATTCCTGAGCAACTGTTCTAGGGCACAGGCATCACTCAGACAGCACAGTGCAAACCAAAAACAGGACAGAAAAGCCCTGGCTTGCTTAGTGTTTCTCTTCTGCCTCTATAATAGTAAAATAAATCAGTTAGTTCTGGTAATATTAAAATTTTATGATAAAATATACATATCTAGCTCAAATTTTCTTTTCCATGTCTGTTTTTCTTTCTGTTTTCTTCCTTTTTCCTTTTGTTGAGATTTTTGCAAGATGAAGTTCCTGGTAGTTCTTCAAGTCCTGCCTTTAGAGGTGGAGTTGTTCCTGGAGCACCCCAGATGTCTTGGGCATCTTTGGTCTATACACTCCAAAGGGCACCTAGAGCAGCTCAGCAGCCAGTAAGTGGTACTGCAGGAGCAAGAGATGAAAACCTAGGGGAGGTGGAGATGCAGTAATGCACAGGTATCCAAATATCCTCATTTTAGGAAGAGGGATTTAACTAATCCCTTTATTCCTATAGCACTTGTGCTGCTCCATCCACAGATTTCGAGGCCACTGAAGATCCATACGGTCAAGATGATCAGTGGTGACACATTTTCATTTGGGATTTCCTGGGCTGCGCAATGTCCATGTGCGCGGCGCGGCGCAGGCACAGCGAGCCAGACGCTTCCGGGAGAGCTCAGCTCCCTGCACATGTGCTGCACAGATGGGCTGGGCTGGCACAGTAAATCTGCCATTTTCCTACACACCGGGGTCTCTCTGTGAGCACCAATGGACCCTGCAGCGCATGTGCAATAAATCCCTCCCAGGAGCAGTGGGGCAAGCTCAGCCTGTGCTGTGCAGGCTGTAGGGGCAAATGCTGGAGCATTGCCCCATAATTCAGAAGGGTGGCAGCTCCAAGGCCTGCCCATGTAGTACCCCTGGCTGGATTTCCACGTATCATAAACCTGGGCACGTGTTAAAATCCTCAAGAAAAGTCCTCAAAATCTTCTGGGACAGCATTTCTAGGTGGGAAGGCAGAACACAGCAGAGACATGTGGAGCAATAGGAACCTTGAGTATGGAATTTGTGATACTGAGGATGAGACAAAGTTACTGAGCTTGATAAGGACATCTAAGTGACAGAGGGTAGGTTTATATTAGATATTAGCAAGCAGTTCTTCACTGTGAGGGTGATAAGGCACAGGGCCAGGCTGACCAAAGCAGCTGTGGATGCCCCATCCCTGGAAGTGTTCAAGGACAGGTTGGATGGGGTCGTGGGTAACATGGTCTACCAAAAGGTGTCCCTGCCCATGGCAGGGGGCTTGGAACTGGGTGATCTCTAAGTTCCCTTTCAACCCAGCCCATCCCATTATTCTGTGATATGTCCATTTTCTTACCCTTGCAGCCGGGCCTGTGCCAGCATCCCATGCCAGCATTGCTACCTGTGGGGCCCTGTGTTGAGCTAGAACGGAGAAAAATGTAATTCAGCATTGCTCAGTGGCTCAAACAGTTCACAGCTCTGTCCCAGAAATGGTAATGCCAGCGCAAGGTGGGGCTCACCTCACAGGTCATGAATGAGCTGTGGGGGCGTGGAGCAGGAGGGCTGCAACACCTCAGGATGGTACTGATACCCCAACTCTGTACTGTGACACCATGGGTCAAATCTGACCTCTTCCAGAGCATCTCCCATAACCACATCTTCCAGGACCACGACTTTCACTTTAGTGTCGGCAGATCTCTGAAATACATCTCCTGTCCTGATTCACTGCTTGTCAGTCATGGAGCACCCACTGCAACCTTAAGTAAATTGCTCCCATGGTTAATTAGCCTCCAAGTACGTTATTTCTCATCTGAATGTGTCTGGTTTCAGCTTCCAGCCACTGGAATTTCTTAGGCTTATTCCTGATACATTAAAGAGACATCCACATTTGGAAATCTCTTTCCCATGCAGGTAATTTCAGATTGTCATCCTTTAAATTTAAAAAAAAAAAAAAAAAAAAAAAAAAAAAAAAAAGGCGATGCTGTCACAAAGAATGCAGCTGCACAAAGAAACAAATTGTTATTTCAGAGCTGCCCAGCTGGTTTAGCATCTGACTGACTCCCGAGTGCTGGACTTGACAAACATGGGTTATTTCATCTGCTACTCCCTGAAAAACTACAAAACAGAGTCCCCACCCTGCACAAGCCCCAAATGTAGGAACAAGACTGGCCTGCCTGTGGTCGTGGTGGTGCCCTGGCGGATCCCTAGAGCAGGGAGGCAGATCTCTGCCCCAACAGTGATGGGTAGAAAAAGCTTCATCTTGTGTCTCAGCTGGCTGGTGAGGGGCACTAAGGCACAGGCTTCACCTACTGACTTCTTCAGGTTCCAGCAGCACAGAGGGGCACTAAGGCACAGGCTTCACTTACTGACTTCTTCAGGTTCTGCAGCAGCAGAAACAGGTACTAGACCCCACCAATGCCACATGCTGCAAAGCCTTTATCCTGAAGTGCTGTATTTCAGACAGGATTTTCATTCTGGGGAGCAGAGTCCGGTGTGAACTAGGTATAAATCTGCTGATATATTGTATTCTCCACCTGCTTAGCATCACCTTTCTTCAACCAACCTGATCTGTTGTGCAGCAGGGCTGCACAAGCCTTCCAGAAAAGAGGGCTTTATGTCCTTGGGGGAACTCAAGGAATTCGGAGACAGGGACTCACCTACCTCTAGCCTCCACAACACGCTATGACAATTACTTACACAATGCCATTGCATACCACGTGAATAACCTTCCTCCTTCTTTCCAAAGCTTCCTTCCAAACTTCTTTCTGCACCATGGATAAACCACCCCATTCACAGGCTCTTGGGCCTTGGTAACATTTCCTCTGAGCTGCCTCTCTTCTGAGCTGAAGAGCCTGTTTAATCTCTTCTCATGTGAAGAAATTACATACTATGCACATCCTCAGCTCCTCTCCCTGTAACTTCCTGGTTCTATTACATCTTTTCTGAGGGGAAATGACTAAGATTCTAGATAGTAATCAGAATGAAGGTACAAGGTGTACTTATTCAGTGCCATAATCTCATCTATGTCTTTTCTTACCCATTTTGTTCTTCCTATATGGGTGACTGTGATTCTGGCATTTCAGAAATCAAATTAAGTTTCAGAAGTAACAACTATATTAACTCAGCTAAATCTTCTGCTTATATCTCAGCTCCTTGACCCTGCTGTACAACCAACTGCAAAATGAGTCATCACATCCTTCGCACCTCATTTCAACATATTTATGAATTGAGTCACTCATAAGTTCAATGCTACCAGAGCTTGAGTTCATGCTGCAGTGACCCCCTCCTCCCTTTGTATCATTAATTTAAAGTTCCTTGTCTTGTGGCTTGAATTTTTTGCACAAAATTCTTGCTCTGGATCTGTTGAGTGTCCTGGTACAGTGTGTGCCACCAGCCTTGTGGTAGCTTGTGTAATACAATATGGCAAGGATATACTTTTTTTAAAGAAAGTCAAATAGCCAAAACAGCTTCTAAAAATGCAGTGTTTACAAGTCCCCTGTGTCAAATATGGCAGAAGTCCTTGTCAGCAAGAGGATGGGAAAAATGCCTACATTCATTCCTAAAATTCATCCAGAGTCCTTCCCTTTGCCAGATACCATCTACTCCAGTTACTTATTTCTCCTTCTTACTTGAATTTAAACAAACAAGCCCTGTCCATACACTGTCTTTGGCTGCTATTTGGATAAAAACCAATGCTTGAACTGACTGAGGTGTGCTGACCTGCACAGACAGACACAGCCCTCTCCATCCTCCGGATGGTAGAGACATAAGGCAAGGGCAGATATCATCAAAACGCTACCAAAGTCTCTCCTATTTTTAGCACCTTGATTTTGCTTTGGTGGAACCCCAGTGTTCAACTTGTGCCATTTCATGAGCTTTAAGCTAACAATTCTCTCTACCAGATTAGTGTTAAAAACCTCGGCTTGGGTTTGATTTGTGGGTGAAAGGAGCAGGGCTAAACAGTGAGTCAGGTATTAACCTGACCCCTACTTGGCTGCCCACAAATAACTAAGACATGCCTCCTCCCAATCCTGGTTGGGATCCACAGCTGGCAGGGAGGAAGGGCTTTGCCACCACTGGCAAAAGTGCTTCTCCAGCTTTATAGGCTCCATTCAGAGCGCTGTGGAATGACATCACCAAAAGGAGACACGGAGAACCAGGCGGGTGGTTAAATCTCCACAGGCATTACAAACCAGGAGCAAGAGGCAGTAAAATCATGAAGGATGAGAAACTCTCGTGCCTTGCAAGGGAAAGACTGACAACTGGAAGCCTCCTCACCTACTTCTGCCATGTGGCTGGCAGTGCTGTGGCTCTGTGACCAGAGGATGGATGCACAATGGTGATTCAGTGGCAAAGAGGGGCCAGGGAGGCTGGAAAGAGGGCATAGAAAAAGCCAAGGAGGCACAAGACCTGGTGACTTTGAGATCTGTGGGATGAGGAATAGGGAAAGAATGTAGCTCCAGACAAGATTTTCACTTCTCTGGTGACTCAGCAGTCTCAGGACCTAAACTGGCCACAGAGCATCAACAACAGGCAGTCTAGCATGGGCAAAAGTGCCTCCAGCCCTTACCCTGCTGCATTGCTGCAGCTCCTGCCCTGGTGGAGGTAACACACTGAAGCTTGTGAGTGTCCAGTGGCAAAAACTGGGCTACACCAGCTGAGGAGCAATGGGTCATGACAGCCCAGAGCCAAATCCATGCAGACATGCCAGCCTAAGTTTTGTACCACATGTTCTGAGCTTTAACATGTTTTAGCATCTCTCCTGCCTGATAGCTTTCCCTCGTGTTTCTTTTCTTCCAGCACCAAATGCAGCCATGCATTAACCTTTGTGTCAGATTCCTGATCTGCTGTTAAAATCTACGTTAATTCCTTAGAATCCCATATTTTTTTTCCCTGAGCAAATTCTGAGCAGGTCTGGGATTCCTGTACCCGCAGACGCAGTAGGTAGCTAACATGGTCTGCTCTGCAACAGCTCAGGCTGCATGAATGGTCTAATTAACACCTCATCAAACTCAACTGTTGGTTGTGTCTGGAGAAATTCTCTCTTGCACCTGTGCATCCACGAGACAGCATTTGTAGCCTCCTGCACAGCAGGCCCAGCCCTTGGAGCAGCGCTCCACTGCAGAACCTGTCCTTACAGAGCGCTCCGGCTCCAGGCCCTGCCGGCCCAGAGTGACACCGATGGGTGTGGCTGCTCTGAGCTCTTGCTCCGTGCAGGGTGTTGGAGGAGCTCAGGGGCAATAACTCAGTGCTGAAGGGTGTGTGAAGCCCAGGCTTCTGTGCTTTAGGCTCTCCTCCCCTCACTATATCCCATCTCCACCACTGGGAAGTGCACAGCTGTCACCCAGCACAGCTCGGTGTCACCACCTCAGGAAGGGTTCAGTCCCACCCTGTCCTGGAGGACAGGCATAGGGATTTAGTCAGAAGAGCCCTGGAGGTGTCCATCTCCACCACTGATTCAGACAGAGCCTGATGTTCAGCAGATACAAATGCCCAGCTCATGCTGACACTGCCATTATTTCAGGACAAAATTTTAACACAAAGAGTAAGTTTTGCTTAGTTGCTTAAGATAGCAGCTAAAAATGGTCTACAATGTTTGGAACACAGAGCATGGAACAGGAAAATGTTGTTCTAGTTAATACTTCACAGTGAGACTTTTCTCTGAGTGTTTTGGGACCTCAGGTATCTCCAGAGGCTTTCCCTGGAGGACATCTCCCTGGGCTTCTCTGAGGTCTCCTCTCCCATTTCAACTCCTTTCCATTACTTCCCTCACCAAAACTCACTTCCTCACTTTGGTAACAAGGCAATGCTTGCCTGGCAGACAAATCCACCCATCTCTCTTCGGGGGTGTCACCTCAGCCCTCCAGCCTTAGTTAACTCTTGCTGCATAATCTTCCACTTGAAATATCTCCTCCCACCTGGTTGACTTCTGCTGTTCAGCATATTTTTTTTTAAAGAAGAGAAAAATTGCAGATTTCACATCATCAGGACTATGAGCTGCACACACTTCACTCAGGAGCCTTCATCCTACTGTGAACACTACGTAGACCACTCATGGTCTAGCAAGGCAGATGGCAGATTTGAGAGAATCTTCCTAAATTCCCTCTCCTCTCTGCTGTTTGCTGACTGTGTGTGGCTCATTCAGGACCCTGAGAGGCATGTCCTGGCTGTGACAGCACCAGGCACATGCTGAGCCACATCCCGCTGTCCAGTTCTGGATGCTGCAGAAGAAAGAGCTCTTGGTAGCACTAACCCACATATTGAAGAGACCTTGGGGAGCTACTGGGAATAAAGCTCACGCTGTCAAAGAGCTTAGGCACTGGGGTTTGTTTGTTTATCCTTTTGCAACTCCATGTCCAAATACTGCAAATGAGTGTTAAACCCTTTGTCTTTGTGTAATCAGACTTATCCCTCCTCTTTACGCCCTGCCTGGTAATAATGGGGTCTTTATGTGGAAAGACAAGCAGCTCTTTTCCCACAGGACCTTGCAGGCTGTATGGCCATGCAGGCATGTGCTGCTTGCCGTGAGCTGCAGACACCAGGATTTGGAGTTCAGGACACAAGGTTTCTCCATGGGAAAGACAAAACACGTTGAGCACCCATGTAACAGAGTCATCCTGAAAGGCAGGGATGGCAGCAGAGAAAAGCACATGCAGCTTGCAGAGCAGGCATGCCCATCACAGCTTTTCCACGGCAATTGGGGATTTATGGAGAGCCCCCACTATCCCGTCACCAGGGCTGCAGCTCTTACATACCTTCCCTTTCATTTGAGATGGAGTGTCTGCCATTATCTCCACCAGACTGTACACTACAGCCTTGCTCCCAGGCTTGCCGTCAGTCAAAACACAGCCCAGAAACATTTAGCTGCTGGACCACCCTGGCCGTGCGACTTGGCTCTTCCGACCCCTCTTCTGTGGGACCCGGCTGCGGTGCACGAAGGGCAAACACAGCAGTAGGACTTCCCTTTCTCTAATAGCTTCTTGGCTCTCATCCCCATTGTTTTCCTTACTCAGCCCGCTCCTCCCGGCGCTAATAGATTTCCTGCTGATCAAGGCTACTACAACATTTTGTAACTCCCCCTGCGCCGCTCTCACGCGCGGCACTGAACGCGGGGCTCCGTCAGGCGATGCTCTCACGTGGCATCGGTGGCAGCTGTGGTGTGGGCACAGGGGCTGCTCCCCCACTTTGGTCAGTGGGAGGGATGCTGGCGTCGCAGATGGTTCAACCAGCTTTATGGTCTCTTTGTGCTGCTGCAGCAGAGCTGAGAATCTGGCCCTGGCTCCCTCCCCGCCTCGCTGGGGACTGCATCAGTGTGCTGTTTATTGTTTCTGCCAGATCATTCCTGCAGATGTTAATGAATGCTAGACCCAGCTTTGCTCCCAGCAGAGTCCCTTCCACACCTCCCCCTGCCCAGCCTTCTGCACTGGAGTTTCTGTTTACAGTCCTGCAGGGAATTTCCCTTCTGCTGCATGGTCTTCGAGCTGCACAGTCCCAACTCCTGCTGCCAGCAGGCTCCCACACCTCCCTGATTCCTGTAGCTGTCCAATGTCACCTCCAGGTGTCTGCATCCCTCTCTGTCACCATTCCTTCTCCACCTCTGGCCCTCCCAAACTAGAGACATGCCAGTTCCCCTAGGAGGGAGAAGAGAGCTTGGCCAGTGAAGAAAGTTGCTACAGGTTCTTCCTCTGCACAGATGGAGAAAGCACAGGGAGAAGAAGTCACCAAATAGGAAGAGCAAAGCAATTTGTCCAGGAGGACCCAGGGATAATAACGTCCGCACTGGTAAGTGGTGCCAGGACCCACATCCTGATCCTGCAGCCCAGGGGCATGCAGCAGCCTGCATCCACACCACTGCATTGTGTTAACATCCCAACAAGGTGGACACCTCAGTCTGCCTGTAATTGGGAAACATTGGAAATTCTTGGGAGAGTGTTAATCAGTCCATCCCAAAATCCCACCAGGGACCTCTGCAGAGCTTTAGCAGTACAGATGACCATGTCCCAAAGCCTCTGGTACTGTGGTGGCCCAGCCACATAGAGCCTCACCATCCTGGGGGCTGTTGGACATTGGAAGCCAAAGAAAAAACCTTCCTGCTGCAAAGGCCATTGGTGCCAGGAGGGGTTTCTGAGCTCTTTTTCATCAAAGCAACATAACCTACCCTTCTAGGAAACCAATGACATTCTTTCTGGGCCTTCCAATGTTTGGCCCATAGAGGTGTGCTCTGGAATAAGTGCGGATAAGCTGCAGCAGGCTTCTCAGTTGAGTGTAGTCCTTTCCCAGCTGGCTGCCATTCACCGAGCGGCCGATCAGTGTCCGATAGTTATTGGGCTCTGAGAAAATAAAAACAGACAAGCAAAACTTGACAGCTCTGCTTCCTCCTCTGCACTTCCAGACAGACACACAGCTCACCCTGTCACACAGCTCGAGCTCTGCAGAGGACGTAGGCAGCTCTGAAGAGCAAGAGAAGGAGCCTTTGAGAAGTGGATGACAGCCACTGCCTGCTCTCCTGTGCCCCTTTTGCTGTGTGCGGGATGAAGAACCTGTACCTCAGCACCTTGCTCCTGTCCCTGTAAGGTTGCCCATTTCCCCTGGCACTGTAGCCACCATACAAGTCCCTACAGTAGCTGGTTTGGCCCCCCAGGACCAGCTGAGCCCAGCAGCCAGGGCAGAAACATTTCATGTGCTTAATACCAACTGAGAGAAATGTCCAGCTAAGAGACTAACTCACACCAAGTCTTAGAGACGGTGCTGCCGTACAGCAAGGGCCTTTAAATCCCTCTGAAAATACACTGGCAAAGCATCCTGGGAGCTAGAAGTATCCTCTTCCAAAACTGAGTGTCTTTCTGCTACAGCAAGCTCCATTCCTGTGGCTCTCCTGTTCCCACACTCACCGTTGCCCAGCTCCCAGGAGATGTTGTACTTCTTGCTGGCACTGTACTTCAGCAGGCTGAGGGCATTGGAGCTGTTCCAGGAGTTGTTGGGATTTCGGCGCAGAGCATTCAGTGCAAAGATCAAGTGAAGGCCAGAGCAGTCAGCAAAGTTATAGAGTTTGTCTAGAGACCTGGCTGGGAAGAAACAAAAAACAGTTTGTAATTCAAAGGAAAGCTAGTTCCAGGGGGGTTCAAATGATCCTGCTGTCCATCATACCTTGCCTTCTATGTAGGATGAGCCAGGGTCAAATGCCATCCCCACGACATCCGTAACTGCAGAAAGACACCTGACCTTTGAAACCCGGATAGGATTCCAGGTGTGGGTTCATCTTCTTCCAGCATGAAACTTGGATGCCCTCCACCTCTGTGTCAGAGCTGGGGCCATGTTACCAGAGACAAGTGACTTTATAACATCGCTTTTCATCTGCTCTTGGCAAGGAAAGTTCATCCTTTCCTGTGCTTATTCAGCCTTGCTTCTCTTCCAGAGCAGATCCCTGCAGTGCTTGGGGAGCAGATGAGGAAGTCACCACCCTAGAGCTGCCACCTCTCCTGCACCCCACAACAGCCTGGTCTCTGCTCTGCAGCCCCAGTGCAGTAACCCAGCCCCAACAATGATCAAGTAGAGCCTCCATGCTTCATGCACCTGGCTGACATCTGTCCTGCACACAAAGAGTGGAGCTTTGTGTCACCCCCTGAACCTGGGGAGAGAGGGGCTCCCTGCCTAGTGACAGCCTGGCCAAACCCTGCTGCCCAGCAGGCCCTCTCGGGGTGCTGGGGGCTTTGTGGGATCCATGTCCTATCTGCTAGTCCCTAAACTCCCTGGATGGCACCTCCCCATACTGTGGCCTCAATGAGCAGTGGGGGCACAAGCCAGCAGCAACAGGAGAGACAAAAGAAAGAGCTGACCCACTATTTAGGGAGGTGTGACGCTAGCACAGGGCAGAGAGACAAAAACACTTAATGCCTTTTTTTTCTGAAAACTTCCCTAAAAACTCAGCAGCAATCACATTGCTGATGAAGCTAATGCCAGTGTTAGCAGGATACAAACTCACGTGACAGCGAGAGGAGATTTGGTTAAAGAGCAATTAGATAACTGTGGTGTTTTCAATCATCCGTGCCTGTTGAACTGCATCCCAGGACACTCAGCAAGCTTCCTGAAGCAGCCCTGGAGATGCAACCACTTAACTGTGAAGAGCCACCAGGGATAGGGAGGTTCCAGGGGGCCAGGGAGGGCAGACCATAGGCTCCACTTTCAGAAGAGGGGAAGGAGGTGCTTGGGAATTACAGAGTAGGCAGACTGGCTTCAGGTCCCAGAAAAACACTTGGACAAATAACCAAGTTGCTTGTCAGCACTTACAAAATATAAGGAGATGGTCAACAGCCACAGGAAAGTGCCAAGAACAAATCACACTGAAGCAATCTACTGACAGGAGAGCAGGGCTTGTGGGCAGCAAAGCAGCCATTTAGGTCTGGTACCTTGATGGGGTCTGAGGCTTCGTACACAAAGGATTGCACTCGATATTCCCTCCAGAATTGGAGGTAACCCTGATCTAGACTGAACTGCAGTGAGAAATATGCACACCTAGGTCAGCTTTCAGTAATTTGTTGTTACAGTGAAGGGTTAGGCAGCCTGCTCTGGGGCTATTTGCACATTTCCAAAAAAAGTGGGGCATAAAGGAGCAGAGGATGCATCAGACTTGCCACGGCACCAGGGTGATAGCATGCACCACCTTTGCCAAGGAAAATGAAGGGGATGGAGGGAAGTCACCGCACACTCAGGGAATTGCTCTAAGCCCAGGAGTGGTGCTCCAAGATTTCCTGCAGCCATGCTGCCCACCTGACGTGCAAGGGAAACAGTGACAAGTGGGAGCTGCTTGCTCCAGGTGGGATAAGCTGTTCACTGTATGTCTGTGTTTATTCTGTTGCCTTTCCTGGTCACTGAAAGTCTCAGTGAATACGGAGCCAGCTCTGAGGTCTGAGAAGAATAAACTTATTTTCAAAGTAAAATTTTAAGGAGGATCCAGGAAATAAGCTAACTGAATAACTAACATTTAATGCAACACAGAAAAGTTATGGAAAGAAGAAGAATGCAAAAATGTGGAAGATAAATTCTTAATCCCTTTCACAACCTTTTTTTAAATGCTACTGGTTGTTTGAGTGAAAAGTAGCTGAATTAGATTAAACTAATGTATTCATCCCACTGGTTCAGGCACATTAGCTGTTTTTCTGGATGTTTAGTGAATTAAAGGCAGATACAGTTACTTATTACTAATTTACTTCAGACTCCAAGGCAAAAAGCTGCACTTGAAATGAGACTCCTATAAAGAGGAGAAGACAGACACCCAAATGACAAATCAGGATAGCATAAAAGGTGTTACCTGCAGTTCCCCTGCTAGAAATGAAGCCTTTTCACTGGCACAAAACAATTGTACTACAAAAGCAGATTTGGTTCATGTTCAGGAGCCACTGCAGAAGACTGGGAATTGATTTTCCATGCATCCATGAGAGGAAACAAGATGTCTGTTTATCCCAATGCAGGGCCTGCCACTGTGAAATTATATTTTCCCCATGACACTTATTTTGTTTCCGTGCGCCTGGACGCAGAGATGCCACGTGTATTTCATGTTCTGCCATGACTTTCCAAGCTGGAAACCTCAGCAATCAGGGGAGTGAGCTGGAGAAACACACAGATGTCTGGGGTTTGGTCCTGCACGTTTCCAATGGTCTCCCAGGACAGACCGACCTACAGCCTGCAATGAAGCTACAAAGAGCAGAAGAGTACTAATAAACCTATCTCTGCATCAAACCAGATTGTTAAAACAGCCACTCTCGATGTCAAGAGTATCAGGTGCCAAATCCACTTTCCTCCTTTATTCTTGGCAACTGTCTTGGGATAGTGCAAACTTGGAAGCACCAGTTCAGTGACCTTGGCAGCGTCTTGATGATCAGTTTGCACAAGCTACCCAAGCACTGGTGGTTAAGGGGCATGTGTCTCACTTCTGAGATGATCGCCTTAAAAACTGGACATCTTCATTGCAGACAGCTGCAGTTCGATGACAAGAATACCATCATGCAGTGTATGACAGCAGCGTGCTCAAGTGGCCAAGGAGGCCAATGGCAACCTGGCTAGTATCAACAGTAGTGTGGCCAGCAGGACCAAGGCAGTGATCACTCCCCTGCACTCGGCACTGGTGAGGCTGCACCTTGAGTGCTGTGTTCAGCTTTGGGCCCCACACTATAAGAAAGACGTTGAGGTGCTGGAGCGTGTCCAGAGAGGGATGAAAAAGCTGTTGAAGGGTCTGGAGCACAAGTCTTGTGAGGAGCAGATGAAGGAGCGGGGGGTATCCAGCCTGGAGAAAAGGAGGCTCAGGGGAGACCTTATCACTCTCTACAACTACCTGAGAGGAGGCTGTAATGAGGTGGGGCTTGGCTTCTTCTCCCAAGCCACAAGGGAAAGGACAAGACCAAAGAGCCTTAAGTTGTGCCAGGGAATGTTTAGATCAGATACAAGCAAAAATTTATTCACTGAAAGCATTATCAAGCATTGGAACAGGTTGTCCCGGGAAGTGGTCGAGTCACTATCCCTGGAGATATTTAAAAGATGTGTAGGTATGGCACTTAGGGACATAGTTTAGTGATGGAGTTGGCAGTATTAGGATAATGGTCGGACTGAATGATCTTAGAGGTCTTTTTCGACCCAAATGATTCTATGGATGGCTAAAGCACGAAAAGAAGCCCATTTAGAAGACTTTGAGTGATGTCCAGTCCTCCATATGTACAAATAAGGCCATAAGAAAATGCTATAAATATTTTACTGCCATGACTAGGGATGGCAACATTACTTTTGAGTAATGAGAACATGAAGAATCGTGGTATTATTAACAGCTGGCTAAAACTCACTTTGAATTCTGGATAATTGCACTGTTTTTTCTTCATCAAACAAAGAAAATCATACAGGAATTTAACCTTTCCCCAGCTAACAGATCATTAGGCAAGGCTTTTACAAAGCACTTCAATAGAAAAAGCCATTGTCGTACCAGAATGAATCTTAATAGAGCAGAACTAGATTTATAAGATGTTCTCCCTGCTCCTTCTCCCCCTCTGCCCAGTGCAGAGATGCACATGCTCAGCACTCATGTGCCACTTGAGCTCAGCAAGAAGGAATAACAAAAAAAAAAAAAGAAAAAAAAGTGCCAGCATGCTGAGAGTCAGCTTCTTCCATTTATAATGCTCATGTGGTTGGAGTGAGGCCACCCAAGGCAGTAAAGCCCCATGCTCTATCCCCTCATGCCTGGCAGCAGTGTTGGTGGCAGGGGTCGCACTGGGGTGAGTGCCTTGGTGGGTTTGGGACAGACAAACAGCAGCCAGTAGTCAGAGACAGAGACCATGTAGCCCTGGCAGAAAAATTAAATCAGAAGATATTTGGGATTTCTCAGCCTTTTACATCCTTGGTTGCAGAGGCTTGAACTCATTTAGGGAGTGAATACAGCCCGATGAGGCATGGCTGGGTGGCCAACAGTAAAGATCTGCTCCCAGTCCTGCCCTCAGCTGAAGCTCTGCACAGAAATTAAAGCTTTTAGCTGCTTGTATTGATCTCATACCCTGCACAGAGAGAGACAAACAATTTCAAAATGCAGAAGGTGTCTGTGAAACCACAAATGATGGTGGGGTTCAAGGGACAAGTACGTCCTTTGGGATTCTTTCCCATTATTCTTCTTTTTATACAAGGCTAAATTTTAATGTTCTCTGAAAGATGGATGGTACTTAACTCTGTAGCATGCCAACACAAAATCTGAGGCACATTAAAATATCTCTGGCAGTTTAAAATAATTGGAAAGACTTTCCAGTTGTAGTTACTGAATTAAACATTATACTAGAGACTTTATAAAGAGCACAGTATTGACCGCTGTTTGGTAAGAGGGACAGTTCAAGAATCTCTGGGTTTGAAAGTCTTCCACATTTTTTATTCTGCTTCAGGAATTTTGCTTTGGCAGAGTTTAGCACAGAGAGTGGAAATTCATGTGTACGCTGAGATGGAGGCTGGGATCAGTCAGTGGGCTGAGGGGTGGCGGGGCATGGCACGGTGTGCCAGGGGCTTTCATAACTCTGGGAAGGCAACCAGAAGGATGGGAAAGAAGATCCTGTTCCCCCTCTATCCCCACCATCCACCACAACCATCTCTTGCACGTACAGAGCATGCAAGCACCAAGGAGGGTGAGACAAGAGCTGAGCATGGGGTGGGCGGCACACAGCACAGTTCCCAAATCCACAGGTTAGCTGAGAGACCCATCCAATGAAGAACAGATGAACCCTTCTGTGGATATAGCAAAGAAATGTAGCTCTAGAAATAACGATTTCAATTAATCACAGACATTGCTCAACTCTGCGTTCTCCATAAATTCTGAGCAAGCCTGGAGCATCCCTGCACACAGCTCCTGGTGCCAGCACTGAAGCCAGAGCATCCCCTGCCCCTTGAGCACCCCAGAGGAGATAGCAGAGCGATAGGATTGGGAAAGACCTGGCAAAGAGCAAAGAGAAGCCCAAAGAGAACTTTACAGGGAGGGGGAAGAAAGGGCAGTACAGGCTGTTCAGCCTAGAGATGAGTAAGATGGCTGGTCAGAGCAATGAATGGAAAAAGAAAGATAATCCCACTTACAGAAGAACAAGTGGGTACACGGAAAATTTATTTACAAACAAATTGGCACCACACTCAGCTGAATCCCATTTGCTCTGGCTCTCTTGTGTTGAAAATCCTCATAAAACCATTTGTGTGTGGCAAGGACTTGATGTTTTGTCAGCAAATAAATATGAATCAGAAGATATGCAACAGACAATTAGAGTAACTCCAGACCCATGGGACAGGTCTGCAACATTGGCTTGAAATCTTCCAATGGATCGCATCCCAAGTCATGACAGGTTTCAGACACGGCAACCAGAAACCCCCCATCCACAATCTGCACAGTTAGAGCACCAAAGATCAGCCTTCCCCATCACTGCAAAGCAACATCCCACACTGTCTGTATGCACTGTAACATCCAGCTTGACCCACTGGATCAAGGGAAGGTTTTCCTATTGTAGCTGCATGCTAAGCCATTCCTTCAAAGCTGCTGCTTAATGAGAATTTTAGAGATTTCATGGCTACCAAGGAACCCACACAGTTGCTGGAAATTGCATTCTAGTGACGACCATCCCAGCTGGGAAGCTGTTTGGTTTTAATTCAGTCTTCTGAAGCATTTTGCCATCCAGTAAAACCACACTGTATAAAGATGCTGAAGAATTCCTGGGCAAAATTGCTGGCTGGAGGGAAAAATTTGCTTGCCTCAGATACACATTTCACCTGAAATGATCTCTCTACCTGGTGAGACTCCCAATGCTCTCCAAAGAGGATTAAGGTTTTCAGAACTGTCCCTTACCTGCCAGGCTCTCCTACTGCTCCAAGGCAAGGTGCAACGTTGGAGGTCTCTTCTGAGTGACAAGAAGTGCTTTGGCAGAGCCTAATGGTGCTATAGAAAAGGGATCTAGTTTAATCCCATCTGAAGAATACCTGAAAGTTGGAGGAACTGGCTTCAATACTGCCAGCCAGCAAAGAAATGCTGCACACTGTGTGTTAATGAGAACCTGGATTTTATATCCAGCTGGAGGACAGATGGGGGATCTGGGGCTATTCCCTTTGGAGTATCAAGGGGGCCTTTTTCCAAGGGAATTGTCATCATCCCTGGTCTTTAAGCAGCCGAACACTGACCCTCAATATTCATTCAAGTCTTTAACTAGATTTTTCATTTCACTGCCAGAGCAGAGGTGATTATGCTGACCACGTGAGCAAGGTTTAGTCCTTAACACTGCCGTACAGAAATAGCAGTCTGGGGGCTTGGTGTCAATCTCTCACCAATAAGGAGCTTGGCCAGCAGCCATGGATTGTGGGCTGAGTTCCCAGCTGGCATATAACTTGGAAGACAACCACGAGGTCTGGGTTCAATATCCAATTGCTAAGGAGTCTGGCTGACAGCCTCATTTTGTGGAATGAATCCCAAATTAATATAATTCTTTTGATACCAGACATGGGGCATGGCCTGTTTCCAAATGCTCTAAGGCCTCAGATAAAAGCCATAGGCATTGGGTTCAGTGTGTAAATGGTATTGAGGTCGGATAACAGTCAGGATTGGGCTTAATCCTTAGATGGTGAGAAAAAGGAATGAGCCCTGAGCTCTGCCTTCATGCAAAAAGAGAGAGCTCAAATGAGCAGAATAGCTCTGTTTTCAATCTTCGCGTGGTAAAGAGCTCACAGGACAGTAATGGTTTCTAGGAACAAGTGTAAATTGACATGGAGCTTCAGAAGAGATGTGGGATCTGGGTTCAATCTCCAAGGGCTGTAAAGCTCAGATAATGGCCAGAGGGGCAATTCCCAAACCCTCTGTTCCAGTCTGGTGTCTGGGAAGAAACCAGGATCATATTACAGCTAAGAAAGCTGTTTTCTCCTGCTGCATAACTTAAGGTATTTTCCCTTTTGGATCAGGATGAATCCAGCATCTTCTAAAGTTTCAGAGGGAAATGGAGGTGAGCAGGGAGAGTGCTACGTGCTTGAGTGGAGCTGAAGAACGGAGCAAGGGAAAATAAGACTGTGAGCACCACCTGCTCTTCCGCATCTTCTTGGCCACCCCAGATCACTGGATTTGAGCCACGGAAATTGCTCCAGGGAAAACCTGGATACAGCTTCTCAGCATCCTCAGTGCTCAGCAGTGCCTGCACTTCTGGGTGTCCTTGTGGCCTCTGCAGGAGGCAGCTTGTCCCGTCAAGAGAGTGACAGCCTGCGTGGCAATTCCATCTCACTGACACTGCTTGCACAAGGGATTGGTGGGAAACAGCGTGAGCAGCAGGGAGTAAAGTCAGCAGCTTGCTTGAGTCATTCCATTTTGGATAAAGGAATGCAAATAAAATGAGCAGAAACTATTCAAATATTATTTTGTCCAGGCATTTAAAGCCCGTCTTTTACATAGGAAACCCTTCCTGGATAAGGTTTTATCCAAAGTTATATATTGATCCTGTGTAAAGCTTCAGATTTGATAGCACTATCTTCCTGCCCTTCCAGTCTCTGTGACTCTCAGTTTTATCTCCAAAGTCCAAATGATATGGACCAGAGCAGACAGGGCCTGATCTGTGAGCGCTGCTATAACAGGCTGTGGATTGCGAACCTGACCTGCAGTTAGCCAGACTCTTGAGCAGCAACGGCAGACTTGGGGTAAAACCCTCCAAAACTCCTTCTCGGAGGAGGAACTACCCATTCCTAATGACCAGGGGTGCTGGAGACAAGCCCTGTCAGCACCATCCCCTGCACAGGTGGTGGGCACAGCCCAGAGTTTTGCTCTGTACTCTGTGCAAAGCTGTGACTCTGGGGATGGGTTACCCCACCAGCCACAAAGCCGCCTTCCTTCGGGCTTTAGCTACGCACGTGGAGGGAGCAAACCTGCCAGGCTTGGGAACACGGCTGCAGACATAACCCAGCTCCACTGCCAGACCGTTTGCTGACAGAATGACTGTTTTATATGGCTATAAGAACAGCTATAAGCGCAGCTGTCTGAAAAGCAACAAAATCTATGATGTGTGTTTCTAAACCCAATGACAGCTGGCAGTGCTGCACTGCAGCTCATTCCTTCTTTTACACGGTTTAGTTAAAACACTTCTCTGCAATCACCCCGATTTATCAACAAACAGCAGTTTCTGGAACAATTTAAAAGCATTCCCAAATAGGTAAGAAGTGGTCAGGTCCTCAAGCACTCAGCAAGCTCCCACATGGCAGGCAGCTAGAGATGGACAGGGATGGCTGATGGGAGTACCAAACGCCCTCCCTGGCCACCTCACAGGCAGGACAGGGCTGTGAATCCCATCGGGGTGGGGGGTGTTGAGGCAGGGTTAGCTGGGCAGTTGCATAGCATTACCCATGGATGGGAGAATGGTGATTTGTATAGTTTAAAGCCGGCTTCAGGTGCAAATGTGAGCCACTTCTGTGTTGCCAGGAGAGGTGACTTGGTCCTTGCACAGTTCTGCTCCCATGCCACATGGAGGGGGACCTCCTGTGACTGAGTCTGACCACTCAGGAAACCCTGTGCAGCTCAAACCCACAGAGGTACATACAAGATAACACCATAGCTTGCTGTTCAGCTGGATGCTGTAACACAAGGCAGAGCGAGAGGGCAATAACTGTGCCGTGCCTGCCCCTACACTCACCTCCTCCTGCCAGCTGTAGGGCAGATGACAACAGCCATGACGGGAACCCACATACCCTGTGCATCGCTTGCTGCTCAGGCAAGGTGCATCCACGTTGTTCTTTCAAGCTGCCACAGATGCAAGGCAGAGGTTTTCTTTAGAAATACTTTTTCTAGCAGCACCTGAAGCACTAACACTGCAGCAAGAGGATGGATGTTTTCAGCACTTCCCTGCAAAAAGCGAACTGGGCAGCACAGACTGAGCAACACCCTGTGCAGATGCTGCATGGCTAAACTGGAATGAAAGATGCACAGGCACAAAGCATGCTTTTAACGTGTTCACTTCATCTCAGTAAAATGCTTAGCCCAGGTAATCTGTGCATCTAGCTCACCAATCCCTTCAGCCCAGCCAGCAGCTCCCATACTCCATTTTTTGCTGCCTAAACTGCTGTCATGTGGCAGACACACGGCTTGATTCAGAAGAGCCTCAAGCAGGGATGCAAGCCAGATCCACCCCACAGCATCCCTAGAGCCAGAGAAGGAGCAGAGCCTTGTACCAGGCCCTTTGCCTCCCACCCCCCAGATCTCTGGCTGCTCCAGAGCAGAGTGACATTGATCAGTCATGCAAGGAGGCTGAACTACCACATCGGGAACAAATTCAAACTGAGGACTTCAGTGTTGCCAAACCCCAACATTCAAAAATCATGAGTCAAACTCACAAAAAGCATGGGACTGGCTCAAGAAACCTGGTTTTAACATAATTTTCGTTGCCTGCTGTTTTCAAAAATTTGGGGTGCCTTTATGTATGTTTTTGAGCTCTTCTACTACCAGGAGAGCTAAAATCTGGCTTGTTTTTTTTATTCCTTTTATGGCAGTTGATGAGCAGCAAAACAACCGGTTTAATTTACAAGTTGTTTGCCTCCCTTCCCCAAGGGCGGGGACCGCAGCCGGTGGCCAGGGATGGCAGGGGCACGCCTGAAGTCCCTCAATTCCGGGTGCTGCAGCAGAAATGCTCTGCTGCTAAACAGGGGTGTGGCCATCTCCTCTTACAATCCCTAGCTATTCTACAAACCCAGAGTCCACAAATATCAGGTGCTTTGTTTTGTGGGTCTGAGTCAATGTTTCCTATCGTGCAAGCAGCCGCAGTCATGGTGTGCTGCTGAAACCGCCTGTCCCCGTCCCAGCACATCCTCTCCTGCCTGCTGACCCCATTCTCGCCATCGGCCGTCCCTGGCTGTTCCTACTCAGCGGAGCAGCTGACTTTCCTGGGAGGAAGAGGGAGTGACTATGGCTCTTCGCACACTTTGTGAGCTGGGCATCTGGTATTTTTCAAAACTCTGAAACATTTTAACTGAAAACTGTCTTAAAAAAAAAAAAAACCCACCCAAAAACCCCAACCAAAAAACAACACATAAAACCGGAAATGTTTCAATCTGAAATCCTTAATTAAAACCACACTCTTTAGTACATAAAGAAGGAAGTTAAAACAGAAATGTACTTTTGCACATTACAGACAGCATTATAATAAACACAGAGCTCTGCCAAGAAAGAGGCATTTTCAAGGCTACAGTAGATGCCTCCAGCTGCACTCAGATAATGTCAGAGGGCTCGTCTGTAGTGCAGAGTGTGGCTGTGTTTGAACACAACAGCGACCGACCACGCTTGACGGGTGAGGAACATGGCAATTACTGGTGCAGACTGAGAGTGCTGCAGCAAGGACCACAACCCGCTGGGGTCAGACCTCCACCGATTCCCACAGACCCGGGTCTTAATCTGTAAAATACTTGAAGGAACTGGCCCTGGCTCTCTCTGCTCCTCTGGGCTCACAGATACGGCTCAGCTGGAGGGACCCGGTTTGGCAGGAGCTCTCCCCGGCTAATCTTTGGGGGAATCTTGTACCAAAGCACACAGGGTGGAGTCTGAACCTGATTTTGGAGGCACAGATGAACGGCTGGAAAAGGCCAGCATCGCTAGCCTGATGTCTTGCACCAGGCAGCCTGGGATGTACATGTGGAATGAACGAGTCAAACCCAGTCCCTCAGCAGGACAGATCAGATATTTCATAAAGGTACCCACTGTCAGCTTAAAATCTGCTGCAAGTATGGAAATCAGCCTACCCCTGTGTGAAATTCTGCAGTTATTTAACATCCATGGTCAAAATAGGCACCTGGTTTCGAGTCCAAACTTACCTGTTTTGGTCTTCTAGTGACTGGATCTTGCTATACCCCTGCCCTTCTAGGTTTTTGTTTCTTCTGGACAGCTCAAGATTAAGGTCAAGCCTCCTCTAAACACACTTTCATTAAGCAGTATTTGTTGCAGGTTTTCACCATGTTCACAGTAAAGCAAGATGTTCCAAACTTCCAATCAATTCTTCAGCTCTTTGCTGTCTTACAAGCCTTACCAAGCACTGTCAACAAACCACTGCTATGTGGGACATTTAGGATCTCATGAACCAACTGATTTGAAGTGAGAGGATAGGTGTGCTCAGACTCCTTCTCCTCGTCACCAGCTGCAGAGCCAAAGCAGCCTTGTCTGTACGTAAGTGCCAGGAGAACAAACAAGACACATTTAAAGCCCTTATAAGCAACTACAGCAATTAGCCTCACACATGCTTCATGGAAAGATTGTTGGAGGGGAATGCTATATGAAATTATGTCACCTGCTTAAGAAAAAGAAGAAGGAAATAGGAGGGTTGATTGGGGTTTTTTGTATGAAGAGTATTTTGGGGTTCAAAAAGAGGTGAGAAACAGATGCTGTGCATGTCTCCAGGGACCAAGAAAAAGAAAAGGAGCACAGACGATGTCCCACAGAACTTCTGTTAATGACAAACAGAACATGGAGGACATCTTTTTGAGTGTCTGACTAAAGCAGCTAAAAGAACTGGAGTTGGTAGGAACTGGTTATTTTAATTACCCTGTTATCTGCTAAAGACAGAGCAGGGCAGGTCCCAGACACTCCAAGCTGCTGGAATGCGTGGGGAAAAGTTGCTCTGGAGAAGGGAAAGTAACAGGGGAGGAGATGTTTATTACTTGGATATTATTGATACAGAAAGTTGGTTAATAATCCAAAAATGGAAGTAAATTTGAGTGCAAGTGGTTGCAAAAAAAAAAAAAAAAAAAAAAAAAAGTCCAGCAAATTAAGGCAGTGAAGGAATAAGTAAAACGGATTAAAGATAATGTATTTCAAAAAAAGCAAATTTGAACAAATTCAGGGCACAGGTCAAGAGGATCTCTGGGGAAGGGAGTTTAAGACAGCATTTCCCAACCAGTGAGACATGGAGAGGCAACAGCTGTGCTGTGGGTCAGGGGAGAGAGCAGCAGAAAGAACAGCAGGAAAATACCCTGCAAATACGTACAAATAAGAGAAAGAAAGAGGAAAATATCAATTGGTAACTCAGTGAAAAAGAGTAAGCAACATATCGACATAGAAACAGCTCTTTTCTTTAGTTTTCATCGAGACAATTAACTGTGACATGGCTGTTAGTTACATTAATCTGATGTGTGAAAGAGCAGCAGACCTGAAGAGGGACAGAACAAATGAAAGACCACTTAGGAAACTGAAACCACAAAAGTGCTCAATAATCACTATTAAATCTGTGTCAAATTGTTTTGTCAAATACAGAAGATTCATATGTATTCAATAAATACCTTTTCTGCATTTTTCACCCAGAATTTTGCCACTATCAGCATGCCCTGTTACAATAATTCTGAATTTTGCTGAAGTGGTTTTTACTCCTGGTACACTGGAAGCATATTTATTGCTTTATTCCCCTGAGCAGAGATGCATCCCAAATACTCTCAATTTCTCCTCACCATTTTCCAGCATTTCAGGGGGATGCATCTCCTCCAGTTTTAGTGCAATGGAGATTTTACCTGAACTACTTTGTTCTTTCAAGGTGAGCAGGGAAGAACAGGGATGACTCCTAGTGATGTAAGCATCCAAAGTGCCTTGAGTGAACTCCCTTGAAGCTCCATACCTCTTTATATTCCTGGACAATAACCCAAAGCCAGCCCAGCCCTGTGGATCAACACCGCAGGTACGTGGACTTGGATGGGATGGATGTTAAATTTCACAGCAATCACCCTGCAGGCACTGCTGCCACACAACTCCTCCGCACTGGTTGGCACATCCTTGGTCTCTGTAGTGATGGGGAGGGTGCTCACACAGCCTGCCAGGACAGTAGCCCCAAAGTATCATCCATTAATGGTATCATGCCTAGAGGTGGTTGTCAAAAACAGAGTGAGCCACGTAGGCAGAAGAGGCAGAGAAGAGCACAACTCACTGGTGGTATGTGGGACTCGGCTAAACACACAGCAGAAGGCTGTGCCACAGTGAGTTACTCCACTCACTGAATGGATTTAGATGTCAGACGTCAGCTCTTTTCATGAGCAGATCGTCTGCATGGCTTTTAACACACGTGTACCCAACTGCTGAGCGACCTACAGCACCGCCTTCCCTCCTGCTCCCCTCTTACTACTGAAACACAAATCCTTCAACTGAAAATACATCAAACTCTGGAGCTAAAGAGTCGTATTAAAATCGAGTATATGAGGTGCTGGATTAAGCTAATGGTGTCATTGGCTTGCCTTCTGGGAGAGGGATCTGAGGTTTTTGCAATGTACTTGTCAGATTTTTCAACTTCCTCAGCTAAACAAATAGCCACTGTTAAACCTCTGAAAGGGATTCTGCCCCCAGCCAGAGGAGACAGCCTTCTGAGACAATTCTTGGGGATAAAGGTTGATCTAAAAAACCACAATTTCTCAGGGTTTAACTGAATATCTCACTGGTTAAGTAAATGGTTTTATTTCTGGATATGGCATAGTCTCTGCTTAAAAATAAATGTATGGAAAATATTAAAATCAACTTATTAAAATAAATTCCCCCCCAAACTGCTTGGCAGTCTCTAATTAAATAATTCTACCTGAAATCCCATCGCCTCAAATTACTTATGCGATATGCCCACTGGCTGCCACCTTTGGTAAATGGGAACCATGGGGGCAGCATTAGGAGAGGGAAGTGCAAGAAAAGGTGAGCCCAGTGAAAGGCAGATGGACACACCATGGCATGTTGGGGGAGATTAAAGTGAGACACAAAAGGAGGGATGAAAGCTTCTGACAGTAGAGAACAGGAAATTTTCTGTGTCTGAGGAAGGTTATGGGCTTGCTCTGAGAAGGAAGGAAGGTGTTAGCAACTGGAAGAAAAGAGTAAGTCTTGTCCTGAGAGAAAATGCTTCAAAAGCATTTACTTTCCAGATTAGCAATGACCTTGCTCCATTTACTGCTGAGGCTGTGGATGTTGGAAGCCTCATCCTGCAGAATGTGGCTTGTTGTGCATTATTGTACAGCTGAAAAATGCTACATGTTCCAAACTGAGGAATATACTTATGCTCACAGCACTCAGAAATGACTCAACAGATTCTCACTTAGATTTCAGGTCATCTCCTCAAACCCTCAATCTGAAACTTTAGCATAAGGAATTTCCATTTAAAGAGAGGTGATAGGATAAAACTATAAACACTCAAACCACGTTTGCAGCCACAGACCAAGGGTTCCGCATGATCTTGTGCTATGTCAGCACCAGGGGGACAAACAGGGCAAGCATCTGGACACCAGGAGGACAAGTCAGCCACTAGAATCACCTCCTGGAGAGAAAACAGAGAGACAGAGGGTGCCCAGGATGAAAGCAGCAAACTTGGGCAGCCTCAGTCTCTTTCCACTGACCAGACCTGGTGGTGATGTGCTGCTGTGCAACACAACAGCTTTGATCACAAAGACTGATGGCAATGAAGAAGAAGATATCTCTAGTGATTAAGGGAGGAATGTGAAATATTTTATGCACATGTGTGTTGAAACAGACTCTGTCTTTCTAGAGCACTTTTGGCCATCCAATCAAGAAAGTCACAGATGCAGCACTTGTGTTAGAAGAGGCGGCAGCAGCAGGGAGAAGTTTATTGTGCTGGTCCATCAGGCCCTAGTCAATCATGATTTCTTTCTGGTGAATTTTACTCATACTCCAGTGCTGACAAGTCCTGGGATGGACTTGTCACAACATAAGCCCACAACTATCAGAGGATCGGGAAAACTTACTAGCTTTCTGATGGCTCTTCACTCAAATACAATCTAATCACCACAAGGACAGAGCAGAAGGGCAACCCAGCCTCCACAGTGCCCTGGAGGAGTTTTGGAAATGCTGTTGATAACCATGCTCCAGGAAGGCATTGGCTGGGACACTGCGTGAGCGCTGGGTTTTAACCACTGTGTTTCCTGTGTATTCCATTTCCTGACACAAGAGGTGCTGCAAGTCCTATCAGTGATGATTTCCCACTTCTCAAAGGATGGAGATCTGTGAAGTTTCCTTAGCCTCTAATGGCTCCTTCCCAAGGACAGACTCACTAGGAGGTGCAAGCTATTGGCAGCTCAAGGGCCCAGAGGAGCTGTTGACCGTGTTTAGGCCGTGATCCAGAAGACTTGATTTCATCCAGCATAAGTGGAGCTGTTTTATTTATTCTAATGGTCTGATGGTGAGGGAGGAGTGCTCCCTGGCTGCCCACGCCAGCCCTGTTCCAGGCAAGAGGTCCAACACACAGCCCTTCTCCAGAAAACACTGCTCACAGGGACAAGGCGCCCATCCTTACATGCCACCTGGAAGCAAAGTTTCAGCAGACTCATGCTGCCTCCCAAGAGACATTCATTCTTCTCTTAGACCTGCTGTCTGACATGTCTTTGCCAGCCAGGTGAGCCCATGTGATTGCTCCACATCATGCTGGAGGACTGTTTGAGCCTCCCTTCTCCAGCAATGGCCAAGGGAGACACCTGGAGAAGAGCACAGGAGGGACAACCACAGCATGGTTGGCCTCCAGGAACTGGTGGCACAGGGCAGCAAGGACACAAGGCTTCAGGAGTCGTACTTGCCAAATAAAAGCAATAGCAAAAGCCAGGATACAATGATAGCCCCGGTACATCACATGCACCATGTATGATGAAACTCAGCTAGGAGTAACCTGCTGTGCCACCTGAAGGTCTGAAACCAAGATGTCCTAGCTCACATGAAACAGTGAGAGTCTGCTGAACCCTCAGAACAGACTCATGCCAAATTATAAATAAAGATCCAAGAAGACTTGACACAATACTGAGGCAATGACTAGAGAAATGACTTATGAAGTGCACAGTGAATGCCTGCAGGGCTGACCAAATGGAGGAGAAGCTTTTAAGAGCTGCAGAAGCTTTCCAAAGGAACAGAATCTGAGGAGTGCCAATTTGTGTCAAAGATTTTCCATCTGCACACAAATAAATAAATAAGAAAGATGGAAGCAGACAGGGAGAAATCTGTGTTGTCCATCACAGAGCCCTATGTGGGTGTAGCTCCTCCAGTGCAGTCTGCGCTGAACTCCAGCGAGACTGAAGTGTTGCAGATGGCCGGCAGTAGTCATCTGCGTGGGGCTGAGTTGTACTTCATAGGTCCAGTTCTGCCTCTGAAATGAATACTGTGTCCTCTACACACCCAAGGTACGCTCCAGACCTGCACAGCATTGATCTGCCAGAGAGGGAGCAACAATGTCCCTTAGGCAGAGCGCGGTCTGGGAGCCCAGCAAGAACAAAGGAGCAAGGAAGGAAGATGTGAGACAATAAGCAGAAGGGGAAAAGAAATAAATTTTTATGGCCAAGCCATGACATCCCAGCTCCCATTAACTGCCACTCCTGCTCTTCAGAGCACCTCAGCATAAGGACACCAGCCTTGCCACCCACCAATACATCCACGGAGAGAATAGAGAGGGAGGCATGGCAGGCAAAGAGGGGACAAAGGCAAGCCAAAGAGTGCGGGAGGGAAAAAATATTTTGGGGTTTATTTTTCACACAAGATTCACAACATTCCTCAGAAAATTTAATTTTGCTGTCCTGTTCTTGTTTGCTAACCAGAACCAATTTAATTTTAAAACAACACGCAGAGCCAACGGGGGAGAAAACATTTTGCAATGGCTCTTCGCTCCCACTTGGAACGGCGAGCACAGCTTAACTCGTTCAGCTCTTGCAGTTGCAGCACCAGCTCGTGGGGAGCTGACCCGAGAAGCTTCTGCCCGGGAGGAAGAGGGGACTTACTGGTGCCTGTAAACGATAGAATAAAAATGGGGTTTTTTGAGTAACTTGACAGATCCCACTCTGCACATCTGTGGGGGCTGGAAGTGGTGGGAGCAGGGAGTAATTTGTCGTATGGAACATCTTCCTGTAGCCCTGTCTCTCCACTCGACAGCTCACTCCAAGGTTTGTAGAAAAAAAAATGGCTTGTTGCTGCATTTAACAAAGAGCAGAAAGCTCCTATTCCTCTTCCACTACCAAGAACATGCACATTTCTCATATCAACATGTGAGTCTTCTGTGGTTTTATGCCTTGTTGTGACAGTTTGGTAAACAAGCTGATAAAAATCAAGAGCTTTTCAAAGGCAAGGTTAACACACTCATGTGCGACCTGGCTTGTCAGAGAACACCAGAAACTCCAAACACGTTGCTTCTGCTTACCATCTGCATGAGCTTATTCAGACTAAAATAACAAAGTGTGTTTCCTGATCTCCATCAACATAAATAGAGCCATTAAACTGCAAGGCTGTTTACATTCTGGGAAATAGTCATTGCATTCATCCTGATTGCTCCTCATCCTGCAGCCCCAGCGTCCCCACACTATGCTAGCAGTGGCTCTGCTGCCCACAGCCCCACTGACCACCAGCTGACACCAGGCACCAGGACTCGCCACGTCTGTGTCACAAAACCAACGGAAACCCCTTCACAAATATTGTATGCTGGTGTCCAAATTTGGTTTTATAACTAGAAACAAGGACACACTTGAAGGATCCAGCTCTTCCAGTTGTAATATCTGGCAGGTGTAGAAGTGGGAACATTCACATTTTATAAAAAGACATCTTTTGGTAGGTAAAATCATAAATATTAGAGCAGACAAAAAGCCCTGGAGCTTGCCAGTGGTGTGCTTACAACAGCTCTGTCTTCTGCGTCCCGCAAGGACCAACGCTCCAACATGAGCACGTAGAGATGGCACAGCCTCCGTCCCAGAGGATTTATGTCCTGGAAGAGGAGGGGACGGTGCCATCTGTAAGCTGTTGCATCCCAGAACATCAGAGACAAACACTGCACTTTTTTGGCCAAGGCAACCCATCTGCTCACAGGGGAGGGCTGAGAGCAAACATTGCCCAGCCCTGTGGGGGTCCAACCACGCCAGTCAGCACCTCTGCACCCATGTGGGCATGGGGCTTCTTGGTGCTGACAGGGACATTTGCACAGTTCCTGGGAACTTGTGCCATTCTGGGTGCTGGCCTGCACTGCTAGACTCCTTACAGCCCTAATAAGTGTTCCCTGTAATTGTGGGAGACCATTGTTTTTTGTTGGCCTAGCTTCACCTGCAGAATTGTCAGGAATGAGAATTCCACATTTGGAAATAATAACAAATGGATAAGACTGGGCAAATAATGATGCAGGCCAGGTCACACATTCCCATTTTATTAGACTCAAACCCTCCTGAAAGAATTTCCTTGTATCTGCGTGTAATAGCTAAGTGCAAATATTTTCTAGAGGACATTCTGTTTCACAAAATGGAGGGGCTCTGTTTCTGTGTGTGTTACATCATAAATTATCCATTGTAAGTGTGGCAGGTTTTGCCTTTATGCTCTCTAGCGCAACAGCTCTGGAGCTGCCCTTGCGGCTCTGCTCAGCGAGCCAGCTCCGCAGTTCCATGGATCCATCACAAACGTTCCCCTCCACGGGGCCAGAGAGTCAAGCCTCAGTATTACCACTCTTCACAGCTCCTGTCCTTGTCTCAGTCCCAGCTGAAAATATTCCTCTCCTCTTCTAGCCTCTCCCTCTTCTAGCAATTAATTCACTGGAGCATTTGTGAACCAGAATGAAAGACAACATAGAAGATAAAAGGTTAGTCCCATTCCCCACTGTCCTGATGGGGACAATGGCACTCTGCCCAGCCTTATGCCAATTGGCAGCATGCAGCAGGAAGCCCACAGAGTGTGGGCAAGGCTAAGGAAGAAAGAGTGCATTTGCTTTAGCTGCTGATGTTCTGCCAATCGTGTCACACATAACCATTTAACAACACGGCTCTTGAAACCCAGCACATCAGCATGTGCTTTTACCTTGACTTTCAAGGCATCTGTGCCATGCAGGCACTGTTTTTAAAAGAGTAAAGCAAATATGGATTTGCACTTGCATGTGAACAACATGATGGGAGGTGATACACTGCAGGAATGCCATCGCCCTGGGCAGAACCAGTATGTCCAAGGGAACAATCCTGCCTTGATTCAGAGCTGCTAATCACATTCCAGGAACCATTGCAGGTTCTAGAGTTACACACCCACTGGGAGATGGGCTTTCATCACAGACCTGTAATTAAAGGGAGATGTTAATGCTGCATGTTAATAACCTGGAACATCAGTTATCCTGGGAGTTCAGTGAATTTAAAAATCTAAGTATTTCGATAAAGCTCATCAGTTAACATACCAACTTCAATTTAACTCCAAATAAATCAGGAAGGTTTGATGTTTTTATGCCAAGGTATTTCTGCAGAAATAGAAAGTACCTCAGTGTAAGCCTGGAAAGTCTCAGTCACAAAACAGGCAGGCACAGCATGTCAGCACAGAGCACCTTACATCTATCTCTGCATCTAAAAGAGTTAAAGAATTACTGAATACTTTGCACAATGAACTCTAAATATCATTACAACCCCTCAGGTTTGCTTCATGAGGAAGATTGAGTGAAAAAAAGATGCCTGTGGCTAGACAGTGTGTTTTAATCATGTCCAGCCCTTTCCATTTGAGGTGTATGTATCAAGTATCTGTCCAAACAGGAAGGACGCACACCCGGGATAGTCAGAACAGCTGAAACTCACGCACTCAAGAAGGAAAACATCTCCCAGTTGTGCGTGGGTTGGCTCTGAGGATCAGGAAATACACAGAAGACAATGCCCAGGGACAGGGTGATCTCGGTCATGGGACGTGCTTGGGCACGCTGCAGGGGTGTCACTGAGGAACAGGCCACTTTGGGTCGGGGATGGAGAGAACACCATCCCCTGCGCAGGCTCAGACCTGCTCAGAAGACACCTAACCCAGATGGGAGAGGTGAAAGCAGCAGCCATGAGCTGTTTTCAAGTGCGTGGCAATGTTTCATTGTCAAAAAGGCTGTGCTAGCCAGAAATGTTACTACATTTTTCAGCATTAAAAAACATTTTCCATTTAAGAACAGACACAAGCTTGAAGCCAGTGTAAAAGCACCCTCTCAATCAGTAGTAACAATGGCATCATTCAGTTCTGCTGATGCTTCAGGAGAGATCAGTACTTCTGCCTGCATGGTTTTAATAAAAGCAGCCAAATAATCCCAGTATGGGCTCTCTAGAAAGCCTTGTGGTGGGCTTGTGCACTTGAAAAAGGAGCACAGGATTCATGGCAGTTGAGGTGGTACTTGTGTGAATGCAGCTGCCCTGGGATAAAGATGTTCCCGGCATAAGCTGAAGCAGTACAGAGCTGTAGACAGACAAGCCCCGGGAGAGACAGAAGAGAATTATGGAGTGTTGAGCTAATTAGGTTCACAGCCTTAATTATTGGAGCACTACAGTTGATAATGCAAAACCAGCCTTGTAAACAAGCTTCTATTTTCAGCCACTCATGCCAACAACTTTCTTCTGTAAGCATCTGCTGCACTACTCAGACTTGTCACATCCCAAGGGCACATTCTGGAGAGTGTAAAGAGGTGCTCTGAAGCCCTATAATATCAGGTAATTAGAGCAAAAGAGATCTTGACAATTCCCATTTTTAAACAAATAATGAAAACATGATGGAACATTTCAAACTCATATGTGGTCTGGAACATGCATGGCTTAAGTGCTGGCTGGGAAAAAAAACAAAACATGGGAATTCAGTTTTATAGATGGCTTGCAAACCTTCAGCTTCTCTTCAGATCATCCTCCCTGAGATCAGAGGAACAAGAGGCAGGGTCACACACAGACCCTCTGCTAATCCCAGGCAAATATAGATGGAGGCACAGCCTCAGACCTTAACTGGCCCCAACCTTCTGCCTACACTAATACTTCTTAGAGGTTCTAAAGGAGGAGGAACCATCAGATCACCTTGTCTGACCTCCTGTGCATCACACACTATAGTATTTCACCCACTTATACATGTGCTGAGCCAAATAACTCAAATTTGGCTGAACCGTAGCTTCTATAAAGGCAGCCAGACTGAATATAAAGCATTACAAGATGAAGAGAAGCCACCTTTTTTTTTCCTTAGGTAGTTTATGTAACTGGCTAAATATTTGTGTCCCAGTTCTAATTGGAATTCTTTGGTCTTGGCTTCCAGACCCTGACTCTTGTTCAGCCTCTAGTCATTAGATCAAGAGACCTTGCAGTAGATTATGTGTTTTTTTCATGAGAGCACACAAATCAAGTCACATTTTAGTTGGTTTTTTCATACACTGAACTGACCAAGTTTGTGAAGGCTCCTTCACAAAAAGGACCCAATACCTCTTGGTACCCTGTGGAGTCCCCTCCACTCCACCACCTTCACTCATCCAGGTGCAACAGCAAATGGAATGTGTTCAATATCAGTCTCAAATGGTGCACGGAGAGCCCAGGGAAGAAGAAGCAAAGAGTAAAGACAACTCTCAGCGACGAGGGAAAATCAGGGGAGCTTGGAGATTGCACCAAACTCTGTCCTGCAGAGGGCCTAAACTTCCAGTTACAGCAACACACAAAGAGCTGTTCCTGCTCACATGTGAGTCACACATCAGTGCACAGAAAATGATTCTTGGAAAAAACCTCAGTCCATATAAAGCTCAGAAAAGGTCATCACATCATTGAGGCTGTTGTCCCACACAGCCAAAGGTACTTCCCAGAGCCACCTTCACTGAACTCAGTAACTTGAATTTTACTCAATAGCAAAACCATCAGATTTTTAATTTTTTTTCTTAAATAGAAAACAAGTGATCCACTTTTATATTGCTGCCTGCTCAGTGAAGCATTAAATGTTTCCTGGGATAGGGCGCAAGCAATGATGTAACTTTTGGGAGCCTCAGACATGGGGCAGCTGGAATAACTGGACTATCATGAGCTGTCAACATGTGAACAAAGATATCAACTGTGACATGAGATTCTTGGGCTTTAAAATACACACTTCACAATTCCCAGAGTAGACAGTGATTTATGACTCACCCAATTATCCTTGTCTCATGATGGTGTATGGCAGAAACATTAATGAGGGAAGCAGAGCTAAGGGGAGACAAAAATGGACAGATCTCCACATGGACATGCATCATATGATATGGCATCCATGATATTCCAGTGCCCATCCAGGGGAACCTGGGCTGGGTAAATGGGGGAAAGAAGTTAGAAGAGGATCATGTCACCTTTTTGTGCTGTGAGTAGCAGTTTGAAGAAGAGGAAAAGCCAAGATGCTGCACTTCAGTCCTGAGAGAGTGTCAGTGACTGACAAATGAGGCTCAGATCCCCAAGATGCTGCAAACCTCAGGGCAAACCTGCTCTTTAAGTGATGATGAATTCTGTTATTTCGTATCTTCATCCTACCACTGTAAACACATAGGGTTAGGCAGGTTAATGAAATAACTTGTCACTTAAGCCCTGCTTAGTGCTAAACCTGAGCTCAAGGTTCTTCACCACTAACCCCACCCGCCCCACAGCCCAGAGAAGTCACATCAGATGAGCTGCAAGCACCCTGTTCTGTCCATCCTGCACAGAAACTGGGGGGCCTGTCCCTGCCAAGGCCACACCCCAGTGATAACTGTGTCATTACCGTTTCTGTGCATCTTTTGTTTGACAGCACTTTCCAACTTAACTCTGGCCAACCCCCCACTCAATTGCAAGGACTTAGTCATTAAGAAAGTAACATGAATTGGCAGATTATGAGAAACATCTTTCCTGGAAAAGATTAGCCTGAGTTGCTTAATAAATAACATGATAGCAGAGATGGTGTTTAGGATTCAGGGGTCAGCAGGCACTTGTTACCATCACAAAAGCTTTTACAGGTTCTCTTGGACCTCCTAAAGAAGCCACTTAAGAAGCAGGTATGAAATCAGTTAACCACAGAGTACCAGAGCTATATGCCTTCCTCATTTTAAAGCAGAGGGCAAGCACCATGCAATAAAAAGAAATTCAGGGCTGGTTTTATGTGCATCTCTTATGCAGAGTGGGTATGAGGGCCATGGATGGAGCAGGGGTCCCTGGCACAGTGCTTCCTCAGCAGCACAGGGAGACACCTGGGACACAAAAAAGTGATTTCAAAATCATCAGTGTCAGCAGGGACCGAACAGCAATTATAATTTAAATCATGACTTTAAATTAAAATAAGCACTAATGTTACAATGAGAACCTTATGCAGCTGAAGCATAGAAGGTGTCTGCCTCCACACTGCTTGAACAGAAACTTCCTTCAGACACCAGGAGGCACCAACATCCTGACAGGGATGCACTTCTTGTGGGTGATGCTCACAGTGCACAAACGGATACCTAGGAGTTAGCTTTATCCTGCTGAGCAAGCACAGCTTTTCCCTAAGCATGAGGTTTCTATTTGCATGTAGCCTCCCACATCCCTTCATTTTCTCCCAGGCTTTCTGGTGTATGAATATCTCCACTAGCAGTCATCTTTTTGCCCTCTATAATGCTGCCAAAGACCTGTACCTGTCTGTCATTCATTAAGTTACTTGAAGTAAAACCTTGCTTTTTCTTCTCAGAATATGATACCCCCCACCACCATGTGTGTACCATAATCCAGGGGAACTGGAGCAGCTCCCACGTGCCCAAGCAGCCCCTAGCCATTACTGCAACCACCAGCCCCAAGACTCCTCTTCCTGTCATTATTATCCCAAATACCATCACACTAAATTGGGAGGAACACTCTTTTGTCTATGATGCCCAGCTTATTTCTGAGCATATAAAGTTTCACATCTCTCTTTAGTCAGCTTCACTCTGAGACACTCAGATGCTGAGCAAGCCAAAGCCTGCACATCTGCTGGGATGAGAGATGCTCTGTGGCAGCTAAATCCCCAGGGCACACACAGTCCATTTGTCTTTTCTTGCAGCGAGCTGAAGCGAGGACATGCCGTAACACCTAGTGCTATTCTCCTCCTCATCTCTTCCACCACCCTGCTCATTCAGTGAGAGAAAGCCTCCCCAAGAACAGAAACCCATGGGAGCTCAAGTCCCAGCCCTAACACAGGCTGCATTTAACTATCTGTTCATAGATTCTGTCAGTGGGAGTAGGACTCCTTCAGTGCCCGAGGAAGGGCTACCACAGAACCGTGCTCCCATGTTGAGAGTCGACAATCCAAACAGCATGAAACCAAATGGTACTGAAGCTGCTGGCACTGAATTATGGTGTTGGAGGCTCTCTTCCCTCAGGAGTCACTTCAGGGAACATGTGCCATGGAGGGGTCCCCATCCCCAGGCACCCCCAAGTTTCACAGCCATGCAGACAGGCAGGAGGTAGCACTAATGCCACCGTGTGCCAAAGCACACGGCACTCCTCCAAGCCTACAAGAGCCACCAGCGCAGATCTGCTCTCCAAGGTCTCAGTAAACATTTCTGCAAAGCATAAACTCCTTAAACCTCACGTTTCTGGAATTTAAATCTGCCATTTTAAAGCAGCTTAAATGTGATGTGAACACTAATAAAAAGACCATCCACCAGCTCTGCTGCTGCAAAACAGCTGGCTTTGAAGCTGGCTAATTCACTTAGCAGGAGCTCAGCCTTGCAGTGCTCTTGAACAAGGACAGAGGGACTGCAGGAGCACCACTAACAGCAAAACATATCTAGGTTGTTTCTATATACTGCTCAGGGCAGTAACAAGTTCAACGAGGAGAAAAGCACATGTACTTTCCTGCTACAAAGGCAATGCGAGCAGCCCAAGTGCATGAGGTAACTCACACATGAGCTTTTTAAAGCAGTGGCTGCAACCATTTCTGGGGTTTGGGACATGATTGCCCCAAGGGAACATATGGCTGCGTGACACACAGCCCTTCTCTGGGATTCACACTCTCTAGAATTCACCGAAGCTAAAGCTTTCATTACATTTTCACTGTGTTTCTGGGCTGGGTAATTTTATGGACATTAATAACACTTAGAGTTAAGTAAGATACGCCTATGAAAAGGTAATCAAATGTCATGCATGAATCAAGAATCCACTAGTGGTTCATTCAAAGAAGGCTGAGGAAATAGCAAAATAATTATCTTTGGAAGGAAAGAGGAGATGCACTTAAATATTAGCAATTAGCAATATGTACTTACATATCCAGAAACCTCACGTCAGTAAATTAAACAAGGGCTGGTGCTTGGGGTGACGGGCACAGCTAGCTCACAGGTGGGCTTCTGCTAGGGCTAAGACACCCTGTGTCCAGATTACAGGCTAGAAATGCAAGAGGGGATGGAAATGACCTAAATTATGCATCACCACCTTGGTGATGGAGGCATTCCTGTGTTGATACAGCAGAGGATTAAATTCTGCAGCTACACAGTCCTGGGCTGAGAAGAGAAAATCACAGCAAGGAGGAGATTGGAGGCCAGGAGTGGGGAGGAGACACAGATGGTGCTGCTGAAGGCTGGCTGTGCTGTGCTCACAAGAAGGTCCTGCTGATCTTCGGCCACAGCCACCCCGTGACAGTGATGGGTGTGGGTGGTGACAGCAGCACTGCTTGATCTCAGCCAGGAGCCTGTCTGCTCCTGCCCCACAGTGGGGTCAGCAGGACGCTGTGGGACAAAGTATCTGTAGACACAGCCACCAAATGCCTTTGGGTTGCATGAGATTGGTGTGCATGGTGCCCATCATGTGGTTTTTACTGAAGAGTTTTCCTGAAGAGTTTTCCTCCAGCACCTCCAGAGGAACACACCGCTGATCTGACCAGCTCGACAGAAATAATGACTGAGAGTTTGTTTGTGGAGTGCCCGCCACGTCCTGGTGCTGCACTAAATCACCCTCCTGGTCGGTGCTCAGCGTGGAGAAAGCAGGCTGAGGATGTGGCTATGGCAGGGTGTGTTACTGCAGTCAGGATGCATTTCTGCACCCCTGTGGAGACACTGGGGTCCTTTTGTAATTGCATACTTTCCTGCACTGCACTGGCCCCTTGGGATCCTGGGATGGGACTGGAAAGGAAAGAGATACCACAGTGCTTGTCAGAAGATTTCTGGACACAGACTTTGATCACAGGGAAGGAAGGGCAGATTGGGACATTTACGCAGGAAACAAATGCCCAAGAACCACCTCACTGCAGTGTAAGGGACAGTCTTTTTTTCCTCTGAGCTCCACACAGATTGTCAGGGAAAAAGACCCAAAAAGTAACCCCCAGAAAAAGCATAAACTCTGGCAAATTAAATGTAAGAGCATAATAAAGCAAATAAAAAAGATTTTAAGAAACAACTTACTAAAGCCTTTAAAACTAATAAAAGCTTTTTTCAAACACATCAAAAGGAGGAAGGCTGCCAGAGTCTGTCGAGCCAGAAGATGGCTGAGGCAAAAAGATAAGACTCCAGCAGAAAAGTTAAATTAATTCTTGGCATGTGTGTGAAACAGCTTAAGAAGGTTCCCACAGCAGAGCCTTGCTTTATGTGGGATGAGCCAGAGGAATGTCTCCAGCCACAGTACCAGCCACAGAGGTGCAGAGACAGGGGCTCGTGGAGCTGAGCAGGATGGGAGCTTTGGTCACTGCTCCTCGCTGCAAAGGGAACACCAGTGCCAGGAAACCACAAGGTGGAAATATCAACTCACACAGCCAGTGCAGCTTCCTCCCACCATATGTAATTAGGCAGAGGAGCTCGTGACCAGAAGGGCTCTGAGGGTGGGAGAAGGCTGGACGGATTCCCTGGACTCTGAGATGAATGACTAGGAAGAAATGCACCATCACCTTTAGGTGATGCACTGGCAATTCCACAACTCTCCTGCCCAGGCTCTCCGTTAAAGGCAAGAGACGCACGAGCTCCCTCTGAGGGACTGAGAAGCAGCCCCTAGAAGGAGGGAAGGCTGAAGGTGGACACCCCAATCAGACTTGCCATCACCATCATTATTGCTTTAAGCCTGTTATTTGGGAAAATATCCCAGTAATTAGGATTTAGAGTGCAACTTATAATTAAAGGACGACAGTGGAGAGAGAGAGTGGTGCTGCCAGTCTTTTGGGGGTTCAGAAAAATTTTACTTGTGGGTACCAGAGAGGTCAAGGTCTGTGCCTAAATCCACACTGGAAATGCTTGGTCATAATGCAGCCTGAACCACCAGTAGCTGGGCAATGCATCAGTTCAAGTTCCTGGCTGCTTCCAGCACAAATTTCATGTGATTTGGTGCCAAGCATATTCTGTCATCATCACTCACATGGCTGTGAAGAAAAACCACGGTACCCCAGATGATGAAATTAGGACCAGGATGCTTATCCTGAGCAACACTTGGCCTCACAGGGTGCCTCCCAGGAGAGCCCACTGCAGTGCTGTCTGTGACAGGGCTGTATTATTGAGGTTAATATTGTTTTCATGGAGAGAAAAAGAACACAAATACAGGAGTGAAGGGAAAATTGGGGGGTTGGAGGTGGAAATGTATAGGCTAAGGAGAGGTGTAATTTCATAACTGGACTTTATTTTTTTAAGTCTAGACTGCACTGCACAAGCCCCTTCCTCTCAGCACCTGCTTGCCCCTCTGCATTTTCCAGCCTCAGTTTTTTCACCACTGAACCTTCCTGATGGATTAAAGGCAAATCCCAATCCATTTCTCAAACCTACAGAAATGGATTTAGCCTACCAGGGCACGTGGAGCCTCCTGGATAAGAGGGTTCTGCACAGCCACCATGGTCCCCTGACACCTGCAAGACACCTGGTACTTAAGGGAACTGTAGAAAAAAACTCAGGAAGCCCAGCACCTGGAGGTTGATATTTTCTATATTTGAGCCTAATTGCCACACACAGCACCCTGGAAAATCTCAAAATTTCACCAAAATCAAGAGCCTACAGATTATACGTTCACATATTTAGCCTGAAAAAAAGAATTAAGTCTCACTTTCTTATTCACTTTGATTTCCTTGGGACAGGAAATGTGGGTTTTCAATCTGGCTATAGCAAGGGGAAATTTGCAGATGAATGGAAGATGGCTTTGCTCCTAGAAACGCTGGCATAATGACTCTGAAGTGAAATACCAAAGATCTTCAAGCTATTCAATTTATTCTAGTGACAGATAGCACGCCAATCAACTCTTAAGCACCGGAATATGTTAAAAGACTTTTTTTTTTTTAATTATATGTTGCATTTTAATTTATCAAAGCCAGGGCAGTTTTTAGAGACAGAATGAAGCAAGACAAATGTATGCACTAGAAATAAGCCTCCTTTTTATACATACATACAGTGAAGGCAGTTAATCATTGGAACAATTTATCTGCATTGTGGATGATTCTCCATCACATGTTATCTTCTTAAGGCAAGAATAGAAAATTTTATTAAAATCTGCTCTGGTTCAACCAGAAGCTGTGAGTTTTAAGCAGAAATTTCTAAATAAGACTTTTTGTTCAATGTTATTATGCAAAACAGACAAGACTATTGTATTAGTGCCTACTGACCTTAACAGTCAAGATTGATTGTAATGAGAGAGGTTTCCCATTAAAAGAAATTATATTAAGGGCATTAAATTGTATTTCTTTGAACTACTCTGAAAATTTTTGCTTTGATATAGATATTCTTATTCAGGCAGTGTTTATTTAGATATCAAAAGGTACTAAAACTAATCATGGGACTTTTTGTTAACATATATTTAATATAGCACAATAGACTTACTGAAGCATGTAAAATATCTGAAGTATATTAGAAGTTTAAAACCTTGTAAAACTATGGATTACTAACCCAGTGCTATGACTGCATTTGGGGATTTGATGGGATGTTGCAGGATATTAATTTCCACCCCCTCTCCATCACAGCAGCAGGGTGAAGGGAAAGCTCCTCCAGCCCCTCTAGCTACAGAGACAACATATTAGAGCCCAGTCATGAATTTCTGCTGGACTTGCTGAGGTCTGGATGCATGAAGGTCCTTCTCCTCTGGTTCACACATGTCCTCCACTAATACAAACAACCACTGATGAGAAAGAACACTGAACTTTGAGTCAGAACTAAAATAGGTAGAATAGTCAAGTATTAAATTAAACAGAGCTCTGGATCAAACTTTTCCACATTAGATTGAGCTCCAGCCCGTGCACACCACTCAACCTCTTTTAGACAACACAGACACAATCAGATCTGATTCATATTCCAGCTAAGGATCAGCTCTTAATTCCCTTAAACGAAATCCAGACGCAAGGTGCCACATGTTCCTAGGCTTTGTGGATTCTTAAATACTTTCCTTCTCCATGTACACGCTTGGGACACCCGAGTACGCACCACCCCGGAGCAGGCAGATACACAAAGGTGGCTTTAGGCCAGGCGTGCTCCTCTGCAGTGAGACATAGCAAGACTCTGCCTAGTTCTTGCTCAGCTAAAAGCTACTGCTATTTGAACCGGCCATGAACAGCCCAAAATGGCAAGGAAAAATCAGGCACTGCCCACAGAAGCCAAACTCATAGTGGACTCTCATGCTCTTAGGTGTGCTTCTGCCCCAGCTGTGTTGTAGCACCTTACACCGATGCACAGCCACTGCATTGGTAACAAAAAGCTGCCCAGCACCCACGGGAAATACATCTTTTTTCAACCAATCAATCTACAACTAAATTTTCCAGTGCTTCAGTCCAGCTGTGTCATAGTCAAAGCTTTTATCTATCTGTAAAGCAATAGCGCTGGCTGGTGAAGAGCTATCAATTGATGATGTTTTCTTAATTTCCAAGCCCTTTCAGTAGTTTATATCCATGCTGGGCAAGGAAGGAGGAGTTAAACGTGACTAGTCCAGATCAGTAACTCCAGCTTTTCACGTCACCCTCTCCCTAATGGTGGGGAGGGCTGCACATCCTCACCCACTGATCTCCCTTCTTCTCAGCTGTCTTCATTGACAAACACATGCCACAGGGGATCAGCAATGGATATGTGCTTGTTTGAAACCCCTCTAAATTAAATTGGAATGGAAGGAATGAAATAAGTTAATGAAACTATTGAACATCACTGGACTTGGCCCTTAAGGCTTTCTACATGATTTCTTTTCCCAGTTTGACAGAGAACTAGATGTATTTATTTCTTTGAATATAATTTTTTCACCTATTTTGTAATTATTTCATCCAAACCAAGTGTCCTTGGTTTGCTTTAGAGACAAGTACTACCTCACAGTCAAAATATATCAGAGCTCCTATTACCCTCCCAAATCAATGGCTGTCAAAAAGGAAAACAAATTTGTTCTTGACTGGCCTAGGTTAAACCAATGTTTCTTGTCATCTTATCATCCTGGAAGTGGTTTTAAATTGGCTCATAATTTGTTCTAGTATCTTCCTCATTATCAAAGTGAAAATGACTGGTTTATAGCTAGCCATGTCTCCCATCTTAGAGAAGAAGGATTATGCTTGTTGTGCTCCTTTTGCCAGGGCACAACGTGTCCTCTATGGACTGCTAAAGGTGGCTTAATTATCTACATACTCTTCAAAACTGACCCTTTGATATCAAGGGCACAGGAGACCTGTGGAAGCAGTTTCTGTATAAGCAATTTCACTATCACCATTGGGTGCCACTGTGAGCAGAGCCAGATCAGTGCCAGCAATAACAGCGTGGCTTCAGGCTAAGGGTCTGCAAGTGTGGGCTCACCAGCAGTTGTTTACATGTGTTTGTCTGAAGTTAGGGGGAAAAAAAAAGAAAGAAAAAGGAAAGAACAAGAGAAAATGAACATTTTAATTTCCCAATAAAATCTATGCCACAGCATGAGTCATTGTTTGCTTTTTTACACTAGTTGGGAAAGTCCTTCTGGTTTTAATAACTAATACTGCTGAGTTCAATAAAAAGTGCTTAATTTAATTTAATCCAAATCCTGATTAATGCCAGCTTCCCCTGGAATTTTATCTTTGTTTTATTTTGAGTCACTATGTTAAGGGGAAAAAAAGACAGAAGGGGTAGAAGTCAATTAGTTCCTGTGCCTGTTTCTGGGCAAAACACTGGAAAATGGAAGATTGACAGGTACGGTCTGAAAGTCTATTTTTCCCCGTTCCTTGGGCTGACTCTCCCCTAAGAATGTCATGTTTGCTTAGTCTTAAAAAAGGAAGCTTAACGGCTCACAGCTCAGTTTGGAAAATAAAATATTCCAGGGCCAACTAGGATCAGATTTCTTTGCTGGAAGTATATTGCTTTTAATGTGTTAATATTCAAGAGATATGCTACTGTTTAATTGGACACAGAGAGCCCTTAAAGCTCGAGAGCTCTAACATGAAAACAGCCAGCCTCAGTTGCGGGCTCTGGAGTGGCTACAGAAGGAAATAATCTGGGATAAAATCTCTGATAAGAGGTTTTCATCCTTTCCCTACAATTGTCTGCACATATGTTTATTCAGATTAATATCTTATACAAATAACCAGTGCTAACAGATTTTTTTAGGCTGGAAAGTTGAACATTCAAAAATCTAGAGCAGACGAGCTGCTGATACTGGAGTTCAACACCCTCTGTGGCTGCAGGGGGATTGGCTCTGCCCAGCATCACACAGGAATCCTGTGACAGCGCCAGGGTTAGGATCCAGTTCTCCCACATCCCTCACCAGTGCCTTAACTACAAGTAAACATTCCCTCTCTTTCACAGTCCTCTATCTTATTCTGCACAAGGAGTAAGCCAAGGTCCTGCCAAGCCAATAGTTTTTAATTACATGATCACATACTCTTGTAATGCATATATGCAAGAGAAGTGAATTAAGGGTGCAAGGGCCTGGGTATTTTCCATCTTATGTGTGAGTGATTTCTGCAGCTTTACAGGGAAGGTTTTGGATATGTTGTCTATGATTACCTTTCATTACAGTAACAAGAGAAATAGAAATGAAATGATGCAAACATACAGGACTGCTTGCAAAAGTCTGCAGCAGATCCTTAACTCAGAATCTTAAAGGAGCAACATCGACTTCCATCTCTTGAGCAAACAGAGCAACTTCTGGGAGCAGATGGCTGGAGCAGTAATTACATAACAGGCACTTCACTACATATGGGCTTTAGGTGGATTTTTCCCTTCCAGTAGCCAGGGATGCTGGAAATTAGCAAGTCTGAGCTCTTTGTTGTGCTGGAAGCATTCGGCAGCACTCAGGCATAGGCAGGCACTGCATTCTCATTCTCATAGGCTGCTTGAACAAGAACTAATGTTTTTTTTGTGTTAGAAACCATCAAAAGTACAAGCAAATGTTGCAAAGAGAGAGGGGGAAACACTTTTCTGGATTTACTTGCTCCTATTCATCCCATCTTCCCGAGTCACCAAGACAAAGGAAGGGGCACAGACATCATCCCCTTCTTCCTTTGGAGCCCCAGTTCCATCCCTTGTCCTCCCCCTGCTAAGGTGAACACAAAGAAAAAAAAAGACAAGATACACAAGCAAAGAAAAGGGTCAACAAAATGGATGAAGGAATTAAAATTTCAACGACTATCTTTTCAAGAAAAAAACTTTCAAGGGAAAAATGAAAACCATGTCAGTAGAGAAGTGCACAGATTAGTTAACCAAGCTCATTACTCAGAGGGGAGGCTCATGGGAAGGGAGGCTACCACCAGCATCAGCCTGGCTACACAAAGCCCAGAGTGAACCACCTGCACCCTGCAGAGCCCTAGAGTGACTCGAGCTTTCCTGCTCACACCAGCAGTAATGGGGATGGGATTCCAGGCGCTGCCCCTGTACCTTCTAGGAAATTCATTCCCTGTGGTTGTTGGGTAACACTTCTCCAATAAAAATTAAACAAACAAATGTAATAAAGAGTTTTATTCAGAATAGAGGCCAATTTACTAGTAATGGCAGCATTAAGGTCCTAAAAGGGTATTGAATTACAGAGCAGTAAAGCCACAGAAAACAGCCTCTAGTTCTAAAATAACTACAGGTGCCAAAATTAAGGAGGACCAAATTACCAGCCTGTTCCCAGTGTTGGCCTGCAAATACTCAACACGACATGAAAAATGAATAGCAAATGATTGGCTTTATATTAAGAAAAAGTTGTTTGAATATATTAAATGTGTTTCATTGTGCAATTTCTATATTTGCTCTGTTCCCCAAACCAGAATTATTCACCTAATGGATAGATTAATGAGATGACACTAAACAGAGGAGGAAGGTCGTCTATAATCAGAGCACTTGCAAACAGTGCTTATAAAAGCTATTTAACAACACCAAGGATGAGTACACCGCACTTACAGCTAAATGCTTCTAGGAGGGGCTGAACACCTGCACTGCTCAGAATGCACAAGGGCTTTAAACCAAAACAAATCTGCCTTCGTGTGAAGGATGGCAATTCTGGATGACAGAGAATGAGATTTCCTGTCAACTGACCTCCCACCTCCCAGGCGAAGAGAAGTCGAACCAGCCATTGGTAGCATCACTGTTCAATTTGAAAGAGCACATGTTCCTTGCCTGGAAATGTAAAATTTGGATTCAACATGCTAGCTGCCTGTGCAGCCATGTGAGGCAGTATAATGGCACATGAAAGAAAAGGTCAAATTTACTAAGTGTTGAGGAGGTGTCATCAAGAGCCACATATTACTTCAAGATGTGTTTTCAGCAGCAGAGCCTGCACGAGCCCCTCTCACACAGAAATCTCTTCTGCCCACTGGGAGTTGGAGAATTCCTCCCAGCTTGGGTGGAAGTTGCTGATCTGCACAGGTTTGCAGAAGATCCGTCTCTTTTTCCTGCTCCATTCTTCCCTAAACTGCCACAAAATGCAACCAAACTGATGGGAACGAGCCTCTGGCAAACCCCTGTGCTTCTTTCTTTCTCGTTTGCAGAACTCTGCATGTTACCTATAGCAATTAGTCTTTTGCAGAGCAGTGATTGTATCCCACGTCATCCAAGGACCTGCTTTCACCTCTCTCAGCTTTCATTTTCTTCAACTTGAGTTATCAGTTTCCTTTCACCAGTGGTAGCCAGGGATGGGGGAAGCAGATTTTTACCTCTCTCCAGCCCCTGCAGAATGCTCCAAACATTTTCAACCTGTTTGGTTCCTGACCCATTAACACACTTCCCTGTCTCTGCATTTTCCATTGAGGAGCAGAGTGCCGGTGGGAATTGCCTGCCCAGGCTCAGGAAGCAGCACTGGCTCCACACAGCATGACACCTCTTCCTTAGGGCTGTCTTCCTCACATTCCCCACCCCTTCTTTCCAGATAAAAACTCCACCAGCACAACTGTCAGCAGCAAGAACAATGTGCTAAGGCAAGCACCAAGGCAAACAGAGGAGCCATCAGGCTCTCTGTGGAGTAAATATGAGCTACAATCCAGAGTCACATAAATCACGTGGATACATGCAGTTCTGAGGGGAGAAGAGGAAAAGAAGAGACTCATTTTTATTGCAGCAGTCCTGGAGGCCCCTTCCTGAGATCAGAGCAACTCATCCAGAGGCGCTGGTGACGCACTGCCTGCTTTGACCAAGGGCAAGGAGCTGCTTAGGAAGATGACCCTGGGATATTTGTGCAGCTATCTGTGCCTGGGCTCCTTCAGGATGGTTTTCAGCCTCAAGGCCTGTAAACACTACTCTTGTGCAGTAGGAGAGCTGCAGCCAAAGTGCAAAGCCCCTCGGTTTGAACCACCTCTTACAGAAGGTGGCTTTTGCTTCTCATTCAGACTGTACATTGTAGGCCACTTCTCAGCGCAGATCTGCAGCTCCAGACCACAGTGTTGAGATTCAGGAGAGATGAGGGGTTGACCTGAAGAGGTCTGGTTGACTCTTCACAGGACATGAGTCCCCTAAAGATGTCATGGCAGGGCATTTGGAGCTAGATGATCTTTAAGGTCCCATCCAACCCAAACCATTCTATGATTCTATGATATACCGGCTAAATACCCCAACATATAAAGTAACTTATATGGTAGCAGCTCTTGTCATAAATTGCAGGACAGGGAAACAGGAGATAGACACAGGATAGTACATCAGTACAGTTGTGGCAGTGACACAGGGCCAGCTTGTGGGAGTCCCACATGAGCATGGCACAGGATGGGAAAAACCTGGGGTAATGTATTAGTATCATTTAAAAGCACAAGCATTTCCATACATTGAAGTGAAGCCAGCATTTTCAGAGGACTAAATTCATTAGTCATATCAGATGAAGCATCCAACTCAGAGTACTCTGTGATTTGTGAAATGTTCACTGAGAGCGGTGGAAGCTGGAGTTGGCTGGGCATATCAAAGAACAATTCCCGTGCCCGTTTCCAGTTAGTTAATGTGCTTTGCATTATGTATTCTCAAGTTCAGCTTGAGAAATTTGCATTATTTGGGTGTTGAAGGAACTTTGAGCTTTGCACAAACAGTAACACAGATATTTCAGTATTAAACTCATTTTCAATTTTCTGATAATCTCTGCCTGGCAAAAAAACAGCAGCTAAAATAAAAATATAATTGCAGCAAGATGCTGAAACAGTGAACAGCAGTTATTTCTTAATTCAGTAGCCTCACATTTTATGCGCATATCTGAACTTAACATCCATGAGCACTGTGTGTTAGTTTAACCTATTTTACAAAGCTCAGGAGAAAAGTTTAATTTAGCTCTCTTACAAGTCTCTCCAGTGGTTGAATATGCTTTGCTTCAACAAAGACATAGCAGGTAATCCAGGAAATTGCAAGAAAAAAAGACATTAAGGCAGTGCCATGTGTGATGTTTCTGATACCTACAGAGATAAGGTGACTTACCAACTTTCCCATCATGAAACAGATATAGAAAGAAAGGCATTTTTTTGGTTATGTAGGAAGCAAACAACTGAAAGTAGTGTTCCTAAATGCTCTGAAACAGTAGAGGTGAAATATTTATTTTAAATTAGCAGTATACTTGCACTTATTTTTTTTTTAAATCTCTTCATTTACATTGCTGGTACAAGACCAGGGGAGTTTTGAAAATCTTCTTAAATAGCACCTGAGAGTGGTTTTGTTCAAACCCAGTAATGTATTTGAATCCCAGTATAAAAATCAGTGTTACCTCCCTGCAAGGACTTATTGGATCACCAGTCAAACCAGCCCTGGTATTCATGCATCTGAGCTGTGCTGAAGGTATAGGACATTTGTTTCCAGAGACTTTTCAGAGCTCTCCTTCCTCTTCCAGGTTTTCAAATCTCTACCTGTAAGCTTGGAAAAAAATTTTTTCCCTCTATTTATTTGAAACCAAACCATGCATATTTGCATCCATGATCACTTTGCTCAGACAATGTGCAAGTGGAAGTGCCACCCATCTTGTTCCAGGCACTTGGGACTTAAGGACTGGCTTATCTAGAAGCCTGATGACAGACAAAAGGCTCCCAGTCCAGCCTCCCCCTACTTCTTCCCACTGCAGCCTCCCCAAACTGCACCAGGGCAACACGGGCCGGGCAACAACAGAACTGCCAGTGGCAAGTGCTGAAAGAAAAAGTCACCCTCTCACCAAGACCGGGAATGTTGATGTACCCAGTGCACTTCAAGAAGTACTGTCTGTAAACCCAGGATGGCATAAATTCCCCAAACTGCTCCAGATAGGTGACCAGGTGTACAAGAAACCACAGTTGTCATCCTGTACAGCCAGCCACAGTTGAAAAGGGAGAAACCCACACCCCTCATTTCTTCCCAAGAAGTCAAGAGACTCCAAATTAGAGGACAGGGATAGAAGATGCTCAAAGAGCATATGGATAGCACATTTTGAAGAATTTGGTGCTGGTACATAACCTGTTTTTTTCCCTTCCTTTATGTAGATGCACACTGATAGAGTAGTCAACCTCCAAATCCCCCTTCCAGGGACAGCCACATCCAAGGGGATAACTCTGGGGACTTTACAAGGGCAAAGCCTGGAGGGCTGCTGTGCCAAGTGCTGTATCATGCCTGGAAAAATGATACAATAGACCAGTTCTTGGCAAAGACATGAAAGGCTCTCCAGGCTACCCAGCAAAACACACTGACAAATGTTTCTCAGAGACACCACTGGATACCTAAGCATTGGACATCACATGGAATAACAACCAGTTATTCAACCTTGGAGTGCTCACAAGTCCTGACGCAGCTCATCCTTCTGTGCAGCATCCCTGCTGCTCATGCTGAGGGACCTGGGAAGCCTTGCCACAGAGGCAGAGAAGGGAAGGTGTTTCCCAAATGTTATTTTATGTAAATATGATAAAAGTTTCCCCAGAGAGTACAGGAGGGGTAGAAAGTGGCTCACTGCACACACAATACAGTGATGCTGCAAACATACAGCAACTCTGATGCACCAGATGTGCTCTGTGTGTATCCAGATGTGCTCCTGTTTGAAGTCTCTAGTATTCCCCAGCTGCACTTGTGACTCATCAGCACACATGCCAGAGTGGCTCCCAAGCCATGAGATACCCATGGCACCCTTAGGTGACACATGCTGAGGGACTTCTCAGGCACCTGCAGAGTGATTCTATCCTCTCAGGGAGCAGAGCACCCTTCCTGCTGGTGCACAAAGGCACCATGTTTGTCATGGGGCAGCATTTATGGGCAAGAGTAGTTCTGCTTTATCCTATCAAGGTCACAGCCAAAAGCAGCGTATTACAATATGGAGAGTGTTACAGAAGTAGCGTAACAGATGCACAGTTAACGACTGCCTGAAACTGAGATCCGTGATTTGCTGTTAGCTGATTTCTTCCCCATGGTATCACCCAGTCATTCAGGTTGAGAATGGGTTGTAGCCAAAAATCCTTTGCCAGAACATGCTCTGAAGAAATAACCTCAGTTTGGAATACAGCCTATGAATATCTGCTTACTCAGTTCCAGCAGAACACTGAAGGGAAGCGAATCTTCAAATAATTTCTGGTCTCTCCTACTCTTTTTCCGATTGCTCAGTTTGGAGATGGTAACATACAACTTCCACTATTTCTCTCCTCTTCTGTCATCTGCTCAGGAGCCTACTCTGCTCGCTCACAGTAACACTGATGTTCACACTTCCATCCAGAAAGCCTGGTGCTCACATCTCCATGTCGAAGAGGAAGAATTGCTTGTTTCAGCCCAAAAATTTTTGCTGTGTGTTTCTGTTCTTCCTGATTTACCTTTCCAGTTCAGACAACTCCACTAATGCATTAAGCTTCCCATCAATGTCCATAGGATTCAAGAAACAGTTACCCTCTAGCAACCAATACATCTTCTACTGTGCGCTGAGGTCAGGCACCAGGCCAGCAGAACAAACACATTAGTGAAGGGGAGCAGAACCCTGCCCACATCCAGCAGGTACCCCAGCAGGATTTTGGGATGGGTTTTGGGCTTCCATTCTATGCTTGGGCCAGCCATGGAAGGTCAGTGGGAGATGAGGCCCCCCAATAAGCCAGGGAGTGAAGAACAAAAGCCAGGTGCCTACTGTCTTCCAGCTAGCTGAGTTACATGAGGCACTTATGCCTTTCATTCATTATGCCAGTACTCAGCTCCTGGCAGGAGCTTGGAAGGATTTTACCATTTGGCCAAGCACAAAGCCAGAAGGACAGGGGCAAGCAGGAGGATGTGTAAGCGAGCAACATCCCTGCTTCTCCCACAGTCTGCAGGGAGTCATGTTATGAATTGCACCAGATTTCCTAGTAACAATTCTGCTGGTGAAATGCTCCTGACTCTGGAAGCCTTAGTACAGGTCTCACTGTACGTTAATCCCACCACATAGATCTGAGTAGCATATAAACACCATCATCTTCACCACTGCTTGGCACATCATAAATACAACTGCTTGAAGCTGGCTGTTGGACACTCATCCAAGCAATGGTGCTGTAAATTCAGAGGGCAGGAGAGTCTGCACAGGAACAGCCCAGGAGAGAGCAGGAGACAGCTGTTTCATTTCTACTTCTTACAGGAAAATATTTCCATGAAGTGTAATGTTTGGAAAATGTCTAACAATCCAGTTCATGCTTTCTACAGATTATGTGGATTTAGCATTTCTGTTGTCTATACTGGGATAGATGAATAGAGAGATAAAAGGAGGCATGAAAATATAAGACAGTTGGAATGCAGGAGAATCTACAGAATGTGCGAAAAATGTAGGAAAAACCAAATAAAAGAGGAAAAGACAAATGAGATATTGTCAAGGCAGCCAGTGAAGCAGCAGGGTCCTGGTTCAGAGGTGGAATCATTAAACGACAAGTGAGGCAGCTCTTACGAAAAGCCTACATGATTCTTTAACCCTGGAATTCACTAGGGGGAGTGTGTGGTCAAGGGTGAATGCCAGAATAAATCTGTTTTCCAGAAGAAAAAGGGAATGTACTGGGAGTTCAGTCACCCCAGAACAGGGGCTCAGGGAATGAGGCAGCTTCTGCACCAGCCACACCCAGGACATGTCACCCAACAGCTGGGAAGGGAAGGTGGGAGGCATCCACCCCGCATCACACCGAGCAGTGGCTTTGGGAGAGCAGGTTCACTTGCTTCCAGAGTCAGGACCAAATACCATGGCCCTGTAAGGGACAAGCAAAAAAAAAAAAAAAAAAAAAAAAAAAAAGGCACAGAGAAAAATCTGGTGAATTTGTTTGTGTTTTACCTGGGGAAAACTATTAAACCTTCCTCCCTTTCCTTCTCCAGCTTGTCACAAAAATCTGGGATCCTGATCTGGAAGAGCCACAGTGCCAATGCAGCAGCTTACACACCAGTTACAGCCCTTCCCCGTCCCAAGTGCAAGCGAGCAGCACGTCAGACAAACATTAGGGTAACCCTGTCCCACCCCCTGCTCTCCTCTGGGAGAGGAATGGGAAGATACAGATCCCCATGGAGACCTGTGCTGAAAGGGGATTGAGGAGCCTAGCAAGGAAGCACAAAGATCAGGCAGGAAAAGGAATTGCCTCAAAGCAAGACCGCAACACAAAGGGCCTTCCTACTGATCCTGATGGAAAATAGTCCCATGTAGGAAGGAGGACTAGGATGGTCTGACAGGGATTTCCAAAGTATGCATGCTTGTACAGAGCAGCCTGTGCATGTGCAACAAACCTAACCCTAAACATCTGCAGATGTACCAGGACACACACACCAACTCCTCTCCTTGAGATCCTGCATTTCCTTCAAGTGCACTAAAAGCAATTGCATCACACACGTACAGCTGTCCATCCAAAACTCCCTGAGTGTCCAATCCCTTGCACATAAAAGTATCAGTGATTTCCAGGCAAGGAACAACTCAAGGCTCCTATGCATGGGGGCATATCCTACATTTCCAGACATCTGGCAGCCCCTCAGGATTCCTGCATCTGTGGACACATCTGGGCTTCCCAGACACAGGGCAGTGGAGAGTTTCTGTGCACGCACAGCAGCATGCAAGGCCAGGAGACACATGAATTCCCCCAAGTCTGGCTAGACAGTGACAGACAAGAGAACACTTCTGGGGAAACCTGGAAGGTTGGTCATGTGAAGAGCAGCCCAGCCCAGGAGGTGCAGCCAGCAGAGGAAGCTGGTGGCATCAGAGGTGAAGGACAGGCATGGCAGCTTGGGTTCTTTTCCTCACACCTTCTACCTGAGGGCAAACTGGCCCTTGCATCTCTTGGGGACAGGAATGCAAAACTTGTGCTGCTTTCTGGACTGTCCTGTCCTCAGAAAGAGAAACATGAGGCATGGAGCTACTCCCAGTCCCCGTGGGGCTGCCAGAAATAACACAAACCTAACGTCTCACACCAGCTGGCGAAGAGGACTAATCTGGCTTCAGGAACTGCTTGAAAGAGAGCCAAGCCTCCCATCCAGTTCTCATGGCCCCCTCCACCTCCCTCCAGACCCAGTTCCTTTTCTGGCATGATGGTATCCTCAGTGTTCTGCTGACAGCAAGCTGCTCCTTGCTAACTGCTCTGCCGACCAACCCTGCCACATATTCTTTGGTGAGGCTCCTCTGTGCTTTTTCCATCCTGGACACAGAACAACAGGCCCTGACTCTGTGGTGGCCAGACCAGAGGGTGGTGGGGCAGTGGACATGGCAGGAAACCCCATCTGTTCCTCCATCCTGGTCCCTACCATTGCTGCTGCACCTCTTCCCTTGAATTAGGCACCTCAAGACACTCTCTGCCCGTGAACCTGCATTTCTCTCCCTTCTATCAACAGCCTGTGTCTCTTTTGAACCTCCAGCTCCAAGGTCTGCACTCGTCTGTAGAAGAGGAGCTTGGTCATATTTTTAAATAATTAAAAAACAAGATCTTTTGAAAATGCAATATAATGACCAGAGCAGATAAATCAGCAACATAATAACTAGATCTGTATGCATTTACCACGAGGGTGCTGAGACACTGGCACAGTTTGCCCAGAGAAGTTTTGGATGTCCCATCCTCAAAAGTGTTCAGGGCCAGGTTGGAAGGGACTCTGAGCAACCTGGTTTAGTGGAAGGCGTCCCTGCCCATGACAGGTGGATTGGACAAGATGACCTTTAAAAGGTTCCTTCCAACCTAAACCATTCCATGATTCTATGATTCTTGATTAATTTCCACCAGCAGCTTGTAAAATAATGAAAAAGAGTGATTTTGACAGTCACATAACTAATTGCATCTAATCCAACCCTGCATAGCCCAAAGCAACAGCTGTGAAGCACAGTTAAAATTGATGCTGGTGGAAACATAAGGGTTTATTTGCATGACTGCCATCACATACACCTTGACTCTGCTCCTGCCACCACTTCCCTCCCTGTAGCACTGCCTCACTGTGGTTCCTGCGTTAGAAAAGCTGTGTTAAAAATATGTAAGAAAACATATTTTTCTTGAGTCAGTGCAAAAGAAGGAGACTGACACACTCAGGAGGCTGCATGTAAATGAGTCCAAAGGCTATGTGTTTCAGAAAGACAAGATAAGTCCAAAAATTAATTTTAGAAGGGCAAGACCCTGATGGAAAGATACCCTGCATTACAAGTGGACAGAGCTGGGCAGAGCTAAGCGCAAAACATTCCGAGCCTGATTTGGTCTGCAAGGTTCCTATCTCCTTCTGTCACACATTATTAAACATAGATCAGAAACAGGATCTGGGATTACAGAACACACTGAACTCAGGACATCAGAAGACACCTGTCCTATAAATAGGAATCATTTGCCAATTCAGAGCAACACACACATGTTTTGGCAACCTCTCAGCCAATAAAAGCAGAAGCCACAACTTCAGAATTATCCAAGTGCTATTATTTTAAATGCGAAACAATGGTTTACATCATCATGACTTAACTCCTTATTTCCCAAGTTCTCATCATGCGCTGAATCACACCAAAAATTAACCCTTGCCAAAATTAGTCCATTACCAATTTGGAAAATTGCCTAATTGCTTTTTTTTTTTTTTTTTTTTTTTTTAGAATAGAGCAGAAACAACAACAAAAAGCAAAACTTCAGGTTTGGAGCTGTTGATTTGGTGCTTTTGATTTCTTCTGTAGATCTCTGTCTGTATCCCAATATCCCAGGATTTCAACTTCAAAACTTCAAAGTCGATTTAGTCCCTTAGATCACAGACTTTGCATGGCAAAGTGCTCAGAAACATCAGTTTGGGATTGTGAACGGAGTTCCAATGCTGGGCTCCAATTTGTTGACACTTGGGTTCTAGGAAAAATTAACAGGAACACATGCAAGGGTCTGTTTAAGGGAACAACGTGAAGCGCCGCTTCCAAACAGGTGCAGCCGATTATCTGAGGCAAATCTGAGCAGGAAAAGAAATGCTGTTTTCTTCGCAGATTTTAAGAGCACTAAAAACTTCCAGATAATGGGAAGTCCCTGAAGCTTTTAGAAAGTGTTTTCTCATACTCCATACCTGGTACGACAGCTGCTTCTCTGCAGCTATGGGGAGTTGTGGTTTTCCATTTGTGAAAATTCAAGTGAAATCTATCATTTTTTGGAAAGAGCCTAAGTCCTGGTGTTCTCAAATATCTTTACAGGTTGAACACTTGGAAAGGATCCAAGACTCCAATCAGAGCCTGAATATGTGGAAATATTTAACTCTCTAAGAAACAGTATATAAAATAAGCTGTTTCTCTGCTTGATGACTATTTCAGGATTGACTAATTACTTGTCCTGATGCCAAACACCACAGAGATGGCTCAAGAGGATAATTTCTGAAACTTGAATTTGTAACATTTTATCAAAGGAAGGCTATTTCTGTGTCAAAACCCTATATCTGGAAATTTATATACAGCAAGATCATAAATGAACTTTTGGACACCCAGGTTCAGAGGTCAAGTTATTCAATGAAATATCTGCTAAATCTTTTTTGGGAGGTGGAATGAACAAGCTTCAAAATAAAGCAGGAAAATAAAGACTACTGTATCAAACACAGGTTCCTCCTGGGGAAGCACTCACATTTCACATAGTTGGTCTCTGGATCTTGTTTCAGGGAAGGATTTGGTGGTGGGGAGTAAAGACTCCCTGCTGTCCTGGTCAGCACATCAGCTCTTCTCTGGGGGTGGTCATAGCAAGGAGATGTAGCTGAGGTTTCCTAAATTCAGTCACCTCTGTCCAAAAAACCCTGACCTAAACTAGATCTTTCTTCTCATACCAATGCACATCACATCAAGGCCAGGCAGGTTCTGGCATAGGCAGGGGCTAAAGTCACCTCCTCTTTTAATGGGAAGTGAACCAGAGCCCATAGTCCAAGCTCAGCTTTGCTTCCAGTTGAGTGAGAGGTCCCGCTGGCCAAGTTATCAGCAAAGGCTAACAAATTCATTTTGGTTTCAGGAGTATTTAATTCCTGCCATCACCTACTCTCTAGAAGGCACAACACTCATGTTGCACATTTATACAGATTTAAGGACAGAAAGGACCATTCTCAGCATTACAAATCTGCACATTATCACTCCAAGGTTGTCCTGCATTATGTTCTAAACCATAGCTTCCTCTTTTGCCTTTCTTCTCTTAACATTTCAAGGTATTTGCCTTGAACTTTTTCTTCCCCTTGTTGGTACTTGCACATTATGATTAAGTTACTTTTTAATTTTTCTTAAATAGATGAATCTTACTGAAATCTTATCTGTAGCCCCCTATTTCCAGGATTTGGTCACATTTACTGGTCTTTTCTGAATCTTTCCCAACCATATAGCATTTTGGCTAAAATGGGCATGAGAATTGGACATGGTGCTCAACACTGCTTCCCAATACCATTTCCAAGGTCAGAGCATCCCACTGACCCTTAGGGGGCTCTGGGTGCACCTGTCCTCCCAGCTGCTGCTCTGCCCATGTGGCTCATGCCCACCCAGATATTTGCAACATCTCCAATTCCTTTTTATTTATCTGCTTCCACCTTAAATTTAACCTTTTCTCTTTATTCCTGTGAAGTCCAAATCTATACTGAGTATCAAAACACAGGAACTTTAGTTCACCTGTAAAACTATCAGATGCCACTCCCAAGCTCAGAGCTGTACAGAGCTCGCTGTCACAGGAGCTTGCCAAAGCCAAGCAGCAGATTTTAGACCAGTGCCCTGACACACCTTGTGAGATAACCCAAGGCTTTGGCACAGAGAGGACAAAGATACAGCAGCTGTTCGAGAGAGCAGCTTTGTCTGTTTAGTATCTTACCATTTAAAAATAACCTTTTACTTGTCACTAGCATTACAAGGGAGCTGCGCCAGCTGGAGGTGGGTGTTGTGTGGGGTTTGAGGAGCTTTTACCAGTGCCCATGGTGGCTGGAGCACAGCTCAACAACAACTGGTCAGTGAACTGAGCAGAGGGAAGAAAAGGGGGCTCAAGGTCTGATTAGCACCATGGGAGGGAGAATGAGAAGGATTTTGAAAGCGGAAAATCTGCAAGAGCCAAGCAGAAGGGCACAAAGCTGCGGTGAGGGCAGATAACCATCGGAACAGGCTGAGCTCCAGCGTGGTGGGAGGGGACAGCAGCACAGCAGCCAGCATGTGGGAGAGGGAGAGAAGGAGCAGCATGAGCATGTTATGAGGCCACAGGGAAGACACAGCTGTCAACTACAGCCCTGCAGAAAGGCATCAGAGAGATCAGCAGGGGAGACACACATGGAGTTTGGTTTTGGCCAGCCTGAGAAAAGCAGGCAGCCATCCACTATGGATCTTATGTAGGATGTGCAAGGCTGGCTGGCAGGGGGATGAAAGAGGTCCCCTCTGGGGCATTCCTCGTCTCAGATGGGTGAGCTGGGTCCAGACCAACACTGGACTCCATAACCCTGAGGAAAGGAGACTGGAGAGTCTCACATTTGTGCAGCAAAGGGGCAGGTTGAAGGCACCAAATCCAGCCAGGAAAGAAGGAGACCTGTGTGATGGGGCTTTGAGTAACCTGGTCTAGTGGAAGGTGTCCCTGCCCATGGCAAGGGGCTTGGAACTAGGTGATCTTTAAGGCCCCTTCCAACCCAAACCATCCTATGATTGTATGTGGAACACCATCAATCATTAGCAGCTCTAGACCTTCATTCCTGTATGCCAGCCTTGCAAGGCACAGAAAGCAGCTGTGGCAAACCCTGCCACCACCTGCAAACAACAAAGTCTCCTCTTCCTTCTTCCATATTCACATGCTGAGGGGCTCAGAGACTGGCAGTGTGCCTGCCTGACAGGCAAGGTACACAGCACCACAGGCTTCTGGAGGTGCAACCTCCCTGCCCACCCAGCTCATCCAAAGCAGCAGCCTCCCTTGTGTGCTCCCAATCTCTTTCCTTAAGGACTTGTTCCTGCCACCTCAGCACAGCTGACAGAGCATCTTACTCCACAGCTCGGCCCAGCAGCATAAACTAAGTGTCCCAAGCCTATCTGGCTGCTTGTACAGCCTTTCCACACCAGTCTGAGGCCCCATATCCACCCAAACTCTTATGTCACACCCCATGGCAGGCACAATGGAGCCCCAGCATCCTGCTCTTGCACCCCTGTCACCTTGGTGTGACAGAGACAGTTCTCCCCACACATGCACTCACAGATAGCAACGCCCTTGTCCAGCAAGGAGATAGAGACATAGGTTAAGTGCTGTATGTGAAGAAAAGCAGACAGCTCAGCAAGGCACCAGCACTGAGCAGGTTGCAAGAGACACTGGTCATGCCAGTAGGCTCAGACAGCAAGGCCTGGTGGCAAAACCACCTAAATTAGGTGCATAAACTTAGGGGCATAGCCACCTATATGCAAGGCCTCCAGAGCTACATCTTTTCTGCTCTGTGTGTACACTCCTATAGTTACAGTCTGCTACTAATCCAAGGACCGTCACTGTTCCCAGGTTTCTGTTCTGTATAGTAGATAATACATAGTGATTTAGACCCACAGTTTTCTTGTGCAAGTATGTGTTGGGAAGCACCTAGAAACTGTTATACAACATTAAAATATTTCCAGAAGAACCTTCTGTATTACTGCTACTTTGCCAGACATCTAAGCAATTTCTTGGCCTGTGCCCCCCCACCTCCCCAAAAAACCTCCAAACAAATCCCAGAGCTGAATCAGTTTCCTCCATTTAGAGGCTCCATTAAGTTTTTCCCTAGGATTCCCATTTTCTCTCCTTCTTTTTCTTTAAAAATATATAAATAGTCACATCGTCATATGAGACAAGTAGAGACTGACTCTTATGGGTAAAAAACAGATGTTTCCCAATCTTCCCTAACGAAGTAATATTTTATATATGGCTCTTCAATGGATTTATAGCCAATGAAGGGATGTTACTACATTAGCTCATGGAGGGGGTGGGTGATAAAAACTGGAAAGGAAGAGCCAGACAAGGAAAAAAGAAGCTATCCAGAGCGCTGCAATTGGAGAAGCATGACAAATGGGCAGCACAGTTTTAGAGGGCTTCGACAGCAAGGCAGATTGCCTGGCTGGGAGTGATTGTCCACAGCTGGAGCATCGCAGAGACCATCTGGTATTTCTTAAACATGCTTTCCCCAGGTGATCCAATTCTTGGAGTGCCCCAGCAAAGAGAAGAAAAAAAGGCCTGCGAGTCTCAGTCCCATTTCCAGAGTTCCCCTAATTAGTTAATAGAATTATATTTGAACTGGTTTCAGTTTCTCCTATAAAACCTTTGGTTTTGCCACCTTTTCATCAGAGGAAAAAAAGAAAATTTAAACTCATAGAGATTTTCATTTCTTTAAGAAAGTCAATGATTGTGTCTCTTGGCACAGCAATCCAATATAAAACTTAATGAAGTAAAGAGAGATCCAAAATTTCTTTTGAACACCTTGTAACCTCACTTTTCCCCCACCACTTTTAGCTGCACAAAGCATGCATATCCAGAGGTTCTCACGTTACTCCCCCACCCCCGTGTATCCATCCCCACTATGAGCCTCTGAAAAAGAAGAGCATGGACTGCATGGGGGACTCCAAGACTCAAGGAACTCTCATTTACAGGATTTTGACCATTTTCTTAGCTTGGAAAAAGTGTAAAAGAGTTTAATTAACTGTGCGTGCCACACAGTCCTGTCCCCGCAACAGGGAGGGCTGGCAGAGGAGCAGTGCAACAATATTTGCTGCTGTCCTTGTGTTCCCCATAAGACAGCCCCTTCCAGAGCCAGGAGCACTGGGAACCAGCTAATGAAGAAAGGAGCAAGAGAAAGCGGTAAATAATAAATGAACGGACAGATGGAAAAAGGGTTAGAGAGAGCAACTAGAGAAGCAGCCTTGGGAAGCAAACCGCGTTCCCACCAGCAGGCAGTGCCCCCACCGAGCAGCGTGGGGCAGGAGCCAGGGTCCAGCCACAGGGATTATCCCCGCCACTCCCTGCCAAGCCAGGCTCACCAGCCGTGCCTCTCCCCTCTCCTCCCTGTTCTCTCCAGGAGTTAGCCCAGCCACAAAGCTTGGGTCTGTCAGATGCATCCTGCACACCACGGTCCCACATCCCCGATCCCCAGCATGCAAATAGTGCTCCTGGTATTTTTCACAGGGAGCAAACACACAGGAATGCTGGCTGGAGGGCTGAAACTGGCGATACTCCTCCAACTGCAGCAAAATTAGTTGCTATGTCACAGTTTGTTAGAGAGGTTTTTAAAAATGCTGAGAACTCACCAGGCACAGTTTCCTGTTCTGTCCACATAGACATCTACCTTCTCCGAGTCTGTATTTGAGCAAAGCTAGTGGGATCGTAATCCCAGTCAAAAATACATACACAAGCTGCTTCAACACCTCCAGGCTGAAAAAAATTCTGATTAAGTTTTTGGGGAGAAAATACTGGACAAAAGAAACCAAAGGAATATTTAAAGGGGATTTTGGTTGGGTTTTTTTGTTTTGTTTTTAGGTGATGGCTAAAATCAGCGTATTCCAGCACCATGCTGGAAGGGGATTTTGGCAGGAAACCCATCCTTATGCAGTGGTATAGATAGCTATAATAGAAGATAATAGAACCCATGATTGTAATGCTAAAGAAATAGCAACCAACAGCAAATTACAAAGTATAGAAAATTAATACAGCATTTAAAAAGCATGATGGAAAAATTCATGTCTTGCTGGTTTATGAGTGGGAATTTAAACATATAGGAAAGAAGGAAAATGAAGATATAGTTGTATTATTTTTTGCACATGGTAAAATTACCAGTGCAACTACAGAAATATAAATATAGGCACTCTGTATTTATGAAAAAAATATGATGATGAACTCATCATAAGATGATTATATACATCACCATTTACGAATGACCAAGACGTATTAGATAACATCTGCTTTAGATAAACACTGTTAAATCCCCCACCCTGGATACTTTGCACCTCCAAGTGCACTAAGGAGATCTCTGACCTGCTGATGTTAATTTTTAATAAATCTTGGAATTCCACGTAATTCTAGAAGGGTAGGTGAGCCCTAACCCCATGCTGGCGCTCCGGCAGGACTTGCTGACCTAGGGACCAACAGCCAGTCAGGCTGACAGGAGAACCTGACAGGGTATTTAAAGACAATATGAGAATCTACCAGTAATTCATTATATTCATGTCTCAGCTAATTACCAGGCAGCATATGTTGTACAGAATCAAGTCCTGTCTAACTGGTGTTACAGCTTGATTTAAGAACTTGCATTAATAGAAGTAATTTGGCATAAGTAGATGGACAGAAGTGGCTAATGAGACAAAGACCTATCCATTGCTTGTTTCCCATCCCACAAGATGCAGTGTTTTTACCAATCATTCAGATAAATAAAAGATCCTTAGAGGCAGCTTGCAGATAGCACAAATGAAGGTTAGTAAATAACGAACAAAACAGCCTTCATTCATCCTGTGATCCAATTTGTGTGGCTCAATGGCCACCATCCAACCAAGCGTGCTTTAATTCAGCCAAGCACAAGATAATACACGTACGGGAAAACAATATAGGGCTTGTATCTCCGGGATGGAAATGTCTGTCCTGCATGGCCACAGGACGAAGGAGGAGGTATAACAGGACTTTGGCAAAGTGAAGATTGAGGAGCCAAATCTATTCAGCTTTTGAAAGAAAAATCCACAAGGTTTGACTGCTGCACATAGGCATTACGTTAGTGTGGGAGGAGAGGGGGTTCCTAACCTGGTGGCGAGAGGCAAAGTGAGCTCCAGGGGTTGAAAGTCAGAATTAAGCACTGTGCTGACAAAGAGGAAAAGTAACATCAGCACAGCTGAGGATGAGAAATATCACACAAGAAGCTCTGGATGATCTTGGGGCCCAGCATAAAAGCAGGGGGTGAAACTCAGCAGTACAAAAGGCAGGTATAAAGACCTGCGTGTAACGTAAGACTGGAAGGAGCCCAGACACTGGCACACTGGGGGTCTGCTTTAGGCTACAAAATCAGGGAGATCGGAAGCATCGGCTTATTGGGAGCATCTGAAATACAGAACCTGCTGGTAATTAGGGACCTTTAACTGCCCACACATTTGCTGGGAAAGGAAGACATCAGACACCGCCTCGCATCAAGTTCCTGGAATGCACCAACAAAAAAAAATTGAGAAAGAAGTGACAGGAACAAAACTAGGAAGGAGTCTCCTTGAGGTTTGATTCCCATCAACAGAGAGAAACTGGGGAAAGCCGTGAAGGTGGAAAGAACCACAGGCGGGGAAGCCCGGAACGAGTGTTTGTACTTGTTTGAAAAAGAATGGGAAATAGTGGCAGAATAAAAATAGTGCTTTGTAAGAACAGAGGCTTCAGTAATCTGAGAGGGTTGGCAAGGGAGATTTTGCTCCAAATGAAAAGAGAGTTTGGGAAAGACAGTGTTTTGTAAACACACAGCAAGATAAGGGAACAGATGTAAATTATCTTAACGCAGGGGTACGATTAGGGTAATTCACAGACTCCTCCGTGGCTTGAAGCATGCAAAGGAGAAATGGCAGCTCCATCAGGCTGATGTGGATGAGCACAAAGGAGCAGCACCAGGAGAGAGGGACAGAGCGAAAGAGCCGAGTGCTCCACAGAAATTGCTCACAGCCAGCAGTAACCAGGAGACATTTGATAACTGCATCGGTGGGAAGAGACAGACCAAAGAGTTCAGCACCTCCTGAGGAGGGAGAAAAGGTTAATAGATTGCTTTATGACACTGAACACGCCACAAGCCCTTCCAAAGCTGTTAGTGCGTGTCAGCCCTCCCCCTCTTCCACCAAAATCTGTTTTCTGTTAGGTTTATGTGTTTTCTTTATTCTCTACACAGCACCCAGAACTGGCTGGTTCTGGTAATGACATTACATATTATAATGTATGTATAATTGCTAATTTTAAGATTCACAATTTATAAAATATCTTCTGTGGTGAGGCTAGTTAAATTGGACAGTAAATTGAATTTAATAAATCCTGAACACGTCACAAGAAGCCATATTTCCCACAGTTACAAAAACAATAACCAAATCAGATAATGAGAAAGCCAAAGTGTGGCTTAACAGACTAGAGGGTGTCACCTGAAAAAGAGATTCACCTTCATGACCTCTCTCACACACACACATGCTGTCAGCACAAAACGAGTTGTAAAACTACTAATTAGGGTAAGAGAAGGCAGGGGATCCCAGGGGTTTGGCTCACAGCTGTCTCAGGAAGCAAAGAGGTATAAATTGGGACAGAATTTCACAATAGTCAACACCTCGCAGAGTTAAAGCAGGAATGTTCAATGCTTTCGTTGGTTCAGACCTCATGAAAAAAATGATAACATTAGGACCACAAAGTTAATGCAATTAAAAGAATCAGAGTAGAGGGGTAATGTACAGTAGCACCTTAGCAGAATGAAAACTGTGGAAGTTTGACATTTTAAAATAGGGGGAGGTCCATCAGCAACTATCTGTAGGAATGTCTGGAAGATGAATGAGGTTCTAAAAGACCTGAAAAGGGCAAATATAGTGGCTATGTTCAACAGGTTGAAAAACCAAGGAAATTGCAGGGCAGCCAACATAACTTCAATTCTTGGAAAAATTTTGAAAGGAATCATCAAACAATCCATCTGCAAGGAAGGGCTGGAAGTAATAGCCCTGCCATGTGAAGGTAACCTGACTTCTCTTTGATAGAGCAACAAGGTCTCGTATGTGAGACAACACATGTTCTGTACCTTTACTTTCTCAAGGCTTTACCTCCAGTTTTGTGTAACATTTTAATTAGAAAATTAGGAAAATAGCGTCTAGATGAAATTCTGTGTGGGAAGTGCACAGCTGGTTGGGAAATGGTACACAAAATTGCAGACATGAACAAGCAATATTGCAGCAAAAAATTCCATGATTATACAGACAGAAGTGTCACACACCAGGTACATGAAATAACCCTGCTGCTTTTCCCAGTCAAGAAAGGCCTCAGCTGCAATACTGGTCTCATTTCAAGGCAAAGCACTTAAAAAGCACCTCAGACCCAGTGGAGAGAGCCCAGGGGATCCCAACGAAACACAGAGCCACAAAAAAATTGTAGAGGGCTGAAAGGGACCTCAAGAGGCAGAATCAACTACGCACGTGCCATTCAACTTGAAAATAAAATGGACATGAGAAAAGACCAAACGAAAGGCAGTTGTTCAGTGCAGAGAACAGAAGTCCTCAGGGAAACATGGTAACAAGCCTCAAATATGTAAAAGATTTCTGCAAAGAGAAAAGGAGTGCTGTAAGCTTTTCTCCATATCCACGGGGAAAGGACATGCCATCATGGGCTTAAACTGAAGCAAGAGATTTTAAAAATACCAACCCCATAATGATAGAGCTAATTATGACCTAGAGCTGACTGCTGAGGGAGGGTACATCACTGCCATCACAGAAGGCTTTAAAACAAAGATAAAGCCACATCATTTGAGTCATCAACAGTGATGTCCCCACAGCCTGGGCAGTGCTGGTGCCTGGCTGCCGAGCCCTGACAGCCTGCAGGCTTTACATGGACATGCCCAGGAACACAATATATTTCAGCTACAGCAAACACCCTCACAAGGCTCTGTAGTAAAAACAAACAGCCACTTTGTTTCAGAATGAGCTCATATAAACAGCTGATAATGGCACAAAAACACTCAGTTACCAGAGACTGTTTTCCAAGATTTATTTTTCCCAGCACTATTCCACTGGTTCTGATCCCAAGATCTCAGAAGACACCTGCAAATTATCCTCAAAAGGTTGGCACCTCTGCTGGTCATTAACTATGGGCTCAGTACAGATACTGTTTTAATGACATTACAGTTTTCCTGGTCCCTTCCTCCCAGGAAAGCCTCCAGTGTTTCACAGCAGTTCTCTCCCCCTCTTTCCCACAGGAGCTGATGACATTATTGTGTTCCCTTTGCTGTCAGGACTTCTCCACCAGTACCCCAGTTGTGCTTATCAAGGAGACAAATTCTGGGTAACTATTTTCACTGTATTTTTAGCTTTGAATGCTACTTTTTCTTCTTTGAAGGGTTCAATCCCCCAAAATTTCACTGATTTTACAAGCGTACCAGCTGGTCGCACAAAAGATACTGCCTCTTCTCATCCACCTTTCCCCAGGCAGAGATCAGGTACAGACTTACCATGGAAAAGGCTAGAAGATGCCCTCTTGAGGTCCTTTTCAGATCTATTTTTTGCAATTCTGTGGATAATGTGTATGACATAAGGGACTGTGATGGACAGAAGGGCAGAGAGCTTGGTCCAAAATATACTCCCAGGCCTGAGACACAGCTCCAGGGAGCACCCTCCTTGAAGGAAAGCTGGAGAGCCAGTGCAGTGCAGACCACGCCTGTGCAGCACCCAGTAACACAGCTATGATACGTATCTCTGCTGTGAAGACCACAGCACATTTAGGCTGATCCCAAACAAGATGCCAAAAGGGCAAGGAAGCTGTACTTACCCTTGCAACAACCCTGTCAGGTACCATATCACAAGGTGGCCCACCCTCCAGTCCCATGGAGTTAGGTGGAGCTGAGGAAAATTCGAGCAAAAATAACCAGAGTGGCCTTACTGCCTGGCAGCACAGGCACCAAAAACACACCCAGCCCCATGCCCTGCCTCCTACACACACCCTCTTGTGAGAGCAGCCTCTGAGCCATGGTTGTCTCCAGACCCAGCACTCCATGGGATGAGCCTCAGGCCCTACAAACACGTCCTGCTCAAGGACCACTATCTCCCAGAGCCACAGCATTCAGCAGGAATCACAAAACCACCAGGGGAGGTTCACAAGTGCAGGAAACACACATGTCACAGGTGCTCAACCTGAGCCGTGTGATTCCCTGCCAAAGAACAACTACAACTGGGGTTCTTGTTGTCTTTGGGGAGAAGCAAAAAATGTATTTCTGTGGGACAGTATCTCACTAGCAAGCCCTTTATGCAGACACACTGCCCTCATCTCTGCTCTGTGCCTCCCACACGTAAGTGTTCTGCAGTAGCCACGCATACTCTCTGCTCTCCTACCCTGCTTTGTTCCACTCATCCCACATTACACATCCCGCTCGTGGAAAGCAGATGTGCACTCTGTCACCACCACCTCATACCCCCAAACCACTTACCTTGGACAAAGAGCATCTCTGCATGGCTGCTAACATCTCCAAAAGTAGATCTTTTTCAAGGAATAACCTCACAGAGAAATCTCAGCTGCTGTTATGGCAGTGTTTAAGCTATCTAATTACCTTAATGGGGTAGTGGGATGCCAGTGTAAAACACCCGATTGCAGTGTTGGACACAGACAGTGAAATGCACTGAAGGCACCTCTCAGCTCCATTCCAATCAGTTCCACCTGAGTTTAATCCCTCCAAGTCTCTCTCAGTGCAGTGGGGAGAAACACTGCCAATACCCTCAGCAGGGTGGGACCACAGAGGGTCAACTGGGAGCATTCCATGCCATGCAAGGAGGGTCTGGCCCCTTAATCACTGCTTTTAGAGGCTGTGCTCTATGATATTACAGGGATTCAGGGCTCCCACCACACACCTTGCAGTCCCCTCACTGGCTTTTCAGTGCAGATATGGTGTGGCAGGGCAGGCTGGAGAGCTGTCATCATTAGTCTCTTGATGCAGAGAAATAATCTGTGTCACCGTTTCGGGCAGAAGGTAGAGCAGAAAGATGTTTCTCCATAGTTCAGAATGAGCAGTGGGGCAGTATTTGAGGGAAATTTATAGTCCATACATGTTTCTTGGGAAGCTCGGTTATGCTTAACACTTCATGCAAATACAGGAGGGGACAGTTTTTCACATATGTCTATTGACCTGAACAATTCCCTCTTCCACAGGCTTAACAGGCTTTACTTAAGAACAATGCAGAAACCTGTGGATGTCCAGTCTCTCAAAGCACAAATGCAGTGCTCTACCCCAGCCCAAACTGGCACCACAGGTGGAGAAATTTGGATTAAGTCTGTCGAAGCTTTGCCTGATGCTGCCCCACTCCCCACATCTCACTCTCTAAAATCTGCATGCACACTGTGTCTCCACTGCCCGAGGCAGTTCCTCACACCTCACCTACTGCCAGCCCTATGTTGTACATTCCGGCCCCCCCCCCCACCTCCACCCGGTTCCAGGACTCCAAAATAACCTTCCTGTGGCCTGAACATTTCTTCTGAGGGCTGCAAAGGAGGGGAGCCTGCTGTGAGGATTGCAACTTCTACCCCAGCTGATCCTAAACACAAAAAGAATCGCTGCTTGCTCTGTGAGCTGCGAAGGAGCAAAGAAGCGTTTCGAGGGACAGATTCCTTCTGCTCCCCTATCCCACGGAGGGCTGAGCTCAGAGAGCTGGTTCCCAGAGGCGAGCAGGCAGTGCTGTGCACTCTCCCCCTGCTCTACCGCGGACTGACCCGGGAGCATGAGAGATGCTGATCTGTGAAACGAGATACCCATCTCTGAGCACTGCAGGGGAAACAGCAAAGATTAATAAACCTCAAAATATTTTACAGCATTCAAATAGCACTGTCCCAGATCAAAGGCGATTGCTCATGTCAGGGAGGCAGGCTCAGTAAGCCTGGAAAGATCACATACAGAAAGCAGCGGCAAGATGCAAGAGAAAGCCTGCAGACAGGAGCCGAGGAAGGCTCGTACTCGATGAGAGAAACCGAAGTGGTCTAAGCCAGAGTCTCACATGTGTTCCTGGAGGAATGAGAGCCAGAAAGACTGCCTGGTTTCACTCAGTCTCAGTTGTGTCTTAGCACAAAAACACACATTTCATTTTAAGACACCCTCTTACCTTGGAGGTACCTGCTGCTGTGAACAGCTTAAATCCCAGTACAACAGAGCCCTGCCTGATGCTTGAAATAAGGAACACACTGGGAATTATGTGCAACTGGTGAATAGATTTGAAGAAGCCCCCAACTTACACTGATGCCACAGGAACTGCAGAATCACATGCCCTGCACTCTAAGAGCTTTCATTCCTAAACCCGTGAGGATACTGCATGAAAGTTTGTTGGCAGAATCCCTTGTCCACACTTGCAGGCAGAGTAGGAGGCCTGATCTACAGTCTTTCAAATTGTTCATATAACTATATTACTGAGGAGGAGGAGGATGAGGAGGAGGAGGACAAGGAGGAGGAAGAAGGGAATGGGACTTATTATCCAGATCACTACAGTGGTAGTGGTACTGGTAAGGGAATAAAAGTGCCACACGGTAGTATTTCTACTCTCAAGCTCTCCTAGAGTAGCTATCCCATCATAAAGCACCTTTATTCTCATATGACTTTGAGCAAGATATTCCATTTACATTTTTGGGTTACAATTAAAGAACTAGCAGTAGTAGAAGCCCTCTCACACTGAGGTGTGGGGTTCAATATTCCTGCAGTCTGGGCTGGACACTGAAGGTCATCCACAGTACATGCACTGCATGAGGTCAAGTGACTCCTAGATACAGACTCCCAGGAGGAAACCCTGTTCTCAAGGATCTCATGGATACTCCATCCCTGCAAACTCAGTCCTTCACTAAGGACTCCCTAAACCACATCTGCATTCTTGCTCTGCACCTTGCCTCATGACCTGGGGACTCCCTGTAGCACTGTACAAACCCACTGTGCAGAACAAAAAGAAGTCCTCAAGCAAACTCTGATTGAATTTTGAAGGTAAGAAATGCCCTTCTGCAACAGATGTACAACCCCCTCTACCCACCCCAAACACCAGATCCATCACAGAGAAGGGAAATATTTACACAAGTTAGTAGAGTTCCAGTTAAATATTATGCTTAGCTGTCTAGAGTCCATGTTCTCAGACTACGTCTATGAAATAAAAGATTAAACTTCATAACAATTATGAAGTTGCTCTGCTCACATTCAAAGGGAGTTAAAGAACATTAAAATAGTTCTTTGGGTAATATTATGGTGAAATTGCTCTCTCCACCCTGGAGAGCTAGAGCTAAAACCTTCTGAACTAACCTGTAAACACACTTGGAAAGGCTAAGAGCTAAGCTGATAACCAGGTAGCACCTCTGCTCTGCAGGTTCTGTAAAAAATGTGAGCAATGCCAGAGAGCTTTTGAAGCAGCAAGGGAAGGAGGATAGGGGAGAGCAGCTTCACTTCTCGAGGGAAGTTTGTTTAGTGGAAAGTAAGCAAGTTGTCAGGGGAAAAGCTGACAATGTTGATTCCAGCAGTTGTACTGGGAATAAACAGCCAAGTGGATTACGTTACAGAGAATGAGAAATGGCTCTGAGGATCCCATTTAAATGCTGGGCCCTCAGGAATGATGCGATTCAGCTACACTCATGGCCCCAGTATCCAGTGACCCCTGGGCTGAGCCTTTCGGTAGTGCTGGTGTCACCATCCCACCTCTGTGGGGTCCCCTAGAGCTCCAACACAGCTGATGTCCCCAGGAGAGCTAGAGCTTACTGGTGAGGATGCAGACCCATTCTGGCTTCCAGGCAGGGGCTGGCCACTGAATTAGGGGTGGCAGCAGAGAGGAGGAGGTTGTTCAGGACCAGTTTGTCTCTCCCAGCCCAGCAGCAGGGGAGGGCCACCATGGGGTTTGCCATCTCCTCCCCAGACAGAGCACAGGGCCCTCTCTCTTATAAAAATAAGATGCCTGCCTGCCTTTCACAGGAAAGGGACTTGTCAAGAGGACAAGGGGGTCCTGTTTGATTTATTAGTCTCTTCCTCCTTCCTGTTGTCTGTGGCTCATCCAGCTGTAGCGATAAGGAGAAGAGATATGAAAGGACCCTGCTGGCTGCTGGGATCCCATCTTTCTGCCCACTCACTGCCTGAAGACATCAGTCCTTTACAAGCACCATTAAATGTGTATCCAAAATGTGGCAGTCTCCTCCATCGAGATTCTGTTCCCTGGATAATACAAACAGTTGCCAGAAAAAGAGTATCCTCTCATCTCTGTCTAGGCCATTATCCCTTTATATTTGCTCTTTAATATTTACTGGGTTCACACAAAGTGCATGCTCTGGAAAGAAAAAAAATCAGCTGCAGCTTAAAGGACTCCAAATTTAGTAATTGCTGCAGCCCCATCGACGTGAACAGTTAGCAGGGAGATTTCTCCAGCACTTCACATGCCGTGGTATTCTGCTTAGGTCAGACTGTAGAAAATGTTCTGTTCAGGGACACCAAATCTGGAGTGTTTGCATAGGTGCCAGCTGCAGAGGCCTTACGAGTCCACCTCCAGTTCCTGCTGGTCCTTTCCCTCCCAATACCCAGTAACCGTGGTTGGAAACAGAAGCAGCCAGAGAGATGCTGATTCATACAGAGGCGAAGAACCCGAGGGTTTTAACACACCTGTGAGTTAGCAAGAACTAGACCCAGCTCCTGGCTCCCGAGCTGGTCTTGCAGCCTTACCTGTTAATGTGAGGTTGCTGTATGTGTTTGAAAACTGCTCCTTTAACAAAACCAAGTGCATCTGAGCTGCCTTTTCCCTCTGTAGCTCCAACATTATGTCAGGATGCTGGGCGATCTTACAGCCTTTCTGCTTATCCAGGGCAATGTCGCTGCGAACAATGTCTACAGCAAAAGGGAAAGAAAAGAGGGAGATGGCCAAACCTCAGCTTTCATTTTCATTTTTGCCAGATGCTTGGATCAGCTCCAGCCAATATGACAGTCACACAATCATCACTCAGCAAGAGCAACCCCAAAAAAGGATCCAAACCCCTTGGATCCACCTATCAAATGACCCTTCCCAGCCCGTCTCCTTTTCTTCCACACAAACCTCAAGTTGTCTGCTCACAAAACCTACTGGCCCTTCTATCCTTTACCTGCCTAGCTGTTGCTCTCTTACAATGCTGACCCCTCCCTCACAGGAAAGTGCAAAATCTCCCAACATTTATATTACAACCCTGTTACATGTGTGTTTGACACTAAATGATGAGAAAAGACTAAATCCCATTTCAGTAACCCCTGGCTTCCATTTAACCTTGCCTGTCAAAGAGGTGATGAAGAAGGCTTGTTCTCACCTTGTTTATCCTCACTGCAGCTATCACAGGTCAGCATGGCTCATGACTCTTTGAGCAAGTGTCTGTACCCTTCTAATGCCTGACATTCAGGAGACAGGATTATTCAAAAATTGTTTTCTCTTCGTATGAGCATTCTCTAAGTCATATTGTGAGATAAGAATAGGATATTGTCTCTCCTAGAACTACTCACATGCTGGGTAAAGGGAATGATGAAGTAGCAAGGCAGAACAAGAATCAAGTAAGATATGGCAGTCTAAGCAGGAGGGAAATGGTGCAAACTTGCAAGGTCCTTGCAAGGTCCCTTATGAGTTTAATAAACTCTGTAACATGTTCAGATCCACAGGCACCAGATGATAATTCTTACAAAACCTCAGGCGGCCAGCTCTGATAAGCAAGGATCGAAGCTGGAATTCTTCCACCACATTGCATAAGGTTACTTTGCCTCACGAGGTTGATCTTTGCTTGGTTTAATTCCCATCTAGCTAGAAGCTGCTGAAGGAGCTTGTTGTCAAAAGAGAGTCACACCTTGCTCCACACACACTCTCCAGCTCCTTTATGGTTATGCACATCAAGAAACACCTAAGTTGCTTCCAAAAGTCATGCTCCTGTCTCTTGAGGTGTCCAATCTCATGTTCAGCAAACTTAGGTTCAAAGCTGTGCTATGTCTTGGGCTGGCAGGGAACTGCCTCCAAACATGCAGTGGAGGACTGGAAGCTACATTATCTTCCTGTCTCTGAGCCTCATCCTAGACTCACCACACTTCCCTGCCCAGGATGTGTTCTATCTCTTTTCTGCATTTGGGATTATTACAACTTCTCTAAAGCCTGTCTAAACCAGACTGCTCAGAACAGCAATGTCATTAAAGTACCCACGGTCTGTAGTTAGCCATGTGAGTTCTCTCCTACACCCACAGCTAGCCTACTCAGGAGTGGATACTGGGCAGCATCCAGCTACCATGAAAATATGGTTCAATATTTCTACACCCAGCACAAGGGCATCAGTGAGATGGAGCAAGAGAAAAGACTAATGTTCCTCTGCAGCTAATGAGCACACACCCCTCAACCATGTGCTTTAGTGCACATTCTCTTAGGTAGGCACTAAGTAAGACTTGGACCTACCCAACCTTTGACCAACTAATGAATGGTAAAATCCTGAACCCCTGTTGTGTGAAATATTTGGAGAACTGAAGACTGAGACATGCCACCTTACCTCTCTCCCACACCAGAAAGGGTATTGCTGCCATGGGCTGCTGGAGTCACCTGGAGCCCATGAACAGCCATTCACCTTCCTGGGTGATGGATTTCCCTTCCTACAGAACTGAAGGCAAGAGCTGTACACCCCCCACCCCAAGGCAAAATGAAGGCAGACACATCAAGGAGGCCCTGAAGGAGGAGAAGACTGAGAGGCAGACAGGTTTGAAACTCAGTGGTCAATAAGCTGTCTGCAATTCTCTTCAAACTGCTGTAAGGGAGTCCAGGCTGGGTCAAAACAAGTTTATTTCCTAAATGGAATGGATGACATCTAAAACCCAAACCAGGGCCAATATGGACCCATGTGGAGGAACCATTGGCCCAGGAGCAGGGTCAGGGTCCAGCACCTTGGAGGGTGCAGAGGACCATGGCAGTGGGTCCTGTGTGACATCCATCTTTGGGGACCACAGGGATGGCTCTGCATGCACTGTCAGCAGGGCCTGGGGACAAAGGGCAGGCCCAGGAATGAAGAGCAGGAGCAGTGTTGTGATAAAGCTGCTGTGACAGGGATTACCACAAAGATGTCAAGTCACATTCAGGCAAATCCCTGTGAGGGTAGCAGAAAGCATGCAGGGCACAGAAGTCGGAGCACTCTCTGATAGTTATGTTCATGGGGTTCTCTGAGAGCTGCCACTGCAGACACTCAGGAAGCAGAGGCAAGACATGCAAGGTCCTGTCTTCTCAGATTGGTGAAGAACCCAAGAAACTTGCCAAAGACTTAAAGATGGAGGTGGACCTCACAGTCATAATGACTCCAGCTGAAACTGTGGGCAGATGCCTGGGATATGGATCTCACCAAGGAAGTCGGTGCCTGGTCCTTCGTACCCCAGCAGGCTGTGCTCAGTACAGGGAAGGAGGCACAGGCACCTCTGCACCACTCTGCTGAACCAGCAGCACTGAGGGAAGAGGGATGGCAGACCACAGCTTCTGAAGGCCTAGGGGAAATCTCAGCAAGTGCAACCCGAGGGACGCAGACAGCAAGGAGTTCTCAGCTCTGAAATCTTAAAAGGAAGAGATAAAAAAAGAAGGCAGATGCAAGGAGGCCAAGAAGGAGGAGGGTACCCCGGAGGATCTGGGCAGGGCAGCCCCGAGTGGGCAGGAGAAGGGCACTCACTGCCTTCCTGAGCCCAATAAAAAAAAAAAAAAAAAGAAAAAGTCAATAAACCGCCCAGCAGAACACGGAACCGAGCAGCTCCTGGCAGCAGTGTGAAAGAACTCCAGATGTGGGAGCCCCAGAGGATTTTCCAAAGCCGGCAGGCCAGGAGCCGTGCCCCGGCGGGCCGGGTCAGTACCCTGGCCAGCTCAGGTTCCCCCGCGGCCGGACCCCGGCGGGCGCGGCGCTCCGGGGCGGCGGGCGCGGGTCCCGCGGCGGCAGCGGCAGCGCGGTGCGGGCCCGGCAGCGCCGAGCGGAATGGCGGGAGCACACCCGTGTGGCGGCCAGGTGAGCTGCGGCTGCCGGCAGGCACCGACCGGGAATCCCGGCGGCGGAGCGCCCGCTCCGGCACAGCCTCGGGCCCCGCGCCGGTCCCACCCCGCCCGGAGCGGCTGAGGAGCCGGCATCCCGCAGGAGCTCTCCCCTCGCCAGGCTGCGGAGCTGGGCCGGAGGACGCTGTTCTGTCTCCGAGTGCCCGCACACATCTCTGTCCCGCCTCGGAATATCTGCTGCGCTTCCGCGCACGCCGCCCATGGAGGTCACCGAAACTACCGGGGAAACGTTGAAGAACAAGTTAGAAAACACCCTCCAGGAGTGGCACAAGGGCAGCGATGCTCTTCTCCGGGCATCCTAGGACGAGCTGAGCTCTACCAGTCCCTTTCTGTGAATCACCTGCACCAAGCGGTTACAGTCACCATTATCCACGAGGCAGAGAGGTTCCAAGCTGTGAGACCTCGAGGACGGGGCACAGCATGTGGAGACAGCTCCCAGCCAGGGCCAGGTTTCCCTTGCACAGAGTGAGCTTCTCTAGCCGAGAATTTATATGGTGTCAGTATGGCCGGTGTGCAAGTGACCATCCCATGGGTCAGACCACCATCTGCCCATAGGCAATTCCATCCCAGGAGCGGCTGGAGTCATGGAGCAGACACAGACTATTGCAGCTGATCAGCTGGAAGATGGGAGGAGGAAGGCACAGTCCCAGGTTTATGCGGAGAGGGCAGAGGGATGTGGTTATTGTCAGAAGGATGTGTGACGGAAGGGTAAAGAGGAGAAGCAACTCATCTTTCTGTGTCTGTGTGTGTGAAAGCGAGCACTGCCCACAGCGATCACCGCTCCAGCAGGAGTCACCACTGCCATGGAAACAGAACAAGCCGAGTTTGGCCATCCTCCTCATGGGACTGTTTGCTTCAGATTTTCAGTCTTGAAAAGTGAATTCAAAAGGGGAAAAAAAAATCGATTTTATTCTAACAAAACCCGAATACTTTTTCTAAAAAATGGAATATTAGGACATTATGTTAGTGCCAAGGTTAAATAGCTGTTTAATGAGTGACCAAGCAAAGGTCCTACAATTTGCATGTTGCCAAACTTGTAAAATACCTACTTTTTAAATCAACACATTTTAAAATGCTTTAAAAACCAGGTTTGTCTGCTGGAATTATTATAAAATTCCCAGTGATTGTAAAATTTGGAACAGAACTTTTATTTACAAAGACAGATTTCTCAAGACACAAACTCCATCCCCATCGTGCCTGTCTTTAATAGGGAAATTTTTGACACATTAGTATTATTCCTTTATTTTAGCTGGGAGAAGTTCCCTGACAATGAATTCCACAAGTTGTTTCCTACCATATTAAAAAAAAAAAGTAATATTTGTTCATTTTATATGTAATAATTCCACTGGATGCTTCCTATTTCTTGTGTCATGAAAACAAGGAAATAATCATTCCCAAATTGTCTTCTCTGTGTGACACCGAGCTCACAGCATTTGTCATAATCTGTCATTTTTCCCAAGATGAAAAATCTCGGAGTGAAAGATATGACTTTGATCATTTCCATCATCCTACCCCTCACATATATATCCTTTACACTGATTAGTGTGTCAGCACCTAGTTTACTTACAGCATAAGAATGCTCTCAGTGAGTTTTTCAATTATTTTCTAATATCCCTAACATTAGAATCACTGTTTACTTACCCAAATGTATTCAGAGACCAAGCCATAATAAGTTCAGAACATTTTCCCTGAATGCCAAATGCTAATTTAGAATGGATAGTTGTGTACAAAAAGTCATATGTCTTTCCCCGTGCATATAACTTTGCATGAATCACTTTTATTTCATACAAAGTAGATGTGGCATAGAAAGAAGTGTGAAACTAACAAAAATATGTAAATTTTTTAGAGAATTTAGGATGCTTATTATAAACAATTAAATATATGACCATAGAAATCTCACCAATTCGCAAGCAAATGGCTAGCAAATCAGGAGTTAATTGTTTGATTGCACCATTTCCTTCAGTTATTAAAGCACTTCTCATGCATGATTCTAGCAGAACAGTGTTTAATTTAAAAAGAAAAAGTGGAGATAAATAGACAATCTTTGGAAGTGTCTCCTGCCTAGGCAGTATTTCCCTTACCTTGTGTAACATGATTTCTACAACTTTTTTATTATTTTCTAATTTCTAAGTAAAAAACTAAGCCCTGGGACTCCTTATACAGGCAGAGCAGGTTGTAGCTCCTTCCCTGCAGTCGTGGTTCCTGGGAACTAGGGAGCAGGAGGCTGCCTCAGAGCTCATGGTGAGGCATAGAGCAGCCCCAGGTCTGGCAAATCCCAGAAGTCCAAAGGACATCAGAGGATCTTCCCCTCTTGGGGACTGAGGTCTTGCTATGCCTGAAATGCTACAGCTCGGCTAAGGGGCTGTGTTTGTAACACTCAGAGGGTGAAAAGAACAACTATTTCCTCTTCAAGCTCTGAAAGGACAGATGTCTAAACTGTTGAGGGACACAAAGCAGACAGAAAAGGGGCCCTGGGTGACCAGAAACAGAAGATGATTCTTTGAATAAAGAAAAATTCGTTTGCTCATTTTTACCACGACAACAGGATGGTTCTCCATTCAGAAACATCTACTGCAGTTTTATGAGCTGGCAGAGCCAAAGGGACACTCCCAGACATATGGCAACAACCCTCCCTTCCTCTGGCTCAGGTATCCTCATACCCCATGATGATCCTCATGATCCTGCTCACTAAATTCACAGTAAAACTGTTGCTTTTTTTTTTTTTTTTTACTTAAAATAGTTTTCTGCTGGCTTAGCAGAGGATCAGAAATGTGCCAGAGCCACACAAGGGAAGCAGCAGAACAGTGCACAGATCATAAAGAAAGCATGGGGACCAATCCTTCTGATGGCAGAGAAACAAGAGGTGAGATTTCCTGCCTTCAGGACACAGATTCGAAGGATTTAATCTGACCAAGACTGACACTGCTGCAGTCCCATCTGCCTTCAATGCAGAGTTTCCCAGCACTGTGCTCTACACCTTTGCACGGTCATGCAGCATTAATCAATTTGGCAGCTGAACAAGTTGAAGTGCAGCCACCTCTCCACCATCAAGTTTTGGTCAGCTGAGATCCCTGAACTGACTCACCACGCAGACTCAGGCTCCAGGTGTGGAAGAGGGCAGGAACATGCCAGAAAGGGCAGAAAGGTGGGAACAGCAGCCCTAGCTGGGGTCAGCTCCAGCCCCCGTGTAACCACACACACACACATAAAGGAATCCTCAGGTCATTTAACAGTTTATTATCTTCCTTTCCTCTCAATACCCTGGAACATGTTCAAACAGCATGGCATCCTAGAAGACCCCTGTGCACTATGGACTGAGCAAGGGTGAGAATACATTCCCACTGCCACACAGATTTTGAGGTTTATATGTAGTGTTGGGTTCCTGAGGATGCCTGAAGGAATGGATCCAACACTGAAAGAACACACAGAAAACTTAGCCAGTATTACACAGCATGATGTGAAGTTTCCCACACTATACTGCAAAATCCCCTGACTAGTATGGAAGGCTTAAGAAACATGTCTTTGTGATTTTTTTTTGTTGTAATTGGCCATTTTTCCATATGCCTATTATCCTCTTAAAAAAAAAATACATAAAATAGAAGGAAGCAACTAAATAGCAATTAAAAGAGTATTTTTGAAATGCGTTGCTCATACACACTTCAGTTCAGAAAACTTCTTTGATGCACTACATGCAGCATTCAAATGTACTCCCCTTCCCCTCTCCCTCCCATGGCCCACACAGGGCCACACCAAGTGTCCTTTGGTCTCAGCATAAAAAGGTTACAAAAGTCTACAAAATGCTGAGGGACAGGAGTGAGAATCTGTGCAGTTGGGCCAATGCATCTTTAAGAACTCCAGCTATGAGTAACTTCTCTTTTTCCCTGGGAGTCTTTCTTCGCAGCACATACGCACAGGGGGAAGCTATAAGCGATGTCTATGTCACCACAGGTTGTCCAAAGCTGGGCTGTGTGGCTTTGAGGAGAGAGGCAGTTGAGGATCACCCTGCAGATGAGGGGGCTCCACATTACCCCACCAAACTCATACTGGAGCACCGGCAAGGAGCTTCCAAAATGGGCTCTAGGTTCAGGCACTGAGACAGCACCTGCAGCATCTCTTGCTGAAACAAGACCAGGACTCCACACACACATAACACTCCAACGCCAAGCTCCAGGACAGCATGCAAGTCAGGTTTTAGCAAACTCAGCTTCAGAAGAGGTTTTGTACCGGCAGCAACCTGTGCTTTTGCTCCAAAGAGAGCTGCTCAAGTGTGTTTTCCCAGAGGCCAGTGTTTCTTGTTGTTCCATTCCTCAGACCCAACTGGTCCTTGGCACACATGAGGCAGTTGAAAGAACAGGCTGAACAGATTGCTTGTTAGGCAACCCAGCAGCTAAAGGAGAAGCAGATTTACCACTGATAGGCTGAGCGTGAAACCTCACATCTTGGTACCTGCCCTGGAATCGGACGTGCCTACGGCAGCAGAGAAACATCTCCAGATAACAAAGCACAATGCTGAGCACAGCTGGGGAAGAAAAACGAACTCAGCAGGGCATATACAGAGAAACACCATTTAAGGGAGGGAAAAGTCTCTCAGGCTAAAAATGTTACACCTCTTGATCATAAAATGTCAAAAAGTCTCTGGCACAGCCCCACCTCCTGGTACCAGAGAGCCTGACATACATTAAACTGGGTTTCTGTTTCTAACAAACCTCAGGCTGGCCAATGCCTTATCCAAAGAGGGTGGACTCCAGGACTGACCATCCAAAGTAGGGGCTGCATGAAATGGAAGCCACCCAGTGTGCAACATAGGTGGGGTGTTAATATAACACATTAAATGACCTAATATTTAGCAAAGTCCAGGAGGTACCTATAGCCATGCTACCATCCACAGGGACTGCACACCCCACGGCTCACCACAACCATCTATCATAGGCATCCCCTTTTATGAGTCACTCTGTCAGGTACTGACAAATCTGCCAGCAGGTGATGAAATTGCTGTGCCAGTTTTATATGCAATGGTGAAAACAAATTGACACATGCACCATCTTTGTGGGCAGTCACCACAGAGCATGCACCACTTTGCTACCTTTGCTGCCCAGACATGACTAGTCTAGACTGGGGTGAGGCTGTTCAGACTTACAAAGGAAAGATATCACACACACCAGGTAATATACAATACCTCCAGTTCTGTGTTTCCAGGAAAAATCTGAACAAGAAAAGAGTTACCCTGAAACCTAAAGGAAACACCTTGTTTCAGGAAAATGAAGTACATTTTAGATACAAGTCAAAAGCAACTATTACTACCCTCAGAGAGTGCCTACACTCTCTGTGGAAGAAAGAAGTGAGAAAAGATGGGTTGATGAACCCAAAGGTAGGCCTAGGTAAAAGCAATTTTCAGAAGGTGGAGGTGTGCATAGTTGGGACCATTTAAAAGGGAATCAAATACAACTTTAAGTGGAGGGGAAAGAGTAAAGTGTATTTCTGAGGAGGTCTGACAGTCAGAAAGGCAGAGCACCACAGAGATGGAAAACCCCTCAAAGCAAGCAGTGAGGGATATCTGGTCTGAAGAACACCAGGGTGGCAGAGGGGGATTTACAGGATGAAGATCCCTGCACAGAGATTCATTTCAACTCTAGCAAGCATAGTCACAGGATCCATGAAGGATGATGCAAAGCAGTCCTGTTGCTGTTGCTGCCTCCCATCTGAATGCCTGAGAGGGCCACAGCAGTGTGGCCTGGGAGCACACAGTGGGGTGCAGCTGCCTGTGATGTGAACACCACTCACAGTCACTCACTTGTAACTGCAGTTCTCTGAGCACACTTGCACACATGCCCTTCACCTCTCAGTCCTGCACTCTATGAGTTGCTGCAGCTTAGAGGAACATAAGAAGTGCCCTTCCCTCCCACTCTGTGCACGGGCCACAGGAGAACACAAGGCACAGGAACACCCGTGGAGGCTGCAAAGAGAGCCCAGACTCTGGGGCCTAGGCCTGGAGTCTGTGGGCACCCACGGGCAGAAGCAGCAAAAAGACAAACACTCAAAGCAAAAAACAACCAAACAATCAATTGTCACATCACTAAAAGTCACTAAGGTGATGCACAGGACTTAAAAATTCACTGATTTATCTTTTAAATGTTTTTTGACTTTTTTTAACTAATCAAGCCCCCCAACATCTTCCCCACTCCCATGGCATTATATGAAATTCCAGAAAATGGGTATTGGACATATAAAAGTCCATGGACATGGAAAACAACCCCAACCACCCCAGACAGCTTGGGGAGAAGGAAGGGTACATAGCAGGATGCTTGATGGCTTCCCCCATGCTCAGGTGCTGATTGCCATCGGTTTTTTGTACTGTCTGCTGAGGATGTAAGTCCTTAGCAGCAAGAGCAAACTACATGCCCTGATCCCAAGCAGGTCCTGGGTGAGCCACAGATAAGGGAACAAAAATGGGACCAGTTTTTCAAATGGAGAAGATGGCTGCTCATACCCAGTACAGCAGGGCAAAGAGCTGTGGTGGCACCAGGATTTTATTTCAGAGAGCCAGATCCCTCTAGTGAAGCACTTAGTGCAGCCTCAGCACAAAAGGATGTGAGCTACTAGCAACTCTAGCCTTGGAGTTTGCACACAGATCTTAAGAACAAATACGAGAGCTTTGCTTCCAGGCAGGAAATCCCTTTTGCCACACCTTTCTGATTTACACCAATGCTTGATACACACCACATGTGTCTTCTCCTTCCTTCACACACATTTATAATGGTCCTGTTCCATATTTAAGTGATGAAAAGTTAAGACCTGTGGTTACAACTTCTATGAAAAGCTTCATTTTGAAGGCTGCTACATTTCAATTTTATTGCCATGAGGAAAACTGAAAAAAAAAAAAGCCAAAATATATCAGTCCTTCCTTAACATGGAAGCTGTTGTGAAGACATTTAATAAGTAAGTTCTCTCCTGCAAGCTGTTGAAATATGGAAGGTGGGGAAATTTATTCTTACAAACGTTTTGTATAAGTCCCATCCACAATTTTATGCATCACACTTAATTTCTACTGTACAAGGTGTCTGTGGCAAGTTTGGTCAGCATTTTTTCCTCAAGTACATCTCAGCAGACAGAACTTGAAACAAACCTTTCGACTGAGATTTGTCACAAGAAGAAAAACAAGGAATAACATCAGGATTGCCCCAGCTAGGAGACCAAGTGAAAGATGGAGCACAAAAACTTACCCACCTGCCTGTGTGTGGGAATAGAGGGACATTCATCTCAGAGCGATCAGATGTTATGTGGGGAAACAGCGGGAGTGAGAGCCATCAGAAAACTGGCAAATGCATCTGCTTTTTCCATTCAGGACTGTGCTGCTGACTAGATCTCTGCAAAATTTCCTCTGTTCCACAGACCTGCCCAGTGGGATCTGTCTGGCATTATTTGGCCTTCACAGTTACTTATGGAAAAATCTTAAGCTAATTTTTTAAGTCGTTGAGTAAGGGGAAAAAAAAAAAAAAAAAAAAAGCTTGTTTCTTTAAAAAAAGAAACAAAGCAAGAGAGAAAAATCAATAAATTCTTGCATGTGGACATGGTATTCTGCTTCATAAAAGAAATGCCTTAGGACGGAGATGTGGCCCTAATTCTTCTACGCAGTTTCTTTGTGTGAATTACGGGCCGCGAAAGGTGAAAGCCTTTTGTGTACTGAGGTCCGATGGGGAGAAGGGCAGACGGCGAAGCGGGGAGCAGCGGAAAGGCAGGGGCCAAGAGGTGACTTTGGAAAGAGCTCGGATGGCCGAGCGGTCCGGAGGGGGAGCAGCCCCGACCGGGCACCGGCACGCGGCGACCGACCGTCACCAAGCCGGGAGGGGCAGCGGGGAGCCCAAGGGGCTGCGGCGGGCACAGAAAGCACACAACGGCGAGGTCCGTGGGGCAAGGCAGGGCTCCCGAGAGCCGCGGGAGAAGCGCGGGACAAGGCGTGCACAGAGTTCCCGGGGCTCCGATGCCCGGCCCCCGCCTGGAACCGCGGCAAAGTCTCCTCTGCGGGCGGTGCTGCCCGCTCGGGGGCAAAGGGAGAGGAAGGACGCAGCGGGGCGGGGGAATATGCAAAGTCCCGCTCCCCAGTGCTGGTCTTTTGTTCCCGAGGGCCGACACCCGCCGAATCCACCGGCAATGGGGCGGGCGAGCTCCGCCGAGCTCCTCGGCTCCCCTCTCTCGGGAAAGAAGGGGTACGGGAATTCTCTCCTGCCCGGTGCCCGGCGGCGGCGTGCCCGGGCGCCGCACGGCCCCGCCGGGCTCGGGGAGAGCGGGGCAGGCGGAGCGGGACCGCCCGGCTCCCGCAGCCCCCCGCTGCAGCGCCCGCCCCCCGCCCCGGCCCCGGGGCTCACCATCCTCGTAGTTCTTGAGGTAGTAGTCGGGGCCGGGCCCGCCGCGGCTCTTGGCCGGGTTCTTCACGTTGTGGAACTGCAGAAAGTCCGTCCTCTTGCCCGCGAAGCGCAGGAAGGCGGGGGCCAGGCCCCGCGCCAGGGTCACCAGACGCCGGGAACTGGGGAGAGGAGAGAGAGGGCTGAGGAAGCCGTGGGCCGGGCCCTCGCTTCCCCAGTACCGCCAACGACCGGGGACCGCGGGGCTCGAGGACCCGCCGTTGCCTGGCGGGCCCCGCTGCCCCGCCCGGGGCTGTGCGACGCGGTACCACCGGCTGCGGGGCTCTGCGCGGGCCGAGCGGCGCGGCCCCGGAGCGGGCAGCCGCCCCGCCCGCCGGTGGTGGCCCGGAGGCCGGCGGGCCCGGCTCCCCCCCGTCCCGCCGGCGCCCCCCGGACAAGTGCAGCGGCGTCCAGGAGGCAGAGGCGCTCAGCGCCACGCGGGACCGTGCCGCGGGCCGAGCCGCCGGGGAGGGGAGAAAAGCGGGGAGGGGAGAAAAGCGGGAGCCGTCCCGGCTCCGCTTCGCTCGCGCCTTCCCGCATCCTCGCCCCGCTCCTTCCTCTGCTGCCGAAAGGACCCTCGGAGCGGGCGTGCGGAGGAGACCCGCTCTCCCTCCCCGACTTACCCAGCAGGGAGAAGGCTTTCTGGCCGTCCCAGCGCCTCCAGGCCGCGGCCGCTCCGCACCGCCGGTGGAGCCCAGCGCAGCTGCAGCCCGGCTCTGCCCCCCGCGCGGGGCTGGAAGTCCGGGGAGCGGAGGGCTCAGAAGACCTGGCCGACACCCGCTCTCTGCCCGTCGGGACCCGGGGAAGGCTCGGCTCGGCTCGGCAGGCGGCCCCGTTCCTGCTGCTGGTTTTTGTTTGATTTTGATTTTTCCCCTGTGCTGCCTCGGCCCCGTGTTGTGCTTTTTGCAGAGGAGCGGTTGCTGGAGCGAGGGGAGCACGACATTTTTGCAGTCATAACTGATAAGTCTCCGAAATGCTTTCTCCATTGCAAACATGTGCATCTTAATGGAAACCATGGCCTCGCTCCCTCCGTCACAACAAGCGCCGCCAGCAGCGCGGAGCCCGGCAGGGCTGGGCGGCGGGGCCGCCGGGGCGCCCCGCGGGCGGCGTGGGGAGGGCGCCGGGGGGCTCCTGCCTTACCTTAAGAAATCGAGCCAGCCATCATGAATGATGGAGGGGTCCAGCTGCAGGGAGAGGAAATTCTCACTGATTATCCTGACAGGGCTCTTGGTGTTGACATCAAGGAGAATGAGAGTTCTTCCCTTCACACCTGGAGGTTTCTCCACCGGCAGTGCTCTCCTGTCCCCAGCCTGGGAGGGCAGCGAGAAGGTGGCCATGAGGGCCAGCCCAGGTGCCATCAGGGCTAAGAGCCCCGGGGGGCAGGAGCTGGGACAGGGCATGCCGGAGAGCAGGAAACCCCTAATTAACTCGCTGTCTGCAGGGGCTCGCTGGTGGCTAATTGTCCTTATCTAAAGTGTGGGGCGCTCTGCCTTTTTTTGCAATGTTTTGGTGTTGGTGGAGGGGAACTCACGCCCCTGACCAGCCTTTCTCGCAGCCGGTGCCAAGACTCCTTGCAGCCAGCACCGCCCCTTTAAGAGATGCAGGCTCCAGACATTTTTAACTTTTTGAAGGTAAGGGGAGGCTCCTGGTTTAACCCCCTCGGCTCGGGGCCCGCCGCCCTGCCGCAGCCCCGCCAACACCGAGCTTTCGCTTCGTGCCGGCTCCGGCGAACGTTTTCGGCGGCGGGAGCCCCAGCACCACGCAAAACCGGGACGGAATCGGGACACCGAGACACCGGGGACCTCGGGACGGGGGCTGGAGCCTGGGGACCGGCCAGTACGGTCCGGCATGGTCGCCGGCTGCAGGAGCGACAGAGACGGTAAGGCAGCGAGGACGGCCCTGGGGTGCCCGGTGGGGGAAAGGGGGGGGTAGGGGGGTAATCACCCCGAAAAAGACTCCAAACACTGCCTGCGGGAAGAGTTAGCTCCAAACCGCGCCGGGACCCGCGGTGCTGGGCGAGGCCCTCGGGGCTGAACGCTGGAGGCTCCCTGGGACCCGACGGGCGCAGCGGGGCTGGGGGCCGTCAGCACCCCGGAGCCCCGACGCGGCACGCTCGGTGCGCCCTGCCCGGAGCTGGGGCTCGGCCGGTCCTCGCACGAAGGCCGTCGAGCACAGCAGGGAACCGAGCCGCTGGTCGCTCTTTCCCGCCTTCCTCCGGCCCCATTGGTGTCCGACCACTAACAGGGAAAGGAGAGGGGAGGCAGTAGCAATGCCTGGTGTGCAAACGTCCTCATCGGGGATGGAAGGGACAGCGCGGTTTGATGGCATCGACGACGACCCCCGTGCCGGGGCAAGCCCTTGGTCGCTGCCTCCAGGACGGACCGGGGCAGGACGGACCGGGCTCGGCGCACTGCAGAAGTGCAGGCGGCTGCGGTTGTCAGCTCTGGGCGCAAGGTCGTGGCACCGGGCCGGGGATTGGTGGCGGCTGCCGACAATCCCGGGAGCCTCAGGGCATATCCATCCGAATCGGACATCCTTTCCGTCAGCAGCCGCTTCCCGGGCAAGCCCCGAACCCCCGCTAGCAGTCTGCGACCTCCGGGGCACGTAACCCTTACCTGGGCCCGGCCGCCGTGGCCCGGGCCATGCTGGCCCCGGTGCCGCTGCCGGCCCGGCGACGGAGGGCTGACGGCCGGAGGGCTGAGCCGGGCCAGGTGCGGTCCGTCGGGGCCCCGCAGCCCTGGGGATGGGGCGCCCGCAGCACCATCTGCTGGTGAGGGGCCCGGCGCGGCGGGGGAGCCGGCACCCACCTGCGGACACCCTTCGCACCGCGGTCGGGAGGCGCCGGGGCTGCGGGCAGCAGCGCGGCTTCGGCATCAAGGCACAAATCTCGCCGCAAGAGCGGACCGGGCGCCGGGGACCAGCCAGCCGCCCTCGGGGAAGCCGGCGGGCCAGGTACGAGCGGCCCGGGCAGCCGGATCAGGGGCACTCCGAGCGCACGGGCAGCCCGCTGTCCCGACAGGGCTCCCCGCCCTTGGGAACCGCCTCCAGCTTCTCCCGGTGTCTGTGCGGAGCTACTTGCGCGCCCCGATCGCCCCAGTCAGGGCCCGAGAGGCGGCGGGAGCGGCCCCGGTGACCCGGCGGCGAGTCCCGGAGCTCGCTGCGCCCGGCGGAGCCCCGCACAGGGGGAAAGCACTCGGGCCTGGGCCCCTGGGGAAGTCCGCGGGTAGCGCTGTCTCCCGTGGAAATCTCCACTCCCCTTGTCTCTCTGGCCCACGAAACGCTCCTAGAGAAGAGGGGCAGCCACCCCTGCCAGTCCCGGGTCACTCAGGCAGGGGCTGCGGCGGTACGGGGCCGCTATGGTAACGCGTGGGGAAGGATGAAACATACCTCTGGCTCTGGTAGGGGTGAGCAGGGAATACACAAACGAGGATTTGTCGTGAAACCATCCCGCTAAAGCGGAGAGCAGGGCTCAAGCCGCGCCTGGGAAGAGGCTGCCGAGCGCAGCGCAGCGCAGGCTGACCCAGAGCAGCAAAAGGGTGCCCGGGGCAGCGGGCTCTGAGCTCTGGAATAAGTAAGAGGAGCCGGGGAAAAGAGCTGTGCAATTTCGGCTGTGCAAAGCCCTGGCATCCCGGGACAGGAAGAAGGCAATTTAAGCCTGGAAATTTGTGTTCGGCTGCAAACACTTCTGCCGCGGTTTGCAATAGCACTTAAAACTGACCCAGGACCTAAAGCCTCTGCTTCAGAAGCGCAGTTTTTTGGGTCATCTCCAAATGAAGAACACGAGTTTTTGAATTATCTCGGTTTTGTTAAATAATTTTTTTCTACGTTATCAGAGATGTGATCAAGGCTTCAGGGGTATTTGCTGTGCTTGCAGGCCGAAATTTTGTATTGTGCCTCCCGCCAAAGACGGTTCTATTTTCAAACAAAACTCCAGTGTGTTCTGTAGTAAAAGGGAAAAAAAAACCCCAAACAAAACCTAAACAAATTATCCAGTTTAACCTCCTTTATATATATTTTTTCCTTACAAACACACTATTTCGGAAGAGAAATGTGTTTATTCTGAAACGTTCCCCACAATTAGTCTCTGCTTTGAACGCAAACTCCGGATGCAGTGAAGTCACTTATCTGCAGAGACATCACCAACAACATTAGACAGCAGGGAAAGAGGCAAAAAAACTCCCAGATGCCGGAGTCGCCTTCCAGATTCTGGGAAGACGACGCTAAAGGAAATATTAATTTACCTGTCCGAGTTTTCCAAACCAACACCGGGAGCCTGCCCCAATCCTGTGCCCTCGGAAATACAATTGCACCCCACTTTGCGTCTGACTCCAGCAGCGGCAAGTTAAATCTAAAAATAAAGTGGTTTGGGCTTTTTGTTTGTTGGTCTGTTTTTCAATAAATTGTAGGGTTGCTATAAAAACCCTTTAAACGCTAAAAAATATTTGGTTATCTGCGAGCGCTGGGGCAGCAGCGGAGGTGCGGGGAGTCCCGGGCCCCGAGCGCTGCGAGTCCCGGGAGCCGCCGCTGCCGTCCGGCGCAGCTCGGGGATGGCCCGGGAGACTGCAAAGGGGGGCCACGGCCACCTCCTCCCCAGCCACGCACGCCAGATAGGAGATATCTCAATTTACACCAGCTGCGACCCTGGCTCGATGTCCGCAAGGGCGGCGAAGCGATGGTCCTTGCCTGAATTATGATAATTACTTTAGAAAGCCTGACTCACATAAAAAGTATCTATAAAGATTTACTCGCGGTTTTGTCAATTTCGAAATAGGTTTCTCCGTTTTCCATCCTCTCTAAACTTGCTGCTTTTAATCTCCAAAACAGTCATTGGAAAACTGGGGGAGGAGAAGCATTTCTATAAAGAGCTTAACCAAAGCACATTAAATATTTTCCCAACATCACCAAATAAACAACAATCCTCCAGCTCCCTATAAACTATTTAAAGCATACCATATCATCTCTTCTACTCTTGCCAATGTACTTTCCTTTTAATTTATAAGCTGATTAGAGCAGGGGCCTGTCTTTTTGTATATATTTGCAAAATGTTTGGCACCCTTTCAGTCAGTTGCAATTCACAAACGCTTAAAACTGCATTTAACTTCATTATTATAGGTAGTCACTTCGATTTCTCCTCTCTTTTGTAGAGCTACTGCCTGAGAAAGTGCTTCTTGTAAATGGTCTGAGCAGTTGTTGAAGGTTTTCAGCAGAGGAAACCTCTTTAGATGGAAAAAAAAAAAAAAAGAAGAGAATAAAAAGCGCAACGGAAATCTAAACTCAGATCTCGGGCTGTGCAAATCGGCCCAAAAGAAAATGGGGGAAATCTCCTTAGGAGGAACATTTTTAGTTCACTAAAAAATAAACTTTGCTCATAAATGATGAAAGTTATTATCATCAGAGGATGTCCTGTACCAAACAAACCTCCATTAGGCTGGGAAGGATAAAACAGGCTAGACAGCCCTTTAAAAAAAAAATAATCATGTCTTTGATTCCCAAGATATCAACCATGTCTGTTTCTGTAGTGCTGTCAAGTAAATCTGAGTTATGGATGCTCTAAAAGAAGCCAGCAAGGAGAAAATTCAGCAAGTGAAAATTAAGAGTGTTATCCATACTTCACAAAAATACACTTTCTTTTCAGGCTCTTAAGCTCCTGCCCTGCACCATGGCATGACAGTTTCTTAGAAGAGCAGGACCAGTGAATGTGGTAAACCTGTGATCATCAGAGCATGCAACTGCATGACAGATTCTTTTTACTGAGCTTTTTGCTCCTTCTGGAGCACAGTGTCCATCATTTTCACCACAAGAGCCTTAATGTCTGGAATGCAACCTCCTAAAACTGCCAGTGCCTCAAGGTGGGTGTCGCACAGTCTGAACTCCTCTGCTGAAACCATTTTCTAGCATGTTTATGTATCATGTCTAACCTGATCAAACAGACAGAGGACAGTTGCTTGATTTACTACAGTATCCACATATTGCTCTGTAGTAGGTGACCTGGGAAGTTCTGTAAAAAACAAATACCTCTGTCTGAGCTAGAAGGACTGGCTGGCTAGGGAGCTCAGCCACAGCAGGAGGAAAGCAAGCCTACTGAGAGAGCTTCCTCCCTCCATACATGCAAAAGGCAAGGCATCGACCGAAACCAACTGCCTGGTCAGGAGAAGCACAGTTGGCAATGTTGTCTTTGCATTTTTGCCAGCGCGAAGAGAACACAAACTGGTATTTCCAAATCTAGCCATAGGAAAATGGAGCATGTTTCTCTGAGAGTCAGTCTGCACTCACTAGCTGCACAATGAAAAAACCTGTAAAAAAAAAAAAAAAAAAAAAGGGGAAATGTGGGGGGGACAGGAGCATAAAGCAAGCACTGGTGCCATAAAGGTTGTGAATGTGTGCTCTCCCTGGGTGGCACACCTCAGAATGAAACCGGGAGGATGAAGTGGAGTTTTAGGCAACTACCAATCAACGATTTTAATTTTTTTTTTTTTTTGGTAACTTAATTTCCAGTTTGTGAGAAGTTTGATACCATGTACTCTGCTGGAATAAACAGCATTTATTGTTTTCCTTAATCTGCCTTATTGTTTTACTTTATCTGACTTTTGATGCATGGTAAAAATACTCTTACAAACCCAGGGTGCCCTGGTCCTGCAGATTTGTCCATGGAGAGAACTTGTGAAATCCTGAAGTGTTCAACTCCCAATAGGATTTCTGAGGTCCTTCAAAGACTGAGATGCAGGATTTCCATAAAGCTGTACGAATTGCTCTGGGGGTACAAACCAGGTGCCATCGCAGCAGACAGAAATCCCCTTTGCCCAGTGCCTCTTCAGCAAGCAGAAAAAAAATCTACATAATGACTGAGAACACTTCAGTGTACAACAACGCCCTTGGACAGAGAATGCTCTTTGGCTCCATTAACTTCTCTGTACTCATCAATGGCCAGGTCTGATTTCACTTTTGTCTTTCATATCTTGAGAAGCAGCAAATGTGGCAGCAATTTGTCACAGTCAAAGAGATACAGAGCTAAAACACAACAGTGAGACCGGAGCTCTGCAGTGCCCTGAAGACCACAATAGCCTTGGAAACTTTTTCTTCAAACTGAGCCCAACCCTGAGCAGCAGAGAAATGTGTAAAATTGTCCCCATTTCACATGATCACGTGAAAAAGAAAGAGAAGTGAATATGCCAATTTTACAAGCCTGAGAATGAATGCAAGCAAGTAGTTGTTCCACCATCTGGGGGAGATGATAGAGGTGAAGGAAGAGGGAATATGAGGGGGATGGTAAAAGTTGACCGAGACCTTCTATTTTTCTGGAGGGATGCTTCACATTCCAGCAGCAAAAATGGAGGAAGCAAACATGAGAATTAGATCAGAGAGGGGAAGTAGGAAGATGGATGAAGTGCAAGACTGGAGGAGCAAAGGAGTCAATTACAAAAAAGAGGAAGGAACTGTGTGCAGAAATCAACGAGGAGATGGAGCTCAGGGGAGGAAATAGCAGCCAAAACGCTCTCAAATCAGAGATGCTGCTGGGGTGAGAGAGACAGAAAAGAATTGGAATATTTCAGGTAATGATAAAATTGTAAGCCCCTGTCCTCTGTATTTATTTGCAGAGGGCATCTCTGTCACCAGCTCTATCCAGACATCTGAGTGTGGCCCTGCTACAGACAAAGACAGAAGAAATCAGCTGTGTCAAAGCTGCAAACTCTTGGGTGTGCATTATAGAAATCAGAAGCAACACATGAAACTCACAGCTAGAGAGCAAGAGGAGTAAACTATGGGTCATGCCTGAAAACCAGACAAGTAGGTGAAGTAGAAATAAAGTGAAATGCCCAGAAGGAAGCAGGAAATTAGGAGACTCAGAAGAGAGCACTACTGAATGAGGGGAGAAGGCCAGAAGTACATCAGTGACATGTACACATGGAGGGAGGAGGAGAAGGGCTGATGCCAACAGACTTTAAACCAAATAATCTGCTTCCCTTGCCCAGAAAAAACTCTCAAATAAATCCAGAAAAAGCAATGTTCTTTCTGCATAAATTCCAGAGCCCTTACAGCAACTCATCCTCACCTCAGCATTGCTTAAGGGCTGGCATGTTTGCAGAAGTGAGGGGTGAGGTGCAGAGTCCCTAACCCAAGCACTGAAGATTATTGCTCAGAAAAAAACTGCAGGGAAAGTGCATATATTCACAGCACAGACATCTTTGTCCTTTCTACCATGGGCAACTGGGTGTTGCCTTGTATCTTCTCCCTCCACAGCCTCCCTTCTGTTAGTCCTTTAGTAACAGCAACAATGGAGAAAGTTAAAAATAAAAGCTATATAAGCAATGTAATAGGCATGCAATTGCATGTCTATTTTCTTTGAAAAAATGATGCTTTATTTCCTGCTCAATGGAAAATAGAGTTTGATGTTACAACTATTAGGTTTTGACTGAATGCAGAAATTTGACGGAAACAATGACATTTCCCCCGTATTTACTATTACCATATGTCACTGATTATATATTTAAGTTGCAAAAATGAGTTAAATTTCATGGCTTCCTCAAGCTAGATTCTCTTGGAATGGACTGTCTTTTGTTATTAACCAAAATGCTTGGAAAACAGTTTAAATCAAAACAGCAGACTTTTGGTATCATTTCAGGAGAAAACTGGTTATCACAAACCAAATGCTTAACACATCATCATCCAGAAGGCTGGGTAAAGCCTTGTAAAGCTGCAGCAACCATGGCCAGGACAGAGAAAGGGGGTTAACCGAACACCACAGACTTAGAGATGGAAAAAAGGAGAGAAAAAAAGAGGACACTGAAGCTCTCTTGCCTGGGGTCTTATTCCTTCTGCTTCTGAAGTTATCATATATCCCACATCACAGTGCTTATTTCACTCACTCAAAGAAAGTATCTTCTCTAAGCTGGCTACAGAGCATTAGTGACAATCAGATTGCACATATGTTCCAGGAGAAGCCAGCCTTGTCCTTGCTAGATTTCCTCCAGCTTTCTGGGGAGTAAAAAAAAAATCTGTCTTTTTTTTAGTCCTTCTGTTTCCCATCATGATTTGGATTGCTAACATTTCTATCCCCACTAGGAGTCCCTGGAGGCTCCTGGCCCTTTTCTAGAGGACCAGCAGACAGCAGAGCCCCTGAGCTCCCATCAACCAGGAAGGAAGTGAATTGCAACCTGCAGCCTCCTGGACTCTGATTTCAGACCTTAAAGTCAAGGTGATATAAAGACACTTTAGGAGACTCCCCATGTCCATGCTTCCCACTTTCTCCAGGTCCTGGCTGGACCTGTACAGCTGGGAGAGGACAACGGTGACTAGAGAAGTCACCACTGGCAGGTTTGTGGATATTGCAGGCTGTGACACAAGCTGCAGAGAGACCTCAGTGGTGGCAGACATAGTGTAAAGCAGAACCTGGTGAGTGGGAATCAGGTTGTCATTCCTAATTGAAGAGTTAGAGAAGAACAGGTAAGAAAAGTAGGGTTCAGCATAAGAGAAGAAGGACAGCTATGCTGTGCCTGCTGAAGGACTCACCAGGCAGGATACAGCCAGGACAGGCCTCAGTGAGAACATTGCAAATTCATGTCATATTTTGCCAAAGACTCAATCAATTGAGCATGTGCTAAAGCTTAGTTTGTTTTGTCTTATTTGGAGCTTTGGAAGATATTTCCTATCTTGACTCATTGAACACACTCCAACCACACACCTGCAACTTCTGGAGTGCATCCTCTCAGCAAGAGGCTGGCTAGCACGTCATCACTTATGCAGGGCAAATCCTACTGAAAGCACATCAGACCACAGCTTTCACACCAGTTTACTTTTACATGTAGCACATGTAAGCTAACATCTGGAAAGAACACAACTATGTCCTGATCGAGATGGAGCTCATAGTAACAGATGGTGTTTGATACTGCAGGACCAGAGAGGCACTACCTTAAACTGAGCATTATTTCTCTTCTGAATTTTTACACCCTCTGGCCACATCTTTTTCTGAGTGGAGCCACTGTCACTATGGCTTCACAGTCCCCTCAAGACCAAATGCAAGCTCAACCAGCAGGTCAGTGCCTAGTCCTAACATCCAGGTGATTTTGCTCCCATTGAGGCACGGCAGAGCATGAAGCAGGGTGCTGATGCAACCATTATATTGTACATCAGTACAACATGAGGTTAGCAGTGCCCTGAACTAGCCAGTGCCCCCAGTGCAAACTTTCTCTCCAGGCACACAGTAGCTCTGCCTGCAGGCACGCAAGCAGCACCGGTAGTTAGCAATCTAACAAGCAACATCTGCTGCCTATTTGAGGGCAAAGGATGGAAAAGCCAGCAAAGAGTAGCCTACAGTGACAGCTCTTCAAGACTGAGCTTTTCACACTAAAGGAAAAGCATTCAGAAGAGAAAATCCAGCATTCGAACGAACGTTGCTGTGACTCTGGAAGATACAAGATGTGACCAACCGCCTCTGCAGCTTTACACAGTTACTGTCCGCGATTTTTTTTGCCACAGCTCTATTTTGCCAGTAAAAGTGCGGAGAGAGATTGCCACCTTGTGGTTCTTCCTCCTGCAGTGCCATGTTTTTTTCCCCACTTGTTCCAGGCTAGACCAGTGGTTTACAAACCGCTGTCCAAGGATCTCTAGTGACAAGGGTACTGGACAATAATACTTTCCAAATACTTAATTAACTAAAAAAAGCACGTCTGTAATTCACAGTCTTCAGTTCCTATACTGAGAAACTTATCACTAAAAAACCTTCCAGGAGCCTAACTTGCAAGTTGATAAATATGAGTGACTACTGGCATGGGTACACAGCTCCCAAACAGCAATACAAAACGCTATGGCAGTGATGTACAAAACCAGACCGTCTTTACAATACTCTCAGCACCAAGAAATCTGCGAGAAATTCAGGGCTGATGACAGCCTGCCATTGCTAGAATATGCAATGATCTCAGGCAGTAGCTCCAACAAGGTCCTAATAAGGAAGGAGCAGCCATGTGCTCATCCCCATCACCTTGCAGATAGGAAGGCAGAAGCAGGCTGTGCTGGTCCCCAGTCACTCCGGGTACTGCTTAGGGCAGCCTGTGAGATCTGTCCCTCAGGCAGTATAACCTGGGGCAAGGTCTGCACAAGTACGTTATCAGTGGGCTCCACCATCAATCATGCCCAGGTAGAGCACCAGGCAATATTTCCCCAGCGGTACTGAAGGGGAGTTAGAAAGCAGAAGATCAGCAAGAGCTTGTGAGGCAGCACACAGCGCCTGTGAACACCCAGTGAATTTATCACATTTGGAAAAAAATTAGCTGCCTCCCCCAGAGAGAGAGAGTGAGACAAGAGTCTCCTAACACAGAAAGGAGAACAGATTCCCCTGGTAGCTTTTCATGCCTGTCTGCCTGCTGACATACTGACACAGAAAGTGACCTATTTTCATGGGAGGAATAATGAGTGAATAATCAGAATTTTTCGGGCACTTCTTTGCCTCCACGACATTTTCTAGCTTCCTGCTTTGCCACTACTGAGCCTGTTGCAGTTGTAAGCAACTGTTTTCCAGTTCCCCAGCCTCGTTTCAAGGTTGTCGTGAATGTTGGTCCGGGGAAGACACAAAAGTTTCAACAGTCCCTCAGTGCATTATTGAGCACATGCTTCTGAAGCTGATAAACCCTAGCAACATTCCCCATCAGGTCTAGACATGAGAATAAACGTAGTTACAGTGTGGTACTTTTGTTTCTTAGAAAGACTGCAAATCTAATGACTACCCACCCCCCGTAAAAAAAACCCAAACAAACAAACAAACAAAAAAACCCCCAAACAAACAAAAAGATCAAACCACTCCCAACGGAAGAACGGAAATTAATTTTAACTGAAAAGCTGATGAGTAGGGCCTCAGCAGGTAACAGAGGGAGGCTCACTGCAAATTCCAGCTGCAGAGACTGCGGGCAGAAGCCCCTGAGCAACCCCCAGCCGCACAGTGCAGGGGAGGCGCAGCCCCCACACCGCACCCCACACGCAGTGTACCCAGGATGACACCGGGAGCCAGAGCGGCCGCGGGTGGCTGGGGCAGAGCTGGCTGCTCGGGCCCGCAGCCCACTTTGGCTGCCAGGGCCGGGCGCTGACCGGTATTACCGGGAACGGGCTCCGGGGTAGATCCACCAGCGTCTCACCAGATGCGGAGAGAGCGCGCGGTGCCGCCCGCCGGGGGGACGCTCCCGCACGGGGCGGGTGGGCGAACTCCTCGGTCCCGTGCGTAGCGTCCCGGTTGGCGGCCCGGCTCCGCCGGCCCCTCCCGCCGGGGCGCCGCAGGCCGGTCCCGGTCGCACGTGGCGCGGCGGCCGCCCGCCCCCCGGCCCACGTGTGCCGCCGCGCCGTGCCGTGCCGCGCCGTGCCGGCTCCCCGCTGCAGTCCCGGGGCGGCGGGCGGGCGCTGCGGTGTCGGCACAGCGGCATGGCGGCGGCGGCGGGCCCGGGGCGCGGCGGCGGCGGCTGGGGCCGGAGCCGGAGCGCCGTGCTGCTGCTCTTCTTCTCGCTGTCGCCGCGGCCGCCGGCCGGGGCCGCCTGGCTGCTGGGGCTGCGGCCCGAGGACACGACGCCGGGCCGGGTGTCTCTGGAGGGCGGCGCGGTGCAGGCGGCGGAGGGCAGCCGCTTCCTCCTGCGCCTCTACTTCCAGCCGCCGCCCGAGGGCAACGGCAGCCGCGGGCCGGCAGGGGAGCGGGAGCCGCGGCTGGTCTTCATCGAAGAGGCGGCGGCAGGGAGCACGGCGACGCGGGGCCCGGCGGAGCGGTGCCGGGAGCGCAGCGCCTGGGCCTCGGACGTGGAGGTGGTGGGGCCGCTGCGCTCGGGCGGCGCGGCGGGCTCGGCGCTGGCCGAGGTGCGGGTGCGGGAGCCGCGCAAGGGCGAGGCGGCGGCGGCGCCGGGCGGGCGGCTCTTCTCGCTGTGCGCCTGGGACGGGCGGGCCTGGGCGCACCACGGTGCGGCGGGCGGCTTCTTGCTGCGGGTGCGGCCGGCCGCCCCGCCGCTGGGCACTTGGCTGCTGCCCCTGCCCGAGGCGGGCTGGCTGCGGGCGCTGGGCGCCCTGCTGCTGCTGGGGCTGTCGGCGCTGTTCAGCGGGCTGCGCCTCTCGCTGCTCTCGCTGGACCCGCTGGAGCTCCGCGTCCTGCGCAACAGCGGCTCGGCCGCCGAGCGGGAGCAGGCGCGGCGGGTGCAGGCGGTGCGCGGCGGCGGCGGCACCTACCTGCTCTGCACGCTGCTGCTGGGGCAGGCGGGGGCCAACGCGGCGCTGGCCGGCTGGCTCTGCGCCTCGCTGCCCGGCGGCGGGCCGGCGGCGGCCGGCGGCGGGCCACGGGGAGCGCCCTGGCTGCCGGTACTGCTATGCACCGCCGCCGTCTTCCTGGGCGGCGAGGTGCTGCCCTACTCGGTGTGCTCGCGGCACGGGCTGGCCATCGCCTCCCGCACGCTCTGTCTCACCCGGCTGCTGATGCTGGCCGCCTTCCCCGTCTGCTACCCGCTCAGCCGGTTGCTGGACTGGGCGCTGCGGCAGGAGCTCAGTGTCTTCTCTACGCGGGAGCGGCTGCTGGAGACGCTGCGCGCCGCTGGCCCCCACGGCGACCTGGTGCGGGAGGAGTTGGCCATGGTGCAGGGCGCGCTGGAGCTACGCACCAAGGTGGTGGAGGATGTGCTGACACCGCTGGCCGACTGCTTCATGCTCCGGGCCGATGCCGTACTGGACTTCGCCACCGTCTCTGAGATCCTCCGCTCTGGCTACACCCGCATCCCAGTCTATGAGGGTGACCGGCGCGACAACATTGTCGACCTACTCTTTGTCAAAGACCTGGCCTTTGTCGACCCTGATGACTGCACTCCCCTGCAGACTGTCACCCGCTTCTACCGTCGCCCGCTCCACTGCGTCTTCAACGACACGCGCCTCGACACGCTGCTTGAGGAGTTCAAGAAGGGTGAGGCCGCCGGGCCGCGCCACCCCCCGCGGGCTTCCCCTGCACCCCTCTGCACCCCCAATGATTTCCAGGTCAGCAGCCCCGCATGGCCTCCCGGCAGGATGTGGCAGGTACCAGGGATGCTGGGGGGAATTGGTCCCTGCATGTGCTGGTGTGTCGATGACCCTGGTGTCACCTGGTGGAACACCCCCGGGTGAATTGAGGGCCAGCAGTGCCCTTGATGTACCTGTGATGTTATGAAGACTGTAAGAGCCTTTGGCCTCACAGGTTGCTGGCTTGGCAGGTGAGGCTGTCCCCCAGGGGCTGATGTGTCTGCAGTGGCCTGGCAGCATGGGCATGGTACCTGCCTTGCAGTGTTGCCCAGACAGCGTTTGCTGCTCTGTTCTGTGCAAAGGAGTTTATGACAGGAAATCGCATCTCATTACTCAGCTTTCACATTTTCAGCTTAGCAGTCAGAAGGAGGTCTGTAAAGTGTTTCTATGCAAGTGGTTTAAAGGAAGAAGAAAAGATTAAGCCCTTAGAAAGAGCGGTACTTTTTTTGCAGCTGTGACAGCATTCATAATGCAGCAGCTGCCAGCAGCCCCAGAGATGCTGAGAGCTGTATTTCATTAACCATACCTTGAGAATACGCACAGCATGTGTTTTTCCCTCCCACTGGGAATTGTGTTTTGCCGCGTGTTACTCACTACTTCATACTGTGGTGAGTGAGTCTAAGAAATGGCTGCAGCAGTGACACACTGCATTATGTAATGCGGGAGGGCAGCGCTTGGCTCCTGGGCTGCCTGGCGCCGCTCTGCCGCAGGCAGAGCTGATCATGTGGGAAAGGCCAACCTGGTCCACTCTAGTAACAGAGAAAGCCTCTCTGTGAGTCATCTCCATGCTCGTTTTTAGAGGTGGGAGGAGGAGAAGATAGGACATTTCTCAGTGCACCAGGAATGTGCTCATCAGATCCATGCAGGTCAGCATCTTCTCCAGAGATGTTCAGCTGTGTCCCCACTACCACTCAGGATCTCAGGCAGAGGAGTTCTGTGTGGCACCACCTGCCCTCTCTGCCCCTCAGCAGGACTAGAGACTCCCAATGGTGAAAATCAGAAAATTCCCGGGTTTTATACAAGACCGTTAGCAAAAGCATTGAGATTGTTCTCTGGGTTCAACCTTGGTGAGCTGCAGTAGTCCATGCTTGCCCCCTTCCCCCCATGCCAGTTGTCTCTCGTCTTCCTAATTCCTTGCGTGCTTTGCACCTCCTTCCTAACTGTGTTTTCCCGCAACAGCACTGAAGTTCACCTGAGGTCTCTTCTACCTCTCTCTTGCCTAGAGATGTCAGATGATTTTGGCATTCTCTCCCTTGGTCAGGCTCCCCTGCAATTTATCTGATTTACTTTGATACACTTCCCCTTCCAAATTTGTTCTACAGCCTGGTACCCTATGGATGAATAGAACCTATAAAAATGGACTTGTGGTTGCTTAGTTCCCTGCCCTTTGCTTGCTGTCCTCTCTGCCCTCCTTAAACAGAGTTGTTCTGTGTGTGCTGCTCCCTGAGCTCACGGGTATGGTAACAAGCCTTGCTGCCTGCCCTGCACTTTCATATGCTGGTCTTCATCTGAGATGAAAATTATCCATCCTTCTTTAACTTTGCTCCATTAAACTCTTGGCATATCACTTCAGGTTCTTCCTCCTTTATATCTGTCTGCCACTGTGGCCTTCTGGGGTGTTTTGCTACAGTCCCTATTTAGAGCTCTCCCTAAACCCTTTTTCTGTTCCCACCTCACTTCTCCTTGTCTTTTCTGAACTACAAGGCTGAAAAGCCTTGCTTTTGGTCTTAGTATCTAACTCAGCATGGTGTTTAGCAACTCCAGCTCTTCCCCCAAATGTTCTTCCCAAGGGTTGATGTTTTCTTCTGATTCATCTTTCCCCTATTTGTAGGCACGTGGTCACCCCTGAGTTTGCAAATAGTCACCCCTCAGCCCAGCCCTGAGCCCTCCTAAACTCTCTTTTCCCAGTTCCAAATACAGGTTCTTGTGCTGGCTCCCACACTGCGACAGATGTTAGCTCCCAGCTGCCTTCAGCCCCATCCACTGTTGCGTCAGCCCTGTTCACTTGACTATTTAATTTCTAAAATAAAGATTTCCCGTTTGTAATTAAGAATCTTTATCACTGTCTCCTTTTCTGTGTCCATTTGAATTACGGTGAAGTATCTTGTTTGATCCAATCGAGGTTTCTTTCCATGGCCAGGTCTTCTGAGACACCTCCACTAATTAGAAAGTAGGCTGATTGCTTGCTGGCTCAGCGAGTGTTTAATGAAGGCATTCATCACTTCACACCTCCAAGGTGCCTGCAGGACAGCAAATGCTCCCACTGATAAGGCCCAGCCTCTTTTTAGGAAATTAAAGTCTCTGGTAAGGATGGCCATTCATAACCACTCCAGGTCCTTATGTCCTTCACAAGCCTTTAGAAAAGCCAGCTTTTCTTTCCTTTTTCCCATGATTAACTCAAACAGTTTTTGTACTGTACCCTTTATTTCTTTTTGTTATTGTAATATTTATACAAAATACCTACAACATTTTATATCCTTCTTTCCCAGATAACAATGTGTGCTTCTGATCTGTTTCACTAATGATTAATGTTCTGCCACATATGCTATACCCATAATGTCATTTTTTTGCGTAATGTATAAGTAACAGAATTTCACTGCCAGAGCTCCTTGCCACAGTACACAAACATTTGTTCTTTCTTACTGAAAATGTCAAGGGATTATTAAATACAGCACTTTGGGACTCTTGCTCACACCTCCGACAGCACTTTCATTTTCTGTTTCCTCCTACTCACTGCTATCATACTATTGTCCTTGTTTACCTGAGGCATTTCTTTTCTCTTGCTGTTCTGTCCCAGCTATGAAGATAATCAGCTTTTTTTCCTCTTTGGTCTTTTATAGCAGGGTGTGAGGGGAAGCTTTCCTTCATTTGCTTCTAGGTATGCTCACACTAACCTTGTTTGAGTGCAGTTCCAGTAAAATGCATTAGTGTTTACCTTGATTTTAATTCACAGATATGTCACAAACTGCCTCTCCCCCAGCAGGACTTTGTGTAGAAGGGATTACCTTCCACAGACCTGTGGCATCAGCTTTCCATTTAATTGAACATTTAAATTGTATGAAATAGTAGCACACACTCAGTAGCACCAAGGGAGCCACTGGCCCAGTGTGGTTACAATGCCCAAGAGCAGCTGTGAGCCCCTGGTTAACAAAACCTGGCCCCTGCTCCATCACAGTAGAACTGGTCAAACTCTTCACCTCTGCCTTTTCACAACCCTGCTGCCACAGCCATTGTTTGATTTGTCTTTCAGCAGTAGGTCCTGCAGAGAGGTGGTTAAATTGGGGGTCCCAACTGGAAGTGGGAAAAACCCAGTGAAGACTCCAAACAGCAGCAGAAGGGCCTGCAAGAGAACAGTTTAGACTTCAACCCACAGCCCGAATGAGGAGGGCAGCTGCAAAAACCTTTTAGAGAAACAACATTAGAGCAGCTGAGACAGGTTCAGCTGAAGGAAGCAAATACTTGTGCTGCAATATGGTTTTGAGTTCACCTTCTCAGCAAAAAGAACTCAGAAATAATGAGGGCTGGACACCCAATTTGCCATCTTTTCAGGGAAACTAGACGGGGTCTTTTATAGAAGGCATACTTTGTTGTGCAGCAACATGGCAAAATGTGTCCTCCCTTCACTAGAAATGAGAAAATACATACCAGTACAGTAATTTTCCCACCTGTAGTCTGGTGAAAGAAGATGAAAATACTGAAGGAGTGAAATAATTGGGAGACAATTTCTTGGCAATTTGTATTGGTACACCTTGGAGTACCTGGCTTTATTCTGGGCTCCCAGGAGAAAATACCTAATACACCAAAAAGTAACTGCACCATATTTAGCAAGCTAAAGCAATGTAGGGAGGCAGATGAGCTTCCTGCAGGATAAACTTCACCTAGGGAGTGTGGAGCTATGAGGAAAGGTTTGTGCATTTATTCAGTGTGAAATGTTGTGGGTGATACAATCTGTTTCTGCTCCTTTCTTGAAGATTACCAAGCAATGCATGTTGCAGCTCCAGTCCAGTGATATAACTCCTCATGGGAACCTCTTCTGTGAGGTCCACCTCCTTGTTTTGTAGTGCTGCTGGGAAGTCAGTCTTGTCCCTTTCTCAAGTTGTTTATGGGTTTTGTTGACTGATTTCCTGGAGGAGCCTCTACACAGCAGTGGCACCTTTCAGCACGTAACTTTCCTCTGTCAGAGGAGCAGTAGAAATTTGTTCTTAATGTTCATTTTCCTGCAGCAGGGCACAGGCTGAGCTGCAACTCAAATTAGACTTCTGTGGCTTGGCATCTTTTAAGAGTTACTAAAAATAAATTCTCCAAACCTCAAACTTTCAGGCTTAGCAGGGAAAACAGCCTGTCCTGCAGAGGACAGCTCTGCCCTAGGGTCTGTCTTTACATTTCAAAATGCTCCACGGTCTCTATTAGACTTCTGCAAATTGGAGAAGGTGCTTATATTTGCCAGGAATTGAGGTTAATACCATTTCAGATGCTTTTTGTACCATCTTTCTGAGCCCGCAGGCATTGCAAGCACACAGTGTTGCTTCAAATTTAACTCAGCCTTCAAGAGATTTCTGCAAGCGTTATAGTCACTCTGCTGGGCATCTTGATGAGCTGAAGCAATGACCTCCCAAGGCAGTTGTATGGGTTAAGGAGCCAGTTTTACCCAGGAAGTACCACCTACACTTCCCCTGGAATGTGGTTGCCGAGCTGAGAGCAAGTGAGTTGCTGATAGACAAAAAAATGGTCTCAGCGTCTCATGCTGCAATTCTGCCTGAAACATACTGTGCTTTTCCTGCTAAACTGTACTAATGTTACTGTGTAAACCCTGGGCTACTCTATCCCACCCCAAAAATCCCAGGATCAGGCCTGCTCTGGGCAGGCATTCAGCAAAGCAAGAAGGGAGCCAAGTCCTCGGGGGAGAGGGCACCCTGCCACACATTTCCTTCTTTGCAGCTGTCAAAGGCACCTTCATACTGAGCTGATGGGTACCCAGGAGGTCAGAACCCTGTTGCACAACAGATGGAAGATGAGGTTCCATGTCCCTTCTAATCATCTCCTTACTCTCCTGATCTGCTTTGTCAATGGAAATAGATCAGCTATTTCAAATATTCCATCTTTTTACAGTCTTCCTTAGGATTAGGAAAAGCACAAAAGGAGAGTATGAGAAAGGCTACAGACAGATGTAAGCAGGTGAAGTTTCTGTCTCTGAGAAAGGTCTGGGTTAGGTTAGGATTTACAGTTTTTCCTTCACGTAGCTCTTATTCCTGTAGAGCTGGGTGACCCTGCAGCCCTCTTGGTTATTTCCCCCCTGCTTAGGTGTAGATGTGCATCTCCTCTAGATGCAATGTGTGGTTTCACCTTGGCTGCAGAGTCGTGGTAACACAAAAGCACACTCACACACATTTTCAGTTCAAGTTGTTCAGATCAGGGTCCCTACTTTCTCCAGATGCAGGCCAGCAAGAGGGCACGGAGATGCTGCCAGCCCCTGTGGAGAGCTCTGAAGAAAAGCACGTAGAAAATAGATTTCAGTTACATCATGGTTGTTTCACAAATCAACCTTATTTAAAAATTGCTTTTTTTTTTTTTTTTGCCTTCCATTTTGTAGCTGTAAATGGTTCACGGTTTGTGCCTGTACCTTTGATCTCATAATAACAGCTTCAGATCTTACCATAAAATTCATGAAAATGAATTTCATGCTCAGGATGTTCATCCCGTGGAAAGAGAGACAAGGCTAAAGCATCTTTAACATTCCTGTGGCAGGGTACCTACATAAAAAAAATGATGAAGAATTAGTCTGGGCTAAATTTGAACCCAACAGCACTTTCTTTCCCAGAAGCCAAGGCATTTCCATGTGTTCAGACCCTGTTCTCTCATTGGGGAAGGTGATTTGAGGTGGATCTATGAGCCCAAGGTCATTTAGGTGCCTATGAAAAACAAGGCTCCTAAAAATGGGCATAAAAGCTTTGGATATCTGTTCAGATGCTTGCTCCATCTGGAAGCTCTCAGCTGTTTATATTAGCTCTGTAATTTAGCATTTTGAGGCATTAACTTTCCACTGAAGCTGTTGTTTGAAAAGAGCAGATTTCATGTAGCTCATAAAGAATTTAGTGCAGTTGTATCCCATGCTGAGCAGACACTTAATCACCTATAGACTTCCTGTGCGAGAGCAGTCCTGCGGAGGCCTGCAGAGCTGCTCGCACAAGGAAAGTTAATTGCCCATTTGTTCTTGCATTTGCCAAACCAAGGCTTTGATTCTCAAGTGTTTCACTGTGCTTTCCTGCATCAGTGATAGTCCTGTAAAGTTCATATGTGACAGCTTGCTAGTGGGGAAGCAGCTCACCCTTACAATTCATCTCATTTGAGCTAGCAAGCAGTGGTTACAATAGGACGGGTTTTGGAATCAGTTTTACAGATCTTAAAGCTGTTTTAGATCAAGTTTGGGGGTTTGTTTAAATGATTCATCTCCCTCTATTGTGCTCCCACTGAGGTTGACCTGCTGGATAGTGGCTGCAGAGGCAAATGTGACCCCTATGGCATCCCCAGATCTGTCCCTGTGCCACCCTCCCTTAGACATTGCTTCCATCTCATTGCCAGGTTCTGCCCTTGTACATGCTCTAAAGGCCACTGCTTTTCCTCCTGTTCAAGTGTAGCAGCTCCCAGGGCTGGGCAGAGGGATATAGCTGAGCTTGGCAGCATTGCCCAGGAGTGAACAAGCCATGACCGTACAGCCAGGACACCCACAAACCCTCCACCAAAATTCATGGGGTCGCTTAAAAAGCTGATGGGAGGAGCTACAGAACCCAGTCAGGTCAGGGGGGTGGGGCACAACTTTGCAAATGATCTCATGTCCCTCAGGTGGAAAATCGGAGCAAGTCAGCCCTTTCCCAGAGGGGACCAGCTGAGAGCAGCACTCGCTTGAAAGGACCAGGACTGGCTGGCATTCAGGGCTTTTTGTGACATGGATACCAGCTGGCCAGGCATGGGCTGGGATCAGCTCTCTCAGTATGGGCAGGAGCAACCACACAGAACTGCAACAATTTTCCATTGTTGGGTACCTGCTCCATTTCTGATGTGGGTGTTAGCCTGGAATCATGAACCTGGGGGTTTGGAGTGTGAATACAAGTGTTTATTTTCTGTGAAAATAAAGAACTCTTGAGTGCTCTAACAGCCCTACTGACTCTGCCCCCAGTGCAGTGAAACCATGGCTCTCCTTCCAGGCTAACAGTGCTGGGTTATTTCTAAATAATCTCATTTGCAACTACATGAACATGGAGCTGGAATCACATTTCTAGTGTAAATTGCAGTGTCGATGTAGGTGTTTGGCCAAAAAAAGAATTGCCTCCATCACTCTCTGACTGCCTTTAAGTAGCACCTAAGCTTTTGGTAAGGGCTTGGTGGTTTTGGGTTGCATGTAAATGTCATTAACAGCAAGCTCTCGGCCAAAAGAAATAATTTTTTCCCTCTCCTCGTTCACCCAAGGACTTGTAGGAGACCAGATGGCCCCAGTGTTTGGGAGCAGAGTTTGGCAAAGGAGACCTTTTCAAAAGCTGGACTTCGCTAAGATGAAACGTAGCTGTTGCTGCTGTCTTGAAGCCAATTCCTCTTTTTTCTTTTTAAGTGCTGTGTTGCTTTATTACCCACTGAACAGATAAGATGCGCAAACCTATGTACGAAAGGAGTGAAATAGCCCAGTCCAAAGGACGTGCTGAATTTTCAGTGCCCCAAGGCTATTGATTTGGTTTTTTAAAGTGCATCTCAGTGCTACTTGCTGCAATGTTATGTTCTCATTTCTAAATCTGTAGCCGTGGGAGGCAGTGAGCTGCTCTCTGAAATCTTGCAATAAAAGCTTGGTATGAGGAGGAGGGAATTTATACTGTGGAAAATGCCCAAGATCTGCTGTGAGAAATGTATAGTGCTGATCTTCAGCTGAGAAATGTCGTCTGCTCGTCTCAGATCCAGGGCAGGGTTATTTGAAGGTCACATGATCCCCAGCAAGAGGCGTCTGTGGGACTGCCACGATGCTCGGGCTGTGCTCGTCCCTGCACCTCTGCAGGGACGAGCCGGGAGGCGCTGCGAGTAAGGAGGGAGCTGCACACCGGGCAGGAGCCCATCCTGTCACACCTTTGTGCATGAATACTGTTCACGTCCCTTGTCGGGAGCAGCGGGAGAGCTTGCTGAGACGGGTTTAGTGGAGAAGTGGAGGCAGAGGCAGCTGCATAGCAGAGGGAACCTGCCCCCGTTTTGGGTGACCATTGCTGCTCAAGGAGCTCAGCTCTGAGCCCATGGCAAAAATAAGGTGTTTACAGCTTTCCAGAGGTCGTTGCAGGACTTTTGGTTTAGTGCAGGCATTGCAACAGGAGATCCCCGGGATGCAGAGCAAACAGAGGGAGGAGAGGTTTTTGGCTGTGGTACCAATGAGGGTGTTTTTAAGTAAAACTAGAGGTTCAGAATCTGTGTGCGCTGCTGAGCAGCGTAGGAGCCACATGGGCAGTAAGAAACCCAGTGCTGTTCATTGGCAGGTCCAAGAATACATTGGAGCTAGAAACCCCGAAGTTGTTTGTGGCTTGGAAATTGGGTTCTGGTCAAGATGCTGAGCAGGAGTGTAAATCAGAGCAGCCAGAAAAGGAAGGGAGATGCTGAAAAAGTCAAAACAGCTTACAGAGAGCTGGACATGCAAAAACAAATAGAAATGTTTCAAGTATGCCAAAACCAAGAAACTTGAGAATGTGTCAGCAGAGCTGCCAGCTTACAAGGGACAAGTGAGGGAAGCTGAAACTGTGATCCAAGAACACTGGAACTTCCAAGCAGGAGTCACTGTCATTGTAGATGAAGGTCCTGGTCCCACTCTGCTTGTTTAAGGTAACATAGAGAAGATGCTGTCAAGGGCAGGGCTTGGAGAAGAATTTCAGGTGCAAGCTGATGGCTTGAAAAGTGTTCAGTGTCTGCATCCAGATGGTTCACCCAAGAGTTCTGCAGGACCTGGACTGAAAGCTGCAAACAAACATACATGTTTCTGCATAAAAACCAGCTGCTGTTTCAAGAAGATGGAGGCTTTGCCCATATTTTAAGAAAAATCTTAGGATTGGTCTAGACAGTGATGGATAGAAAGATGAGGGGGAGCTGTTCATGGCAATTTAATAGGAGAGATAATTAGCCACAGAATAAGAAAACACCAGGGGGGTAAGGGAAATCAGTAGAGCCAAGGACACATGCACATTTCTGTGTTGGAGAACATTGTCTTATTGCTCTGTTAAGAGTTGTCTCTTGTCAATGAAGCTGAGGGTAAGGAGGAGCTGGTATAATGTACACTTCATTCCTGCACAGGAGGCTGTCAAAGAGCTGAACAGAGCGACTCACAGCCTGGGTAAAGAAAGAAGGTGGCCCCAAAAAAGAGCCTACATCTACAAATCCCTCTGGACAGCAGCTGCCCTGTTAGGCTGGGCTGTGTGTCCAGCCCTTCCCCTTGGGTTAGCACACTTGGGGTGGCTTTGGATGACAGTGTCTGCCTCACACCAAACCCTGCCCACCACACTGGGGACCCCTCTCAGGATCACCGGGATCGGTGTCTCACTGCCACTCTGCTTTTCCCCTGCAGGAAAGTCCCACCTGGCCATCGTGCAGCGGGTGAACAATGAAGGGGAAGGAGACCCATTCTACGAGGTGATGGGCATTGTCACCCTGGAAGATGTCATTGAGGAGATCATCAAGTCCGAGATCCTGGATGAGACGGATCTGTACAGTTAGTGTCCCAGAGCAGCTACTGCAGTTGCAGGAGCCAGGGTGGGAGCCTGCACAGACAGACAGACATGTGGGTAGGAAACAGGCCAGAGTAAATTGTGGTCCTTCCCCAGAGTAATTTGCTGTCATGATGGGAAAGACAAGAATGGTGGGGAGATGCTGGTCAGGTGTCAGGGAGTCTTGAATGCTCAAGATAGAGAAGTAGAGAAGCAGCTGGTGCCTGGGCAGGGCCTGACCTAGGAACATCTGTGTTGGGCATGAAATGTCTTGGGGTGGTTCCCAAGCTCATTTGCAACCCTGGGTGATGGATGCAGCCAGGACAACCCAGGACTTGTTCCTGAGGAATAAGTGTGTTTCACGATCCTGCTCCCTGCCCAGGGAGCTGCTCCCAAGGTGGATGCACAGCATGGTTTATGTGCCCCACTGCTCCATCTGCTCCTCCACAGCACCCCTGCCATAGGGTGCAGCAAGACATGCCTGTCCCTACGTGTGCATGTGCCATGGGGCCCTGCAGCTGCAGCAGCTTTATGGCTGCTGCAGGCGAGTGACCGCTCTGCTCTGCCTGCAGCTGACAATCGGAAGAAGGAGCGGGTTCCCCACCGGGGACGCAAGCCCCAGGATTTCTCCATCTTCAGGCTCTCAGAGAGTGAGATGAAGGTGAAGATCTCTCCGCAGCTCCTCCTGGCTACCCATCGGTTCATGGCAACAGGTACACCTGCCCTTGTGCAATCCCTGCAGCACCAGCCCCCCAGGGCATCCCTAAGCCATTCCTGGCTCAGGCTCCCTTCCACTGAGCAACTTCCACCTACAACCTGGACATCCCACTGCCCTACCAGTGTGGGTGTGCATTCAGCTCCCCTCTGGGCAGCGGGTGCTTAGGCTGCAGGTGTGGGGCCGTGCAGCTCAGAGGATGAGAGGTTCCTGGCAGCCCCGGACCTGCTGAGCATGGCATCTGTGTATTGCCTCCCCTCTAGAAGTGGAGCCTTTCAAGTCCCCCTACCTCTCTGAGAAGATCCTGCTGCGGCTCTTGAAACACCCCAATGTCATCCAGGAGCTTAAGTATGACCGAAAGAACAAGAAGGCAGCGGAGCATTACCTCTACCAGCGCAACCGCCCCGTCGACTACTTCGTCCTCATCCTGCAGGTGCCTGGGGCAGCAGCAAGCAGAGGGTGGCAGGGGGTGGCCCTGTTTTCTGCTTGCCACTTTGTTCTGGGCTGCTTCTGTCAGCAAAGATGCCCATCCTCTTGTATGGGATGGCAGAGGACCCTGCAGCCCTGGGTGGGTCAGGAGCTTGGGGTGCCTGTCTGAGAGGGTTTTCCTCCTCCTTCCAGGGGAAAGTGCAGGTGGAGGTCGGCAAGGAAGGACTGCGGTTTGAGAATGGGGCATTCACCTACTATGGTGTCCCTGCCATCATGGCTGTTGTCTCCTCAGGTGAGGCTTCTATGGGCTCCCTCTGGCCCTGCCTTTTCTTCAGCAGCATCCGTGGAGGCTAAGCCAGCTGGTGCCAGGAGGAGGGGCTGGCCATAGGATGGGGTGGCCCTGCTTCAGGGCATGGGGCAAGCCAGAGCCCTTCCTCTGCTATTCCCACACCTCCAACTGTTGTTTCAGAAAACGATGTGCGAAAAATGGGAAGCCTGGCAGGATCCTCCTTCCTATGTAAGTATTTTGGGACAGGCTGAGGCCCTAAAACCTCTCTGCAGCACCAGCTGGCTGGAGGAGTGATGGCTTTTCTCCCCATGCAAAACTGCTCAGACTCTGTGCTGAGGTCACCCTTTAAAGAGGTAGACAGAGAAACAGCATGTTGAGGGGCTGATGCAGCAAAGGCCCTACAGAGTGACTTGGAAGTCCCTTGGAGGTCCCTTTGATATCCTTTTGAAGTTTCCACCATGTTCCAGGTCTCTGCCAGTAGGTCCCAGCACGGCTGGCACTGCAGGGGGCAGTGCCCACAGGTGGGTGTTATGTTCATTCTAGGTCTCAGCATAACACCTCTAGACCCATTTGCCTTCCTGAGGCTCAGGGCACAACCTGAACACGAGCCCTGCATTGGGCTGCTCGGGAATTGCAGAGATGGGCTGATTTACCTGTGAGCTGTTTGCACCTAGGGGTGGAAATTAGCTGAGTAGATTCTCCAGTGCCAATGTATTCCCTGCCTGCAGACCTGATGGGTTAAGAAGCAGATCCCCTGCTTGCAGGAGTTAAGAGGGAGCTCTGATTAGGGGAGACTGGCAGGTACCCCCTTCTTTGCTATAACCCCTGCCGATGTTTAGTCCCTGGTGGCTCAGGAGCAGGTGGAGGTGCTGCCCAATCCCAGTCTGTCACATCCCTCATCCAAACCCCAGATGCTGCAGTCAGATCTGCAGTGCTGATGGTAAGCTGAGATGCTCTACCTGCCTAATCAAAACAGGGACCTACTAAATTCTATCTTCAGGGAGGTGTAAAGAGGAATGTCATCAAGAGAACAGGGAGAGTCTCTTAGGGCAGGTGACTCACCCCGGTGGGTCCCAGTCTTTCTGCAGCTCTAGGATTCATCTGCTGCTTGCTCTGCCTCTGTGCCAAAGGCTGGCTCATGGACTGATGGATTAACCCCTCAGTGCGCATTCCTGCTCCTCCGTGTGTCCACAGTGCACTCGGTTTGGACAGAGGAAATCAGTGACGTGGCCCGTTTCTGCCAGGTGTTGCTGGGTGGCCCAATGTCCTGTATCCTAGGTGACAGTCCTCAGGGCCCCGCCGGGCTCAGGCAGTGAGTGCTGCCCACGGTCCTTGGGCCAGGCAGGGCAGAAGCCACGGTGGGAGCTGTGTCAGAACAGCCATGCGTGTCTGCAGTGCCTCCTGCCGGGACACTGCTGCTCAGGGCTCCTTCGCTCCCAGTGCTCACGCATGACGCTGTCATGAGGTGTTTTCTGCCACGCAGCCATTCCTGCCTGCAGTGGGACACGTGCGGTGTCCCAGCCCTGGCCAGCAAGGGAGCAGGCTAGGAGGCAGAGGTGACAGGGCATCTCCCTTGTCAGGCTGGTGTCCTCTTTCCTCCTTGAAGGAAAGCCCAGAAGAAATGAGTGTGAGTAGAGTATCACAGCTGAGAATTCAGACATTAACCTAGAACATTTAACAGTTTGTTATTAATTAACTGTTGTTATGCAACTGTTTTATCACCAGCTGATTCTTGGCATTGGTGCTGTGCGGTGACAAATGCTGTGGGAGGGTCAGGCAGTGGGAGTGCGGAGTCAATGCTAGTGGTTACCAAATTGTCCTTTGCTCCCTTCTGGACAAGGTCATTCTGGGCAGTGCTTCATGCTGGTGTCTTTTTTATTTGCAGAAGGTTTTGATTCAGGGGAGGACATGGAACAGGAATTCCTGGGGGAGCAGCAGGGAGATTAGAAAAGGGGACTGCAGGGCAAATTTCCTGGGGGTTTTACATTTGAATCAATTTTAAAATGTTAATCACATAGGCAGCAGATAGTTCCTAGAGTGTTGCAGCTGTGCTGAGGACAGAGTGGCTGGAGGTAGGGCAGGACACCTTGGGTAGGAGGGCTGGCAGCTGGGGGAATCATGGCAATGGCTGGAGGAGGGGGTTGGCAGCCAGCAGGCTTGCATCTCCCAGAACTGTCGAGGTGGGCAATGGCAGTGGTGAAAGCAGAGACTGGGAAGTGTTAAGGAGTACATTACTCACCCTTGTGTGTTGGTCTCTCCGTGCTCCCCCATCCCCTGTGGCATGGCCCAGGAATGCTGTGGAGGGCAGCAATCACCTGGAGGGGGAATGGCCTGCCCTAGAAATTGTCACTGCTGCTGTAACCCATGGCAATAAAACACGGAAAGTGAGTGTCTATGATTTACCTTCTCTGTGGCGATGGGTCAGGCAGCCCCAGATGCAGAGTCCTGGCTTCTTGCGCTTCCTGCAGGGATCAGCCTCCAGTGCATAGCTCTTCTCAGCATCACCCTAAGGCTGTTGAGACCTAGGACCTTGCAAGGAACTGCAGGCAGCCTGACATGAATCCTTTTGCTTTGCATCACCTTGAAGAGCTTCTGCCAGCCCCTGCCTGCAGCTGTAGGGCTGGGGCAGTGGCTTTTGCAGAGCACATTCCTTCTTTGCTATGTGCCTGCACACACAGAAGCATCCCAGATGCCAAGTGCAGTGATTTAGCTTCCACCCATTTCCCAGGTGGCATTAGCTGACCACCAAGTCCCCTCTTCTGGCAATGGCTGGTAAAGAGCTAGAGCAAACTGCCAGCACTTAACCCATGGGGGAAAAGATGCTTTCTACCCATTCCAGGGCCCTAGGAAGTTGTGTGGCTCTGCAGACAGGCCTGGCAGGAGGAGGTCCTCCCTGCCAGCCTCACCTCCCCTTACCTCATCACAGATCAACCTGCTGATTTACAGCTTTCAAGTCTGTGTTCCTGCTGGTGGCCCAGGACTGGTGAGCACCTCCCCAGGGCAGAAGCAGGAGGGCGTTAAAGGGGTGGGAAGGGATGCTGGAGACAGCAATGGGAGCTCAGCCCAGGACTGCTGGCACATGATTCTTTTTCTCATTCTTCCTTTTGGTCTGTATCCCACCCTCACCTCCATCCCTCGCCTTTCCCCCGGGTCCCCTCCCTCCTTCTCCCTCCCTCTCTCTGCAGTGCCTGTCTCAGTGTCCCGTACTTTCGCCTTCAGCAGAGGGGACTCCCTGGCTGGCTCTCCAGGTAACAGGGTGTGGCTTTGGCCAGGGACCTCTGCATGTGGCAGGCTCTTTCCAGCACCCTGTCTCCATTGCCTCAAGCCCCCTCAACCCTGCATGCTGGGCAGTACCCCACGGCACCCCTGGGCAGCCCCTCACTGGTTGGAGCATTGGTGGCAGACTGGGGACAGCAGTCCTGCCACAGCCTCCCCAGTATGATGCAAATCCCAGGAAGAATGGGATGGGAACAAGGGGGAGCCATGGACAGCTTGGGCTTGCTTTGGTGTGCACTTCCTGTAATTTCCTGCACTTAGCACTTGGGGGTTTTGACTTGCTGCTTTTGGTGACAGTGACCTGCAGCACTGCATGCCTGGTGCCCTGCCCCCTTTGCTTTCTTGTGATCTGGGTAATAAAAGGGCATTTTAGCAGCAGAGCAAAGTCAGCAGATGTCACCCGTGCAAGGAACAAGCTGCCTTTGTTCCCTAATAAATCACTGACTAGACAAAATCCATCATGCTGTGTGTCAGAGGCCATCAGTCAACGTGAGTGACAGGCCAGCTTGCCATGGCAGCCTCTCCTGATCTGTCATAGTCGGGGTGAACAGGAGCATGCCCTTGAGACACATTGCACAAATACTCACAGGCTGCCGGCTGCAACCAGGAGAGCTGTGCCAAATGCAGTGCAAAGGCCAGCATTAACAGGAGAGCTGTCAGTGACAGGCAGGCAGCAGCCCTAACCCCTGCTGCTGGCACCACGTCAGAGTCCTGCCTGGTCCCTTCGGTTTGTGTGGGGCTGACATGACACAGTCTCCACAGCAGCGTGCACTGAGGAGGACCAGCTGCAGGTCCCCCTCAGGGCCCCTGCCAGCCCCGTGTCCTGGGGAATGCCGCTGGAGGTGACTGGTCCACCTTGGCCCTACACTGGCACTGGAAACACAAGCAACACCTCGAGCAAGAGTGAGTGTTTGCCTCTCTGCTGTCCCCTCCTGCAGTGAACAGGTCACCGTCGCGCTGCAGTGGCCTCAACCGCTCCGAGTCCCCCAACCGGGAGGACTATGGAGGCAGCAGCACGCAGCTCCACAGCAGCAGCAACAACATCTACACGCCCGACTACTCCGTGCACATCCTCTGTGACGTGCAGTTTGTCAAGGTATGGGCAGGGCTGGCAGGGACTGTCCCACCCTGGCCACCCCTGTCCGGGTGCCCTCTTGCCCTACTGTGCCCCAGGAGGCTGGTGGGTGCCCAGTGGGTGCTGGGGAGTCCTGCACTTACTCCTGCTGTCTGGAGGTTTGGTTGGAGCCACCAAGTCTCCGAGAGGTCCCGGTGGGGCTTGGTGCCCACTGAGCTGGGTGCACATGTCTGTGTGCCCAGGTGACCCGGCAGCAGTACCACAACGCACTGGTGGCCAGCCGCATGGACAGCTCACCCCAGTCCCCTGACATGGAGGCCTTCGACAGGGATTCAACCAAGGCCTCGACTGCGCGGGGAACCCCACAGACACCTAAGGAGGACCCCGCCACCCTCCTGAATGAGAGGAACAGCATCATGTGTGAGTCACGCAGCAGCATTCTTTCCCTGCCACAGGCCAACACTGCATGTCCCCTGGGGGGTCTGTGCTGGGACCCTCCGGCACGATGCACACACCAGCTCTGGGATGCAGTTGCACATGGAGTGGGGTTCGTGGGCATTTGCACACACACACCTGTGGATGCCTGCACTTGCACACAGCTGCCAGCGTGCAGAAACGTAATTCCTCGTTGCCATGCGCTCGTGTCTCCCGGGGTTCCTGGCAGCGAGACCTGCTGCCATGGCTGGCATCCTGCCACATCCTGCCCCAGGGCACGGCACCTCCCTGCCCTGCTGTCACGCCTGCCCTGTGTCCCTGCAGGCAGCCGCCCCGAGGGGCTGCGCAGTCCCAGCGAGTCAGTGTTCCTGCGCATGGAGGGCATCCCCTTCATCCAGGAGGAGCTGGCTGACAACGAGGAGAACAGCAAGCGGCAGAGTGAGTCTGGCCGGGGGGCACACACGCCTGACCCCGGGGGTGGCGAGGCCATGGTGCCCTGAGGCGCTGCAGCCACGCTGGGCTTTTGCAGACAGTGAGTGCTGCGGGACCGTCCTGGAAGCAGAGTCCCCGGGTAGAGAGGCCAGGACCAACTCATCACCGAGCAGCTCTGAGGAGGCACTGGGCAAGAGGCTGCTGAGATCCCTCAGTGAGTGACTGACCCGGGGAAGGCACACCCAGGGGAGAGCTCTGCCTTGGCACCCCACTGCCTGTGTCAGCTGCTCCCCAGCTCTGTCCTGGGGACACCCTGCATGGGGCTGGCATGGAACAGGGGGCAACCTATTTCCCTGTCAGTACCTCAGCAGCAGGCAAAACTGCACCTACGGCTAGCTCAGGCAGAGCCAGCCACTAGGTCCTGGCCCAAGCCTATGCACCCCTGCCCTGAGTGCCCTTGCTGCTGCAGGTGGGCGCAAGCGGCGGACATCATCAGAAGGTGAGAAGTCACCAGAGGAAAGCTCCAATCTCGCCCCATTAATCACCTGAGCAACAGCGTGGCCAGAGCACAGTGCTGGAGGCCCATGCAGACTGGAGGTAGGAACCTGCCTCTTGGTGTAACACTCCTTCCCCAGCAAGTGGGAGGTCACTCATTTTATCATTTTAAATAGTGTAAAATCAAGTTGCAGGCAGCAAAGCCAAATGGTGTGGTTTGGAGCCCGTGCAGGTGTATGTGTTGCTGGGGGCTGGAGCAGGGTCCAGGGATATGGAGCAGGGTCTGCTCTTAACAGCAGACTGGATGTCAGAGATTGGAGTGAGACCTTGGCTCATGTTTTCACTAGAAACCTGTGTCTGCACCAGTATACCCCTGAGAGTGGCTAGGAAAGGTGCTGCAGGCTTGAGCAGCAGCAGGTCAGGGAGGACAAGTTCTGGCCACCTGCACCAGGCTGTGCTTGTGTCTTCCAGGTCTGCAGCATGGGGGTCTCCTGCCTTGAGGCTCATGTCCAGCAGCAGGAGGTCTGCACTCGCTCGCTGCCTGTCCACCCGCTCGTGCCGCCCCTCCCTGCAGGACTTGTGCAGAGCCCCATCTCCAGGCGAGAAAGGATGTACCCCTGGCAGGGCTGAACCACCCAGGCAGCCTGGACCAGCTAGCTGGAGTCCGAGAGCCCTTGCCCAGCTGCTCCCTGATGGCATCTGGTATCAAGGAAGAGGTGGAAAAAGGAAAGGTGAAAAAGTGTCTGTCACGGCATCCCTGCAGGCAGTGCAGGGAGGGGCAGCCCAACCCAGAACTGCCCTTTAACACCATTTACCATCCCCATCCCAGCGAGGCCCAGAGCCCAGCAGTGCTGGGTGCTGCAGATGTGGTCTCCACCACGAGGAGAATGTGCTATTTGGGGGGTGCCCCACGCAGCTCAGGCCCCAGCGCACGTTTGTGCCGTGCCTGGCGACACGCCCGCTTGCAGTGCCTCGCTCACGCTGACCATCGGCACAGCCCAGCACTCCCGAAGCCCTGCTAGGCACAGGGCAAGGAGCCCCGCTCACCCCCGAGTGCAGCCCCCTCCCTGGGGAGGGGCCTCTCCATGCTGCATTGGACCATCTTGCTCCCCACACACGCCTGCTGGTGCGAGGAAGGCTCGCACCAAGACTTCGGCGTGGTACAGACCAGTGAGTAGTTTTTGTAGAGGCTCAATGCAATGGGGATATCAACATTAAAAGTGATTTTTCCCTGAGTGATGCCCTCTCTGTGTCCATGGGTGTAGGGAAGGATGCTAACCTCTCCCACCAGGCCAGGCTGCCCTCCTACCCATGGCCAGAAGTGGCTGGAGTACAGGACTCGGCCTAACTGAAGGAAGCAAGAGAACAGATCAGCAAGTGCTGCCCAATTTCCTGCCATGAAGCTGGAGAGCACTTGGCAAGCAGAGAGATAAGCCACAGCAGTGCTGACAAGGACTGGGGGAAAACCAGGAGTTAGTATCAGGCCATTGCAAACACAGCAGTGGAATATACGTGCTGGAGTACAGCCTGACAGATAACAACAGAAATCTCATAGTCCACCCATGCTGATAAAACTTCAGCTGGAATAACTGCAGCCCTATCTGGGCACTGCCCTTCTAAGGAAACACACAGCAATTGAAAAGTGGACAGAGGAAAGCAAAGGCTGGAAAACAACCTACCCCAAAGGCTGAAGGAAATAGAGTCACTTAATCTTAACTGGTGAAGGATGTGAAGGGGAGAGAGGAAGTTTTCAAATACATAAAAAGCTGTTGTACAGAGGAAAGGAATAATCTGTTCTCTGTTGCCATGGTGAATGGGATAATTGGTAATAAGCTTACACCACAGAAAAGGAGAAATTTAGGTCATTTGCTAGGAAAAACAAGGCTGGTAAGACTAGCAAAACACCGACATAGATCACATGGGGTGGGCCAGCCTTCACACCAGGAGGTCTGTAAGGGCAGAAGTGTAAGCAAATATCATAAATAACAAAAGCAGAGTTGGTTCCTTAACTCCTCCTGAGTTCACCCCTAGAAGCCACCTTTTAACCACTTCCCCATCATCCCTGTTGTGAATGGACACCAAAAGGAGAAAAAGCTCCCCACCAGCTGAGAGGAGGAAAGGCTCTCTCTGGCTCACTCTCTTCTGTGACATGAATGCTAACCCAAAAAGAACAAACAAGAGACCCCATGCACTCTGTGCAAACACAAGGCAATAAGGCACCATTTTTGCCTTTTCTGTCTAAGCTGCAGCACAAGCAAATCCATCAGGGTAACAGTGAGTACTGCTACCCGACCCAAGGAAAGGAGCTGTCCCTTTCTTTACAAGATCCTGTCAGGAGGCTGCTCTGTCAACTCACAAATAGATCTGCAGTGACTGCAGAGAGCAGAAACAGATGGTCCCAGCTCTTTTTCAGTGCCAGAAACACAGGCTGCTGCTGGCAGGCCCCCCTGAAGCCAATGGGAGTAGATGGTGGTTCACCAGGGGCCTGCTGAAAAGGATGAACAGAAGAGATCTGGTTTTTGACACCCTAGGGGCAGCCCAGCAGCCCTGGGCCAAGGAGGGATGGCCAAAAAGCTGGAAACACTTGACCATCCAGAAAGCAAGCAGAGACAGACAGACAGACAGACAGGATGAGCTGGGCAGCACAGGACAGGGGGGCAGGAAGAACACAAGATGGATATAGGAGGAACTGGTTGGCTTCATGTAGTCACAGGGACCTCTCAACAACACTCCCCCAATAAGAATCCCCCTTTAGTAGTAGATCATCACAGATGCAACACACCCTGAGAGAGAAAGGGACAGCCTTGAAACAAACTGAGTAAGTGGACAAACCAGGATGTTGAGGCTTTAACCTCAGCCTGGGAAGAGGTTCATACAGTCTGAAGACACAACATCACACAAGGCAGGGGTAGTATTCAGAGACTAAGGTTTAATTTCATGTCAGCAACATAAAGAAGCAATTATCACAATTACAAATATTTGCTCGTGTAAGGCTCAGAAATTGGGAAGGGGTGGGACAGGTAGAGAGAGGAAGCTAGCAACAGCTTTACCCCTCTCCAGAATACTACTGAGTGACATTAGTTCACAAGCCATGTGAGATCCCAACCACTGGGCTGTTATCCCACAGTGCATTGCACTGGCACCAGACTTCACCATGATCAAAATGATCAGTTACATGGAGTTGATTTGGACGTGCTAAAGATGCAGCTCAAAGGGCCTGAAGACCAGGCTGCTGTTGTGAAACAAGAGCCAAGGGGGCTCATGCTGCCCCCACCTCCTGGGGACACTGGCTTACCATATTGCAAGGACCACTTAAAAAACGTCAGAAGATGATTATCCCTGATTGAGCTACAGCTCCCATCTTTATTAAACCCCAAGAGGTGTGGGAAAAGGCAAGCCATGAGCAGAGAAAGACATGGACTACACACTATAGCTTTGGTGACTTCATGTAAGTTTGGTTGTTCATGTGCTTCATTGGATTTTTGTGACAGCTTCATGGATGGACTTGGCCACATAGTCCAGGTTCTTGGTAGTTAGACCACACATGTTGATGCGCCCACTAGCCATCAGGTAGATGTGTTTTTCCTTTACCATGTACTCCACCTGCTTAGCTGCAGAAACAATTGGGCATCAAGTCAGAGCAGTGACCCACAGCTCAGAAAAGCCTAAAGAACCAGTCGGGGATGCTTGAATCTTTCACAACAAGCAAAAGAGTTCAAGCACTGGCCACTGAAATACTGTCTGATGCTTCATCCCTCCCCAGCCACAGATGCAGTGATGTCACAACTCCAGTAAGGCTGAGAGATTCCTGCTTGGACTGCTTCAGCCCAATCCACCCACAGCAAAACTGTCCTCACCCAATCCTCCTTTCACCAGGCCACTCGATACTTACGGTTCAGCCCTGTGAAGCTGAACATGCCGATCTGCTCTGTGATGTGGTTCCAGGTGCCTGGGGTCCCAAGGGCCTCCAGGCGAGACCGGAGCTCTGACCGCATCAGCAAGACCCGATCTGCCATTGTCTTCACATTGCCCTTCCTGCAGCAGGCAGGAAGCAGAGCATAAGGATGGGCACCCATCTGGTTTGAAGCCATCTGGCCAAGCCTGACACTCAGGGAGACAGCTTCCCTCTCCTCCCTTTTCCCACCGGCCCTAGCAACACGTACCACTCCTCAAAGAGCTGCGGGGAAGAAAGTGTAGTTGCCACAATGCGCGCTCCCTGGGAGGGAGGGTTGGACCAAGTGGTGCGCACAATCTTCTCCATCTGAGACAGCACACGCTGCACGTTGTCCGCATCCTTCCCCACCACGGTCAGGTTCCCCACTCGTTCATCTGTGGACAAGCCAAGAGATGTGAGCCATTGGTTCCACACGGCGTGGCAAAGCAGAGCATTCCCCACCCCTCAGCATGCCAGCCCCATCTGTCTGGGTATGATGCTACTGGGCCAGCTTACTGCCAGACACTCACTGTAGAGCCCAAAGTTCTTGGAAAACGACTGTGCACAGAAGAGCTCAAAGCCCTCGGAGACAAAGTATCGCACAGCCCAGGCATCCTTGTCCAGGCTGCCAGAGGCAAACCCTTGGTACGCCGAGTCGAAGAATGGAAACAGGCTCCGGCGCTGCAAGGAGGAACAGTGTTAGAGGGAAATCCCCTCCCCATAACCTCTGCTTTACCCCCCACAGTACCCGTAGGAGGGAAAAATGACCATTGAATTTCTATGTGAATTCAAAGGAAAAGTGGTCCAGCAACACGAAACAAAACTACCTTCTTTCTACTGGGGTAAAAGAATAGAAAGATTAAAGTGGTCAATAAAAGTCAATGCAGGAGAAAACTGCATTTGAGGACACAAGAAGTACACCACTTCACATGCTACTATTCAGCACCTGCCTGTGGATAATCTTTCCAGCAGGAGAAACCTCACTACAGCCCATTCCGCAGAGTTTGAGAACAAGAACTTGGAGGCACAAGAACTGCAATGCATCCATGCTCTGAGCACAGGCAACCACCATTCTGTTGTCAACCTCTCCCTTCAACACCTGCCTTGTGGGACTCTTTCAGCTTCTGCCACATCTCATGCCACTTCCCAAAGCCCACTTCAGATGCAAATGCTCTGGCTGGCTCAAGAGCTATTTGTCCCCTCAGCACTGCTTTAGCCCCAGCAGCAGCCCATACCTTCATGACAGCAGCAATCTGCTTCCACTGCTCAGGAGTAGGGTCTGTGCCTGTTGGGTTGTGCGCACAGGCATGGAGGATGAAAATGGAGAACTCCGGGGCGTGCTGAGGAGAGAACGTGTCTTGGTCACATACACACATGGATAAGACTGGGCACCTGCAGCACAGGGAGAGGCCTGGTGCTGCTCTGGGCAACAACAGCCTCTTTTGCAGTGATCCACTTCCCAGCACAGCACACAAGAGCCCAGCCAGCTGCTGATACCAACAGTACAGCACCAAGCTCAGCCCATCCCATGCCACTTTTACTTACCTCCATGTCATTCAGCAGCCCCTGGAGATCCAGACCCCTCTTGGCAGCATCCCAGTAGTGGTATGTTCTAATATCTTTGAAGCCAGCATCCATAAATACAGAATTATGGTTCTCTGAGGAAAGAAATAACTTTTCAGAAAAGCAGGCCCTATCTCCAGCAAGCTACCTTCTCCAGTCCCAGCATCTCCCACTACACACATGGGAAGGCCCCTCTCTCACTGCCCAGGCCTCTGCAAGAAGCAGGGCTGTACCTCCCTCACCGGCTGACCCACAGGGCTCCCTGAGAGCCGCACTCACCCCAGGACGGAGCAGAGACGTAGACTGGGGTGGCCGTGTTGTTGTTTCCATTGTACCAGCGCCTCAGGAACTCTGCGCCGATCCGCAGAGCTCCCGTCCCGCCCAGGGACTGAACACTTCCGACCTGCAACAGAGACATTGCCAGCTTTGTCCACCCAGGTCAACACTGCTATGTGTAGAAAGCAGATGAGCTTGCAAGGATGAGACAGGATCCCAAACGTGTCCCTTGGAGTCACCCCAGTCAGAATGCCATCCCTTTCCAGTGGTCTTCAACCTCCTTCAGTGCTCAGGCCCATCCTGACAACTTCTACTGTTATAAATAGACTCCAGCCATTCCTGTTATATTTTGGCACAGAACAGATTCCCAGCTAGTAGTTTATTTCAGGAAAGGTGGTATATTATCTGACTTGGGTATCCTGTGGGGAAACTATTAAAAGATTAAGGAAAACACAGATTCCAATCACAGCCCACATTTGGTTTTTGCCCAAAACTGCAACTACTTGCACAAACAGTTTCAAGGAGATGGGTTCATCAAGTAAGCTACAATCGAGAAAGACCACGTGTGAGAAATGCCCAAATCCTGCCAAAATGCACATTTTGTACTCTACGCATTTGTGCTCTTCCACTCTGCTGTAGAGACACCCCAAGAACCCCAGTGCTCCCCGTCCACCACATACCCGGTTCTCCTTGATGGCAGGGCTGTCATCACCCAGGGCGATCCGGGAGGCGTTGGCCCGGAACTCGGGCAGGCCCAGGATGGGCAGGTACTCGTGGTTCAGGCTGTTGTCGTTGGCGATCATCTGCTCCACCTTCTTCACCACCGGCAGGACCCATGGCTGCCCCTCGTCCGTGCGGTAGGCTGCAGGAAAGGGAGAGCCGTCCTTACTGCACCGGGGGGACGCTGCGCCGCCCGGCTCCCCGAGGGACCTGCCCGGGACACCGAGGACGGCGGCCCGGACGGCGCCGGGCTGCCCCACGACCTTGACGCCCGCTGAACCTCGCTGCCCGCCCACCCCCTCGCGCCCGACCGGGCGCCTGCTGCGGCCCGGTGACCTCTGGGGCTCGGGGTCCACCGCGGCCGCCCGGCCGCTGCAGCAGGTGCGGAAGGCGCCGCAGGGGCACCGACCGGCCCGCCTCGCGGGGAATGGCCCCGCCGAGCAGGGCAAAGCCACGGACTCACCGCCCACGCCGAGGTTGACCTTCCGCGAGTCCCCGTCCTCCCGGAAATCCGCCGTGAGCTTGAAGACGGCGACAGGCGGGGCGCGGGGGACGGCGGCGAAGATGGAGGCGGCCATGGCGGCGCAGCCACTGCGGTCCGGTCCGCTCCGGTTCGGCACGAGCGGCGCGCGGCGCCTGGAGGAGACGCTCACCTTCACCGGCGGGGCGGGGCCGCCGCTTGCCGTGGCCAATCAGCGCGCCCGCCCGGGCCCGCCCCCGCCGCCAGCCAACGGCGGCCCCGCCCTGCCTCGGGCGCCACGCGGGCGGCCAATGGCGGCGGGGAGCGCGCCCGGTGACGTAGCGACGCGGGGACGCAGGCACCGCCCATGGGCGGCCGTGCCCCCAGACCGCCGCGCTGCCCTGAGAGGGGCCGGGCCCGGGGCGGGGCGTGCAGAGCCGCCGCCGGGGGTGCGGCGCCCGGGGCCGGGGGGATTCCCGCAGCTGCAGAGATGGGGAAGGGGTCCCGGGGTGCAATGCCCCGTGCAGTACGGGGTGCTGCGGGGGATGCCGTGCCCGAGGCAGCGCTGCGCTCCGGTAGTGCTCGGGGCTGCAGTGATCGGGGTCACGGCACAGTCCCCATTAGGTACCCGGGGCTGCAGATCAGCCCTGGAGCGCAAAGCTGAGGTGAACGGCAGCCCCAGGGTGCTGTGCCCGGGGTGCCAGGCTCGGCGGGGGCGGGAAGGTGCCGGGTGGCCCTGCCCAGGTGTGATGGGTCCGGGCGCAGTGCCCGGGGGGCGGGGGCAGCCCAGGGCTGCAGTGACGCGGGTGCGGGACGGGGACCGCTGTGAGGACGGGGTGTGTTTCCACCTCAGGGCGGGTCACGGGGACGCCCCTGTGCGTCTGCCCCGGGTTTTTAAGGCACTTCCCTGATTCACAGCCACCTGCAGGTCAGACGCTGTGGGCTGATCCCCGAGAACCTCCCAGCCCCGGGGAAACCCCAGGGTCACCTATGAGGGTCTCCCCTACCACTCGTTAGCTCGGGACATGGCACTGATGCGTGGGGTGTTCCTCGCAGCGCCTCGCTGCCAAACTCCACGCCCATCGCGCAGGCACAGCGCTGCTCACGGTGCCACCGGCCCTCTGTGGCTCCTGCGGACCGCCCTGCAGCCGTGCGGGGACCCCTGGGGCTCCTGGGCGCGGCCGCCGTCGGGGGCGCGGCGGTGCCGGGCACTGCCGGCAGGGGGCAGAGCCGGCCCGCGCATCCCGCCGCGCATCCCGCCGCGCATCCCGCCGCGCATCCCGCCGCGCATCCCGCCGCGCATCCCGCAAGCCCCGCGGGGAGCGGCATCCACGGCTCCGGCCCGGCGGGGCAGGCGGCCTGGGGCTGCTCGAGCATCCACCCGTGGCTGGCCCCACGGTTTCCCGGGGAGAGGGGTAGTTGCCGCCCGGTGCGAGGCCGGCTGCATTAGGATCCCGCCACCTATCTCGAGCGGCTTTTGAAGTTTGTGAGAATCCGCCCGCAACCCTGCTACATCTGGGAAAGGCTTTGAGGGAAACGGGAAGGACGTCGCGAATAACAGCCCCGACAGCGTGACACACACCACACACACCTCCCTTCGTGAAATAAAACACGGGGGTACAGGACAGGAAAGGCCATGCTGTCCCCAAATGCTTTTGTAGACAACCCGTGTTATATGCTCCCTTTGTAAATCCAGCCAAGATCCCTCTGAAAACCAGTTTGGCTCCTTGCCCCCCTCCCATGCTCAAGGTGGCTCCACAGCCCCGGCTGCCCGGGAGGGAGCCCAGGGGCACAGCCCTCGCCTCTCCCGGCTCCGGGCAGCACCTGGAAGAACTGCCCAGTGCACTTTCTGCTTAGCATGAGAGCGGGGAAGAGGCAGAGCTGTCTGTCGGCACACTAGCATGCCAGCACTTCTGCCTTCAGAGAAAACAACGTAATGGGAAAGGTAGAGGAGCAAGACAGCAGTGCTACAGCAAAGCCTTGGCCCTGGTGCGGTTTTTAGTCCAACTTGCATAAAATTTCATTCAGGCTTTGAGAAAAAGCTGCATGGAAACCCAAAAAGAGCTTCAGGTCTGCTCTCTGCAATAGCTGTGAAGCTCTGCAAACACCTGATGTGGCCAAGCTGCTGTCAGGGCATCCAAACCTTAACCCTAACCCTACCCTTAACTCTAGTCCCAACTGGATGAAGAGCTCTTGGGTTTCTCAAGGTCAGTGGATTCTGCTAAATGAGGGATACTGCAGTGGTGGGCAAGGAAGCAGCTGATGAAGAGAAGGGCATCAGAGGGATCTGGGGGTAGCCCACTGCAGGGTGAGTCATTTTTTCTGCTCACTGAGAGTAAAGTACTGCACAAGTGGAATGCTGCAATGGGAAAAATGGACAGAGGCTGCTTAGAGCATCCTATTTCTGGAGCAGACAGAAGTGCTAGGGAGTCCCCAGACTATCAGGCTCTCACTGCACTTACTGGTTTCTAATCCTACCACTTTCTAAAGAGCACTGGGATACTTGGGGACATGGCCAAGTGCTTTCCCAGTGCAGAACAGGGAATTCACAAAGGCCCAGGGGTGCTGCCTGCCAAGCTGGCTGCACTAAGCTGCTGTCTGGGACTGCCAGAGCAGGCTGAGCAGCACTCGTTGCAGGAAAAAAATGCAGTTTCCCCAAATTGGCACCATTTTGCTCCCCTTCCTCAGGAGTTCCTGGGCAGTGTGAGCTCAGTGCTGCCAGTCTGGTGGAAACCGTGTGTGCCACTACCCGTGCCTCTGAGGCTGGGGTCGCTGACCCAGCAGGAGTTACCTGCCAGTGCGCTTGGTGCCTCCGGCTCGGCCGGTGTCCCATGCCCTTGACAGTGCAGAGTGGGACTCTACTGGGAAGAGATGCAAGAACGAGACAATAAGAGACAAAGCAGCAGGCCGTCAGGCCCCCGAGCTGGGTGGCTTTGCGTTAGCAATATCCCTCTGGCCCTGAGCTTTCATCTCCTCAGCCTACACAAAGGGTGCCACCAACATGTATGTAAAAGCAGGAGGAACATGGGAGCCAGCCCTGAGGCATCCCTCCTTCATCTCCTGCCTTGGACTGACAGCCAGCAATGACCTGCCACTCAGTGGGAAAGCTTGCACACCTTACCCAGAGTGAAGAAGCCCCCGGGCACGCACGGCTGTGCCACACGCAGACAGGGCCCCCCACACTCAGCTCCTCCTGGGAGCCAGAGGCTCGGCAGCCAGCCTGGCTCCTGCAGAGCTCAGGCTGCTGCAGGGATACAGGGACCACTGGAGACCAGGTGATGGCCTCCCTACACCGTCAAGCCTCACATGGTCTTGGAAAAAAAGCCATTTTTATGAGGGTGAGCTCCACTGACCCCATCCCATTCACTCCCCCTCGCAAGATTCACGCTCCCACCCCTCCAGCCTCTGCCTCATCCTCTTCCTCTCCAGAGTGCCCTACCCAGTACTGGGATGCTGTTGATCCTGGCATCACAGCAAAGGTTTAGCAGCCTGCCTGTCTCGGTCTGAGGCTGGGTGCAAGCAGTGTGTGGCACGGAGCAGGGCTGAGGCTGTTCCCAGCGGGTGCCATGCGGGGGCTGTTTTCCCAGCATCCTCCGAATACAGATGTTTTCTCAGTGCAGGATCCAGACAGAGGAGGGTAAAATGTTTTCATTCCAAGCTCTGGAGGTCAGGTCATGGTTTGTCTAAATGGCTTTTGTTGCTGTAATTATCAGATTAGCTGATCTCTGGCGGTGCATTTAGGGGCAGCTACATTAACTGTGGATCCTGACACTGCCACCCTGCCCAGCTGGGACAGTGGGTTTGCAATGGAGCAGTGGGGATTAGGAATGTCACAAGAGCCAAGTGAAATGCTCGTGATTAGTTTTGAGCTGGCAGCCAACTGAACCCTGCCCAGGAGCAGGTGGTACATTTGAGGAAGACAGCAGCAAGGCTCCTTGACCCCAGAGAATACAATGATGCTGAGCTGGGCCTGATCCTTCCCTCCCACTCCAACCTGCCATGCACAGCAGCCATGGCACCCTGTCCCAGGCACCTGCCTGCCGCTGTGGCTGATGCTCAGCATGCAGACACGGGATGGGGGCATCTGCGGTGCCTTCCCTCACTCAGAGCTGGTGCTCCTTGCAGGCACCAAGCCCAGCAGGTCCCGGGGGAGGGTGGTCCAGAACCTCACACTGTGGCTGGGATGGGGGAGCCTGGGGCCCGTGCCTGGCCGCAGGGTGCTGTGAGGCTGGGCAGCCCCCAGCAGCCGGCAAGGCACAGGAATAGGAGCGTGAGATACCGGGCGAGACACAGAGCATGACAGGGAGATGAGAGAGCAGGCTGAGGGGCAGATAAAAAGGGATCAGGAGTTTCCGGCCCCTGCCAGCCCCTTGCCGGGTCCATGGGTCCATCTGTCAGCGCCTCCGAGTGCTGATGGCATCGGGCCCTGGTGGCAGCCGGGGTGCAGGTCCTGCCGAGGGGCACCGTCAGGGGGGGATGGGGCCCTGCCACCACCTTCCCGCTGCACCAGGGCGCTGGCAGCAGCTCGGACTGCAGCGTGCCCTGGACGAGCCCGTGCACAGCCCTGCAGGTGCCCCCTGAGTCTGAGCTCCCGGCCATGATACCCTGCAGCATCTAGCTCCTGTCCTCCTGCCCCGCCAGTCCCACTGCACGCACAGATGGAGAGTGCCAGGGCTTTCACCCACTGGCACCAAAAAAAATCAGTTCCCACTCTGCTGAGCTGCAGATCAACACCTGGGTGCTCAGAGGCTGTTTGCTCAGGTACTGTGCCTGTGGCAGCCCCCTGCCCCTTTATCCCACCTCCTCTCTCCCCTGCTGTGGGTGGGAGGAACAGGAGATTCTCTTGAGCAAAGCAGAAGCTCTATAATGAAATAAATCAAAATCAGAAAAGACTTTATTGTTTCTCCATAAAAAAACTTATTTAAAATATGGCTTCACTGTATTTCAGTTTCTGAAGTTTTGTAATGCCAGAGCATAACACGCCACTGAATTAATGCTTCTGGAGCAGAATATCTATGTCTTCTCTTTCAAAGAATATTTCAATCCCTTCAAATGCTTCAGAAAATTTCAAGAGCAAAATTTTTCTTTTAAACACCATGTTCCTACAGGAAGTTTTGGCTTCAGCAAAACATACGTTAAAAAAAAAATAGTGAAAGCTATGTTCCTCGTATTTTTCCTAATTGCCACCAAAAAAAATAGTGAAAGCTGTGTTCCTGGTATTTTTCCTAATTGCCACCATGACAGAACTTGGTTAGCTCCAAGTCCATCTTTGCTTCCAGCTCAAGGCCAGAGAGCAACCCAGGGCAGTGAGGACAAAGTCTGTGCACCCCAAGAAGGAGCATATCCACCTACCTAATCAGCTTCACACCTCTTCTGCCATTGCAGCTTCTTGGGCATAGCCAGAGGTTTGCTATTTCTCTAAAACCATTTTGCACATTAGTCCTGGGGTCCCTGGCATTCTGGCTTGGCTTATGGACCACTCATGGCGATGCTTACCTATTCTATGTCTACTCGTTCCCACAGGCACCCAGGAGTTTCCCCTAATTTCTCCTTTTGCATCAACATCTGCTGGCAGATGTCAAGGGACTGACCCACGGACTGTGACCCGCTCAGGCACTGACAGCTGGCACCCTGGTGCATTGAAGGTGGTTTCCTAAGGGTGTGGAAGACCTGTGGGGGAAGAGACAGGCACATCTATGTCACAGCACAGACTTCTGCACAGCCAAGGAAATGGGTTTTGACATGAGGAGACAGCTGCCATTCCCAAAGGCAGCAAACCTCCTGGTCAAGCCTCTGCCCTCTCCCCAGTGAGCCTGGCTCAAGCGTTGGGACAGAGACACTGGATGTGTTGCAGGGAGCTGCTCTGCCATGGTGTACCCAGGCTGCCAGGCAGCCGCGGGACCTGTGCCCATGGGGCTGAGGCAACAGCAGCACAGCCGGTCCCAGCTGGACCCCTCTGGACAGGGAGTGTCCCCCAGTAGAGCCAGGACAAGGCCAAGAAAAGGGAGTCCAGCTCTCTTGCAGGGAGACCAGTGCTGAGGGTAGCTTCTGGACCTTGGTGTAGGAGCAGATTTACTGAAAACAATTTATTTAATATCAAAAATAATTTCTTACAGCGTTTCAGCTGGCGTCAGCCAAGCGCTTACTCACCCGGGAATTCAAACAAAGGCAGGGCTGGCGCCCAGCCAGGGGGTCGGGCGCTGGGTGGTCGTGTCCATCCCGGCCTTGGACCCGCCTCTGGGTCACTTGCGGGCTTGTGGCATGATGTCTCCATTTATTTATTGGAAATGTTTGAACAGGAAATGCTAATGGTTTGGGTTTGTGGAGACAGCTGGAGGGGTCCGGACGGAGCTGCTGAGAAGGGGAGGGTGCACTGGGACAGCAGAGAAGGGGGAATCAGTGCTGCCACTAGGGACTTGTCCCCTGTGCTTATGGTGAAGAGCCCGGTGGGAGGTGAGAGCAGGGAGGGCCCTGCCAGCTCTGCTGCCTCCTCCTTCACTGCTGCCTGCATCCCACACTGCTGGGGTGCACGGGAATGGCACTGACAGAGCGGTGAAGGAGGAGCAGCAACCACAGGGCATGGCACACCTCACCCCATCGCCGGCCTGCTGGGTGCCCATTAGCGTGGGAGAGATGTGAAAGTGCTGCCTCCCCCTGCAAGGGGGTCGAGAGGTTCCTATGCAGCCTGGCTCTGGAGCGGGCTGTTCCTGCATTTGCTGATAACAGCGGAGGTAAAGCCTGACCCAGGAAAGCAGGCAAGATCCGCAGAGATAAACTCCCCGCAGCAAGACAAAGGCGCTGACCTCCTCGCTGCACGAGCTGCCACATTCCCACAAGCACAGCAACAATTGCCCAGGAGCAGCCCTGAGACCTGCACCCAACCCCACTGGCCAGCCACCAGGAAAGGCCCCCGCAGCAGCCAGGAGCACCTCTTGCCAGGATCACAGCACAGAAACCACAGCTTGGGGTTTTTAACCAAATCTACTGTCCATTCCAGCTGTCTGGGCAGTGAGAGCAAAGAGCTTGCTGTCGTTGCTTGCTCCTCGTTCAGCAGCTCGGCCCTGCTGCGTTGCACAGCCAGAGGGGTGCTGCACAAGCACACCTTTGTATTTCCTACCTCACGCTTTTATCTGCACACCTGCAGTACAAACAGGCTTTAAGTTTAGTTCCCAAACACTGCCGAGGGTCTTACACGCTCACTGATGCAATTCAGGTGTGAGTGCCTAGAGCCTCACACACCCACGGCACACCCAGGGTACGGAAGGAAGGCACGGGCTCAGCTCTGTCCTGCCTGTGTCCCACCCATGGACCAGGAGGCTGGAGTCTGCGTGGCATTTCCTCATGTCAGGCCTGCCCCAAGAGAGCACCAGCTGAAAAAGGCAGAGGCACTTAATGGGATTTGCAGAAACACAGCTCAGTTACACACCATACGCCTGTTGTCTCAGGCATGTTTTTAAAATCTTTATCTCTGCATCATTAAACACTGATCTACATTTGAAAAGAATCCCTTCGGTTCCCTACCTCTGAAATGAGGATAACTATCCTTCACCTCATAGCAGGGTTATGAGGATAAACAGATTAAAGACTGTGATATTGTTGCAAAGAAGGTTAAACAAGCCCCTGTGACAGACAGCCCAGGGGCAGGGACCAGCATCAGAGCCACGCATGGCATAAGCCGCCGACCCACGTCTGCACCATGCTAATGACCCCAAAATCTCAGTGACAGGTTTGCCACTGTCTGCCTTCCCAGGACGCAGTCCCCAGCCAGCTGAAAGCCTGCAGAGGGGGAAGACGGGTTGGGAGGTGCACATTAGTAGCACAAAGTTTCAAGACGACATCAGAGATCCAAGGTACAACCCTCTGCACATCCCTCCCCTCAGAACAGGGCAACTGTCTTCTACTGCCCATAGTCCTGTCCATCCCTGTCCCTCTGGGTGCCCTGGGCTGGCAGGGACAGTGGGGAGATGTGCAGTTCTGCAGAAAGAGCTGGTGGGGGAGAGGATGAGCCAAACAATCACTGTCTGGAAAGTCTCATCCGTATCCCTAGTAAAATAATGGCACAAATATTAAGAAAAGGAGCTCTGTAAACATCTAGAGGATAATGAAACCATGAGCTATAAGCAGGATGGGATTTGTAAATAAAGGACTGTGCCAAAAACAACAAGCCCTCCATAATTGTTTTGGATAGAAGGACAAGATTAGTGCGGGAAGGGGACTCAGCGGATGTCAAGAGAGGAGACCTGGAAGCACCGGGTCTGTCCTCCTGCCTGGCCGTTAGAGTCTCTGGCATGTTTGGGCAGGTTTAAGGAGGCTGACCAGCACAAAAGGTGCCCCCGATGGCACGGCTGACACCTGGGGACATACCTGACCTCTGCAGCTGCACACCTGTACTCCCCCAGCCTGTCACTTGTCACACCAGCACTGCAGCAGTTACTCGCACTTTGCCACCTCTGAGCTGTTAGGAGAGAGCAAGGCTAAACCTGAGTCCCCCTCCCAAACGAGGCACATCTCTCCACCACATCTCACAGGGCTGGGACCCATGCAGTGCAGGAACAAGCCAGCTGGACGGTCACGGACTAACAGAATGAGAAGTAAAACTAAGCAAATCCAGGAGCAGGAAAATAATGCTGGCACCTTCCATGACGTTTCCCAGGTTTAGACAAAACTGTCTTTTGTGAACACCAAAATGGCATGTTCTTCAGGACTGTAGGGTTCCCCGGTGCTCTCAAGTGTTGGCTTTTTGGCCAGACATACAGGAAATGTGCATGCACCTCCTTGCAACCAGCCCTTTGAAATGCTACTGTAAAAGCACATGTAAGCACCACCAGTCATCGCTGCACAGGCCAAACTCGTCCAGTGTAGACATTGCACAGAAGGAAAAGCAGAAGCCTGGCCAAAATGTACCTGATTTTGTGCTGAGCCTCGGGTCTCTGCAGCAGCCAGCGGTGCCGGGCTGGATAACGCGCTCGCCGGCTGCGTGCGGCATGCAGGGCAACGCACGCTCACAAACCAAAGATGAAATGCACCATATATGGTGAAGGTATTATGAGTCCATAGCTTCTTCCTAGGATCTTCTGAGGAAATCCTTTTTCAAAACGGGGAACAAAGAGGTTTGACTGTGTCTCAAGCAGGGACTCAAACTGCCCGTAGGACCAAAAGCAAGGGCTTCAAAGAAACAGGGAGCAGTGAGGTGTCAGACCCTTGGGTATCTGCGAGGTGCTTAACAATATTCTGGTTAAGTATTTGTCTTAATTAATACTGATTGCCCACTCATTACCTACACCCTGACTGGTCTCCAGGAGTTGTTCTCAACAGGGAGGTGTTGCTGCAATGGTGTCAGCACTGGTCTCCAGGTACCCAGTGCAGGCACAGGAGAGCTCAGTGTTGGCACCAGTCCACTGCTGCTAGCCTTGGCTACAGCCCTACAAGTCATGGAAAAGATGGAGTACCTGGTTGTGGGTTTTGACTGAGCCAAATGCCAAACTGGATGTGTTGGCAAAGAAAGTGGGCTATCCCTCTGGGCGGCAGGGACTAACACAAGGCTCTGGCTCTGACTGGGATTGTTTGGGGTCCTGGGGGTGAACAGCTGGATGTGAGTGCAGTGCTGGGACCACATGGTGAACACAGTCCTGGGCACCAGAGCTGGGAGAGCAGCAAATGGGAGCTGTGAGGCAGTGCTCTGTGCAGCAGAGGATGGGATGCCAACCCTGAGATACTGTGACTAGCCTGGTGCCCCACATTAGAAAGATCCAGATGAAGTGAGAGATGTAAATACGATTCCCACCCCCTCCCCACCCCCCATATTTCCCACAGTGTCCTTGCAGACAGAGTGGGGAGGTATGGGCTGGAAGGAAGAAGAAACAAGGTGACTTAAAAACTGAGTGAAATGATGGAATCTGCATCTTCAGACATTTCCAAAATTCAGTGGATTGAGGCCCAACCAGCGGGCTGCACTGCCAGAGTTCCTGGGGCCAAAATTATTCTGTGAAATGAGAGAGAGTGCAGAAAACAGGCACAGAAAAGACACAATTGCAGGAGAACGCACCCCACAGTGACAGAATCAAGCTCAACCTGTTTTCTTCTTAAAAAAGCTCAAGAAATTTGACTGCTATGCACAAGTACTCTCACAGTAAGAAAATACCATGTGCTAACGTCTTTTTATTCCAGCCAAAAAAGCAGAACAAGAATCAATGGTTGGAAATTAAAAGCCAGACAACTCTGCATAAGAAATACGACATACATTTACTGAGCAATGCTGATTAGCTGGTGGATTAACCATCAGTGATTAAATAAGACCAAACCATGAACTCCCTCGCACCTCCGGACCAGATGCTTTTGTGCATAAGTGAAAGCCCAGGTTATTCAGATCCAGAAGGAGTAACAAGACAAGGCAGTCAGGGGAGATCAGCATAGGTGATCTAATGACTAACTCTGATCTTAAACATCGTGAGTAAAAATACATTGTGTTACTAATACACATAGAAGAATTCCCATTGCACAAGCTCAGTGTAAACACTGGACAGTTGACATCTGCAAACCCACAGAGGGAGGGGGACGACAGTTGTTGCTCCTGTTTTAGAAACAGAAAAACACCCAGCCCACGGACGACCCGCTGGGCCTTGTGACAGGACTGAAACCAGGAGTGAGGCACGAGCTTGGAACACCAGGAGTCTGTCAGCAGGCAAGTTCATGAGAGATACGGGGTCTGCCCCAGGATGCTTCTGGATGCTGTGTGATGTATGGCACATTGGGTGGGGAAGAAATGGTCTCTCTGTACGGGGCTTCAGGGGACCACACAAGGCGTATGACCATTCCAGGAAAAGTAGGATCACAGTGATGTACAGAAACAGGGGAAAATTTCAATAGGGAAAAAAATTGGTTGAGAGTAAATAACAAAAAAAGAAAAAAAAGAAAAAAAAAAAAAAAAGAAAAAGCGCTGATGGAAACATTCACAGCTGAAGCAAAACACACCTGACAAGGACCAGTCCTGAATAGACTGGCCACAGGCAAAGTGATCTTCCCTCTTTTTAGTATCTGTATTCACAGAATTATAAAAAATAAGCCTGGAAGGCCCTTGAAAGGTCACCTAGCCTGTCTGCCTGCCCCCAAACAAATCAAACCCTTCCTGGTGGAGCTTTTGTCTAAACTCTTCCTAAAAGAAGCCTCTAGTGGTGACGACGGCTCCCAGGAAAAACAAGTTTTAATCCCTTTTACCGCAGTCATTGCAGGGTGAGTCTATGGCTTCTTCTTCTACCCACCTGGAAACAAGGAATAGCCCATTATCTCGTGCTTTGTAGCAGGGCTTTATGCATTTAAAGACTTTTATCTTATTTCCCTGCAGTCTTGGTGTTGTGATACTAAGCTACCCTTCAGCCTTCTCCAGTATGTCATGTTTTCTGAATTTCTGATCTCGTTCTTCCCTGGGCTTTCTCCAAGAGCAGCAACTTGAAACACCGAGCCCCAAGTGGAATTCAGTGCTGAGTCTTACACTCTTTAAATGCAGCAGGATCACATCAGGTGTCTTACAAACACCTTGTTTATATGTGCTGGTCTGATTTTGCTCTTCTCATTTGGGCTGTTGCCGTCTCACGCTCCTTGTGGGACCCACTGTCACCTCCAGCTACTTTCCCACAGAGCAACCTTGCTCATTCCCCAGCCACTGCTTGCAATGTTGATTTTTGCCAACTCATAGAAGAGCCCTATATTTGTTCTTATCAACAGGTTTATTTCAGGTTTCTTCGCTTTCTCAGGAAAATCACTCTTGCAGACTGGTGCTGCAGGTGAAGATCACTGATGAAAGCAGTGAGTACCCCTAAACCAAGACCAGGCCCTGTCTGAGGACTGAGCATGGGAAACTGCCCTTTCAATACCTTTTTGCAGCCAACTGTGCTCTCATGTAGTAACACACTCACCTAGACCACATTTCTCCATTACCCACAAGAATTCAAGAATTTCATGTGGAAATGGGACTAAACTCCTGTGAAAGCCAAGATTTAGCACATCTTGTCTTTCCTATGTCAGCCAGTACAGAAATGCTCAGGTAGAAAATTTGGTTGATTCAGCTCCCAGCTGATGGCCAAAGCTGTCACTGTTTCTTTATCTCTCAACTCTTGGGTTGTGTCACTTAATGATATATTTGCCTGTCTTCACTCTGTTTATGATCTGTTTATGTCAAAGGTCCCTTTTTCCTTTAGTTCTGTACCCCTGGTCTTGAGTAAAGCTCAGGAACTTGGAAAGCCACAAAGATTCATTTGGGAAAAAAAAAAAAGGGAGGGAAAAGAAATGCTCAACAACAGCTACATCCTCAGAACTCACATGTTTATCCAAATTCATCTGAACCTTCTGGGGACAGTGACTTTTTAGGGTAAAATGAAAACAAGTTCAAGTGAGTTTTCCATCCCTGCAACAGTACAGTAATTCCAGCCAATCTGAAACAATTTTCCAAGAAGATTTCCTGCAACCTCACAGTGATTAAAGGAAATAACATTGTGAATAAAGGGACATTCTTCAAAGTCAATGAAGGAGCCACAAACTGTACATTCTCACAGAGGGCCGGAAAGCGCCGGCGCGAGGTGGATTTTGCGGTGTGGCCCCCCAGAAGGAAGAGGGTGGGCTGCCACTCCATCCCTCTTCCCCAGTCAGGGGTTGTGACCGGGCATCTCCCAGAGCAGGAGGTGAGGGAAGAGGGTCCCCAGGCTCTCCGTGCTTAAGGGCAAAAGGCTTGGCCCCACAAGCTCTGGCTCCCCACCTCCAGGTGAGAATTTGACAGCTTTGGGGTCAGGGGACAAGGGGCAAGAGCCCATCAACCCTCTCAAAACCCAGGGTGACTATGCAAAGAGCAGCATCCCACCACGGCTGTTTCATGCCACAGTCTTCTTCCTAGGAATCTCCCCATGCCTCACTTTGCCTGAATCAGCCCCTCAGTGCCTTTGCCTGGCCAAGCTCCGAGACTGACGTGGGAATGTGAACAGGCCCAAAAAGCCCCTTGGGCAGAGGCGAGAGCACTGTGCTGCCATGCTGGGCGAGTGGGGTCCTGCCCTGGCCACCCCTGTCACTGCGGGTACCTTGAGACTGAGACCAGCCAGGCAGGGAGGAGCCTGCACTCCAAATGGCTGGGCAAGGGGACTTTTAAAAGCCCACCTTCTCAGCTAAAACAAAGAGAAGGGGGTAGCGAGGAAGGGAGAAGAGCTGGGGAGGAAGGTGAGAGGGGGCTCCCTGGCAGCCTAAACACACATGCTTCAGTTGATGCTCTGTAATAAGGGAATTAGCTAATGAGCTTACTGCGGCACAGGGACAAGTCCTTTAGAAATATCATGGCCACCTGGGGAGGCTTGCAGAGGAGCCAGGCAGCCTTAATCTGCAGTGCTGGAAAGACAAGCCCCCTCTGCCCCTCCCCAGCCCTGCTTCCTCCCTGGACAGCGCGTGTCCCGGGGTGCCACAGAGGGCCGACACAAATCCAACAAGAACTGGGCATGAAAACGATAATAAAGAGTGCTTTTTTAAAAAACTCAGCCCGTGCTCACGGCTGATTTTAGACATCCATGCAGTGGGGATGGGCTGCTCAGGGACCAGTGTGATCCAGCTGCCCCCGGACAGACAGCACTGTCCCAGACTGCCAGCACAAGGGCTTCCAGAAGTATGGATTGCCTTTCCCTGCACTGGCAGCTGTGAAGGATATGTCAGACAAAACGAAATAGCTTCAAAATATGGATTGGGTTTTTTTGCAAGTCGTTCAAATACAGCTTTATAAAATCTGGGCAAACTCAAATTCATATATAAGTGCCTGTGAATGTGCTAATTTGAAGGAAAAGTGGGTGAGAGAATCTGATGTTGAAAGTCACTTAGAACAATGCAAACGTTAAATACACAAATACTCATCAAATAGTTATTTAGAAAGTGGCTTTAGACACTGAACAGGCTGGGTTGAAAAAAAAAATTTTGCTGATAAATATTGAACTCATTGAGGAATTTGGGCATGTGGCAGTATTTGCATGAATTAGAGTGGGGGAAGTATGAAAGCACTGAAGACAGAACACTCCTCCAATGAAAAAAGGGACAAGCAAAAGCCTCAGCCAAAAGTAAGGCTCCACTTAAAAATTACTCCCACACTAGTGAAGACAGGACCAAATACATGTATTTGCTGGAAAAATGTAAATTGATGATTTTTATTATTATATTGAGGTAGAATTATTATTAATGATGTGGAAAACAAATTATAAAACTTATGCTTATTCTGTAAAAAAATTGCTTAAAATTTTCTTGCTCAAAAAGAATTAGATTGAAAACTGTTCTATGGAAAGAAATTTCGTTTAACTTTTCAATGGGATATTTTGAAGCAATTTTTTCCTTTCAGTTTTCTAAAGCAGAAAACTGTTTGAAATTTGAAAGCATTGTGTTTCAAGGTTTTCCTTGTCTTCTTTTTCTCCGCCGCCCTGAAGCTGCCTGATGATGGCTGACGTTCATGCTGGATTTCCTCCTCTTTTCTCATCCTTTATTCCCTACTCTCAAGATTTACAAAATTAGAGCATTTTTCAAAAGAAAAAAAGAAAAACCCTAAATGCAGTATCACTTCCTCAGCCATTGAAGAGTTGTAAGAATAAAAGTAATAGAAGAAAAAAGAAAAAATTTTCAACATTTAAATAATTTTTCAGCTGTAGTAGAAGCAGTTATGCCTACTCAAGAAAGGTTGGGGCCTACAGCAAAATGATCCTTGATTTTTTCCCTTTTTTGTGTGAGGATTTTTTTTCTGAAATACTTTAGTTGGAATTTTTTTTTTTTTTTTTTTTTGGTAGGGGAAAATCAGGGTCTATTTTCTGGGGTGCTGCTTTTGATTAGTCATGATGATTCAGGCCCCAGTGTCCCAACCTGCCTGGGGGATTCAGCTCCCACACTGCTGGCTGGGGAGTGAAAACCCTTGTCTGCCGCACCAGGAGCAGCAGCTTCTCCTGCAGTCAGACCCTCCGGCAGAAGGGGTGACATTAGGGGAGGCGTGGTTGCAGGGCTCAGAGGTGACATGAGCCATGGGGACGACCCCACTGCTGTGGCAGCAGCAGGTGTGTGGGGCTGCAGAGCCCCTGGCTCCACACTGGGGGAGATGCCAGTGCTGGGCACAAGAGCCTCACGCACTGCAGTGTGGCTAAAGGGAGGAAAACAGCCACAGCTGGCATTTGGGAAGGAGGATGGGATATTCCCTTGCCTGTCCAGTTGGTCACCACTGCCCCAGCTCTGAGTCCAGCACAACGAGCACTGTGAGTGATGCCCCAGGTGCCCACCCCATGCAGGGACCACAGCTAAAAGAATCGCCCCTTCCCCTGTGGCACTGAACTAAGCCACTCTCTCTCAGCACCAGGGTCCTTCCACAGCTCCCTGCTCCTCCGAGTGTCCGCCATGGGATAGGGCAGAGCCCCAAGCTGAGGGCAGGGGCCTGTCGCTCCACAGCAACGAAACAATAGTCAGTGTCGATTATTTATTTTCCAAATAAATCAGCGGGTCCTGCAGGAGAAGGGCTGGAAATCGGCGAGTTTAGATTAGACCCTCCCCAAACCCCGGCTGGGCCTTGAGCCGCTGTCAGGGCTGCAGAGAAACAGCAGCGAACTCTCACGCAAATGGCCTATAAAAAAGGCCCCTGTCAAAGGCACCTTGACCTGCAGGCTCGCTGTGGTGCTGAGCTCCCCGTGGCCCTCCCCTCCCCGGGCCGCGCTCCCCTCGCATGATGTATTTCCCCTGCCTTTTTTAGAGCTGCATTATGTTAGCTCCAGGAAACAGCCTCTTCCTTCTTATAAACACAGCCCTGGGTTACTGACCAGCGGCCCTGCCACTCCACAGCCACTCTCTGTCCATCCATCACACCTCGCTGTCACCCTGGCAACATATCTCTTGGACCGGTCCGGCTCCAGAGATGGGAGAGGCAGGAGGGGGGGATAAGGGGGGGTCACATACACAGAGCACAATTCCAGCCTGCTGACTAATTCCCTGGAAACCCTGGGGCTGCACAATGAGAAAGCCTTTCCGAGGGTTTCTCGAGCGTTACTGGAAGGTCAGACGAAGGTCAGCGCAAGGACACGGCTCCTACTTTCCCCACCGTCAGCAAGGGCGGGTGCGCGGGGCGGACGTGGGTGAGTCGCGGGGGTACCACGGGTGCACGGCAGGAGGGATGTTTGGAGAAGGGAGCCTGGGCCCAGGCAGCCCTAGGATGCGGCACAGAGCCCACTCGCCACTGCTGGGCGCAGGGAACGTGCCTGGGACAGGGCTGGCAGGGTGTCCTGGCAGCCAGACAGGCGTCAGTGCTTCCAGTGGGACAGGGCATGGCCGGCAGTGTGGCCTTTTGCCACCCCGGCAAGGGAAGGATGAGGAAGGGAAGAACTACTTTGGCTCCATGTGAACTCCCCAACACCTTTGCTATGGCCCCAGTGCCTGACTGCTGGCCTGACACAGCATTGCTGCATGGGTCATTCACAGTGCAGGATGGATCCCGGGGCAGACCACCGGGATGGGTCCCTGGGAGAGCATCCCAGAGATGCTTGGATGCCCATGGTCTCCAGTGTGCTGGAACATCAGCAGCACTGGGACAAGACAGGAACCATACCAAGAGATCCAGGTTGCCCTGTCAGTGCTGGCACAGGGACATATTTTGGCTGCGTCTTTGAGTCACGCAGCCTCTTGTAGGCATGATTGAAGCACAGCAGGAGGGGTCCAGCCATGCCCTGCTCCTGAAACACCACCCTTGTCCATCCGCACCTGCTTGTCCTTCACGTTAAGCCATTGTCTCCAAGAGGAAATACCATTTAAAGGCAGGTATTTCAAAAGAAATGGGAGATCTCTACTCTGAACAACACAGCACTTCACTTCTGCCCGTTCCCTACGTAAAGCTGGGAGTTAGGTTTACATAGGGATAAAACAAAAAAGGCAACGCTTTTAAGGACAGATCTTCACAAACCCAAACCAAAGCCCCATGAGGGCAAATCCTTTCTAATCCATGCTCTTCCTCAGAGGTGTAAGTGGAGTGGAAGGGTGGAGGGGGGGATTTAAATCTGGAAAACAGTTCCCCATCCCTTTGGTCTGGCAGAGGGCCCACCGATAGACTAAAAACAAGTCTGTAGAGAAGCCTGTGTGGGATAATCCAGCTCTGGCCCCTGAGGGGATGAGAACAATTAGGAGTCCTCTCTCAAGTCTCCACTCCAAGATAGAAAAACAGTTTATAGTTTGGTCCAGAGTTGTTGTTAGAAAGTTCTGAATCATCAGGATACACTAACAATTTCTGCACAGTAATTGCCAGGATAGTTCATTAGGCAGACTCAGAGATAAACTATTAACAGAAGCTTGCAAATCTCCTACCTGCCTTCCCGTGTGCAGGACACAGGGGCTGCCCTATTTATACAGCAGCTGTCGGTGACGATCTGGGTTCAGGAGGGAACCACATTAGCAGCCATGGCTAAATGCAAAAAGTATTCCAAAGGAAAATAAAAGAATGGGTATTAAATGCTCTGCCATTAACCTTTCCAGGCATGGTAATCAGCCAGGGAGCAGTTTGCCTTCACTGTCCCTGAACATGCCACAGTCCCCACCCACAGCAACCCTTCCACCTCCAGAGAAAAACCCAACACAGCATTGGAAGTTGGCCTGCTGCAGCCTCTGGAAGCATCGTGCAAAATGTCTTTGGGCTGAGCTTGACAGGCTTTGAACCCATATTTACCCAGAAGAGACAGAAATTATGAGCTTCCCCAGCCCCATCTTCCTTCCTAGCCCCCAAGTGCAGGTTGTTGCATGACAGAGGATATTTGTGTCCAATCCTCCTGAGCTGGTCAGCATCAAATTACAGTTGAGAAGACAGAACAGTGCAACAGCCACTGGCTGTGGGTGCCCCTCGGAGAAAATGTCAGCCCTTACAGACAAATGCCAGCAGAGCTGAGGAATGCCACCACACAGAGGCCTGTGCACTGTCCTATGCATGTGCTCAGCCAAGGTTGCAGCATAATTTCTGCCAAAGCTGGTTTCTGCATCCTTTCTCAGCTCAATTACCCTGAAACCACCCTGGCAAACCCACAGTGGTGTACCATTTCTTGCACAGATTTGCCAGCTCTGGGGGTAGCCATGGCCGGGACGGCTTCATCTGCATGGGAACAGCCATAGGAATCTTGATTAATCAGGGAGAGAAGTGGAGACTGGCTGCCAGGCAGATGCCCTAAACAAGAGTAACTTATCAGCTCTGTTTCCAAGATGAGACATCTGTCACCACATTGCACAGAGCCAGCCAAGCCACTTGCTCCTCACCAGCACAGAAGCACGAGGGCTTCCCTCTCCCCAAAGGAAGCCATAGAAATAGCCACCGTATAATTTGCAGAATTTCTTCTAGAAAAGGCTTTGCTTGGGCTAAAGAAAGCATTGCACCCAGAATGCTTCGGGGGACAGTGCTGGACAGGAGCAGGAGCCAGCATGCAGCTGCATTCCCAGGCCCCTGTGTTTGCCAGCGAGCCGGCCCCAGCGGCAGCGCAGGGAGGTCCCCAGCCCGGAGGAACACCAAGTGCTGCGGACAGCAAGGAACCACTCCGCCAGCACACACACAGCAAAGCCCGACGTGGTTAATCCCTCCAGTTTATTATGTAATAAAACGCTTTCCAGACCTGTTAAAATTTAATTGGTTTAATCTTAATTGTTCCATTTTCTATGGCACATGCAAACACAGAGCCTAACCCTGCCACTCTCGTGTGAACTGTCCCGCGGGCTGTGGTGGGAGCAGGATGAAACCCGCTGACCTCAGCAGGATTACGTGCATGAATCAGAGCAGCAGGCCTGGGCTCGGAGCTGAAATCCAGCACTGGGCAGGTCGCCAGCACAAGGCCCAGGGTCCACTTAGGCTCCACTTAAGCCCTATGGGATGCAAGTGGTACGCAGGCCTGTGGATGTGAGTGGTGAGCAAGCCTCATGCTGGGCCTCTGGTGAAGGATGAATTTCAGCTTCTTAACCTCGTGGACGCAAACATACAGCAATGGCTTCTGAGACACGGAGCAAAGGGGCTCCCAGAAAGGCTGTGGGGTGTGCTCCACCAACGGGGTGATGTACGTGTGCCTGCAGCAGTGTCCTCCTTCTGCTGGACAGGGGACCCTCTCATTGCACGGTCAGTAACTGTGATTTATGACAGCTTCTACTCCAGAGGAAGAGGTGTTTTGCTACCCTCTGCACGTCCACAGTCATGGGGCTGTGTTGTGCAGCAGGGTGGCTTTGTGAAGCCTGGATATCCTTTGTGCACAAGAGATGCCAAATAAAAGCAGACAGGAGGGGGTCCTTGGCACTGGCATTTATTATCCTGCATTGCCTTAGATGAAGGATGACCTTTACCTGTTCCTGCAAGTTGGCTCTCACCAAGCTCAACATGTCAGCCCCAGCTTCAGAGGCCCATCAGGCACTGAAATCAAGGACAACCTCCCCTTTGGTGTCCAAGCCTATTGAGTTCCCCTTGCTGCAATGGGCAGCTCCCTTGCATTTGCTGCTCCTATCCCTCTAAGTGCTGAACACTGAATGTTTCACACAGCTACTGGTATCCTTCAACCCAACCTCCCACCTTGAAAACATATGTGTAGAATGCTAGAGTCTGGTTCTGACCTTAAGAAAACAGTTATTTTTCACTGAGGCTTTGTTTCAGGACATATTTCCAAGCCATACATCCCTGCAAGAACTGTGAAACAGAAGTAAATCAGCCAATGTCAATGGAGCAAAAAAATACTGAAGAAAAGCAGATATTTGCAGTGATGTATTTCTCAAGAAAATGGGCATTATTTGGGTGGTTCTTGGTCAAACCAAGCCAGCTGGTTCTGAGATTCGGAGAGGTGCAGGCAGGTGTCAAGCGGCAGACCCGAGTGAACAGGACGGTCTAGGCACTGCCCAGGCACAGCTGACACAGCAATGGGAGATGTAGACAGCCTATTGCTGGGTGAGCATGCAGCATCCCATGCCCGGACCTGGCTCCACTGCCTGCAGAAGCCCTCTGCTCTCCTGAGGAATACTGATAACGTTTCTTTTCAGAGCTGTGAAAAAGAGCCTTTCCTGTGCAAGCGACAGGGCAGGAATAAACGCCATCCTTTCCCCCGGGAGCCGTGACCAGGCGGGCGCACTCAGGGAGTGAGTCCGGGCTGGGAGCTGCCGGCGGAGCCACTCCGTGTCCGCTCCTGGCGCAGCCCCTCGGGGCGCGCTCGCTGTGCACCGTGAGGGGCGCCGAGGCTGTGTGCGAGGAGAGCCGGACCCGGGAGAGGGCGGAGCGCCGTGCCGTGCCGTGCCGCGCCGTGCCGGACGGCGGGGTCCGCTGCTGGCAGGTGACCGAGCCGTGCGGGGCCGGTGCGGGCTGCACGGGGCGCGGCCCCACCGGCGGCCCCGGCGGCGGGTCGCTGCCCCGGGACCCGCCGCCTCTCCGCGTCGCGTCGCCGGCCCCGCCGTGCGGGGGCGTCCCCGGCGCGCTGCGGTTCTCACATAAATCAGGACCGAGCTCCTGGGAAAGGGCCATCCTTCACCGGGCGCTGCTGACAGAGAACGAGAACCAGACGGGCCCTGAGATAAACCACGGCGCGCAGCGTTTACACAAGGGCAGGCTCTGTGTAAATAGAGCCGGGTGCGGGGGGCAGCTCCCGGCGGCGCGGGTCCGCTCCGGCTACGGGCCTCCTGGGGCGGCGGGCAGGTGGGTGCCGCCCGGCCAGCGCCTCCCGCCGCCGTGCCCCGTTGGCTCCCCGAGCACGGGGGTTGGAGACAGGGCCGGATTAGCGTGTTTGTTTGTTTACGGCCATTAGCGCAGGGCCGGCTCCAGCACTCCGCACCCGCGAGACTAATGGAGCAATTAGCAGCCCTGGGGCTGATAGCATCGCCCCGAGCGAGGCCCCTGGCCGCGGCCGCTGCTACCGGGCTGCCTGCGGCCGGGGCCCTCGGGCGGGAGCGCGCTGCTCGCTCGCCCGCCCGCCCGCCCGCCCGCCGCGGTGTGCGCGGCCGCAGCAGGGCTGCTGCTCCCTCCCCGGGCCCGGGGGGGGGAAGGCTCTTGGCTCTCTTGGCTCCGCTGCAGCATCCGCACGGCGAGCTCCATCCATTACAATAATCCCCTGTCTAAACAGAGCGCAGGAGCGGCCGGGACAACAAGGCCCTGCTGTAAACAGAGCTCAGGGGACGCCGCTAATGATATAAATATAATAACCATTAATAGCCCGGTGACCCCAGCCCAGCCGGCTCGGGAAAGCCCTGCAGCCACATCCTGGGGCTGACGCCCGCCGGCAGGTACCAGGGCTGCCCCGCTCCTTCCCTCCCCCTGGTTTCTGTACCTCTGCACCGCTCGCCTCGGTCCAGTAGTGCTCCTCGGCACCAGCCGCCTCGGTATAGGCACGGTCGGGCCCGACCATCACCTCGCTTCCTCGGCTTTTCCAGCCGGGAACTCACCGCCGATCCGCCTCCACCAAAGAGGGGATGCTGGCATGGGGGGAAAGCGCGGGCTCAGTTACCCCAGCGGGAGACTGGTGGAGGATGAGGCCGCCCCGAAAAGGCCCGGCCGCGGCTTGCTCCCTCCGTCGGGCGTGGGCTCCCCGAGCAGTCCGTGGGGCCGGCAGCAGCACAAATGAGTGGGTCCCAGCGGGAGAACCACTCGCACCATTGGGGAGACATCCCGAAGCGTTGTTTATGGCCGACCCGGGCTCCCAGAGCCCACAGGCCGCGCCTGGCAGTCGGCCCGTCAGGGATCCCTCTGCGGGCGGGAGCGCGATGGCGCCAAACGAGCCAGACCCTGCCGGGGCCGGGCCCTGGCCCTCGGCACGGCGGCTGCTGCTCCGCAGACGGACGGGCAGGCGGACATCGGCTGTAGCCCGGCAGTTCTTATGGCCGCCACCACCGAGGGCACCGGCCCTTGACGCTGTTCTCCCTGCCGCGAAGCCCGGGCGCAGTGGGGTTCCCGGGGAGCGCGGCGCTGTGCAGAGCCCGGCCGCTCGCCGCGCTGCCACCGGGCCCCGCGCCTGCACGTCCCCGAGCCCGGGGCCCCGAGGCGGGCGGGACAGGTCCGGGACGGTGGCGGATGTGTAACACCGATAAGGAGCTAATTGTTACTAATTCTTTTCGGGGCCCCGGCAGAGAGGCAGCGCCGGGCTTTTCTGCGCACCGGCGGCATGGGGAAGAGTCGGGCCCCGGTCAGGCCTGCTTACTGCGGGCGCCTTTCCCCGTACACCGTCCGGACCGCAGGAAGGCGTCTCGCATGGGGAGCGGGCGGGGAGCGGCGAGAAGAGATCGAATCGTTGAATTTATATGGCGAGGGGTTTGAAGCTGCGTGGTGGCAGCAGTCCGGTGTGCCGGGGGAACGGGAACCGGCCTCGCCGCGGCACCGGTAGCACATGAGCTCCGGCGAAGTGCTCGGGACTCCGGCTCCTGTCCCGGGCTGTGCCACCAGTAAATACATCTCGGGGGCGTGCAGAAAGACGAAGGTACGAGGGCACGGATAGAGCCGCTAAACGGCGGAGCCACCGGACGTTAACAACAAGAGAGAAACTCCCGGGAAGGCCCCGCGAAGCCCCGGCGCCGGGACACTCACCTGCCCGGCGTACGCGCCCGGCTCCAGTGGCCTCCCCTCGTCGCCGATCCAAGCCCTGCGGGGCAGCACGATTTTAATCACAACGAAATATCTCACCAAGGACCCCCTGCGCCTCCCTCGGTGTGGCCGCTCCCGGCGCCGCGGCAGCTCGGAGCCCCTGCAAAAGTCCGGGGGCCGTGGGGAGCGCCGAGGGGCCGCGGCACCCCCCGCATCACCGGGGGACTCGGCCGGTACCCGGCGAAGCCCTGTGGGGGGACCCGCGGTGTGGAAGGGGTCGGCAGGCTCATTCGATGCGTCACCCGCCGGCACGGAGGCGAGGTGGCTCCGCGGAGCCGCTGGCCGCCCGTTACCGGCGGGAGAAACGAAAGAAACGAAACGAAACGAAAGAAAACGAAAAACAACGAAAGGAAACACCGACGACCGCGGTATCGCGCTCTCCACCCAGCCCCGCGTTACCGCGGTCCCGGCCTGCCAGCCCGGCCCGGCCCGGTCCGCCCCGACTGGGCCTGGCGGTCGCGGGCAGCGGGGCCCGATCCGGCGGCGGCGGCGAAGCGCGCTTTTCCCTGTGCGAACGCGTGTCGCACCGGCTGCGGCGAGCTGGGCCGGTCTGCAGATTGGCCGGTCGCGGGGTTATTTGCGGGGGCACCGGCGGGAGGGACCGGGGGTGCAGGGGGATGCAGAGGGGGTCGGCTACGTGTACGTCGCATGGCTACGGTCCGTCCGGGACGGCGGGGTCGCCGTCGGCTCCGGGAGGGGTGCGGGGTGGCGGAGGCGAACCTCCCCCTCCGCTACGCGTCCTGGGCCGCGGGAGGCACTTGCGGGGCCGTGCTGGTAGGGCGGGGAGGCCGGGCCGGCGGAGCCGCACATGTCGGCCCTTGCCGGGGTCGGACCGAGCTGTGTGCGGGCAGGGGCCAGCGGGGCCCGCCGGGGAGGGGGTCCCTACCTACCTACACGTGCTTAGCACTGGGGGGCGCGGCGGCGGCTGCCGCGGCTCTCTGCGGGGACCCCGACCCCGGCGCACCGTCCCCGCGCCCGCCGGGCGGGTGCCGGGCCGGCGGGGCGCTCTACGGGGAAGCAGCCTCCCCGAGTGCAGCCTTAATACATTGCTATTTCTGGCCGGGCGGCCGGAGCCGGGCAGGGGGCCGGCTCTGCCTCCCCCTCCCTCCAATGGCGAGGCCGCCCCCGGCCCCTCCTTGCCGTGACGTGCCGGCCCGGGGCAGAGGAGGCTCCCGAGCCTTTGGCTGTCCCTGCAGAAGCTGTAACAAAACGCAGACCCCCAGCGCTGAGCTAATGGAGGCAACTTAGACAGAAGCAGGCGCGGCCCCTCGTCTCTCGGCGCTGCCTGCTCCCCCCGACCCGGGCGCGGCGCTCCCCGCCGAGCAGCCGCCCGAGCGCCGCCGGGCCCGCGGGACTGCCTGGCCGCTTGCGCTGCCCCGATGATGTTACCGAGCCCCGTCACCTCCACACCCTTCTCTGTCAAAGACATCCTCAACCTGGAGCAGCAGCAGGACCCGCACTATGGGGCCCAGCTCCCGCACCACCTGGAGCACCACTTCCACCCCGCTGCCTGCCTGCTGGCGGCCGCCGACGGCGCCCGCTTCTCCGACGGCGAGGAGGAAGAGGAGGAGGAAAAGCTCTCCTACCTGAGCCCCATGGCAGCGCCCGGCAGCCAGGCGGACGCGCGGATCTCCGCCGACAACTACGTTCACGCCGTACTGCGTGGTTCCTGCGAGGCCTCCGGCCCGGGAGAAGAGCTGGACCCGGCGGTCCGAGACCCAAGTGAGTATCGTCTCCGCCGCGCTTCCCCGCACTGCACCGCCCCGCCGGGACGGGCCACGCGCTGGCTGCTCGTGGTGCGTTCCCAGCCCTCGGGCATCGCCCCGCAAAGCCCAAGTCCTGGAGCTGTAACCCGCTCCACGTCCCTTGATCATGTCGAGTCAGGACGGGCACGTCGCGGGGCTGCCACCGCCCTCCTCCGCGCCTCGCTCGCCTCCTCCCTGGGGAGTGCCTCCGCATGGCCCTAGCCCGGAGGTGCCGGATCAGGCCCGCGCTCCGTAATTTCGGTAGCGGAGAGGGAGGAACGGGTCGTGTTAGGCCCAGTCCGCACCCGCTGCGGCGGGGCCCGGCGGCGGAGCAGGTGCCCGGCGCTGTGCGCGACGCGGCCCGGAGCTCTTCACGCGGTGCCGCAGCGGTAACGCCGCAGCCGGCCTGGAGGTGCGGGGACGTTCCTGGCCCCGCCGCCCGAATCGGGCCCTCGCAAACACAGGCGGTGCCGGAGACGTCCGGTCCCAGGGCTGCCTTCCCGCCCGCACCGCGGTGCCCCGACGGGCGCGTAGAGGCGCGGGGTCGGCCAGGGCGCGGCGCGGAGCTCTCGTCTGCCGATGGGGCCGGTCGGGAGCAGCGAGCGCCCGGCGTTGGCGAGGCACACCCGTGACCTGTGCTCCCCCGTACAGAGAGCTGCGTCCTGAATAAGCCGCTGGACGCAACGGAGAAGGCGGAGGAGGCGGAGAGGCCGAAGCAGCGGAGCCGGAGGAAGCCGCGCGTACTCTTCTCCCAGGCGCAGGTCTTCGAGCTGGAGCGTCGGTTCAAGCAGCAGCGTTACCTGTCGGCGCCCGAGCGGGAGCACCTGGCTAGCAGCCTCAAGCTCACCTCCACGCAGGTGAAGATCTGGTTCCAGAACCGGCGCTACAAGTGCAAGCGGCAGCGGCAGGACAAGTCGCTGGAGCTGGGCGGCCCGGCGGCCCCGCCGCCGCCGCGCAGAGTGGCCGTGCCCGTGCTGGTCCGTGACGGCAAGCCGTGCCTCGGCGGGTCGCAGGGCTACAGCTCGGCGTACAACGGGCCCTACTCCTACAACGGCTTCCCCGCCTACGGCTACGGCAACGCTGCCTCCTACAACCCCGGCTACGGCTGCACCTACCCGGCGGGCACCGGCGGCGCGTCCATGCAAGCCGCCTGCAGCCCGGCGGCGGCCGCCAGCCCCTTCGTGAACGTGAGCGGCCTGGGGGGCTTCAGCGGCGGAAGCCAGCCGCTGCACCAGGCGGCGGCGGGGCCTTCTTGCGGCCAGGGCGCACTGCAGGGCATCCGGGCCTGGTAGCCCGCACGCACTGAGGGTCGGGAGCGGACCGACAGGACGGCCCGGCGGCTCCGCGGCCCCGTTATCACCCGCACCGCAGCCCGGCCGCGCGCCACGCGCCCTGGACCGGAGGCGGAGGCGGCGGCGGGACGGCGCGGCGGGACCCCGGCGCTCCCGCGAGCATCGGTGCGGGGCCGGCGACGGACGGAGCGGAGCGGAGCGGCGGGACGGGGCCGCGTGAGCCCGCAGCGAAGCGCCGCCGCCCCGCGGAGCCGCCGCGACGGCCGGGCGGGCCGGGCGGGCCGGAGCCGATCGCGCCGCGCCAGCGGAGCAGCTTTGCTTGTAAAAAGCCGACGGCGGGGCCCGCTAGTGCCGCGGCCCCTGTCTCTATTCTGTATCGGTCACTGCCAGCGCCAGCTCGCCCAGTCAGTCAATAAACCAGGTGCAATATTCGCCGCCCGATCCTCCTTCGTCCACCGGCCGGTGCCCGGCGGAGGGGCCGGGGCCCGTGCCCGGCGGCGGGGCGGTCGCCGCGTCGTGCCCGCGGGGCAGGGCGGCCCGGCCGGCTTGTGAGCGTGCCAAGGGCGCTGAATGGGGCCGCGTAGCTCAGAGCCGGGCCCATTGTGGCCGCCGGGCCAGCGCTGAAAGGAGCCGCCGAGGAAGGTAGCGGGAATAGGCGCTTATTGGATTCGGGAACAAAAGGTGTGGCAGGGAGGCGAGGGACAAAGGGGCCCCGGCGCCGAGATTGACGGGCCGCTTTGCCCCCCACTGAGGCCCAGGCCCGGCGCTTTATGCGCGGGGGCTGCAGAAACGTGCTGGGTTTTGTTCCCCATTCTGGGAGCGCAGGGGAAGAGGAGGGGGGTCCGCGGGCCGCTGATTAGGGCCGGCCGGGCCGGGCAGCCTGAATGCCGGGGCATTATTGCTACATGTTCAGCCATTTCGCTCGATTGCAGGGGGAGGGGGCCGCCGAGGCCCCCGAGCCCCACGGGACCGGCCGCGGGGTCGCCTGCCGCCCGTCCCGTCCCGTCCCGGGCCGCCCCGTCCCGCTGTCGCCGCCGAGGCGCTCTCGGGGCGGTGGCGGCCCCGCTTCCGCGGCCGTGCCTCTGCCGTGCGGGTGCTGCCGAGCCCCGCCGCGGGGCCGGAGCCGCGCCGGGGAGGGCCGGACACCCGCAGAGCCCCGTCTGGGGCACCCCGGGCGGCAGCGGGGACCAAAGGCGTTGGGAGCTCTCCCGTGCCGTCCCGCACATCTGTCCGGCCGCGACGCTGGAGCTCCGAAGGTATTTCCAGCGGAGCCTTCTTGGAGCCGGCGCGAAGGACGCAGACCAGGGGCTCGATATGCCACCCCTCTGACGCAGCGCTGCCCACCCTGTCCTTCCCCTGACCTCCCAATGTGTGTTGTGTGACAGTCCCTCTGTCCCGAGCAGAGGACCAGGCTCTGCCCTCGCAGAAGCAGCAGGTAACAACGACCGCTGACGCTACTGACCCCGGGTTTTAGGCTGCACATTCCCAGCGTTCAAGCTGAACGTGCACCTTCGGGGTTTGCTGTTTGAAAGGAACGGGAGAAATTCTTTCCACTGCAGGGACAGAGAGGACAAACCGCAGGGCCCCCGGCTCCCAACCTGGCTCGGCACGGCACCCCGCTGTCCCGCGAGCCACCCCGGGGCTGGCAGGCTTCACGGGGCCGGCGCTCGGAGAGGATGCGGCACGCCCAGCTGATTGTTTGCTGGATGGCAGTAAGGTGTCGCAGGAGAGGAAGCCCAGGCCCTGCTCTTGGCTTTCGGAGATGAGTGGTTAAGGCCCTGTGGTCTCGTGGGTAGAAACAGGATAGCCAAGAACAAAGGTAATGCGCTTTCTTTCTTCACAGCAGCAGTCAGGCTGGGGAGATTTGTCTCTGCCATAGGAAAGAGTTGCATTTTCCTCCGTGTTCTGCCAGACTGCTGTCTGCAAAGATAGGGGACTCGTGTGAGTTCATGCTTCAGTGTGCAAGCCAGAGGAACCGTAACCACAATAGCAGCTCCTCCAAAATCAGGGTGTGTGAGAGGAGTTCCCACCTTAACACATCCCCTCAAAGTACGTGGCAGTTGATGAGAAATCCACTGCATCTCAGCAGCACACAGAGCCTCTGGATGAGACCAGAGCCCCAGCATGGGACATGCTGCCCGGGTCTGTAGTCAGTCTCTAGAGCATGGACAGGTCTGTAAAGTGAAAGATCACACAGGGAGCCCACAGCTGCATTGCAAGAGGTGATGCTGGGCAGGACCAGCATGATCCAGCACCAACAGTACCCAGCCATAGTTGTGAGGTCAGTGCTGAGCTCCCCCACTTGCCCCTGGTGACAACCCTGACCCTTCTTTCCCTGCACGGAGCTGGAACGACGCCCAGCTGGGGGATTCCAAGAGGTCTGACTGCAGGCTGATGTTGCGTGGTGCTGGAAGTTTCTAGATGTCCACCATAATAAACCCCATTGCTGGGACAGATCCCAGCTGTCCCACCAGCTCAGATTGGAGGAAGGGTAAGGGGTTAGTGGGAGGGATCCCTCTTGCAGAGCCTCGCCCAAAGCTCCTGATGGGGAGGACAAAACAGCACAAAGAGCTGGCGGTACTGGAGGGCCCGGAGCAGGGTGGCGGAAGTGGAGCGCTCCAAAGAGGAGGAATAGCCGGCGGAGGCCAGTGGGAGGGAGATGGTGGGAGATTGCAGATTGGACCAGCTGCCCAGGGAGGGGAGACACAATGGAGGGAAGTTGCCGCGTGGCTGTGCTGGAGGCAGCACCCGCCCATGATGCACCCTGTCCCCCACAGGATGAAGCGGGATGCCTCCAGCAGGGTGAGAGGCACAGGGAAATCTCTGGTGGAAATTCCTTTGGCATGGTCCCGCTGTGGTGGTGCCATGGCCAGAGGGACATCAGGGAGGGAGGGACGGGGATGGCCATAACCAAGGAGCAGGGGGCGTGTGTTTCTTCCTGGTCGATTGGGGGATTTACTGCTGTTTGGGAAGCAAGCTGGGAAGGTGCTGATTGATTTCAAACAGGAATTCTCTAAGTGCACTGATTTAAAGGGAAGGAGGGACTTTTGGGGCAGCTAGGTTTTAATTCCCAGGCCTCAGACCCACTCTGTATGCAGGCTCCAGTTGTGTTTTTTACTCAAGTTTCCTATACAAGGAGGAGCCCATGAGCAGAACTTGTCTCTGTCCAGTGGCTCCTAGGGAGGCTCCACCCAAAGCCCAGTTCTTGGTGGTTTTCTGTGGCCTTTCCATCATGCTCAGGATTACACAGAAGCTGTGCTGTTCCTTCTGCAGCACCACAGATATGCTCTGGTTTCCTCTCCTTCCTGACATCTTTTTCCCTTCCTTTCTCCCTCCCTACTGCTGAGGTCACCCCTCTCTTATCCTTCATTCTTCTGTCTCCACCACCCACTTGGTGCCATAAGCATGGAGCTCCCCTGGATGCAGAGGGAGATGCCTGCTCCCAGTGAGGCTGGACAGGCTGCCCGTGGATCTGGGTAGGCATCCCTGGGTTCTGGTCCCATCTGCTTCAACCTGATCATAGCCACCTCCTGCTGCCTGGGTTGGGAGCCTGGGGATCCAGATGTTTGCTAGTGTGGTGCCCAGCTCTTGCTGCTCTATGTGGAGTGGCAGCTCCTGCTTTGCAGAGCTTCCCACTGCAGCCACCCCAGCCTTTGAGCTGGGAGCTGCCAAGGCTGCTCGGGCACTGGGGCTCTGTGGAGCATCAGGTGTTGGAGATGCTGGAAGCTCCTCCTGGCAATGGCAATATGAGGTTGTCACACAAGAACTCTCCAGTGCCAAGAAAGCCGTTGCCAGGCATGGATCAGGTAATGAAAATATTGGTACTTGTGCTACGGAGCCTCCAGTGAGGCTTTCTCCCGCTACTTGCCTGCCAGCACAAAGGGGCAGGGACCTGCCTCCCTCCCTTGGATGAGTCACTGCATCACAAGATGACTACACCTGACTGAGCAGGGTGATGGGACTTGCGTGTTTTAGCTGTTCCTTCTTCCCGCAACGGTGAGACCAGGCATAGTGCTGCCACTAGGGATCCAGGTGACCCACGAGGCATCCTCTCTGATTCAACCAAGGATCCAGATGACCCATCCACAGAGGGGGACTGAATCTTCGTCCCCTCCAGGGCAGAGTGCTGCTGAAGGTCAAAGCTGCCCCTGCGTCCTGTCAGAGCCCTTCCTGGCTGCATCATGCCACCGTCTCCCACCTAGGCAATAAAACCCACAGACACTTCCCCAGGGACGACGCTTGTCCGCGCCCGGGGTTGCTGCGGGCGGGCGGTGCCGGGGCCAGCGGGGTCCCGGGGTACTGCCTGGGATCCTCAGGTCCCCCGGGCTGCCAGCAGGGACAGGGGCACTTACTCCCGGGGCCTGTCCCCAAGCGAGATACGCCACCGCCATCTATCGGCCAGTGCCCGGGGACAGGGAGTGACAGACACCCGTCTGTCCCCGCCGTCCCGCGCCGAGGAGGTTCTGCAGCTGGTGTTGGCTCGCTTTGGGGGTGCCCGAGTCCCCCTGCAAGGCTTGGAGGGCTGCGGAGCATCGGGGCAGGGTGTGGTGTCCCCGCTAGGAAGGTCAGCGGGACAGACTGGACATCGGGGAGCCTGGGCGGGTGGCGTGGGCTCTGGCAGGTGGGTGTCTCCCCCCGGCAGAGCCCTGCGGGAGCTGGGGGACTCCCGACCCACGCGGGAGCATTGCTGCACCGGGCAGCATCGCTGCGGGCTGTGCACGCAGCAAAGGCACGCACCCACCCGTGCCCCGCTGCCACGGGAGAGCTGGGGACGAGGCCAGTGTCCCTTCCCAGCCTCTAGCCACCCTGCAGGACCCTTGCTAGCGAGCGATGCTTTGCTGTGTTCTTTTAGCTGAGCACGAGCGCCCGGCGTGTCTCTCTCTCTGTGAGAGACCCAGTAGGCTTTTAGCTCTGATTTTTTTTTTTTTTTTTTTTTTTTTTTTTTTTTGCCCCGGAATGATGCGTTTCACTTAATTCCAGGAGCTCCCCTAAAACTCCTGATGCCCTGACACTGCCTGCGGCTTCCAGCTAACGTGTTTCCTCCGAGCAAGTTCTTGCTCAAGGACGTAGGACGGCTGCTGGTGTCCAGCGCCTGGTGCCTGCCACAGCTGCGTCCTCACCAGAGGGAGCTGCGTCCCGCATTGAGGCACAGCCCAGTACTGGCCCAATCCCTACCTTTTTTATAGCCCTTGGCAATAAGCCAGCTGACGTACTGCTCAGGTCTAACGGGCGTCCAAAGGTGCTTGGATTTACATTTCTCTTGGCACCACCAAGCCGTGCCAGGCATGGTCTGTGCCTGCCAGGAGTCTCCCATGTCAGTCCCAAAGCCATATTGCCCCGGGGGGCATTGCAGGCTTTCTCTGGGACTGACACTGGCTGCAGGCATGCTAGGCCAGGGAGATTAGGGCTGAAGCCTCTACCAATCTCCTGGAACAGCCATCGCTTCAGCTGCTTTTGAGGATGATCCCAGAACAAGCTCTAGTGTCACAGCGTGCCCGAGCTGCCCTCATGGAGGACGCTTGCAAGAGTGACCCCTGCTGCCACCCCTGTGCCACTCCCATCCAGCCCAGGAGCAGCTCCTTCCCCACCTCTGCCGCCTCCCCAGTGCAACAGGCCCCCTGCCCACACCCAGCTCCAGCCAGGGTGCCACTTTGCAGTCCCGTGGTGGGGGAATTTGACACATAAGCCTGCACTAGGTATGGGTATTATCAGTATCTCCCCATCAGAGCAGACATGCCAAGAGCTGTTCCAGCCCAGCCCAGAGGATTGCTTCTTCTAGTGGTTCTCTATAGACAAGAAAGCAGGTTTTCAGCCTCAGCTTTACCTTTCAGGGTACCTTCCCTGCCTAGAAAGGGAAATAGCCTTTCAGGCTATTCCCTGAAGTGCCATGCTTGGACAGAGGCACGGAGGCTGGGACCAGCCTAGCCCAGAGCTGTCTCTCAGTTTAACCCAGGCAGCAAAGTGGGTCAGAAGGGGTTTCCAGGCCCACCAGAGGCAATGTCTGCTCTGTGTCCAGGAGCCCTGGCGCTTGCGTTTGGCACTGCTGTAAGGCCGGGAGGTCATGAGAACTTGTACAACTTTATTGAGGCCTGACAGAGCCCTGAGGAATCCCAGAGCCAGGGTGGGTTGGGGCAGGAGGGAGGCGGTGAGCCCATCTCTCTGCTCCTCGTGGGCTCCAGCCACCTCCTCCCACCAAGCAGGGCTGTCAGGCACCCACTGCAGAGGGGCTGTGGGGCAGGAAACCTCAGGGCAGCCCAGGGTGCTGGCAGAGACAGCACAGGGATGTGGTTTCCAGGGCAGTGCTCTTGCTCCTCTGCCTGCCCCCGAGCTGGGCTGGCAAAAGCCTCCGAGCACTGGGACCTCAGCGCCCTGTGTGGGGTCATGAAGGCAGGAGCAGCCCAGGAGCCCACCAGCCCCAGCTGAAGGTACAGGACAGACATTGGAGAGATCTCCCCTTCTTTCACTGAGTAAGATGAACCCTCGGCCCCCAGCTTCCCTCACCCCAGCTCTGCCCTTAACCTGCAGGAGTGCAGTCATCTCCAGTTACCCCAGGAAGGCAGCTGGAGGCTCCTGGGCTGCTCCTGGCATGGCAACCTCAGGCTGCCTGAAATAGTTTGGGCTTGTGCCATAGCACAGCTGCGGCAGCCCCAGACCTGTTACCTGGAGCAGGGCCAGACCAGTGGTACTTCCCAGCTCTCCCTGCTCAGGGGCTGTGGGGCTCACCCAACCCAGGACAGGGCTCAAAGGGCAGTTGGACACAAGAAAGCAAGGCAGCAAATCCCTGCCTGTGCTGGATGTGGCTGGAGATCCTGCAGGAAAGTGAAAGGAAAAGGGATTGTCTCCAAAACTCTGCCGGGCTGAGCACTGCTTCCTTGCTGGAAAGCCAAAAATAGTCTCTTTACTCAGAAGAGGCTGTAGGAGGAGAGATCTCACTCGAAGCACAGCCAAATACCTAGGAGGCCAGAGGACAGACCCAGAGCAGCGTGGCTACAGAGAGGCATTATCAGACCTTGGAAAGGCAGCGGCCATAGCTGAACCAGCCAATAACTCCATTGCCTCTGGGCATCTCATCGTGCCAAAGGTGCCAGAGGAACCAGTCTGGCTGGCAAGGGAACACTCCCACCCTAGCAGAGCTGGGTGGCAGCAGCATGCTGCCATGGCCAGCCCTTAGTTTGTGACAGGCATTCAGCTCAGAGATGGCAGCAGGACATTTTTCCTGTCCATTGTGGCCTGGCCCAAGGCATATATGGGAATCCCCATGGCACCTCTACTGTCCCTGCAGTGCCAAACCCATCAGAGGCAGAGCCATTCCCGGCAGGGCTGCTGCTGCCTGCACTGGGCAACACCCAGCTGCTGCTGGGTAAGCTGGCAGAGCCACCAGAAAGGCTGTGCCCTTGCTAGGGGAACACTTTAAGCCAGTTGCTCACATAGCAGCATTTCTGGGCTGTGCTGACTTTTCATTTCCCTGTTCCTGGGGGTCTCATTCCCTCCCCCAGCACTTCTGTGGGTAGTTATTCCTGGAAAACACCCTGGAGACACTTTCGATCATGCCGTCACCCACTGACATTTACAGAGCTTCTTCCAGCAGCTGATGGATTTAATAGTGTGAATCTGCCCCCAGCCCTGGTCCATTTATGCCTTTGCCTCCACGGGGTTTGTCCCCATTGCCCCAGTGCACAGTGAGGGCTAAAGGCAAAGCTGCAGCTCTGCCGCCAACAGCTTTCAGCTCCTGAGCAGAGAGATCTGTCCTGGCAGAGCCCAGTTGTACCCATCTTCTGTAAACTCCTGTCTAATGCCCTGGCCTCCAACCTAATCCTGCCCTGGTGTCTCCCAGCCATCTCTGCTTCTCCCTCTTGGGTGGAGGAGCTGCAGGGCTGCCAAATCTTGCAATACTCAGACTATTTCTTAAAGCCCCAGCTCCTGAAAGTGGGAAAACTTCCAGTTCCTGACCTCCTGTGGCTTTTGTGTCCTTAAGGAGTTTCTCATCCTTCTGCTTGTGCAGAAAAGGCAGGGACCAGGGGCCTGCAGCCCATGCCAGGGAGCAGAGGATGGGCACAGCACCCAACTCAGGTGGGCCCAGGCTGCAGAAGGGTGACTGTGGCTGCTCTGTGCCAGGGACATCCAGACCTGCCAGGCAGCCATCAAAAATCACACAGGTGGTCACTCAGCTTCCCTCACCACCTTCAGAGCCAGGGCAAGAGATGTGTAAGGGAAAGGTGGATATACAGCTGGGCTGGGGCTTGGGCAGGGTGTCAAGGTGGGTCCCTACCCTCCAGCCCCCCAGCTGTGCTGGAGCCCATGGCCACTGAGGGCCACTGATCCCCCTTGGTCACCCAGCAGCTTGTCCAGCCACAGGAAAACCCCTCTTTGTCCTCACCACCACCCACTCCAGCAGTGTTCTGTGACCAGGCCAGCAGATCTTCTGGAGCAGCCCCAATTCGACCCAGATACCCACCAGCAGCACATACCACAGCTGTGAATGCATTTCCTCCAGGGAATTATTTCGGGCACGGCTCTGTGGGACACATGCCACACCTGAATGCGCTGGGAGAGTCAGGCATCACGCGTGAGCACCTTATTCAAGAAACCCAGAGATCTGCTCTGGGCAGGTCAGCACAATGAGGCAATACTTTAGTGCACAGCTCACAGCTCCATAGCTGGGTGGGACCCTAAAATAAACTGCTATCAAGACAACTAATAACATGTTAAAAAAAAGTTATTCTACTAATTACCACTAGGTTGGAAAAGATATTAGCATTTCGAGCAATTTTAAGATGCTCATCAAGCATCGAACTAGTCCAATTACTCAAAACTATGGGGCAAAAGCTCTGCTGAGACCCAAATCTCCTACATGAGGTGCACAAAGCCTTCCAGCCTCCTTCAGCACCAAATTCCTATGCTGCTCATGACAGACAACAACCCCTCCTGCCAACACCTCCATTTGGAGCAGTTTGGAAGCATCCTAAGGACCCCCAGCCAGACTGAGGGTGTGGGACTACCTGGCCAAGGAGCCACTCCTGTGGGGTCACAACCCACACTAGCAGCAGGCAATGGACCAGGAGCCAAAGGGGATGGGGGCACCCTCATCCCTGCATGCTGCCAGGGTGACTGGGCCAGACACGCACCCCCAGACCGCTCTTGCCTCCCTGCTCTGGCATCCATCAAAAGAGCTCAGCAGCAGGCACAGTCAGAAAGGCAGTGTTGGGAGCTGGGCCATGCTGGAGTAAGAATGGGACATGAGGATAGAGCAGAACTGTTTTTATTGGAGGTGTCAAGAGCAGGAACAAGAACAAACCTACAGGCTCCCTCCTCAAGTGCCATCCTCCCCTCACCCACCACCACACCAGGGCAGTCAGCATCACGTGTGCGTGCTACGAGACAACGGCCACGGCTTATACTTTGCTTCAGCCAAAAGCCACACAAAGCCCCCAGCATCCTGCCATCACCCCCTCCTTGGCAACTGCGAGCTCAGCTTGGCCCTGCCGGGGGCAGGGCAGGACATTCACCTTCCCCTCTGAGGAGGAGTGAGTTTTGCATGAGATGCTGTGGTTAAGGGAAGGACAGGAGCACAGCTCCACCAAAGTGCCAGGGGATGTGACCTGGGCTGCAGCTCTTGGTGGGACATCTCGGAGGACCCCGGGAGAGAGCAAGCTGTGCAGCCTGAGCAGAGCTGCAACAGCCACAGGCAAAAAGCGGCATTGCTAAACCCCAAAGGGCTTCGCTGCCCCCTCTCTTCAACACAAACCAAACCAAAAGGGAGAGGGGTCAGAAGACAAACCAGGAGGGGATGTGAGGCAGGTCTGGAACAGTGTTTCGCTCTGGCTCACTTCCCAGCCCAACGCTCCTCCTGGTGCTTGGTAAGGATGTATTTGAAGAACTCGTACACAGACCAGGCAATCGCCGTTGAGGGCATCTGAAAAATGACTCTCGCCTGGACCCCTCTGAAGTAGGCGGTCACACCGCCCACCTGGTACACCGTCCTGAAGGCATTAGCCATGCCTGTGATGTGTCCGCTGATGTTGGAGCTCAAGGCCAGGGACTCCTGGGTGTTGAGCAGTGTTTTGCAAACGTCCAAAGGCGTAGTGGCAGCAGCAGCAACAGCCCCTGCGCAGGCTCCGGAGACCACGTGGGAGCCTGGGTTGTACTGTCTGTGGGGGTTGAGCTGCTCTTGCAAGAACTCATAGGTCATGAAGTGAATGGCTTGGAAGGGGATGTTCATGGTGAGCTGGGTGGTGTAGCTGCGGTAGAAAGCTCCGGCCCCTTCGTTGCGCCACACAGCCCGTACACAGTCCATCACACGCTGGTAAGGCGAGTTGTACATCTGCATCCTCTGCTTGACCACTTGGGACAGGCGGTGGCAGCAGCAGCCAGGACCCAGGCACGGAGGGGAAGAGGAGAGAGAAGGGTAAACACAAAGCCAGGCTTCCTCCAAATGCTTGGAGTTTGGTCACACTGGCCTAAGAGCTGAAGACAGACAACTCGAACCACCAGTGCCCCTGTGTCTCCAGACAGGACACCAAACATTTACATCTGCTGAGGCATCACTGTCACACAGACATCACCACGATGAAGCCACTCACATGCCACAGACTCAGGGAATATTCTGATATCCCACTGCTTACAGTCCAGATCCACCTTTGCTCCCGTTGCAACTGATGCTTCCTCATCCACTGCTGCAGAGCTATCACTCAGTCAGAAGAACTCCCCCTGCATCCAGTCTCTTTATTTCCCAGACAGCTCTCGATCTGGTTAAGACTGTCCCTCCCCTGCCACCCCCACTGCAGCCCAGAATAACCACAGCTCATTGCAGAGCCCATTAGCCAGGAACTGTTAGCAGCCACTCTGGGGCAGAACTCAGGTGCCAAACCCCCCTAACACATCCAAGAGCAGGATAAGGGAGCCCAGAGCACAGCCTGCCACTGTTCTACCTCCACCATTTCAATGTGACCGTAAGGAGCTAAAAATGATGCAATGCTAAACTACTACAGTCATGACAAGAGCAGCTTCAGGGAAGGAATGACAACAGTCTGGCAGCTGCCTGCTCCTCGGGGTCCCTGCCGTGCAGTGGGGAGGCAGGAGCTGTGCTGGGCCCAGATCAGCTGGAGCTTGCACTATCACAAACCCTCCAGTTTTAAGAGGGGAAAATACTTTCATGAGTGGCCTTTCCTCATTGCTTCTCCTTCTCCCACCACCTTAATGGACTTAATAAAATTACTAACTTTTTATGCTTTTTTCATATATACCAGGCTCATCAAAATCAGCATCTTCCAGACATTTCACCAGATCTCCCTTCTCCCAACTTCGCTAGCATGTTCTTCTTCTAGAACACAGGCCCACAACTGTACCACATCTTCCCTAGATCTCACCACAGCAATGCCCAGCTTCCATACACTTAGAATGACTTCAGCAGTGCCAACCACATCTCTCTTGCCTTCTCTCCTGCTCCAGGTAACAGTTCCCAGTCAAACTCCTGGGTCAAAGGCCCATGTCCTCCCAGCTCCTCCTAAACCATAGTTTGCTGTGCTCCTGAGTACATCTCTTCTACCTACCCTGTCCCTAACAGGCAGCCACCAGGGTCCCTAACCAGAGCCACAGGCCCCCAAAAAACCCTTGCAGTCAGGCAAGTAACAAGAGCACCCTTTGTGCTACAGAGGGGACCCAAAAGGCTTGAGCAGACCCTGATTCTCCCCTTCCCAGCAGGCCAGGACCATCGTTACCTTCAGCAGGGTTCATGGCTGCATCGTGGAGCAACGTTGCTACACACCCGGCTGCACCTGCAAAACAAGAACTGCCACATGTGAGGGGGGGAAAGGTGAGGGACCCTGGGGCTCCACCACAGCCCCAAGTCCCTGGCCGAGGCACAGGAGGAGGCCCCTGGAAAAAGGTGAGATCTGAAGGCGGCCTCCATCTCCCCTCCAAAAGGCAGGCTGATCCTCAGGGGTTCCCACCCAGAGATTGAGAAAGAGAGGGAGAAGATTGTGACAGGCTGCCAAGTCCCAAGGGGTGACCATGACTATTTGTGCCCACTCCTTGGGGGACAGGCCAATGCCACCAGCTAGCAGGGAGGCTTTGGGATGGTGAGTGTCCCCATGCCCCATGGATAAGCCCGCTGGCACTCTGCTGCATGGCTGCCAAGGGCAGAACAACGTGCCCTGCTCTCCCCTCAGCCCCATGCTCTCCCTACTGTGGCAGGTCCTTGAGACAAGTAACGGGCACCATGGCGAGACGGGCTCCAAAACCGGCTCCGAAACCACGTGGCACTCCTGGGGCGAGCTCTGGCACTGCCAACCCACGGGGCCGCGGCCAGTCCCAGCTTGTCTGCAGGCAGCTCCTGTCCACCAGCATCCTTCCGAGCCAGGGCCACTAACCTGCTTCACGCCAGATACCTGGCAGCAGCTCTGCAGGCGCGGAGCGGTGCTTCTCCGTGCCCGGCACCGTGCGGCTGGCTCATGGCTGGAGAGAGCACAGGGCTTTAGGACATCCACGGCACCCCGACCCCGCGGCGGGACCGGGCCTCCCTACCGCTCCCACCCCGCTCCCACCCCGGCGTGGCGGGGCCGGTACCGTTGGCCACATGGCTATTGCCCCCCGCGTGGATAACGTCGCTCAGCGTCTTTTTTAACTTTTCGTAGCAGGCGAAGTAGAGGGCGTGCGCCGGCCCGGCGCCGGTGGCGGTGATGTTCAGGCCCCGCATGGGCCGCCAGACGCCCTCGGTGCGGGCGATGCGCCACAGGGCCTCCAGCACGTTCCGGTAGCGAGCGGCGGGCTCCGGCTGCAGGCTCTGCATCCGCGTCTGCAAAACAGGGCGGGCCCGCCCGGGCGGCTCGTCAGACCGTGCCCGGGGCTCCCGGTGTCCCGCCCCGTCCCCTCCCTCCCCGCGCCCGCCGGCACCTTGACGCAGTCGATGGGGTACATCACGCAGTGCTCCATGACGCCCGCCACAGCGCCCGCCAGCATGTGCGTGGACACGGCGGCGCCCTGGGGCAGCGCCTCGTAGTCGGGGGCGGGCGGGGACCGCGGCTCGGGGCCCCCCGGGCCGGCACCGGGACCGGGACCCGGCGCCACCTCCGTCTCCGCGCCGCCCCGCCGCGCCCGGCCCGCGCCGCCGCCGCCGCCCATCAACAGCAGCAGGACGCGGCCCGACTCCGCGCTGCCCCGCGCGCCGGGGCCCGCGCCCGCCCCCGCTCCCGCCCCCAGCTCCATCGCGCCGCCGCCGCCGCCGCCGCCCCGGCCCGCGCCCGCCGCGCCCCGCGCCGCCCCGCCCCTCCCCGGCGCCCATTGGCCGCCGCCGTCCGGCGCCCGCCCGCGCAGCGCGCCCATTGGCTCGGCGGGCCGCGCACCGCCCACGCGCGCCTCGCTCATTGGCCGCCGGCGCCGCGGCTCGGGCGCCGCCACTGGCCGGCAGCTCCCTCCGGCGCGTTCGGGCGCGCTGCCCGTTGGCTGCCGGGACTGCCCGCCCTGCCGGCCCTCGCAGCCCATTGGGCTTCTCAACTTCGCGGCCCGCCCCGCCGCGCAGCGCGTTGGCCGGTGCGCCCGCGACCTTTGGCCCGCTCGCCCCGCCTCCCCGTGGGGCCGGAGAGTCGCCATTGGCCGGCGAGCCCGCCACTCCGGACGTCGGCGCGTGCCGTGTATTTGGGCGCTCGGGATTGGCTGGGAGCCCCCACGTGACGCCTCCCGGCGAAGGTCGGACGCGGGAGCAAGGGCGAAGCCGAGCACCGCCCCCGCGCCCCGCCCAGTGCGATTGATCGTCGGGCGGCACGGGCGCGGCCCCGGCAGGGCCGGCGGAGCCGATTGGTCGCCGTGCCGTGGGGGGCGGGGCTCGGGCCGGCGGGGCGCGGCGGCGGCGGTGGCCGGTGACGTGTCCGCCGGTGCCGGCGGCGGTGCCGGCACCGGCGATGCACGGGCGGGCGGCGGCGGGCGCACATGGCCAGGTGAGCGGGGTCGGGTCGGGCCGGGCCGGGCCGGGCCGGGCCGGGCCGGGGGGTCGGGGCCGGCGCGGCGCCGGTGCTGAACAGTGGCCTCTGCCCTCAGGATCGGCGTTTCTTGCCTGTCGTGGCGCTCGGTGGGATCGTGCCCGGGGCCGCGGCAGCGGCCGGCTGCACTGGGGCTCGCCCTCCTCTTGGGGCTGCTGCTGCTGCTGGCGGCCGCCGTGCCCCGCCGCTGGGCTGCGCCGCCCCGCGCCTCCCGGCGGGACGAGAGGTGAGCGGGGACTGGGCTGCCGGGGGAGCGGGGTCACCGCCGGGGGAGCGGGGTCACCGCCGGCCGCCGGTGCTGAGCCGCCGTGCCGCAGGTACCTTGCGCGGGCGGAGGACCTGGCGGCCACCGACACCGAGGACTCGTCCCTTAATTACGGGGTGGTGGTGGACTGCGGGAGCAGCGGGTCCCGGGTCTTCGTCTACTTCTGGCCCCCGCACAACGGGAACCCCCACGACCTGCTGGACATCAAGCAGATGAGGGACCGGAGCAGCCGCCCCGTCGTCAAGAAAATTAAACCCGGTGCGTGCTGCCCCTCTCCAGCCCCGGCCCCGAGCCGCCCGCGCACGGACGGGGCGGGCTGGCTCACAGCCGCCTTCCCCGGCAGGCATCTCCGTGACCGCGGCAGCCCCCGAGCAGGCCACTCCCTACCTGCGGCCTCTGCTGCGGTTCGCGGCAGCGCACGTCCCGGCGCGGAAGCACAAGGAGACGCCGCTCTACGTCCTGTGCACGGCGGGGATGCGGCTGCTGCCCGAGCGGTGAGTTCGCGGCCCTTGTCAGGCGAGCCGGGGACGCGCTGGGATCCCTCAGCCCCGAGGAAGGGCAAGACAGCTGCCTGCTCTTGAGCCTTGCGGGAGAATCGAGAACCTTGTGAGGGGGAATTGAGAAAGGAAAGGGTGCGTTGTTGGGACGGGTGGCGAGAGATGCAGAAGGAGGGTTTGAGCAGGCTGGGAGGGAGCTGAGAGGAGATGCTTTTGACTGAGGATCTCAAACAGATAGATCTGTTTATCATCTCCAAAACATGCTGGCTGCAGCAGCAGAACTTGTGGGGCTTCCTGGTCTCTTCGGGGATTCTTGGTCTCTTCACCAGCAATGCTGGTAAAGGTCCCTCAGCATCTGTCCCTCTCCTACACCCCTGCAGGCAGCAAGCTGCAATCCTGGATGACTTGGTGAGAAATGTGCCCCTGGAGTTTGATTTCCTCTTCTCCAAATCACATGCAGAAGTGATCTCAGGGAAGCAGGAAGGTAGGAGCTGCCACAAAGCACTGCTTGTTCCTCTTTAGTATACTGTCGTAATGACCTTTTCTGTCTTGTGCAGGTGTCTATGCATGGATTGGCATCAACTTTGTCCTGGGGCGGTTTGATCATGAGGATGGTGAGTCTGGCTGCTCATAGAACAGCTGGGAGGGTCTGCGCAGAGCCGCGCTGGACCTTGGACCAGTGCTGTAACTAAGATCAACCTCTGGAGTAGGCAACAATGCCTGACCCCTGTCATATGTGTGAAACTTTCCTGGACCTGGGAGGTGGTCCTTGCAGGTGGCCCTTGGGGTCTGCCTGCAGGGGTGGAGGATCCCCATGAGGCAGCTGTGGGGGTGATGGTGGAAGGGAGAAGATGCTGCCCCAGGCCCTGCTTCTTGCTGATGTGCTGCTGTGGGTTGCAGAGGAGGATGCAGTGGTCACCGTAGCGCTGGGGGACCAGGGGAAGTCCCTGGTTCGGAAACGAACAGTTGGGATCCTAGACATGGGAGGCGCCTCCCTGCAGATTGCCTACGAAGTGCCCGACTCTGGAGCCATCTCCTCCCCACAGCAGGTGCGTGTCTGGTCCCTGAGAGCAGCTCCTGCCTGCCCTGGATTGCTGCTGATCATGGATGTATCTGTGTCACCAGGAGGAAGCTGCTAAGAGCTTGCTGGCAGAATTCAACCTGGGCTGTGACGTGCAGCACACTGGCCACATGTACCGTGTCTATGTCAACACTTTCCTGGGCTTCGGGGGCAATTTTGCCCGGCAGCGCTATGAGGAACTTGTGCTGAACCAAACTTATGTGCACAACCGGTATTGCTGCCTCACCTAGTGGTGCCCCTGCTAGAGCATTGTGAAATAGGGTGCTGGTTCCTTCATGCTGCCTTCTCCCTCTTGGATTTGCCTCAAGAGCCACCTGTGGTTATAACAGCTCCCACAGCCACGCTGGCAGCAGCTGTGTGGCAGTGGCAGGTGCCTGGGCTGGCACAGAGTGCTTGGCTGCTGCCCTTCTCCAAGTCTGGCAGGTGTTATCAGTACCACAGCTCCCTGCCTTCCTCCTTCTCTCCTCGTGACAGGCTACAGGGAGGCCCCTCTAGTGGCTTTTCACTTTTCCTGCTCTTTCTCTCCTCCAGCACTGATTCACTCAGCACATCTTTCCATTGCATCCCCACCTCGAACTCTCCTGTCTCCTGTCTCTCCTTTCCTTCCAAGAGCACTGCATGAAGCTGTTGCCAGAGGTGGAGAGGCTTGGTGCCCAGGTACTCCTGTGCCGGCAGCAAACCCTGCCTCCAGATCCCCAGGGGCTATGCAGAGGTGCAGATTCCCATGAGCTGGGTGGGGTGGGCTGTGCCTTGTTGCACCCTACAGGTGCTCAGAGCATGTAGCTGCAGGCCAGCATGACAGATCTGGCGAGTTCAGCCTTAGCAAGAGGTGGGAGGACAGGCACCAGCACTGCAGGGTACAGGAGGACACAGCCTGGTCTGGTGCAGAGGGTATCTGGATGTGGGACAGGGCTAGATTAGGCTTTTGGGAAGTGGTATAGGACCCCCTGTGCAATTGCCATTTCTTCCTGGACTGTTTTCCAGCCTGCACAGCCAGCAGACAGGGCTGAGCCCCAAAATGCCCTTCTTGGACCCCTGCCTGCCTGTGGGGCTGGAGGACACGGTGGTGAGGGGTGGCCAAACGCTGTACGTGCGGGGACGAGGGGACTGGCAGGCCTGTGCAGAGCTGCTGCAGCCCCTCCTGGCAGGGTCCAATGGCAGCCATGCCTCCCTGGTGGAGACCTACAAAGCACCCATTGACTTCAGCAACAGTGAGTTTTACGGCTTCTCAGAGTTCTTCTACTGCACCGAGGATGTGCTGCGCCTGGGAGGCCAATACAGTGCCCCCACCTTCACCTCTGCTGCCCAGGTGGGTGCTGCCCCAGCACAGGGGCTGGGGAGTTGCTGTTCCTGGGGCTGGGAGTGAGGGCTGTTTCTCTGCTCTGAACCCCAACTTCTCCTTCCCCCAGGAGTACTGCAGCCAGCGGTGGGAGGTGCTGACGCAGCGTTTCCGTGGTGGCCTCTACTCGGCGCATGCTGACCAGCACCGGCTGAAGTAAATGGACTTGTTGGGAGGTGCCCTGGCTGGACCTCCTGGGGGGCTTTTGCTGGGGTAAGGGACTGGTGCAGTTGTTAGTGTCTGGCTGATGCTCCTGTGTGCTGTGTCTGCAGGTATCAGTGCTTCAAATCAGCCTGGATGTACCAAGTCCTTCACGAGGGCTTCCAGTTCCCGCTGGACTACCCCAGCCTGCGCACAGCCCAGCTGGTGTACGACCGGGAGGTGCAGTGGACACTGGGAGCCATCCTCTACAAGACGCGATTTCTGCCACTCAGGTACCGTCGGCTCGCTGATGGCATCGTGCAGGGAAGGGTGGTTGGGGAGGAGCGGGAGTAACTGCACTGGGTGAGGGCTCTGTATGGACTATGGCAGGACCCTGGCAGTGCCCCACTGCATCTTGTGGCCAGTCCTGACATTCCTTTCCACAGGGATCTCCGTCAGGAGAGCATCCGGCAAGCACACGCCTCCTGGCTGCGCCTCTCTTTTGTCTACAACCACTATCTCTTTTTTGCCTGCATCCTGGTTGTGGCGCTGGCCATCGTCCTCTACCTCCTGCGGCTGCGCCGCATCCACCGCCGGCAGCTGCGCTCGGCCCAGCACACGCTGCTCTGGCTGGACAAGGTGGTGGTGCCGCTGGGCCAGGGAAGCGTGCCGTGATGCCAGGGGTACCCAGCATCCAGTTGCACCGGCAGAACTAGGACTGGCGGACAGCCTGGGGTACAAGGGCTTGGACTCTTTCTTGAAGACCATCTCAAACTCTGCACTCCATCATCTCTGCAGCAGAACCAGAGACCAGAGCCTGTGGGCTGAGGCAGCTATGGACACGAGAGCTTTCCTCTCCACCTTGCCCCAGTCCTAATCTTTGCATTCCTTGGCCTCTGGCCTTTGCCTCACTGTGTGGTGTAGAGCAAAGTCCTCTACTGCCAGCAGGCTCAAGACTGCAGCCCTGGCAGATCCCTCAGATAAAAAGGACACTATCTCTGAGGCAGCCAAACCAGGGCTCTGGCCAGAAGCACTGAGCCACCCCATGACTCAGCCACCAGTTTGCAGAGCAACCTGGTGAGGTGCTGTGGTTCATCACCTGGGGTGGCCTTTCTGCAGGCCCTGGCAAGCCCAGGTCTGGAGAACAGCAGGCACCAGCTAAGTTACTGCAGGAACAAGGTAAACCACGAGTTCCACCGGGCTGCTCTGCCCAGCCTCGCCCCTCTTGGAGCATTCCTGAAGAGGTGTCCTGCTCTTTGCCATGTCTTCCCTCCGAGGACAATCCTACAGTCCTATCCAACATCCCAGACTGAGCCCTGAGGGCTCACTGATTGGTTCTTGAAGCACCACCAAAGTGGGCTGTCTTTGCTTTCACACATTCCCTCCTGGGCACAGCTGCCCCATGGTGTCCCAGACGTTTACCAGGCACCAGTGTCAGGACCTGTGGTTCTTTCCTCCATGAGCACGGGCTGGCCCTGCCCCTGGGAGAGCCACCTCAGTCCAGCCCAGCTCATGGCCCCAGGACAGGTCGGGGCTGCAGCTGTGCACACAGGCACAAACCTCCCCTGGGGCTGGAGCCCCACCGGTGGTCCAATGAAGTTTGTCACTTTTTACTGAACTCAGCTGTTCCCATTCCTGTAGCAATAAACAAACCCCTTGAGCCATCTAGCACTGGTCTCATTTCCTAGTGAGCAGCTCTCAGCAGCAATGGCTCCTGGCTGATGGTGTGGCAGGGGGGCTGCATGTCTGCACAGCACTGCTGCTGCTTTGTGCTGCCACAGTGAACGATGGAGCTCCTTTCCTGCCAGTATTGTTCTCTGATTCCAGCAAGACTGAGCTTAATTGAGCTGGTAGCAGCAAGGGGAGCTCTATCTGAACCAAACTGTTGGGATCTTTGGAGATAGCATCCTTTGCTGCCCTCTTACTATGAGGAAAAGCCCAGTCAGAGCCCCTGGAAGATGTTGGTCTCTGCTTTTTACCTTATTCCCCACCTGAGTCTTAAAGAGCTGCCTGGCAAAGAGGCTGCTGAGCTGCTCCAGCTGCTGCACAGCCATGGAAATGGCCCCAGCACAGCTGCAAGAGGCTGGGCAGGCACTCAGTTCTCTCTCTAGCACATGTAGTTCCCTGCCTGTGACCCTGGTCTCACAGCATGTGTGCACAGGTGGCATCAAGGATAAAACTTTCCATTCACGAGTGTGCTGCCAACCTCCTGCTCAACAGCTGAGGATCCCAGCCTTGTTCTCATGGTGCAAGAACCATGCTGGGGAAAGGAAAGATGTCTGAATAAGGCCAAGACTGTTTCTCAGCCTCAAAGCAGAAAGTGACTCAGCCTCCAGCATGACTTACTAGAAAAAGGATTTATTTCCACAACACAAGTTAAACACAGACAAATAAATAAATACAGATAAATTATCTGATAAATAAGGGGAAACCTGAAACACAACGCCCTACTTGGCTCTTCTCAGAATTTGGACCCATCTTGGTGTGGTGGAGATGCCTAAACACTACTGCAGCTGCCTCACTGCTGAGGTGGGAGACACAGCCCCCTCCTTTCATCCCCTCCAGCAGACCCCAACACCTCCCTTATCACCCAAGGGGGTCTGCATGCTCCTCCAAGGTCAGCCCTCCCTTCTCCCACCCCCAGCCAGAATCTGCCTTAGCAGGGACCACCCCCACCACAGAGGACTGACCAGACCAGAGTATGCAATGGCTCCTGCCTTCTCATGCACAGGGGCAGCCAGGGGATGTAATGACCAGGGACAGGACAACTAGCTGGGCAGCTTGGGCTATGAGCAGGGGTTTCACGTGGGGGCTAGGACTGAGCACACCAAGAGGGCAGGGCAAGCACGGCTGGGACAGGATCCGCTGGCAGCACACACAGATCCCTCTCAGGATGGCGCTCAGTCACTGCAGCACCGGGCCAGCTGAAGGGATCTCTCCCTGATAGCGTGGTTGCTCCTAGTGCTAGATTAGTAGGCCCTTGTCGAGGGGTGCTGCATGCCATGCTCAGGGGCCCAACCATCCATCCGTCCAGGCTGCAGTGCTCCAGGTGTGCTTGGGCAGCGGGTCCAGCCTCTGTCCCAGCACCTCTGGGGGCTGTCTGGTACAGGAGGGTAGAGGCTGGAACAGCTACAAGAGCTGGGGGAAGGAGACACAAAGTTAGCACCAAACTGCATTCAGGAGGAAGCTCCCACACATTTGAGAACTACAGTGCTTGATTTGCTCAGGCCCAGCAGAGAATCAGCAGCCCCACAATGGGACCAGCTCACCACAGCCACAACGCACAGAAGCCAAAGCATTTCCCCCAGCCCAGCAAGGGCCGAGCTGCAGCTCCCTCCCCAGCCAAATACAGGCAGGCAAGCAGGGACGTCTCTGCCACCCCAGCTCTCTGCTCACTCACGGTGATGGATTTGACGGGGGTCTCTACTGAGGCGCCAGCTCCCAGGGACTGCTCACTCCCAGAGGAAGCGCACGTACCAGATGGTCTCGTTCTTCAGCTGCGGCCCGAACAGGGGGTTGGCCTGGGCCAGGATGGCGATGAGCCAGCTGCAAAAGGACACAACCTGCCGTCAGCCCCCCGGCAGGACCAGAGCGCCGGGAGCGGCTGCTGCCCCGGGGCTGACGGGCCCGGGAGGGGGGCGGGCCGCAGCCCGGGGGCTGTCCTGTCCATCCACGGAGGAAGCCGGGCAGCAGCCACGGGTCCCGGTGAAGCCAGCAGAGGTGGGGGGGAAGGTACCGGGCCCGGCCCGCGGTACTCACAAGAGATAGCAGCACACGGCGGTGGTGACCAGCATCGTGATGATCACCCTGCAGAGACACCGCCGTTAACACAGGAAGGCCCAGCCCCAGAACCCCCGACCGCGGCACCCCCCGAGCCCCCACTCACCCGCGGTTCGGCCCCTTGGGCACGAACCAGGGGGCGGCGATGCCCACGAGGCCCCAGAAGGCGGAGAAGAGGACGAGCGGCAGCGCGAAGCTGTGCGCCGTCATGGCCGCTCCGCACCGGACACCGCCCCGCCCACTGCCGCGCCGCGCCGCCAATCCGCGCCCGGAGCGCGCCGCACTGCCGGCACCGGCGCTTCCCATTGGCGGAGTCGTTCGGCTCGGCTCGGCTCGGCTCGGCTCGGCTCGGCTCGGCTCGGCTCGGCTCGGCTCGGCTCGGCTCGGCTCGGCTCGGCTCGGCTCGGCTCGGCTCGGCTCGGCTCGGCTCGGCTCGGCTCGGCTCGGCTCGGCTCGGCTCGGCTCGGCCCGGCCCGGCCCGGCCCGGCCCGGCCCGGCCCGGCCCGGCTCGGCTCGGCTCGGCTCGGCCCGGCCCGGCCCGGCCCGGCCCGCATCCCTCCGCACGTCGCTCCGCAAAGGAGCACCCAGCCACACACAGCCGATTCACAAAACTCCTTTATGTTACAAAGTTCGCACTCACACCCGCCGCTGCCGCCTCCCGCGCCAGCCCGGCTGGGCGCACATCCCCCTGCGCACCCGGGTCTCGGGGGCTCGGCCGCCCCTGGGTCCGGCGGTGCGGCTCCCCGAGAGGGCTCTCCCGCCGGTGCGTTACTTGGGAACTCTCCGGAGCTCGCTCATGAGCCACAGCGCCATGCTGAGCAGGGCCAGGGAGCCCGACTGGTGCGTGGCAGCCAGAGGCGTAGGGACATAAAGCAGCAGGGTGCTGATGCCCAGGCCCACCTGCCAAGAAGGGAGAAAAGGTAAGAGCAGTTGTGGATGCACCGCTGATACACCATTCCCAGCACAAAGTGTGGTGTAGAAAGGCTCATGGCCACACCAGGACTTGCCACTCCCAAATTCAGAGTGTGCATGCAGTATGGTGAGGTGTGGGGCCTAGGCAGCTCCATCTCTCAGTTCAGGCTCTTGGAGCCAGCATTGATCCCAGTGGGGTCAGCTCTGTCTTGTGAATGTGCTACAAAGGAGTAGGGGAAAAAAAAAAGGGCAGTACCTGCATGCAAGCTACGGCCAATAAGGAAGTCACAGCCATCCTGGTCCTTCGTGGGAGTGGGATCTTCCTCGAGAAGAGGTACAGTGCTGTGACAGCTGTGACAGAGGCAATTCCCTACAGAAGGGAAAGGAAACAACCGTCCTTCAATGAAAGTTCAAGGGAAATGGGTGCACTGGCCTCTGGCTGTGCCTTCCATGCAGTAAAAGAAATTCTGTGAGCAATATTTAACTGAAGAAACATATTAATGGCCATGACCAAATCCTAGAGCTCCCACGCCATCAGGTTAACAACCCTGAAATTTAAGTGCAGTTACAGAAACTTTTATTTTGCTCCAAATGAATGCTTTATTTTCAACAGCTTTTTCTCATTTATTCAAGTCATTGGGGATTATGTCTGCTGTCTCCCCAGCTGTCACCTTGACAACTGAAGGTAGAAGCTGTCATCTGGAAAACTGATCTCTTTTCCACCACTCAGCTATAGTTCACCCACATAATCTTTCTGTGCAGGTCACCCCAGGTGATCCAGCTTAATCTTTCTTTTTTTAGTCTTAGCCACAACTTAGTTCACAGCAGTGGTATTTAATATCCGGATTGCTCTAACTAGCTGAGATATTTTCACAGGGCACTACAGTGCAAAACAAGTTCAGAAATGCTGGAGGAAGTGTTCGATATCAGGATTTCCAAATTTTATTTCACACAGCTTTCCCAGACATTTCAATAGCAAGGGCTACCCCACACTGTAGCTCATGTTATGGAAAAGGAGACTCAGAGAAACAAAGTGTGTTATTTGTGCAGGAGGAAGACCTCCTTAAGGATGAAGGCCACATGGAAAATAAGTAACAATGCTAAACTTCCTCTTCCTGCAGAAGCAAACTGGTAAGATGCTCTCAGGCCCTTTGGACACCTTAGAAATCACTCAAGCTGACAGAACCACAGCCCAAAGAAGAGACAGCTTGGCTGCAGGAGGCAACCAAGAAGCAGCCCAGACATATCAGGAAGTCAGCACTTACCAAGATCCTGTGATCAAACTGTACAGTTGTAGGATTCTCAAAGATATTTCTCAGTACAGGGGAGAAGGCAAGGAGATCATCTGGGATCCAGCGCTCCCCCATTTTGGGGAAGGAGTTGTACACAAGGCCAGCATCCAGCCCTGCCACAAAGGCACCTGCAATTCCAGAGCAGAAAATGAGACTACCAGAGCAGGCAAAGGTGTCACTCCAGGTTGCACAGCTCTTGTTCAAGAGCTCAGCTTGATCCTGAATTTCTTTTAACATATACAGAGATCCCACAGCACAGGCAGGCTGAAAGGTGCATCTCCACCGTCCGGGAAAGACCAGTGAGGAGGTTCTTGACTGTAAGCTCCCTGACAGCAGAGTTTTCCCAGAGAATGGATGGGGTTGCTCACAGTCCCCACCAGATCAGAAGAAAAAAAATCAAACCAGCAGAGACGAATGAGTCACAAATTGGACAGCAGAAAGAAAGAGGTTTACCTGAAAGAGCAGTAAGAAAAATCAGAGCTGTAGTGCCATGAGCATATTGTCTCAGGCGAAGGAGCTGATGGGTTTCTGGCAACTGTAAAACAAAAACATACAAACAAACAAAAATAATCAAGGCATTTCCAGTGCTGTTGGCAGCAGCTAAGAAAAGCCTTCACTACATACATAGGCTGAAGGGTTGGCCTGTATTTTACAGAGGGAATATACAGACCACCACACAGCAGCCACACTTCAGTGGTCCCTCAAAACCAAGCTAATCAAGCTCTGTGCAGAAGTGGCCCCTGGGCAGTTACTGGCATGAATCATTTAGCCCAGCCAGGCACAGCCCTGCCTGAGCTTCCACAAATTCTAAGACTAATCACTTTTGACCGGAACAGCACAAGCCAAAGCAAGTGTGCTTATCATAAACAAGAAGTTTACAGAATGGGTATTTTGTAACACCGTAAGTATTCTGTAAATATTATATCAGAGTCAGGAACAGAGACTACAAGAGAAGCGCCATCAGCCTTCACTTACTCTTCACACCACACCCCAACCCTCTGAACTGACACTGCCCATGACTTTTAAATCCTGACACACCACTCCATACCTTGTGTCGTGGAAGCAGCAAAGACAGCCCTGTCCACAGGCTGGCAGAGTACAGGACCAGCGCGGAGCCCAGGTGTGCTGCCAGACGGTACTGACTGACCCGAGGGATGTCGTAGGAGTCTGGCTTCTCTTCCAGCCCACTCTTCACCATGTACCATCCCAGCAGCCCCTAACAACACAGGAGAGGGCTTAGAGCCAGACAGGGCAGCAGCAACTACTAAAATGGGTAGCTCATGGGATAAATATTAAGGGCAAAGCAACTTGTTTCCTCTACCTTCAACTAGCTACCAGCACTTGACACACTGTCATGGTGTCACTGACACCAAGCTATCATGAATCCCACTGTCTCAGCTATGCTGAATTAGAAGATATCAAACTGACAGAGGGCAGGTTTAGATTAGATATTGGGAAAAATTCTTTATTGTGAGGGTGGTGGGCACTGGAACAGGTCTCCCAGAGAAGCTGTCGATGCCTCTTCCCTAGACAGGTTGGATAGAGCTCTGAGCAAACTGATCTAGCAAAACTGATCTATCCCTGGTTGGGGGGTTAAAACTAGGTGACCTGTAAATATTCAGATGTTGCCACTAATCCCTGCAGCTGCAGAGCTCTCACCTGGAAGCAGACCAGCCCACAGAGAGCGAGGACACAGCCCTTGAGGGGCCGGCTGAGCCAGCCCCGGCGCCAGAAGTAGGCAGCAGGCAGGATGTAGGCCAGGCCCACGACGCGGCCCCACATGCGGTGCGAGTACTCCATGTACCAAATGAACTTGAACTCTGCCAGCGTCATGTCATGGTTCAGGCTGTTAGAGGACAGTAAAGCAATTGTTTCACAGCCCCGGACTGAACTTTGCACGACTCGGGATCGCCTTCCTCAGAGAAAGGCAGGGAACAAAGGAGCCACCACCAGGCAGGCTTTGTGTGCCTTCCAAGTGACTTCAGAAAACATTTTCCTTCTTACAAGAGTTTTTTCAGTGGCTCAGTTGAAGCAGGGATGCTCTCAGCCCACCCTCCTTCCAATTTTGCACACTCACATTTTAAACTCTGGGAACTTCTGGTACTTCTGGAACTCGGCTTCCCACTCCTGCTGTGTTCGGGGGGGTTTCATCTCTTTCACCAGGTGCCAGTCGACCATAGAAAGGCCTGATTCTGTCAGCCTGGGAGCAGAGACACGAACAGGCACAACTCAGTCCCTGACAGTAGGCAAATCTACTGAACTGAAGCGAGAGCTGCTGGCTGCACAACAACCCAGGAGCTGGGACTTCGATGGTCCTTGTGGGTCCCTTACAAGTCAGGATATTCTGATAATCCTTAAAACCCTTGTTCAGACAATCCTTAAGCTCACAATTAGAAATAGGACAGAGATCAGAGAGTTTGTGAGTGACCAGACCTAAAATTACGATAAATGTGTAAGAGTTACCCCACAAGGGGCATCAATAGGCTATGAACAGTCTCTCCGGTACTCCCAGCCCTATCCCGCCATGTCCCCTTGCAGCCAGGAAGGGAAGGCACGAGAAGAGCTCTACGGGCACTCTCGGGGTGGGTCTCGGTGTGGGGGCAGCCGCAGAGGGTCACCGGCGGGGCGGACCGGAGGGCAGGCAGGGACGGCTGTCCCCAGGAAACCCCTCGGCGGGGCTGGGGCCGCCGCGCTCACCTGGTGACGCCGCCCAGCACCACGGCACCGGCCACGGCACCGCTGCAGACCAGGAGCCATCGCCCCACGGCGGGCGGCGGCGCGGCGGGCTGGGGCGCCTGTTGCAGCAGGCAGCGCTGAAGGCAGAGCCGCGGGGGGAGGCGGCCGTGTGCCGGCGGTGGCGGTGGCGGTGCAGGCCCCCCCAGGCCCCCGTCCCGCAGCAGCCGCCGGGCCCCGCCGCGCGCCGCCCGCAGCATCCCGAGCCACGCCGGAAGTGTCGCCGCCGGAAGCGCGGGACGAGCACTTCCGGACACGCCCGGGCGTCGCCATGACGATCGCGCGGCGCGTGACCGGCAGCGCAGAGCAGCGACCCCCGCGCGCCGCCAGCGCAGGTGGTGAGGGCGCGTGCGGGACGGGGGCGGGGCCCGCGCGGCGGCGGGGGCGGGGCCGAGGCGCCCGGGGGGGGGGCGGGGCTTGCGCGCTCCGCGCGCCGGCGTGGGCGCGCCCCGCTCGCGTCCCGCGCCTCTGCCCGCCCGCGCGCCCGCCCTCGAGCCAACGGGCGGCGCGGGCCCGGGCCGTGAGGGGGCGGGCCCGGAAGCGCGGCCGGGGGGCGGGGCCTGAGGCGGAAGCGGGGCGGGCCCGCCGCGGGGCCGGTGCGGGCCGGGCGGGCGCCATGGGGCGGTCCGGGGTGACCGCGCCGCTGCCGTCCCGCAGGCATGGACGATGGGTTCCTCATGGAGGTGTGCGTGGACTCGGTGGAGTCCGCCGTCAACGCGGAGCGCGGAGGTAAGGCCCGGGGGCCTCGCGGGAGGGGGCTACAGCGCGGCGGGGCCGGTTCTGACGCGCCTCTCCGCAGGTGCCGGGCGGATTGAGCTGTGCGCGGGCCTCGTGGAAGGAGGGACCACCCCGAGCATGGGTGAGCCGCGCCCGCCCCTGTGCCGCCCTCCCTGTCGGTCTCCCTCCGCTGCCCCGTGTCCCGCTCGGCTCCCTGCCCGCGCCCGGTCCCGTCCTGCCCGCCCCGGGGCCGGAGCTGCCGCGGCGGGTGCTGAGCCGCCCCTGTCCCGCCCGCAGGGCTGCTGCAGGTGGTGAAGCAGTGCGTGCGGGTCCCGGTGTTCGTCATGATCCGGCCCCGCGGCGGGGATTTCCTGTACTCGGACCGCGAGGTGGAGGTGATGAAAGCCGACATCCGCCTGGCCAAGCTGCACGGGGCTGACGGGCTGGTGTTCGGGGCCCTCACCGAGGACGGGCGCATCGACACGGAGCTCTGCACGGCGCTGCTGGGTGAGGCTGTCTGCAGGCAAAGCTCTGTGCTGTGACAGCGTTGCAGCGCTGCTCCGGCTGATGTCGTAGAGCTGTACAGAGGGCTTCGGTCTGCACATCCTTTCTGCAGTCTTGCTGTCTCTTTCCACCTTTTTCGGTTTCGTTTGCTGCCATACCTGCGAGACATTAAGTAGTTAAGAAACTTTGCGGACCGAGGGCCACAACCCTAAGCCGTTCACACAAAGAGAGTTTGAGGTTACCTGGGATGTAATAGCAAAGTGTAAGAAGGCTTTGATGAGCTGTTTTGGGGGCATTCAACTGTTGGATTCTCTCCCTTCTTCATTTTCTTTTCCTTATATCCTTGCTACAGGTGTGCAGGATATGTATCTCCTGGACTTTGGCCTTGTGTGTAGCTGGCAATTCACCTTCATTTTTTTCCTCTTAACAAACACGGGGAGAAAAGATAACGAGAGAGAGGTGTGAACACATAAAAAGCTACTGAACCTGCAGTGGGAGATTGTTAGTCCAGGCTACAAACATGCGGAAGCAAATTCTCTTTCTTTTTGTATATTTTTGGGGAGCTGCAGCCAAAGCTAAAGAGGGCTCAGCCTTTCCCTGGTGATGTGGTGCTGAGGTTCACATGTGAAGCTGAATGTGCTGTAAGGAGTGCAGCAAAAGGGTCTTGCCAGGACTTAGCTCCACTATGCCAACTTGTGTTCTGCTGTTTCCAGGGCAGGGAGCAGGTGGATGTCTTTTTGTAGAAATAAATAAGCTTTGCACAGTAATTAGAGCACCTCTGGTGAAGTTTGCTGCAGAAATCATAGGTAGTGAAAGAAATCACAAAAATCAGCTGTCCTGCTTTCAAAGAGGTCCTGTCCCCAGGTAGATGATACAACCTTCCTGCAGAGAAAGTCACCTGTGGTGGGATTGAGGGTTCTGCATGTTCCAGATGAGTTGGGGGGTTTTGGTGTTACCCGTAAAAACAAAGGTTTGTTGCTTCTCAAAGAGCAGAAGAACTCTTCCCCACGAAAAGAGCCTGGATAAACAGCAGCCACTGCATTGTTCTCAGCAAGAATGGGGACTCTTCTGAGCTCCCCAGGAATGGCTTGAGAAGCCTTTTCACTCTTCCGTGTCGTGCATTTCTGGTTCTAGCACAAGGCACTCTGTACCAGCCCTGACTGACCACATGTCTTCTTTTTGCAGCTGTGTGCCGTCCCCTGCCAGTCACATTTCACCGCGGTGAGTTGCCAGGGACAGTGGCCCTGGGCAGGGTCCAGTCTGTGTCCCACTGATGGGGGAAGGTGAGGCAGGGAGGGAGCTGAGCTTGATGTTCTTTGGTTGTTCTTTGGAGGGGGAAAGTTCTGCAGGCTGTACTATTCCCCACAAGGGAAAAGGTCCAGTGGGCTCAGGTTTGGGGGCTGTCTCATCTTGTGAGAGAGGAGGTGTCTAAGGAGCTGAGTATGGTGGCCCTGGCACTGCTGCAAGGGGAGTGTTACAGTCAGGAGCTGTGAATCCAGGGTGTGAGCAGGACCCTTCCTATCACTGCCTTTGGGCTCCTCAGGGGAGCTGGCTGAGGGACGGGGCTTGAGCACAATGAACCGAGCGATTTCTGAGCTGCTGTTCTGGTCCCTCAGCCTTTGACATGGTGCATGACCCTCTGGTGGCGCTGGAGACCCTGATTTCCCTGGGCTTTGAGCGGGTGTTGACGAGTGGCTGTGACAGCTCAGCACTGGAAGGATTGTCCTTGATTAAGAGGCTTGCAGAACAGGTGAGTGTTTGCTGTGCTCCGCTGGGTAACTCCCTGGGCACTGCCTGCAGGCAGCTGCTTTATGGTATTCCTCATTTCTGGAAGGGGACTTCTGTCAAGGAGTGCTTGCCTTCCCTCTCTTGATTGGCTTTAATGTTTCCCCAAGTCCAAGTGGGTTGGGCCCCGAAGTCTCCCACAGCAAAGGCTGGTTGGGTTGTTCTTGCTTGCAGACTGGGGGAGGGTGGTGGGAGTTGGTTCCAACAGCTGGCATGATGAGCCCATGCAAACAGCAGTGAGATCCCTGCTGGGTGTCTCACAGTTCCTTTTAGGAAAGTGCAACAGATGTACCTGAGAGGTAGCCAGGTGGGATGGAGAGGTAGGAGGGAATGGTGACAGAATTGCAAGTTCTTTTCCATTTTTCCTTGTAAAACATGAATGGTACAAAAAAGATGGGTGAGAGCACACAGATTATAGACCATGGTGACATCTGTGAGCTCATGGAAAGTTCTGCATGTGAGGTTTCTTTGCTGCCTCACAAATGCACGTGTGAATGTAGTGCTCAATAATATCACTAACATGCTATTCTTCTTTCAGGCGAAGGGCAGAATTGTGGTGGTGCCAGGTAATGTTTTTTGTCATCTGTACCAGGTCCTGCAATCCCTAGCCCTTCTTTCCTAGCCTCTTGTCCTGAGATCCACTCTCTTATCTGGCTTTCTGAGCCAGCTGCCCAGGAGGAGCAGCTCCTATCCTGGTGTGAGTAAAGGCCATGCAGCCTGTTGGGGAGGGCAGAGCCCTGCAGCTATTGCTCCCTGCAGGACTTGAGGATGGTTCTAGATCTGTGGGAGAACATGAGCCAAGGCTTCTCCTGTCTCTTTTCATGTGCCTGGGTCTCTTGTCCCAAGGGCTGTTTTTTCCCTTCAGTGTGTATGGCTCCTGTCCCTTAGCGGTGAGGTCCCAGGGTGATGTCAGGTCTGGAATAGTGTCACCTGCTCGGTGTGTGACATTGGGCTTGTTCCCACCAGGAGGTGGCATCACGGAGCGCAACCTGCAGCGGATTCTGGAAGGCTCCACTGCTTCTGAGTTTCACTGCTCTGCTCGCTCAGCTCGGGACTCAGGGATGAAGTTCAGGTAACTGATTATTTAAGTTTATTTTTTAGGAGAACTCTGCGAGGGAAAGGCTACATGAATGTAAATGTGAGTTTGAAGAACTGGCATAAATTTCAGACAGCTTCCTGAGCACTAGTTGTGCTCTTGTGGTTGGGATGTTGGTGCCTGACACTGTATTCTGCTGTGTATGAATCCAGAAGTGCTCCTCATGTGGACATGAGTTCTGTGCAGGACCAGATCCTTGGGGTGTTTCTCTTGCTACTGCTGCCCTAGGAATTGTGAGGGCACTTGGGAAGGCAGGTGCTGGTATAGTTGCCTTAGACGTTTAACATAAGCATGTAGGATTTGGGAAGCCAGTGGGATGTGCTTCTGAGAAATGAGTGAGGAATGAGTTCTATTTGTCCATAGGTCTGCACTCCTTTGGATTATTGTTCTTTCTATTATTGTCCCATCTTTGGTTTGGGTGGCACCATCTTTGGCCAATGCTGAGACTTGGGGAAATATGGGGGTGTTTTTCCTGGTGGGTCTTACTCATCTGTATCACCAGCAGATCACCACTAATGGTTGGTTTTCCTGACAGAAATCCGAACGTTGCCATGGGAGCGTCCTTCTCTGCCCCCGAGTACTCCATAAAGGTGGCAGATGTGGCCAAAGTGAGGACCCTGAATGCAATTGCCAAGAACATTCTGTAGTGGACGGCTCTGTGCTGGGACAAGAACGCTGAGACTCCAGGGTCTGCCCTGGCACACGGACAGATGGGTACTGCTTCCATCCTCAGGCTGCAGAGGATGTGCACTAGGTGATGAAGCCTGACACCTCTTCCCTTGGCTTCCCCTGAAGTCCCTGGCCTGGAAACTTATGTTGGCCATTTTAAATAAAAGGACTCATTCCCAGATGTTACAGCAACAGCTGTTCGGCAGCATTTGGGAGGAAGGGAGGTGAGCAAGTAGGGGGACTGAAATGTGTAGCACTGCATGTGATTGTCAAATAAACACTGCAGCTGCCCCCCTCTTGCTGTGCTCTTCTAAAGTTTATTTATATTTTCAGGTAAGACTGTAACCCATGTTGCATACCCTGAATTGATCAGGACCCTGCTGTGCCAGAGAGTACAATCACATCCAGAATGCCAGGGTGGGAAACATCATAGCCACAGCTGGGAAACAAGGCCTGCTGTGGTCAGCTAGTAGGATAGGTGGGGATTAGCAATGCAGCAGCTGTAAGTGGTGAGAAGCACCTGACTGATGAGGTGAGGAAGCTGTGAGACAAGCTGGGCTGTGGGCCCTCAGTGCTCGAGGTGGGATTGGTGTATGAGATTTCTTGGGAGGACAAGGTGCTTTTCCTAAGGGAGTTCCCAGGTTTTTGTCCCAACATAAAGCATAAACTGCTTGTTTTCCAGACAGTGCTTGGGGAATGTGCCTGTTGAGTCATTACTGCCTAGTCAGGATTGAAGCCTCAGACTCACTTCAGTTACTCTGTAAAATATCCAATGAAAGATTTGAATGGCATCAGGGTGGTCCATTAGAAGAGCAGAAACCCAGAGGTAAAGCACCTTTATCCTTGCTGCCTGCTCTTCTGTAAAATATGACAAAGCTGATGAGAATCCCTCTGACAGCAGAGATAGTGGACCTGAGGAAGCAAAAGCAGGGTACAGATTTCTCGTCTCATCTTGGCAATAGCTTACAGCCTGTGAGGATGTATGGAAAAAATGTGATACTTGGCAAGGTGGCAGCAACTTTGTCACCTAAAATAGAATCACAGCATTGAAAACCTATCATAAAGATTACATATTTTCAGCCTAAAGGGTACATCCACCGTTTCACATGGATCTTCAGAGATATTTGTGTCTCCCAAAACCTTGGGAACCTAAGTTCTTAACAGAGGAGCTGGGAAGGGAATGACTGCATAGTGCTGGTGTCAGCCTGCTTTAGCACTGACAGATGTGCTGGCAGTAGGAAGGATCAAAACCTGGAAAGAGTGATTAAATTTGTGGCTATAATCAATATAGTTTGGAATCCCTGCTTTAAGAGTTCATGGCTTATGTTGTGCGATTTCATGAGTCATGGTCATGATTATGATACTGGTAGCTCAATTAAGATGAATATTCTGCTGACCCAGCCCCCTCAGGTTTTTGTACTCACATGGAGTTACAGCATGACAAGGCAGAGAGGCAAACCCAGAGAAGAGATGAGCAGTGAGGGCTGGAGGAATTTGTAGATTGCCCAGCAGAGACCTCTGGACCAGACCGTGTGAGACAGGCATGAATCAATGCCTAGTTTTGAAAAGTTATGCTGGACAACAGATGGATAAAGACAGGGTAGCACAGGGAAACTGATACTGTTGGCAAAGAGGTGCTACTGCTTTGCTTATCTTGGTCCCAGTGAACATTTTCTGGGTATTTTAGTGGAGGAAGATTTATGGAAGGAGCTGAAGGACAGTAAGGCTTTGTGGGTTTTTAGGAGGAGCATGTCCCAGCTGTGAGGGTAGAGAAAGTGGAGGTGTGCTTGTCTTGAACATTGAAAAGAGCGGAATCTTGTGCTGAGAGACCAAAGACGGGGTGAGGACGAGCTGTGACATGTACTAAAAACTGAGACAAGGGGGCATTACCTAGGAAGGTGCCATAAGCAAGTGGCCCCCTTGGCAGCAGTGCTCCAGGTGGTTTTGAGCAAGGCCAGAGGACATCTGTACCTGTGTCAGAAAGAAGAATCACATCAGCAGTGCAGATGGTCAAGGGCTGAGTGACTGCTCCATTCACTTACTCCTTATTCATTACATCAGTTTGCAGCTCTCATGGGCAGTGTATTGGTTCTGGCCTGGAGGACCTAGCACTAGGGGTAGTTTTATTTACAGAAACATGTGGATTTAATCAGACAAACTGCTAATAATTAACCACTGATTTGGACATTGAGCCTTTCTCTCATATTGATGCTTCCTGAGCAATTACTCATTGTGTCACCCTTGACTTCTGAGTTATCTACTAACTCCATGTATAATGAGACAACATAATCATTGCAGTCAGTCTACTGTCCCCTTTTATCTACTATTCCTCAGGAGCACACATGATAAAGCAAATCCAGTTCCAGCCTTAGTTGCACTGTCCCCCTCTTGTCCCTGTCACACCTAGGCCTTTCTAAGCAACAAGGGTTCAGTGGCAATCATTCTCCTCAGGAATCGTCCTCTTTCTGTCTCAAAGTCTCTGGGGTTTTGTGGTCAGCCAACTGCCATAACACACAGACAACATGGAAATGTGGGAAACAAAGAAGCAAAAGGAGAAGTTTGTAAAATCTTCAGGCTCTGCAGGCTGGAAATTAGTAAAAGGAACATGGATCCTGAGGACTCAGACCAGTGCAGCATGTGGTCAGCTCAGCTGCCAGACGCTTTGAATTCCCAGAGCTGGGGTACTGCTGGTGTCACCTTGCCAGGTGGCACCACCCATGGTGGCACCAGCCGTTGCTGGCCTTTACGTCGGCATTCAGCCGGCTTCTCTCACACTGGAGAGGTCTGTTGCACCAAAGTCATGTCTTTAGCCGGTCCAGATGAGTTTGTGTCTGTTGGTGTGCACTGATCAAGGCTGTGGTTTCTGAGCAATGGCTGTGGTGTCCTGCAGTGACTCTGTGATTTCCTTTTGTCTCCTCTTTGACCTCTTTCTTGTGTCTTCCTCTCCTCCCTTCTCCTGAGCCTCTGCAGCTTCCCAAGCTGTTTTGGTCACTGCTTTGGTTTGTGGGGTTGTGCAATAGCACCAAGTTAATAAATAACTGTGTGTCATCAGGGATTTTGTCCCAAGACCGCTTGAGGGTGTGTGGGGGGACTTTTATCCCGAGCATCCACCCAGGTCTCTCAGCTGGGCAGAGCGAGGGGAAGGAGCTGCCGCTTCTTCTCCCCTGAGCTATGTCAGCAGCCCTGGAGAAGTTCTGCGGCTCCATCTTCTGGGTGAGTGGCTGTTCCATCCCCATTGCCTGTTCTCGGGGTAGGACACCCAGTGGAGGGGGAGAGCAGTGGATTCCAAGGCTCACAGCTTGTCCTGCCAGTGGGTGGCAGAGGTTCTGCTGTTTATCCAGGACTGCTGTGGCACTGAGTACTGTGCACTGCCTGCACGGTGTTCACCAGACAGTGAGGCAATGATGCCTCCCTGAGTGAGCTCTGTCCTGTTTTAGCCCACCTTGGGAAAACAGGGCACCCTGTATGGACTTCCTGGGGAATGATTTGGCTTCAGCTGCTTCTGCTGGCTTGGCTCCAGCAAGGGATGGCCATTCCACGTTCAGGCAGAGAGATGGGGAGAGGGATATCACTCGGACCTTGGCTGAGTGCTGAAATGCTCAGCCAGGAGGGCGGGTGTTGAAGGGGGATGCGATGGGGTAGAGCTGGGTGGGCAGGACCTACTGGAATGTTGGCTCTTGTCCTGTGTGCCCAGTGAGAGTTAAGCCATCCCACGTGACTCGGTGTTCTGTCCTTGCTGCCCCCAGAATGATTCCTACCTTGCTCGTCCGGATGCCGACCTGCCTGTGTGCTTCCAGCAGACTGTGCTGGTCTGGGTCCCCCTTGGCTTCTTCTGGGTTTTGGCCCCATGGCAGCTCCTGCCCATGTGCAAATCCAGAGCCAAGAAATCCTCTGTGACCATACTCTATGTCATCAAACAGGTAGAGTGGAGCTGAGGGGGCACAGATGACAGGCTGGAGCAGCCTGAGGTGTAGGTGGTGTGAGTGGGAAGATTCTGTGCTACAGTCAGGTGTGGGATGGAGAGATGAGAAGTGTAGGGGGGGAGGAGCAGTGGGATAGGGGACCATCTGGGACAGAAAGGTAAAGGGGAGTCCAGCATGAGGTATATCTGGGACAGAGGGGATAACGGGGCTGGGATGCAGTGGAAGGGAGGGCAGAGTGTGTACTGGGGCCTCTCATCTTGTGGGCTGTTTTCTTCCAAACTTAAAATGATGGCAGTGCTCCTGTGGAACTGTTGCAGTTTCACAGGGCTGAAAGCTCTCCCAGGCCAAGTCTGGGTTGAAAAGTGTTTATGGGTGTATTTCATGCCGAACTCTCTTGTCTCCCAGTGGTTCCCAGTGTCCACAATGGGCTGGCCCCCTTTCCCCACAGGTCCTGGCTACTCTGCTGATGCTGACGGCGGTGGCAGAGTTGGCCCTGGCGTTTGTAGAGGATGCTGAGCAGGACGTTGTGCCAGCTGTCCAGTATACGAACCCCAGCCTGTACATCGCCACCTGGGTAAGGGCTCAGCCGTGAGCGTGGTGTGTGGCACCAGGGACAGGGGGAGGCTGCAGCGCCAAGCAGCACAAGAGTTCCCTAGCACAGACATCAGTGGGAAGCTGTTTCCACGAGGGAAGAGTAGCCTGGAGATTGGGTAGGACTAGCCCCAAACATGTGTGGGTGGTGCTTGAGGGCAATATGTTGAGGGCAGGTGCCTGGTTGTACCGTGCTCCCTGCTGCTATCCTTAAAACTGGGATGGTTCTATGCCTGCAAGTGTAGCTGAGCTCTCTGACAGAAGCTTTACTAGGAGCAGTGTGGGTTTCACAGGAGTGATTTTGCAGTGTGAACATCAGACCATGGCTTGCTGCTCTGATGTCTCACAGCTTCCTGTACATTGCTGCTCAGTTTTGTGCAGAGAGCCTGGAAGTACCACGGGATGCCCAGGCAGAGGAGAAAGCTGAGGACCTGGGGGCTATTAGCTTGGTGGAATATGTGCATGCAAGTTACAGACATCTTAGACATCTTGTGTGAGACATGGGATATTCTAAACAGTCTTAACAAATGCTCAGGAGCTACACTTGGAAGTAAAAGTAACACCCTCATTTGCTATCATTATTTTGTCCTGTCATTTAGTTTCACATGCAGAGTCCATGTGAGGTGATAAGGCAAGGGCACTGCCCAGAGAAGCTGCACTGCTGGGATGTGATCTGGGTTCAGTTCCAGGTCAGGAGACAACGTGCAGGAGACAGGGTATAACCCCTCACAGCTGGACGTGTCTGAGAATCTGGACTGAGAACAGCTAAAAAGAGTGATAGTGCCCTGCTGTGATGTCAGGGTACATTCAAACCTGATCTTATGTCTTCCTGAAATAAACCTTTGCCCTATGCAATTAATTCTGAAACTTACAAAGGGTTGGTGGTGTGTTCAGGCGCTCAGGATATTCAAGGCAGTGAATCCCAGCAGATCATGTGTGCTGGCATCCCAGGATGCATGCTCTGAAGGCACTTTTAGATCCAGACTTAGTCCTGCAGCTCTACCTGAACCTCTGACTGATTGTCTTTTCCCCAGATCATGGTCCTGCTGATCCATGATGCACGACGCTTCTGCTTGTGCAGAGATTCGGGGGTGCTTTTCTGCTTCTGGATACTGTCCCTGCTCTGTGGGATACTGCCGTTCCAGTCGCTCGTCCGGAAAGCCCTGCAGGTTGGATTTGGCAGGAAGCTCTCTGCTTCCCCCGCCCTTGTTCTGTTCCCAAAGAAAGTTTCTTCATACTCTTCTCTTGAAAGGCTCTCTGTGGTATCGCTGAGGTCCCAGCTGCCTTGGGGACCTTGGGGAACCAGAAAAGACCTGAGAAGGAATTGCTGTTGAAATTCATCCTGTCTAATTTCTCCCCTTAAACAGTTATGGGAGGAGGTCAGGGAGAAGCAGGGAGAGGTTGCAAAGGGAAGCTGATCCAGGACTCAGAGCGAGTTTTGCAGTGCTCTGTTGGGCTCAGCCAGGGGATGGATCTTGTCTCTGAGTACCAGGTGGCCTTGAGATAACCCCCTGCAATAACCTTGGCTTTCCATTCCTGCAGGAACCAATCTCTGACCTGCCACGGTTTATCCTTTTCTTCATCTCCTACGGGCTCCAGCTGCTGCTCTTCCTTGTCTCAAACTTCTCAGATGTTGCCCCAGAAACAAAGGAAATCGGGAAGAAGGTATGAGGACTATGTGGGAGTGGGTTCGGGGCACCACATCCTGAGCAGTTTGTGGGGCAGGGCAGGCTCCGTGCAGGCTCCGTGCAGGCTCCGTGCAGGCTCCAGGCTCCTTGGGAAGACCTGAGGACTTCACCACAGGGCCCAGCAAGAGCTGGAGCCTATAGCACAGGGCATCTGCATGTGTGACCAGAGGGGGCTGCTGCTGGCTGTGAGATGAGGTTTCTGGGGCTGGAGCTGGCATGGTTTGAAACCTATGATGCTCCTTAATAGCTGGGGGTGCTAAATCAGCTTTTGTCAACACCATCTCCCAGTGTCAACAATCTCTCAGTATGCCCTTTGCTTTGCACCGTAGAACCCAGAGGTGACAGCCTCCATCCTGAGCTCCATCACCTTTGAATGGTACAGCAGGTGAGCAGGGCTCTGAGGGAGGTTGGGCTGGCAAAATGCAGGGGTGCCCCAGGGGAACCTGCAGCACAGGCTGCTTGGAGTTAGCTGGAAGAGGCACCACACTGGGTGCAGCCTGTGCAGCCTGAGCTCGGGGCCAGGCTGGGTGTGAAGGCTCTGCGCTTGCAGCAAGGAGTCTCCAACAAGTATTCCAACGGGATTTCTCTGCCCCACAGCATGGTCTTCAAGGGCTATCGCAAGCCTTTGGAGATAGAGGATGTCTGGGAATTGAAAGATAAAGACAAGACAAAGGCTCTTTACACCGCTTTTAAGAAGAACATGAAGACCGCAATGCGGAAGGCCCAAGCAGAACTGGAGAAACGGAAACGCAAGAAGAGACACCAGGGAAGTGACCCAGACCATGTGAACAGCATGAGCAAGGCCCAGAGCCAAGACGTCCTGGTGCTGGTAAATCCATTCCTGCTCTTGGTCTTGTATGAGACTGAGACATCCAGGTCCAGCCTTGGGGAGCAGGGTCACCTCACTTCCTGCAGCCCTCTTTGCTGGGTTTTCCCTTCTTTGATCCTGCAGGTCCATGGGCAAAGATAGGGGAACCCGTGACAGGGTCTTCCTGTTGTGTCCTTGGCAGATCCCCATATTTTGAGAGACCAAGAAAGTCCATCCTTCTGCCTTACCTAAAGACAGGAGCCACCCTCAAGTCTGCAGTACAAGCAGTTCCCTTATGTCTATCTAACTCAGATACTTTCCAGCAACAGAGGTCAGAGTGAACATCATTCCATGACCACCCCTGGCCTCAGATTCTTCATATTTGCCCGATTTTTGGCCTGAGAGGTTCAGGCTGGTTTGGGTTTCAACAATTGTCTTTGGTACAAAAGAGAAGGTGTTAGTCCTGGGTGTGTGTGACAATCAGAGATCAGTGAAAGGGAATGTGACAGGAGTTAAAACTAAGGCTTCACTTAGGATGCCTGATCTGGGGTCTGTGAGGTGCTGCCCTGGAATTCCTTCCAGATACAGGATGCCTGCACAACCAGCTCTCTCACTTTGGTGTGGACTTCCCTCTAGGAGGAGAAGCAGCCAAAGAAGAAGAAGAAGAAGAAGATGGGAGACAAGGACTCTGGCCCTCCCAAGGATTATGCCAGGGGCTGGTTGATTGAAACCCTGGCCAAGACCTTCCGGCAGAACCTCTTGCTAGCGGTGGCATTCAAGGTGGTGCATGACGCACTTGTGTTTGTCAGCCCCCAGCTGCTGAAGTGAGTTCTTTCTCTCTGTCCCTGTCCTGACTTTGCACCCAGCCCCACCACCTCCCAGTGTGTGCGCTGTACTCAGCCTCACCATCTTCCATATGTGTGCCTCTCCCAGCCATGGACCCTGGGGACATTTTGTGCCCTCACCAAAAGTGGGAGAATGTGTTGGGATACACTTTAATCAAGAACTGATCTGAGCTGCCTGCCAGCTCTTATGTGTAATATCTTGCTCCCTGCATTCTCTGTTATGCAGTCCTCCTCCCTCCCTGGAGACAGTCCCAGCTCTTCTTTGGGGCCTTCCATGAGTCAACGTAGCTCAGCCCAGCAGGGCCTCCCCAGTTTGTTTTGCAGAGCAGCACGGTCCCTGTGGATGATCTTACATTAGTGACCCACTGCCGTGTCTCTGGCAGAACAGGGTTCCCAGCTTGCTGAGCATCACCAGCTCTCTGGGGCAAGGTTTTGGTCGCCACTCTTGTGAGGATGCTCTCCCTGCGTTCATTTGGAACACCCTGCTTGGGTCTGTCTCACTAGAGTGTGTGTCTCATGAGCTTCTTTCCCCTCCAGGCTGCTGATTGCCTTTGTGTCGGATGAGGATTCCTTTGCCTGGCAAGGCTATTTATATGCCATCCTGCTCTTCCTGACGGCGCTGATCCAGTCCCTCTGCCTGCAGCAGCACTTCAGCTTGTGCTTCCAGCTTGGCATAAATGTGCGTGCCAGTCTCATCGCTGCCATCTACAAGAAGGTCTGTATGGTTCTGTCATCACCCCTGTTGGCTTTCTCCAAGCTGGGCTGTGGATAAAATCATCTGTTGCCTGCCCCATCAAGCTGGGGTGACTGGGGTGTGTGCACTTTACTCCTCAGAAGGCACAGGGAGAGCTTGGGGGACACTCATCCTGCACTGGGGACACTGTGAGCCCTAGTTCTGCTTGGGACCTAGGAGCTGCAGCCATGTGTTTGACAGCTACCAGGGGCCGAGGGAGGTTTCTCTTCAGAGCAGTGCAACACCTAGGGCAGGTGCCACTAGGATTCCTGCACGGGGATGCATTTCTTTGCACCCAGCATGCAGTGGCTCCAGGTCTGCAGGCAGTGAGGAAAGCACCTGTGGCCAGTACAGAGGCACCAGGAGCAAACTCAGAAGTGGTTTCAGCCTGGCCTGCTAATTCCCTGCTCTGAGCCACGCTGCTGGCAGCAGGGCTGCTCCCAGACTGGCTTGTGGTGACTGTGCTTTCTCTTTCCAGGCACTCACCATGTCCGGAGCCACCCGCAAGGAGTCCACGGTGGGAGAGACTGTGAATCTGATGTCAGCTGATGCCCAGAGGTTCATGGACATGGCCAACTTTGTTCACCAGCTGTGGTCATCCCCCCTGCAAATTATCCTGTCCATTGTCTTCCTCTGGGGAGAGCTGGGCCCCTCTGTCTTGGCTGGTATTGCAACCATGGTGCTGCTCATCCCCATAAACGCATTTCTGGTTGCCAAGGCCAAAACCATTCAGGTCAGTGGTGGGTGCAATATCCTCCCTGGTCCCCCACGTGCATCCCCACTGTTGCTCCCCTCCCTCATTTTCCACACTCCCTACCCTTTGCTGTTATGCTGTGGATCTTTCCCAGCCTAGGAAGTTGATCTCGCTTGGCTGGGGGTATCTCTAGCCTGAGCCAGAGGTGATCAGCTGCCATGAGTAGGAGACAGGTGAGATCTGTTCTACCGTCACAGCTGAACTTGAACCAGACTGGGCACAGCCTTGAGGACTAAAAATGAGATATTGCCAACTGTAAGATGAAGCTTCAGCTTCTACCTGACAGCAGGGTGGTGTTTTTCCCCAGCTTGTCCAGAGCCACTGGGAGCCAAGGCTCACCTTCATGAGATGACTTCTCCAGGCTATGGAGCAGCCCAGATGTATTTCCAAGGGTGAGCTGCTGTCTGGTTTAGGTGATGTCTGGCTCTTCTGTTTGTAGGAGAGGAACATGAAGAACAAGGACGAACGCATGAAAATAATAACTGAAATCCTCAATGGAATCAAGGTGAACAGTGGAGTGGAGACTCCCTGGGCAGCTGCTGCACCCCTCTTTTTGGTGCACTGTACCTGGAGGCAGCACACCTGTATAACCCTGCTGCACCAGTGTTAGTCTAGCTTGGGGGCCCTGTGTCTGGGTCTCAGCAATTCCCTTGGCTTCCTCATCTATTGAAAAGTTGGCTGGGGAGGAGCTCTGGGACTTGAGAGCCAAGAGAGGATTTTCTGAGTGTTTCCTGGATGGCTGTGGTAGTGGCATGGTGGCAGAGGGGCTGGTGGTGACCTGTAGGCTAAGGCTGAGGGAGTGGGAGTGCACTGGGGAGTGCTGTAAGCCATGGGCAGGACAGGAGAGGGGAGACGCAGTGGCCAGGCAGGCTTCTGAGCAAGCCAGGAGCTGGTGACGGAGGTGCTGGCCACCAGTGAGCTGAGTGTGGAAGTGGGCATTCCTGTGAGGCCAGAATCTGCTCACACTGCTCATCCTGCAGATCTTGAAGCTTTTTGCCTGGGAGCCCTCCTTTGAGAAGCGAGTTAATGATATCCGTGCACGTGAGCTCAAGAACTTGGTGAACTTCGGTTACCTGCAGTCAATCTCTGTCTTCGTGTTCACATGTGCTCCCTTCCTGGTGAGTGACAACAGCCCTGGGGAGGCACATACCTTCCTCTGAGCTGGGGCTGGGCTGTGTCTAAGGGAATGGGAAATGTCTGGAACCTCAGCTGGAGTGCTCCTGGCTGGTGGATGCCTGGGATGCAGATTACGGTTCTGGCTGCTGGCAGGAGAGCTGTAGTGGAAAGGGGTCTCACTGAGATGGTGAAATGGGGCCCAAAGGAGAAGGGAAGCAGGAGGATAACAGGTCTCCAGCAGGAAGGCACTGCTGAGGCCTTGAGGCAGTGTGAGGGTCTGAGCTGCACACAACCACACTGATGGTGGCTTTCCCTGATATCTGTCCCAGGTCTCCTTGGCAAGCTTTGCTGTCTACGTGCTCGTGGATGAGAACAACATCTTGGATGCACAGAAGGCCTTTACTGCCATCTCCCTTTTCAATGTGCTGCGCTTCCCCATGGCTATGCTGCCCATGGTCCTCTCCTCCCTGGTGCAGGTCAGGCCTCATACAGGGCTGGGGCTGTAGGGGGATCCTATGCCCCTGTCCAAACCAGCACATGGAGCTTGGGTGTGTGATGGACCCCCAGGGTCAGTGCACAGGGCTCTGCTGGCAGTGGGGTGGGACAGGACTCACATGCATGACACAGGTTTGGGGCTCAGACGTTGGGTGGGGACTCTGTGATGTGGTGCTCTTCTTGTGGGACTCCTGCCAGCCCACCCATCTGTGCCCCATGCCCACGTGCTGTCCTCATCCTCTTTCTCTCATGGCAGACCAATGTGTCGACTGCGAGGCTGGAGCGCTACCTGAGTGGAGAAGACCTGGACACCTCAGCTATCCACCACAACCCCATTGCAGGCAGGTGAACCTCCAGATTACTCCCTGTGGGTCCCAGGCTGGCCCAGCCCTGGGCTTTCCCCTCTCTGAGGGACATCTGTCTCTGACAGGCAGTGCCGTGCGCTTCTCAGAGGCCACCTTTGCCTGGGAGCAGGATGGTGATGCTGCCATAAGAGAGTGAGTGCTCTGTGCCACATCAGGGGCAGAGGGCTGGGAAGGGGGAGGCTTTGTGTTTTATTAGTCGGGGAGGGCAATCACCTCTCACAGTGCTGCTAGACATGAGTGTCCCAGAGACACTGCTCTGTGCTGGTCTCACACAGGAACTCACGGGCGACCTGGCAGTGCTGCTTCCTCAGCCCTCATGTCTTTGCAGTGTCACCCTGGACATAACACCTGGGAGCCTGGTGGCTGTGGTGGGGGCTGTGGGCTCAGGCAAATCTTCGTTGGTGTCAGCCATGCTTGGGGAGATGGAGAATATCAAGGGACACATCAATATCCAGGTGAGAGGAGCCAGCCAGTGCAGGGGGCTTTGGGGCTGCCTGGGAGCTCAGTGGGGAAGCAGAACCATCCCAGAGTGGTGGCTCAGGGCAAGGACAGGCTGCAGGAGGAGTCAGTGCTCAGGCTGATCTCTGACAGGTAGCTGTTCTTGTGTATCCTTCCAGGGCTCCCTGGCCTATGTCCCCCAGCAGGCCTGGATCCAGAACGCCACGCTGAAAGACAACATTCTTTTTGGGTCAGAACTGGATGAAGCCAAGTATCAGCAGGTCCTCAAGGCCTGCGCCCTCCTTCCAGACCTGGAATTGTTGCCTGCAGGTGACCAGACAGAGATTGGAGAGAAGGTACCAGCCCTGGGCATTATGGGTTTCCGATAGCACCTGCAGCAGAGGTCAGAGCTGTTGCCCTGTGCCAGCCCCATGTTCAGGGAGGGCCTTCCCTTCCAGGGGATCAACCTGAGCGGGGGCCAGAAGCAGCGGGTCAGCCTGGCCCGGGCAGTGTACAGCAACGCAGACATCTATATCCTGGATGATCCGCTGTCTGCCGTGGATGCCCACGTGGGCAAGTACCTCTTTGAGCATGTGCTGGGGCCAAAAGGGCTGCTGCAAAAGAAGGTGAGCACCCATCCCCTGCAACCTACCACCCAGCCAGGCAGGAGTGGCACTGGCATGGTGTTAACGATCCAAGGAAGTCTGAGGTTGCTTGCTTGGGACAGAGAGAAATCCTGTAGCTTTCATGTGGGGCTGCAGCAGGCAGGAGAGGCCTCATGAGTCCCCAGAGAGGTACCCTGTGTCCTCATAGCCAGGCATTGATAAGCAGAGAAGTCCCCATGGCTGGGGATGAGGGGTGCTCTGATGATCACTACCCTGCAACCCCTTTGTTGCAGACACGGATCTTGGTGACGCACAGTATCAGTTTCCTGCCCCAGGTCGATAACATTGTGGTGCTGGCAGCAGGAGCAGTGTCTGAGCATGGCTCCTACAGCACCCTACTTGCAAAGAAGGGGGCCTTTGCCCAGTTCCTGAACTTGTATGGCAACCAGGAGGAGGATGTGCCAGAGGAAAATACCACAGGTATTGGGAACACAGTGGGGCTGTGGCAGTTAGAGAGGCTGTGCATGTATATTGGAGATGAGAAGATCTGATCTGTCAGCCTGACCTGGCCCTATCCAGCCCAGGCACCAATGGTGCCTGCTGTGACTCCTCCTCATCTTCTGGCAATCAGCAACACAAGGACTTCCTGACTAAGGTTTGCATTCAGGCATTATGTTGAACATCCAGCACAGGACCTGTTTAAGTTTTTTACTCCCTTTTTAGTTCATTTATTATGTATCCCAAAAACTCATGTGGCAACAGGCTCCATATTTTTGTGATGCTGGGGTCAGAAAGATCCTTTGGTTTGTTCTAAACTTCCCACTGGATAAAATTTCATCTTTATCATACTCCCCAGTACTATGGGGAGGAGTGGTGCCAGGTCAGGGGGATGCTCACTCTGTCAGGGCTCAGCTGAGTTGTCCAGCTGCAGCCTGACTATTCCCAGTATGTCTTCACAGGACCCATCTTCACCTGCTCAAAGAGACATTTCTGGGCTGGAGTGATATGACCTACCAGATCTTGTACCTACTAAACTAGCACAAATGTTTGCTTGAGGTCTGGCCAGTGGTGCTGGGATAAGTCAGCAGCAGGGATTGCCTCCATGCAGGCTGTTAGCCCTATGTCCCCTGTCAGTTCTCCCTCCTGCACAATGTATTTCTTCCTCCTCCTGCTGTGCTGGTCTTGCAGCAAGGTTGGAGAGGGTGTGATATGTGGTGGTAGGACACAGCCTAGGCCGTGGCGTGGAGCTGAGCACAGCAGAGGTGTGGTGTATGGGATGTGCTGTGCCTGACCCTACCTTCCCCCATCCCTGTGCTTGTAGCTGTTGCTTTAGCTGGGGATGAAGAGGAGGCTGATGAAGATGTCGATCCTTGCATGGAGGAGGGCTCTGGTGATGTGGTGACCATGACCCTGAAGCGGGAGGCCAGCATCCATCGGAGAAAATTGAGTCGCAGGTGGGACATGACCTGAGCTCTCAGCTCTTTCCCCTGCCACATGCACTGCTCCCTCGGAGACAGGGATCTGGGGGCTTCCTGGGGAGTTTCTGCTGGGAGCCTCCCTCCCTGCTCCTACCGCAAGCCACTCTGGGTCAGGAGCACCTGATTTTGCCTTTACTCACACTAGTGTGCCACAGCCTTACTCTGCTGTCTTCCCTGAAACTCGTGCTGCTGGCTAGTTCTGCTTTTGGGAATGAGGCTATAATTTTATGTCTGTACATGCCTAGTGCTTCCACAAGGCTCACTCAAAGCTGCCCCAGTTAGGACATTATTTTCCAGAGGACTCCACCACTGGAGACCCAGTGCAGCATAGAGATGGACCCCCAGGAGATTAGGACTGATCCAAGACCTTGTGACTAATGGTACTCATCACCTCCCTGCAGCCTTAGTAGAAAGAGCACCAGTTCCCAGAAGAAGGCCCAGGAGGAGCCCCCAAAGAAGCTGAAGGGACAACAACTGATTGAGAAAGAAGCTGTGGAAACCGGCAGGGTGAGGAGGATGGAGGGATGAAGCACTGTGCTGCTCTGGCTAAGTGCTGCCAGACCCTGACTGTGGCTCAGGGAAGCTGGTGTGGGCTGGCTGTGGCTCCACCACAGCCAAGAGACATGAAGGAGACAGAGCTGCCTGGGACTGGTGGGCGGGGTGGTGGAGGGGAGCACTGTGGGCAGCAGGGTGGAGTCCCAAGGCTGTGCTGGGTGTCATTGCCTGCGCTCTGATGGGCTCAGCTGTCCACAGGTGAAGTTCTCTATGTACCTGCGGTACCTGCGTGCTGTTGGCTTGTGCTTTTCCTTCTGGATTGTCATGGGCTACGTTGGACAATACGTTGCCTATGTGGGGACCAACCTGTGGCTCAGTGCCTGGACTGACGACGCGCAGCACTACGTGAACCAGACCTACCCCACGCAGCAGCGGGACCTGCGGATCGGTGTCTTTGGGGCACTGGGGGTGTCACAAGGTGAGGGTGAGAGGACAGCAGTTCCCACTCGCCTCATCTGTGTGCTCCAGGAGGGATATGACTTGCAAGGCCTGCAGCCAGCAGTGCAGCAAGGAGCAGGGGACCCAGCACTGTGTTCATTTGCCTGCTGCCTTCCTTCCAGCTCCTGGCTGAATTGATGACACACACTAGTCTGAAAGCAGCATAAATTGCCCCAAGTCTGTGTTGCCCCCTTAGCTTTAAGATCATTTTCCTTAATCAGATTGGACATAGTGCTAGGGCCCAAGGCTTTCCAGTAAGGTTAGTGTTCCTCCCCTGTGCTGGGACGCAGCTGCTGTGGCCTCCCAGTGGCTCACTGCAGATGTGTCTGCTTGGTGTGTCCGTCCAGCCAAAGGGTGCCAGGGGCCAGTGTCACACACGAGCTGGTGACAGCCTCGTGCTCTCCCTGCAGCTCTCTTCCTGCTCTTCGCAACCATGCTGTCTGCCCGGGGCACCATGCGAGCCTCCCGCGTCATGCACCAGCAGCTGCTCAGCAACATCCTGCGCGTGCCCATGAGCTTCTTCGACACCACCCCGACCGGCCGCATCGTCAACAGGTTTGCCAAGGTAAGAGAACACCCCCAACATGCAGAAGGTGTTCGTTCCAGCAGGTCTGGAGAACACTGGGTAGTGGCATAACCCTGCTCATGTTGAGCACTGCACAGCTGAGCCCAGGTAAGGGCCAGGAAGGGACCAGGAGGGCATGGTGGATGCAAGGCTGACTGTGAGGCAAACCACATCCTGGGCTATACTAGAAAGACAGTGTGGCAAATCACAGGAAGTTGTTACCTCCTCTGCCCAGTGATAAGGAGGTCACACCTGAATACTGTGTCCTGTTTGGGGTCACCTGGGCAAGAAAGATCTGGAGAGACAGAAGAGGGTCCGTAGTAGATTACTAAGAGAGGTAAGAGCCTAGAGCTCATGTCCCACGATGAGAAGTCCTTCTGGTTATAGACTTCCAGCAAAATCTATAGTCTTTTCCATGTAAGTGAAGGTCATGAAACAAAGAGAAAATGAGAAAGGAGGAAAAATACAGGTAATTTCAAGTGTGCTGCTACTCCACTTCTTCCTTTGGTGCTGTCTCTTGATTTTTGGGAACAAAAATTTCTCTTGAAATAAAGCCTATGGGCCTGCTGGGTTTACTCTGAGTTGTGAGAGTATGTGGTGTCCAGCTAGGAGATGGATGGACCAGATGGAGACCTGGGTGCACCTGCATGGACCTGGAGTTTGCCCTGTCCCTCTCTTTGCTTCAATTACTGCTCCTGCATCCTTGGTCCTGATGAAGATGCAGTTCTTAAAGCTGGTCTGTGTAACGGGAATATTACAGGAAGTTTCTCTGTTAACTCAGCTGTTCCCAAGCTAAGAACTGTGGTCCTAAATGATGTTGTGACCATAACACTGATTCAGGGTCATCCAATATTTTTACAAGTGTCTGGCACCGTGTTACCATACGAGTGTGTAGGAACCTTGTATGTATGGGGCCTTTGAAGGCTTCTCATTCTCTCTGGGGTCACTGACTGCTTCTCTATACTTTTTTATATGCTCCAGGATATCTTCACAGTGGACGAGACCATTCCCATGTCCTTCCGCACCTGGCTCTCCTGTTTCATGGCCATCATTAGCACACTGATCATGATCTGCCTGGCCACTCCATTCTTCGCTGTCGTTATCGTTCCCTTGAGTGTCTTCTACTATTTTGTGCTGGTGAGTAATTGGGCCTTGAGTGAAGCTTCTGCCCTGCTGAGAGCAGTATCTTTGTGGCTGCTGGGCTTTGTGTTGGTAACCAAGCTGTGTCCCTCGTTTCAGCGCTTCTATATCTCCACGTCGCGCCAGCTAAGGCGTCTGGACTCTGTCACCAGGTCTCCCATCTACTCTCACTTTGGTGAGACAGTGTCAGGCCTTTCCGTGATCAGGGCCTATGGACACCAAGAACGGTTCCTGAAGCACAATGAGACCACCATGGACATAAATCAGAAAAGTGTTTATTCCTGGATAATATCAAATAGGTGAATTTTACCCCTTATGCTACAGCACAGCCTGCAGCACCTCTGCCCAGGGGCTTCTGGGTCCTGAGGGAGGTCCCTGAGATGCTGCAGTCCTCCCTCTTGATCTCAGCATTGAGGGTCTGTGTAGGTACTGGGGGAGTTTAGGTTAGGGGCACCATCTGTGGCAATGGGATGTTTTAGGGTGATTTTTTTATGCCCCCCTACAAAGTGTCCAGAGGCCAGGCAGGGTGAGTTGTGCAGTCAAGGGCTGAGATGATCTTGGTGAGTTCTGTGAAGAAGGTGATCCTCCAGGCCCAGTGGGAGTGCGATGTGGGCACTTTCTGATTTTGAATCTTACTGGTAAATGATTTGGGTGTATGAGGGTTGTATGGTTGGGGCTCTTCTGATACATGGCATTACCAGCACAAGAGGTTATGTGTGAGACATGGACTGACATAAATGAACCTGCTTGCAGAATTGGCCACAAACGACCTGCTGTGTACATGAACCAACGTGTGCTGTGTGTACAGCACTGGGCTCATGGCTGGGTGTGGGGATGCTGCTGCAGTGCTGCTGTTACTGCTGGGCTCTGTGTTGGGCACAGGCAGATGCCTCCCTGCCTCTCTCACTGTCCTTCACCTGTCCTCTCCTGGTGCAGGTGGCTGGCCATCCGTCTGGAGTTCGTGGGGAGCCTGGTGGTGTTCTTCTCTGCACTTCTAGCAGTGATTGCAAAGGGCACTTTGGAGGGCGGCATCGTGGGTCTTTCTGTCTCCTCCGCTCTCAATGTGAGTGAATGAAAGCATTTTGTCCTTCCAGGACAGGGTTGTCTCTGGGAGCTCTGGGCTGGTGGCAGGATGCTGCCCTGACACCAGCTGTGATCCATGGAAATGGGATTATCTGGGGTGTCCCACCAGCTAGGGAGTGGCTATAGAGCCAGGGAAGCACATATCCATCCCAGTGTGAGTGGGATGCTTGCTGCTATGAGGAGGAATAGGGCCCTGCTGTGGATCAGAGATGGTGCAGTAAAGTTTCTGAAGGGCTGGAGAGAGATGGGCTGTCTCTTGGCAGTGGAGCATTAGGAACCAGGCCACGGATGCTCGTGCCCAGGATGAGTCCCTGAGTCTCAGTCCTGGGCTGAGATGGGAGGTGGTTGTTCCTAGGGGCCACTGAGCTTTGGATCCTTTGATTCTGCCATGCAGGTGACCCAGACACTGAACTGGCTGGTGCGGACATCTTCGGAGCTGGAGACCAACATTGTGGCTGTGGAGCGGGTCCATGAGTACATGAAGGTGAAGAATGAGGTGAGGAAACCATGGTCCAGGCAACCATCAGCTGCACAGCTTGGTGCTAGGCAGCATCACAGAGTGAGCCTCCCTAATGCTCCTGTGCCCTCCCCCAGGCTCCATGGGTGACAAAAAAGCGTCCACCACGTGGCTGGCCCAGCAAAGGCGAGATCCAGTTCGTTGACTACCAAGTTCGCTACCGACCTGAACTGGACCTGGTTCTTCAGGGGATCTCCTGTAATATTGGGAGCACTGAGAAGGTGCCTCTGCCCTCACTACACTCTTTATAGAGACTCTGTTAAAGCTGTTTCTTCTTCTTGGCTTCAGTCTGTGCACTGGGGTGGGATGGTGATGGCATGTGGCTCCTGGGGACTTGAGCTGCAGAAAAGGAACCAAAGCAGACAATCTGGGTGATGGTAAGGGCAGGAAGGCCCACCAGACCAAGATGGAGACCATCTGCCCTGTTTTCTACAGCCCTGTCAGCTGGTCTAAAAAGCTGCTTCCACAGGTTGGGGTTGTGGGCCGGACCGGGGCTGGAAAATCCTCCCTCACCAACTGCCTGTTCCGGGTGCTGGAGGCAGCTGGAGGAAAGATCATCATCGATGAAGTGGACATAGCAACAATTGGCCTACACGACCTGCGCAAGAACCTCACCATCATCCCCCAGGTGAGCTGATCCCCACCTCTCCACATCCCACCGCTGCATGGCCCCCCGCAGGCAGTGCATGGCCTCAGTGCGTCCCTGGGTGCTGTGGACGTGCCAAAGGCCTGTGAGCAGGCTGTCACCACATCCTCTGCCAGCTGCAGGCAGTGCTGTGGGCAGGATGTGGCCACACTTGGAGGCCTGGAGCCATTGCCCCTGCTGAATGGCTGTGGTGGGGCTGAACACGGTGCTGTCCCTGGCAGGACCCTGTGCTCTTTACTGGAACCTTGCGGATGAACCTGGACCCCTTTGACCAGTACTCAGACGAGGAGGTCTGGAAGGCCCTGGAGCTGGCTCATCTGAAGACATATGTGCAAGGCCTTCCCGAGGGGCTGCTGCATCTCGTGAGCGAGGGAGGGGAGAACCTGAGGTGAGCAGAGATGCAGGCTCAGCTCCCCTCCCTTCTCTTGGTCCCAGGGTCCAGCCTGGAACAGCAGCCTCCAGTGAAGTGGCTGTCCAGGGATGATGCACAGAAGCTTCTGGGAAGTGAAGATGGAAGAAAACGGCCGAGGAGTCTTAGGGAGCTAGTGTGAGCCAACCCTTCTGTGGTGGCCCAGAAAGCAAGATTCTGAGGGATGTGGTGCTCAGGGTGGCAGACGGTCAGTGGGGAAAGGACAGGGACGGTGTTGGGGTCGGAGCAGTGAGAGGCAGTAGGCTTGCAGAAGCTCTGCTAGTGTCCGTCTAGTAACTCGTGCTCTTCATCTCATCCCAGTGTTGGGCAGAGGCAGCTGGTGTGCCTGGCTCGGGCCCTTCTCCGCAAAGCCAAGATCCTCATCCTGGATGAAGCAACAGCAGCTGTAGATCTGGAAACTGATCATTTAATCCAGACAACAATCCGGAGAGAGTTTGCTGACTGCACTGTCCTTACTATCGCGCACCGCCTCCACACCATCATGGACAGCAACAGGTACCACGGGACAGTACTGTGGGGCAAAGGGAATGGGGATCTGGACTCCTAGGATGGGGTGAGGGGTGGACAGCAGCAGAAGCAAGAATGCAGCCAGAGGGCCAGGGGTGGATGCAGCGCCTGAGGCAGTAATACATCGTGGTGAAGAGAACAGAAGCAGAGGACGGATGCCCATGTAGTAGTTATGCCTTTGTGGAAGAAACATTTTCTGGGATCCTTCTTTACAGCAACAGACCATAGAGGCATTTGCTGTTGACACCTCATGTGTGTGACCCTGCCAGCACAGGGAGGAGGGCTGTGCCCTCATTGCTGCTGAGAGGAGAACCACATAAAGTGGTTTAGGAGGGGTGAGGGTTGGTGAGGCTGCAGCGCTATCCACTCGGATCCTGGGAGTTCATGCCTTCTTGTTCCTTTCTGCCAGGGTGATGGTGCTGCAGGCTGGGCAGATTGTGGAATTTGACAGTCCTGAGGCGCTGCTCATGAAGCAGGGCATTTTCTCCGCGATGGCGAAGGACGCCGGCATCGCCATTACAGAAACCACCGCCCTGTAGGCGGAGCGCCGCAGGGGCCGGGGGTGTGAGGCAGCTCCTCCTGTGCCACTCGCCCAGTGGGCACCGGTGTCTCCAAGCTGCCCAGGAATTTGCCTCTGTGCAGCGGGGAAGCAGAGAGGGAGGCTTCTCTGGTTGTCCAGGGACAGAGCATCTGGACTCGAGTGAGCTTTTAACCTTGCTACCGCATCCTGCCTGCTGTGCACAAAAGGGTCTGGAGCTGCATAATTTACTCCAGGATAGAGGGGAAAAGCTATCTGCCAGGCAGGGAGAACATGACCTCCATTGGGGGTGGCATTAGTTTTTGTACTTCACCATGCCAGGTGACCCTACCTTAGAGATGCTTTTGCACTATAGAATGAAATTTACAGTTTAATCTAAGAATGAATGTTGTAATTTATTTACTTTTTGTAACTTTGTTGTCTTCTAACTAAAAGGCTGATGTCAAGGCATGTTAAGTAAGCCCCGGTTTAGCTTTAAGCCGGGCTAGTGCTTGGGTGGGGAGAGCTGCCAACAGAGGTTACACAGAGCTGGGCAGTCCAAATTCAGTGGCACAGCTCAGCCAAGAACACTATTCTCTAGCAAAACCAGGGCTGCCTGCCTGCGGCTACTGCTCCCTTTGATTGTAGTGCAAACAAATGAGCCCTCCCTGAGGCTATCACAACCACTTGTGGGGCAGATTTTGGGCTGTGGCTCCAGACTGCAAACCTGATTGTGGTGGAGACAAGCTGGAGAGCAACCAGCACACGTCTGTGCTACAGCCAGGCACACACAAAGTATGGTGGTTAATGTTGACAAACCCTTGACTTGTTCTTGGGCCTGACCTCAGCTGTTGGCATGCAGAGAGCAGGTGCCCACTTAGAGCAGGGCAAACACTCACCCCCACCAGCCCCTACTGCCCTGCAGCCCCAGCTGAGGGGCTTTGCCCAGCTGGGGGAAGAGGGCAGTGCAACCACTTCATCTTAATAAAGAAGGTTCCTCTGAGGGTTTCCTCGTGCCTGAGCTGCAGCTGGCACAAACACCAAGGCAGCAGAATGCAGGACCCCACCGAAAGGGAAATGTTTTTCCTGGCCCTGTAGGTTCTGGATGCAGTCTGTGGTCTTTGCTCCCCGCACTTGCCAGACACTCCTCCCAGCTCTCCCAATACTTGCAAAGGCACCTTCTATACACAAGGGTAAATCTTTATTTACAGAGCAGCAGTACAGGGGATACAAACATTACCCCATGAAGGGAACTTCTTCCCTTCAGGACATGGCAGCAGCAGTATCACACACCAACCCAGCAAAAGGCACCACATACCCTTCCCAGGGATGGTCCTGCCATTCCAGAATGTCAGCACCCTCTCCCATGCTGTGCAGGAAAGCACAGGTGAGGCAATTCTGGTCAGACACCCCAAAAAACAGGCTGAAGGATAGCTTCTGCCCTGCCCCAGCCCAGAGCAGCCAGGTGGGGCATGCCAGTGCATAGATGGGTCCTGGGCACAACTAATACCTTGCCTTGCTGACAACGGTATGGTGTTCTGGGCTTCTGGCTCATCTGAAAGATGAGAACCTGATGGCTGCTGGCACCAGCAGATCTTGGAAAGGCCAAGCCCCTGGGAGAAGGCACCTGCTGTGGGCTTTGTTGTGAGGGTTTCAGAGGCCATACCCATCCCAGGCCTGGAGCTCAACTACTCCCAGCAACCCTCAGAGCTGCTTCCCCAGGCAATGTGTAAATGTCCCACCCCCAGTCCTGCAGAGACAGGCGAGACTAGGCTCCTGCTGCACAGGGAGCACATTCACAGGGTCTGAGCTGCTTTTAGTATTACTTGACTAAAGACAACCTCCAAAAACTCAGCAATAGCCTTCCACAATTTAAATCCACAGCAGCTCCTCAGCCTTAGTCAAGCCTTACCCTCCTGGGCAGGCCCCAGCCCTAAGCTTAGCTCCCCTGCTCCTGGCTGGACACAGGATGTCAAACACACCTCAGGGGTGAACTCACCCCTGCCCTCACAGAAGCTGCCTGCTCCTGCCTACCCGGCCAGCCCACCCTTCTTCCCTCCCCTGAAGGGGTAATGGCAGACAGTGTCTTGGGGCCCAGGAGCACTGCACAGCTGTAAGAGGCACAGCCTCAGGGTGAGCAGCGGGGGCTGCAGGGCTGGCCAGCCTCCCCCAGGCCCCTAGCAGTCCCAGCAGGAACAAGGCATGGGGTGCAGGCTCTGGCTGCTGTCTCACGTGTACTCTGTCTTCCGGATGTAACTTGAAGGCACATAGCCCTGCTTCCCATGGGCCTCGGCCAGCCACCACTCCTGATTGCCTGTGATGTCCTCAAACTGCAGGATCCTCAGTCTCTGGTTAGCTGACACACTCAGCTCGTTGGTGTTTCGGCCTTTGAAGGTGTAGAGAGCGTAGTAGACCTGCCAGACAAGGGGAGAGCATCAGTTGGATAGTCACACCACACAGCCTCATTCTGACACTGCATAGGATGTGTGGGCTTTTGTCCTTCTTCCCAGTGACAGCCCTGGCCCCATCCTGGCCTCTGCCCACTCCCATTTGCAGCCTAGTTCTGTCTCATACTCCACCTCCTACATCTTTCCTGTCACTGCCAGGGAGGAGGATGATTCAGTCCCCAGCCAAACTAAGCAGTTAGCCCTTGGCATCCCCAGCCCCATAAGGGTGGCTGAAGACTCACCTGGTTGCCCTCTGACTCGCTGTTCTCCAGCCCAGAGTCTCTGTCCTCCATCGAGGGTGTGGGCCTGAGATGTGCTTTGGTGGGGTGCCTGTTGCGAGAGCTGGGGCTGCAGCCCGGCTCAAGGCGGCTGTAGCGGCGCTGAGACGTCACTGTCCCAGACAGTGGGGCTGTCCTGTCACCAGAGCCAAGCTGGGCCAGAGAGGGGGAGTCCACCTCCAGTGGGGGCTGTGGGGACTGGTACACATCTGCTGGTGAGGCAGAGTCCTGGAGGGGTTTCTGAGTGAAGGTGACAGCCGCCCCACTGGGGCTGAAGGTCAGGGTGGCGTTGCTTTGGGGAGAGCAGCTGCCGTGCTCCGACTCGTTGGAAGAGTGGCTGCCCACGGAGATGTCTGACTGGCTGCGGCGGGGGTTGTAGGGCTTCAGAAAGGAGCTGTACACAAAGCCCTTCGTCACTGCAGAGAGGGAGAGGAAGGGAGCTCAGACTGGGGCACAGGGAGACCAGAGGAGGGGACTCACAGCAGGCACCAAGGGCAGGGAACAGCCACCTACCCCCATTGTCTATGAGCCAGCGATTCTGGCTGCCCATGGGGTCCTTCTTCTTGATGACGCCCACAATGTCTCCTTCCAACAGGGAAACATCCAGGTCTTGGGCAGCATTGAAATTGCGGTCAGCCTGGAAGAGGCTCTCTGGGGGATAGCGGGCCAGGAGGGTGGCTCGGATGTCATCTGACTGCAGGAGGTAGGTCGGCTGCAGAGGAACAAGGCAGGTGTGAGTGGCTGTCCTGGGCTCTGCAAGCCCTGACACCGGGCAGAGGGCACTCACCAGGCCAACAAGGGGCTGCCGCCGGGCAGACTGCCGTTCCATGCTCTTCCTTTCAAAAGTCTTCTTGGGAGCCGCCTGGGACTCTGGGAAGAAGGTGAAGGCCTGGAGCTGCTGGAGGACTCGACTGTGCTCATCCTGGAAGACGGCAATCAGGTTCCCCTCCCTGCCAGACACCTTCAGCAACTGGAACCAGAGCAAAGTTGGGGATCCTGGTTAGGTGACAGCTGCTGGGAGAAGCAGCCAAGAACTACAGAGCAGACCACGGCAGGGGTCTGAGTCCTGCCTGTGATTTGTGTAAGACCCAGGTCTGCAGTCCTGTCTGGACTCAGCTGTAAGTGGTCCTCAAACGCATGACCCGAGATTCTCCCAGGACAATGCTCTTCTGCCACTGCTCCAAGAGCCTTCTACACACAATTGCATCATAACCCTGCAATGCCTGACCCGAGCATCCCACAGGAGCCCTCCACAAGTCACTTGTGGCCTGAAACCGCAGTAGCAGCTTCCTTCATGATGTGACAGGTCCCAGTGATGCTCAGGGATAAACCCTGCAGGGATCAGTGCTGCTCTGAGCCCAGGGCGCTGCCTGCACTGTGGGAACCCACCGACAGCAGGGGTCTGAGCTCCTCCAGGGCCAGGCGCACGAAGTCGCAGTGTGCCTCGGCATAGCCCCGCACGCAGCTGGCAAACAGCTCCTTGGCGAAGCGCAGGAACTTGGGCAGCTCGTCCAGCAGCTGCGCATTGAGGGCCTCGTAGTTGTTGCGGGCTGACTGCAGCTCCTCCAGCGTTCGCTTGTCCTTCAGCTTCTCCGCTCGCTCGGTGCAGTTGTGGAAGTCGAGGAGTTTGTCGAAGCGTTTCTGCACCAGCTTGTGGGGCCCCGCAAACATGCTCAGCAGCTGGCTCAGGGGCGAGCTCACCAGCCGCTCCGTCCGCTCTTTCTGAGGGGCAGAGGTGCAGTGAGAAGGTGAGACAAGGTGCTCTTTCCCACTGTGAATGCCAGCAGCTCACTCTCCAGCACACAACCTCCCCAGGACAGTATAGTCACTGTCTCCTGATGGCACCCACTGGAGCTCCAGAGGTCCCTTCCAACAGCAATTATTCTACAATCTTACATAACTGTGCCAGCATGGATAACTCTATGGGAAGTACCTGAACCACTCACATAAAGAGCTGTAGCATTTCAGGTACGGCTGAAAAAATGTGTATCTAACAGGCACATTCATAAACTCCCAGGCATCAAAGCTCTCAGGAGGGCAGAGCTAAGGAGGAATGCTCACAGCTCTCCCAGGTTACCCTCCCTGCAGCCTCCCAGGGCCTGCCCATCTGCAGCAGATGCCCAGCATGGGCCCCAAGGGGCATCCCCAGCACACGAGAGCACAGCCTCACTCACAAAGCTGGAGAAGAGCTGGTCGCTGATGAGACGATTCACTTTCTGGAACTGGTCCAAGTCCCCACTTCCCTTCTCTGTGCACAGGTCCCACATGCTCCCTGCTGCCAGTGCCTTCATACAAGCTGATTCCTGCACCAGGGAGAGAGACATAGTCGGATGAGCCATCCTTGCTGCCCAGAAGGGGCTCCCAGGGCAGCCCAGACCACTCTGCAGGGCTGAAGCAGGAGCCGTGGCCAGAGGCACTGCAGGGACACACCATGCAGATAGGAGGGGCATGCTAAGCCCCACGGGCTGGGCATCACACCCAGACTCACCCGGACATGCTGCAGGTAGAGGGAAAGGTCCCGGATGAAGGACTTGATCAGACGCTCCTGCATCCGGAAGTTTTTCTCTGTCTCTTCAAAGGCTTCATCCTTTAGCTGTGAGAGAAAGTGTTTCAAGGGAGGTGATGCAGGACTCAGCACCTCCCAGAGTGCAAGATGTGGGGCCCTCCTGCCCACAAGCTGGACAGCAGAGATGGGTGGTTCAGACCCTACGCTCACGCTGCCTCCCTGGCCTGGGTGAGAGCTGCACGGGGGAAGGGGTGTGGGGGGACAGCAGGTACCTCTGGAGAGGCACTGCAGGGTGTAAGTGCACCTGATGCACAGTACCTGGGGTGCAAAGCCTGTGAGATGCTTGAGGTGGCTGCTCACACGGTTGGATTTCTTGATGATAGAGTGGAAGTTGAGCTTGGAGATCTTCTCCATGAGGCTATCCTCATCCCCTTTTCTGTACTTTAGCACTAAATAGATTGATACAGAAATCAAAACCCTTGTAAGCACAAATACACATGTCTTACACTGCCTCATCAACAATCAACTTGTTAGTTCTCCTCTTCCCCAAGCCTCTGCAGCCTGAAGAATCCCACACATCATTAGAGAATGGCTTGGGTTGGAAGTGACCTAAAAATCATCCAGTTCTAACCCCTCTGCCATGGGCAGGGACATCTACTAGACCAAGTTGCTCAAAGCCCCATCCAACCTTGTCTTGGACACTTTCATCCACAACTTCTACAGGCAGCCTGATCCAGTGCCTCACCACCCTCAGTGTACAGAATTTTTTCCTTGTATCTAATCTAAATCTACTTTCTCTCAGTTTATCCAGTCCTATCACTACATGCCCTTGTAAAATATTGTATCATAACCTCCCATCCCATCCAGCACTGTGCCACCTATTTGGTTCTTGAGATGCCCTAGTTTGCAGACAAACCATTCAAGCTCTTCCACAGGATTATGCATAATGCCAGCATAAGATGACATAGGAGATGGCGTACAACAATCACTGGACATACGCAAGGTATGCTTCTATATTGCTTCTTTAGCAAATGCAAGCAATCATTACAGGCAGCCTCTGTCACCTCAGCTTCAGTGGGGCTATGAGGCAGGACTAAAGGCTAAGATCTGCATGAACCAGGGGCTTCCAAGGGAAAACAGGGAGGGTGGCCAGCAGGTACCAAAGGGAGTAATTTTCTCCCTCTGTTCAGTCCCAGGGAGGCTACACTTGGGTACTGCATCTAGTTTTGGTGCCTGAAGGCCACAAGAGATGTGGGAGAGTCATAGCTCCTAACCCACAAGGAGAGCTGTGGGAGCCAGGCAGGCTGGACATGAGGAGGCAGAGGGGGATCTGCTCACAACTAGCAGCTACTTGAAGGGCAGTTACAAAGGTGATGAGGCCAAACTTCCCTGAGCAGTGAGATTTCCTCCGTGACCATGGCTGCCAGCTAAGGCTCAGTGGCCAGCAGACACCAACCACAGAACACCCAGTCCTGTCTGTCTCTGCCCAGCTCCTCACCCAGGTCCTTCCGGCGCTTGTACTCGTTGATGTTGACGTTGATTTCTTTGACTGCGAGGACAGCAGCTGTGAGTGGTGCCCTATCAGGGTGAGCCTCGGGGGTGGCACTCAGCAGCTCCATCAGCAGCAGTGGGTACCGCATCACCCTCTGCACGGGCTTGATGAGGAAGGAGCCCAGGTTAATGTAGTTTGTGCAACCCCTGGAAAGTCAGGACAAAGGAGATGTATCAGGTGTCAGTCCAGCTCTGCCACACAAACTCTGCCGCCTCAAACTAGTGCCAACCAGACCCAGAACTACAATGCCTCTAAATCCACTGTACTCTCTAAGTCATGCTGCCCTTATGCCCAAACTCATTGCACTCCTGAACTCCTGGTGCTCTCAGTTCAACCCCAGGTTTCTGGTCCTCACTTGCACCAGGTGATCCTTCCCAGCCAGGATCCTCTCCATTACCAGACCCACCATGAAATCCCACATAGGCACAGCCTCACACATGCCAAAGAGCCACTTGTTTCAGATGCTGTTCCACCACACAACTGCCCACATCTGTCCCCCAGTGCAGGACAGACTGACTCCAAGACTACAGTCACTGCAAGGGTTTCCTGGCTCCTTGGGGCTGAGGGCTCCCAAATCCTGTTTCCTGCCCAAGATCTCCCCTCGCCTCATCACTTGTGCTGCCTACCTGTGCAGCCTACCCACTGCCACTGCTGCAGTCATGCCACAGACACCCCTCTCCTCCCAGCTGTGCCTCCACAAAGCAGTGTTAGGGCCCCCCAGCATGCACCCAGCCTGTGGCAGGAGGTTAGTTACAAGGGAATGGCCAGACCAACACGGACAGACAAGCAGGGACTAAGAGGAAGGATGCACTTACCACTCACTGTACAGGCTCCTGCTGGCCCACAGAGTGCCAAAAAGCAAAGAAAAGCAAGGGTTAATAGGGTGGCAGGTGTGCAATCCCACAGCCAGTGTCTGTGCCCTGCCAGTGAGGCTGCCAGGGCAGTGGGCAGCCCCATTCTTCCACAGCAGCTGTCGGCACTGCTGGCTGCCGGGACATTTCCCTCCACAAGCTGGAGCCCTGGCACTCACTGAGCCAGGCAAAGCAGCTCCTTTCTCACCAGCCATGGTGGGTCAGGGTTTGGGGAACAGGAGCCCTCAGGCCAGGACATGCCACCTTCTCTATACATTGGTGGCTTCTCTGCAGATTTTAAGGGGGGTCTATAGGTTTCCCAGAACCTGTGCATTGGGGCAGGGGGCCATTTGAACCCAGAGCCTGGTGAATTATGCAGTGCCACAGTCAGACCCTCTCCAGTAACCACCTGAACTGTCCAAACACTGCTGACAGAGGGGCAGGGATGTTGGAAACTGATCCCCCTATCCCAGCCTGGTGGCTACCACAGCCAGAGACTCAAACCTGAGGCTATCCAGCAGGTCCAGAAGTAGTTTCTGCATCTTCTCATCCTTCTCATAGGTTTCCAGCAGTGCAATGGCCTCATCATGGTTCTGGCAATACACCCTGTAGACACTCTCCAGCTCTGCACGCTGTGTCAGGAACACTGGCCCTGCAGACAGCAGCAAAGCAGGACTTCAGTGTCTCCTGGTCCCCAGCTGCCTCCAAAAACACTGGTGTGTCTCATGATAAGACATCCAGTGTCCCTGTTCCGCACACACAGCTCAAGAAGACAGTGCTACTACAGCATGCAGGACCCCTCCTCATCACCCATCAGCACGGGGAGCTCAATCAATCCAGGTCTCCCAGGGGGAGTAGTGGAGACATTGGACACTGGGGCCACAGAGCAAAGGCACAGGCAGCCCAAGGCCTGAACAACTCAAGCTGGCAGCACTTTGGGGCAAAGGGCCACAGATGGCCACAGGCACTGTGTCTCAGCATGGTGACCCCTAGGGCAACACAGATCTCCTTGGCTTCGCTGTTGGACTGATGAGTAGCAATGGGGACCAGCAGAGAGAAAGCCCAGTCCCAGTGATCCTCTCCCACCATTTAAACTGTTATGTCCTGCCACTAGCAACGCCCATCCCAGCCTTCTGAGAAAAGGTAACAGCAGAATTCATACCAATGGCATCTGAAGCCTCCAAGGTGGACAGCAGCTGCTTGGAGAAGTTAATTACCATGTGGATGTTTCCAAAAAGGCTCTCAAAGTCTATGTTCTGCATCTAGTAAATGGGAAAAGAGATGTCCTGGATCATGACATGTCCCAGTCAGATCCAACAGCCCCCCTCCCCCCCACATTGCCCTCCTGCATCAGTCCTCAGCTTCACAGCAGGCACCTGGTGCGCCCTCCTTTCATCGCAGTGACTCCTGTATGCATTTCCTTGTCCCCCAGTGCACTGAAACTCTCACTCCTTATGTGTCCTTCTCTTTCCCAGCAATTCTGCCTCTGCTCACCTGGTTTTCTCTTTCTCTCCCCACTAAATTTGTCCCATGCCAAGACTCCATATCTTATTTCTCCTGTCCATGAATTTAACTAATAAACCAAATGAAGATAAACTTTTCCTGCCCCAGAAAATCAGTCTGTGATACTTGCTGCCAGGTCTCTTGCTCCCAGCAAGGATGAGAGCTCAGCATCTCACAGCAGATGGGCTATTGCAACAAGTGCATGGAGCTGTGGGAACCACCCTCCTCCCCTCAGAATAGCTTAAATTTCCTTTATGGGTTCCCGTGCTGCTTTGTCGCCTTAGAGAACTAAACTGACTCAGTATCCTCACCCCAATTCACCAGTGCTGCACCGCAGCTTTCCCTCTCTTCCCATCTCCTACCTGTGCCTGCTGCAGGGGCACCATGATCCTCTCCACACACATCTCCAGGTCTCTGATATAGTCCCGCTCTGTCTGAAGCAGTTCCTCAATAACTTTGGCCCTCTTCTCCAGCATCCTTTGCTCTGCGCTCTCAGTGGCGGCCGAGGATGGCTCCAGGGATGGTGTCTGGGAGGACAGGAGAGTCATCTCTGCAAGACAGATAAACGAGATCATCATGCTCCAGCAAAGCTGCAAGGACAGGAGACAAATAGCACCTGAACTGCGACACATGTAACCCATGAGACTGAGGAACAGCACTACTGAGAGACCAAGGGCCTTTCCAGAGCGGCCATCCCCAGGGCTGCAGGCAGACCCGGCTGCTCCTACAGCCCACCCTCGCAGCACCAGGAACGCTGCGAAGCCCCGGCACCGGTGCGCCGGGCAACAAACCTGCTCCACACGGTCTGCCCCTATACCGGCCGGGGCCTGCGTCCTCTCCCACGCCGCTCTCCAACTCCGCGGCTCCGGGAGGCTGCGGACACGGAGGGGAGCCCCCGCTGCCCCGCCGGGCAATGGCGGCCACCCCTCCCTCAGGCTGGGAACGGGGTCTCCGTTCTGCAGCCGCGGGGCATTTCCATCTCAATGGCCGCGGAGGGCCCCGGGCACCGCAATGGTGCTGCCGCCGGCAAAGCCTGGAGCTGGATCCCGGCCAGCGGGGCCGGGCAGGGCCGCCCCGCCCGCAGGGCCCGGGGCTGCGGGCCGCCCTCCTCGGCCCCGTCCAGACTCCCGCGGCCGCTCTCCTCCTGGTTTTCAGTCCCACCTGCGGCCCCGGGCCGGCCCAGCCCCCTCCCGCTCCCATTGAGACATTTTATCCCCCCGCAGATTCCTGGGCCCCGCCGCGCTCTGCCCCACCTGCCTGCGTTCAAAGGCTGTGCCCTCGGGCCGAAACGACGGCCGCAGTGTTCCCACCGCCCCTCCCCGAGCGCCCCCTGGTCACCCCTCTGAGGCCAGGAACACTCGGGTCTCCCCCATTTCAGGGCAGCACGGAGCCCCTTGCAGCGCCCAGCCTGCCTCGGGTACCCCATTTCATGTCAATGGCTGATTCCACAAATGCGCCGTCTGCTACGGAGCCCCAGCTGCCCTCCATCAGCGGAAATTTTTTTAGATTTGCAGACATGTCCCAGCTCAGACATTTCTGGGAATGTTTTTGCAGAACAGGCACTTCCAGACCTCCACCTCCCTGACCTCTCCGGTGCCAGCCTCAGGCAACAGAGGCTCAGCGTCGATTAAACCCAGGGACACCCAGCAGGGCTTGGGACTTATCCTGGTACCACAGCACCGACTGTGCACGGCCCCAAGAAACCCCCACGCTCCCAGCTGCTTCTGCCCAGGTGCTGGGCAGGCTGCAGGCAGCCCCCAGCTGTGCCCTGTGGGGTGATGGCAGTACCCAGCACGGCAGCATGAAACATGGCATGGGAAAATTGCTGCCTCAGCCTAAGCATCCTGCCCACTGCTCCCCCAGGCCGGGGTCTTCACACTGAAACAACCCGAGAAAGAAGACACCCAAGCTGAGACACTGATTCAGCCCATGATTATCTGAAACCATGCCAGCCCTTTTGGCCCTTCCCACTGCAGAGCAGCTGGGGCAGAAACCAGGAGCATCAGCACCAAACAGCAAGTTCTTACAGCCACCTGGGCTGAGGATGAACCACTGTGCCTCTCCGCAGAAAGAACAACTTCAAAATCATTCCCACTGCAAGCCCGACAGATGGGAAACCCAGCTGAAACATTCAAATGCCCTCAATGTGGGAAGGAAGATACTCATCTCTCTAAGCTGGCATCTCTGCTGCCCTGCCTTGAAATCTAGCCTGGGGAGAGGCAAAACGACCAGCTCCATGGAGGAGGACTCAGTGACACAACCAGCACTACATTTAGTAGGCAATCATTGGGAAGAGAAGGCCTCACTGATTCCTACTGGCAACTATCCTTAAGACAAACCCCATCAGAGCCTGTCTTGGCTTTCCAGCAGTCCCTGATGATCAACTTTATCAACTCTAACGCAGCAAGGAGGGCCTGGGAGCAGATGCTGGGTTTAACTGGTTTTGCTCTTTGCATTTCCACAGCATCTGCAAAGTCACAGCAGCAGACTGGGCCCTGCTGTGCAAGGTCCTCCACAAACACCCACAGGGATATCCCTCGACGAAGCACTTGGAGCCTGAACAGGATACGAGCAGAAAAATGTACAGGAGGGACAACTAAACACCAAGATAATACAGTCAGCAGGTCTTTGTGGCTCAGAGTTAATGAAGTAATAACAAATGAGTTATTTTAAAGAAGGCATGACATTTGTTTTGCAGGAGAGCAAGCTCAAGTGGGAAGGCAACTGGGAAGAAACAGGAAGGTGTTAATTTGCAATGCAAACAGGTGTGTGAAACCCAGAGGGGGTGGGCGGGTGAGATGATACTACTGCATGGGGTGGGCTGGGAAGAATCTCAAAAATGAAGACAAGCCAAAATCACAGCCAGAAATGACCCATGCAGCAGCATTTGGGAAGACAAATGGAAAAGATTACATTTGCTTTGGTCAAAGAGCAGGATTTTATATTTAGCCCCAGGCAAAATGCCACCACATTAAGTTTTGTACAGGACACCTCAGGAGTTTACTGCACCACCAAACAACCCTGCTGTGCTCCCAGCCTTAGCCATAGCTAAATTGCAGTCACACCATGTGTTTGGCTCCAGCTCCCCAAAACAAAGCTGGGGATGCCCAGTGCTGCTGGCAAGTGCAGCAGCTCCCCATGCTCCACCAAGCAAACCCCAGGCAAGTAAATCTAGGTTAGGGCCTTACAGAAAGTACCCTGTGGTGGCAAGGATTCAACCCACACTTGTGAGATTGCCAGCTCCATGACACCCTTCTTCGGCAAGTCTCAAATCCCTGCCTATGGAAGAGAAATTAAAACCTTCCCTGCACAGATTTTAAGCCCACAGTAGTCATCAGCTCAGCTTGGTTGACCTGGCACAATGCTGGGAACCAGTTCTACCCACTTACACTGTACTAGTACTTGCATGATTTTGAAAACTCATACAAATAAATTCTCCTCCAGCCTTCTTGCTCTTCCTGGAAATTTCAAGATTCCTTCAAAAACAAGGCTACATTGCAGTCAAGTCTCTTAGGATTCTTCTTGTTTATGACTAGTCCAGCATCCTCCTTCAGCAATGAACTCAAAAGGTGTCCTACTTCTTTCCAAACACTTGCAGCTCAAAATATTCAAATACAGAATTTATTTTTAATATTTGGCTCTTATATCTAACCAATATGTATTAGTGTTTGTTTCTGATGCATTTAAAAACTCTCACTTTTTGTATTTCATACTATCTCTGTTAATTGTCATCAATTTATTTTTTCCTGTTTGTCACACATTCTTGTATGTCTAATAGCAGCTTTCCCTAAATGAGGCTTATTAAGCAGTTAACTAAACCCACTAATTTCACAACTGTGGGTTTTGGTCATCCAGTAAGTATTTTTGAAACAGATCTCCATTTTACTTCACAGATTTTCAATTTAAATGTTACCTTTCAATTTGATTAATCACGCCCATCAACTTTGAAGGTGCTAAGACATGCACCACAGCTTGAATGGGCTTTGTCGGCCTGCAGGAATATGACTCGTATTTCTCATGAAGCCACCAAATTCCAATCCAGTGACAAATTCATCTTTACCCATGACACAGTTGCCCAATAGGCATTCAGAAATACATTTCCATAAACAATGTTCTCAATCACAATTTTCAGAGACTCAGATTTTGTTCTGTTTCTTCTTGGTTTGATGGTCTGAGACTGCCTCCCAGGAGCACCTGCTTTTGAGCTTTGCTAGTACCCCTGCTGACCCACGAGAGATCCAACACCAGCTCGTAACCCAGCCCTGGCAACGAGGTGTGAAGATGGAGCACACTCCCACCTCTGCCCTTCCCGGGGAGGCTGCGATTTGCTGTCGCAATCACACGGCTCATCCTGCTCGTCTGAGAAATGCCACCGTCATCAGCTTTCTTCCAATTAACGAAACCTTTGAGTTGTTATTACCCACCCTCCTACCGGGAGCACACATGCAGGTTTTCCCTGCCCGGCTCTGGGAGCAGAGTTGGCCCACAAAGACCAGATCCAATGGGAAGCATGTGCACCACGCTGCAGGGCTCGCCCAAAGGTCTGCATCGCCCCCCAAATGCTCCTGCTCAGGGCTCACCTGGCAGCATCCCGCAGGCTCGGCGCAGCCCGGCGGGCGCTAGCGCAACCTGGAGAGGGACGTGCCGCCCATCAGCGCCGGCGACAACCCCAGGAATCTCCGGAGGAGCTGCACCCAGCCGCGAGGCAAGCCCGGCCCCGGGCCCACAGCTCAGCACAGGCGAGCAGTGACTCAGGACAAAACAAACCAGCTGCAAATATTTGAAGTATGTGGAGGCCAGGAGGGGAGGAGCCACTGCCGACCATGAGGGGGAGGCGATGAAACTAGGGCAGGGAATAATTAATCTGAGCGAAAGGCTAAACTCGCTGCCAGGAGCAGGATCTGGCTGGGGTGAAAACTCTTACTCCAGACATTGGTAACACACCAGTGAGCTGAACGGGGGCAGAACAGGGATGCTTCTCCAGGGCCACTGGAATGGCTTGGTGTCCCAAACGTGTCTAATGCAGAGCCTGCTTGGTGGGGATATCTCTGATGATATCTCTCTGTGGTGAGACCACAACCATTGCCCCAAACAGCCTCTGGTTGCCCAGACAGCCCCATGGCATCGGGCGTGAGCAGAGGATGATTCCAATCCTTGACACAGAAAAAAGTGAAGTAATATGATGGTGTAAAAGAGCTAAGCTGCTAAAGCTGAGTCAGGGCATCAACAGAAGTGTGAGCAAAAACACTGACGGAAAAAAGAATGAAAGCTGAAAGTTCTTTAAAAGGATGTTTTAAATAGATGTGAAAAAAACATGAAGAGAACTCTATTGATGAAAAATCTGTCCTGTATCTGTGCTTCCATAAAGACAGCAAATATAAATATATAAATGAGCATAAAAAATAGATAATAGATACACCAGGAACTCTGAAGCACAGAAAAATGAGAAAAGAAAGACATCAAGAAAAATCCATGGATGGTAGAATTCAATTTTCATCTTTTAAATGAAGAAATAAAATACTACTTTATAATAGACCTTTATTTCCATCCAGGACAAAAGAAAACCTACAATGACACAATCCAACATTTTTGGCAACCCTGGCAAAAAGGTAGAATTATACAATAAATTTTCTGCTTCTTTCTTTCTAAAAAGAAAGAAAGAAAAAAAAAAGACCTTGAAAACCCACTGCCAGTGGAGACTATCCAGAAAAAAAAGGTATTTCTAAACAGAGACTGGATTTAGTTAATCTCACATAATAAAGTAAATGGAAAATCACTGCTGTCATGTAGAGAACTGAAGATCAATTCAACAGGATCACAAAATAAAGATGAGGCATATGAGTCATAAAATGGAATTATTCAAACCAAGCAGGTTTAATGCAGACAAACGCATTAATGTATTAATGGGAACAAGAAACACAGCCACATGCGGGATTGTATTCTGGGGAGTAATTATTTTGCTTGATCAGACAAAATTCAGCAGAAGTTCCCTGACTGTTGTGGAGGACAACTGGGGTTTTAGACAAAGGCACAGGGGCATAGCAAGGTAAACTAGTATTGACACCCACCCAGAATCCCTCACCCAGCCCTCAAGTCCACTGTTTTAAAAGTCTGAACTGAAAAATGAGTGAGCATCAGGAAGAATAAACACTTCAAGGTCTTCCTGCGAGTCTTTGACATGGGTATTTTAAGACTCCACTACAAAGAATTGAAGACTGAAAAATTACTTAATGACAGTACCTGCCTGAGAAGAATATCCATCAACTAAAAAGCTCCAATTTAGGAGAAAAAGGTTGGGGTTCAGAGCTGAAATGGAACACATAACATGCAAAAAACTTTTAAGAGTGATGGTGACTAAGCAGCAAAGTTGTGACAGGTGGGTTCTCCTGTTGATGTGTCAGGCAGTCACATCTGAGTCTCATCCCAGCAGAGGTGCTCTAACCAAGTAGCTGTCACCTGGTTACACTATACAGAAATCTGTAAGAAGTGTGATAACCCTCCTAATAGAAAAGATCATCTCTACTGGCTTGGAACTATTCAAGACAGGCTGGATGGGGCCCTGGGCAACCTGATCTAGTGTGTGGCATTCCTGCCCATGGCAGGGGCACTGGAACTAGATGATCTGTAAGGTCTCTTCCAACCCAAACCATTCCATGACTCTACAATCCCTACTGGGGCTTTCAAGTCCCAATTTCTGTCACTCAGGGGATTGAGGAGGAACCTGTGAGAGAAGTTAACAGCATTAGAAAAGGTGCCTGGAGCACACACTGAGGGAAAACCAGAGCTGCCTTTTCCCTGTCAGCTGTGTAGGAGGGTGTCTGCTGCCAAGCACAATGGGAGCTCTTTTGGGGAGGTGCTGGTGGGATCTTGCACTGAGGCAGCAACAGCAGCAAGCATTACATACCAAGGAGAGCTGCTGCTGGTCCAGCACTGTGCCCCAGCAGGGCAGGTGGAGGAAAGTAACAGACAATTGCAGCCAGAAACAGGCCACAGGATGGACAGTGTTTGAAATACCTGGAGCATTCATCCCTCCTTTCCTGCTGTGAGACACTGGTGCTGATGATGAGGGCATCCTGCCCTGCTCCTCTTACAGCTACTCCCACGCCCCTGAGCCTGCCACAGTGGGGAAAAAATCCTTCAGCCCTGAAGAGTGAAAACTTTCACTTGGCATCACAGTCTGTCCCTTCAACTCTTGCAAAAGCTGGACAAGCCAGCACTGCTCCAGCCTCCTAAGGCTTTGTGGACCATTTCCCATCCCACTCTGTTCCTGGCCTCCTCCTGGCTCCCCTGCTGCCCTTTGGACGTCTTGGCACTGCAAAGCCTCTCCCTTTCCTTGCCCTGGGGACACAGCTGAGCAAAGTCCCACCCTAACAGGGTGGCCTGGGAGTGCAGAAATGCAGCCTTTGGAGCCTGCTTAATCAAGTATCTCCAGAGGACAGATTTCATGCTAAGGCAAAGGTAGTCACTGCCTCCAGCTTTGCCATCGCTTTGGCTGTTGCACAGTTTTCCTCTCCATTTCAATCCCACTTCACAGAGAGTTCACACACACAGCTACATGAGACAGACGCTGGCAGAAAGGGCACAGGAACTAACAGGTTTTCAGACACATAGAGGCCTGTCCGTCAAGAAGGGCTCCTTCTGTCCCACTGCCTAGACCCCAGCACCTTGCTGCCACTTCCCCCCCCCCCACCAATATTCTTCCAACAACCAGCCAAGCTTCACAAATCTGTCTGCAGCTGACTCTGACACAGCCACAGCATCAATGCAATGATTTCACCCATGCCAAGACAGCCTAAGCCTTCCACTTTGGTGACTCTCCAGCTCCAGGGTGCTACTTGATAGGACTGGAGACCCAGGGATGGCTTGGGGACCCAGGACACAGGGCATGCAATATGTAGCACAGCCAAGGGACCACTGCAACACTGAGGGGCTGGCAACGCAGGAGATTCCCATCGGTGACACCCCCCAACACGCAGGTGCCTCAGTGTCCTGCCCAGGTGAATTACACAACTCTGAGTACTTGCTCTCTGCATATGTCTGAGTGCTACAACAGTTTCCTCTATTTCCTGTTTGCACTGCCTGTGAACAGCTGCCATGCTCAGGGTCAGGAATTGATTCTTACACGTAGAATCTATTCATGATGGGTTATAAAAGTAAAACAGGCAGTGGAAATAACCCAGCATCTCACCCTTTCCCTCATGAAGAACCTCCTCAGGGCCCTAAAAGAACAGACGAACCAGGGCCACAAGTTTTAGGGTGTACCTGAAACACTCAGGAGTGACAGAAAGGACAGCATTGAGCCTGTGCCACCTGTGCTTCCCTCTCACTTGGGCCTCCACAAAATCCCCTTGCAGAGGCTGTACAGAGGGGTGACGACCATGATGCTCATTTCAGTAAATCCCAGGGAGGCCCCTTCCTGTGAGAGCCTGTCTGTGCTGGCCACCCACGTGTACCAGAGTCCCAGTGCTGCCCTGGTGCCTGGGTGAAGGGCAGGGTGAAGGCACACCCAAGGGAATTGCCCACCATTTCCCTGTGTACCTTGCTTTTTCTTCCTGGTCTGCACAAACTCTGAGTGCCGCAGGGCACTGGGAGCCGTCCGTCTGTAGAAGCTGTTCCGCTGCAGCACAGAGCCCACCCTGTTTGCTTCCTCAGCCTCCTGCTCCCAGAGCTGGCTCCAGTCCGGCCGGCCCGTGCGTACCCTCGAGCACTCTGCTCCACTGCTGCTCTTGGCTGGCATCCCAGGCCCTGGGGCTTCTCCTTCCAGCTCCCCATAGCTGTCGTAGTCAACAACGCATGTCTTGAACTGTGTGTAGCAGGTACCTGACCCCAGGTTCACGCCACCATCTCCCGAGGACCTGACTGCAAATGCAGGAACTTCACAATCTCTGTCTGGACTGCTGTGGTCCATGACATGGCCTTTGGGTCTCCTCTGTTGTTCAGTGTCTTCTTGGTCTACTTGGTCCCTGGTACCTACACATGGCCTTTCCTGCTCTCTATATGCCCTAGGGGCTCCACCATCTCTATACCCCTTTTCCCCTTCCCTATATACTAGATTGCCTCCATCCTCTCTATACTGCCTTCTCCTCTCCCTATATTCCCCAGAGTCCCTCTCTTGCCTGTGCCACAGTTCCTTTTTCCTAGAATGTCTTTCATCTTCACTGTAGTCTGTAGGATCTCTATAGTCCTGATACCACCTTCCCCCCTTCCTACAGTCTCCAAGGCCTCTGTCCTCTCCATACTGCCTTCCCCTCTCCCTATACTGCCCAGGTACTCTGTCCTCTCGGTTCAGCCCTTCTCTTATCTCAGAACTGCAGTTTCTGTATTGAACACCCTCCCTCTCATACAACCTGTAGTTTCTGCCCTCTGTATCCTGTCTTTTGCCTTCCCAATCATCGTCTGCTTTCCTGCAGTCCATGTACTGCATCTCTCCCTTCCAAAAACCTCCACAGTCTCCATTCCTGCTCTGTTGGTCCACGGAGATGCCCTCCTGCCTCCTGGAACTGTCCCAGCCGCTGTCTGTTCCTCGGCTGCCCGGGTACTGCCTCCTCGTCACCCTGGGCCTGTCGTTGCAGCCAGCCACGTCCTCTCTCCGTACAGCACAACAGTCCTCATATTCCCAGCTGAGGAGCCGCGGTTGTCTCGGATCCTCCATGCAGTGTTTCCTCTAAGGATAGGTGCGTACAGTCCTGTGGGGTGTGGCACAGGGGCCCACTCCCCTCACTCTCTGCTCTCTGAGCCCTGCCCCGGGCTGACGCCAGTTCTCCACTCTGCTCCAGCACTCCTGTCCCAAGTGAAACGCAGGTGCTGCTTCCTGAAACCAGCCAGCAAAGGCACGGGCCCAATCGCTGCCAGCCCCGGCCTCCTCCACCTGCTGCCCAAAGTAATCAGTAACCAGCCCGGAGCGAGGAGGGGAGCCAGGCTGGGCAGGCTCTCACCGCCCAAACCGGCTCCACGGCTTTGCCAAAGGCTCTCTGCAGACAGCTCTGAGGCAGGGAAGAGGAGGGCACTGGAGCATGCAGAGGCCCTGCCCCGAGACCAGTGTCCTCAGGGAAGGGAAACAGAGCGTGTGTGAGACTGCAGGAAGCCACAAACCAGAGGTGGGATACCAGATCTTCTTCCACTGCCTTCCCACCCCTGACAGCATGAAGGCAACAACGTGGTCTAGAAGAGGCTGGGCTCTGCTCCACACCTCGCTGGGGCAAACTGAGGCCTTCAGGCTGCCCCTGGCTCAACCCTGATGCTGAGCCCATCCCTTCCTAGCCCTCACCCACAGTCATGGGAAGATCAGGAGAGGAGCTGCTCCCTGCAAGACAAGAGCAATGCCTACACAGTGCCATGCAGCCACAGCTGCCTGGTTCCCTGCTCTAGCGGGAACAGCTGGTCCACCTGCTGACAGGAACAGGCTTGAAGGGATTACCTGGGTTACGGAGTCCAGTGCCAACACACAAAATAAGTTTCCAGAAGGCTATAGAAATATGCACTCCAGTAACACCTCTCACTGCAGGGCACAACATATTCCCAATTTTCCATGCTAAACAGAGAGCTCCTATAAGAAACCAAGAGACAACCACAACATGCCCTTGACAAAGAACGTGAGAGTCTGTGGATGTCATCCATGTCTCAGGTTCTTGCAACACTTGTTAGGAATGCAGAGCCCATGCTCTCAGCTGGTAGAAGACAAAAATAAAACCAACTCTCCTACTCCAACTGCAGGAGGGCAAACACTAATCCTGCCCCAGCCTGGTGATCAGCAAAACCCCAGTGTGCTCACAAGACACACCCAAAAAGCAACCTGATGATTTTAAAGATTTACTGTAGAAAACCACGTATTTTCTACTCTTCCTTTGGCTCCCCAAAGGATAGGCTGAGGGGCTGGATTCCCTCAAGATTATGCCTGCCCTGCTTTGGTTGCTGGTCAAAGCTTAGTGAGAGCTTTTCTGCCTTCAGTGTGTCTCCATGTTCACCTAACAGTGGTAACGCAGAGGTCATGCCTCAGGCATGGCCCAAACACATTTTGCTGAGCTGATGCAACACCAAGTTACTGTTCTGTCCTGCTGCACTAGAACTGGGCTAGCAAGACATGCTCTCTGGCCACATTTAGATGTGTCAGGAGGGACATGACAGGGCTTGGGTAGGAGACATCTTTATCACAGGGCTAGAGAGGTCTCTTGAGAAAAATCTCCTAGGACTACTGGAAGCTTACTAACTTGAGGATGCCTCAGGATAGTGCATTAGTTCTTGCCTAAAGCTTCCACTTCCAGAAGCCAACAGGGCACAGGTTCCACAGGATCGGTCCTCTGCCAGGAAGCACTGGGACAGTAGGAGACATTTCCCAGCAAGACCCATCCCATCAGAAAATTTCCCTCGAGATTCAGTCTAGATTTTCCTCTTCCTACCTTCAAGTTATTTCACCTAGCTTCAAATCCTCTAGGCCTCGTTCCAAGCATGCCTCTCGCACACCACTGACATGGAGGTTGTTTGTCACCTATCAGCCTTCATTCCCATGTGCTCTGCCTCAGACATGATCGTGCAGCAAAGTGCCTGGGCTCCCCAGGGCTGATTAAGCAGTGGGAGGATGGAGGCAGTGAATTCAGAGTGAGTAATTCCCAGGCAGGAGTTGGCATTTCACTCCACCTCCTGCATGCAGTGCCCACATTTCCTGCATGTCGTGGGTTTTGGTAACAGAACTGCAGTGTCAGAGCTCCTGGGAGAAGCCTGGGAAAGAACTGTGGGAGAAGATGTATGTGGTCCCATCTTTCCATTTGTCTACTGTAATATCAAGTGAATGTAATTAACAGCACTGATCTTTACATGGCACCTTCAGGTTTCAGAGAACAAATGTGCTGATATAGTAATGGCAAATTCCTCTTTCCTGAGTAATTTTTTTCTGGAGTGCAAGAACAAAAGTCACATTTTCAGCTACAGATATGCCACAATTGAAAACTCTTTGTTGCTATTACCAACAGAACAGTGCCGTTTTCTTATCCAGGACTCCACGGACAGCAGGAACACAGGGGCAGGCTTTACTTTTTGCCCACTAATCCATCCCACTCCCAGGCCAGGTTCAGTCCCCTTCTGTGTACCCCTTCTCTTCTGAGTGATAAATCTCCTGTATCAGCACCAGAGCAGAAACCACAGGAAACCCAGTGCCCTGACAGGTTGAGGGCAGTCACAGCACAGACAACTACTCAAATCTCAACTGCAGGACCACCAGCAAAGCCACCCTGAAGTTGCTGCTCACTCCACTACAGATAAGAAGGGATGAGGCAGGGAGGTTGGAACTACAGCAGCTGTGGTTTTGCTTTCCATCACAGGCATACTGGGAGTGGATGAGATGAAGGCTCTGGATGTATGGTGGGGCTGGAAGAGGAGATGGGGAGATGGGAGAGTTGGAAGGAAAAGGGGGTGGGGAAGACCAGGGCAAAGGGATATCTAGAGAAAGACACTGTGATTTTCCAAAGCAAAATCATGATGATTTGTACTGCAACAGTGCTTACAAAATGACCAAAATCAGGAATTAAAGTAGGGTATAAAAGACTGCCTTCAACAGTGTCTGTAAAACAGCAGAGGCACCTGTGCTCCTGAAGCATCCCCCATCCCATGCTGCTGCAGACTCACCTCTCAACTCCTGCAGCTCCATGCTGAGGCTCTCAATGTTGGAGTCACAGAAATCAAGGTTTTCCATGGTCTCTGCTCTCACCAGCTCATCCTGCTGCTCCTCCAGCATCAGGCTTAGCTCGGCACGGGTCTTGCTGTACGCCTCCAGATCTCGCTCCACCTCTCCAATTCTAGTCAGCAGGATGGAGCTGGAGGAGGCTGATCCTGCCTGTGTCAAGTCCTCACGTCCCTCCTCCACCCGCTGCTCTGGGGTGCTGGGCTGAAGCTGTGCAGGGACCACATTTTTCCGCTGGCTGCTGGATGGAGGCCGGGGTGCAGGCCGGGAGGGTTTGACCGAGAAGGACAGGGACCTGCCTTTGGCCACTTGGCCACCCTGCACGTGCACAGCGGTTGTCGCAAGGCTGCTGGGCCGAGGAGGGGGTGGCCTCAGGGCCCTTCTCCTCTCTGCCTGCCTGGAGTGGGACACAGCTTCAGAAGAGCCACGGACAATGTCTTTCTCAGAGCTGTAGTCCAAGATAGAGAAGTGACGGGAGACCTTGTCCTGCTCCACACCAGTACTTGACAGACTCTTCTCAAACTGGGCCAGCTGCTCTGTCAGTTTGGAGTCCAGGTCCACGCAGCCATCCCCCTGCACTGCAAGAGGGCAGCACTCCCTCCAGCTCCCAGCCCGTGTGTCCAGGCCCACCTGAGCAGTTCCTAAGCTGGAACAGGGCTTGGACTTCTCCTGTTTACTGTCCATCCAGTTGTCTAGGTCCTGGGTGCTGCTCTGGCTCTCCTGGGGCTGAGATGCTGCCCAGCTGTTAGGAGATGAAATCGCCTGGCTCCTGCAAGGATTTTGGGGGAAGTGGGGAGCCTGCAAGGGCACATTGGGGCTGTCTCCATCATGCTGAGGAAGGGGGTGAGTTTCTGAGTTTCCTGGGGAGGCTGAAAGGGTCCCCCCAGGCTCCAGTTCACCTGCTTGGCCAGGCCTGTTGCCCTGTGGGGGAGGCAGCTGAGCAGAGGGGAGAATGCCATTGACTGTCTTGGTGTGGTTAGAGGAGACCGAGCCCCCTGTGCCTTTTGGATGTGGCTCTTGGGGTCCCGTGCTGGGAGAGGCCTGGTGCTGTCTCAAGTCAGTGCCAAGAGGACCCTCTGACCTCCCTGCCTTGTGAGACAAAATGGTGGCAGGCTCAGGGTATACAGCCAAGCCATCCTCCTTTTCCCTGCTATCTTTCCCTGGCAAAGGAGGAGTTTCAGAGCAAGTGCTTTCTGGATCTTGATGGATGGTCAATCCACAGCTGCCTCCACCTTGCAGATCCCCAGTACCCACCTTTTCCCTGCAGGCCTCAGAGGCTTCCAGCCTCACAAATCTGTGTGGAAAGATGCCACGTTTTCCTCTCAGCTCCCCCTCCAGCCAGCCATCCTCCAGAATGCCTACAATCCGAATCCTGTCACCCACATCAAAATCCAGTTCCTGGGACTCCAGGGCTTGGAACTGATAGAGGGCAACACCATAAGTACTCCCTGGCTCGTTGTCATCTTTGGGGGGCATGTCTACTGTCCCATTGGTGTCACAAGTCCCTGTGGGCTCTGGATCCACTGAGGTTCCTGGTGCTCGCAGAGGAGTAAGCAGTTCCACAAAACCCTCTGGGAAGATGCCCCTGCAGCCTCTGAGCTCACCCTCAAACCAGCCAGGCTCTGGGACACCAACAATGTTGATCACATCCCCTTCCCTGAAGTCCAGTTCCTCCTCCAGCTGAGCAGACAGGTCCATCAGGGCCCGGGCTTGGCCCAGTGAGTAGGCAGGCACCTCCAGGAGAGTGCTCTGGGACAGCTGACGTCTCCGAACTGAAAGGCACAGCTCCCTCACACATGATGAGGGGAAAAAGCCCTTGGAACCCCAGCTGCTTCGGCCCTGGAGCCAGCTGGAGGCCAGGGACCCCCCCAGGATCACCAAGTCTCCTGCAGAGAATGAGACACACCAGTTCAAAACTGCTCTCATTACTCCTTCCCACCTCTTATTCCTGCCTCCCCGCGTTCCCTCCTGGCTGTCGGTGAGGACTGGCACTCTGTCAGAGCACAGTACATGCTGGGAATGCACACAAGCACAGGATGGGGTTAAAGCATGAAGTATCAGCAGCCTCTTGTACATCTAAGATACACAGTTTGGCTGCAAAGTCGTGCAGGTGCATCAAAGCTTTCATTCTCCCCCAAATGCAATTTGGGGATTGGAGGTCAGTTAAAAGTAAATTTACTATGATCAGGTGATGCCAATTTTTGGAGTTCATGAGTAATGACCGATCATGAGAAACTGGTATCAAAGTGGCAGAAGCCCAGAGGACCATGGTGGATTTGACATGATCCATGTCACAAGGTATTAGAAGATTCACCTCTTTCTTCTGTCACTCTAGGCAGGATGCTGTGACTAGGTTCATCCAGCAGGAAGGACAAGTGAGGCTTTTGAGGTGCAAAGCAAAGGTGGGGAATGGAGATTACCTCTCTGCAGTGACAAGCTCCCTGGCTCTTGAGATGTGAAGTCATTAGTACAAACAAACAGTTTTTCTCCCTGCTTCAAAGGCGGAATATCCACAGGTTCAACAAAGCTGCTAGGAAACTGCCCTAAAAGGAGAACAAGTTGTCAGCAACGAGTCTTTCCTGTGACCCACCACCATGTCCACCCTCCTTCCAGATTTTGCGATCTATTCATCTCTTGCTTAAGGAAAATACCCAGTTACCCTGGGTGCCCCAATAGCCTGGTGGAAGAAGAACGAGTTTGGGAGTCAGGAATTCCTGGGGTTTAAAGTACTTAAGAACTAACAGAGAACAAAAAGCTTTGAGCCCTTGGCTCACTCCAGGCAACCACAGGCTGTATGCATTACTGGGACTGTGCCATCAGCATGGAGCTTCCAGGAACAGACATACTAGGTTTTCTCTGCCCTTACCATTTCCTTCCCAACTCAGATCCATGGTGAGGACTAAGAGATCCAGTAGTGCTGGATCATGAGACCAGTGTCTTCTGACTGGGCATAGCCACCTAGTGCTCCATCCTCCATAGGGCTTAGGCCCTGTGCAGTCTCAGCACAGAATTCAGGCTGCCACACTCAGGATGGCCTCACCTGTGAGTCACAGGCTCTGTCACAGCTTCAGCACTGCTGGGACTCCAGGGACCTTCCCCACTTTGTCATTCTGTGCACCTGTTTCACCATGGCACACTTGCTGGCCACCACATGATACCAGCCAGATACTATTTTCAGTCCTGGGAGCATAGCGCATGCAAAGGCCACTAAAAATGTGTTTCCTACATAATTTGAGGCAAGGGGATATGGTGAAGTATGGGCTAGTACCACATCCAGCATTGCCTCTGGATGACCCAATATTTTCTAATAAAACGTGGAAACACCATATCCTAGACACCCAGAGCTCTGCACTGTGTTTAGGTGGTTTGGCATTGCTATACTCCTTTACAGTTTTAACCAGCTCTCTTTTTCCTTATCCTAGTTTCCTGCTCTGTACATGGAAACAACATAATGCTGTAAGAAAGGAATTACTGTAATGGAATTAATTACAGTAATTGTTCTGCAGAGCAATGAGTACTAGGCTGTAACACCTCCACAGCTTCTATTCTAAAGTGCTTTTTCAATTCCCTACAACTTTAACTGAGAAAGCTGGGCAGAAAACTACAACAGCTGTTCCAAGGGAGAGCAGGAATGCAACTGGATTTTGAATTAAAGGTCATTAAAAAACATTCAATTTGACTTCAGCATGTTTCTTTATCTTTGAGCTATGACATACATCTGTTTGTTATTTCTTAATAGCTTCATCTTCAATAGAACAACCTTACCAGTTATGCTGGGAGACAAAACTCTGTTGAAAACTGCACACATAATTCTTGCTCAGTGACTTCAGCAGCAGCAACAAGATCAGGCACATGCTCATTCAATGCCACTCAACAGCTACATGGAGCACAGGAGGGAAGTGCTCCTGTCCACCTTTGTTTCGGACAGTAGACAGCTTGTGGCTGTCAGGAGACACCAGACTGCTGCTACAATAGCAGCCCCATCTCTACAGCCAGGGATGAAATCAGTCCCGCCCTCATGCTGAAGACAGAGGCAGGCTTATGCTTTGAAGTGGACTGGCTTTCATCTCCCCAAGAGCTCACACATCTTCTTAACATCAGGATTAAGATGAGAAAGAGCTGCCTAAACAGAGACTGTGAGACTCTTAGTGTTTCACTAAGAGCATTCTGCTGTTTTAGAAGTTTCTCACACCTCCCTAAAAGTTTAAGAGACTTGCCTACCTCTTCAGGAACCTAGATATTGATGACAATTTGTGCAGGAAGACGCTTTGAAGCAGAAAGGAGGAAGTGGGGCTGAGTCAGAGGGCTTGGGGGGACACATGGTCACTGTTGCTCTATCTCCCACTAACAAGGTCACTTGGACTGGTTTCCGGAGTGGATGCATTTTTACTCTGAGTGCATCTGTTTCCTCTCTCCCCTTCCACTGCCACAGCAGGTCAGCACATAAACTAGCCAGGAAATGGATAGTCTCTCCACAGAGAATGGAACAACCAGTACTGTGAAGCTCCCATCTCCTTGAGAACTGACCCTCTACTAATCTCTCTCAAAAAACAACACACAAGCTGTCTGAATAATTGACACAAAGCTGGCAGGAGACCAGTGGCAACCTACACTCTCAGTTCCAATCAAAGTCCCCTTTAAGAATTAGTAAATCAAATCAGGTCCTTCCCCACCAAGGGAAGATGTGCTCATGGAGCAGACATTTAGCTGGCACTTCTATGGACCCAGGTGCAGGCATTTCCAGCTCTTACCTGTGACACCTTCCTTCTTGCCGAGGAGCCAGAACTCATCCACCACAGCCAACACCTCGATGACATCTCCCACGAAGAGGGGCAGCTCTTCAGAGACGCTGGGACAGAAATCAAAGACTGCCCGTACCACAGAGCCAGCCTCCATTGCACAGGGTCTGAAGGTGGGTCAGTGCCTAAGGCTGAGACAGTGAGAAGTTTGTCAGCAGCCAGAAACACCTGAAAGTATCACACATAGGCTCAGGAAGTAAAACCCTTCCTGAGTACAGAGGCAGAAACAGTGTGGGGAGGTCCTGTCCTGAGCTCCCCGCCACCCCTTGACACGTGCCGCAGGAGCCAAGGGGCTGCAGCAATGCAGCCCCCATGGTCTAACCTGCCTTGTCCAGCCCCTCTGGCTATCTCTGTAGGGACATGTGATTGTGCTGCAAGTGGGGGGAGAAGCAGCAAGAAATTTGGAAGTGAATTCCCATCAGGAAGGAAGCAAGAGGAGGGGAGGAAGCTCAGCATTTCCCTGACATACAGAGCAGGGCTCAGCCTGCCAGGGCCCAGTAGGCAGCCAGCACCACCCACTTGCATGTCCCACCACACATTCTCTGGCAGGATGGGCATGGGCATACCCCTCCCCATGCCACCACTCAGGGTCACAGGAACTGCATGCTGAACCAGCATCACAATTCTGGCCCAGCAAGAGAAGAGGCACAAAGTCCACTCAGGCAAGCTCACGCCACCATCCTCATTCTTGGATCAGACTGGAAATACCCTTTCTGCCTTTAGGTACCTGGCTAGGTACCTTGCTTAGTCATCCCCTGGGAAGCCTCACCATGGTTCTTGTCAGAAGTAAGACTAAGATGAGGGGTGCAGACCCTGTCCAAGGCTTAGGAGCCAAGGCTAAAATTCCTCCTGGCAGGAGACTTGAAGGCAGGCAAAGACCTCCTCATCAACGACTATGTCCTGGATCCCCCCTTCCTCTGGAAGTGGCTGTTGAGAACACTCTTCTGTACCATTTCTGCTTTTCAGCCTCACCATCAAGGAAATACACGGCACCAAGACAGCTTAAGCTGCTCCTTCGCCTCCTCACAAATTCCTCAGGATGGGAACAGAAAGGTGCATCCATCCAAAGCAACCAGAAACTTTAAGATCATTCCTCAACTGCACCTCAGACTGGTGAGAGTTTGCTTTCACTTCCGGACCCCCTGCAATTACAGGCACAGGACAGCACTGCCAACACCTCTCCGCAGTGCTTTCAGGGCCCTGCCCTCTGCGACGCTGGGACAGCAGCGTCCTCCCTACCAGCCCCCTCGGCACAGGCTGCTTTCCTCCCACATCACAAGCACAGTCCCTGCTCTGTCCGTTTGGACACAACTTCCCTGCTGTGGGACCCATTCTCCTCCTTTCCCCAAGTGGCTCGAAGTGCACAGTGAGCGGTCCCGCTCCGAGCGCCGCCCGGCCGGTGACACCCGTCCCATCCCAGCTTGTCAAACGCCCTGCCCAGCTCAGGGCAGAAAGAGCAGTGACAACACAACAAAACACAAACACACAAGGGCACCTCTTCTCCATACAGTCACACACAGCCCACCTGAGCCCCGGAGAGTCAGGAAGAGGGGAAGCTAACACAGCGAGGAGAAATACATCCCTGCTGATGAGGTGCGGCCAACTTCTAGTGAGAGTGCCAGTGGGGGATCCAGCCAGGGAAAGGCGTTCTGCTGACGGGACCACTCTGTTTATCCAGTCCGACTCACCTCCTGGGAACAAAGCGGGTTTGTACTCAGCAGGAACAGCTTCCTCATCACGTCTCTCCCCGCCCCCAGCCATTCCCCTGCTGCAGCCAGCACGCTGTGCCCCTGGACACCCTCACCTCTGCCATCCTGTCTGTCGATCCTATTGCTCTCCACTGCCTTCCCCATAGCACGTGGGCTCCTTGGGACACAGGCTCTCCCTTTGTCACCAGCTTTGTGCTGGCTGTACAAACAAAGAGCCCAATATCCAGCAGCAGACAGCACTCTGCCACCAAAAAGACATGAATGGACTGGAGTGAATCAGGAGCACAAAGAGCTGCAGTTCAGGGTAGCAGAAACCTACTGAAGCGGAAGGAGTAACAGTATTAAAAACATGACCATGTGGAGCAGGGAAAAAGATGGAAGATCCATCAATTAGCTTGAAAATACTAAAGACAAGTTAGGATCCTTGTGCTGTTTGAGCTGGGGTGGCTGGGGCATGCCTGCTGCATGTTCTCATGGGAACAGGAGCAGCAACAACAGGCGCGGCAGCAGCAGCCCTTTGCAGGCATCCAGGCCGCCCTCCACCCCCAGACAGGCTGCCAGCTGAGCTCAGGCTCCTAGGAATCCTCGCCGTACTCTGAATATTCAAACTTCACAGCAGCACTGGACAAAGAGGGGAAAACATATTGCAGGCATAATTGCTGCCTTGGGGTAGTTTCTCCAGAAGCACATGATGGTACAGTGAGATCTCTTGTATTTCTTCGGTCAAAGGTATAATGTAAGAATGGGCTGAGGAATGCAAGGATTACAGTATGTGTGCTGCAGACCCAAACCCTGGCTTTGCTGCAGTCACTGGGGCTGAGAATATGGCCCTCCCACTGATCCTGCCCATGAGAATAGGAGTGTCACTTCATTTAACACACCTGCAGCTCTGGAGACTCATCATTAAAATGTGCAAGATTTTCCAGTGAGACAGAAGATAGAGAGGGATGGGCAGGACTGCAATAGTTCCGGCATGTATATACTAATTACAGTTATAATAAACCACTAACCTATTCACGTCCAAAGCATTCCCTGAGAGGCAGCTCGTAAGAAAGCATGAAGCAACTTCTGAAAGTGCCAAAAAAAGAATCCCAGCAGGCTCATGTTCCCTCAGCAGTACCAAGAAGAGCAAGATCACTCCCTGACTCCGTCAGAGTCTAGACAGCATGCCCCTGTATTTGCAAGTAGTGAATCAGTCTTGCAGAGTTTGGTTGCTCCATGACATGAATTGAACGCAAAATGTTATGTTTTCCAGGACCTTGGCCTTGTCTTACTCCATGCAGTGCTGCGTGCCAACATTTTCTACAAACCCCCACCTAGAGAAGGAAGCCTCCCAGCATATTCCAGACTGGAAACTTACTGAGTCCAACTCTTTAGGCTTAATAGTGGACCCAAGCTTCTCCGAGATCCACCCTAGATCTGGTGAAAACAAACATTCAGCAACAGCTCACGCAGAGGCTCCAGAAGTAAAAGCAGATTGCAGGGAGAGCAGGGCTCTGCCTGTGATCCCCTGTGAGTCACAGCTCCTGACAGCTGGCCGAGCACCATCCCCTCTCACCTCAAGGATGGGTGATCCCTGCCTGCCAGAGGGAAGGAGGGAGAGCTCTGCCACAACTGAGCAAACTCTGGGATTTCAGGCTGGCGGAGGTCAGGACTGCGGATCGCAGGACTCCTGCCCCCGCCCAGCAGCAGACCCGCATCCAAAGAGAACCTCACTGTGCAAGTATGAAGCTGTGGCGCAGCAGGAACTCGCCCTGCTGAGAACACACAGGCTCTGTCTCACTGCCTGATCCTGCACAAACCAGGTAACGTGTTCCTGGCGTCCGACCACAGCCTGCCTGGTGCCAGGCTCCGAGCCTGACACAACAGCATTGTGCAGCAAGGCAGAGAGTGGATTCCCAGGGCATTAATCACTGCCCCCAGCCTGCATGCATGCTCAGCACATACTAACTAACATTACCTTCATGGAACACTGCTTATCCCATTTTGCTATTAGCTCTGGAGCGTGTCTGGTCCAGCGTGGGCTGATGAGAGGAGGGACCAGAATGAAATGATGGCTATTAACTCTGTTACAATATTGTTTCAAGATCTTCAGCACAGACTGGGTCAAGTCACAGCAGCCGAGAAAAGGCATTTACACACAGACTCTGACAACTTCTTCTATCCCTCCTCTTTTTGCAGGTGAAATTGTGCAGTGTAAGAAATCTTGAATAATGGACTCACCAGCATCAAATCTAATTGTCAGGCACTTGCTAAAAGTACCCTCACTTAGATGAAGGCAGGACTACTAAAGATGCTGAAGCAACGATTTTAAGCACTTAAGAGATAAGGCAGCAATGTGAAGAGACCATTTAGACTGATTACAAGAAGTATTAACAGCTCCAGTAAAAAGAGAGACCCAAAGGGTTTGAGGGCAGCTAATCCACTCCTATCCCAAAGCACTGCTAAGACCATGGGATAAAAAACAGTGATGGATGGATGCCACAAATTAAGCAGCAAGGAGACCAAACTTAACAGGTGCTATTGCCACTTGTTTCCCCACTAAATAATACATTCCAGCTTCTCACTCATGAAGCAGCACTGTTAGAACTGACTATGGACAGTATGACAGTACTGTAACTGAAAAATGAACATTTCACCAAACAGACCAAAACATGCCATGTGGGCTTCCACAGGCACGCAGGATTTGCACAAGAGGGACAAGTGGATTCTTGTCCAGATGTCTCAATCTCTATAAAAATCTCAGAACCTGCATGAACAGTAGACGAGGAACGGTCATACTCCCAGACACGTACAAAAGACAAGCCTGACACAAAATTATTGGAGAAATTAGTATTAAAAATATTAAACAAATACTGTCAGTGATCTTTTTAAAAACTGAAAAACACCTTGCATTTCACCTAGGTCTTTTCATACCTCCTTCTACTCATTATAGCTCAATGTCTGTTCACTGAAAACACAATCCACCCCCAGTGACAGAGACACCCCTCAGTTCAGTGCACCCTCCAGCTGCTGGGACTGGCTTTGACAGGAGAGCTGCTGCAGCACTTGCTGCACTCTAGGCTGCAGGAACAGTATCCAGCACACAGTGGGAGGAACCAGGAGTTAATGCTTGGCTTCTCACACCATTGTGTCAAGAACAGAAGCTTACTAACTACATACTAAGATATTTCTACCTTTTTCCTCTGTTCCTTCCCGTGTTCTCCAAATCTGGACAGCCCTCCTCCATACCCCAATGCATCTGCACAGCCTGCACAGTCCTCATGCACATTTCTAGGGTAGGATGTTACCCACACACCAGCACACCCTGACCGCTCCCACCAGCCTTCAGAGCTGTGGCCACCCGCAGTCACTCTCCCTGTTCAGAGCAGAACATGTTGCTGTGTAAAGCTCCCCGAGGTCCCTGCTCGCCTGCACATTCCTGGTTGGAATAAACAATACCCCATTGAGCCAGGCTGCCTGGGCCCCAGCTGGAGATGGTGCCAATGCAGGGACTGTGGCTCCAGCAAATGCAGAGCTGATCCTATGAATCCCAACAGAATGGACTGTGCAGCAAGCAGGGCAAACCCGCAACTAATGGTGCTGAGGAGAGGAGCCTTCTCCCACCAGGGAAACGCTGATCACTGCAGCTTCTTGTTAGGACATGTTGCTTGTCTCAGCAGATCCCAAAAAGTCCCCCTGCTCAGCTTCACACAGTGGGAAACATGAGAGCTCTTCTGCACTCCACCTCCTAATGCCACATGGCTCCCAGGAGGAAGAGGAATCTCCTCCCTTTAAAAAGAAATAGCTTCTCTTTAGCTTTTGTATGTGACCTGATTTATCAAAAATCATTGATATGAATACATTTGAGGTTGGATCACCAACCCCTCAAGAACCAGGACTACCAAGTAAAGGGCTGCTTAAGCAAGCTCCGGCCTCCTGTGTGGCACAGGAGCTCTACCATGTACCAAACAAGTCATTCAAACCACTGTTTCTCTCCTGCTGGGCTCTGGCTGTCAGTGTTCTCACCTGCTCTGTTGCAGGACGTGGCTGAGGGCAGGCTGGTGGTGTTTGTGTGGGTTAAGAGTGGCATGGCAAGGAAGCAAGAGGAGCTCATGCTGAGACAGACAGCAAGCAAACAAAAGTCATCTGGAAACTAGAGCACAGCATCAATTTTTAATGCAAAGCAGAACACTTTGCCACAACATGTGAGCAAGACGTCTGATGGATATTTAATCCCTGGCAGTGGGGACTCAAGCATACAAAGGCCAGAACATCAGCTTGAGAGACAAGAGTTTCCCAAATTCTGTATGCTGTAGCAGCTTTCACCTTACAGACTGTGTTACAAAGTCCTGTCTTCTCCCACCCCAAGGTGCACGGTTGTGTCTCTTGCCAGTTTTGCAGACAGGCTAAAACAATACAACTTAGAATAAGGAACAGAAAAAACCCCAAGAGAAGACCACCACTACTGTGCAGTACCTGTGGCTGGGCTACTGGTGGTAAGTGGCATACAATTACAAAATTAGTCATTACACCTTGAGTACATATCCAAAACAAGTTGAACTGGGGCTCATTCCTTAACACTGTAGCACTTGATTTTGCACCCTAAACAATATTCTTCAAAATAACTTTTGGACAGAAGCCTATTATGATGCTTTGGTTGCTGGGTGGGAAATCCAGAAATCTGGAAATTACTTGAGTTTGACTTGGAAACTGTTCTTTGCTTTCCACCATTTCCAAAGAACCTCAATCCCCAGCGGGGGTTCTGCTGCTACCTGGACCTCTTCCTTTCAGAGTCCCTAGGTGCTCCTGAGAAGGAAGCAATAAATTTTATTTCCCAACAGAAAGGTTCTAAAAATAAGACAAAATAAAAGCTGTGTCACTCAGAAGTGGGGTTGAGCAACGTGATTAGAAATATACTTTTGCTGGAGGTTGAGGGGAAATCATCAGTTAAGGCAGTGAAGTGCTAAGGTAAGCACAGCTCAGGCTGTCCCACCTAAGCTCACATCACTACTGTCACAAAGTCCATCTGATGTCACCCACTGCAGGGACACCTCAGCTGCACTCAGAACCCCAAGAGGTTACACAGCCATGGCTCCCATGACACTAGCAGAGGTGTAAAGCTCTGAGAATCACTCCTTTCCTCTCTGCCCCTACTGCTCAGCTCCTCCCATCCCGTATCAACAGCTCTTTAAAACTGTTGTATGTTCATACTAGTTTTTAATGTCACTGCTAATTCTAAGCAGAGCAGCTGGAGAGAAAACTGAAACCTTTGGCCCTGACAGAACAGAGGATCTCACGAACAGAAAGCGGAGGCCAGCTCAGAGACGTGGGTACTACCGGCGCTATGGAGGCCTCACACACAAGCAGGACACATTTAGACACTGCCCAGCACGACTCGCAGCCAGAGTGAGTCAAGATGAGGGGGATGATGGTGACGTCTTGTAGCACGGTACAGAGGCTGTATTTGGCAATGCATCTGCAAAACTGAAAACTCTCTATCTATGAACTCTTTCAGACGAAGAGGTAAAATCTCAATGGAAGCAAAGGCGAGGATGGCAGAGACAAGGGGAAAGAGAGCCTTTAAAGAAGAAACTGAAAGGAATCATGACAAACCTCAAAGCAGATGTTAATGCTTATGACACAACCAGAGGCTTCCTAGGTACTACGGCAAGAAGAATGAGAGATGAAAGGTCAGAAGTGGGGGGACAATTTCAAACACCAGGACCAGCAGCAGAGATGACTGAACCCAAAGGCAAAATTGCATCAAGGACAGGATCAGCTGAGGTACCACTTAGGATCAGCAAAAGGGACAGCAGAGGAGCAGCAGCTGCCTCTCACACTGTGCTGAGGGTAATCCAAGACTTCATCCCCTAGCACGGCCACTGGAGGAGACACTTCCAGTTCATCTCTGTTAAAAGTACAAGGCAACGGGGCCAGGCTGCCCGTGTTGCAAGAGGGATTTTCGTTTACTGGAGTGAAAACAAACACGGAATTCTTGTAAATTTCTCTTCTCAGGCTGCCTTGAACAGAGTGAATGCCCTCGGAAGAGCACCAAGGAAAGGCACAGTGCTGTAGCCTGGAGCTTCTGCCCTCTGTGTACAACCACTTGAGCTACCCTCATGGGTGCAACAACTACAGACTCCGGGTGCGAAACCACTGTGGGACGCTCACATTGCTTCTTCAGGGCCAGGTGCTCCCCTGCAACAAGCTGTCCAGGCAACACCAGCTCCCATCAGCTGCCTGCCTGCCTGGAGGTGACCACCAGACTTACCACTGCCTGCACAAACATGGCTTAAGAGACCACAATCCCAACATGCAATGAGGGGAGCAGACGGGCGGCTCCCGCTGTGTCGCACAGCTGCTCCCCGCTGCCCAGGTGACCCAAGTGCTCCCCGGGCAGCGTGGGTGCTGTGGGATGGGACACAGCGCGCACCCAGCCGGGCACGCAGGGCTGGAGGGCCACACGCAGCCTTGGCGCGGCTGGCACGAGGGGAGCGCGCCCACCCGAGCCAGCAGCACCCCAGCCTGGGGCCCCCGCCGCCGGCCAGCGCGGCCCAGGGCAGCCCCCGGCACACGGCAGCCCCCACGCCCAGCCGAGCGGGGGCCGGTGCGGAGTGCGGGAGGCGCCGGCGGGGCGGGGGCCGGGCCGCGCCGGGGCCCGGCGGAGGCGCAGGCCGGGGCGGCCGCGGGGCAGGGGGAGGCCGGCGGGGCAGCGGCCAGACCGGGCGGCGGCGGGCGGGGAACGCCCTGCTCCCCCCGGCCGCTCCGGCGGGTCCCTACCTTCTCCCGGCCCGCTCCGGGCGCCGCGGCCGCTCCGGCCCTGGGGGTCTCGTTCCCGCCTCCGCCCGCCCGTGGCCGCCCAGCGCCGCCCGGGTCCCGGCCGGCCCGGCCCCCAGCGCCCGCCCCGCCGCCCTGCTGCCTCCGCCCGGCCCGGCCCGGCGTGGTGCCGCTGGGAAGGCGGAGCTGCTCCGCGGGGCTGGCCCTCAGCCTGGGGAGCCCGGGGCCCCCGGGTGACGTGGGGACATCGCCCTGTTCAGCAGCGCTCGGCAGGCTGCGAGGCATTTCCCCCGGCGGCCCACGGGGACGCGCCACCGCGGGACACAGTGCCCCGTAGCCTCCGGGCTGGACACGGCACCCGTGCGCCATGCACCGGCCCAAGCTGCCGGCAGAGCACCCGCGAGCCCGGCGCGGAGCACGGCAGGCAGCTGCCTGTGCAAACCCTCTTCGACTTCCCCACAGAGCGCTGCCGCCTCGCAGACACTGCCGGGGCTCCCCTTTCACGCTGCTGCCTTATGGGAATCTCGCTGCCTTGCCGGCTTCAGCTTTGGCAGCAGCTGACGAGTGGGTCTGCACTGTTCATCTGGTGCAGTCTCGGCTTTGCCGCTAGCAGCCTCCTTGGCTGCTTAGATACATTGTATGATCATGCCAAAGCATCAAGATGGAGAAAAACAAATAGCTCGGGAGAAATCCATGACAGAGAGGGCCAGTTTGTGCATCACAAGAGTTTCTGGCATACCAAGTACAGTCGATCCCGCACTGGATTTCCTGGCAGGCTAAAAAAAGCCTCCATGCCCCAGGGGATACCATCCCTCAGCAACACGTTGTAAAGCCTGGAGTCTCTAAGTCCCCCTGAGCAGTTATCACTGTTTGGCACTTGTTTGTGCATTTAGCTACACTTCTCCATAGCAACCACACAGATCTCAGCTTGACTTGCCACCAGCCGGGAGCGGATGTGCGGAACGCATCGCATGCACGCTCTCAGAGTCGTGTTGGTACGTGCACAGGCTGGGTGCTGATTCCCGTCTGTTCTCCTGAGGTGGGGACCCACACTGCTGCCATGGCACGATGCCGTGGGCAGGGGGCCTGAAGCTGCACAGGGAACTATTCCCTGCAGGTATGGATGCTTGTAGACGCTTTACTGGTGCTGAGGAATGGACACCAGCCCCTGCCACAGGGCTCTAGATGTCCTCTCACCCAAAATTTCTGTTGTTCTTGCCTGCCAAGAAGGTTTTGAACGTTTTTCATCATCCCAATCCCTCCTTCAGCCTTTCAGGTCACTTCCATGACCAACTCTCCTCTGCTGACATCTCCATCAAAGCTGCTTCACTCTTCTTTGAGTTCACTTATTTGTATTTCCCCCTTTTCTGCCTCCTCCATGCCAGGTACAGAAATGAGAAGGCATTGCATGCAGAGTTCTGTCCACCCTCCTGGTTCTCCCGAGATTCTCACAGTTTTACTTATAAGAATTTTGGTTCATTTTACTGGGCCTGGCTTCAGTTTGTTTAAATGTTTTTCCAGGGTCTGCATACTGTTCTGATTCTCTCATCTCAGAAAGGGTAATAGGGAATGGAAGAAGGTTTGGAGGCAGGCGGTAAGGATGCTCAGAGACATGGGAACAGACTGTACAGTGAAAAGCTGTAGGCTGGGACTCTTCAGCTTGTAAGAAGGACATACGGTGGGGAAGAGGTCTTGCAAAATCATGAGTGGCCCAGAGAAGATGGGGAGGATTGACTGTTTGCTGTGTTTTCTGACACAAACCTGTCAGTTGTTTTTGCCTTGACTGAAACCTCAAAAGCATAAGAAATCCCTATCCCGCAGATGTTACATCCAAAGGTTGTGCCCTTTTCAGCCCACGGTTCTTGCAACACTGCGGGCGAAGTTCACGGCAAGCCTTTGAGGGGCGTGCTTAAAAGTCCTGCCTCAGAAACATTTTGTAACCATGTTTTCACGTGGAGACCTCAGCCACGGCCAAGTGGAGCTTTACCAAATTGTTCAACACAAAAATATTCAGAGCTGGGAGGAGAATGAGCTGGACAAATCCCAGTCCAGACAGAGACCTCCAGAGGGTGTTACCTTGCAGGAACCCTCTTGTAGGGGAAAACGCATGCAACTGAGGCTCCAATTTTTTTGCTGCACTGCCAACCCCACAGCAGCCTGCGAGAGTAAGTGATGTGGCCTCCCGGACTGGTTGAACTGTTCTAGGGAAGGAATCTCCCTCCTCTGACTCTGCCTTGGAAAGTAAATGGAATTGAGACGGTCTCACATTTTCCAGGACCACAAGAGGGCAACATGAGAGCACCCTGCAGCCAGCAGGCCCAGCAAGACAACCTGTGACACTGCTGGGATGAAGGTGGCATGGGCAGCTCTGTGCGGGCTCAGCATCACCCTGTGCAGGGCCCACCCAGCTGAATCAGCCAGCTGAAGGCTGCTCCTTGGGAGCACTTTCCTTGCTCTCAGCTTCATACACACCCTCAGAGGTCAGCGGTCAGCTCAGCCAGCAGAGTGCTATAATTGGGGGCAGCAATGTTTTCCTGCACACGGGGCAGACACTTGGTGACAGCAGACCCTTCTAAGTGCTGCATGGGGCCAGGCCGTGGGATGCAGGGTGTCCTCCCTCGTCCTGCATGTCAACCACGAAATCCCTTGGGTGAATGTGCACTGATGTGTGGCTTCAAACAGGAGGGTCCAGCATCTGCAGTGATGCTTCTGGGCTTGCCCAGTGGAAGAGGTGTTAAACCACATAGAAGTTTGAGTATCTCAGCCTCGCCATCCTTTTTCATTTCCTTCTGCCACAGAAAAAAAATTAAAAATTTAAAAAAATTTAAAGGATTGGAATTCAGCTTTGGCTGTGACTGCTGAACTGGCCAGTGTCTCCAGCCCACACTGGTCTCTGCAGACCAAAATCACTCATAGCCACAGTTGAGTGCATTACCATTCTGGGCACTTTTTTGCAACAGCCTGTATAATTAACCTGCAAGGGACAGCTTCCTCTGCCTTTACAAGAAAAGGCATGACAGAGAAAGAGCTTCTGTTAGCAGGCAGAGCTACAAGAGTGTGTGTGTGCTACTAATGCTGAAAATGCCACCAGCATCTTGTAGCAGAGACAGAGGAGGAGGTGACGGTGAGGGGTGAAGTGCAGAATATTGCTTCTGCAGTAGGGTGATACAGGTTGCTCACAAGAAATGAAAAGATGTTTGCAAAAAGGAAAATCAAAGGAATGTTTGGGGGACACTTTTTGGACAGGCTTTAGATAGGGAGACAAACCGTGTAACCAATGGCTATATGGCGGAGATTGGGATAACCAGCCACAGAAAAAAGAAATTGCTGGGGCACATAGGTGGTACTGTTTACCTCTCTGGAGTTATTTATTTTCAATGAAGAATGCTAGAAAGGTTTTGCCTGCTTAAGTTATTTTTACCATGGAAATAACCAGCTTTGTTTCTACTCTGTCTTCCACTCAAAACCTGCCCACATGGCCTAAGCAGCATTTTAAGCCTCAGCCTGTAGTAGCCCACCTCACTGAACTATGGATCCTTTCTCTCCTAACCCAATTACAACTCACATGGCTTATGCTGTACCTGCACAGCACACTGCTGGCAGCAAGCATCCATGCTTCCCTATTGCATATTGATGGGACCAAGGTTCAGGGTATTTGTGTCAAAGGAACATCCAAATAACCTAGCTTGGACTTCTACTCATGACCAGCTGTCAGACCTCACCTAGTTGCTTCTGTGTTCAGAATAATAGTTTGGGTTGGACAGAGCAGATCCCTCAGCAAGCCATCTGGTTTGGGTCTGAAGACATAAGGAGACAGGATGATACTTGGCTTTTGCCAGCATGTATAATTTCAGCCTCTCTGACTACAAATAATTCAAACCAGCTACTAGAAAGTCCCATCTGCACATCAGCATCAGGAGATGACCTTGAACCATCACCTCCTAGAGCTGCCAGTCAGCAGTAGCTGTACTGCATGTGGTCAGAGCTGCTCACATCACTGCCTGCTTTAAAACTGACCTTCCCCTAACTTTGGGGCCTGCAGGCAGCAAGTGTCCTTACCTGAGGGAGAAGCATGGCACTTGCACCCAGAGAACTAATGTTCATGTGCCCAGTTTGTGAGTGCAGCATACACCAAGGCTTGGATTCATTATCCCTGGTATGCACCAATGGCATTTCATGTGGTCTGTAGCAACAGTTCAGGAGTAAAGGGAGCAGAGCTCTCTGAGATGGAGCAAGTGCAGGAGAAGAACTCAGCACACACAGACACACTGCCCAGGCGACTGTAGCCCAGGCACATTCTATTGTGAATGACTTCACAGTTTGTTCAGGGATTAAATACTTCTTTGTTTAATAACCTAATAATTTGGGCTAGTTTCATGCTGGACTGTTGGAAAGTTCACTGGCTGGAGTCGTCAGCCAGGCCTCATGTAAACGGCTTCCCCAGCTCTCAGCCAAATGAGTTGTCCTCATCTTTGGGTCCCCTGGCGGGTGGCTCTTGGCACAACCTTCTTCTGCAGGGCTTTGTTGTTCATACGTGTGCCTGAGGCTTTACGCTCCGTAGGCTTCCTCACCACTTCTTGTTTGAGCTGGAAATGCACCTGGAGAAAGAACAAAGATAACTGCACTGTGTGCGTGCTCTGCTGGCTCAGGGGTCTGCGGGACCTGCCTCTGCTGCTTGCCTTAGAAGCTGACTCTGGGGCCAAGTCAAACAATAAGGGGTCTCAACCATTGTTAAGGGAACTCAGCTCTTAAAGCAGCTGTAAACTTCTTTCCTCCTGTGAAAAATGTACTGTCAATGAACTATGTTTCTTGTAGTTCAGAGAGTTGCTCCTGTGGCAATGTGATGTCCTAGGGTGGTTTGGAAGAGGACCTGTGAAAGGCAAGGGACTGAGCTATGTTCTTTCTTCTCCTTTTCTCAACAGAGTAGAGACATAGAACTGTTTTGCATCTCTGTGAATATTTAATACACAGGATGGTTTAGGACAGACAGTTCTTTTTCAATTGCATCTTGTTAGCTTAATCTGCCTTTCAGCAATCAGTGCTTCCAGTGGATCCAGGCAAAAAAAATCCAGGAAAGAAACCTCCATCCGCTACAGCCACACAAGCAGGTACAAGAGGGAGAAGGGGACAGAGAGTGTGCAAAACACAGCATCAGCTAAATGGGGAATGGGGAGGCCATACAGAAAGGTGAAACTGGAATGGGGCTGTATGGGCTTCTTGTGGGAGGGATGGGGTGAACAGTGGGTATGGGAGGTGTTGCAGAAATGGGAACAGGAGAGCTGCTGTGAGAGGAGATACACAAAAATCAGACCATCAGGGAACAAACCAGTCTTCTACAGTAACACAGTAAAAAGAAAATCTGTTCTAAAAAGGAAACCCAAAGAGCTGGGTGCTTAACCTAGCAAAACAAAGGACTGGGCTTGACAGCTCCCTATAAATACACCAGGGAATAAATACCAGGGAAGAAGAGGAGCTATTTAAAACACAACATTGGCTTAAGAACAAATAGGCATAAACTGACCATAAATAAATTTAGTACGAAAATTAGAAGGTTTCTAATCCTGAGAAGAGGGCAGCTCTGGAAGAACTTCAGAGGCTGGGCAGAGTGGGATGAAGGGATGGAGGGTGGGAGAACAACCACAGTGTATTTACAGCAGAGTCTGACCAGTGAACATACAGTGAAGAAAATGATGTGCCAGGATGCCACAGATGGGGGGTTCTGCTGGTCCTCTGAGGAGCCTACATCTATGGTTCCACCATGTTCACAAGGCAACAGCAGGGGCAGGAATTACCACCCACTGTTTTTACAACCAATTTCTAGTTGTCCAGCCAGCCCTCAGAAAGACACTGTAGGAGACACACCAGTGTCAGGAGCACTTCATTTCCTGAAGGTGCTTGGCTGTTCTTTGCTAGCACTCAGTTCCCATTTGTCTTCGGTGCTCTCAGCAAAAAGAAAGGCAGACTTCAGCCTCTTGCTATGAGTTTGATAACATGTTTGGTCCCAGGCAGAACGCATATGATAGCAGAGTGCTGAAATCCACAAAGCTGGGGGGCTAACTGAACCTCAGGGAACAGATGCTATCTCCACATCATCTCATCCTGGAGAGTGAAGAGGATGAAGGGAGAGCTAAAGAGTGGCAGTCTCAGCCAGCCAGGAGCTCTCCCCATGGCCAAGAGGCAGAAGGATACAGGAGCTGGCATGGCAGCCCAGTGCAGCTGCAAGGCCTCAGTAAGGAAAGGAACATGGCATTGTCTTCACTCTGTTTCCCCGCTATGAGCTGTGTGGAGCCTTGTCTGCCAGAACAGATAACCTATAGCCACTGGAAATGCTCTACATCCCATGTCCTATCTCTGCGGCTCACTAGACATCCCCCACCGCATTTCTTTCTCCCTGGGGTGAAGATATTTTGAGAAACCCTTGTGACTATGCAGCCTGACTCACCAATGAAGGTGCAGCTGGGCCCACTGTTGCTGTCACCGTCAGGGGCTGGTACCCCTCTGCAGAGGCTGTGACAGTGTAAGTGCCAGGCAGCAGCAGCCGGAAATAGTCCCCCATATCACCTGGAACACAAGGTAGGAAGAGAAAGCACTCAGGATGCTCAGGGAGCAAAACAAAAGACATTCCAGTGGTTCTGGCTGAGTTACTTCCTCTAGGATATGTAGCCTTCAAAACCCAGAATTCTTTTTCCCAAATCTACTGGCTACCGCAAGGCTGGATTCACATTGTTACACTGCAAGTGATGTCTCGTTAGTGCCTCGGAGGAGAGCTCAGTCTGCAAGTAAAAGCCACATGAAAGGGCACTGTACAGCAGCATTGGCTGTGCCTGTGCAGGGAGGCACAAAGCTGAGCACTCACCAGTCAGATGACAGCAGACCTAAGGACAATCACAGCTCCAGTCCGACTCCTTATGCATAACACAATCTAATTGCTGCCATACACAATTTTGCCACATTTGGGTTAGCAGGTTTTCGTTGCTCATTAGCTCAGCTGTTCCCTGATAAGGGATAAGAAAGCCCCAGGAGCACTTTGACAGACTGTGCACTGGTGTGCTTAGGGACAGGAGATGGCCAACAGTGAGGTAACACCGTATTAGGGATCACTTTGGAAATCTGAGTATAATCCCATCTCTGGAACTCGATGGGTATTGCAAATTGCTTCAGGGTGGATCTGGGAGCGCAGCTTTACCACGAAAGTGGTAGATCCCTGGCACAAGACAGCAGTTAGGCTGTGAAATATCCATCCTTGGGGTCAGTAAGAATTGGCTGGTGGGAGCAGTGGCTGATCAGAGCCAATGTTGGGGACAATCTTGCTCCAGGCTGGACAGGAGACTTCAGAGGGCCCTTGGCAGCCAGCTCTTCTGCAATTTCTTCCATAGTCCCCTTTCCTATGCAAGTTGGCATAATTAAGTGCCAAATATTAGTGTTACTGAGTCACAAACCTATAGCCAGGAGGAGCTTTGATGATTCCATAATGTGACCTCTCAAGAGCTGCACTATGTAATACTATTTTCTGCAGGCAGTCTGTAATGTTCAGTCTGCTTGGAGGAGGGTGTTCATGGAAGGAGGTTAAAACTGGCCAGCAAGGGAGAAACAAACACAACTTGGATAAAGTAAAGTGGCACTTCATTCTCAGTCTAGACTTGTCTGGTGTGAACTTTCAGTCCTTCATCTTATTCTTTCTTTTTGTTCTTTGCTGTCTTCTGTTTCAGCTCTTTGCAGATACTTACAGGCTTGAGTAGATTATCCCCTCAATTGTCCCTCACAGATAAAATAGGAGCTGAGTTTCTGAAGTCCTTTACAATAAAATTTGCATTCCAGTTCTTGCCTCTGTCGTTCTTAGGCTTTCCTAAGCCTTCCCTGGTGAAGGACAAGGATAAGGCGTATTTCTCCCAGCTAGTGTCTTTGGGAAACAAACCATGCTGGCCTCACATATTATAGCTGCGCCTGCTAACCTTCACCCGCATACCCAAGCATGTAAGGGGATTGACAACCCACCAGAGGTGATGTCATGGCTGATTCCTCGGACAGAAATCACTGCTCCTGCAATGCCATTGTTGTTCTCATCTGACACCATCCCTTTGATGCCCTGGTGAACCTGTGGGGAGGGAGACAGACTGATGGGCCAAGGCCCCTCCTTTGCTCAAGAGGGTATTGCTGAGCAGGACAGAGCTCTGGGGACACCCCCACCTTTTCCTGTACCCTTGGTGATCCAGGTTATCCCCAGCAGAGCCAGTCTAGGACACAACAGCTTCCCCAAAGGAAGCCGCCAAGAAGAGCACCCCATAACCAACTCCCTTCCACCCCTGATACCTACTGGTGCCCTACCACCAGGGCCCATGGGGATCTGCAGGAGAAGGGTGTAAGTCTCAGGACTGCCCCTTTACCTCTTCAATGAAAGCAACAAGGGCTTCCCGGTTGGCCATCCACTGCCGCTCCAGGTCCTCCTCAGGGGGAAACTTGTTGCAGCTCAGCTCCAGGGTGATTTCAAAGCAGTTGGTGTAGAGGTAATTGAAGTCCTGCATGCCTGAAAGAGAAGAATAACCTACGGCCGGGGCAGGGCTCCCTTCCTATTCCTATGTCCCAGTGATCCTGGCCCATCTTTCTTTGACCAGAACCGTCCTCACTGTCCTTCTCTGCACAGCCTCCTCCCTGCATGACAGTGCAACTAGAGTCTTCTCCACCCATGCAGCCCGGCCCTTGTGGCTGCCCAACTCTCTCTTTCAGCTGGATTATTCACCAACCTGCCTTCAGAAGCCCAGGGAGGCTGGGTACCACAGGGGCCTATATATCTTTTCCAGTTCCTTTTCAATCTTTTTTCTAGTCTTATGTGCTGACTTTTCAGATTCCTCATTGTGCCTTTTTAAATCAGATTTTTCAGGAACCAGAAGCTGCCTTCCCTTTGGTCACAGTTTTGGGTTTTGATGGAACTACACTGTAGGAATTTCAAATACACTAATAGATTAATGCTTCCTTTTTCTAGCCGCACACTGGATGAAGGTCTCTTGGCTATTTCTGTGGCTCTTTCTCAAGCCATTTCAAGTACTCCCAAGACATTTCTTGGTCTGACATACAAACACCAGAATGGTGTCTAGTAATGGGCACAGTCCTATTGCCACAGTCCTTCCCCAAACCATCCTGTCCTGAGGTTTCTTGTCTACCCCTTCACATCTTTTTGCTGTGGGGGGTGCTCACCTGCCCAGCCCTTACCTTTGCTGAGTGAGTACCAGGATGCCCCATTCGTGATGCCATCAGCAAAGTAGTCCCCGCAGTTCCAGCCCCGGTGCATCCAGCTGTGGGCGTACGAGTAGGTCTTGGCCAGCTAGAGAGAGAGCAGCCAGTGCTCACTGTGCCTGCCCCACATGGCTGGAGAGCCTGCCTGGCTCTGGAGAAAACATGCTCCCTCCTTTGCTGAGGAGCATGGGAGGGAAGTCGGACAGGAGACAGTTCCTGCATTTTACTGCCACAAAATACAACGCGAGGTGCCCAGGACCTCTACAAGATGTAGGCAGATAAAGATGGAGGAGGAAGAGCAGTAATCTGGCAAGCTGGAAGCTGGTTGATGGCACAAGTGGCTTCTGCCCTGCTTGTGCTGAGAAGAGGGGGAGCAGAGGGCACTGGACCTATGCCCCACACAGCAAATGGCACTAAAAGGGGGAAAAGATATGCAAAGAAAACTAACCGGTATCAGTCCCGGAAAATACCAGATATGTATCAGGGGAATTTGGATTAGGAAAGAGTTTGGGCAACTTCTGGTTCTAGCAACCATTTGTTTGTTGCCCTTATTAAGATTACTGCTTATTTTTAGACATGAAGGCAGGGCTAAAACTGGGCTGCTGCATCCAAAGCCAGTCCTTTGCGTAAGACACAGTTTAAGAGAGACTAGCATTTGCATTTTCTAACGCAAACTCTATATCCTGGTATTATGGTTCAGATTCCAGTGTAATACCGTTCTGTCAGCAGGAAAACAGTTACTTCTCTACATTTCTGAGTCCTGAGGCCATGTGGGTATCATTAGCCTACGCCCCAGACTGCAGCCTCTTTACATCTGGGTCTGAGCGCAGCCATGATCCCAGTAGGTCCTGACAAGCCCCTGCAGATTCTGCTTCCAGAGAGGGCTGAACTCCAGCTTGGACTTATTTTTCTCATTAACTGTTCTGATGCAGACTTACGTTTTTCTTCTGCTGGGTATTTCCTAATGGAAGCAGTGACTGAAGGCATTGTTTTCTGGGATAATGAAGAAAAACCACAAGCTTCAGCTAGCACTTACAGGATCAACAACACAGACTGATGCTTTCCCTGATGTCTGCTCATGCTCCTGGAGCTGTTGCTGTTTGTTGTAGTTCTTGTTCTTCACCATCCACAAGCCCCTGCTGGGCACCCACCTCCCTTAGCCTGGTCTCAGCAGGCCCCCAGCCACCTCTCTAGGAAAAAAACCCTGTGCATGCTAAGATGGTTTGGCAAAGCTAGGTGCAGCTCCCAGCTTTAGAAGAGCAAGTTGTTATTGAGGATACCAGTGGTATTTGGGTTATGGGGAACCTAAGCACAGCATGGATAAGGAGGGGGACCCTGAGGGTTAAGACTGGCCTGTCCTTGTGGTGGGACTGGCTCACAGGGTGGGACTGCCTTGACCTGTCTCCTGAGCCAGTGGTTGGCAGAAATGCTGTAGTCTGCTAATGATTATTTCCAACACGTTTCTTGTCTCAGCTCCTGCATGACGCAGTGACCAGAGCTCCCATCCAGCTCTCACTCTGCACCCTGCCAGGGAATGTCCTCACACAGCGTGGCCGTGCTCACCTTCTGAAACAACTTATCATCAGGGGTAGGTGTGTTGACTGTGCGCCGGTGGCTCCTGAACCGCTGATCCTGGGACTTGTCATAGGGGTAATTTGCCACCACTGCTCCACCGTGCAGATTGGCCGAGAGCACGAAGTTGTAGCTGCTGATCCACTGGATCACAGCCAATGTCTCTGGCTCCACCTGTAAGGAGAAGAGAGCAGGAGACAGGGAGAAGAGCTCAGTCACCTGTGTGCCAGCTGCTGCTCCATGCCAGGCTGTGGTGTGTCAGGCCCTATCCTGCAAAGTGTCTGCTGCAGCTCTTGCAGCTTCCTTTGTTCTCCACCGACTGCTCTGATACACAAAGCAGGCTCCTCCTGTGCATACCTTGCTGCAGCTCCCCCAGCACAACCCCAAAACTTGAGGCACAGATATTAGCCAGCATATGCCACCTCCTCTGCCCTGTGCACTGCAACCTGCTTCCCCAAGCCAGCTGTGATGTCAGCCTCTCCTGGCAGAGGTGCAAGCTGTGATATGGGACCAGAACTGCATCACTGCTCTGCAGGCAGAAGGCTCAGAGAAGGAGACAAGAACTATGCAAGCCAAAGGACAGTGTATTTTCTTGCGTGCTGAGACACACTAAGAGGATGCTGTAACCCTCATGGCAGCCCAGACTGGTACCTGGCTCTTCCAGTTGTCAGGCAGTGGGATGTGGTGATTTGGCCCGCTGATTTCCCTGCTGTAGTACATGAGTGTGTTGAGGTCAGGGAAGTTGCGGTTCAAGTCCACTCCATTGGCATTGTTCCTCCCTGTCAAGTACCCATTGCTGTCTGGGCCCTGCGGGGCAAAGGTGTATCACAGGTGAGTACAGGGTGGGTGCAGTCAGGCTGGGTGTCAGAGAGGTAGAGACTGGCCACTGTAACAGCACTTCAGTGCCTTTGAGTCACAACATGTGTTATTGCTGGCAGGACAATAAAGAGTATTGGTACTGACAGGGAAAATCAGTAACAATATCTTCATTTTCCAGGGTGATAGAGTAAGCCACAAGACAAATAAGAAATTTGCTTTAGCTGAAAGAGCCACATATATCTCCCTGAACTCTAGCAGCACAAAGAAATGGGTTATTATTTGGGGGGAGGACTAGTAATGGGCACAGTTACTAGTTTTTTCTCCCCCATCTCTCATGTCCCTGCCTGCTTATGACAGTGGCATTCAACTGTCACTTTCCTGGTCTAGGGCAGGGGATTTGCAGTGACCCTCCTGTGACAAATAACTTCTAAGGAGGGTAAGACAGGTATAGGAAGTCTCCTCCATCAGCTGCCAAGGTCACCTGTGGCAGGACGCACAGCAGGAGCCCTTGGAAGGGAGGTGAGAAGCAACGACACCAGTTGAAGGTGACAAATTTGGCAGGGCATGAAGAGCAAGGATTCTGCCTCCTCCTAGCTGCAATGAGGAGGATCCCAAAGGGATTTTAAGGGCTTTCTGCCCCTACCCATCTGGGGGAGGCGATCACTGCCTGGTACCTGCTTGGCAGCCACTTCGTACCCGTCGGGATTCATGGAGGGCATGATGTGGATGCGCGTGTCATGGATGAGGCGCGTGATCCGCTCGTTGCCCCGGCGGTACTCCTCGCACAGGAACTCAGAGAGCTGCAGCAGCAGCTCACGGCCCAGCACCTCGTTCCCATGCATGTTCCCAACATACTTGAACTCTGGCTCCACTGGAGAGGGCAAGAGAGTGACACCATCAGCCAGGGCCGGGACAGGGGGAAGGAGCAAATTCCTACCACAGGGAACCCCAGCCAAGTCCAAGGGACACCCAATAAATGGTATAGAATGACCCTTTCCCTTGAAAAATGCAAACCTCAGGGAGGGATAGTGGTACAGTTCTCATATGGGCTCTGCTCCATTTTGCCACAGCACCCTGGAAGCGGCTCAGACTCTCCTCCAGGTCGCTTTGGGCCTTTGGAGCACACAAGAGGAGTATTTGCAGGGGGTTTGGTCTTGGGTTGGTGAAAGGCGGCACAAAAGGACCAGGGAGCACTGGCAGGATTGCCCCAGGCTTCCAGGGCCTCACAGCACTGTGGTGGGTGGCAGTGGAGGGGACAGGCCTTTTCTCCCAGCTCTGCTCTTCTACATTTGCTCTCAGTGCCTCTCACCAGCATGGCACATTCCTGGCTCTGCACCTCTCCTTCCCCTTTACCTGCCTCCAAGGTCAAGGTTAAAGCCCTCCACACCCTCAAGGGAAAAGAGCCTGGAGAAACCCTCAGCAGCTGAGCTGAATATGGATCAAACTGTCCCTCAGGCAGCTCCAGTATGACCAAAAAGGTCTCTTACCACTGACTTTTCTAAAATAAGGTCTCAAAATACATACTTGGAGACCACAGGCAGACAGTGCCTGGAACAGGACTTGCTGCTTTGCTGAAGGAGAGGCAGGACACATGAGGGACAGGTTGCACTTTCCCAGAGGGCCTTTTAAAGCAGTTACTTGTGGGAAAATAAAATGTCACATTGCAGGCTGGAGCCAGCATTGGTAGAACGAAAGACAACAGGGGAATTCAGTTAAAAAGGGAGCCTGACTGTCACATGAAAGAGTCAGGAAAAAAAAGGGGGTTGTTACAAATGTTGGCTTGCCAGATCTGGAGACTCCCATTGCGCTGCGAGCTTTCTGGCCACCAGCAGGGATCAGGGGATCAGACTCGCAGTGGCAGCATGCAGCCCTGCTGCCAGGTATGATGTCCATCAGGATCCCTGGGGTAAAAGGCATCACATTCCAGATTGTGAGCTGCTGCTTGCAAAAGCCCCTGTGCCCTTGCTGCATTAAAAAAAAAAAACAAACCTCTAATTTTAGCTAAAGATTTTGCTTTTCCATGTCTTTTGTTTGCTGTGTCTCAGTTAAAGACACCGGAGGTGGGCAACATATTTTGATTTTGTTAGATTTCAGGGAGATGAGAACTGATTTAGTTAGATAATTCGGTTATTAAAAACACAGAAAAATCCTGGGCATTTGTGCAGCCTTTAAAAAAAATAAGGCTTCAGCAGGGATTCTTTGCTTTGTTCGAGTCTGCAGCAGGATTTGTCAGCCTTTTTCAGTATGCAAACTCCTAAATTTTATGTACATGGCCACACAAGCTCTAATTACTGCATGTAAGCCCATTTGAGCTTGCTTTTCAGAGTTACTTCTCATGTCCTTCAGGGAAATCCAGAGTTTCCCAAATTCTTCGTGCTACAAGCTGAAAGTGCCAGCCTGACAGTGGTTCATGCTACAAGCAGGGCCACAGGTCCATGCTGCCAGCCTGGGGCAGGGGAGATCTGAGCCATCTCCTACAGCCTTTCCAGCTGCTTTCATGTGGTTCTGCGAGTCTAAAATCCGATGGTGCACTGCCAGTGCCCTTTGCTCACTCCATGCTTTGAATCAGCCCTTGATGCACTGGGGAGGTGTCCCACATACCCTCAGAACCATGCAGGTTTCCCTGTGCTGAATAGGGCTGTCACAGAGGCAGTCAAGGTGGGAAGCCTCCCATCCCACCTCCTGGCATCCCTGAAAATGATACTCTGGGCCATAAGAGCGGAACAGTATGCCCCCAGTGCAGTGCTGCCAGGCATGGGGTGGTGCTGTGGGGTTTGTGGGGGTGCTCCACTGAGGGGGGGCACGGGTTCTGCTCACCCCTGCAGCCCTGCTGGCAGTTTTCCATGTGACTAGGCTGCCTGCGCGTGTCAGCCCCTGCGTTTAGCCACATCAGCCAGGATTTGAAAAGGCAAAAGATCCTGCAGAAAGCAGGGAGAGCTCTGTCCTTATCTGCAGCTCAGGGACACAAGGCAGGGATGTGAGGGAGCCTTGTGTGCAGCCCCCCAGCCTGGAGAGGCAGCTGTTCTCCTCAGCACCCCCGGGTCTCCTGGCTGCCTGCAAGGTCTGGCTCGGCAGCATCTCCAGGCTGCACAGGCAGCAGCTCAAGGGGCCACTGCTGCCAATGTTCCACAGGGCCACGTGGCAGCAGGTGGAGATCCCTGAGATCAGCCTGTCACTGGGTCTGCACAGCCTTCGGGGCTGGGAGGGCTGTAGAAGCCCAGCGCCCACTCTGCCGGGGTCCCTGCTGGCTGTCCTCCTGGCTTTGCCGTCTGGGGGAGGAGCGGCCGAACACTTTCTCTCCTGTCACTACCCAGCAGCACAGGGCAGAGGGTGGGTGCTGCCTCTCCTTGCCTGAACAACACTGTTTTGGCAGGGAGAGGGTGGTAGTGCAGGTGGGGTGCTGGGATGGACTCGCCTGCGTTCTCGCATCAGCTTGAGTGGAAAACTCAGAGCTCCGTCCAAAGTACGCGCCTGGGCCACGCTGCAGCTCAGGCAGGCACAGTGCATGGCACGGTGCATGTGTGCGGGCTGGGCGTGCGCGTCCCTGGGCTGGCTGCGGGGTCCGTGCCGGAGACCGCGCTGCCTGGCACCTGGGCGTTGCCAGGAGTCTTGCCTGGAAAGGGACATGCCCCCACCCAGTGCCCCAACACTGCCGCGTGGCAGGGAGCGTGGCAACGAAGCCCGTCCTGTCCGAGCCGCTGTCCCCATCCCCCCGTACTCACGGGGCTCGTGGATGCCGGGGTAGTCGCTGAACTCCAGCACGTAGAGGTGCCGGCCCTCGACGCTGCGGCCGATGCTGTAGATGCGGGTGACGTAGGGGCACTGGCTCTGCACGCGGAACAGGGCCTGCACCAGCTCCTCGTAGCGATGGTGGAGGAAGCTGAGGGCGGCCGCCCCCTCGAGCAGGAGCAGGGCTCCCACGAGGGGCCACAGCCACCGCGCCATCCTCCCGCGGCGCTGGGCGCCCGCACCAGCTCCCAGCCCCGGCTCGCTCCCAGCCGGGAGCTTAAAGTGCAAACTCCAACCAGCTCTTTCCAGCTGCCGAGTGCCAGCCCCCTGCACCTGCGGGCGGGGGGCGGCGGGAGCGGGGCGCGCCGGGGCCCCGCGGCGCAGGAATGCTCCCCCCGCCCGGCCGCCCGGCCGCCGGCGAGCCCGCTCTCCACCGGCGGAGAAGTTTCCCCCTGCTCCAGCTCACTTATTAACCGGACAGCAAACAGGCCCCCGCAGCCACGGGCTGTCACCGCAGAAGAAGCGCAGGGCTGGAAAACTGGCTGCGGAGGGCGTCGGGGCTGCCAAGCGCACGGGGAGCGGCGGGCGGGGGAAAGGAGAGGAAAGGGGGCCAGCGGGCGGGGGGTTGCCCGTCACCGAGCCCTCTCGTGGGGCAAGAGCCGAGGGGGATGGGGCGGCCTCGCTGCCCGCACCACTCCCGCAGCCCTGCCCGGCCCGTGCCTGCCCGGCGCCGGCAGTTCCCAACCACTTCTCCCCGGCGCCCGGTCCCGGCTCCGCGCCGCGCCTCCTCTCCTGCCCCATCTCGTGGGGAAGCAGAAGAGACACCACCGCAGGCTCCGCGGGTCAGTCGGCCTCTCTGCCCGGCCCGGCTCACCCGGCGATCCCTTTGCTCCCGGGATAAACAGAGGCAGGGACCGCATCGCCCTCCCCACAGCTGCCTGCCCAAACCGCCGTGCTGGGACGGTGCAGGGGGAGGGCAGAGCAGCGTGGGACGTGATGCGGGAGTTGTCTGCCCAGCAGGGACCATCACTGAGAACTCCGCTTGGAAGTCTGGTATCACCCCACCCTGCTCTGGGAGCGGGCATGAGAAAGAGCTCTGACGGGCACTGGGCAGCAAGAGATTCCTTAACTATGTAAAGACAAATTAAAATGTCCTGCTATCTACTAACAAAGGGTTGCAAACTGTTTCTGGACATGGGGGAAGCTGGTTCCTCTCCACCTCTCTGGCACCCTTATCCCAGTGGGCAGCAGACACCTCATGGTCCCTGCTCTCTGCCCGCTGCCAAAGGCAGCCTTGCTTTGCAGCCTTGCCCCATGAGGCTAAGACTCCAGGAGCCTAGTGGCTCTGACAGAGGTATTTACTAGGACAACCCTGACACAGAGCCCAAACATGAGCACAAACAGCTGAAAAATTTACCATCATGGCTGGACAGGCCAAGAGAAAGGCTCCCTTAGGTAACAGGAGCATGTGATTCTGAGCTACCCAGGCCATGCTAGAAAGGAGCGTCTCTGGCCATCAGTAATGGGCTGCCCGGGATACTCAGTGCCATGCCAAACATTTGCTTTCCCTTCAACCTTGAGGTGGGTCCGTGCTGCATTGCTCTAATTTCTGTGTCAGGGGTTGCTTCGCCCAGCAAAGCATTCTCTATCAGTGCTGCCTGGCACCAGTGCATGGCATCACTGCTTGGGCTGCTGTCTTTCTACCTCAGTTTTCCAAGAAGAGCAGTGGTAAAACCAGGAAGTCCCTGTTTATAGGCTCTAGCTGCTGTTGATAGCCTCTGATGCGAACAGTACAGGCTGGTGGGCAAGGCACATGGCTTGCCCGCTCATGGCTGGGCTTCCTCAGACTTTCCCATATCCAGCTTTCTTCTGCCTCAGCCCCACCATAGTGGTCCTTTCTCTCCTTGATTCTTTGCCTTCTTGGTCTTCTGCCCCATCTGCATGGTTGCCTCTTACCCTTGTTTTTGAAAAAATATCCTTTTGAAGACATGACCAGAAAAAAAAAATACTATAGGTATATAGAGATAGCAATAACCATATTAATACCTTCTCCTAGTTAAGCTTCATCCCACCACATCCCTGTTTGTCAGCCAGTCTGAAAGCAGCACATGTTCAGGAGCAGGAATGGCATTGCACCCATCTGTAGCCAGGTAACAAGAATCAGTGCTGGAGGTGATAGCTTCTCCCAGCGCATGCAAGAAACCAAGGCAAAGTAGCTGAAGCTGTGCCATGGTGAGCATGGGTATGGGAGGACAGCTCTTGTCTCTACAGCAAGACATGTCTGGTGGTATTTTGCAAAGCTGGCAGCCCACACAGCAGTGGGAAATGCCTTCACCTCCTTCACATCTCTGCTCCCAGGGCTGCTGGGTTCCCCTGGAGCTGCTCTCTCCCCAGCCTTCAGCAATGAAGGCCATGTGAAAGAGTCGTGGGCAGGTTTCCAGCACTACCCAGTGTTACTTGGCAGCCAGAGAGTGCTAGGCAGGGCTATAGTAAAATAGCACAAGCCCCATGTTTGGCCAGTTTCCCCCCTCTCCTTTCCCTTCCTAGTCTGCTTTCAGTAGCCTGGGACAGCAGTGGCAGAGTTGGAACTGCAGTGCTGCCAAGGGGCACATGAGGAAAGTTTTCACTTTCCTATGGAGACAAGCAACACTGATGTCAGGAACAACAGTAAGAAAAGGAATGCCAGACCGTTAGAGCCTAAAAAGGAACCATGGGCAAAATCTCATGTGGGTGGAGAACACATCTCACACACTATTAAGTCTGGAGAGTTAGTCAGCCTTATCTGTAGCACAGGGATGGAGGCAGCCTGTTATCAGGCAGCAGGTTGAAAGCATACAAAAGGAAATAGTTTTGCACAAAAGACACAATGAAATTACATCATCAAAGCTGAAAGTTAAATGAGTGCAAAAGAGGATAAGATGAATTCATAGAGAACAGGGGCACCCACAGTTATCAGATCTTGAAGCAATCATTTGATCACAAATTTCCTAAGCTCCTGATGGGTAGAAGAGAAGGATTATGCTGTTTCCCTAACTATCCCTCTAAATCCTTTCCCACCACACAGCTGGAGACGAGTGCCAATGCGCTGCCTGTTTGATCTGACCTAGCATGGCCTTTACACATTCTAGGAAAATGACAACCTAATGACTCTTTAATCCAACAATAAATCTGGGCATGTTTGAAAACACCAATGAAAGCAGAAACAAACAATATAAAATGTTAGAAAAAATGAAGGAAGTAAATAAAGACTTAATTTGGAAAATACGGCTAATACATCTGGGATGGATCATACACTCCCCCACCCCCCCACCCAGATGTTCAAAAATGGAGAGACCTTGAGGCAGTGGGATAAAGAGGGGGAGCAGGAGTGCTCTGTGCCACTGTGGCGAGAGCGAGAAGAATGCGGATGAGAGCCCTGTCCCACCACCACTGCATTGCTGGTGGTCACGGGTGGCAAGGATCTGATTCTGCTGGAACTGGCCATGGAAAGGCTCCATCTGATGAGTTCATTTTAGTTCTGGCCATATTGTTAACAGAGGAAGATTGGAAAATTTGAGGAAAATTCAAGCTAATAGTCCTAAGAATGAGTGAACTGTGGGGAGTGCCTGCTGGAAGAAAAATAACAGCTGTGACAAGCATTGTTTGCCTTGGCAGAGCTCTAGCACACAGAGACACGCAGCCCTGTGAGCAAGGGGCACAGGCCCACTGTCCTTCCCCTGTTTGGGGGGCTGGGAAGGTGGGCTGCAGTGCCAGCATGATGCCGGTGGAGCTGCCTGAGAGAGGGAAAATGAGAGCAGAGGACTGCCTCTGTCCAGTTCGCAGCAAGGGAGAACAAACTGCTTTGAGGAGGTCAGGATGAAGCTGAGGCAAAGAAAGATGTGGTTCGGGCACTAGCAGCCTTCCCGGGAGTGAGGCATCCTGTGTGAGGTGCCCAGAGCCTGGGAAAGACCACAGTGCCTTTCTCTACCAGGAGGGGATGCTACTCATCCACCGGGAACTTCAGAGCTGGCCCCGGAGAGCATCAAGGAACTGGCAGGAGAGGAAATCACATCTCAGGACTTTTCCATGTTTAGTGCCAGAAGCTCCATTCCACTACTGGCAAACTCCCATCTTCTGGAAAACAGCATGAAAACTTTTCTGGCATCAGTTCAGCAGTCTTTATTATGATAAGCATACAGAGACTTGTGTGCATCAAAACAAAGATCCATTTCTTCAGGGCTGGGCCACGGAAAGAAAACACATGGCCTGGGTGGCAGAGACTGTTGTCCTCAGTGTGTCCTTCCCAGTCCCTCCAAAACAGGCTGTTGAGCCTGGGACAAAGCTGGCAGCCCTGAGGAGCCTGCACACCCTGCCTGGCACAGCATGGGAAGAATTGGGGTGGAGAATGAAGGGGCACACATCCGGCCCAGAGCTGCTCTTGGAGAAACTGGGAAGCCCGGGCCAGGGCCAACATTTCAAGTCAGCCTCCCACTGCAGAGGTGAAGGCCCCACTTCTGAGAGCTTTCTTCCAAGTGGAGACCCCACTGTGCTTTGCTGTAGGGTTGGAGAAGTCAGCTGTAGTCTGTGCACAGAGGAGAGGCAGCTTTATCAGGGAGGAGGGTGAAAGGTACTTAGAGCCTGTGGTGGGGAACAGTTTTCCTGTCAGAGGTGAGGGTGCTGCAGGTACCCAGGCTCTCTCTTCTGACAGGTTCCAATAGCTTTGGCCCACACTTGACACTCGGCTGAATATGGCAGAGCTCATAGAGGTCATCAGTCCCAGAGAGACCAGGCTGCTCTTGCACCCTGCAAAGCTATCAAATCTCTCTGCAAGGAACCTCCCCAAAAACGAACCAATCAACATTTCAACCCAAACCGGAGACACTCATCCCACCTTGCTGCAGCACATCTCAGAGCTTCCCAGGAGCCCAGGAGAGCTCTCTCTTCTAGGAGAGACCAAGGTCTGGAGTCTTGGCAGTGCAGCAGGGTTGAATAGTGAGTAAATATTTGCTAGATAAGAACATGTGATGTTAAAAGATGATTTACCCAGGAAAAGCAAAATGGTACGGCAGGCAGTGTCTAGAAATTAAAGCCAGAAGCTATCAAATTAGAAATAAGGCACAGATAATTATCGGTGAGGCAGATCAACTGTATTAACAAGAGAAATGATACATTATTACTGGCATATTTGGAAACTCCCTTCACTATCATTAATGGTCTTCATGTACATGTTGGGTGGCTCTGAAACACACATTTAAGTTGAATACAGCTGGATCAGATGCAGCACAGAATCAAAGAAATGAATGTTTATAACTAGAACTCTTTGACCAAGGACTTTGAGTAGCCTCCGTGAATAAAGTCCTACAATAACAGGAGAAATGGGGAAGAAACAATCATAGGTCATTCTGTGAGTGTTCACATACAGGCAGTGACAGGATGCCTTCAGTCAACCAGTTCCTGGAGCCTCAGCCTGCTCAAGTGGCATGTCTGTTGTCACCTTAGAAGTTCTGATCTTGGAGAGATTGATTTATGAATGGGGTCTATAAGTCATAAGGTTTAAAAATATTGTAACATATTTTGTGTTTATCTTAGTTTGGGCCCTTTAGGTTGTGCTCAAGTCACATTTAAAGCTTTAAAAAACCCCAAAACTCAAACCAAAAAATAAGATAATTAAGACAGGAGGAGCAAGTGAAGATGCCAGCTGCTCACCTGGCTCCTGAATGAGGAGCTAACAATATTCATACTCTGGGACTTGCAACGAAGACACAAAACACAGTAAAACTTCTTTTTCCAGGTATTTGACATTTTCCTTTGACATAAATCCTTAGCAGGAACAAGAAGAGCAGATTGGCACAAGCTTTCTTTCCACACCAACTTCCACATGGAGTTTTTGCATCAATTTCTGATGTGTCCTAATGGATCTGCCAGTTCTCATCATGGACACAACTGAGCAGCAGATCCCCAAGGAGGTCTCAGGAGAGGCATTGCCGTTCTGCAGGTTTCCATGCTGTTCATGGGAAGGGTGGATGCACCAGCTCATCCGGGGAGCTTCTCCAGGGCATCTACTCTGCTAGAAAGACTCTGTCTGCAAGGGAGGTGGCACCAGATGGGGTGGGTTGCACATGAGGCTGTCTGGGCAGCAGAAGCAGCTCCAATCACACGTTTCTCCTGCATGCCTTCCAGCCATGGCTAATAGCTACTGTTCATCTCTCACCTACCTATCTTTGCTGCAAACAGCAGAAGGAAGACTGCATCCGTAGCTGAATTCCGACATCACAGAGTATTTGCAGATAAAACAAAAACTGGCCAATGGACTCACAGCTGGTGAAGGGTCATTTGCAGATTGAACTGGATAACCTGCTTGGAGGAATGTCTTTTGAATAGCACATGTTTCAGTGGAGCCCCACGGAAGGCAAAATGGCTCCTACCGAGAGACCGTGATGTAGGGTGTGAGGCAGAGGCTGTTCTGAAATGCAATGGCTGGGAAAAAAGACCAAGTTGCCATAGTCCAGCTGGACTCAACAGCCGAAAAACTTTCTGTTAAGTGAGCAGACCTGGACCAGAGATATATGGATGGGGAACATAGAGTATAGATCAAAACCAGATACATACACTTTTAGTGACTCTACTACCACTCACTGCTGAAAACGTTGGTGTCCAAGTTTCAGAAAAATGTAAAACATTTAAAAGAAGTGGAGTTGAGTTGAGAGCTACAAGCGAGGTCAGCACAGCACTTTACAGATTGAAAACCAATCTATTTAATATGATATAATGACAACTTGCAAGCACCAACAAGGAAAAAGAGATTTTAATAGCAGAGTTACTCAGTCTTTTGGAAATTGAGAGAACAAGGTCGAACAGAAGCTGAAGCCAGCTAATTCAGAGCAAAAATAAGACACAGATTTTTAGAACAATGATCTGCCCAAAGATCTTAGGACAGGGTAGATTTTTCCCTTACTCTTAGTTCCTTCAATGTATTAGGGCTTCTACTTCCAGGCATGAAGTAGAAATAACTGGGTGACATTTTCCAGCCTGGACTGTGCAGAGGGACAGGCTGGGAGGTGTCTGTGTCTGTGCTTGCCTAAAGGGGAAGGCATTATTGGGGTTGCACATCCTGACCCCCTCCACACTGCCTACACCTTTGCTCGGGGAAACAGGTGTGTGTTTGCCATGCCTTCCTCTCTACAATATCTGCTTCCTTTTGGCCTCCACATTTACAGGTCATTAGGAGAAGAGATTTCTGAGATTTTGAGGGAGGTAGACAGGCACCAGTGGTTTCTGAGTGTTTTTACAAAAATGGATTTCTGACTTACCTCTCCTTTTTTTGGACCAAGAAATGGAAAAGTGGAAGAAAGCTATTCATAAGCTCAATCAGTGGCATTGTCCTCATTGTGTGCTAGAAGACGGGCTGCAGTACATGCACTCACAAACCCTGGGTCTTATGGCCATAGGATAAGCCTATGCCATGATGGAAGGAAAGGCAAATCTTCACTAATTTTGCTGGTGGAAAGAGTGGTTCAATCTGTGCATACTCATGCTGGTTAACTGCTGCCAGCTGCCTATAGGAACATTAGCTAATAAACACTTTCCCTAGGTTGGAGGCTGCTGTGTCATCAGCACAGTGACCCTGGATTGCTTTAGTGGGCCTGTACCTGAGGGCACACTGATCACACCAGAGTCCCTGCAGGCATAAACAATCACTGCTGGTCAAGGAACCTGGGCCAATACAAGCTGTTCCTACAAAAACCAGCAATGCCTGGCTGGGAACTTGTGGCTTGATGTACCTTAAAGATGCAGGAATGGCTCAGTGCAACAGTGAGCCAGCTTTGGTCCAGCAACATCAGGAAGACGTGGGAAAAAGGCATTTGCCACCTGCAAAAGGAGCTGACAGCCGACAGAACCCAGCTAAGGGCTGATGACCACAAGCATGTTCATCCTCATCCCTTCTTTTCCCAGAGTGGCATTTGGGAGCCTGACCCACCTTCAGGGGCCAACCAGGTGCAAGTGCGAGCAGGGAGGTGAGCAGAGGAGTGCTGGTGCAGAAAGGGCTCTTGGGAACAGCTTCAGCGGAGAAGGAGCAGGATCACCCTGTATGTGATAGCTCCCAAGAGCTCAGTGGGATGTGTGACCCTGAGATAACCCTTGCAGGAGCACTGGCTCCCAAAGATTGCTGCCACTTTTCTCTTCATAATGCTGTGCACAAGGCAGAAACCAACAAGCAGCAAAGTTTCATTGAATGAAGGTACGACCCATTCTAGAAGGGGACACCAGCTTGTCTGTCCTTGGCAGAAAAGGTGGCGAGCCTGATGTCCCAACATCTGTCAGTGCAAGTGTGATTCAGAAGAAATAAATGCCCTTGTTGTACAGTCAGTAGCTTCAGTGAGAGGGACTCTGCAGTACAGCCTGCTCTGCTGGGGTCTCCCACCCCTAAGTAGCCAGGAAGACATGGCTCCTCTCCGCTTCAGGTTCTTCCTAAACAATCCCCTTCTGCAGGCACTTGGGCTTGTGGAAGAGAAGCCAGGCGAACAGGAGCACGGACACCAGCACAAGGGAGCACAGCACCATCAGCCCCACGTAGCTGCCATGGGAGAGAGGGGGCTCGGCTGGCTCCTCTGCAGGAATCATGTTGGTCAGGTTCAGCATGTAGCCCAGGGTCCAACCTGCATCACTGCTGCCGATCTGAAACAGGAGAAGAGCAGAATCAGTGCTAGGAGGCTGCCTGTGGCATTGCTGGGGCAGTGGCATCCCTGGGGATAAAGGGCCAGGCTGTGCAGCAGAGGCTGCAGAGAACTGCTGGGGTAGAGCCCTCCCCACCACAAAACACACCTTTCCAAGGAAGTGGATCATTTGCCAGTTCTTTTCAGTGAACTCATAGCCATTTTCCAGGAGAGAGAGGATGTAGGCTCCAGAGAAGCAATATTCACTCAGGTACTTTTCTTTGATGTGGTGATATGCTGTCTTCACCTAGGGAAGGGGGCAATCACCAGACTGTTAAACACATCTTTCCACTGCTCCAGCTTGTGCCTGAACATCCACTGTGGGTGCTGGGGGGATCTTCCCCATCTTGCTCTGGCAATTAACCTTAGCCATTTATCCTACAGAAAAGTATCAGTAGCCCCAGTCTACGGCAACAAGCACTGCTCACCTCTTGCCAAGGCCGGGCACAGAAGCTCTCAATGGTGCTGGTCACTTTGTTCAGGGCAAGGGGGTTTGGTTCACTGGTCAGGTTCAAAAAGTTCATCACAAAATAGAAAGCAGAAAAAGCCTGAAGGAGAAAGATTCTTTTAATCTGACTAGACCACAGATCCCACAAAAGAAAATGAGTTTATTTATAAATAGAAAAATATAAGAAGAAACATCATATGCACAAGAGCAGGAATATTTTCAAGAGTGATGTCATTTTGAGACATACACCACAGGGCTGCTGAGAGATGGAGGCAGGAATTATGGTATCCCAAAGAACTTCTGTGAGCTCTCTCCTTTAAGTGTGCCAGTGGCACGCACTGATTGCCATCACAACCATGATCCTATTTTGGCAACTGAGTGAGATGAGTGTGCAACCAACATCACCACAAAGAGCAGAGGTGATGGTCTGAAAGGGTTGTACAGAGCCCCATCATATAATCCAAAGTCCAGAAACCCCATCTCTGACCATGGCCAGTAGCTTATAGCTAGGAGGCAGCTTATGAACAGGACAAGGGTGTATTAGCAGTTCTCTGAAAAGCCTCACAATCACTGAGGTCTTGCAGCTCTAGGACTGATGGTCAGCATGGTGTCACACATAATGTGTGTTCAGAGTGTGCACTGTCTCCTCATCATGTCTGGGAAGCAGACAGGTGAGCTGGCTGGTTTCAGCAGCACTCAGACACTGCTAGGTGAATTTCAGACCTGGTACCACCACTGACCTCAGGAGGCAAGGTTTTTAGGAGCAGTATTCCTGCCTGCAGCACACTCTCCTGCCTCTGGTGTTGGACATCAAGAAGGACAGCTTAAAAAGTAAGTAGAGCACCCCAAGGAGATGGGTTAGAATGGGAACAGTGCAGTACTGGTAGGCCAGTATTTACTGGGGTAGCTCCTAACATGTCTGTCCTCACAGCAAGTGCAGCACTGCTTTTGTAGTTACATGTCCAAAAAGCCATCTTGTAAATCATTTCCTGCCTCAGTCATGAAAAATGCACTCTAGCATTACTCTGAATTTCTGCTCTGTTGACATTCTGGATTACAGAGTTGAAGAATGAGTGAAGACTCACCCCAAAATCCCCTTGTAATGGAGGTAGGTATATCCCATTGAAGGAGCAACTGGAGTAAGGACAATGGGTTTTGTTGAAGAGTGTCTGGATGTTTTCTCGGCACTTTTGATAGTCCCCCTCTCCCTCTATGTACAGCTGTCTGAAAGGTAATTCCTTTTTCTTGTCTGATGTGCAAGGGTTTTTGAAGAAGTCACTTATATTTATAGTCCTCTGATAACCCTGGTGAAAGCATGGGTCGAGGAGACTGCTGCTCTCCACGGTCTGAAAGTAAAAATCAATTTAAGCTGTTACACTTTGCTCTAGAGTAACCTGGGGAAAGAAAAACCCTGGGAAAGAACCACAAGGAAGGGTGGCACTTGTCACAGTACATCACATCATGGTGCACACATCAGGTCAAAGGGATGAGGATAGCTTAAGGCACTGGCTGTGCAGGGGAAGATGTGGGGTACTGCCACAGCCTCCCTGTAGGACCCTGGGCAAATTACTTTAAGTCACAGTTTGTGAAGCTGCACTGTTGATTTGGGTTTCTCAGGGATGGTAAAATGTCACCTCCCCTGAGTACTCCAGTTAAATGCCATTCTCTTGCTATCCCATGCCCAAGAATCAAGGCATCTCAAATTGATACTACTTTTGAAAGTATTGACTGTCACCTCTTTGGGCACCTCATGCCCAGTCTGTGTGGAGAACAACGACATTTCCTTAATCCAAACTAAGAGGTGAGCTGGGTCACAGCAACTTTTACAGCACTGGGAGGGTCCAGGATGTCCATGTTTAATTACAGGGGTAGATGTACTTGCCTGTAGGTCCCTGGCCAGTTTCTGTTGCAGAGCCTGGTCCTTCCCGTAGCAGAGAAAGCTGTGAGTGTACACTTGGTAATCCTTGCCATAGAGACGGAAGTAGAGCTGGTTCTCTGGGGACTCTAAAGAGAGGTCCTTTGATACAAAGGTAATCTGTGTGGAGGCTCCTCCAAGGTCTAGTGCTCCTGATGTCTCACTTAAGGATGTCAGGGAGTGTAGAAGCTTTTTCCAGCCAGACTTGGGGGAAAAAAAAATCAAAATAAACCAGATATACTGGGCATGGAGAGGATTTATTTTGGAGAAATGAAAAAGAGAAAGAACTATGAGGAGAGAAGCAGAAGCACAGAACACAAGAAACATGGGAAGTCCTGGAGGGGGCATGAGATGAGAGCTGGAACAAGATACAAGAAAAACGCAAGCTTGTAAATACAGGAGATGGATCATGTCCAAGTTTTTGCAGGAGGGCAAAGAATATGGAATCTAATACCACTGTTATGAGAAAAAACAGTCCACTTACTGTTTCAGCTCTCAGAAGATTTGTAAGCTCAATAGGAAAGAATCATAGTCCAACTTTTCAGAAACTGAAATATTTTAGATCAGGAAGGGAGAAGGATGCTGTACCCAAGCAAAATGATTGAATATGCTGGCATTTTATTTCAGTGCTTGAAGCCTGACTGTAGTGGTGCATCCTGATACCACTAAGTATCAGGAGGTACTCACAGCAACTGCTGAGGCAACATGTGCAGCTTCCTGATCCCTGGTAAATGGCTTACAAGGCAAGATAGTGCCTGTGACACCTTCTTGCAAGGCATGACTTACAAAGTGCTACAAGACAATGATTCAGATGTACTTGCTATAGATATACTACCTGCTTGAAATTGCCCAGAAGGTAGTTAATGGTGATCCATCCATAGGCTCCTTCTTCCTGACCAGTGATAATTCTGGCACCCTGGAAGTTGAAGGGAGCTAAGCGTAGTGTGTTTTCTACTGAGGACAAGACTTTGTCAGCTGCACTTTTGTTCTGCAACCTGGATGAATGGAAGAAAGGATGGAGTGACTCTGGCTGACAGCTGTCAGTAGTCTATGTGCTTTATTCTGAGCAGGAAGGCTGCAACTCCCCACCAAGTGACAATTATAAGAGAATGGTTGTTCATTTGAGTCATCCAGCTCTAAGTAGCCATGCTTCTCTCTGTCACACCTTGACAGCACAGCTGCCACCAGCTTGGCACTTACAGACCCTGCAGCTGAGAGTGGTAGGTACTTGGAGCACAAACCAGAGCTCTTGTTCAGTAGCATGTGTCCTGATAGGAGTTGCACTGTGGGGACTCCTCTCACTCTTTACTGTCACCATTAGAGAAGAAATCCAGAAGGTATCCCTAGGAAGATTTCCCAGGCAATATATACCTAAGATCAGTTGCTTGTCCTAGCCAGGAGAGGTCTGGGTCACCCTCATGAAAATCACAAATTGTAATTAAAGGAGGATGTGATTATAGAGTTTCCTTAGCCTCTGATGGCCCTCTGTGGGGAGTTGCAACATGGGCTCAAAAATCCTGGATTAGGCTTAATAGCAGACTATAGGGATGTTTGAACATCCCTTTATTGTGGGGATGTTTAGGCATCAGCTTGGGCACTGCTGATCTCCTGGTGTCTCCATGCTGCATGTGGATGCAGGAGATGATGGAGGGTTGGAGTGAGCTTCAGTAAGCAAGGGAAAAGTCCAGGGGACTCGGGGCTCAGAGAGGTCAGCAGCACAGGAGGGTGTCTGGGCACAGTGTGGGCTGGCAGTGTGTCCTGAGAGGCCCCCACTGTGCATCCATGGTGATCCCAGGTGCAGTGCTGCAGAAGGGGACAAGCCCTGCAGTACCTGAGAAGCCGCATGCCAGCAGTTGCTCCGAGGTAGACGGGTGTCTCTTTGTGCTGTGCTGAGGGAATCACCTCTTTTGCTTGTTGTAGGCACTGTGCCAGAGAGGGACCTGCCTCCTCTGTGGCATGGGAGTAACCTGAGATCCCAGGGCCTGCAAGAAGTACAGACGCTTCATTGTTCAGACTCCAAGCATAACCCCAGAATGCTGTCATGAGCAGGTGTGCTAAACTGTATCACAGGCAGGAGAATCAGATTCAACCACCCCATTCCTTAGGAGCTTTAGAAATCCTACAGCACCAACTAAGCCCAATGCAATTGGTGGGTGGTGACAGGGCCCAGCATCTGTCACCCTGTCTCTGCAAAGCAGGCTATGAACTAGCAATGAGGGTTGAGACAAGCCATTTCTTTAGCATGCCCTGAACATCTGCAGTCTGTTCTCTGAGTTTGCCTGGGTGTACCCTGGATCTGCGCCTAAAAATCCCTGACCCTTCTATGCTGGTTCCTCCAGGGGCAGGTGCTGTCATTTGTTTGTGTACTTTATACTCACGCTACAACACTGGGTGTTTTGCAGCTATTGCTTCTTATGCTAACCCAAGGAAAAAATCATTGTCCCTCTCTACCATGTGTCCCCTGGTTCCCTGGACTGCCCCAGGACCAGGGCCTGTATGGCAGCAGTGAAGCCCCATTTGCTCCAGCTTGCTGTGTGCTCAGCGTGCTACTTCTGACGTGGGATGCTGCAGTGCAGAGCAGCTATCACAGCAGCTTGGTAACAGTAGGGCTCTCCTCTGCACTGCAGAGGCCTGAAAAGACCCCATGCAGGTCTGACAACACCTCTGATCCCCTCAGAATGCAGTGATCCATGATGGTCTGTGCTGTTTCTTGTTGTGTACACCCCTAGGCTTCATTTATGCCTTCCTAAACAATACAGTACCTACACAGCAATTAAACAGAATAAAAAAATAAGCCATGACACGCACAAGTTGAGCAACCTTGAGCCACAAGCCCTGTGCATAGCTTGCACAGAAGCCTTAAAACAGAGCAAACCATGCTCTCCCCTCTCATTGCCTTCATCAGCACTTCAACAAGAGTGCATGCAGACACTTTATTTATTTAAGTACATTCTTTGGTGTAGTTCTTTCCGAAAAGCAATTAATCCCAAGCATCCTAAAAACAAAGGAAAAAATGGATCTATTTTTCTTGCCAGGAAGGTTGGGCACATACAGCTCCCCATGGGAAGCAGTGGGGTATACATCATTGCACAGATGTAACACTGTTTCTACTATTGGCCTCTTCCTCTAGATTTCTCCTCCCTCACCCCTTTATTACATTATCTCTTCTTCATCCCACGCCCCTTCCCCAGGTCCTTTTTCTCCTCTTACCTTCAACTTTACACACCTCCACCTGCTTCACCACCCCAGTGTCGTTCTCCTTCTCTGCTGGCCACTCGTACACGTAGAGGTTAGTGTGCGACGATCCCGCATCCAGCACGATCCCATACTGTGGGCAAAACAGAGTCACTACCCCACCTGAGGCACCGAACCAGACCCGGTGTATGCTGGCCTCCGTACATGGGGGACCAGGCACACACAGCCCATCTGCCTGGCAGCTGTGGGGATGTATGTCATTGCTCTCCTCAGTAGAGCTCCAGTGCAAAACTCCCATCAAAGGAAGCAGGAGCAGAGAAACCACCAAGTTGGGACTGGTTACTTAAGAGATCATTCCCTGTGAAGCTGTAACTGGTTTTACCATGAAGATGTAAAACAGGATGTTGAGCTGCATGGAGCCAGAAAAAGAGGTTAGCCAGAGCCAGCAAGGGCAGCAGCGTGTTCGTGAGCACTATGGACACTTAACCCCCCAGCTTGTTTTCCTCTAAGGGTACCAGCTTGTAATACCTTAATATTCCTCGGAAGTGGCTTGTTTTGGGTCACTGCTACAGCAATTAAAGCAATTACAGCCAAAGTAGAGAGGAATCCCAGGATGAGTAGAATCGTTCTTGTCGAGGACATCTTTGGTTTGGTACCTGTGACTAGAGCAGAAAAAGGGTGTTAGTGCCTCAGTAGCCCATCTTACCCAAAAGCCATGTGTTTTGGCACGTTCCTGCAGTCCCTTTGCATGGTGAAGTATCTGCCTTTGCCCATCAGGTTATGAGTGGCCTGTGTTTGCAGAATTGGCACAACATGCTTATAAATCACACACTTTGCAGAACTTGTACCACTCTAATTCCTTAAATGTTACAGGCATATTTGGGAAAACATATCTAACAAATTAAGAATTTTGTGTTTTAATATACATGGTTTAACAATAGAATTCTGCAAAAAAGGCCACTTATGGCTGATGAAAATCATTCACAACCAATATGTCTTTGAGCTTTTAGAACCAATATACATATACCTGCACTTCTAAGTGGCTAGCATGATGCTGTCTTTCACATTTTCCTGCTTTGGATAATCCTTCACGTATCCCACAGTCAAAATCTCATTTCACAACTTAGACTTGGCCGGTTTTGCAACTGTTTAATAAAATACCATCTTATTACATGGAGCCGTAGAAAGGGTAACAGTGTATTTTCCAGATTTATAACTTTGATGTAAATTCAACACTTACAATGAGCAAATAGCTCTAGGGCACATACTTGCTCCCACTGTGACTTGAAATCCATTTCCACCAACAGTGATGCTTCATACCCAAAAGCACTAATCATCTGACTCGCATGGGAACTAGTTTCTCTTCTCCTTATACACAAATACTCCAGGAGATGTTTAGAAGTACATTACAGGCCATTCAGGATGGCAATACCTCGGTGCAGGTAACCACATCAACTATTGTCATGCTCTGAGAAGGTGTCTGAACCTGCTCTGCATCTGCATGCCAGAACTTGGGTTCCACCGGTGTCCAGACCTTCAGACCCAGATCAGTGCTCCAAATCCATCCTGGCAATTCATGTCGTGCATGCAAATATGAAAAGCATTCAAGTTCTGATCAGGGTCAGCTTCTAACTGCTCTGGTTTTATGTGAGGGGTGGTCCCAGGTTCCAGAAATTTATAGTGTTACCTGGCCTTACAAGTGACCCTAAATCCTCAAGTTATTTTTGGAAGTTAGCCCAAGTGAAAAGAAGCAACGCACCTCTGACAAGCTGGAACTATAGACAAATAACAGCTACTTGCCTTCTTAGAGAAAATGAAACCTAAAAGTGCCAGGAGAGCTGACTTTGAAGATGCCACAGACAGGCGCATTGGGAATGTGACCTGGAGCTCTGTGCTCACTCTCACGCGTAAATCTGCTGAGGTTAACTGTGAAATTTGGAAGCTTGTAACGCTCACATTGTGTGAGTGCCTGTTGGAGGCTCAGTATGCTTGCCAATATCTCCAAGAATGCGCTTAAAAAAATAGTCTAGTGTGCATAGCAGACAGTAGGAAGTAAGAATGTATTTTATTAAACTCTATTCAAAAATGCCCAGAACTCAGGGCTTGAAGTGATTAGAAACAGCAGAGCATGATGGCTGGGAGACCTTTCTTCTTATTGGAGAGAGTAGTTGGCTCAAGGTATGATAGCACTGAGCATGTCTGTTGAACAAAAATTATTTTAACCCTAGAAAAATGAATAAAAACAGATGCTATATTGTAAAATCAGCTGCACAGTATAGATATAAAGTTAGCATGCATGAAAACTGAAACTGCTGCTGAGAGTTGCACAGCACATCCACATAATTATTGCCACCCTTACTCTGAGATCTTGCCTAGAGGAAACCATGAACAGATTTATGTGTTTGCTGACATAGGAATGAAGGATGTGTGACTTTGCACAAGTTCTAAGATTTTCAAATTTCCTGTTGTGATGGGTACTGTCAGCCTTCTGCACCTTTCAGCAGCCACGCTCTGAAAGTACCAGCATCGTTAGCAAAGCAGGAACATTTTTCTCACTGTAATGGGCCATCCCAGTTATCAGCTAGAAATCCCTTGTCTGAAGGCAGAGGCATAGTGATAATTGTCTGCATCCCACCTGTAGCCTAAGATTAGTAATTTTTTTTGCCAAGGCGCATTATTTTCTTAACTCTGAATATGACTTTTGCCTAAATTTTGGTTCAGTATCATGAGCACTTTTCAGGACTCCGGGGTTTGTAGAGAGATGACTTTGTTGCTGTATCCCATACCAGACCATCCAGCTCTGTGAACTCTAATGCCATCAAAGAGAATTTTATTGAAATGTTTTGTATAAGAAAAGGTACAAGATGATAAACATAATCCAGAAGGTAGTGTAACAAAGTAATAACCTTCCAAAGAGCACTCATAGTGTGCAGACTTGAATACTTGACAGACTTGTTTAGAAAAGACAAACTTATTTTAAAAAATCCAAACAAAAACCAAGCCAAAAAACAACACTGCAAATCCATCTAAAGAATTCAATGTAGTTAAAATTCACTTGCCATTTCTTCAGAAAGGTCAGGTATTTCAATAAGTTCCTTTTTCTGTACACTTGGTTACCTCATCAGCTCTAGGTGTAATTGCAGGTTCTGCAGGGGCTAAAGAATTAAGTTATTCCAGCTTCCTCCAGCTCCTTTGAATTTCACATTTGCACTACTGAATGCCATGCAAACACTCCTCTGTGTCCACCAAGTGGAGCAGTACTTGACTGACTTCCAGGCCCCAGGATCTTCCTTCCACTAGCAGTTTTCCTCAGCTAAAGATTAAGCAGACACGATCTTCTGTCCCTGTGCCCAGTCAGAATTCAAGTAGAGACAGATCTCTACTCTTTCTCTCATACTGCCCGCTGCGTGCAGTGACTAAAGCATCCTGTAGGGCCATAAGTAGGCATAGAAATGATACTGCTTTACTCCTCTCAGAGCTCAGAGCTGCTTGCTGCTGGAGCCCTGCCTGGCTGCATGGGCATTGAGCACTCTGCAGATGCTGGAGCACAGCCCAGCTGCTCAGGCATCTCTTGTCTGTTTCCAATTTTGGTCTCTTTCCTTTTTTATAGGGGCTACCACTGGTTCCATCCAGTGACGTCCCCAAAACATAAACAGCTCTAACATCCTTTCTGTCTCCAAGACAGAGGATGTTGTCAGTCACTCCAGGTAGCAGCAGTTTTGCTGCGGAAACCCTGTTGCCCTTAGTGAATCACCAGGAAGGACCACACCAGCGTGGGAGGCAGCTCTGTGTGAAGGCAAGGAAGCAGATTTGACTCTTGTGTCTTCCAGAGCTCAAGACAAATAGGAAATGGCCCCTCCAGACAACACTAGAGTAAGTCACCGGCACCTCTGCGTGCCAGGAGATGTCACTCACAGCCAAGGCTGCCCCCCCTCAACACCCTTCTCACCAAACAAGATTTAGCAACAAAAGTTAAATGGAATCAGGCAACCAGCTGCTTTTAGACATGCAATGAGGAGAGACTGTGGCTTGTTTAAGGAGTGACATTAGGAATGTCAAGCAGAAAAGATGTTCTACATAGACCAAAGCCATGCTTGGTTCAGACAATCTCACTGTGACCCATCATCTCTAATAAATACAAATATTTTTGTAAGATCTGACTTTGCATAACAGATAAAGCTGATGTCTGATCTTTCATTTGGATGTTCGTGCTCAGTTACAGAAAGGATCACAAGAGGCTGTACTGCAAGGCCAGCCCTCTTCCACTGCACAAGTGCCACACTGACAGAGACATTTCCCACCATCAGCTTTATCCCCTCATCACTCCTCTGTATGGTCAGGAACGGTCCCATTTTCAGCCTTAATTTATTTATTGCCAGGCTATTCCCTCTGTCTGTCTTCCACTTCTATCTCACAACTTCTGCAACGCTCAATCCTGCAGGAATTTATTCTCTTAGTCAATTTGTAAGAAATTATCCTTTCTGGATTTTTGTCTTTTCCAGCCTTTTCCATCTGCCTGAAGAGTCCAACATCACTTCTCTGCATATAGAACTACTTGCTTACATTTTTCTTGAGGATTCTGACCAGAGCTGCAAGGAGGCTGGCCTTGCACAGTACTGAACCCATTCCACAGGAGATGATCCAGTCCCAGCCTAAATGAAGTGAGGTGGGGTCTTGCACTACCTCAGAAACATGATCATCTACCACCCCAGGCAGTGACAGTTAACCCAGCACCTCTCATACAATCTCAGCAAACCCACCCAGGAGAGAGTGGCTCTGGCAATGCAGTCTGTGCACATTTTCTAACTGCAGGAGTTTGTGTCTGTGGAGTTCTGCTGGCAGTGATGGTAGGGAAAGGGCATGGGAGCAGTCAGTGCTGCTGTTCAGCATGGAAAGAGGACACACACATCATCCTCCTGGTGAGTGAAAATGAGATTTCAGTAGTCATGAAGTTTTTTTCAGGCTGAATTGCCTGAAAAACTCACTGATTACTCTGTGAGGTTGCTGAACTTGGATCAGATTTGATGCACATTACCCAAAAGGCACTCCTGTCTTCAGACTCACCACAGCCAATCATTGGAGTGCATAAACACTGAGAAGATCCACACTGCTTCATTTATCAACCCTTTTATGAAATTTTCCCTGTCCCCAACTGACTTCTTACTCATTCTCATCTGTCTTTTTCACTTAAACATGCTCGTATCCAAGTTACCTAGGAGGACTTTGCTGCAAAGTAATGTAAACCACCTGTTTCAGGCCAGCATGTTGGAAAAGTCTTTTCTCAGGCTGTCAAGAGGCTCAGGTTTGTCTTAGAATTTACATACAAGCACATATACAGTAAGTCAATGGCTTTGGTTTAAGGGGCTTTATTTCAAAATATCAGGGCAAGACACACAGCATGTTGAAATTAGGATTCAAGTTCCAGATCAGGATTTTACATCACTTTTTACAACTGCTATGTGGAACAGTGTGGGAGACTCTCCTCCAAGTCTTAATTATTCATATGGCAAAGATTGTGGCCTAAATACTGGTGTGATCTCTGACCCTCCTTGTAGTGCTATGTAAAGTAATAAATACACTTTTACTGGGTTATATTTTTCCAGATGAAATACTTTTAAGTGCTGAAGTACAAACATTGAAGTGTCAGTGAAACTGATAATCCAAACAATAGAATGGGTCTTTTGGATGCTGTCTTTCAGAGACATTTGATACTGAAATCTTGCAGCCCTACATGTCTCAAAACCCACAGACTCCCATGAATTTAGGCTATACAGCTTGGCACCTTGAACTGTTCCATGTGCACACATACCTGTGCACGAGTGAGCTGGAAGACAAAGGGTGTCTGAGATCACACCAAGCTGCGAGCGAAGCACACTGACACATAGGACTGAAGTTGAAAACCAATTTGACAAATAGGTGAGAGCCTGGTGAAAACATCTAACTCTCTTAAGGACAAAAGCAAATATGACATTTAGGTAAGAGCCATAACGCAAAGAAAGTGTGGTGAGCAATCTGTTAAGTAGCTTTTCCAGAGAAATCATTATGGCAGCTACAGCAGTTTATAGTAAGCTTTCCCTCCATCTAAAGCTGGTAAATCTCCCTGTGAGGTTCTATGTCCAATTTTGAACACTGTCTTTCAGGAAAGATGTAGACTGCTTGGAAAAACTCCAGAAGTGAACAAGAAAGATCGCAAGCCTAAAAACTTGACCTATAAGGAAAGATTGAAGGAATTGAATTGTTAAGTTTGCAAAAGAGAAGAGCAAAGGAGGCTCATTAGCTGTCTTCAGACAAATGGCATTTCTATCTGCCAGCACTGTTGTAGCTGATCCTGCCTCAGGATGAGGGTGGCTCCTGGACTTTCTCCCAGTTCCGTTTCCTTGGTTCAGAAGGCAGGGAGTCAGCAAAAAGGGGACAATGCATTCATAAGCTAGACTGCCAGCAAAGGCCAATGCAGTGCATATGCTCTCCCTGTGGGATACAGATGCAGTTGTACAAAGGTGCTCCCTCCTTTGCCCAGCAAAGCTCCAGGTTTTGTTCAGGCATAATTCAGCCATGGCAACCACCCTGCTATATGCTATCCATGTGTACAGCACTGCTTGGTGTGGGAGTACCTCATCCTTTTACTGCTTTTAGTGTTGTGGCTGGGATACAACCCTGGGAAATTGCACAATACACATCGAATGAGCCCTCTTTTCCTGGAAAAGAGGAAAGCACGTGGAAATCCTGGAGAGCTGGTGGGTGCTAGAGGCAGCAAAAGCTGAGCAATGGTAGCAAGAGACAGATACAAAGGAGCAGGCAGCACACAGGCTCTTCTCTCCCTTCCACAGCTGCCTGCAGCACAGAGGGGCTTTGTGCTCGGGGAGCCCCATGGCCCTGCAGAGCAGATTTACTGCTGGAGAGGTGCTGTCCAGGGGCTCTGGGCACAGCCCCAGTGACCCAGACTGCCACACCAACAAGTGCCCCATTCACCCGTGCACAAAGCAGGTTCCCCTGTCAGAGACCTTCCCACGATGCAGTGCTGGGGATGGTGCTCAGCCTCCCTGGCTCTCTGCAGGGCACTCACACCCCCTCTCACCTTGGCCTCACAGCCCATCTCCCTGGTATTATACACAAGTCTTCCCAATGCCTGCTCATTAAATAGTCTCTCTGCAGGAAGATATTTTTCTGGCTTACATTGCAGCAGTCAGACCCAGACACTCAATATTCTTAAACACAACCAGCAAGTGGCAGGATGCTGCTGGCACAATGACCTTTAGACAGTTATTTTTCACATTTATATGCTGTTTACTGAATGTCTAAGCCTGTATCCTACTTGAACTCATACTCATTTCTTTAGGATTCTCACATCAAAGAGGTTTTTCAAACCAGAAGAGAATACTGTTGTCAGTTACATCCGTTTCCTGCCAGGAAACCTCTGGTATTATTAATTTGCTACCAGCCATCAAAGTTATATTTTAGCTGGAGAAGATTTATTGCCGTTACCCACAAAGCTTGAAGTTTCATCAGAATATATCCAGTGAGCACAAGGGGGCTTCCCCTCCTCCCTGGCTTCCCAGCTAAATTGTTGCTTGAATATACTTGACTATCACATAATGTAAAGGCATTTGTTTGTCTTTCTCGGGGAAAAAAGATGCATGAAGCACTGACACCTTTTCAGCTTTGTCTGATAGTTCAAATGCAATGAGTTGCAATGGCCCAGTGGTGCTGCCAGGCTTCTTCTTGTGCTCAAGATCCTCACATTCTTCTTTGCTCTTAACTCACTGGCCATGACTTTTTCCTTATGCTTCTTTTGACCATCTTTTACACTTTCCAACTTTAAATTTACACTAATTTCATCTTCCTTTTTTTTTGCCTCTGAATATGCATCTTTAAGAGATTTTGTTATTTTCAAATTAACATAACTTCCAACAGTTGGATTATGGCTTTTGTGGAACAAAATAAGAAGGCAATGGGCTGTTTCTTATTAGCATTCCTATTTCCACATTTTAAATACTCTGCTGATTCAGTGAAAGTATTTTTTATTTTGTGATGTTATTTCTTTTAAGAGCTACTAGACATTGTCGACACAGAATAAGTGGGGATTACTTTTATAATAATTCAAAACTCTCATAGAATTTCGTCTCTTTCTGTTGCGACTGCGGTCAACACACATTCCTCTTGAGCTGGAAGTAATGCATTACAAATTGTGAGGCGGTCACCCTCCGTTTTGAGAAATTGCCTTGTCTTTCACTAAAATGCACCATCATATCAGCTTTTCTCATCCCTCTATAGACAGCCACGCCCTTCTCTTTCTCCAGCATGCTGGCTGGCAACGGGCACTAGCCTTCAGTTGCTTTGGTCACTTGCTCCCTGTTCATCCCCAGGCAGCTATTGTGTACAACTATTTAATTACTGTTGCTGCTTAAGAGAGCAGGACTACTGCTTACACGGGAAGATGGGTGATGTGTGAGTCACATCACCAACCCAGTAGAGCCCACCCTTCCCTGTGTCCTATCAACCACCCACACATGAGGGGGATGTACAAGTCATCATGAAAAAAAGAGAGGAAACAGCCTCCAGAACAACCACTCCCCCTTCAACTCCCACGTTGGGCCAGCAAGTTCAGAAACTTCCTGGAGAACAAAAAGTCCTGAGCTTTGTAAATGCTGCAACGCCCCACAGGAGGTTCTGACAGGGAATAGCTGCAGAGGAAACAGATCACAGACCCAACCCCCCCATTATCCACAGCATGCTCTGCACCCAGCACACTTTGACTGCCAGCGGTGCCAAAATACAACCCCAGCAGTCACCAGCTTTCCTTATGCCCTCTCCACTGACAACCTTCCCTGCCTTGAAGGGGCTGAGGCCACCAAGCCTCTCACCACACCTCAAGGCTGTTTTTCTCTGAACTGTAGATTCCTGGGATCACCTTGTGTGTTGATTAAACATTACTTCTTTCAGGGGCTCACTTCCCTGCTTTCCAAAATAAACAGCACAGCTGCCCAAAGTGCCACACGTCAGCAAGTGGAGCCGCTGCCTGTGCTGCCCAAGGATTTCTGCACAGCAAAGCAATCAGCTTTTCTTCTGAAGTTTCACTTCCCATTCAGGACCAAAAACCATTGGAGACTGAACACAGACACACACCCACTGTTCCAAGCTGGTGCAGCATCAGCAGAGCCACTGCAAGGCCCCTGGGGGATGATGCCCATTCCGCAGCAGTCCCTCATGAGAGTGCATAAGCTGCAGTGCCTAGCTGTGCCTGGGATTTTCCCTATATCCTGGTTGTGCCACCCCTTAATTCTGTGATTTTCAGCACAGGGATTTGCTGTCTTAGAGGAGCATTTCTCAGTCCTATAAGGTACCCAGTGAGTTTTTCCTCCCTTAGCATGCATAGCACCCCATTTGCAGCAGTGAATACTGTAGGCACCTTCCCTTTGCAACCCATCCTAGCAGATGAAGCAAAAACCCCTTGCTATTCAGGCAGGACAGCAGCTCTGCTGCCTCCTTTCAGCAGCTCAGGGTTAGGGCTTCCATGTGTAAAGATAGCACTCTGCTTAAACTCTTCCCAACTCACCTGTTTACCTCCAGCTGTCAGCACTGCTATCTCCATTCATCATTTGAGAGCGCAGGACAAGGAACAGCTGGAATAGTTCCTTTATCTTGCTGAGGAGCACATCCACCATCCAGGCCTTGTGGAAAAATATACTGATTTCTCAGAGGTCAGCTTTAATAACTAGGATTCCCACAAACCATGAGGAGAATTCAGCTCATGATATTTGGCATGAATATAATTCTCTGTTCCTCATGCTGCTACAATTTCCATTTCAAATAGCAGGAAACAAATTACCCTGTGGTATTTTTAGTGACGACCAGTGGGAAGGAACATGGGATCAAAGGCTATTGAGGGGCACGGGCCTTGACAAAGTTCCTGAGCGTAAGAGAAGAAATGCTTCTTGGAAATTACAAAGGTAATAAAGAAAATATGAATCTAAATTTTCATGCTCAGAGGAGCACTTTGAAAAGGCTGGAGCCTCACACCGACATGTAACAAAACAGCAAAGGAGTTTTTCTGGATGAATGGGCTGACACAGGGTGCTATTAATCTCTAAAGTTCAAATTACTTATTACTGGGATGTGCAGTGAATCCTGAGAGGAGAATTAGGCTCAGGAAAAGAAATCCATTTATAATCAAGCCATAGTTTGGCCTTCAATTTTTTATCCATTAATCTTCCCCTCCTCCCCCCACTATTCTTGCCTCAAGTATTTCAAATTACAAACATGAAATATTTTGGATAAGGCAGCATGAGTACAGGGGGACAGTCACAGCAGCCCACCCTTCTGAACAGCAACTCGGGGCCCACACAGAAAGGAGCTACAGCTCTGCTGCTTCCCTGGGGCCACTGTGTTTCCCAGCCTCTTTCAGCAGCATTTTCCCTCTGACTAGGGATGGAAGGTCCCAAGCTCAAGTCGGAGCCCACCTTCCAGCCACAGGATCTCCAGCCCAGCTGCAGAGCTTGCAGCGAGTTCACACGAGCACACATTTTGCCCACATCTCCTGCAGGAGCAGGGACATTGAAAAGGTTATTTATTAACAGCTCTGGGACAAATGGGCAAGAAAGAAAACAAATCCATTTATAAATCAGCTAAAGAGAAAACTTGTGACCCTAATGGTCTCCTTTGTAATTCCTTAAGTGTGGCCTGGAGCTGCCCTGGCATAATTTCTTGTGATGCTGAATCAGCAGAACAGCCCTGCTTGTGCATTGAATAGCCTGATAAGAGCAGAATAGACCCAAGAAAGCAGTAACTTACTCCACGTCCAGATTTTTCTTTGCTTCTGTTAGGATTTAGGAAGACTGATAGTGCTCAAATTTCTCACCACTAAGTACCAAGCAGCGACTCCTATTAGCATCTACCTCTGCAATCCAGGACATAGCGTTCCTCCGGGACAAGGTGGAGACAGGATAAAGAGAGAAAACTCACGCTAGAGCTGTCTGAAAGAGCAACGTTGTTGCTATCTGAGCTCTCATTTAGGAGCATACCAATCCTGAATACTTTGCCAGACTTTGTCCTTTGATAACATTTCTCAAGGCAGGGGGTGGGGGGGAAGGAGAACAAAAATAACAAAACACTGTTCTGTTTAACAGTTACCCATAGCAGAGAAAAGCTGAGCTAAAGTTTCCAACAATTATCAGTACAAAATCCTAAAATAGACATGCAATGTACCATTTTTGAGTTTAAAACTGGCTGGACAGGAGTTTCGTCATGTGGATTGAAAGCTGTGTAAAGACAACAAGGCAGCTTATCAAGATGACGTGTTAGAACAACAGTGTTAAAATGCTCAGTGTAGCAGTGATATGGACGAAGGAACCAAGGCCTCAAGCAGAACTGGCAAATTGCTCTGTAATTCATTGGAAGGAACTGTATGTCCAGGAAGGAAAAATAAATAATGTCCAAGGTATCTATGGAAACCACCATCTTACATGAGAAAAAATAAAACTCAGAAAAAGACAAGAGAAGAACAACTCAAACCTCAGATGCTCGTAAGGCCAGCAACACTAATTGAAAGCAGGATTTGATCACAAAGGGATGGGGCTCACTTAAAGAGATGTGAAATATGGAAATGCAGGTTAGCAGCTGAAGGAGAAACAGGAGCTGTACAGTAACCCTTTGGGGCTGTCTCCTCAGAGAAGATGTGGGAACCCCACCCTTCAATCCATTTATAACCTGGCTGGGCTCCCACAGCAGTCTTACTCAGATGACTCTCAGCAGTAGGTCTCTTCCTGGGCCATGACCTGCTCAGCCTTTATGCAGGCATGTGGGAAGTTGACTTACTTGGGGGGAGAACGGTGAAGTCAAAGTGCTTGGGAGTAGTTTCTGTTTTGCACTTTCCATCACTGAAAGCATCTGAGAACTTTTCTTGCCCTCCTGTTTTGTCTGATGTTTTTATCCAGTATTTTTCAGCTCTTAGAGCCTCTTACAGCTCAATTTGGACCTGATTATATTTTTGCACCATTGATCACAGCAAAACAAAAGCTTCTTAAACTCTGATGGTCTTATCAGTTATAAATGAAAAAAGATGTGAAAACTTTGTTTAAGAATGGAGAAGTTTTTCATGTATCTATGATACAGCAAACTAATGCAGCAACAGCGCATGACCTTATGAAACAGGAAGATGATGTTTGTTTTGAAGAATCATTTTGGTCCCATTTTCTCACCCACGCTCGCTCCCCCCATACTCACAGGCACCAAGCTCGCCCAGGTGCTCTGGCAGGATCCTGTGTGAGATGAGACTGAGGGTGCCAAATGCCAAATCCTCACTGCACCTCTTGGGTTCCTCTTCAGTGACAAGCTACACATTCTTGAGCAGGCCTTTTGCCATCTTGCGGAGTTAATGGTTACCACAGGGTGATCCTTTTGCCTGGAAATCCCTTTTATCTAGGACAGGTGGCTGCTCAGTGCCTTTTTCCCCCCCTCATTTTGGGTACCTTAGCTCCCACTGTCCGTCTGCTTGCCGGGAGAGGAGGAGGACAACTTGCAGAGAGGATGTGCTGGGAGTTTACTGTGATCTGTCTGTTATTTGAGCAGTTTTGTTCCCCAAGGACTCGCTCACACAGCGGCTTTATCAGCACCCAGGCCTTTTCCTGGCAAGCCACTCATGTGAGGCTTATCAGGGCGCAAGTGGCCACACTTGTCGCAAACACATTTTTCAGCACTTACCCAGTTTTAGTGCAGTCAGTTACGTCCTTGGTTATCAATACAGACCATTCTTTTGCTCCTTGATCTGCTGCTTCTTTTTCTTCTGCCTCACACACACACACACACACTTCCATTCTCATTTCTTCCAGGCCAGCTGTAGTACTGCTGCTCCTCCAGCTGCACACCTACCTTAGTCATGGTGTGCCAGGACCTTGTTTTCACAGGCCACCATTGCAGCTGGGAAAAGGTCTCCTTGGCTTGGTTAGGTTATGACAACAGCAAAGTAGGTTTAGGGCTGCTGGGATAACCATGCAACTCTGCTGCTCAGATGTAGCCAGCTCTCCTGCTTGGAGCTGGTGGCACAGCATCCATGGGCACAGAAGCAGTGGCAGTCTTTGGGAAGTCAGAGGACGCTGAAATCCTGGAGAGCAACACTGAAGCCTGTCCCTGAGTGTCACTGCCCAACTCACCACAGAGGATTTAAAATAGTTTACAACCAAGATCCCACCGACAGTGTTAGAGCTGGAGCTGTTTTCGGCCTGCCACAGGCAGAGCAGCTCCCTGTGACTGTACAGGGTGAGACCATTGTCACCAGTGCAGCAGAGACCTGGTACTGCTCCTGTATCCAGGCTTGCAGGGCAAGGCTGGCATTAACCTCAGCTTCTCCCATAAAGCTCCTGTGAGACTGGACAGCTGCAGTTATCCCAGAGCAGAGCCACAACACCCACAAGAAGGCTTTTGTGCATGCACATTTTCTCATGCCAGTCTTATGAGTCCAGCCTTCTCCCAGCACACAGACACCAAGCAAGGCCAGGTCTCTTAATGCTTTCGCAATATTGCCAGGCTCCCCTTGACTCTGTGGCTTTCACAGCTGACTCCAGCTCTCAGCAGTACTGTCTGCCCGCATCATATGGGAAACTAATACAAAACAGGTAATGCTGGAGCCCTCCATCATAGGTTTGTCAGCCTTTCCCGAATAAAAAATCGTAACACTTAAATTTGACACAGAGCTTTTTACCCATATATTGCCAAGGAGTTTACGGAGGTCAGCACCATTAGCCTTATTTCCTCAGTTGGTGAAAAACCAAGAGAGCAGTAGACATCCCAGTGTTCTGCCCTGTGGACCACCTCATCCGCTTGTCTGGGTAGCTCTCATGGACCAGGGATTGCAGCACACTCCTTCCTGCAGAGAGGCAGAATTCCCAAGGTCCGGGGAAAGAGCAGCACACTTTGGCTACAACTACTCTTAAATTCCATCATTTTGATATATTCTCTGATGTTCTGCCAGACTAACAACAATTTGGAGATTAATGGTCCAGTAAGATACACATGACTCATACTAAAATTTCTATGCAGTTGTGCTGCAACTTTAAAAGCAGGGAATAAAAATTGAAAATGTCATTTAGGTTAGAAGAAAAATGCTGGAAAAGGGAAACATAGGCATCAGAGTCCCATGGAGGAATGAAGGCATTCCCTTTGTCTCCTTCCTGCAGATTAACTTCAGGGACAGCGGAAGGAGAAACCAGCAGAGTTAAAAGAATTCATTACTACATTATAAAGATGCCAATAAACTAAAGACTAACTGCTACTCCACACCAAAAATTCCCAAGATGTGTAAATTTATAGTTACAGACTCCTGAGAAATATAGGGGCAAAAGAAGTTCTCCAAATCCCTATTTACAGAAGGACATCTATTCCCAGCAAGGCCTATGGGATGCAGTTAACATTCTTAGGTGCCAAGTGGCCACAGCGCTGAAGATTCTTAAATTGGTAGAGAAATTACTAGTCTCTGTAGCTGAGACACGCTTTGTAACCTAAAAAGGAATTGTGAAATTACTGTCTTTAACAAGGAGTTCATAGCATGGGGCCAGGTTCTATTGTAAACCACTATTTTTAAGATGAAGTGCAGTGGTTTACTTTCACAGTTTGCTTAACTGCTGTGTTTGCTCTGCCACAAAAGGGACTATCCTACCTCTGTCTTGTGCCATAGTTCCACCTTTCAAATATGGTCCTAATTCTCTTTAGTTAATGACAGAATAAAGTCTAAAGAACCCTGCTGAAACATTCTTTTCTTCTTTTTTGTATTGCTTCCATGTTTTTGGTCACAGCAGTATTTCTAAGTATTGTAAACAAGAGCCTGACCACTGGATTTACCAGAATAAAATTCTTTTTGGCTTCCGCTGTTTTCGTGTTTACTGCAGTCTCAAACAAAGCTGACAAAGAGCAAACTTCCTATATGATTTCAGTGAAGTGAGACTAAATATATATATAGAAGCTTTAGATCAACTTATTTGGCACATTCAATTCAAGACAAAATTGCAGATTTCCAGTACATTTCCCAAAAGAAGCTGGAGCCAGCAGCTAGGGGCTGATTGTGGTGAAGAGCAGATGTTCTCCCTGGCAAGAGCTGCCCACTCGCATTCTGGCAGAGAGCAGGTAGCAGGGAGGGACAGTTTTGAGCAGAGGGACAAATCCCATTCTGTTACCTGTCCCCACCACCAAACCCACCCTCCACAAAGCAGCTCCACCTTTCCTCCCGCTGCTTGCCTGCTCCCTGGGCTCTGCCATGCACTCTGGATGTTTCCATCCCATTAGCTGTACTGAAGGGACTCCAAATTCCCTCCAGCCCTCACTTTTGGAGGAGTCTACCCCTTTTTGCTAAGCCCAGGGTGAATGCTAGAAACGTTCACAGCAGCTGAACCAGCATCTGCCTCTCTACTGTCTCGGGATCCCTACAAGCAGATTGTGACAGTGCTGAGAACCAAATGAGTGGTTGAAGTGGTTTCTGAGTCCTGAGCTGCTGACTCACCTTTTCCAGTCAGCACACAGAGCTCAAAGGCCAGGGATGGTTTGAGCTGTGGCTGAAAGGCTGCAGACAGTTAATGAAAAAACAAACTAAATCTCATTCCTTTGTAAAAATAGGTTCATTTTCTTTGCATCCTCTCCATCAGGAACACACCAGGATCTGTGATCAGGGCAAAGATTCTCAGGAGGATCAGAAACAAAGGGAAGAATACAAATCAAACTAAGAGCCTTTAACTTCTAGTTAAGCAAAATAAAAATGTTTGCTCAAATGTACAAGTCCCAGCCTGTAAATCAGTCAGCCACCCTGTAAGGCTTGCTTTTTGGTCAGAAGAGATGCAGCATTCAGCTGGATGAAGGTCACAAGGGAGCATGGGGTAGAGGGGGTCAGACTGATGGACACATGTCTCCTCATACTAGAGACTTAATCCCTGTGTTGGCAGCACAAAGGGAATTTGAAAAGCAGTGTGAAGGAAGACAGTGAAGTGGCTCTGCAGATCCTCACTGAAAGCTCTTCCCAAGCTGGAATGGACAAATATGGGCCTCAAAGGGTTCAGACAAGAACCGTAGTAGGCAGAGTTGTGGCATTGCTGGTGGTGGCTAAACACCAACAGAATAGTGACAGCACTGACCCTTGAGTGTGAATGGCCAGTGCAGCTCTAGGGACAGAGGGACAAGGAGCCCGAAGAGCAGGATGGGGAATAGGTATTTCCAGCATTTTCCACAGTTGGGGGCAGCAAACACATGAGATGATGTGAGCAGATAAATTTCTTCAGTATGCATTAGCCGACTCTGTTCTCTTCCATCTGGCCTCTCACTTTCCCCCTTAATTCATTTCTTAATTTGTACTGCTAATGCAGCAGTGTTTCAGAGCACAGGGCTTGTTTTGTGTCTCTCCTTGTGTTGCAGTAAAGATTTCCCCACTGCACCCCCCAATAACTTTCATCAAAGGGACTTTTACCCTTACCCTCCTTCTGTTCTCTTGCTCAGGCTGGTGCTGACTTTCAAGTTTGACAAGCTGGAAGTTATCACAGAATAAAAAGAACAAGGCTAGAGACAAGGACAGGCACCTTTTCTCTTCTCTTTCAGCAGCAAGATTCATGTCAAATGACACCACTGTAGACGTGCACCTTTAGGCTCTGTTGCTCTCCGTGTGAGCATTCTGGCAACAGCTCTGTGACTAAGAGACACTGATGGAAATGCCTACCATAAACCTTCAGCTCTGCTCAGGGAAGGGAGGTTTCCACTGAGTTGAAACATAAAGCCAGTTCTCACACCTAGATGACAAAACAATAATAAAATAGGATTTTATTAGTGGTCGCCATCTAACTCAGCTTTCAGAAAACCAACTGGGGTGCTTCTCTCGTGAACATGATCTAAAATTTTACAATTTAAGTTTGATCAGTCTCAAGCAATACTAATCTCTTATGAAGTGACCGCCCAAAGTAATTTCAGTATCACCTACTTCATCCCAAAGTTCAGCCTGAACACTTCTGTCTTTAACCACATCCTAACCACCTTGAACAGATAATTTCTAAGCTGAGAATGCAGCTCCTGTCTCAACACACTTCCAAGCAGATCCAGCTCTGTGGAACACTGTTATTGGGCATTGAGCTAGTGAGAAGGTATAAAATACCTGCCCAGAGGGTATTAACCCAAAAGTTTCATTTCCTAGCTGCTCTCAAACCCACAGGTATGAAGATGTCTTAGGAAAAGAAGGAATGTGACTAAGTATGATACTTTTGCACCACAGTAAGCCAGTTATGCAACTTAGGTGAAACCAAAAAGATTATGAATGATTATAGCTTCTGTAACCCTTTGCTTTGCAGGTGTCCAGCCTCTTAAATTTATTCTTTCTCCTCTAGAAATTCCTCGAGGGTTTTCGATATGCTTCTGGTAATTACAAGTCAAGGGGCAAACAGATTGCAGGTCACAATAAGGTTGACTAGAGGACAACCTTCTCCCTCCATGGTAATGAAGAAACCAAAACCTCTGAGTTATGGCTGTCCCAGACATAAATATTTTTATAGACATACACATGCATACATACACACCTCTACATATTTTTTTTCTGAACAACATTGTCTGGAAATTGTTCTGGTCTATTCAGTGTTTGAATGTCCAATTTTCCTCCAAAAGTCACATTAGCTGTGCTTTTACAAGCTTGGCTTAAAGCCTTTTATTTGCTCTTTATCTTTCCAACCACTCTTGGCTTCTTTAGACTTTTTCCTCTGACTTAATTGGTATTTGTACTGGTCCTCCTAGCATTGACAAACTCCATCTGCAAATCAGCAATGATTTTATGCTTTTTAGATCATTATTGGAAATGTCTAATGCCATCAAGCCTCTTCCAGAATACCTCTGAAAACACAGCTGTTTCGTGATTATTTCCTTTGATAACTATTTTTGAGGTCTATTGTTATCCAGGTCTTAATCCATTAGTTCATTCTTTGCTAGAGAGTTATAGGGAGACTTTTGCAATCAGAACAACATCAGAAGCACATCTATTGTGAAGAAGTTTAAACATGGAAGGTATTAATATTTACTCTTTTCAACCACATTTTTGTCTCTGGAAAATAAAACAAGTGCAAGTAATTAACTGGAAAATAAAGGACCAGTGCCTTCCCAGCCCTACCCTTATAATCCAGACCATGCCTGTCAAATAGCAGCCAGGGAAATCAGTTCTTCCAGTTCCCCTTTCGTGTAGTGGTTCTTAACTCTCAGGAGAGTCAGGCTTTAGAAGTCCCTTAACTTACAGCCTGGATTTGTTCAAAAGCCACTCATCTTTTAAGAACACTTATTCTTTTCCTAGGACTTCAATGAGTGATAACATGCATGAGACAAAATGCAGCCTGTTTTTTTCCCAAATGGGAATCACACCAGGCTTGTGTGACATCTATTTTTCAAAGTCAGCTGACATACTGTGTAAACAAAAGATCCTTCAAGAAAGCAAAGATCTACCAGTGCTTGAAATACTTCCCACCACTCCTTCTTATAAGTACATTCTCCAGCCAAGTTCCAAACCCAAAAGAAACATATTCCTTGAAGTTCTTGCTACAGACTCTTGTAAGTGGGACTATCTCCATTCTAGGATTCAGACCAATATGCTCACTTGAGGGGGCCATGGGAACTCATAAGTTTGCTTCTGTCTGGGATGAGTAGTTTCCTTCTCCATGCATTCATTCCATTATCCATTTTGACAATGTTACTCATTTCTACAATGTTCTTCTGCAAGTTACTTTGATAAGTTTTATCCTCTATGAAGACAAAAGAATATAATCAAACTAGCTATTAAAATTTGGTTACTGAGGAGATTTATCCAGTAATTTATAGAAAACTGGTGTCAAACTAAATTGGCAATATCTCTCCAGGATACCCATCATCATACTGCTGGGATATTGGGTGAACAATAGTATTCTTCCCATTGCCAGGGATATCCACAGTGTTCCAGTTTGCTGAAAATGAACATCACAGCATACAGATCTTCTCAGTAAGCGTTCGGCACATTTCATTTCAAATTGTTGTAACACTTTTTTGCCCCCAAAACATTAATCTACAAAACAAGCTACTTCCATGAACATCCATGAAATACTCCTTCATATCAGAATTCACTTCCTCCCTTCCCCCCCAAATTTGGAAAAGTATTTAAACAACACTTTTCTGTTTTTTTCCTGCATCATCATTAAAATCTTGCCCTGTCCACCTCCATAATGATCATGCAATTGAACTACATACATTATTTTGTTCCTGAGGCACACTAAATTCCTCCTTTGAATTGTGCCTGGCCCTGATAAATATAGATTTCCCCCTGACATCTTTACTTTCTCTAAATAATCTTCCCCAATTCAGAGTCTGCCTTTTTTATCAGATGTTTTCCATTTCCTCTTTCTGCACTTCCTTTCCATTAATTTGTTTTAACTTCTATTTGCTGTCTTCACTGCCCGAATGAACAAATCAAAGTCATCTTCATTCTTGGTTTTGATGCTGGTTTGGCTGCTCAATATGTCTTCTTTAAATTTGTGATTTTCCACTCACATTCCTTTACTTTTTTTCCCCCCCATTGGATTTTGCTTTATTACTCTTCCATGCTGCAACAATCTATAGAGAGCAGTCATCTGACAGAGGTAAATTCGTCTCTGTGTATATGGAGACCTCCATATTAGAGTTACTACATGAGTACATTTAATGTTAAAATAGATAAATTTTAGAAGGTTTATTGATTTTCACTGCTGTCTACGTGAGATCGGTGTCATGCTCTTGCCAGACTGAAGCACACCCATGTATCCTCCGGTAACATGTATTTATCAGGCTCTCAAGCTTTCTGCCCAACAAAGTATTCACACTGATCAATGATATAACCTGTTGCTCTGTAGCATCCCAAACAGAATTTCTTTCTTGGCCATGTTAGCATTTTGATTCAAATTTCAAAGCAGAGTTGACAGTACCAGTATTCAAAAACAGGCTTCCTAAAACCGAAGACTAATGTTCCAAACGCATTTATTAGAGTCCCTGTGGACAAGGCTTATAGGAAACAGCTGTCTTTCTGAAGCACTTCCTAATAATTACTTTCTGATGAAAGGACCTGCCCTTGGTGTACATTCGTGCCTCCTTTCTAGGTGGAACCTTCCTACTCCCTGATAGATGCCTCCTGTCCCAGACTGCCCCGTGTTGGGCCCATTGACTGCTGCCTCTTGCAGAGATACTGCTAGAGGCATTCTCAGAAACACTGTGTGCTGTTTTCTTTTCCCACACACATGAAATACAATTTCTTTAGGGTCTTGCAAGACTTGCACACTCTGAAGGTTGGCCCGTTATGGCACCATCATTGCCTCATCTGCAATCGGCTTGAGTACTGTCAGTTTCCTTTACTTTCCTTCTGTCTCTTTAAAATTCCATTTTCTAAAAGAAGGCTTACTTGGTCGTTTTGCCTAAATCAGTTCTCATTATCCAAGTTTCTTTCCCGTGATTACTCACTCACTAGAAAAGACATCTCTGTTAAAGCATTATATTTCATTTTTGGAATCAAAGTTTTAAAAGACTGGTTTCGAAGCTATTCTTATCTCCCTTCTCAGTAGAGGAAAATTATCTCCAAATATTTCCAGCTCCACTCATGACTGCATAAACTAATGAGCTAACCTTCTCCTTCTGCCAGTCTTTGCTTTAAATTTTGATGTACGTCAGACTGAGAAAATGCTTCTTCCCCTCAAATGCCATTTATTATATTCTATGAAGATAAAACGTTGCAAAGGTCTAGTTTACCATTTTGTTTATTCTAGGGGGAAAAAAGAAATCACACTTTGTTTCCCCGTTGTCATAACAATGATAAATGAGCGACTACCACCTGGTGCTGAACAAGAAACTATCTGCCCAAATATCTTCCCTGTTTACTGCCTCTTGCGTATTTGCCCGAGTTCCTGCTTTGTGTTTGAAAGCCCCGCACAGAGCGCAGTGCTGTCAGCAGTACGGAAAGACGGACCGTGTTGCAGAAGGAGCTGTAAACAGAGGGTAAGGCACCCAGATAGAAAAAAGCTGATACTAAACTAGGAAATGTTTCTACCAAACGTTGTGACTAGTGCTGCTACGTGCACCGTGTCAGCTGATTATAAAAGGCAAAGCCAAGTACAAGACACGCATCTTGTAGAAAAATCACGGTGCAATAAGCATCTGCAGCTACTGCTGGGTCCCTGCCCCATCCTCAGGAGCGCAGTTAAGGCCAGAGGGCTGCCAGGCTGCCGAGTGGGGAATCCTCCTCTGACGAGCCTGTGAACCGAGAGTCCCTCGCACCCAGCACCGCCCTGCTTCCAGCCTTAGAGCTCTTGTTTCCCACCGAGGTCTCCTAACAGCCAACACTTCCACTGAGTTTTCGCTCTCCCCTCCCCGCCCCCTTCGCCCTTGGAGCGCGGCGCCGGCCCCGGGGACAGCGCGGGCGGCAGCCGGGACTCGCCGCCGGCTCCTGCCCGCGGCGGGGAGGGAATCCCTCGCACTGACGCGGACAAACTTCTGGCAGCCGCCGGCGCGGAGCCCCCGCTCCCGCCCGCCCGGCTGCACCGCCCGGGGACCGCCAGCCCGCGGCCGCCGCCGGCTCCCCCCGAGCAGCCGCGGCCCCCCGCCCCGGCTCCCCGGTCACAACTCGGCATTGTCCCTTCAGGAGCGACCAGGAGTCCAAGGGCTGGAAGATGATGTCAGCCGGGGGCGGACTGCGGCAAGGCTGCGCCCACCCCGGCGAGCCCCCGCCGCGGAGCCCTCGCCCACCGCCGGCAGCGCTCCGCGGGCGCGGAGGGAGGGACGCGCCGCCCGGGGATGCCGCAGCCGCAGCTCCCGCCTGACTGGCACATCCCGAAGGAGATCCTCATGAATATGCACAGCCTCCCCGGAGCGCCGGCCGCGGGATACCGCCACCCCGGGGGCTCCCCGCCGAGCCCCGCGCCCCTCGCCGGGGGTAAGGGCTGCCTGCGGAGAGCGGCCGCTCGCTTCTGTCCTTACCCTTTGGCTCGTCCATCACTGCCGGTGCTCGCTCCCTCCTCCCGCGCTCCCCCCTCCTTCCTCTCTCAGCCTCTGCCGGTTCCGAGCTGCCTTAGTGAGAGGTGCTCATGAAAATCGGCGCTTTAGTGGTCCATGGCTGTGGGAGGGGTTAGTTTAACTCTACATGACTCAATTCGTGCAACTTGCAGGCTGACCTCCTGTTTTTCTCTGAACACGGATCGCCTCAGAGCTGCCACGTTACCAGCACCTCGGACTTCTTCACCGGGCCGGAGGGTCCGGCACGGCCGGGGGCTGCGGTGCGTGCCCGGGGCTACCCGAGGGAAGCGGTGCTCTGGAGCAGGACTGCATCCCTGGCTCGGGGGGCAGAACGGCATTGTGGCTACAGAGAGAAAGCATTTTGTTAGTGTAGGGGTTTTTTGCGGTTTTTGTTTGCTTTTTCTTCAGTCGCACGAGACTGCACAGATACCCTCCACACCAGCGAGGTACACAAAAGTGTCCAGAGAAGAGATGACCTTCCTTGTTTCTAGATGAGGTCCAGCCCACAGGAAAAAACCTCAACGAAATCATGAAAGGAGACAAAGTTGCAATAACTCCTGAAAATTTCCTGCACCTACCTGTCCCATGGAATGAACTCACCCCTCTGGCTACATCTCCTGGGGAACTTCATGAAAGAGCCAATTTTAGACTTCTTGCCTGGAAGGCCTGAAGGGATTCCGCCCTCCACCACTTTTTATCCCTGACTCACCACAAATAAGAAATACCGGGTAGTGCTGGAGGAGTCTCAGCAACTTTTCTCCATAGCTTATGACACTCAGTCCCATGCCAGGAACCACAAGTGCCTCCACACTACTGCCTACAGAGCTGTCAGCCTCCCACTGCAAAGGAAGTTGTGAACCACCCTGGCTCTTTCACTTTCTTTTCAGAGCAGTGGGCACCAGCTTCTCAGCATCTTCCCTGCTGGTCACCCAGGGGGAGAAGTCACTGGAGCACAGGCCACCAGTACCTGCAGCCAGCCACTCTGCCTGTGCCAGAACCTGCTCCCCTCTCAGAGCTGCCACTTCTACTTTCTCTCTGTGACTGGACACCATCCAGCTCTGTGCCTACCACCAGCTTCCAGAGTTCTTGCCCCAAGGAGAGACAGGAAAAGCAGGATCCTGATGCTAGGGCCTGGAGAACCACATCTGAACATGGGATTTCAAATCCCTTCCATTACTGCAGCCCATCACAAAAAATGACCAGTTCTTTCTCCTTCACAAGTATTGACCTGGCCTGTATTACTCCAACTGCTAAGACAACACTCCCATTTATCATCTTCCTGGGAATAGGAAAATAGGGACCAACAAAATAAAACAATATACATAATTTAGGTTTTAGTGATTAGATTCTTTGTGAATTTCTGTCAGTTTTGGTTCAAAAGCTCAAGGAGGAATGTTTCAGGAGATGAAGGTAGACTTTGAGCGTTTGTCATCTTAATGAGAAAAATTGGCCTGGGAAGTGCAAGAGAGAACTGATCTTCCAGTGATAAGACAGCAACATTTTTAGATGGTTTAGCATGGCATGGCAGAAGTAATTTTGTTGGTCACCTTGCACATCAGTTTTTGTAAGAAATAGGAGTAGCCGATGCAATGCTTAGTTAATAAATGCAAATTTTAAAGTATTCACTGTAATAAATATCAACTGCACAGATATATCACCAAGAAATACTTAAAAAAAAATCTACTAGAAGTATGAGGGCTTATGTACCAGCTTACACACTTACTTCTCTAAAGAATATTTGCTGGTAGAGTATAATAATGGGAAATAAAGCAAATATATACAAAAATGCCACACGTTGGATAAATTAAACTCAATCAAGCAGTAGTTTTTAAAAATAGTCGGAATTTAGAACTGATTTTGCAAATACTGTGCTTAGACTCACTGTCTCTACAGGTACAAATTCAATAAACTCGGTCAGCTGAGCTCACCTATGGGCTGAGAAGTCCAAATTTAACAAGTGGAAGATATACACAAGCTCCCCTCAGAGAAAAATAGACATGACTTCACACCATGTTGAACACCTCTTAGGATGCCCAGACCCGTGTATTTCAAGTCCTTTAAAATTGTGCACGTACCTGACAAACCACAATAAGCTTTTTTACACTAGTCTGCCAGTGACAGGTTTTGTGTTAGTTATTTTTTTTCCTGGGAAGGTTCAGTTTCAAACTGAGACAGATGAAACTTTTATGGGGAAGGATGACACATTATCAGTCAATGACCATGAAACACACAGCAGTGTTTTCACACAAGAGGAAGTTGTTACCTGGAACATGAAGGCCCCATGGGGAAGGATTGCTGTGAACAGTGATGGTCTACTACACCTAAAAATATCCAGGTCATTCACAGAGCCACAGGGAACAGATTTCTGTGTTGAGGACGATCTACTTGAAGTGATGGACTGATACACCTGTGAGTAGTATTCCACAGCTCCAAGACCAGGGGATGGTGGTATTACACACTATTCTGCAGCTGTTCTGTTTCGGTGAAAGACACAGTGAGGAAACACTTTCCCCATCCTCTGTCAACAGCCTAAGGGGAGGAGTGGACGTTTCAGCCTCATGTGGTAAGAGATGCCAAGTTCCCCTTCCACAGAGGGTCAGATCCACATTTGCTAGAGCATTTTGGTTCTGTCTGCTGATCCTCCTGCCTACGGGCAAACCTCTTCCTGCAATACACAAACCAGAAGAAGGCAACAGCAGGTTCTGTGTCGCGGTCATTTCCATAAGAAAAAAAAATGAGGAAAAAAGAGAGCGGCCCTAGAGGCCAGCATTTGTACTTAGATAAGGCTCCAGACAGCTGAGGAGGAAGCTTGAAGCACAAATAAAAAGAGGAAACCAGAGAGCTCAGGATGTAGTTTCCCCACATCTTGAACAGTGGGTAAGAATAGCAAAAAACCCCACTTTCTACTCCCAGGACAAAACTGAGCATCCTGAGCAAATTTGGAAGAACAAAATACATCTTCCTAGCCATAGTAAGAACTTATGTACAGTCATTTTGCTCTAAGTTTGCACAAGTTGTATGTGTGTTGGTTTGTGGCTGAAATTATGCAACTTCTTGGATATCTAGAATTTGCTATTTTGCAGATGAGGTATGCTGACTTTGGGACTCAGGAAAGAAGCAAGAGTGAGTGAACGCTGGGACATGTTAGCTTCATTTCCAGGAAACAGGAGATGGGATTGAGATGGCAGTGCTGGAATCCAGGGCCAGAACCTCTCATCTTTGGGATGGGTAAAAGAAACATCCAGAAAAAAGAGTCAGGGAGCCTGAAAACAAACCTATAGGCATTAGAAGCACCAGTAGCTTGTTTTCACAGGGAGAACTGGTATGAAAGAATCTGAAATATTTTAAATGGAAACAGGCCATCCCATCACCAAGCTCAACAATATTGAAGTCTGTGTTTGCTTAGGGGCCTGAGGTTACGTGTTTAGTTTACAGCATATCACTCTGTATGTTTAAGCAACAAGGGGGAGTGGCAGCTTCAAGAAACTCGTGCAAACATTGAGTGAGGGATAGGCTGAACAGTCCCTGGGCTTTCCCAGGCACTTGGTCCCAGTGTGCTGGCTTGTGTCACCACTGAGCAGCTGTCAGCCCTGGGAAAAGGGACAGCAAAGGTACACAGGCCTCCATCCCCAGCATCTCTGAAACATGATAAATGACGAAGGTGTCCAGAAAAACAGTGAGCATGTTAAATTGCTGGGACCAAGGGAGCAGAATGGTCTGCAAAGGGACATTAATCCAAGAGATTAGGACAACTTCCTTCTGGAAAGAAAGGCAGAGGGGCCAGGCATTAACAAAAGACAACCAAAACCATTCATGGTGCCAGATTTTTTTTTTCTTACAGCTCCCAGCTCCTTGTCCCACTCATCCCACATTGCAGTCACCTCAGACTTGACAGTTTTCACAACACAGTAGGCCAAGTCCTCCCCACCTCTCTGGGTTCCTCTGAGTAGTTGAAGTTCAAATGCTTAATTTAGATTGCCCAAGCACTTTGTTTCTGTAAAGCAAACCTCTTGGATGACTCCTGAGGAAACAGACAAACAAGCAATGAGCTATACAGTATTTGTCTGAGTGAACTGAGCATTATTTTTTAAGAATCCAGTTCTTGGGAAAAGAAAATTAACCTGCTTTTGGTGTTTAGGTAAAAAGATGACTGACCTTCAGCTTCATCTTGCTGCAGACAAATATTACTCTTTAGCCTTAAACTTCTGAGATGCATAATCTATTAAAAGGATTTAAGTTCCTTTCTGTCCTCGTACTTCCTTGTCTTGGTTTAAATATTTGTAATTGTCCTTTCAGAGAAGGTCCCCATGCTGTCTTTATACCAGTATTCACAGGCATTGTCACTCAAAACCTGTGTATCACCTTCCACTCCTTGAGATTAGCTCAGCTGGTTAGAGCATGGTACTAAAAGCTCTAAGGTTGTGAGCTTGATCCCTGCATGGAGATCTGCCTAGCTTTGTTTATTATTTTCATGATATAGGGATAACAGTGCTCAGATGACATCTGCAGAGCAACAGTTAAACTCTGTTTGTATGATCTCTACAAAACTCATAACAGAAGTAATGATGCTCATTGAAACCGGCAGAAAAGGGTTCTCAGGACTTTGTAGAGGTGAATAATTTTCTAGTTATTCTGCTAGGTTTATTTTTCTGTACAGTCTCAACTATTGAAGAAAAATTGTGTTTTTGCACAATAAATGAAATAAGTTAACACCCTTATTGTTAAAAATGCACAAAACTTCATCAAAATGAGCAGACAAGTTCCTATGCTCAGCCTCAGAATGAATGATGGGCACTGACACATGGTTTGAAAGGAGCAGGACCAAAGACCCACTCTCAAACAGCTTAAACTGCCCACCTAGTTTACATATTCATTAGCAAATTATCTATTAGGTGAAACTTTAACATGCCTGCAGTGCCTTATTCTATAGGTTCAACACACTTTCAATATGAGTGCCTCATAATATCATTAAAGATTATATTACTAACTTTATTTAACCTTACAAAGACACATTAACATATTAAAAGTAAAAACAATTGGTCTTTATATGCTCTGCAACTTAGTGTAAAAAAAAGAAGTATGTCCTGAAAAGGAACATATCATTGCTCATTAACTGCTTAACAAAACACCAGTTGCTCTTTCTGCTCAGGTTATTTCATGCACTGGGTAATTCAGCCATGTCAGCTGCAAACATGATGAACCAAATTTAGAGAGTCTTCAATTTGCTTGGTAATTTTAACAAAACCATCACAGTCCCAATCATAAGCAACACCCTGGCCCAAAAATCTGCTTCTCATATCGTTAGTCATCGTATTTATCCAGCACATTGGTGCTCCCCTGCTGGCAACAAAGCTCTTGTTTTTCCTTCTAAGCAACTGCAAACAGAGCTAGGCATAACTATTATTATTGATTTTTCACAAATACACAAATGCTAGTGGTATTTTCAAGTCTTTTGATCTTTTATTCTTATAGTTTGCATCTTTTAGTATCTTCCTAGTGTTTTATCTGGCAGGAACAGCACACAATCCCTAATAATGGCTCACTGAAGCAAAAATTTCCAACTTTCTGATGCTTTCAGGGCAAGAAGCCCTTAGGAGCAACTAATAACATCTTTAGTCTGATTTTCCATATTATGGGGCCACCAATACCAAGAAGAGAAATGAGCTCTATAAAAAGAAGTAGGTAGGGTTTATCGAAAGGTACTCCAGTAGAATAAACTAAAAGTGAAGGAAAACACAGAAAAAATATCCTCAAAGTTCTACAAGGATATAACAATAAAAACCAAATAGAGAGTATCAGAACAACAAGTGATAACCATATAATGAATTAATAAGGGAAGATAGTGGGTGCCATTTGCCCCATCTAACAGGCAGAGTACATCCCAAACTTAGTAAATTACAGAAAGAAAATGAGGAAATGTGAATTAGCAGCATGCAAATGGGCCTTGAATAACTGCTGCCTTAAGATTGAAGAAAGGAGACCATTTTATTATCAGCTAATCTCCATGTTTTTATGACCAAAGTTAATATTTTTTTTGTCAAATCTGAATTTATCATGCAGCACCTTGGTAGCTAAGGCAAAAATAAATACACAAACCACCTCAAAGCAGATATTTCCAAATATATATACAGTTCCAAACTGTACATATTTAGACCAGATTGTCACTCAATAATTCTTCAAAAGAATAAAAGTAGACATAATGTGGAAAACATACATAAAATGAAAAGGAATAACTTTAAAATAAATGCTTTTTAAATGTCTGAATTCAGCCTGACTACCCACTCACCCTCTGTTAAGTGATTTGGTCTTTATTAAGTGAGCATCCACAGAGGAAACCAGTATCAGCATGTTGATGCATTGTCCATCAGATGTCACTCAATTAATAGCAGAAGAGAATTTGACTGTGTCCATCCAGAGTGACCCTCTGAAGACAGTGGCAAAAAGGGAGAAATCTTAAAATCCCCAGTCATCTCTGATTTGCATTTGTTTGTTAACCACAGCCATAAATAAACCCATGATAAATCACCCACCTGCTTTCCTGTGTTCTAGAAGCATAAAATGTTCTCCCTTCTAAGATAGCCTCAAATGTAAGCTTTGCTTTGGAAGATAATTAAATTGGTTATTTACTCTCCTTTATCAAAATCTTCACAACTGTAAAAACCTGCTGCCCTCCTTACATCCCACCTCACCTCTCCGTGTGCCCGTGCCAGGCTTACGCATGTCCGTGAGCACCATGGAGAACTATCTATAGAGATGTGAGCTCTTGGATATTTTCACACTTGCTTTTGGATTCTCACTACCAGATTTTTCTCCCTGTGGGTTTATGTGCATTTTACATGACTTTGTTTTACATGCATTTCATTGTGGTCATCTTTATTTAGTGTCTGAGAGGTTTCCTGCTCTTTAATTTTGCCCTTCAAGAGACTGAGAAAGGAGACTCCCTTGAAGTCCCAAATTTTAGGAAATAATATACCTCAAATTCACGAGAGATTGATAATTATTACTTCCACAGATTCTAGTATTTTTGCTTTATATAAAGTCTTCTTCATCCCATTTCAATTCTCTTTGAATTAGCTGACAACAATAAGCAATTATATGTTTAAAGAAAGCAATTATTTATTTTTTAGTCTTTGCATTGATTTCTAAATTTTGGGAAAAAGGTTAAGATTGATCAGTTCGGGTTGTGTCAAGCTTCATGCTCAATTCTAAATTGAGAGACTTACTTTATGAAATATAGTGTTTGTGCATGTATTTATAAAGGAGGTTTGGTTTGAGATCCATAAATTCAAATATATTGACTACATGATATAAATGGCTTTCCAATCCTATTTCCCTTAGTGGTTTTCCCTTTTCCCACCACTGACTACAAGTTATTAACTACAACACTGTGTCGTACTCACAGATCTGCCTCCTTACTAAATATACATTGATCGTTTCAAAGCACATTTTCCCCTTGAGCTGTTCTGTGCACCAAAATGTGTGCTTAAATCATTCAGCATGCAGGAAGCATCCTTCATCCACTTTTCCCATGAACACATCTCCAACTTGGCATCCAGTTTAAACTGTCATTTGTATTGTCAGTATTTTCCCCATATAAACTCAGCAGTGTCTTCACCTACTTAAATGTGTAAGTATATTCTTGTTCAACAGTCTTGGTTCTAGAAATAGCCTTTCTACATCTCTCAGCATCATCAGATGGCTGAGTCTTTTCAAGTTGAAAACATTTTTTCTGAAGTTAAATATCCCTGCTCCTCTCATTCTGTCATTAAATCACTAACTGACCTGACAGCACCAATAAAATAAATTCTATTAACTCAATTCTCCATTCAGCAAGCTATTTCCTACAAAAGATATTTCAGTATTTTTCAGAATTATTTTAGTATGTGTGAAAGAGTTATGCCAGTATTTCTCCCAAGCATCCTTTGGAAAAAAGAAAGTTACAAAGGGAACCAAATGATATGAATAGGTATTCACAGGAATGCCTATGATACCTTTTCCTACAAAGGAAAGATTTAGGTCTGAAAAAATATTCCCCACTGAAAAGATTCATGAAGGACTAGACAAATATGCTTGACTGTCTTTTTAAGGAATTCCTTCACAGAAGTTTCTTTTCCAAGGAAACTGTCACACTTCCAAAGATTTTGCACAACGCACTTTCTGGCACAGTGCTTTTTTATTTTTAAATCACAAATGAAATACCCTAAATATCTCAGTTACAAATCAGCAGGCTCTGAAATCAGTTCCCATTGCAGAAAAAATCCTATTATTTTTAAGGTGCTACCCTTTCCCACGTGTACTTGCCACACTTGGAATAAGGATTTATCCACCCACTGAGGTTCTGCTGGTGATATTTCCCACAGAGATTTCATTGTATGACAGCAATTGCATTAATGAAGCAGAAAGTTGTATACAGCCTTGGGTGACACTCAGGTGGGGAGGGATGGTGGAGCAGCAGCAGGACCAGCCTGGCTTGGGAAAGGATTCTGTGCCAGAGCTCTCCGGCTCAGCCCTTGGAGCTCCAGTCCCGCTGTGCCCAACAAGGCCCTGTGAGGAATGGATAGCTCTCCACAGTCAAAGGCTGACATTTGTGAGCAGATATTCATTTAAATACTCTGCAGGATGGCTGTCAGGCTTTTAGGAGAGTGGTTCTGTTGTGTGGATCACAAGCTTTCAGCAGGTGTTCATGTCACCAATCCATTACTTACTTGAAGTACAGCATGCAGAAAAAAAAAAGAGAAGTTTTTAGCCCTCTGAAATTATCCAAACTAACTGGCAGACATGTTCAATTCACTTTTTCCCTTTTAGGTCTCTTTCTCAAAAGACACTGGAGCAAGAAAATAGAACAAAAAATGAACTCAGTGAATAGTTCTAGTTTCAAACCCATTCGAACATGTCATATTTCAAACATCCTAGTACAGAGATCAAATTTCTTAAGGGCTTACATGAAGTTTCTTTCTCTAAATTGGTTGCTGGTCTTTAAAGACCTGTGAGTCATTAACCATGCAAAAAGCTACAGAAAGAACAACTGCCTGTAGAAACTACTGATTTCACTTCTACTGTTCTCTCTCCTGTGGAGCAGACTTCCTCTAACTCAGCTGTGTCTACTAGAACATTACACCACAGAAAATCTAACAGGCTAAAAATATATTTTGTAGGTATAATCTTAATTATGCTCAGGTTAAAAAGATTTAGTAACCTTGGAGATAGAAAACAGTGATAGAAATCGTTATTTTTAGCATCAAGGAACTTCTCCAAGCAACAATACTGCACAGAGTAAAAATATACCAGGTCAGTACACTTTGGAGATTTCAGATGTTTATCCTCTTATGGTCTAAACTAAAATACCTTTAAACTATAGTAGTCTGGAAGAATTTTCTCCCCACAAATTTTTTTTCCATATGACCAAAGCAATTACAAGGACATGCAAAGATGTACAGGAACTTTAAGCATACCATCCTTGCAAACTGAGTTTGGCTCAGTAAAACCAGAACTTTTCACTTGCTTTCAAGGCAAAGTTCACTGCCTTAAATAATTTACAATACTGAGAGCAGAAGTTCCAAGCGGTGACCTTAACTTGAAGACAATTGAAGTAATTTCTCTGGCTGCCATGGCTTTTTTTGTATGCTCCTCATAACTTCAAGTCCTCAGGCTGTAGCCACAGGCAGAAGTGCTGTGCGAGAGTGCTACGGCAACAACAATCACATTATTTGGTCCTGTTAAAAATATGTTCGTGTAGTGACAGTCCCCCCATGCTCCTCTCTTCATTTCTGCTCTTATGAACATGCCAAACTGCCCAAGCAAACACAGTAGCATGACAACCCTCTCCAGCTCCTCACTGGGTAACGAGTGTGACTGTAGGAGGAAATAATTGAAAGTACTGTGTGAGTAACTATCTGTTAATAACAGCTTGCTTATATTAATAGCATCCTCATTTCTGCTAAATAAAGGAGAAATTCTTCTAATATTGAAAGAGATGCTCCCAGACTTGACACCCTACCAGGGAAAGGCACTGCACAGTGATACTTGCCTGACTTCTGTTAGCTATGTGAAGAATGTGCACAAAAATTTCCTAGCTCAGAACAAATGAAAATTTGTGTTTCAGCACAGTGACAAAGCCTCTATGTAAGTGTGTGTGCTGAAGGTTCATTAATAATATTTACCAGAAGGACATATGTGGGTATCAGTCATTATACCCAGCATTTCCCAAAGTGCTCAGATTTCTCATAGGCTTCTTTCCCTCACGTAACTTTTATGCGCTGAACAGGTGGTGAGAATTCCCAGCCATAAAGGGCAGGTCACACTCTCCTCTACCAAAAATCAATTTAATCAGGCTGAGAAAAATTGAACAGCCCTGGAAAACACAGAGGTCAGCTCCTCTCTGGAGCCACTGAACGCTGCTGCAGTAACTGGCACATGCTTCCCCATCGTAAGAAAACAGACTTTAAGACAGCTTGGTTTAAATGCAGGCAAAATTAAATACTTAACATGGGAACAATAGGGTTCTTTGTGCTAGGGAAAAATGTTTTTTCCTCTGAGTGCTGGCAGATTAGCCCCAGTCTATTCTGCTTCTCTTTTGCTCAGAGTGCTTTTCATTATTGCTATTTTTTTTTATATTCTGTTTCAAAGAACAGTCTGGAATTCAGGGAAAAGCATTACCTACCGCTGTGACACAGGCCTGCCTAGCAGTATGAAATAGCAAAATGCATTTTCCCAGAGTAACCTTTTGCTTAAAATTCAAGCTCCTGGAATTTCAGGAGGGGGTGGGGGCCTCGGTGGGCTACATGAGCATGTACAAACACAAACACGGCCAAACTCAGGCTGTTAGTATTTTTTTGCATAGTTCCCATTCCCATCTTTCAGCTCCCACCTCAGCAAGATTTTTTCTTTGATCTTTTAATGTTTCACTTTCCTTTGCACCCTTCCCCGTCTATTGGTTGCTCTCTTTTAAGTGCTCTCTTCTCTCATTTCCTAGTATTCCTTTTCTCCTAAAAAATATTTTCTCCTTTCATATTTTTACATCAGGCTTTTTCACCTGAAGTCTTAATCTGTCTCTTTACTCTGCAGAGGATTTTGGCATCTTCTATTTCTTACCATTGATGTGCTTTTATGCCTAAGAAATTGTGAATGCAATGCTGCTAAACTAAGTTTAAAGCACAAAGACTTGTTTTACTTTAGAAAAACAGTAATGAGATTCCTTTAAATTGTTTCCAGATGTAGTCTAAAAGACTACGTTAAATTTGACAGCATATACTGTGTACCAGAGTTGAATAATTTATGTAGTAGTCTGTCATCACTGCTCTGAATTACTGCCAATAACAGAGACCTGGCAAATGTCCTGCAGATATTTAATGTACTTATTTTTTGGAACATAATAAAGGTAACAGCAATGGACAGCTATGACAAGATGAAGATCTACTGCATAATGCACCCATTTATGAAAATATTGTTTGCCTGCATTTTTTATATGGCAAGATTTACAATAAAAAAATAATAGCCACTTTGATTTGTTACTTTCAGAAAGATGATACTTAAAATCTTTAGGTTTTCGATTATTTGAGTGCATTTTAATAACTGTGCTCATTTAAGCTACAGAATATTGTTCATATCCTCATTAGTAATTAATTCTTTATTTGATGACAATTGCAGCTGTTGATTTCCCCCCCTTATTTTTTACGTCACCCTTTTTTTCCGCCCCAAGGTATGAACCGAAAGTTCCACATATTAATTCTATATCCAGCTTACTCTCTGGGGTACAGGAAGAGCAAAATGCAGGAATGCAGTACTTACATTAAAATCATTTGTTTAAACCTACATCTGTACAAGTCTCCCAATAAACGATAAGTCCACCAGGATTTTTCCAGGTCATTTTCATCTTTCTAGTGGAAGTTGGATATTTATGGTCCACGCCTTAAGTTTGATTTAATAAAGGCAACTTAACCTTACCATTAATTTATAGGGGGGAAGGACAAGTGCCCTCCCCAGTAATTAATATCACCTCTCCACACTCACCCAGTTCTGCTCACTATTCCTTTACTTTCTTGACCTCATTTCATTACCCCTTTCCAGGTAATCTTCTGTACCTTCAGCATCCTCATGAATCCATCAGCCAAGCTATTCTTGAATAAACCATCTTCCTTAACCTCAATTACCCTTTCAATAAGGAAATAGATAAGCCTACCTTACACTCTAAGAAACTGCTGCATGACTACAAAAAAAAAAAAAAAAAGAAAAAAAAGAAAAAAAGGCAAGGATAAGGGAAGGAACAAAAGTCCTGCAACACCAACTCCCGATGCTAACCAGTCAAAGCCATCCTGCAGGCACTGCTCCCCGAGTCCTGATCTTAATGCCCTCAACTGACATTCAAAAAGACTGAGTTTAAGAGTAATTTAGGACTTCAGCCAAGATTCAGCACAAGAATAAAATAATACTCGTCATTCAGGCTGGAACTGGAAACTCGAAACAAATGGCAGCCCAGCCACCTCTGTGAGTGCCACTATGTTAGGGCGCTGCATCAACTGTGCTGCCACTTGGGCACTGGAGACTAGGCAGCTGTGCCCAGATTACTGCTGAAACAAACATTTAGAAGCTGTGAGATTCATTAAGGGATCATTTGTATAAACTATAAAGAAACGAAATGAAAAATCCCTGCTGTAATCAAGATTCCTAGCTGTAGCAAAAAACTCCCCCAAACCAACCAGGATTAAGCTGGATTTTTGATTGCCTCTTTCTTTAGTCTTCTAATTCAGCGTGTATATAGACCTTTTTTATTTTCTCTGCAGAAAAGATAAACAGATACAAGAAAAGGCCTGGCCCATTTGGTGCAGTGGAATACTGTGATATATGAGTATTATTTTTGCAGTTACTTGGAAAGAAAGAAGTGTCCCATTGGAATTTAAATCACTCATGGGAGAAACTCAGAGACCAGGCCCTGCAGGGGCTGAGCAGGTACACTTAAAGAGCTGTGACTCTGCAATGCACTGGTCTGAGCTGTGCTGGTGAGGACAGTGAGGGCTGTGTGGCTCCCATGCCCCTCACAAACAGATGGCTCCCATCAGGCCTCATCCTTGGTCAGGGAGATCTGGAGGGTAACAGACAGTGCCAGTTCACTGTTTCACTGCAGTGTGGTGCATCCCAGGATTGGAAGACCTTAAAGCATCCTAAGAGCAGTTTGGCCCATGTCCTTGGGCATCTCCATGCTGCAAAACCCTTCAGGGCTGACGGCTGCCCTGCAGCTGCACACCGCCAGCCAAGCAAGCAGTGCCAATTGTCAGAAAGGCATGGAGAGGTCTGTCCAGACATTGTCTTAGTTTGTGCCATTGCCTGCTTCCAAAGCAACTGTCCCACATTAGTATTTCCTAGGTGTTTTGATGTGTAAACACTGTCTGAGGAGCTCTTGCTGTAAGTCCCATGGCAAAGCAGCAGAGCTTCCTCCATGCTGGCCACCGCAGCAACCTCAGGGAGGACATGACGCTCCTGCCCTGAATATGCATTTTCTGAGTTAACACTGGTCCTGTAGGAGCTCTGGAAACACTCTGGGTCTGCTGCTGCTCCAGTCTAGTTCACTTCAATAACCTGCACTGACGTACATCGCTTGATGTAGGTTAGAACTGGCCAGCCAGAGATGTATTAAAAAAACTATTTCACCAGTACATTAGTTGAAACAATGTGAGGTTTATCAAAACACTTGCTCTATCAAGTAATTTTATAAACTTGTTGTCCTGGGTTGCAGTGTATTCTGTTACCATCCTCAGGAGCTGTTGAAACCAGGTGGGGCAGTGTTTCCTTGCCTCCTCCCCCCAGACTATCTTGCTGTTAATGGCCCATCATTGTCCTGCCGCATGACTCAGAGATAACTCCCTCCGGACTATCATCTGTTAATGAGCCTAATCAACACTTTGCCTCATGACTCATTACCCCATTGTGAGATGCTCCACCCAGAGGGAGGAACCAAGCATCCCAGCGTGGATATAATCTGAGACTCTGAACACCAGAGACAACCCTTCCACTGGATTTCCAGAGGACAGGAGCTACACAGCCACCACTGGACCTGAGGAAGAGCAGCCCTTTTTTCTACAGGATCACCACTTTAGAGGACTGCAGCCACCATTCTACCAGACTGCTACCACCACCCTGCCTAACAGGGTGTCAGGTTGTATCTTGACTCTGTCAGTTTGAACCAGTGTTTTAGTTTTTCCTTTTCTTTAATTTCCCCATTAAATTGTTATTCTGACTTGGTGCCTCCCACTGGTTTGTTTTCAAGCTAGTACACTTCTTCCTGGTGTGCTAGGAACCCTCTGGCTTCCAGCAGAGAGCTGGCCAGTGTGGCAGCACTGGGCACAACTCTGCCACTACCATGACAAGAAGGCTTTGAGATCTTCAGTCCCTTACCTGCATGTAATATATTAATAATTCCAGCATTTAAATATGACCTGGTCAGCATAAACGGCATTGTCACATGCAACACTTTGCTTATGTAGTGCACAAATGTAGAAGTATTACTAAAGACTTGGTTCAAGGCTAACATTATAAACAAAAATTAATTACATGCAAATTTTTTTTAACCCTCATTTTTTATTCCCATTCTGTTCTCTTTGGCTTCTGAAGATATTTGCTACACAAATTACAGGGCTTTCCTTTTTACTGCCAGTATGCCAAGCCTACCCTGACATACAGCAGCAAAGTACTGCTCCTATGTTTTAATTTAATTAATATTTTGTGTTTTGTCTTAACCACAGTTACAAATCTATACCAGTTTGGCAAAAGTCTTGAACAATGTATGCAACATGAAGCAAGTATCTGTTTAAGATTTAACAGTAGCTGCTTAAAATTCAATTAATGTTTAATTAACAGTATTTGAGCAAATAAACAGCTCCCCTGACTTTCATGAGGAAGTTTCTTTGCAGGGGTTAAAGTTCTTGGTGTATTTTCAGTCTGCAGTTCTGGTACTTTGAATTTTCACTTACATTAAATCACTGAAGATAGTGACCTGTACAAAGACCTGAATATTCACTGTATCATATTTTCCCTACTCCTGTTAATTATACTAATTTCCCTATTCCCAATATTAATAATTGTCTCAAATTATTTTCAAAATAAACCAGTGCAAATGCACTATTTCATTCCCTATGAAGTCTCACAAGAATATTTAGAAAAGAACCCAATTTTATTACATCAAAGTTGGTATCATGGAAATAAATTACTCTGAAATAAAGGTAATTTTGTGGTGGAGTTTCTGTAATAAGTAGTTTTATTACACATGACACTAAAATGTAAGTAACAGAATTAATTTTCTTCACACTTAGGCAATCTTTTCACTATTACAAGCAGAAAGAGGTTAAATTAATTCAGGTTAAATTAACCTAAGTTAAAGTTTTAGCAACATATTAACTGCTTGTACAGCCCAACTAAGCCAGAGTTTCCTATAGTGTTTACAGAGATAGAAATGTCACTCTGAACTGCCTGAACACTCAACAACATTCTAACAAGCAGGATTATTTATGCAGTACAGAGATCTGATTAGATAAGAGACACCGAAAGACAAGGAAATACTTGTAGTTGCATAAAGCTGCTGCCCGAAGCAAGCCTTTACACCTGTAGCACTGTAACATCAGCACTCAATAGCGTGGGCAAAGACTCGAGGTCTACATTGCCCTGCATACTTTCAACATCAGCCCATAGTTACTAAACAACTTGGCTTCAGTATCTTGTCATCTGTCCCACTCCTGCAGGTGAATCAACCATTTTAAACAAAGGTGTGGTGGTTGGTATGAGCTGTGCACATCACCTGAGCAGGGTACGTGTGCCAGCACGCTGCCCTCCAGCTGCTCACGGCTACCGAGTCAGCAACACCCTTCTTTCCACCAGCTCCACAGGAAAGGCACTTTCTTTAAAAACGAACACAGCCGATATTTTTCTGGGGTGGGAATGACCATTCTGGTAATGAAAATGCCCCAGCTATCTGCCTTGGCCAATGTTTCGTTAAAAACTTTTTTTTTTTTTAAATGGTGATTTACAGATCCTGCTGCATGCACCTCACCTGGGTCAGGCCTTCTTACATGGGTCTGCAAGGAGAGAGAGCCCCGGTCCCGGGCTGGGACAGCGCAGGACGATGCACGTTTGCCCTCCAAAGTCAGGAGGCTGCTGGAGCAGCAGAGGGGTTCCCGGAGTTCGAGGATGGTACCGCACTGCCACCCTCTGCAGGAACAAAGTATCGTCCTCAACACAAACCCCTTCCAAAAGAGAAGGCGCAAAGGAATTTTAATTTCCTTTCAGTGAGTAGTAATCCCGTGTCACATCAACTATGATGTTCACTGCCATGAACAAGACTTCTTGTGAGGAAATGAAAACGTGAAGTACCGGCACCAGGAAAGTTTGCCATGCTCTCCACGTGCTCCTCTTGAGTGTGGAAAGACAATAGGTACAGAGAAACTGATGAGCAACTACAGCAGTAAGCAGTCCGAATTACTAACAAACATGATATGTCTTATTCGTAGATACACAGGGATTGAAAGTAAGTCAGAACTGAATTATTCCTCTTTTTGCACTTTATAAACATATGGATACACATATATTCAAGAAAACCAATTTTGGTCAGTACGTATTTGATACTAAAACATTGCACTAGATGTTCTGCTGACAAAAGGGACATTTTAGGAGTCCTTATCATTTATGCTTTAAATGTTATAGATAATCTTACTTTTGCGATAACGCTCAAAGCAGTTCAGCAGACACAAGTTTTAATTATTCATCTTGGAATCACATGTGATTTCTCATTCACTTAAATATGTGCCAACATCTGTAAAGATCAAACCCTGCAATAGATATATATTTTAATATTGATACATATTTTAATAACTAAACTATAGAAGAACATCTATTGCAGAACGGTTTTTCTAGAATTCAAAAAGTTACCCTTCTTTTAAATTCTAGCTGTACAAGGAGTGATAACTTTCTCTTTGTTTGCATTGTTAATAAAATTCCTGAAGTCTTCTTTTACTTCAGAGATAAACCTAATGCTTCTTCAAAAATGTCAGCAGTTTTGCTATTCAAGTAATCACACTTAATTCTAGACATTGTGCAATCACACTGCCATTACACAGCTGAAAAAACCTTAACTCCTATTTCACCGTTGAAATTTATTATTTCTGCAGCTTTAAAGTTGTTTTCAATCTACTTGCTTAAGGAAATAAGGTTATCTAACTGCTGATATCTATTAGCTCCCACCTAATTTTTCTTGAGGTATTGGGGCATTCATTAATTTGCCTCAGGTTTGATAATTACTCTCAAATATATTGAATTAACCAAATTTTCACACAAACATAGAAAGAGAACAGCTTTAGCGTAGATCAGATGAGCTACCTTTGCCCCAGAGGAAAGGCAGAATCCCAAACCTGCTCTGACCCTTAAACAGTTGATAGTTAATGATACTTCAGTCACAGGAAAAAGCATCAGCCCAGACATCTTTTTAGACACCAGATATAACAGCCATGGGCCAAATACAGGAACTGGGTTCTCACAATCGTGTTCCTTGTAAGTAAAATATTAGAGGCAATTCTTATTTTCCGACTCTTTACTGTCAGCCCAGAGCCAAGGGTAGAATATTTTGCCCAACTACATTGGATTTCCAGGCTTCTCCTTCAATGCAGGGCCATAGCATTCCTCTGGCCTGATAATTAAATTGTAAAATGACTATATACAACTTTATTACTCTGCTTGATCATAAAGTAACACAAATCAGACCAGGAAATTAACAATTGCGTGTCTTCAAGTATTAAAGGATGATTTCTAGCCTAAATATCAAGACTTCAGTATAATACATCTGAAGAACAGAAGAGAAGAATGCAGGGCAGCATCAGTGCTATAAGAGCAACAAGAAAAACAAAAAAAGGAAAATTAGCGTTTGGACTACTCTAGACATACACACACACTTAAAAAACCCAGTAGGTTTATGAGGCTCTGAGCCTCAGAACTTCACATGCAAGGACCATTTGAACAAAGTTCTTTGCTGAGTTCATTAAAAGAGACATTCATTCCCATTTCATCAGTCACTGTGTGATTTTGAATCAATGTGGCATTTGAGACCCCTGTCAATGTTGACTTGCATTAACTTTTGCTAGGAGATTTTCATGTCATATGTATCTATAACTTCTTGAACTGCCTTTGGCATCTCTGTTCTCAGATTTATTTTTTCTTCTAGTTTAATAGATCAGAAAAATTATATTATATCTTCTGAATTAGAACAACTCCCATGCACTCCTGTGGAAAACGAAAAATGATTTAAGCATCACCACACACTTCTCACATGGTCTTTTTTCAATTTAAAACTTTTTAGTCCCCAGAATAATGTAGATGACAGGGTTTTTTTCTGTAAAATAAGGTCTGGTCTTGCACAGATTAGAATTTTACTTCTGACTTCAGTAGGAACATGAGAAAATCTTTGTCATGACCCACACTGCAGATACGTTAAGGTATGATAGCATTCTCAGCCCCCTGTGAAGTCTTTAGGACATGGATATTTAGGCTTAGGCCTGGAAACCTAGTTCTATATTCTGTATTTATTTCATTCTCTTGCCAATTAGCTCTGTAATCGGCAATTCCAAAGTCAAAATCACAGGCATTGAGATATATGACCTCCACCCTTTACACAAGAGTCAGCCTGAGGAGGGCCAGAACATCAGGATACCCATTTCTTTATAGGGATCTGAGATTTTTGCCACTGTTGGATTTCTCCAACCCTGCCTGGACTACATCCTCCTGCCTACTGCAAACTATAGGAGGCATTTAATGCTGAGTACATGGCTTGTGTCCTCTGAAGGACTGCTGAGGCAGCCACTAGAAGATGCACATCACTAACTTTGCCCAGATACTTCCAATTTCCCCTTGTAATACTCCCAGGAAAGGCCACTTAGTTTATATTGAGTGCCTAGTTACTCAGAGTAAAAATTCTTTTTTTACTGTAAAAATTTCCTCACATATGACAGCCTTACAAAGAGGTATTTCCAATCACAAATTGTCATCATGTACTGAGAATGAGCTTGCAGAAGTTTTAACTTCACCAGATTATGGTGAAAATACTTATGGGTTAATATTTCTACATGATGATGTTTATACACAGTATATTCATAAGGCAGACAGAAGTGGATATTACATTTTAATTGGATAAATTTAAGACATCTTAATTTAAGTGCCATGTAAGAGACTGTTATCTCTTGCTATTATTCTCCTTGCATAATTTTACAGTTAGTGAAAGCCTGACAAGTGCCTGGTAGAAATACTTTCTCCATGTTTGCACCTAAATTTAAAAGAAATATTGGCAAATTTTTTTTTTTTTTTTTAGTTTATAAGTAGCTGGTAAGCCTTAATGAATAGCACTGCTACTACTGTAGCCCACATTTAGTACAAGTAGGAGTTAGATTGTGGGGTAGTGCACAGCCAACTACAAAATGATTTTGTCATAATTTCTTCAGTAAGCTTTGAAAACTGTTAAGAGTACATTAATAGCAGAAACTCTCTTGTGTAAAAAATGTAGTGTTTAAAATTCCACAAAGAAACAGAATAAATTATTTCTTTTTACAAACAAAATAGATTTGTTTGTCTGTTTTACAACATCTCTCTAAGCTTTGTCTCTCTAATGTCATGTAATATATTGATACAGAGAACAGCAGAACAAACTAACCATAAACAGATGTAGCCATGTGGTACACGTTCACAGCACAGCACAATTCCATTTGGGCTGAAAAAATCGTCCTTTCTATCAAAGCAGAGTTTTAGTATTATGTCATCAATTACTTTAGTCTTGCTCAGATGACACAGCAGGTAAGGCTTAAGAAACAAAACTGGATATACTGAAGCTGTAAGAATTAACATATTGCAGAGTTGATGATGAAAAGATGATCATTACATTCATGAACGCTGGTGGCATCTTCAGGCAAACTGAACATGGACCGGAGAAAGTGGCACTTTCCCAAGAACCACTTTGTTCATGAGGAAATACGGGAAAGGTTCAGTCACCACACCAGCTTCTCTTTGAGGAAAACAAGTCAGCCTTCTCCCAGCATTTCAGGTTTGTCTCCAGCACTACACAACAGCAACTCAAATGTGTTTGTCCGGGCAGTTAGAGGGACCTTGGTGCCTCACAGCTTTTCCTGGTCCTGCTTAGAACTGGGGCTTGCTAACTGTACCCAGTGTATTTTTCTTACCCCATGTAATACCCACATGTGATACTCTCACAACACATCATTAATGTATATACAGCTTCCTGTGGCAATGGGCATGGTCCAAACTGCTTCTTGGTGTCTCAGTAGCTCACTTCTGGAAGGCCTTTTTGTATTGATAGCTGAACATGGTGAAAAGTAAGCATTTCAGGTGAGCAAAAAACCCAAACCCAAATCCCATCAAACCAAGTTCTTTTAAAACAGCAGGATACATCCCAGCCATAGGCTTACACATTTCTACTGTCCTGAAAATAAACTGGAAAATTGTACATGGTGCAGGACTAGCACGAGCCTGCCCGTTCTTGACAGTTAATCCAGCTGGCCTTTCAGACATTGACAGCATCATGCAAAGAAAATCAATTACCCAAGATAATCAAATCCACTGTCTTCATCTCAGCTCTCTCATTCATTTAATCTAATTCTTGAGTATTGACATTATTCCAGGCATAATGGGAGCAAAAGTGCTTCATTAAAGGCAGTGCCTGGACATATTCAATAGTGTAGCAAGAGCTAACAAAGCTCTGACAAATGCAGCTGTGCTGTTGTGAATAAACTGACAAGTGGTAAAACTAAAAATATGTGCTTCTCAAAACAACCTCTAAAGAAACAGTGGTTTCAGGTGAAGGTGCCTTGCTCCCAGGAAGGTTTCATCCCAAAGTGCTTTATCACCACACGGGAAGATAAAGGTTAGCAGTGCCTTGAGCACAGTCTGAGCTGAAGATGTTCAGGTTAAAGGTGCAGCCTGGCTGCTGTAACAAACAGCGATTCTTGAGGTAACACAGCCAGAGTGCTCAGATTGAGGTAGGGTAGGAGACCCCGGTTTCAACAAGAATATGCTTTGATTTTGGCATGAGTAATCCTACAAGATATCAGATGAACATTAAAATAATTAATTAATGATAAAAGCAGCAAGTAGTGAAATAAGAAAGGAAGTTCACTTGACAAGTAAAGGCTTATCAAGAGGTGAAAAAATTTCAGTCCAAGATGGATCTAAACCAAAACCAAAACATGAAATACTTAATAAAAAATGATTATGTTTTATGTGTGACTCCTGATACAGGTAATGTTTAAAGGCTTTGTTGTGCGACTGCACACCAAAATACAAAAAGGAAAGGTATGAACCTTAAATTTGAGCCGTTTTATATCCTCATTATTTTCCACTCAAATAATCTGTAAGAGCTGCAGAGTATGTAGCCCCCAGGTCACTGAGTATTATTATCATAATTTAAAATGCAACTATTCATTCAGTATAAGAATGCAGACTTTCAATGAAAAACTTTTCTATTAGAAAGTAGACCTTGTATTAGAATGCTAATTGATTCATCATCTACTTCACACATAATTTATAATAATCAGAAAGCTTTATTTCCTAAAGAATTCTAAAGGTGGAACACATTTTATAGTGTTAGTATCACTCTTTCCATTACATCCTCTGGGACACAGAACACTGAAATAGAATTGTTATTTAATTTCAAATCAATGCTCTACTATTAGTGGATTTTGAAAGTCCTAGACAATAGTGTTACCTGTTACCTCATTAAAATGGGAACATTTAAATAAGTATGATAGAGCTGTGGGTGTTTCCTCACTCTTCCTTTGCATTTTGCTTAGATATATATTGTATTATTTGGTCTAATTTTCAGGTCCTCACTCAATACTGCATTTATTCAGTACTCATTTGGTCAGCATTCCAAGCATTTTCAATTACTTTAATACGTCCAAAATAATATCCACTAAGTGTCAATGTAGTCAAGTTAAAAATGGGGACATTTTGATTTATGAGGCATTCCATTTTATGTATCAATATAATATTTAGGTGGTAGTGCTAATTTTGGCTTATTTATAAGGGTTATGTGTTATTGGACAAGCAATTCAAGCATCAAAAAAATCTCACACCCGGACTGAGGACCAGAATTTAATGTACGTCCAGGAATCTCTGGAATACCAAAAGCTCAATGTGTTTTGTATTATGCTTGGCATCACAGTTGCTGAAAGCCATTACAGATTCCAATGTTTTTTAATCAGTGCTGTGAATGTTACAACCACCCCCTGAGGTTACAAACTGTGAGGAAAATCTACTAAAAACCCCCAACTTACCCAACATGGGCTCCAATATGGATGCAGAGGACTAAGCGCACAGAGGAGTTAAGTGATTTCCTACTGTGGGCATCTAGATTTTTATGTTCAAGGAGTCTTTTCTGCAAGCTGTTCTCTGAAACAATTTCATTACTCTTTACCAGCCTGAGGATGAAGTCAGCTGATTTTCCCAGCTGATGAATAGCTCTATTCAAAGACCCAAGCTTTGGGTTAATAATTGAGCTGTCCCCTTCTGGGAGTAGCTTAAGGGCAGGAGGTGGGTTTGGTGCCTCAGAGGTCCCACTGTGCCGGGAGCACAAAGGGGACAAGGGCTTCCAGGAGCTGACTCTTGAGGTGACAGGGCAGGTTTGTGCATGGGGACAGACATACCAGCCAGTTGCTCCTGAACTGGAACACCCCTCGATGAGGCTGCAACAGCACCAGCAGAAAATTAATAAACAGAGAACCATAGGCACTCTGAAGGACCAGTATGAGCTTTACAACAAACCAGCATAAGTTTTAGTTTTATATTAATAGGTTTTGCTGACAGCCTTAATATTACAGGCCACAGCAATTAATTTTGAGTGCTGTCATTGACTTGCTTGTCTCCAGCAGCCACAAACCAGGTGCTGCTTCAGGTGATCTGAAATCCCAGTGACCACTTCTGCTCAGGGCTCTGGTATGAAGAATGTGCCCTGCCCCAGACTTTCAAATGCATCACAGCTGCCTTAGAACCTTAAAATGCAGACAGGTGCTGAAAAATTATGCCTTAAAGTGGGAATTTAGAGTTTTTCAGTTGGGCACTGTGAACTGAAACAGGCAACAGCACATTGATGCTTTGAGTTTTCAAACAGAATATTTTCATTCTATTTAAATTATGACTTGCAATTAGTGAGAACTTGAAATAGGTTTTTAAGAAGTAGGTAGAAAGAGATCCCTAGAAATTTGAGGATTTCTGATATAGTGCATTAGATAAACTTGTGCTTGGAGTTCCACTGAGAATAGCAATCAGCATTGGTTCTATGCCAGTTGCTTATAGAATTGTCTTTAAAGCTGTTTTCTTAGTTCTATTGCTATGAAAGGCCACATGAGACCAAACTTGCTGATTCTCCCACTTACAGCTGTTCTGCAATAGAAACAGCCAGGGATTTTTTTTTCCACTGGGTTTCAAGATTCTTTCTGCTTGACCGATGAATGAAAGATAAACACTACATACTTTATGCAGTTAGACAGACTGTTCAAATGAGATATGAGGGGAAGTATGCCAGAGCAGGCACACTCAGCACATATTCTTGACTTATAATTGGATCAACATTCAACATGTGCGGGAAAGAATGGTTTTTACATTTCTTTAATTTCCCCTGCCTACAGATGCAGTACCAACTAAGAGCTTTAGCAATAACAATAGAAAGGCAAACAGCAGTAGAGAAATCTGCTCCATTTTTTGCCATGGAGAGATGTGTTTTTCCTCTCCTAGTCTGAGTATCAGATCTTCCCGTCTTCTATAACCTGGGGGGAGCTTCCAATGTAGTCACAGCAGGTACATGGTATCAAATAACCTCTTAGGACAACACGTCTGTAACTAGGTTTAAGATAAAGTTAAGAAAAAGGGGTAAAGGTTTTTAACTAAAAGGAAGTTGATTCAGGCTAAAGATAAAGAAGACATTTTTGTGGAAGTAGTGATACACGGGCACAGGTTGCCCAGATGCAGTGGATGCCCTATCCGTGGAAGTGTTCAAGGTCAGGCTGGATGGGGCTCTGAGCAGCCAGATACAGCAGATGGTGTCCCTGCCCAGGGCATGGGGTTGGACTTGATGATGTTTAAAGGTCTTTCCCAACCAAAAGAATTCTATAATTCTGTGAAAAAGCAAAAACATATGCTTACTTCTGACATGAACTGAAACTAGAATCTTCTAAGAAGAAAACCTGCTAGAAGATACAGGATTGAGACCTTTCAGCCTTTACCTTCCTCAAAAGTTATCAACTTTTTAATCCCAAAAAACAACACCAAGAGTTGAAACTGAAATAGTCAAAATCATCTTCTTTCTCCTCCTTCACAGCTTGCACCAGTACTACCATATTTTACTACTGGTGGCAGCATCACAGGTGTGTTCCTGTGTATCCCCCCATCCACAATATTCTAGCCACAGGAAATAATTTCTGACAGCAGATCTTAAATTTTGTCTGAAGCTGTTTTTCCTAACACGACCTTTGTTGGTAATCACATTGCCTAAGTGGTTTCCTTTATCTTTTGTGGAATGGTGCTTTCCCATAGAAAGTGGCACTTTCTTCTCTCTGAAAACTGCCAACAGCTCCTGAAGCAAGAGGTCAGACAGGAAAGCAACATCTGCAAAACTACCACTTTTCATTTCTGGAAAGGCTTGAACAATGTTACCTACAGGCACCCATAACATTTCCACATCAAGTAGAGAACAAGGATGGAAGCTTCTACCCGGGGTATCTGGGATATGACAATTGCAAGAAGGGAAAAACAGAGGCAATCAGCAGAAAGTTTCATGCAAGCTCTGTTACAGGGGCATGGCAGAAAAAGAAGCCATGGGAAGTGTTGCCCCGACTTTCGCCTGTCAGGGATCCCTCGCCACTTCTCTGTCTGGCATCCATTTCCCCGAACACGCTTGAAACTGAAAAAGGGTGTAAGCGAGATTAAGCAAAGGAGGAGTGGCAAGGAAGGGGTAACGCTTAAAGGCTCCTATGGGGGCTTAAGCGAGCAATAACAGGGGGACATCTCTCTCCCTGTGCCGCCCACGCCCGGCCGTGGGCGGGCTCGAACCCGCGGCGCGGCGGGCGCAGAGCTCGGCCGGCTGCCAGGCTGCTCGGAGCTGCCTCCGCCGCGGGGCCGCGGCTCCAGGTAAGGCGCGCCGGCCTCGGGCATCGCGGCACCCTCCCGCCGGGACTGGCCCTGCACCGCTCTCTCCCTCCCTTCTCATCCCTCCCCCTCCGCTCTGCTGTCTTCGTAATTAAAAAAAAAAAAAACAACAAACCATTAGTATTTCCTCTCTGGGGTATCATTATTCTGCTGGATTAAAATAACCCAGAATAACTCAAATTTCAATTAATAAATCAAAGCGAAGAGGTGAGTGCCTCCCCTCAAAGGCTGCAAAACCTTGCTTTTAAAAGCAGTGAGTGGCAGATGGAGAAACTTCTCAAAGAAAGATAATGTAAGAGCCAGCTCCCATTTTTCCCTCCAATTCCCCATCAAATCTGCATCTCACCTCAAATGAATACATAGATGAACAATGTGCTAGTACTTAAAACAGTATACAAAATTTAAAGTAAATCACATTGATTAAACCTGTTGTTGAGCACTGAGTAATGAAGAAAGGGAATATTTGAATTTAATGAAAGCATATTATTTCTCTAGGAAGCTCTTTTTTCCTAACTCTTAAAACAAAACCAAATTCCTATATACTCACTTTCAATGTCTATTCAAACTTCGTAAACAGGATTCTTAAAGGTTGCTTGCCATCATGAACACTCCAGGTAATTCTAATGACCTGTCATAGAAAAAAGCTAAAGCAGTTTGTGCTGAAGGAAAAGGAAGATCCTGCAGCAGGCACGCACTTACAGATTTAACTAATCTTCCCAGGCGGTAACTGTGGAAAAAATTGGAAACACATATTTTATTGGAAAAATGCCTCTTGCTTTCAAAGCCCCTCTTGTGATTTCCCTCAGAACAAATTCCTGATGACTTTGAGCTGAGCTCCACATCTCAGTTGGAATAACTCCTCTGACTTCAACCTTAGCAGGTACAAAAGCTTGCAGCTGAGCCCAGGACACTCAACTTGGACAACATTCACATTTTTGTATGGTTGTACAATTAAATGCATTTTATCCTGTGATTATTATTTGCTAAAATATGTAATTCTACTGAGTACTTTTAAGTGTATTGATTTCTACAGTTAATTTCGAATACAAAAGCTTTGTAGATTTTTAAAAAACCTGAAGTGCTTTGAAAACCGATTTTCTCCCAGTCTTCATCCTGTTGCGCTGCTCAGAATGGTTAGTTTGTAAATCTCCTGGTTATGGGACACTTAGCAATTCACTGAGGAATTTGAGTCTAAGACCTTGGACCCAAACTGAGAAGTAGATATTTGGTGACGAAGATGAATGAAGTCTTCTCTGGAAGGTTTCAGATATGCGTAAGAATAATCAAACCCAGAAAGGTCTATGATTCAAATTCATAACTTGAATTGAAAAAAAGGTGCATCTCTGGGGTATATTCCCTTCCTTCTTCCCCTTTGCCCCCAAACTAACAAGAATTTGCAACTGGAAACAAAATTAATTGCACACCAAGGGGCTGTTCTCTGTCATAAATCTCAAAGGCACGTTGCACAAAATTCAGCAGGGAGAGAAGATGGATATGGCTGACCCTAATCTGCTACTGCAGGGCTCTTATTTCTCCCTCACAGCCTCCAAGGTCTGTTCAGTGACTGAGTGAGATGACCCTCATTCTCCCAGGCCGGAGGCTGCATGAGGGAAGCTGTAGGAACATTAGCTGGGTCCTGGATAGGCTCTACAACGTGAGAATGCTGAGCAAACCTCACAGTCACCAGGGTCTATGTGGGGAGACTCTCCTCCAGGTTAAGGGCTAGAAGATTCTAGATCTGCTAACTTTGATAAGGAACAGGAGTTTAAACTGGCATAACAAAGGCAGGATTTCATTTGTCTTTCCAAATCAAGTTGTTATTTTCTTAATCTGAACCAGCATATCCTGTCCAACTTTCTGGATTTTCAACTATTTAGCTTAATCATATCTAGTCTGATAGTGCCCAAACAAAACTGTCTCCATTTTGCTGTAGGTGATAAAATCACATTATCCTGGTCTGTGTGAGTAGTGGAGGTATCAGTGCTGCAGGAGCACTCTGTCTTCCTTCAGCCTACATTTGTGGGTGCCCTTTGGAAATCTGGTGACCTGAAGTGCTCCCCCAGGCATCCATCAGGTCTCACATGACCGATGGGAGACCACCCAAGCCATCAGTGTTTGCCACACTACGGCTGTGTGCACCTTCCTGCACAGTCAAGACCTTTGCAAAGGTGCCTTTGGGGGTTCATTCATCACCTGCAGCCTCTGAAAGTTCCCTGCCCCTCTGACCCAACTCAAACTCATTCATTCTTTAAATTGCACAAAACCTGAGCCTCGTGCCCTCTTGAAGCCAGGTGGGCGGGCTGTGAATTGTGACTGTAAAACTGGTGTGGCAGAAGGTAATCCATTTGAGAAACCTGTATTTTGGTACAAGAGGACCCAAACATTTGCAGATTTATGTAGAGGTCCAGCTGCCCAGATAGCAGAACTGTGGTGTACAGAGCAAAAAATTTAAAAAGAGTCTGTATGCACATAAACCCAACCATTCACAACCCCATAAACCTCTGATTTGTTTGGGTAATTACAAATGGCAGTAATCATCAGCCATGACTCAAACACCACTAATATGCCAGACTACTGAGTGTCAGCTATCTAAAATCATATTTAGGAACAAGGGGAAGATAAGTTACTTAATTGTCTACCTTTCAAAACTAGGAAATAGCCTGTGTGGCATATTTTCTGTGGGTTTCCCAGTAGATATAAGCAGAGCTTGTAATGGGCACTACATTTAAGCAGTCACATGAACATATTAATTTCTTAAAACCTGTTCTCTGAATGTTTATTACTACAACCATTTCTGTGCATTGTTGAAACCTTTCAGTTCAGTGTTGTGCTGGTTGGAAGCAGGACATCTGGCACTTGCTCCATGAAGTTAACTCCTAGAATTGTATTGTCATCCTAAGCACCCATTTGTTAGAAATCTGAGATTAATTTTCCAGGAAAACTGTATAATGCTAACAGCATCTCTGCCGGTTATTTCCCAGTTAATCCACAATATGTACTGTATTTAAAGTGCACAGAGTGAAAACAACAGATAAATGTATAAAATAATCCTATCATAGGTTATGTAACTTACTCTAAGGCTTTGAGGTTCATAAAATTGATAATACAGGGAACTTGGTGAGAAATAATTTGGTGCCCTCAATCCAGGGCACCAAATGTCTCTCATGTACTTAATTATGTAAGTATTAGCAACATACTGCTAGTCCCTACTCCTTTGGTGTCTAGAAGTGCTGATACTGAAAAAAATTTTAAAGGCTGCAACAATAGATTTGTTTGACTTCAATTCCAACCTTCCGTGTATTTTGAGGACAGTGATTTTACATGTTAACTTGTCCATTATTTGGGACATTGAAGTAAATCCCTGAGTTGTTGCTGATACAGTCTGAAATCATGCATGCTATGCTCATTTTTTAAAAAATAAATGTATTTGTCATACAGATTTATTTGGCATAACTTTAAAGATTCTCATGTAATGCCTATACCTATATAAACAATTTCCAATTATGAAGTTTCAATTACAGCTCATTTTGCAGAGAAGCAATTTTCATTTTTGGTGAATCTTAAGTTCATTCTACTTTTTTAAGAGTATGACCTTATGTTATTGAAAGATATCTTTGACAAAAACAATTCAGAGTACAGAACTTGAGAAGATGCTCTCAGACTGGAGCAACTTCCCAAGCTTTTCATTGAGAAAAATGACACTTCTCTTACCTGGCACACGTGACAACTGTATTGATCAGATCATTGCATAACTGGAATCCAGTGTTTCACTTTGAACTGTTGACAGATACAGCAGCAGTAGAGACCTAACAGCCATTCAATTGCTGACATAATACTGTCATAACAGATGGCCCCTGTACTGCCTGTCTGCAGAGAAAACATGAGAAGACAGCTACTCTCTATGGACCAAGTAAATCTAACTTTGATTACTTGCCCGGGGAGACTTGCAAGGTTTATGCTTATGCTAGGCAGATCAGATGTGCCTAGGGTTTAGAAACAAGCTAGCTGGTATGCCAAAAGCCACTTTGCCAGCCAAGTAAGAGGGTGCCCCTTATAACAGGATGCAGACACATGCATTTGTCCACTTTCATCCATCAGTTCCCCAGTTAAACCTGAATTTTTGCTGCCACTGGGTTTTATTCCTTCTTTCTAGTTTGCCCCATTAAAAAAATCCCTCAATACTTTTCACTCGAGCAGTACTCTGCAGAATTAATCCTAACATGAAAAAATATTTGAATGTGTGAAAATTTTGCATTTCTTTCTCTTTCAGGAAGTGTTACAAAGTATCATGAAAGTACAGCTATTACAGACAGGCATCCAGATTAACACAAATACAGATATCATGGCACTTTATTCCACAAACTGCTTTGTCTTTGACTACTGTCAATCTGTTTTATGCATTTGACTTTTCCCAGCTGTGGTGGTTTTGGCTGAAGTAGAGTAAATTTTCTTCACAATGGCTGTGTTTTGGATTTGTGCTGTGAACACAAGTGTTGATATTTTAGGGATGTTTTAGTTACTGCTGAGCAGAGCTTGAACAGAGTCAAGGCCTTTTGTGCTTTTTGTACTACCCCACCAGCGAGGAGGCTGGGGTTGCAAAAGAATCTGGGAGGCGACACAGCTGGGACAGCTGATCCAAGGGGTATATCCCCTCCACTTCCCAAACTTGTGACTGTCTTCCATCTACACACTCCCTTTCTCCCACCAAGTCCTTAGTGTTTCCAGCTTTCCATCGTTTCTCCTCCAGTTGGTTCATTTCAATCTAACAAACAGAGGATTAAGTCAAGAACAGATGAGCTCACTGGTTACTTTGCAATTCTAGTGGACAATGCCAGCAGAGAATCCAGAGCAGGGGAGGCAGCTGTATGTCTCTGGCACTCTGGGTGAATCCCTCCTGAGTTTCCAGCTGCTTTTCAGTCAAGCACTTAAAGGCACTGTCATTCAACAGTTTGGACGTGGAATTAAAATGCAACTGTGATGCTAATTCAGTTTATATTCTAAAACTCACCATCTGCTTTTTATTTTAAGATAATTCTGCACACAGTTTTAGATGCCTGCAGTAGTAGCCATGGGAATTCAGGCATATGGCCACTGCCATATGACAAAGTGTATTATCTAATAATTTCTAGTCTTCCCCATGCATCCACTTGTGCATAAGGTACTTCAACATAATAGGCATCTCATCCTTTAATTCATTCACACAAAATTCACTTGCAGTGAAATCTTCAGATATTGCTACTACCTCTGCCAGCTGTCTGCCTCACCCCATTTCAGCCTCAAATGTTTGTGAAACTTGCATAATTCACTTTTCCTGTCATGCTGAAGATAATAAATAACCGAATTCCCATGAGAAATGTCAAAACATTGGATGGCACTTTACAGTCCTAATCTGATCTGAATAAAAGTAGGAAAATGTTGCCTCATCATATGAGAAACTGGGGCAGATTTGTTACCTTCACCTCAATTAAATGTTTAGAACAAGATGTATCAATATACGCACAATGATTTGGACAGCATGTAGCCTGTCTAGTTAAACCAAAAGGCTCAATATTCTATGCAGAAAACAGGTTATGCTTATTTTTCTAGGGTGAGAGGAAAATGTTATGAGTTCAGCTGAACTAGTTTTAAAAAGCAGTAGTTCCCTAGGTACATGCATGCAGGAAGGAATCCTGCTGTGAATGTGCAGTATTTGATAAAGAAATGCGTGACAGGAAAGGTCCAGATGTGCAAACATACCAAGAAGCAGGCTTTTCAGCAGAACAAACCAGCTCAGTAAGCCCCATAAAAAAGGGGCAGCAGAGAAAATGTGTGTGTGCATGCAAGCATGTACACACATGCAGCAGAGATTTATATATCCAGCTTAAGTATTATCTGTGAAACCGCTTAAGACTCCAGTAGTTACCCAGTTCTGATCCTTGGCTGGCATGCAGCTTCCCTTTGCAGTGATGGCAAGCCAGTTGACATGGCAATTAGATCTCTTGATTAGTATTTCTTATACAGAAGTAGAAGATCTTCTCCCTTATGAAAGTATATGTACCGTAGGATGGATTTGATCTTTCACGTGTTAAAGACCAAAATTCTCCACCCCAGCCTCCCATAAAATTGCTACCTTGGATATTCGTGAAGAACTGAAGGTAAACCAGTTGCCTTAGAAAGAAATCAGTAATAAGCCCACTCCATCTTCAGTAAAAACTGAACCCAAACAAGTACAGAAATATCCATAGGTTTCCTTAATCTGTTTATAAAGGATCTTCAGTCATATTAGGAGCTCATAGTAGCAATTCAAAAGCTAAATATAAAAGCAGCTTTGTGAAGTACTTATAAAGTCAGTAAGAGGCTTTTTATTTTTAGCGTATTTTCCTGTGAGATAAAGATAATGAATGTAGAAAGCATCCAAACCCAAAATGAGATACGCAAAAGAGATCCCACGATCTGCACCAGGGGTGTTACAGAATCAGCGTGTAGAGAGCAATGTTCTGACAACACCATCTGCTCCTTTGTGCTGTTTTGCCCTTTTACCAGCTCTCTTAATGTCTCATGCATGATTTTCTGTGGAAGTCGGGAGGAGTGTATGATTTATTTTGACATTAATATTTACCAGGCTGGTGTATGCTTAAGGTAGCCCGGATGTTGAGAATGTTTGCTTGTTTAAAAAGCCATTAAAATGGCTTTCCTTTTTCTTTGGAGACATTAACAACTTATTTTGTCACTTCACTGTTGCATAAAAGTCATACCCCACTCACATGGCAATTATTTAGGTAAATACCACTAGTTTTGCTCTTACTAGAACTGTAGACTGAAAGAAAAATTACTTTGGTTTTTAAAAAGCTTGCTGGCATTTTACATTGGTCGCTAAAGAACAGTGAAACAAAGTTTCAGGTTGTGAAACTTCAAATTCTTTACTATAAGCAATTTAGTGGGAAATTAAAATGCAAAATACTCCTGCAAAACCCATTCTGGACACTGAAAATATTATGTTTGATTGCCCCTTCCTGAAACCTAAAACAAGTATTTCATTTGCCTTTATTAACATTTAACAGCTGTCTTGCAGATCCTGGGTAGGTAGCATTTCTGACATGTAGGGTTTTTTAGTTTTGAAGCAAGTCTTACAAATAAGGTTTCTATTCTCTGATGAAATACAGCAAAAGTGTGCACAGCCTGTGCATTTCAGATCTGTTGCATGGCTGCATTACACTACAGATTGATACTCTTCTCATCCAGAAATGGATTACAGAGCTGACAGATTCCTTAAAATAACCATGATGGATGTGAATCATACTGACAAAAGCAAAGTCCCATTCAGAAAAGACATCTTGCCTCAGCCAAACATTTTCATGAATGTGGATGGTTATATATGATTTATATACAAAGGATTTTTTTTTCAATAGCTATAGATAGAAGCCTATAATTTCATTTTTTCTCATTACCAAAAAGATTACCAGAGTTACTTATCAGAGGTGTTGATCTACTTGTGTACCAGAGAGGTTGTGTTTAAACAGCTCTGTGTTCTAAGATGGGGTCATGTGTTGTTCCTTAAGAAGAGATGCTGATATGCCAGAGATGCACTTACTCACAAGCATGAATAGCAAAGACAAAACTCAGTGTTTGCAATTCTCCTGCACAAGAATACATTATTTTTTCACAGCAATTACTTTTCCTAGTATTTAAAGGACAGTGACAAAAATGAAAGAGCTGTAGTACACTGGAATGCAGCTTCTGCTGGTAAGTTAAATTAATCCTGGTGCCATCTCTTTTCTCAAGTTTTGAGATTTTCTAATCAATGTAGATATTTCCTAATACATTTATAGTAGAAGTTATTCAAGACACAACATCTTTAGTGTTGGAAATTCATGTGTTTAAAATGCATATGTGCTGTAAAACATTACCTCTGCACTTTTTGTTTTTTAGGAGCTACAAGAACTTCTGAAAGAGCTTGTGAAAATGTGCAGTCTTAAGTGCTGCAGTCTCAGAGCCCTTTTCCTATTGCTGCTCTATAGGTAAGAAGTATTTGCTAAAAATATAATTTCTTCAATATATTATTATATCAGTTGGTTTATAATAAACTTACTTATAGTTAGAAACTTATCTGACCTGGTAACAAAGTAAAATACTCTTGACATTTGAATCTTGCCTCTTACAAAAATGAAAGAACCTGGGTATTAATAACAGAAATGGAAGACTGAGCTTCATGAATCTCAGCTGCCTTGATTAACAGATTTTTTTAGTTGGAAAGATTGATGAGGAAGAAAAAGAATGGAATTTATGAAACACGTGAACCCTCAAATGAAGGATTACTGGGTACAGAGTGAGTACTGTATCAGATGCTTAAAAAATTCAGGCAGGCACGCAGTCCTTGCCTGGAGCACAGTGCCTTGCCCAAGGACAGAAGCACACAGTCCACCTAGATTTACTACAATCTTGAGATAGTAAAATCATTGTTGTACACTGAAAGGAGAGTATCTTAAGAAGAATTACCTATTTGAAACACTGTTTCCTTATTCTCCATTACGAAATCATGAAGTCTTTAGGAAATCTGAGTTGGTTAAACTGGAAAGTGAAAATTATCCCCTCTGGCTACAAGTAACCCTTCTAACAGTGCAGCTGCCATGACAAAAAACATAGAAATGGAGTACTTAAAATATATTCCTTCTATAAAAACGGGGAAAAATATTCTTTAAGTAATTCTAATAAGAAAATGTAAGCATGGACAGGTTAAGCATCGTCACCACTACCTTCAACTGAAGTATTTAAAATCTGTGAGCAAATTCTCTATCTAGAATTGCCTAACCTGCTTCATCTCACAGTAAATTCCTCACAATAAGATTTTGTCTGAGCTTTAATTCAAGTGGGTGTGCAAACACACATTTAGATAAAGCCTTCTCTTAGTAGTGGGGACAGGTGGAACAGTCCCCTGAAAGTGAGTTTAAAGCATCCACCTCCCCCACCTTCTCCAGTCCTATAAAGAGATCTTTGTCCAAAAAAAACATTTGCTCTAATTCCACCTTCCTTCCTCATCAGCTGTGACTTGCCACACTGCAATAAGTGGATGACTCATGGCTTAGCAATAATAAAACACTGCTAAGAGACCAACAATTTCAGAAGCACTTAAGCAACAAGGAGGCAAAATTCCCCCAGGAGCTCAGCCTGTGGTACACAGTTCATTATTATCAGGCAGACTTTGTGACTCCTCTTAGAGCTTCATCTGGCTGCGAGTGTCCAGAAGCACAGGCAGTTCATTCCTGAGTAGCATCCATGGGGGTTATGTGCACACAGAGCTCCTGTACAAGTGCTTGGATACAAGTGCACATTGAACTGATGTGGTCCTGTTTCACCCAAATCCAGAGACAGGCTGAGAAGCAGCTCTGGCCCTTGGTTCTCACAGATAAGATGATGCTTGGGTACAAAAATTCATTTTTCCAGTGCACAAATCAGGAGGGGTTTGTGAAAACTGTTTAAAACAACAACTATCCTGCTTGGCACTGAAACAGGGAAATATTTCTAAGCAAAACCCAAGGGCTGAGGTGCACCCAAAGCAAGGGCCATGATTTCTTGCCAAGTGGTCCCTTAGACATTCACTTGGATAAGCCCTGCCCAGCATGTGAAGGGAGTTTCTTCTACTGAATAATTTACAATCAATAATGTTGTGAGGTTGTTTTTTTTCTTTTCTATCTCTCCCTGCCTGATGACAGTTCTTCACTTTACTTAACACTAAATTTCATTACAATCACATATCTGGGGAGTTGCCTGGATGATTCCCTTCCCAGAAGTTTGTTGGTTTTATTTTTTTAAATAGTAATGACAAAATTGAGGCAAATTTATCATTACCAGGAATCAGCTTAAGTAAATGTGTGCTATTTGGTCTGCAGAAGGGTTCCCACTTGTTTCAGATAGGGTGTTTTTAACATAAAGAATGCTAGCCTGGGTTTAAGGCATTAGAGACAGAAAATTCTGTGGAATGTGTTTGTTTTGGTTTTTTTGCTGAGCTTAAGAGCACTTAGAGCACTCCCCAGTTTGTTCTTGTATCTGGTAACATAATGCTACAGTTTCAACCTCGCCATTTAACAAAAAAATGGTGACAGTACTGTGTTTCAGAGCAGAGAATTAATCAGTGATGTAGTAGGTTTTGCTACAGTTTATCTGCAAAGACCATATAAAACCCTGTATCATTGAGCACAAGTATGAAACCAGAAATAACACCTTTATTTGCATCTGTAAGCCCGCCGCCCGCCAGTGAATTGCCTGAAAAAACCCTTTTTTTATTCTTGTTTTCCTGAGGGGAGTGTTTCAAGAGCTTGTTCAGACTGCATCTGGCATTTTGTTTATCTTCTCGCAGTTCTAAGGTGTTCCTGTCTCTTTCATGATACATAACTTATGACAAAAAATAGCCAGAAAAAATATTCTCCTATATGTGTATAGACTGTACTATTGCTTAAATCAGTGATATATGCTACTGTTTAGGGCAAATGTTCCTTTTTTCCCCCCCAGTTACCCCATTCTGTTTAGACAATAACTTGAAAGTACCTTAAATAACAAGCGGTTGTTGTACCTTTCAAGTTTAGCCAAGCCCACAAAAGTTCTCCATTTTTGAGCCACAAGAATGACTTAGGAAAAGAAATAATTATAATTCAGCTTTTATAAAAGCAACCAGAGGGCATTGAACCTGATGAGTTAAAGCATTTATTATATGTTGACAGCCCAGATCAGATAGATATTCTCAGCTGAAAAATAATTATATACTCACAGTCTTGTTCTGTAAAAGCCAATTCACTCCTCAGTTGGAACACCTGTTGCAAGGCAATTCCATGCTTAGATGCATGCCAAGGTATTTTGCACACATCAGGAAATGTGTATTAACATACAGCTTCCTTTAACTGTAAAACATATATTTAACACAAATATAGGTTAAAAGAGATGTTTTGATGCATTGATGAGAAGATGCAGATGCATAAGTGGAATGAGTCTCAGCTTTTACTTTATCCTTTGCACATGTGTGCAGCTGTGAGCTCATGGTGGCTGAGCTGTGAGTGGAGCATGTGAATCAAAGAGCACTTTAAAGGAAACAGGGCATCATCCCTTAAAACACAGAAACCCCAAACCACTCAAGGCACAGAAGCTCTGTAGGTTCCTTATCTTTCAACATTGACAAGCTGCCTCTGAGGATCCCCCAAAGTTAGCAGGGTGGTAACACCATTCACTCATGTTTAGGAGGCCTCAGGTTCCTCTCACTTATTGCCTTGCTATGATAGGCCTTCTCCGAGGTTTTGTGGCCAAACAGCACACAGGGGATCATGCCTCATTAATTCACAGCCTCAATTACAGCACAACAGCTTTCCCAGGCTTACTTAACCATAAAACTCAAAAGACCAGTGATAAGAGGCTACACATCATGTGTTAATAAGGAAAATTATGAATTACCACAGGTCATTTAAGGGAAGGACTTCCATAAAACTTTTAAAGATACGTTTTAGAAAATAGGAGTTAATGATAATGAACCAGACCACTCTGCAATTGCATACTGATCAGCAGAACAATGTTATACCCTTGCAGTAGAAAAGAAACAAGTTTTCCTTTAACATTTAACAACATGTAAAACTTATTCAAGAACAATCCGGTAAAGCTGTGAAATTAAACTCATGCAGCTCACTGAACGCTTAGCTAAAATTTATATGTAATTAACAAAAGGAGAGATATCTATTCCAGGTCCAGTATTTAAGAAATTAATTACATTCAAATGCATTTCCAATTTTAAAACTTTAATGCAACATAAAACTGGCCTTCTTATTTATATTCACATCTCAACTCAACATGACTGTGTTTCTTTAGGAAAAAACTTACAGGATAAACTGTCTTTATTTCAATGCTGGCATTACTCAAGGGTATGCTTAAGTAACAACATCATTCTCTGGCAATATAGAAATAAAAACCAGGAAAAAATAAAGGAAAAAAACGGTTATTCAAATAGCTGAGATATTTGTGCTACAAGGCAGCTAATGAAAAACAGCTACTTCTGTGACAATAGGGTCTGGTGAATAAAAAAATTAACAGCAATAGCAGCTTTTGAAGCCAGTGGACACCACATCTAAAACCACAGTGTGATTTGGCCACGTGTATTCAGTGAGATCATGTTAGCATTTGAGCTTTGCCAGTTTAAGATACTGGATTATTCCAAGTGGATGGAAGTGTCAGTGTCCTGACAAAATGACTCAAGCTTTCTCAGAAACAGCAAAATTAAAATCAAAATATCAAGCTTTGGAAAGCTACAAGAGACCCAGAAATATAATGCAGAAAAGCAGAGTTTTCAGGACCAGCTCTAGAAAAAACAGAGACTAAGAAATTTGGTGAGGATTTAGCACTATAAGGAAAGACCACAAAACACTGGTAACCCTTTACCTAATGGTTTATTCTTAGGGCCTTCTGCTAGAAGCAAATCACCTCAGCTACATCTCTTGCACCTACTGTAGGAGAGCTAGTCACTCTTAGGGACCAGTCATGCCCAGAGCAAGGGGCAAAAGCCACAAACCCTTCTCCTGGTGATTTATGGGTGCCTGCTCTCCATCAGCAGAGACAGTGCCTCTGCCTGCAGCCAGCTGGGCTCCACTGAGTCAATCAGTTATGTACTTCTCACCTTCATAATTCATACCCCCCCTTTCTCAAATCATTGGGAACAAGTGGTTGGTACCATCTGTGCTTTAATTTCTGAAGAGCACACCCTGCTCACCTTCTTGGGGTGCTCACCTTCAAGGTTAGGCAGAGATGGGTTGTAATTATTTATATATGACTTCTATGGATTGTACTTGTAGTTGTTTCTGAGCAAAGGAACTACTCGAATTCTCATTTTGCTTCACTGATTTTGCCCAACTGGATTATTTCTGTAACCTGTTTAAACACAACCTGTGTTGTGAAAGCAGGATTTTAAGAGTGTTTTTATGCACTAGTCTCTGAGGTTGGTTTCTGTTTCTGAGACCTAAATATAATGTATTTCATTATGTGAAGGGAAGCTTAATTTTAAATGCTGAAAGAAACAATAAGCATGCCTTCCACATTCCTAGATTATAACCATAATGCCCAGTTTACAGATAAAGTATTAAAGAAGATTGTTTGTCAGATGGAGTGTTAAGAAATAATGGACTTTGAGGTATAAAAGTGATTTCTTTTCCAATGAGAGGCTAACACAGATTATGAAATCTGATATTTTATGGAATATTGTTCTTTTGACTATGTCCTTTTAAAACATCCTCCTTTTCAATTCTTTCTAGGTCAATGCAAATTCCTGAAACCGAAGGAAAAAGTGAAATTCTACCTCCAACAATACAAAAAATAATAAAAGGGTACAACAAGTATCTACGTCCATTTTTTGATAGTAAGTAGAAAAGCTCTTTCAATAAGACTGAGTCATAACAAAATGTGGTGTCTAAAATTCAGTAGTGAGAGCAAAAGTTCTTTTTCTGTACTTTTTTCCTCTGATTTCTGACAGCCACCAATCTCATGATACATGTTCTGCAATACAATAAGATAGAGTTTTACAGCTTTTGTGCCCTAAGGTGAAACTTGTATATTCCAGGTATTCTCAAGCTAAACTTCTGGATTCTGTTAGAAAACTTGACTACCATTGTACGTGTGCCCTCATGAAATAAGCTGTAACATCTTGCCTATTTAAAAGCATAATTTCCTCTAATTTCCTAAATAATAACTATAAAAAGCTTTGATTAAAGATTTGAAAGCTTTATATATCAAGCTGTTCGTAACAGCACAGGCAAATCATGTTACTATGCAAAGTCTTATGTGCATCAGCATGTAAGATTGCAAAATAATTATTTAATAAATGATTCTTGCCTTAGGTCTTAAAGGTCACTGAACAGATTTACTGAAAAATTATGGGGGGAAAATGAATTGAAAAGGGAAAACGAATCAAAAATGTCAGTTCCCTGCATCAGAAGGCAATGGTCACCAGAATGGAAGGCCCACACAGTCTACTGCATCAAGGCTGATTTTACTGCCCTGCAGTGCAGTCAGGCACCAGAAATCTCAGTGAAAAACATCTCCCTTGTCTGAGTCAGGCTAGTGCATGTATCAGAAATACTGAGGAGATACAAATGAAGATCTCTTCCTGGAGAAACTGCAGAACACTGAAGAAGAAAATATTCTGAATGTTGAAAAGAAGCTCAGCACTCTGTGTCTGCCAGAAAATAAACTCGAGGAATGAATGCTAGGCAATAGTTCTTAAGCTAGATGTTCAGAAATGTTAGAGGTATGAATGTCAAATGAAATATTTTACATCTCTTTATATCCTGCTTAAAAAATGATTGACTAATGAGTTTCTAAGACCATACTGTTACCTCTTGCCATTCAAATACCTGGTTCAATATGGATGCTCCACATCATGTGCTGTTTCCGAATTCATTTATAACAATTTTAAGATATACCTATATTTTAGGGTAAACAAAAAGGGGAAAACTATTTCATCTGTTAGTTTTTATTGTAGTTATCTTAGCTGATGATACAACTGCTATAAAATATTTAATGCTCTAAGGACATTTTCAACAAAATATAAGTAACTTTAATAAATAAACTAGCCCTTTCTCATTGGAGATGATGCATTATATAAAATAACTATGTGTTCAGTAGTCATTAATATATTTTATTCATTACCTCATGTTAGTACTAGAGATATGTTGGCACTGCCATGATGAATGTGCTTTGGTAGACAACAGAGTTTCATTTCAAAATCCTAAGAGAGCAATTAAGACCAATAGTAAAGCACATTTCACTTACAAAGCTCCCTTTTCTCCATCTTTTTTCCCCAGCTGTATCACAGCAATGCTATAGGTATTTTTTTGCCTGGATGTTTTTTTCAGAGGGATGCTAAGGCCTTTCTGTGTTTGCCTAGAAGTCCCAGAGGAGCTCAGGCACAGATCAAGTCTGTGTCACACACAAAGCCAGTCTTGCACCTCCAGACAGTGCCAGCATTGCTGCATATGCTCACTACAGCTCAGGCATGCAAACACTGCCTCAGTAATCTTTGATGGATCTTTATTAGCCCTAGTGCTGAAGGAATGAGATGGCACTCTGAAAAAAGTACATTTTATTGATGCCACTTCTAAATGCAGGGTTGGTGGTTTTGTGAGAAATTACTTTGTAGTAGTAATTCAGGTTAGGATAATTCAGGCAATGCTCCTCCTGATTTTTGAACCTGTAGCTTTTTGTGAGATCATTTGGGATCACTTTCCCTGTTATAGAGGAATGTGTGCTTGGGCTGGAGAGTGGTATCAGCCTAGTCCTGACCCTTCTCCGTTACTGATGGGCTACACTTTGCATGAGATTCAGGCCCAAGAGAAGCTGTTGCTCTTCTCAGAAGCACCTAAATCCTCAGCTTAACAAACCTGTGGAATATATTTATCTGTGTGACCACAGCTATGCTAGCTTGATTCCACGTAGTATTTTCCTGATTTATATGGTGTTTTTTTGCCTGCAGCTGGTGTACCTTGTGTCTGTTCTTGGTTAGAAAGATTTTGATACAACTGGCTTTACTCAGAATAACATCAGTGGCTGCAGCACAGCTGTTAAAGAAGCCAGAGTAGCAATTTAGTCATTGATACCTCTTCTGTGACTTCCCCCTGCACCATTCCCCCCAAATTCTGTTTCTTTGGGATGATATTTGCATGTTAATAGTGAGAGACAGACCACTTAGTTAAGGTCAAACAGCTGATTAGGCTCGAGTAGGCTGATGAACCAATGCATGTTAAAAACATAAACTGAGTATTCTGGTAGACATCATCAGCTACTGTAAAAGCCTGCACAGTCCTGATTGTGCAACCTATCAGTGCTGATGTACTCTGAGAAGGAAGCTTGTATTTCTAGAAACATGAACAGAAGAGGATGGATATGCACCTGATGATTTATGCTTGCTGTCTTGAATGAAAGGATTTGCATAAATGGGAACCTGGTATGTGTATGTTGATATCCAGAAATATCCTCCTAAAATGTGCCAAAGCCAGCCTTTTCAAGGTACTTGGCTTCCTTTTCTTTAGTTTTGGCCAATATTCCTTTGCTTTCAAAAAGATGTCTATTTCTGTTTATTGTGCAGTTAGATACACACATAAATATGCACAAAGTAATTTGTCATAAAATTAGATGGTATTATTTGTTGGCATCTACAGTGCTTTAAGCTTAATGTTAGTGAGTCATAATGGAACCCTGAAATGTGATTTTTATCAAGTGTGAGAGGGCCAGAGGTGAGCTTAAATTTTAGAATAATCTCATTTAAAATAATTTCCAAGTTACTTGTCCTTGAAAATTTTCTTCAGGCAGGAAATGGGGGTTTTTGAAGTGGTGATTGCTCCCAAAATACAATCATGCTCTTGCAAAATCAGTGAAAATGAACTCCTTAATATTTAGCAAAATGGGGTTTTATCCTGAAAGAAAGCATTAGGTATAAACAAACATTCATAAAATGACAGTTCCTTTCTCCTAAAGCCAGAAAAAACAGAAATATTTACTAGTCAAGTAAAATTTATGGCAGCTCATAAATTTTTAGTTTAATAAGCACTCCATTTGCTTATTAATTTGTGTTTGGTCCTCGTGGTAGGACTGGCAGATGACTGGAAATGTCCCAACCACATACCCCAACCTGGGTAGTGTCATTAACAAGGGGACTGTGAAGATCTTTTTCATTTGGGTCCAATGGCTGCATAACAACATAAAACCTGTCTTCTCCTCTCCTTGCATGGACTGAATCGACTGCTTTTCTAGATTTTCATTCTGAATTTATCTCACCTTACTTTAGCCATCTCCTCCCACACAGATAACCCCTCCAGACCCTTGCTGTGCAAATGCTGCCATTCATGCATAACACAAATTGTCATTCCCATCTCTAAGCACCTAAATCGGGAGCCCAAAGTCGGAGTAGTTGAAGCCAGTGTTAGTATGTCAGAGGCTTGCCCACAAGTTTGGCTGAGTGTTTCATGTTTGTCTGTGGAGGGTGGCACATACCAGTTGCCAAGTTGTGAGGGTACTTTACACACTGTTTAGCAGAGAGGAGTCTCAGCTGGACTGGTTATTTAGCTCTGACCTCATCTGAATGCTGCTATTAAGAATGTTCTCCTTCCTTATCTATAGCACTTTAATGTCCCTCTTTGAGCTGGTTCATCAAGCAAGTCTACATAAAATGAACAGATAGCTGCAATAAAGCTGCAATAAAAAAAGCCCCCTAATCTAGAATGATTTTAGCCATTCTTTGGACTGGAATATGAAATACTCCTATACTAATGTTAGTAGATATTAGTCCTCAATGCAATAATATCTATCCTACCCTTACAGATATATATGAAATTCTTCTACAGAAAAGCTGGCATAAGGGATTTAAAAATCAACACTTATTTCCCTTAAATGTGCTACATTACCCTGACACTTTATCTCAGCCATACAAGTAGATTTCCACCTTGGGTTTTCTGCTGGAACCATGTAGATCAATTTTATAGCTTTAGGTGCTGTGCCAAACTCTCTGAATTAATGAGCAGTTCCTGCAGACTTCAGTGAGCCTTGGACCAGGTTCATAGAGTTGTTAAGGGATGCATAAGATCTTGTAAATAATTTTATACAAATAGATTTTGTTCTGTGATTGAATGTGATAATTTAAGTGTTCTAATTAAAAAGAGACTAGGAAAAGGTCACAGCTAAGTACATTTGAATATGGAAGCTGCTTTCAAGTGGTACAGAAAAGTGTCATGTTTAAATCAGTTATTCTAAATCACATTTAAAAGATTATTTTCCTTAGCTTCATAATGAGTAATACATTTCATAGTCCTAAGTTTTAAATTAAAGCAAATCGATTTTTTGAGTCCAAACTTCTGTCTAAGACTAGTCGCCATGGTTTTTTTCCTCAAATGTTGTTTATATTAAGTTCTATATATTTAATTAGAAGAAGGCATTTTAGTCTTCAGAAGTGTACAAAAGAAACAAGGAGATATCAGAATGTTAGCTGTGTCTAACACCCTTTGGTTTAGTGAGGCAAACTCACAGGGTACATGTGAAAGCAATGCCAAATAACCATCATCTAAAGACTATTTTAAGTCCCAACAAGCCAACATCGAATCCTTTACAGAAAAAGCAAAAAGCCCAGAATAGGTAAACTTCAGCATACACATGGTAATGGAGATTTTCCCTTCTTTCCCAGGGAACTAAGAGACACTATGAGAATCCTATTGCCACGAAGCCCAGCTTCCTCCATGCAGGAGAGTTTGGGTTTTGGTTTGGGGTTCTCCCCTGCCTCTCCTACCCCTCCAAAGGCTTATCTCTAGAGACTCTAAATTATGAACAGTGATTATGTTCAGATAATAAGAAGATCAATTTATTTGAAATTTCCTGTTGTCTCCAGTCCCATAAACTGGGACCATGCTTTGCTTTGCCAAACCACATGAACAACTAACTGCTACACACATTTTCTGACACTGGACAAGTCACCTCTCTGAGTTCTTTTTGAGGAGCTGAGTAAACAATGCTTGATTTTTATGTTACAAGATTCGATATTAAGATTCCAGATTTTGTTGTCTTTTGGAATATTTCTCTTTCTGCCAACCCAACTGTGTCTGCTGTTTGCACATTTTTTTAAATGTGGAAAATAAATCTTGTCACAGTCATCTCATAACAGTCTTGCCAGTACAGAATAGATTGCAAGATACCTTAATTCTGTGCATTACTCCCCATTGAAATAGTGCTGCTGCCAAAGCATAAGATGGAGAGAGCATGTTAAAATGATTATCTGTGACAGCCTCTAAATCCTTCTCAAAGGCACTGCTTGCCAAGATAGTTTCCTATCCTGTATGTGCTGCCTGTCTTATTTGTCCCCACATTAATTGCTTGCATTTGGCTGTATGGAAATATGGGGGTTTTGACAAATAATTTAACAAGCTGTTATTAATATGGTCCCCACCAATTTTTGTCTTGTCCACAAACTGCACCAGCAAAGCAACATCACTGTCTAAAAATTATTGATGTGGACAGATAGGATTGAAACTGATTCATGCTAGAAATGGGTCTGTCTTCTGATGCCTTCAAATCAAGAATTACAGTTGAGATCTGTCAGAAGGCCTGTCTTAACCTGTCCACTTTCTTCGTGTAACTATTTGTCAAGAAAGATGTCTTGTGGAGGGAAGTTAAATGCACTGAAAAAATGTAAGCATAATGTATCATTATGTAAGAGTTCTGTAATACTCCAAAGCAAAGCTGGAAATCAGGGAGACAAAGTGAGGTTTTTAGGAAGCTATAATGAGCTATTCTAGTGATAATTTTGCTTTTAATTCTCTGTTTACTTGCAGTGTTTTATCCAGTATTGCTGAAAAGATGGGACATTCTTCCAAAAAGCCATTCCTTTTCAGGCCTTTCTGAATGCCAGAGTTATTTTGAGTTTTCTTAAACTAAATGGAAAAGGGCTCATTCTATCAGCTCAACACTGGAAGTTATTGATAGTGCTGATCCATTGCAGTAGGAGGTACACACATGACACTGTGGTGGTTTATTCTGCTGCTACAGACTGGGATCATTGCAGTGATCCAAACTTAATTTTTAGGTATGCTATCTGCCACTCTTCTGGCTGCTTTCTCATTTGGGATCACCATGAATATCTATAAAGGGTGTAGAGGAACAGTCTCTGTACAAAAATCTCAGTAAAATTAGAACGAGTGTTGCTTAGGCTGCCCAGCCACTTCTGTAACAAGGCACTCCCTTTGGCGATGCTCTGCCATGCTTTGAAGATTCCCTTCACTAATGCAGGACAGACGGACTCCAGTTTTCTTCTGAAGATCGGTAAATTTCTTCTGAAGTTGTCATTATATGTACAACTTCTGCCAAACATATGGAAATGTAGGAACTGACTGCTTCATCTGGTTTGCTGCCCAGTTTTTGACACTGTCAACAGGAGACCTTTCAGAGGAAGTTCAGAGGAAGCCCTGGTGAATAATTATGAGCAGACTCATTCTGTTATTAATACTTTACAATTTATGGTGCCTTACTAAATAAACATTTATCCTCACATGCAAAAAAGAAATCAGCATTTAACCATTAATTTTGTTCTGGTTTAATTAACTGTTGGAGCAAAGCTGTTCTCGGCATCTTGTATTGTGTTAATAAAGATCCTTTCCCTAACTGCTGTTTTCCTGCACACCTCCTGCCACACAGCACGTTGCTGTATCTGGAGTGATGTAATTTTCTACTGCATTTTGCTGGGCTGGACAGGCTGGGTGCACTTGGGCAGTGAGAGCTGTTGGCTGGGGCGAGTGGAGCAGGATGGCTTTGCCATGACTATGCTGCCAGTCCCGGGCACTTGAAACCCAAGGCAGGTCAGTGTTCAATCAGTTTGAGCTTGAAGCACATCTTAACCTGACCTAGGTGTCTTGTGGTGCTTGGGAGTCACCCAACACCAAAATGCTGTTGTGTTACTCAGTAATAGAAAAAGGGATCTACAATGTCCTGTTTGTCTGATTCCAGAGAAATTAACTCCTCCTCCAGTAATCTTTCTGGAAAGTCAGCTTTTCCCCTCATATGAGTAACAACCTAGCACTGATAAAAATGAATTGCTGCTCATGAACATTTTCCCCAACCTGCATCACCTTATTAGGCAAGGATCAGGTGCTGTTTCTACTAATAAATCTTGATATAATAGGAAGAGTCTGATTGTTCCCAGCCATGATTCCTGCTTAATCCTCTGAACACTGCATTGTCCTCTCCTTAGGATGGTTCATCAATAAACACGTGCCTTGCTGGATGAGGTTCTCCCCAAATTATCATGTGATAGTTGGCAATAATATGCTCTGTTACAGTCATACACGGGAATCTCTAGGAAGACATAAAAAAAAAATAAATCAGAAAATGGATTATAAATCACATTATTTAAAATTCAATGATTTTGAGGGTATGACATATCTTTTGAGTCTGGCAATATTGTACCTGCAATAGTACAATGGTAAGTGTAAGTATTAATTGTTGTACCCCAGGTAGCTGGGATGAGTTTCCTAAGGGTTGAGCTTTTCCTGGAGGGAGAAAAAGTAAATTTATTCTTGGAGCATCAAAACATGAAAAGACTGGAAAGAAGCAGAAGAAAAACCTGTAAATGATCTGAGAGCGTTTCAGTTAATTTTGTTCCAAAGTTAACTGCCAAAGTCTTCTTTCAGTATGTGAACACTTGCTTTTAAACCCAACATATAATTTAATAGTATATAATAAACACACATTTTGCCACCAGGGCATGCTGCAAACCTGCAGTCCTGCTTTAAGTTGGAGCTTCATATTTAAACTTTCAACCAGGTCCAGAACAAAGGACTTACAGATTTTTTCAGGGGTGACAGATGTTTAATGACTTTAACACATGTACTAGAAATAGAAAATATTTTGGAAAAAATAAAAATACTAATAAACCTTTATGTCTTAGCATGACACATTTTTTCTTTAGTGTTACTTGATGCGGGTAGAGCTGGTCTCCATGTTCTTCTGGATGCCATTTGGGGCCATATGGGAGATTTGTACAAAATGTATTGCAAGGAGCCAAGAGGGGCTTTCAGCTGTGTACCTGTGAGATAGGGGCACTGCCAGCTACAGAGATCTTACCTAAAGTATTTCTGCATTTCTCAGTACTGTGTTCTCTTCTTCTCAATTGCTTGGAAAGATGCCTGATTTAATATTAATTACCTTGTACCATCACTCTGTTAATTATTCTGCACAAATTCAACCAGGAATAATGTCATGTTTCCATCAAAGCTCTGCACAAATTCTGCATTTTAAAATGCACAGCTGGTGATCTTCCTTCCAACAGTGTGAAACACACATTCACAAGGAGTTGGGAATCTGAGCATACTGACATTACAATAACAACTACTTAGGTAAGGTGTTTAACCACACTGAATAAGCCTTTAGCTTATGACAAGTTTTCCTTTATAAATGCAAGTATTTAAATCACAAGTTTCCTGCTAGAGGTCAAAAGCAATACATTAAATTGCAATGATACAATATCTACCATAAATTCTTAAATGGGCAGTAAATACAGTCACTCAGCTATGCCACCTGGGTATTAACCATGTGACATTGCCAGGTAAAACTTCCTACTTCACCAACATCTGATGGACCAGATGTTGCAGCTGGAAGAACTCTTTCCACTGCTCTGCACCTCAGAGCAGAAGAGTGTGAGGTACCATGGGGATTGTGCCTTCCACACCTTATTGCGTAACATTTTCCAACGCACTTTTTTTCTGGAGAAAAGAAATCTTATAAACCAGGAAGTGTTTAAGAAATAAAGCCTGTTTCTTAAAACCAGAAAAATTTTAGCTGAGAAGTATGACATTTTGGTTAGGAATGTTAAAATTTTTGCATAATCTATGTTTGAGGAATATTTAAGGTAGCTTCTAAACATTTAGAAAAAAAATTGAAAGATTTTTTAGCCAGTTCTCCTGAACAGTGAGTATTAAAGAATTATGAGCTACGTTCTGACTTTCTCTTTTCTTTTGCAGATGGTCCTGTGTCAGTTGGAATGAGTATGGATATTGCAAGCATTGATACAATATCAGAAATAAATATGGTATCATAGTTTTTGCAGTCTTTTTTTATCCTGCTTGTTGATAAGCTGATGTCTTGTGCTTACAGCTGCTGGCAATATGAGTTTGGGCCTGTCTCCTTGTGAAGTCAATATGGGTTAGGAGATGGATTTTCTTTTTCACTACACACAGTGTTTATAGCACTGTAATAAGCATAGAAATGCAGCTGCAAATCCCACCGCTCACAGATACTAACAGAAATTTGCTACTGAGTATTAATCTTAATGAGAAGCATGTGGATCAGTATTTATTTTTCAGCTGAAATATCTAAATCTTTATACATTTCAGAAAAATAAAGATATATTCATGTGCCTTTGAAGCCACTCTCTTTCCCTGTGATTAGACACAGCTGAACTCAGACTGTTTTTCTCTTCTATTGTTGCTGTCACGCAGTGATTTATTCCAGCTGTCTTTAATTTAATTTGTATCATTTGTTTTTGAACAAACTATGAAATGGAATGTACTCTTCTACTTAAAGACCCTCCATTGGTACATAGAAATAAAAAGAAAAAAATCACTAATCAGATACTCAATATGAGTGTATTAGTAATTAGTAATTATTGGTTACTATTTAGAAAGGGAAAATAAGGTCAGAACTTCATATGAATTTATAATACTGATAAAAACACACTATGTAATCAAAAGTTGTTTTAAAAGTGTTAAGAAATAGTGTCATCTTAATGTAGGACTGCAAGGCATATCTAAATTGAAGGGGAATTGGACTGAGTGCTATGTTCAAGGTCTCGATAAATTTGGTACCACTGTTTCCTTTGTGATGCTAAAAGGAGAAACTGCGCTAAAAGATTCCTTCTCTGTTTCCCTAACTTCTTTTGTCTATCTGAATTTATTCAACTTTTTCCCATGTGTTCTTAAAAAATTCTTTGTTTATTAGCTTATGTGAACAAAATGATGTTTGGAACCACTTACATAAATCATTCTAAAACTTAAAGGTTTACAGAGCCAGATTATCTGCTTACAAATCTCTGATGACTTCAGCTGATTTATAGCCCCAGACTTAGGCCATCAGCTTTTACTGTAAATGACCATAAGAACAAAATCTCCCAACCTCACATCGAGCGCTAGAAAATTTGGCAGTACAAGATTCAGTACAGCTGCTCCTGGAGTGCCAGGGACATGGAGAATCACGGTTTGTGCCCAGCAGCTGTTTCCATATACTTCTGTAAAAGAGAATACAACACATCCTCTCTTTGCATGATAATGTTGGTTTTTTCTCTTTCAGGACTATACAGCTACCATATTTCTAAGGCAGCGATGGACTGATGAGAGACTTTGTTTTGATGGTAATAAGAGTTTGAGCTTAGATGGTCGACTTGTGGAAATGCTTTGGGTACCAGATACCTTCATAGTTGATTCAAAAAGGTCTTTTCTTCATGATGTCACTGTTGAGAATCGTCTTATAAGGATATACCCTAATGGCACAGTTTTGTACGCTATAAGGTATGTAAATACCACATATCAGCATTTATGATTGCATCCAGTTACATTTTAAACTTTACAGGTTCTGCTTAAGAAAATGGTGCTGATTGTAAAAGTAGAATATGCATGGTCTCGTAGTTTTATGAATGTGTAATATTATTGACCAATATGAATAAATTCTTAAATTTAATGATAGATCTTCTTCCCTAAATAGACCCTTTTGCTTTCATGTAGACCAAACACGGGAACTGCATGTTGCCATTCCAGTTTGCAACGAAGATATCACAGGGGAAAGCAAGCTGTGATGATTGACTTGCATGATTTATTGTGGATTACCCTTTGTAAAATGTTTTGATAAATATAACAAAATCTTAAAATATATTGCAAATAACAAAGGAAAATGTGCACTGTAAATGAGAAGGGAGCAAAGGGTGGCCTTTTTAGACTGTCACTTAACTCAGTTGTTCTGGAGTGGCTTCTGTTTGGGATACTATTACTCTTGTACATTAGATACCAGTAAATAATAGATTCCCCCCTCCCCCCCTCCCCCAATAGATATTAGGCTGAAAATATTATTTCAAGCAGGATGCATGGAATTTTTTTATTTTTACTGATGAACAATTTTGTCCCATTAATAATTAGCAAACTGATTTTTTTTTCCCAAGGATCACCACAACTGTTTCATGCAGCATGGATCTGACTAAATATCCAATGGATAAGCAGACATGTACTTTGCAACTGGAAAGCTGTAAGACACTTAATCCTTATCATTTTTATACAATTAGAAAAATAGGTGTGATCTTTTTCTGCTAGATATTACCAGACTGGCTGGAATTTTCACAGAAGGCAAGGGACATTATGTGACCAGTCCCTGTTGAATTACAGTTGGATCTGTGTGCAAAGATGTGTGCACACATGTGCACATGACATCACTGAAAATAGCGTGGCAGTACTGAAATGCTGCAGTGCTAATTAATGATTAAGCACAATCCCGGGAGATTCTCACAGGCTTGGGTTTGCAGTGCATCCTGCAGTTACTCTCTTGGTCTTCAGAGGGAGTTCTGTGAGCAGGCATTTTCTAGCACAGATGAGATTATTTTTTTTTCCCCTTTCAGACAGTATGTAATTTTTCCCCCTGAGATAAAATTCCTTTAGGAAAGAAAGAAATTAAAATAATGCTTATTTGTAAGGCATATACTTCATATTTAATAATTTACTGTTTTCATACTGAAAAAAATTATTGCATGGACGGTTCTGAGATGGATAGTAACAGATCTTGCTCTGACTTGTTTAATTGTCTCTGTGTCAGTGCCCCGGGAAAAAAAGTCATCAGTTGATGGACAAGAGTAAATAACCTTTTTCATTTTATCAAACAATATCCTCATATTTCCTTTGAAATAGGTTCTCTAATACTTTGTAGACATGATTACTTTGCAAACACCCAAACATGCATTTTTATAGTTAAATGTTTGCTATTATTCAGATGACAAGACTCTAGAAAAGGATTTTTGCATGGGATAACATAGAAAGATAATTGATTCTGTAAGACGAAAATAGATATTTAAAATATATGTCAATACCTGCTCAAAATATTTTGGAAGGCTTTTCAGTACTTGTAAAGTTTTTTTCTGTATCTTTTTAGAAGTGTGTGTGTGTGTGTGTGTGTTCTTTACCTCTTGTTGGTAATGACCAATTAGATTGCCACAAAATTTCATTTTAGACAGAAACACAAAGGAAATGAACCCAAAACCTTCTTCACACAGGCATCCCTCTAGAATAAGCAGTTTTATGAGATCCATTTAACAAACAGTTTAACAGTGATTTGAATTGGAATTGGGATTTATCTTTATTTTCCTTTGGAAGATCACATTGGTAAATCAATGCGTATGGATTTAAATCAACAGTACTGCCTAATGAGTCATTTAGTATTTTCTCTAGTTCCAGAATGAAATACATATCCCCTAGGAATTTACAATTTATTTGACAGGATTAAAAAAATTAAAAGGAGAATTCCCCATATAATTAAAACCAAGCATTTTTCAGATTGATTCCATCTGCTTTTTCAACAGCACACAAGTGTCTCCTGTCCAAGGGGAAAACACAGTCGTGTCACAACAAATGCTCCCATTACTTTGGTGTTTAGTTTGAGGAAAACAGATAGAAGCAACAAATACAAAAAGGAAAGAGTGTGCCCTGGGCTGTGGCCTTTTTTTGTCAGTGCACTGCAATCCTTTCTTTTGGGTAGGCTGGAAATGTTTTTTTTTTTCCCTGATGTGATAATCTGTGTTAATTTACAGATGAATAATGTCATCATCCTAGCATACTGCTTGCCAAGACCATCACCTGGGTTTAAAAATTGTGAATGCAGACATGCACACACATCTGCACAAATATTGATGTTTATAAATAAAATGTAAAATCTATAGCAAATATTTGAGCTGAAACAAAGTGTTAGGCTTTTATTAAGAGATTATTTATATAAAGACAAATATGTCATGATATTATGAAGTAATGGCTTTACACTGAAGAATCCCCAGTGACCTTTACAACATACTATTCTGCTATTGCTAGTTAGTAACTTTAATTATACTTTCTACATGGCAAAACGCATTTTGGCCAACATGCCTGTTGGTTTTTTGCCTGTTATTGCAACCCTTTAGAAGGTAATGCTGGCATATGTCAGGAAACAGAGAATTGCCACTCTGAGTCTCTGTTGATATGGGTGCTGTGACATTTGGGAAACTGGAGGGTTCCTGTCTTGGTTGGTGCTGCTTGAGAGGGGGTTCCTGCCCTCTGCCATGTGGCAGGGAACACCACCACACATCCTTGCTAGGCTGAAGGGCTTGTCCTCATTTTTCCCCCACACAGACCTCCAGATCAAATACATATTCACGTCTTGGGCCCATCTCTGGAATTTTATTTCCTTTTTGAACTTGTCCTTTACCATTTATTCAGTGAAGAGCCATGTGAAGGTACTTAACTTGTGCTTGACAATCAGTGAAAATTAAAATTAGCAACAGAAAGGTAAAGAAACTAATTTGTATTAGGCATTATGAATGTTTAATCCCAAATTTACTATTCCTGTAGTTAACCCTGTTGATATTAGCAGCTCATACTGTATCAACAATGTACAGGAATGAGACATTCTGGGCTTGAGGAATTAGTTAGGATAAAAACTCAGTGTCACATAAAGAGAATAGAGATTACTTGTAAAAGCTGAATAACATGGGCTTAAGGATTTTGTCTCTATAAACTTTTGAAATGTTTTATAATTAGTAAAATATTAATTCCCCGAATAAAGAACAACTTTGCACAGAGGGAGCACTGTGCTATTTAACTTTACTGACTATTGGGAAGGCTCTCTGAATAAAAATTCTTTTTAAGAGTTTTGGAATTATTATTCCCAAAGAATTTTCATAGGAAGTATCACCAAAACCTACTAATTGTTCAGCTAATGAGAATATTTTGGAACAAAAGCAACATAACCTCTGTTTCAAGATATGCTTGTTATCATTCATGTGGGCACCAAAAACTTCTCCTGTCTCATGCAACTTGGAAGGCTGAATATCTTATAAAAACAAAAAGGAATTTACTGTGGTACTTTCTAGTTCTTTGGACTTTTTAAATGTCTGCAGTTCATTTATACTGAAAGGAAGTAAAAGGAATCCATGTCTGGAGTCATGCATAAAAACTGGTTCTATGAGCCTCCTTGTTTTGACTAAGGACAATGCAATCGTTTGTTTATAGAGACTGTTACTTCTATTTTACATCTCACAAATCTGGGAAATTTCCCAGCATGTGGTTTTAGGGGATTGAAAACTTAGCTTGGATGCATATGCTTTTGGCTTAGTCTTTTGACACAAAATATTTTCGGCTTTAATTGCTATAAATGTGATAATGTGAGCAAAGACTCCAAGCCATGATACCTTTTTATATAACTGCCAGTGACAGTGAAAACAAAATATACATTTAAAGAATGAGCAGAGAAAGAATTTTCAGGTGAAATTATCATTTTAATAGGTAACCAGCCCAGTGTTTCCTTATAATAAAATTTCTGAAATCCTGTTTTTCCTACATGAGACGGCTGGAGAAATCAGTTCTGTTTTTATAATTGCAAGAAAAAGCCCCCAAAACTTAAAAATATTAAAAGGCAGTTTAAAAAAAAATTGAATACATCTCTTTTTTCTGCAATTCTAGAGCTTGCTTTGTTTTGCAGCGTATACCCTTGTGCAACGTATTGCATTATTGTCTCACTTGTAATTTACTTACAGTTGACTGAAGTCTAAAAATAATCATCTGCTCATGTTTCTGTTCCCTAAGCTGAGCTATTAACTTGCACAATATAAATCTGTCAAATACAAGAATGATTGATCTAAGTAAGCTAAAGAAAAAAGATGTTCAAATGCTCCCTGTTAACATGTAAATTACATTAACATAATCTTGAATTAATCATATACACTAGTCTGTAAAGTGGCTGCCTTTTATATAATGGGGAAAAGCTGCAGAGGTATTTTAGTTATGATTGTGCTGCACATTGACAAGTGTGTGCAAAATACAGTTGCCTTCTGATAGATGATTCATCCAGCTCCTAATTACTACTTGAAGGTTAAGAGGAAACCTCCTGGGGCCCCTGAAGCATGCCATGCTGTTGAGCCTGCAGAAACATCAGCTTCTAAGCTGGTGTCCTTGGCAAGCATCTGAGCTCCTAAGCCAAAACCTTGTCCCAAGTGATCATTCAGGCTCAGGTCGGAGCACAGCACCAGTGAGCAGCAGCTCTGCTTCTCTCCTCATCCCTTCATCTCTATGGGAATGGGGACCAAATGCACTGCACCGAGAAACAGCATCTTGGGATGCAACTCATGGCACATTTCATGTGTAGTCAAAATGCTGGCAAGTGCTGTAATTCATAAAAGCTCTGTTTTCTTAGAGCCTGGTAGATTTTGCCTTTAGCATACCAGGTGGTACTAATCTATTTTATTAGTTGTCATCTGTACTGAAATAGAAGATATGGAAAGACCAGCTCCAGTAACGTGAGCTTTTAACTTACAAGACAGCATGTTCTTGGACATTTTGTCATGAACAAGCATTACAGTCTGCTGAAACCCATCATTGTTTATGTCTAATTGTACTTTCAGGCACAAAAATAAGAAATAGCTGAACCGTGTGCCCAACACAAATCAATTATTGTGTAAAATAAACACTTTCGTTGGCTTGTGTGTCACTACAGGGGGTTATAACATCAACGATGTCACATTTTACTGGACCAGAGGAAATGATTCAGTTCGAGGTTTGGACACACTCCAGCTGGCACAGTACACAGTAGAAGACCACTTTACCTCTGTATCTGAAGCTGTGTATGAGACAGGTAAAAACACCCTTTTAACACTTTCTAGGTGCAGTTTGGACTATGGCTTTGGAAACAGAGCAGCATCAGGGAACTGAGCACACTGCTTTCTGTTAGGATTACAGTTTTGATGTTCTAATAATTACATTCTTGAAGCCATAAATACTTTTCCAGATGTTACTAGCAGAGACCCAGCTAATGTAAAGACTGAGCATTTTCTTGGAGGCTACACATTATCTAAACAATTATAAACATTAAACTACTGCTCCTTCCACATAATGTCAGGGAGAGCTCTTGTGAAGGAAGAGGAGCATATAATTGGGTATTTAAATTGGACACAGACCGGGGACGTCAGGAAACCCAGCTCACATCAGCCATTCTTTATAAGTCATTCTGGCTTTATAAGGCACATCACAAGCCTCTATTCATCTGTGGAAATTCCAAGAATATGCTGGGTGCTTTAACAGCTGCAGGAAGTTGAGTTTCATGGCTACTGCTTGTAGGAGTTTCTGTGGCAGCCTCTGCCCAGCCTGGTGGGCAGCAGGGAGCAGAGTGCCCGACCTGAGGTTCCTCTGCCCAGGGAAGGGTCAGGAGTGTTTCCACAGACCTGCTCGTGTGCCGAGCTTAGGAAACTGCTGCAGAAAGTTTCCTCTAACTGCAGGACCTAACCTCAGGAAACAGTGTGCTCCTGTTTGTTTTCCAGAGATTTTGAAAGGGATTTCAGAGAGTTCAAGACCTGCCAAACCTTTATGTTGTTTCAGTTGCTCTTAGGTCCTTCCTTGCTGCTCTTTAGTGTGTACCTGGTTTCTCTTCTGCCCAAGTCAGCACACCCACTCAAGGGGTGATCTTTAAATCAAGACACACACATCCTTCAAAACTGCAGTTTCCCAGAGGATATGTTTCCAATTCTGAAACACAGAAATATAGTTTCTCTATTTCATTATCGGGTATTTCTGCTTTAATAACACAACACAGAGAAACTTATGATCTAATTTCTGATGGTAATTCAGGCTAAAAAAATTAAAGTTCTCTAAATGGATGTAAAAGTAGAAATTAAATACATACCAGCAAGCTCTAGGGTCACAAAGTTTCTTGCTACTTACATAAGTGACATCTGCTTGCCCTGCTCCTCTTTACAGCTTCTGGGTAAGCAGCATCAGGTTCAATCAAAGAAGAAAAATCCTTTACTGCTGTTCTGCCCAGAAGGATATTAGGACCTGTTCACCATACAGGAAAGTGGAAGAAGAACTTGGTTAATTCATATCACATTCTATCACAGAATCAGGACTTTAAAGACAAAAAAAATTTGGTTGTTTTGTTTGGTTTCTTTGTTTGTTTTGGTTGGTTTTTAGTTTTGTTTTACCTGAACAGACCAATTGCCAATTAGAGTTGAAGAGGCATGATCAGATGAACTGTACTCTTCTTCCAGTAAGTGATGCTGTCTTCCTCCCTTTGTGTTGGCAGGAATCATATGTGTGAAGTCAAAAGCCATTTTTTGTTTAAATTACACATTTTAACACATGCAACTTAATTCGATTAAAATTTCTCCCACCTGCTTGTTTCAGTTCTCCTGTTCAAGAAAGCCATGTTATCAAGTGCTGTGCAGTACTTCTAAAATTAAATCTCTTAATCCTCTTAATTTTCTACCGAGTCATTCTGAACTAGGTGCTATTTTCTACAGATTTTTTTGGAAAGCAGTGCCTACTGTAGGCCATATTAAAAGAGAAAACAACCAGATTATGGAGCTGTGTAATCAATTTTGAAATGAAAAACTATGCTTTGCATTTCCTCAGCACCATTAATAGATATGAGAGTATTTTATAAATAACAATTACATGATAAATAACAGCTATTTATAACCACTACAATTCAAAGGGCTAAAGCTGAAGTTATGAGAGAAGAGCTGTGTGTAATATTTCCTAACACAGCAAAAAAAGCAATCAGGGTTTGATACTCTGTGAACTTGAACAGGCAGTACAGCTGCTGTGAAATATTGTACAGCAGTGCAAAACCCAAGTTCACGTACAGTCACTGACAGAGCCAAATTTAAAATGCAGTCAGCAAAATTCCTGCATAAGTAACTTCAGTAAATTTAAGAAAAGGACACTGTGGATTAATCTTGTTTGTAGAACAGCATGTATCACATAATAGTAATCACATTATTGTAATCACATAATAGTAAGTCACTTTGAATAATGTTAGCTAGACTGCTGGCTAGGGTTTGGTGTTGATTTTGTTTTGGTACAGAACAATTTCATTTTGGACATGGGTAATTTAATTGTGAGAACCATTCCCTACATGTCTTTAACTATAGTCCTCATTCTTCATACACTGATAAACTCTTGGACACCCAAACCATGTTATCTGCATCCGTGGCTGCTGGGTTTTTATTTTAGCTGTCCAGCCAACACCACCTGCATTCTCAGAGTAATCAATACTAATAGAAAAAGCTTGCTTTTCTTACTGGAAAAATATAAAAGCAATGAAGGACTGTTACTGTGTAGCTTTTTGTATAAATAATCATAGCAATAAGGCTGGAATACTCTTTAAAAATTCATTTAATCTATTCTCATGTCACAAGGCAAGGTCATCTGTATCTGCAGCCTACTTCCTGACAGATGTTTCTAGGAGTAAGTCAGACAAACCTCCAAAGTGTCTGCTTCACAGCCTTCCTAGATGATTTTTTTTCCTGGTTTTTATTATATGCATATTTTCCTCATGTCTAATCTTGATCTCCCTTGCTGCATTTCAAACCCATTATGTGGATATTGAAGAAAAATGTCCTGCTATTTTTCAGCAGTCTTTTCACAGTTTCAAGACTGTTTTATCTTTTCTTAGACCAACAATATTCCTCTTTTTAAATTCATATAAGCAATTTTCTAGATATACTGTCTTTGCTATTGTTTTCCCATTGAATTATCATCTCTTTGCTGATGAGCAGCACCCTAAAATGGGTACCCTGTTGCCATTAGATATCCCCTGAGGATGGAAGGGGTTACTTAATGTGTTCCATGAAATCTGTTCCTCTTTATCCATTCTAGGCTGATATTTGTCTTTCTTGCAGAAAATCATCATGCATTTTTGCCCGTCTTCAGCTAGTGATTCCTCCAAGTTCTCTGACTCCTTTATTGCCCTGTAACCACATATTCCCTGAGCTCTGGGAGCTGGTGATTCCTATCTGTGTGCAGGACCTCGTACTGGTTGAATTCCATTGTTTTACTTGGGTTAGGATAGTTGGTGAGATATTTTTGAACTCTAATCCTGTTCTCCAACATGCTAACATAACTCCACTCCTAACACACTCTTGCTATGTCATCATGTTAAGGAGCAGTTGTGAGCACAGAACAGACCCCATGTGTTCCCACTTGATAAATGCTTCTACTTTCACAGCAAGCAAAAGCTAATTAATCTCAATTTCTATTTTTAGTTGGAGAAAGAAGCAAAAATGTAATTTCAAACTTCGTGCTAATTGGCTGTTGATAGCTTTTTTTACAGCATCTTTCCTTAAGTCTTGCTCTCACTCCTCAGCCCTCCTGTCAAGTCCTCGGCAGCAGCAGGAATGAAGAGGCTCATCTTGCTCAGGTCTAATCTAATGCTGAGTCTTCAGCCCAGAAGGCAGGGAGAGACATGTCAGGCAGGCAGGGCTCTCAGTGCACATCCCCACTTTAAAAATTTCAAGTCAACAAATTGGCATATTCAAATGGTATTATTTTGGCAGAACAGAAGGAAAGAACAGACAGAAGCATAAGTTAAGTCTCTACTCCTTGATGCATAAAGACAAGATATTTGCTCTGTTAAAAAGACTGCAAAGGGAGCTGGCTGCTGTTCTTGTCTGCAGTCACTGCCAGGGTTGTCATGTCTGTCTCAAATCCTGCTTTAGCCTCCTTGGGCTAGAGGCCTGTCAGCCCTTGTGTGGCTGTGCAGTGCTGGGGCTCTGTGGTTCCCTGGCCACTGCAGGTTATCAGCTTCTCAGGGGGGATGTCACAGCTGAGCCAGTGAGGAGTTGTTCTCATTTATAATTATTGGTCTGAAATCAAAATGTATACAAACTGTACATAGATTACATAAAGTTTGTGTTAAGAGTGCATGTTCATCAGTTACAGTCTCTCTCTAAATAGAAGCACTGCCTTGCTTTGTCCTACAGGGTCGGTCATCTGCAATTTCCCAAGGTTCAGGAGATTATTTAGTTAATCATCAAGTTTTTCTAGGTTTTTCAGTACCTCTTCTCTTCAGGTATGGCACACTGAATAACTTTCCCTGTTCCTTTTATCAGTTCTTTTATAGTCTGCAATTGCTCTCCAATTGTTGTTTCTGAGAACATATTTTTTGCCATACAGGGCTCACAAAGAATCCCAGAACTGTATTCAGTAATAATCTTACCTGGTGAGTCTTCAGTCAGCCTCACCTAAGATTCAAACAATTACCTGTGGATATCTGTCTGCTACCATGTTATGTTCAATTTACCTGTCTGAGCTCGTAGCATCCCTCTGAGTTGATGCTGAAAAGTTTCCATCATGAGTTGTTTCTGAGATACTTCTGCAATGTAGAACATTTTAGAAAGAAAACAATTTCGGAAATTTTGAAATAATTACAGTAACATAAGCCTATATGGAAATGCAATGAGTGGAAAGAATATCAAGGATATTAGGAAGCAATCTTTATTAACTCCTTTGAAGTTTTTTATAAGCATAGACATAAATACACCTGAACACTTGGAAAACTTTCTGTGGCATAATTTTTTTCTGTTTGTTTTGTTTGGGGGAGGTTTTTTGTTCATTTTTAATTTGTTTTTGGGGTTTTTTTTTGTTTGTTTGGTTTTTTTTTTTTTGCTTGGTTGGTTTTTTTAGTAGGTAAGCTAAGTGGATAAATATATGTGCACACATGCACTACACGAAAGGGTTTGTTTCATTCTTAAGAAATCTGAATTTCACGTTTATTTTTTGTGAAGCATTTCCATGAAGATGAAACACATGTTGAGAAGCCTGGCCTGAGCTTTCATTTCCTTTAGTTCACCTCTGAAAAGCAAGTAAGAAAAGAGGTAGTTTATAAGATCTAGACAGAAGGACAGAAGACTGTTTTTTCTCTGAGGGAGGGACAAAGGAGCTGTAATAACATATTAGCAATATATATTGGCATCCTTAGCATCCTGCAACAGTTGGAGAATTGCACAACTTACTTATTGTGTAAAAGTGGGGACATACTGATTTCTCACTGCCTATGTTTGTTATAACCAAGCAATAAAAAAATTTTATACTGAAAACTGTATTTTCAGTGTATAGTTAAACCAGTAAAATCTATTTTAGGCTCTCCTATCCTCTGCCCTTAAAAGACACAAGAAGAGAAGAAAATGATGCATTGGTAGAGTTACACTGACGTGCTTGTGTGAGTTGTACATCACACATTTTAGCAGACACCCAAGGGGTCAGCATAAATAATTCATGAGAGAGAAAAGGATGCTCTTTGTGCCTGGCTGCACACCCCTGTGCAGGACACCAAAGTGCTTCTTACATAAAGAGTGATGTGGAGCAGTCTTTTACTGGAGTAGAGTTCAGCAGAAATGGTTGTGGGGAAGATGGTCCCATCCCAAAACACCTGGAGTGGAAATTAGGAACTGCTGACAGTATTTACAGAGAATTAGTCCTTCCTTAGGTGCCTCTGCTGGGACCATTCACTGGCCAGAGATGCTGCAGGAAAGCAGAGATGCAGCATTCTGCCACCAGCTGGAAACAGATGCTATAGAAAAATGGGATAATCAGAAAATGAATGACCTAGGGTGAAAAGGAAGCTTATTTAGGCATATCTATTTCTCAAGAAGTGCAGCAATAGTCATTGCTGATAGAATCACCAGTGGCAAGTCTATACGAAGTGTTTGAAAATCAGAACTGTAAATTGGAATATTATTTTAAAAGTCAAACTTCAATGGCAGGTTATAAAATGAGATAAACTAGTTTTTATTGGCTTCAGAAAGATCTGACAGACCTAGACCTAGACCTGCTCAGCTACTGAGAAAGAGCCTGTGCTGGTATAATTTTTATGGCACTGTAATAAAAGTGGTCAGCTGGACATTTTTCTACTTTTTAGGGTACTTAGCAGTAGAGAGGGTTACAGTAGGTATGGAGACAGTCATCTGCTCTCTGGGCTTGTTCTTCATCTACAAGGTAGAGCTACTGTCTGTACTTCTGCCCTCTGGTAAATTCTATAAAGCCCAAATTACTCAGCTTAATGTTCCTTTGCTGTGCAGTTAGTTAAGTAGAATACCTCACCTCTCTATTTTGGCGTGTTTAGACTGTATATATTGACAGTCATTTAAGTTCAGGTTCATCTGAGAAACTGTTACACAGAGTAATTCAATACTTTGGTAAGTGCTAATGCTGTGCTTTTGCTGCAGTTAGCTATCTGCACAGAAATTATTTCCATCACATTAGCAAATTTAAATCAGAGTAGTCTCACACTGAGGTAACACTCATCATGGGCCAGAAACTTGAATGAAGAAATATACATTCATTTAAATGCAAGTGTTTTGTTGTCAAGCAAGGAGCAAACTTGACAGTTTTGAGGAGTTAATTTGAGCTGTACTTGAGTTAACCCTAGTAAAGTCAGGACTAGGAGTACATGAACCTGTTTCAATTTTGATCTGGCTGATAGCACCATGGTCTCAGATGTGCCAGTCAAAGGCATTGAGATCCAGCATTACCCTGTCTTATGCAGCTCACGCAACAGGAGCAGCAAATCTGTTCATTTTACAGATGATAACTTTTGGTACATGTGTGGTGTAGATAAAAAAGGGACTGCAATATTTCCCTATCTTCATTTTATCCCATTGCTCATTCCTTTAGCATGATAAGTATGCACTGAAGACTTTTTCTCGACTACTGCTTCTTTCAGTTTATTACAGGAGGAGCTCTGATGAATTCTATATATAGGTTGCTTCAAAATTTCCATTATAAAAGCTCTTCTGAACTCTTTAGAGAAATGCTGACACTATTATTATCATGTCCATGATGTGTCTTTTGATTCTGGCAAGAAGAAAGCCTTAAGGTTAGAAAAATGCCTCCTTGTTGTTCCCCAAAAAGCCACTCAGCTATAAGCCGTTACATCTCTATTTCTCTTTGTTCACAATACTTCAGAAATTTCTGGCATCAGAAAAAATAACAACACCAGAATATTCAAAGGATTTTTCTACGCTTGGAAATTGAAGCAAAGTGGCAAACTGTGGTTTTAAGTTTGGTATTTTGAGCTAACTTCCCATGTACACACTTGACTTTTATACTGAGGTAAATAGAGATACAGTTGTAGGGCACTAACAAGGAGAGGGTGTTATTGCATGGCTGTTTGGCTGTTTTAGAGTTTTCCTTCTAACAGCTGGTTCTTCTGAGGCTGAACCGCAGGAAATCGCAGTGCCTGTGGCACTCTGCAGGAAGGGAGTTCTGGTCTCTTCACTCCCCTTTGCTGGGTATGTGGCTACACATGCTTCCCTATGGTCAGCACAAAAGCACAACACAAACAGCTTTTGTGGAGTATCTGTTTCTCTTTCCCTAAGCATGTTGCTGTTGTCTGCAGGGATGCCGTGAAGAACGACACAGAACCCAAGTCCAGGGTAAAATGGGATTATTTAATTAATTAAAAACTCCTTTATATAACTTGATTTGCAAGAATGGCTAAGGCTATTGGTCACTTGACCATTCACCTCTCAGATTGATTGGCTGAATGCTACGACACCCATTCAAAATACTATTCTCAGTGAACCAAAACAACATCCACAGTATTTCCACAACAACCTGCACCTGCAAAGTAGTTTACCAAACAGCAAACCATTTCTCAGCTAGTTTGTGTGAGAACGGAGATTTTCACAGGGGGCCGTGAAAAACTGGAAAATTTTCACTGCTAGCCTTTCTCAGCATCCATATAAACATGCTTTGTGCTGTAGCTTTTTGTTGTACAGACTCAGTGCTTTTCCATAGCACTGTGCTCATTTCAGAGCATGGGTGAGTGCAGGCAGAGGCAGTAAGGTTGCACAGTCATCTGTAAGTTTTTCACTCCCTAACTTTTGAGTGCTTTACTTTGGTCTGCCTACACTTAAAATCAGTTTTGGTGAGCAAAATGACATTCATTGAAACAACTATATTGGTAAAAGTCACAGCCTTGGCAGAGGTACACAGGTGTAAGGTCCCTCTTTTCACATAAAAGTGATGATAATGGTGTAAAACATCTTTGTACTTCTTGCCTCATGGAGCTAGTTTAAGTGCAATGTTGGTACCCTTTCTTTCAGTCAGACACTTGATGATCTCAATATACTGAACTTACAGAGAGTTCACAAAGGACCCTAAATACAGTGTATTTTTACTTTTGGAAGGAGAAAGAACTGACTATGAGAGGACTATTTGGTTCAGTGGGGAAGAGATGGTCAAAGTGGCAGAAAACTGAAAACAAGTTAATATTAGAAATTAGGCATTAATTCTTAGCAAACAGAATTATTTACTGAGAGAAATGGTGGATGCTGTATGTCTGGATATCCTCAGACTAAGCCTTCATGTCTGTGTGAAAGGTGGGCTCTATTCCAGCCAAAATGATTGAGTTCAAAGCAAGGGATAATTAAGGAAATTTAGAGGCTTGTGATTAGGGTCAGACTACATAATCTTGCAATTCTTTCTGGTTTTACAAATCCTTTTATTGTTCTCTTGATGCAGTGTATAAAATGTTTTTAAAAATGGCAATTTAGCCATACATTTTCTCATCTGGGAGCAATAAGACATTTCTTGGCATCCATTGCTTGTACTTGAAGGTTTTAAAAGTGCTCCTCTTTGTGTCTCACAGCACACCTGAAGGATGCACAAATAGCCTGTCTGTGCCTATATTGTTGTTGCTAAAGTGAATTCACTGTTCTGTAGTTCTGCCCTGACTCGCAGCAAACAGCATTGGAAGCAAACATTGGTGCCAGAGAACAGGTTTTGTACTAAAAAAGCTGAAGCCAGAGCTGTCTCAACACAGAGCATTAGTCTCTCACTGATATTTCACTGGCATGCAAATGTTGTTAAAATGATTTCATAAAAACTTAAGAACACTTAATTTGGAACCTGGAACTTCAGTACAAGAAGTCTTTTCTGCCCATTTAAAAAGCAATATTTTGCTTTCCTGTAATGCATTGAACTGGTAACAATTTCAGATCCTGTGCTTCAACTCAGCCAAATTTTGCTCAGTTGAACTGGATAACAAATTCAGGCTTTGCTTACAAGTATGCTCTCCCCTCATGAAACACAATTCTGTATTTGACTCTGAGATCCCAAAAGTTTATCTTCTGGAAATCACTCACTTAGAAGCAAACCATTTGTGCCACAACAGTGAGACTTCTCAGAGCAACACAAACAGAGTAGTGCACTAATACGAAGGAAAAACAGATAGGGAGGATGCAAAGATACTGCTTGGTTTTAAGTGGAATATAAGAGGTAGGTCAGCAATATCAGAGCAGGTAGCTTCAATCCACATCTTGAGCAATAGTAAATGAAAAGAAAAGCAAAATAAACTGGATATGTGAGATAGTTGAAAGTAAGAACCCATGCCAACTTCATGAAATGACAATCCTTACTACCCTAGTTCATGTAGTAGCTCATTCATTGCTATGAATAACGACAGCTGAATCCATATGTGATTTCAAATTTCCTTGCCTAGTGTTGTATAATGAAACATGCTCTTCATGCATTGATGGATTTATTTTTTCCTTCACTAATCCTAATTTAATTTCCAATTCAAGGTGCCTTTAATAAAACTCTGGATATGGTGACTGAGTGTTACATATTGGATTGTTTGCTTCAGTTCAGAGTCTTCAATCTGAATTTTTCAGTGCTGTGTTTAATTTTTACAAGCTTGTTTGTTAAGCTTCTACTGCATTGTAGTGCACAAAATTAATACAGGTTATTTCAACGATCTTTTCATGAATTGCACCTTCACAATGTTTTTTCCCCCTGCTTCTTCCACAGGACATTACCCAAAACTTGTGTTTCACTTTGAACTCAAGAGAAACATCTTGTATTTCATATTAGAGACATATGTACCATCAATCCTACTGGTTGTGCTCTCCTGGGTGTCGTTTTGGATAAGCCAGTCATCAGTTCCAGCCAGAATCTGCATAGGTGAGAAGAATAAACCAACCCAAACCAAGAGTTGAATCATTAAGATGCCTTCTTTATTGTATGTACTTGGCATCCATTTCCTGAAGTTGCAAACACTTCTTATTTTTATGGAATTACTTTTTGGATTTGCCATATTCAGCACACCACATGGATTCCCCTCAAAGCCTTGCTATTCTTTAACTAAGAAAAATGCCTTTGGCAGCCACAGGAAGGAGACTTATAGGCAGGGGAGGCTGCTGAAAGCAAAGCAAAAAACTGTAATTTTGGAAATAATTTAAACATATTCAAATACACAGCATGCACAGACAGAATTGTGAGGCTTTTGTGAGGTCTAATGATACATACTAATTAACACATGAATAATAAGAGAATTATAAGAGATTAAATATAATTAATTTCAAATAAAGGATATTCTGAGAGGGAAAGAATGCAAATCAGGTTTGATCATGCTGCAGGTGGGATGGAAAAAACACTCCTACAGAATAGGGAATAAAGAAGGATTTCACATTGAATGAGGCCAGTGGGCAACTACACTGAGCAAAGTGATATCTGGGTATTTTAAAGGGAGCTTTTGCATAGATTTGCAATAATAATGTGTTAATCATAAATATATATTCCATGACACCAAAATCTCTCTCATTTTAATTTTCAGTCTTCTCAGCTTTGCTAACATTTTCCATTACTGTATTTAAGCATTTAACTTTAGAATCACAAGTTTGTTTGAAAGTCTTTTTTCTAAAACATGACCCGTTAAATGCTATGGCATCCTAGAAGTTTCAGGTTCAGGGCAAACTCTCCTGCAGTAGGGCCCTTGGAGTAGAGGCCCTCATTGCCATCTGTGTTATAGTAGAACATGTATTTTTGCATTCCACAGGTGTCACCACAGTCCTTACGATGACAACACTGATGATGGGAGCCAGGACTTCACTCCCAAACGCTAATTGCTTTATCAAGGCAATAGATGTATACCTTGGTATCTGCTTCAGCTTCATCTTTGGAGCACTGTTAGAGTATGCTGTGACTCATTTCTGCACTCTGCATCAACTCAGCTCGAAGGAAATTCCAAAGGTATTTTAATTATTTGGCTGTTGTCCTACAAACTGGATTTAAATTATACCTGCTAAAAAGAATGAATTCTCTTAGCACTAATGGTAGATGTATTTAAGGAAGTTTCTTTTTTAGAATTAGGACAGGGAAACATAATAATCTTGAGAAAAAAAAAGTTTGTATACCTGGAGCTTATTTGGAAGAGATCAAACAAACCGAAGCCCCCTTCCTTCTCTCTTTTGGCATGGACTTTATGGCCATTTATCAATGTGCTGGATGTATCACAGAAATCACAGGCACTTCTTGTCTCCCAGGCAATGGCACATACTCACACAGTTCAAAAATTAGGCTGAGCTTGGTGACTTGATCCTATTGCGACATGGAAAAAAAAAAGAAAAGAATTGATCACATTCCATTTATGAAACCTGCACATGCATGGAACATGAGCCAGGCTCCTGGCAGACGGCTTCATGTGCTGGGTGTATCAGGTCCCTGTAGCCTTCTGCTCACGCCTTCTCTTTCAACAGCTGCACCTGAAGTCAGACTGGGATCCATTTTCCCTTCTGCTTCATTATTATAGCAGCCCTTTTTGTGGCTCTAAAGAGTTTCTCACACCTCTGAAATACTGTGAAATATACTTAAAATAAAAATGGATGGAATCGACATAGGTATTTTTGAGTCTGGTGGTTGCTGAATTGATCAGGACAGGTTTATGAAGAAGTTTTGTCACATATTCCATCTCCAGTGTATAGCAGTGCTTTCATAAGCAAGAAAAAAGAACTCACAAGGAAGCTGGAAAATGATTGTCTTGCAGCTTTTAATTACAGAACTGAATCTAATATGCATGATAGAAAAGAAAATTTTAAGCAGCCTATGAAATTTCTGGATTAATAGAAAAAAGTAAAACATGGAAAATGAGAATAACAGGAAGAAAAAAAAAAGGCAGAAAGAAGTTTGGTTGAGTGCTGTAGGGATAAATGTGCAGAAGAAGAAAGATTGTTAACTGTTTAAGCCAAATTAGAACAGAGTATCACAAATGCCTAAGCAAAGCTCCTCAATAGACCCAAGAAACAGGATACTGAGCTCAAGAGGAGGAGCTTCAAAACCTTTTGAAGATCAGGCAATATGGGGCGGGGGGGGGGGGGGGGGGTGTTTATGTCTAGACAGTTCATCAATTAATACAAGATTTTGGCTGTTTGGAGGAAAGATAGGTCCTGTAAATACACAGGAATATGTTAAAAGATGTTGTTGGGTCTAGGTGTGTGAGGAAAGACTGCAAAATGGACACAAAGCTGAACCACCCAGTGGGTTTTATGAGATAACATCTGTCAGGGGATTGTCTGCAAATGGGCAAACACTCATTTCGAATGAGGATTTGAGTGGAAAGCCTGGAAGTAATTTTTGTTGGCAAGGGAATGTCAGTGACAATTCCCTGTGAGCATATCCATCTTGTGAAGTAAGTGGTTGTCATTTTGCTCATAGAGTAGGAAAAAAAAGCTTGGAGGTTTGGGTAAGGAAGTAGAGTGTTTCAGTGCTTGGATGATTAAGCATCTTTGTGTCTGTGAAGGGCACTTATTCTGTCCTTGCCTTCACCTGCCTGTGTCAGATTCCCTTTCTTCTGGAGCATGTACTAGTGCTTGCAGATGGGGTGGACATGGGAACTTTTAGACTTCAAATATGTGCATGGAAGTGAGGTACAGCCGTAAAATGAGAAAGAAAAGTTTTGTGATGAACTTAATGACCAAAAGGAATAGTCTTTCGCTTCAGGCATGATTTCTGCCTTCTCCTGGGCATCAGGAGTGAGCAAGCAAGACAAACTCACTTCTTGCCCACACAAAGATAGAGGGATATAAGGGAAGGAACAGTTGTTTAGTCCGGTATCATCTTGATACTCTGTAGAATAAGGAAAATGCCTGTCATGTCCTTTTCCTACTGTAGCCAAGGGCAAGCACCATTTACTGAGCAGGGTGTCATGGAGAGTACATCTGACTTGTACTTCTCATTTCTCATTGTAAAAACAAAAACATCACAAGGACAAAAGTACCAGCTAAAATCTCATGCCACTGTCTAGCAGGTACTTAGCAATTTATGTGCAAGTATCGTCACTCTGAATGTGTTGTCCTCATTATCGTATCCTCTTGTGGACACAGGTTAATTGGAAATCTCACTTCCCAGTTTGTTATTCCCATATGTGAGCTGATAGAAAATTCGCACTCAGAATTATGTAAATAAACGTAGGAGGTGAAATGGAAATGTCACCCTCTCTCTTGTATAGGAATTAGTTGTACTCGCTTTCTGCTTTGCTCTTTAACAAAGTTGGGCACCAGCATATCAAACCCTTCTGAAGCCCCTGAGATCTCCAGTTTAGAACACAAACAGGTGAAAGAGCTCATCACATCCGTGCTTTTGCAATGTGTCACATCATGTGAAACAGGACCCATGGAGACAGCTTCAAAACTAATGGCAAAGGCAGAGGAACCACCTGCTGCAAGGAAAGTCAGGCAGAATGTGCCATTCACATCAGCTCCAGAGCCACAAGCTGCTTAAAAGGAGAGGTTGCCTCTACTGAGTTTCTTCTCTTTTGTACAAAGACAATAATTGTGCCCTCTTATAAAGCAGAGAAATCTTCCTTGGGCTTCCTCTGTCTTTTACCTAAACCTCCACCTGTAAGGCAGGACGGAGAACAGTTTGAAAACTGAAAATAATTTTGCAGGTGTGGTGTTCAGCCTCTGTGGTATTTCTGTGCATGCTTCATGCAGTCTTTATGAGCACCACATAAGCTCCAGGTGTGCAACACTAGGTTGAAATATTTTTAAACTTGAGCAGCTTTCTTATCCAGTAAAAGTGACAACTTTTCTCAATTCTGCTGGCTCTTGGATGTCAGCAAATACTTCACTTAGTATAAGCAGCAGCCACAGTAGCAGGTGCCATATACAGTGCTTTTTGTGTGATGTACAGCACCTTTCCTGGATGGTACTGATTTGGTATCCAAACTGAGCCCTTTGTGCCAGCTGCCATTTCCTCTTTGACAGCTGGCATCCCGAAAAAACTTAGTATGACATTTAAAATTGGAGTCAGAGCTGAACATTCAAAACACAATTTCTTTTTTTGATATAATGTAAACCAGCTTAGTCTTTCCTCATGCTCAGTTCTCCATAACAATCTGGAAAAGTCCCTTGATAAACCCACCCTATAAGACTGCAGTTTTTTTATAAACTAGAAGGTATGGTTCTCTTCTAGACTAGCTCTCTCCTTTCTCCTTTTCAAGCAGTGTGATACAGCACTTTTGTAAGTGTTTTGCAAGAGCCCTGCCTTGTTGCACTGCAAACAGAATCCTGTACATATGCACCGCTTACGGTATTTTCTGCTTAAGTAAGAGCTGCCCCTCAGGGAGCTGAAAGGAGTCAAGAACAGCCTAATAACACATCAGCCTTCTGGGAACCGCTCACATGCAGTTGTGAGGAAGGAAAAATGGCACGTACACAATGTCCTTTCATGCTCTGAAATAAAACTAATTCTGAACAACTTGTAGCCAGCCCTACCTGAGAGAAAAATAGACTCTTATAGTGAGCAATGCCCCAAATCCTGATGGTTTTGAAGTACAGATGTTTCTCTGCTCCCCCTCCCCCCTATCCCCCCTTCTGAAAAATGAAAGGAGGGGAAAAAAGTCAGGACTCTTCTATCAGGTTCCTTTATTTTATTTACTTTCGAAGTGCAGAGTGCATTCATTAGGCTGTTGCTCTGGTGCCTCATTTCGAGTGCCAGGGTCTGCTGACAAAGGCTCCTCTGCCATCCCCAGAAGTCCCCTCAGCTGCCTGAACTTTTTGAAGCAGAAGAGAGATATTTATAACAGAGTCAGGCCCCAAGTTAAAACTCGAGGTTTGAATTTTAGTACTACCCTGGGGATTATTTAAAGTTTAGACTGAAGTTTTATGGATTGATTGTCTTAATGCTTTATAGGCAGATTTTTTCCCAGCCTTTTGCACAGAGGTGTGGGAGACCAGGTGGAGGATGACAAGGTTTTTTGGTCAGTGTATTTTTAGGATAATATGTTGTGTTGAGCTACATTTATCTCTGTCAAATAAAATATCCCAGATTTTTTTTTTTTTTTGATTGAAAGGGGAAAGCTGTAATAATCCCTTTTCTAGCTCCATTTGTTCTGCTTCACTGATTCACAGCAGTTTGAGGACATTGTCCAGACTCCACTTTAATTTTCAAGAGTGTCAATAATTTTAGATGAAGGAAGACTCAAGGCTCGTGCTGTACACATGTATCCTGGGCAGAGGAGCAATTCTGTACCAGCATGGAGATCACTTAGGTGACTTAATGAGCTTTCTTTGACTTTAATAGCTGGGATATTTCTAAATGAGCTTTTTGTCTGGCTGCACATAAGGATGTACATCTTAACCTTTCAAAAGCTTGTCCTTGTGGAAACTGTTTCTCCTAATGATGCAAATGGAAAAAAGCAAGTTGGTCAGAAGAAAGTAATTCTGCATTCTACATTTCACAAATAATTTTTTTAGACTTGTCTTACATTTATGCCACCTACTGATTTGGGAGGTAATAAAATCATCAGGAGAAAATTAAAATTATATGTATGCCTACCTGAATTAAAATGACCCCTCATCCAAGTACGCATAATAAGGTTTAGTTCAGATACAAAATTGGAGCCAATCTCTGTAGCTTGTTTCTGCTGGTGTCTCTGCAATATCCCAAACCAAGCCAAATACCCCAGAAGTTCCAAGGAAGTTTTAGAGCTGAAGCTGCAACTGATGTCTAATCCTGTGTCCTCTGAGTCAGGAACAGAAAACCCGCTGACTTCAAAGGGTGAAGATTTCATACATGAACTTTATGGCTCTGAGCCATTTCTAATCAAAGAAACAAAACCCACCAGAAGGCTTATACAACATTCTCCAAAGACCTGTCTTGATGCAGTGAAGCACATAAAAATATTCTTAACCCTAGCATAACTTTGAACTTAAAGCAGGGGTTTCAGGACTTGACAGAAAATATCACAAGCTATTTAGTATTAAATCAGCTGTGGGTGGGGCTTGTCCCTCTTTATTTTTAAAGTAACTTGATTTTCATCACAAAGCACCAGAATAAAGTAGCCAGTTGCGCACAAGGAGAGTGTCTTGTATGCTGGGGTGCTTGATTTGGGGTGCAATCAGCTCAACTGGCTGGTCTGGCAGCTCCCCCACCTTCTCCATCTCCAGGCTGGGGCTTTGCTTTCACACTTTCTGGTCACTAACTTTTGCCAGTATTTGCCCCAAGCAGAAGACAGTTTACTGTTGTGCATATCAGGGATTTGCTGCTATCTTAGGTAAAGTTCCTTGTCCTTATTTACAACAAATCCAAATTTACTTGCGAGTCCTTCAAAAGCTTTTGCTGTATGGTGTTGCTTAAGCCAATGTTTTCCCCATAAATGGAGGTTTTGAAAGCTGAAAGGAGCTGTCTGGTGCATGTACGTGCTTGTCCTTGAAGCTGAGGAGTGAGATTGAGGAGGAGTCATAAGAAAAATCCCATTTGCTGCAGCTCTAAAGTAAACAGGTGATGAAACATGCACTTAAGTACCTGCTGTTTTGTTCCCTATCAGATTGTTGATGATGATGCTGAAGAAGAGAAGAATGGAGTCCTGGCAGCAGTGACAAACAGTTGCAGTGCCCCTGATAATACGAACAAGACCAATTCAAACAAAAGCAGACAAACCAGCACTGACAGACAAAGGGAGAGAAGTCAACACAGTGTGTGTAGTTCAGCAATGTCAGTAATGAAAAGACTTTTCTGTATCTTTGATTGCTTCCATGTTAAAAATCCTTACCACATAGACAACTATGCCAGATTCTCTTTCCCGTTATCATTCATCATAATTAATGTACTTTATTGGGTGTATTATTTGTATTTATAAATAGTTTATTTTGTAAAACTGGTTTAAAGTTTAGAAAGTGGACATGGGAGGGCAAGTTGCAGAAAAATGGAGAAGTTACATTTGGATAAAGGGATATGAAAGGACATGCCATCTTTTCAAGTGTGTTTGAAAATTTTGTTAAGTCACTATTCTGCTTTTAAATGTCTGTCATCCAAAACTGGCTTCCTATTAGCATGCATGTCCTATACAAAACTACTTATCAAAGGCCAATTAAGTCCTTTATTTAATATTTAATGGTCAACTTTGTAAAATAAGAGTTATATTATACTTGTTTCTGAACTGCATTGAATAAATGTAAAAATAAAATGAAATATTGTTTCCCTTTTCTGCTTTCTGTACTCAGTTCCTTCTAGTTTTGTCAACAATGTATAAATTTTCCAGATTATATAAGAAAATGTTTAATTGCAGATCAAAGTGGTTTTGCTACGTAGCAAGAAACAGTTTTGAAGACGTGAGCTACCAACACAAACCAAGCAATCTGCTCCTCTTTGTAAGGTCACAAATACATGTTGAGACTCCTCTTCATCTTTAGACAGAACTCCCAGAGACATCAATGGCTTTTCTCAGTAAATGCAGAGCATACTATAGAAATGGACTGGAGCCAAAGGTTTACATCCAGAGGGATGTATTTCCCTTAGTGAGGACTTGCTTAGGTGTTCGCCAGTCCTTAGTGGAATATGGCAATTTATCCTGATGTTTGTACTCTGTACACTGCTCAGTCACAACTGCCTGGGTAACTATTATGCAGAGGAAAAATTTGATATGCTTAATTTTCAGCTTAGTAAATTCCTCTTGAATCCCATACCATTAAAAACATTTCACATAAAGGTGAAAAACTTCTTGAACAGAAAAGAAAACCCTGGATTTGTGATAGCTCTTGATAAAATAGGAAAAGTTTTACACAGATAAAATGATGACCCCCATGAGAGATTGGTTACAGGTGATTAAAAACCTTAACAGTCTTTCCAAGTGGTTACTTCACTGACACATATTACAAGCCTGTCTCCTATACTGCAGCATGGAAGTTTAAAGGCACTTATTATTATACCTTTTTCCTGACCATAATATATGTGTCTGTTGCATATATAGGTATTAACGTGTGCTTCTGCTTTTATACGCTGTGTATCTTGGCATTTCTGTTGCTCAGACTCGCTGCACACATAGAAATGCATTGAAAAAGCTCCCCCAACATGGACAGTCTTGGACACACCTTTTCACCTCGGTGCTGCCTGTGGAGAGCACCATTACGTAAGAAGGAGGAAAGTGCAAAATACCAGCATGAGACAGATATGCCCTTGTTCACATCTAAATCCCTAAAAATCATTGCACACTGGTAGACAATTATTAGGTCACTAAAATCCCCTCAGTATTTTTATTTTCTAAAGGTTGACTGCTGAAAATTTGTTTCTCTGCTGTTCTTAGTAATGTTTTTTGCAAGGCTTATTGAGGCAAAGCAACTTCAAGAACAGTCTAGTGGCTCTTTGTGCCTTGTGGCTATTCTGACTCTCACAGTAAATACAGAGTATTTACTAGCCATAGTAAATACATTCAAAAAAATCAAGCCAAGACTGCCTGTGTTAATGAGAAGCCAAAAAAAAACCAACAACTATTTTTTGAATTTAACATTCTGCTATTGAATATTTAACCCTAACCCCTTTATTCAGGAACAGGTTGTATGACACCTTATTTGGAGGTGTGAAACTGGACTCACAGATTTCTTTCCAATCTACTCCCATTAAATTTTCAGAAGACAAATGTTAAATCTCTGTACTTGGTTTCTTAATTTGAAGTTTACATTGTTCCTGAATCTTTTCAAATAGGTACCTTTCTTGTTAACACTAAATTTGGGATTTACATTTACAGCAACCATAAAGTAAGCATTTAGAGTTTTGTAGCTTCCAATTAATTTGGACACAATTCACCTTAAATATTATTTTTAAAAGCTATTGAAGGTCTAAGCAACTTTATTTACAGTGCACTAGCTGAAAACAGGTTCTATTTTCCCACTGATGTGCTAATTGTAAGCAGCATTAGACACTGAAGTCCCCCATGTTTACACAAAAGAATTGACTGCACAGCCAGATTATTTATTATTCTGCTTTGCACAATTCTGAATTAATTGCTAATTTCAAAAATAAAATTTGGTTCAATGTGAATTCGTTGTAAAAGATGTTCCCAACAGATTTCCAGTGTAGTGTATGAAGAGAAGAACAGCATTAGAATTATCCTGCTCAAACATAGTTTCTGTCCCTAGAAACTCCCAAATCCCTTGGAGTTAGTTGGAAAGGCTCCCATAAGTACATGGCATTCACAAACAATTCACTGAATGCTACACTCAGAGGAAAATCAGAGAGGGGGACGTCTCTTTCAGTGATAAGAGCAGGGGCCAAAGTTGAGGCTGAGGGAATGAAAATGTATTTGGTTTCATATCTGATGAAAAGACCTTAGACTTTTGGCAACCATTTTCTGGTTGATAGTTGAGTTCCTTGCTTCTATTTCAATGTTTTCTACTCAGAGACCTTCTCAGACTCATAATTCAGAAATGCAGCGTTGTATTTTGAGATTACTTGAGGCAGATGTACAACGAGGGACCTGAGGCAGGTGAAGGGTGTTACAACAGGAACTGATGATGCATCCTCATGTAGTTTGCTTTGCTGATAGCAGGATGTGCCCTGCTTTCCACAGATCTGAGGGCAGCAGTCAGCCTGAGGAATAACTTTCCTTCCTTTATGGAATGTCTCCAAGCCTGGTCTTTTGCTTGATTCAGCAGCCAACTCATAGGTGTTTAAGCATTGTGCAGACTAGAAAAACATCTCTGACCATAGCAAGATCTTTGACATAGTTTTCTTTCTTAATGGAAAAGTATTACTAAAATAAAATCCTGTGCTAAGATATTTAATCAGACATAATATTTTATTCTTGTTTTTTAGATTTTAGACATACAAAGGTATTAATCCTTGCTACCTTTCCACTTAGTCAATTATCTGGTGTTCTTCTGACTCAGCTATGCTTTAGGTATCTCCTGCAGCCTGTTTACTGTGATGCCAGTTGAGATACTTCGAGAGTATTTGAAATATTCCACCTAAATCAAGAGGGAAATACTAAGGAAGGTGATGTTTTAGAACACCTTATTCATTAACCTTCTCATAAACAAAGAAGGCAATTTAGATCACTATCATATAATTTCTCTTAAGACATAAACAACTAAATATCCCATCTGAATACTCCAGTAAACACGTATGGCAAGCATAAGGTAAGGACATACATCCATTGGTCTGAGTACCCATCTTCAGCACAGTGGCCTTGTCTATTAAGAGTGCAGCAGTAAGTTTAATAAAATTTCCTGCTTTGTAAGCCTCTTCGTTTTTTTGTGCTAATTATTTCAACAGAACTGTTATGCCTTTTTGCATGGGAAAATATATTCAAAAAAAAAAAAAGAAAGAAAGATGCCCCACATTGTCACCCTGCAATTCAAAATGAAATTACCTAAAAGATTATAGATTAAAGAAAACCCATGTAACAGTAAAGCTGATGACAGAAAACCAGAACAAGAAACAGAAAGAGGTGAATGTTCTGCCAGGAGCCCTTGCCTGTGGCGTGGCGCAGCAGAGTGCCTGGAGCACCTCTCCCAGTGCAGCCTGGGGAGGTACTGGGGAGCTGGCGCTGCTGGTACAATTCACTCCGTGCAGCAGTAGATGGAGCTCATTAACTGCTCTTCATCATTGAATGAGCAAAAGTAAATGGCAAATGCTAGTTAAGGAGGACTCAAGGGAAAAGCTATTACAAGCTGACATTTGTACTGTGGTAACCAGGTCATGTTTGTACTGACAGATTAATTAAAGTCAGGCAGGACAGCATTGTCAGGTGGACTGTTTTTATGGTGAAGTTCAGGCTTCTCCAACCCTGATGTTGTTTTCACCATTTTAGCCACTGAAATTGAACGTATTCTGCCAGTCCACAAAGTAATTTCATGACTGCAATACCTTGTGTTTTAAGCATGAATTTTCTATCCTTATGTCAAGGTTTTCTCCTGCAGGTTATAATGTTTCAAATCAAAGTATTACAGCACCTCAGTATTTCAAAGCAGGCAGAATAGTGGCTCTATTAACAGTTTCCCTATAAAGATGGATGAATCCTAAATAAATTTTCCCAGGTAATTCACTGGCATACTGCTAAAAGTTGTCACAAAGATCAAGATAATTTTAAAAGCCAGTGTCAATCTTTTGGAAAATTTCCCTTGAAAGAGGGCTGGTTGAAAAGATGGGGAGGTGAGCTGTGAGAGTATTCTGGGCTGATTAACAGGTCCCTGCAAGAACAAGCCATCTCAACCTGAGAGCTGAAAACTGGAGTGGATTCTTCTTATTTTAAATAGTGGGTGCTTGGCAGTGTTTAAAGCAGATAAGCTGGGCATAAATTCAAACTCTGTAATGGATTTGCCATCACTCGTTCTTTAACTTTATAATTAAATCAGGGGTCCACTTCAATAATCTTGCCAAATTCAGCTTTTCATCATTTTCCATCTGGAGACATCTTTCTTCCCCAGTCCCATCTGACTGTCAAACTTTCCATCCTCAGAAAGAGAAGGATAAGGGGTCATTTCAGTCTCATGATGTGAGTGTACTCATGTAATTTGGGTTCTCGGTTTCTTTCCAAATTGGAATGGATCCTGTTTTCCTATTCCAGATCAAACACAGACAAAACTTCAGAAGGCAAGAAACCCCAGAAGATTTTAACACCATCACATGTGTGCAAAAAGCATGACCCTGGCTCATTTTGAAATTCTGCTCTGAATTTAAATTTAATCCAGATTTAACCGCTGGATAACTTAATCTGCAAAAACACACAAATATCTCCACTACGGTTGCTTTCCTTGCTGTAGCAGGTAACTTTGGAACCTAGGCAGTGAAAAGGTTTGATGCCAGGTTTATTTGATTTCTCCTAAAGGCAAGGAATTTAATCTTTCTGCTTTGAAGTCAGATCAGGAATGGATTCAGAATAGCAGCTCTGGTTCTGGGTGGGGCTTGGCCACTTTGGACACAGAACAAGATGACAAAATCAGAAAAAAATTAACATGAGAGTATAAAATGGAATTCAAACCTGAATTACATATTGACATGCTCAGCTTGTCAGTGTCCCTGGTCCTCCTGTTAAAGTTAATGATGTTGCCTCTCAGAAACAGCAACAAACCTGTGAGATTGGTCACCGTGGGCAAAGCTGGCACTGCAAGCACTCATATATTCTTGGAAAAGAGACAAGGGATTGTCTCCTCCTTTTCCATGTCCCAGTTTTGTCAGAAGCCAGTTCATTTTGGTCCAGCTCCAGTCTTGGTTTATCAAGCACCTGCTTTGAATGAGTGCCAGTACAAGGTGGCCAAAACCCCTGCATTTGTCTCTTCTACAGGAACCATCTGTTCATTATATGCATTTGAATGCTGATCCATTAGACTCATATGCTGAGCTATGTTGTGCATGTTGCTAGGTCAGTGCTGATCAAAGTACTTTCCATTCACAGCAATATATTTTAGATGATATCTAATGAATACGACTGTCATTTTTGTGGTTTTTTTTTTTTTGGTGGTATTTCCATGCTTGTGAAGAAAAGATTTATAGGTAAAGCTTCTACCCTGTGCTCAGTATACGAATTGGCTGAAGGGATCCAATCCAATCCTTGTTTACTTTGATGACCCTTTAGTGCATTTCAGAGAACAGAACTGACAGTGTTGACCTCAAAGTAATAATGTAGCAGATTAAGTTGGAAGAAACTTTATAACTTGGTAAATATAAATCAAACCTTGCTCTCCATGTCTTTACCAGAAAGATAAGAGATTGAGCACTGTTTTATCTTTCCCCTTTATTCTTTATCATCTTTGTATAAGTACTGTGCTCAAGTATCATTACTTTTTGAGGTACTTTCATAATGAATGATTCTGAGAGATTTGTAATTTTTTGCATTAAAAGAAAAAAAAAGGATGATGTGCAAGTAACCAGAAACTTTGAAGTCTGAGGCTTCGAATGCCCCAGGATAATTTTAATTCTAGTGAACAACTTTTTCAGGTAGTGCTGGTCTATATTTTGTGAAGCCTGATAATAAGAACTGATAACTCTGGAGATTTCCATAATTTCTGTAGAGGACCCCTTAGGGATGCCAACTACTTGGCTGAGCCTGCACCTTTTCAAACCTATATATTCTTACATGTGCTACAGTTCTTATTCCACGTGTAACAAATGGCCAGACCCAAAAATGCAAACTCCTCCTTCTGTTACTGTCCTTTCCAGCACATTCCAGTTGCTGGGCAATGGTAAAGATTTTCTGTGGTTGATCGTTCCTTCTATACAGTTCCAACTGAATATTCGATCATCTTTCAGGCCTCCTTCATAGAAGCTGTTCTATGATTCTGTGATTCTGTAAACACCCAAAAGGAAGAGAGCCAATTCCTTTATTTCTACTGCAATAACCTAAAATCCTGATTTCTAAATTACCACCTCTGGGCCAGTAACTCAAAGTTGCATTTGCCTTGGGTTGCCATATATTACCTACTACGGAGACTTGGACAGTGCCTGACCCTTTGTTTCCACAGCCCAGCTGTAGGTTCCTGTTTCTGTAAGCAAGTGCACACAACGGCCTGAGATGGAGTTCACTCCTCTCAGATACCTTGAACTACAGCACAGCTCTTTTCCAGCAGGATCAAAAGCTGTTCCTGGATGTTTTACATCTCTGCATATGCCTGTCTTCCAGCTCCAGCATTTCCCTTCCCAGAAGACTCTACATTGTTCTGTGATAATGTCAGGTCTGCAGATGCACTGCCATGCTGAACTAGAGATGACAGACGAACAAGCCAAAATCATCAATTTTTATGATGTTTCAGCATCATCCTGGTTCTGTGTCATTCCTGTGTATAACTCAGCCATCAATCTATGTTTGTTTAAAGTGGTTCATGCCAGCACCTTAAATGTAGAGAAAGCTGAAGAGGCCAATTTATTGTATTTTGACAAGGACAAGTCTCATCTGGCAATCCAGTGTGGCTGAGTGCATCTGGGTCTTTCTCAGATCCAAATTACTCCTTTAGTTTTCATGACCTTCTTATCTCTGTGCTGTCTCTGTCCACCCTGGTTTCCTTATCACATAATAGGATTGTGTCTATATCTCCCAGTTTAATTTCTATTGGTTTCCAATCTGTGTGGTACTGGGAGTGCATGCTGGTACAACAGACTCTCCTGCTGAGACATGGGATCACTCATCCCAAAATTCCTCATCTGCACTGCAGGATGCCCTGGCTGATCACTCCCTTTACCTCTTTGGGCTTCACTTCTGATTTGAATCACTCCCTACACCAAGGGGAACTGCTCCCCACACCTCTGCCTATCAAGGGCTCTCTAGTGAAAATCTTCAGAGGCTTAATTAGGGTTAGATGTATCAATATATATATCTGCTCACTAGTCCATGCTATCTAATTTTTTGAACCCATTGTTGTACTTTTAAGAAATATGATAACAGAGCAGAAATCTCAGAGACAGGGTGTTCCTACAAGATTTATGTAAATAGATGTCCAGGTAAGAGAGATGTCTGAGAGGTACCAACTGAGAAAAACGCTACAGCATGAGCTGGAGTCTTTTTAAATCCCAGAGAATACACACTGAAGAGGGCAGATCTAAATGCCTCAAATGCAGAACAAGCTTCAGTCACAATTTACATCTTCCAGACATGAGAGTCAATCAACACTGAACCAAAAATCTGGAGAAAATCAAGCTTCATTAGCTCTAATATTCATGAGTTACTTCTCTTCTCCAGTCCTCAGAGACTAAAAGTGAAGTACAAGGTCAGAGGCACTGCTCTCTTTCCTTTTTGTTCCTCCGAATTACAGTGGGAGTTAAAATTTACATCTTCAGCTTGGTCTCTGAGAGAATACTGTAAAAATGACACTGCTATAGCTATAGAAAAATATTTATGTTCCTAATATTCCTCTTGCTCTTATTCTTCCCCCATCCTCTGCTCCTTCTTTCATCTTTGTAAATCTTTGTAAACACACTTTTTTAGAATCAGATTGGCTTTTTTTTTTTTTTCCCACCTGAATTTAAATCTCTCTTGGTGGTATGAATTAAATGAAAAATCAGCCTGTCCCCTGCACCTCTGGCCCTGGGCAGCCTTTTGGAAATCAAACTGGAACATACAAGGGGGAAGAGTTACTGGAAGACCTGGCTTAATGTTTGCAGTAAAAAAAAAAAACAAAAAGAGCAACTAAAGTAAAAAAATGAGTTTGTAGCCGAAATAAATTTATTGTATTCATCTCCCAAGCAGATTATGTATTTGTGATTCTGGTAAAGCGCAGGTCACTGGAATTTTACAACATATGCAGAAGATATTTTACCTAGAATTTGAAGAACAAAATAATGATCAGAAGAGGGTGCTCTCAGCTCATGTTCTTTTGGTTTTGTTTTGAACATTTTGGTGGAATTCTGCAGAATTTTCTTCTCTCTTTGTTGAGATTAATAAAAAGTCTCTTTGTAATTTATTTTCTGGGATTTTTCACTAAATAGATGGCTCCTCTTACTGCACCATGTACAAAATACAGGCTCAAGTTTTTGATTCTAGATTTTTCTATAGGCTTTAGAAAGCTTTCTGTAATATTAGCAGCAGTCATTTCACAATGAACTTTGTGTCTGGGCTCTCACTATTTTATATGTTATGTTGATGTTCTCATGCAGTTGTACTCTGTTGAAATTAGTATTTACAGGAACTGATTTCCTAGCACCCATGACTGAGTGCTGTGGAAAACTCTAAAAATTGCAAGAGCAGCAATTCATTCCAATACCAGTTGCATTTTTAACTAAGCATGAAAAAGAAACAATAATATATAGCTTCAGAGATCAATTTCCAATTATTGAAATATCCCACATACCTAAGTATTCACCAAAAAAATTCATTAATTGATCTTTAGAGAAGAATTTAATAAAAACTTGGTGCTGCCAATGAGATTTTTAGCAAAGCATTTGATCACAGAGTTCACTTCAGGTAGCATAATATATTAGAAAATACTTGACATTTGTGAAGTTTTATTAAAGCAGTGTTGATGTCATGGATAAAAGTAAGTATTTTAAAAGTTAGTTGATATATGTGTGCACTTTTTCAATTTTTTTGGATAATCAGTCTTCTAAGGTGATGAAATTGTGCTGTGCATACAGCACTAGAACACAGGAATAAGTGATGACTATAATCCTAGATGTTTGCAGACTCTCTCTCCTTCTCTGAAGTGGTAGAGCACAGAGTAAATTCAGGCAGAAGGAAGGCACTCTCTTTTAGTTGGTGCAATGCAGCATTTAGCTCTGGTCCAGCCTGCTCATGGAATAAATCTTTCTGACTCTGATGCCCCACTATTTCACTTTTTCTAGCAATACTAGTACTTAAATGAAGTACTGTGTAGCCATCTTTTACAGGCACATACAAAAACTGCCTGGAGGGGGAGAGTCGTGCTTCTTGTACTGAACAGCAGTGACTGGAATGGATTGTAAAAGGATTCTCACTCTTTGTGCCCACGTGTATGCATCTATGTATGTCTAATGTGCTTGTGTACATATACCTGTGTATGTCTATAAATCTGTACGAATGTGTCTTGAAAAGGCACAGTTTTATTAATTGGTTCCTTCTGCACTTTAGACACTGCTTTTCAATTATGTGCATCAATGGCCAAGTCAAAAATCAAACCGAGTAATAAACAGGGCTCCTGCAGGTCCACGTGCAGAGAGGGGCTCCTCATCAGAGTGGCCTTTTGGAAAAAAGTTAATAAACTGAGCAGAGGGAAAAACAGCATCCCTGCCTCACCATGTCTGTTTACATTTGGGGAAAAATGGCTGATGTTTGCCAGGACTCTGATTCAGGAAAACTAGTCTTTCACAATTTTAGACATAGGTTTACACTTCCATTTTTTTACAGATGAAAGGGAAGAAATCGAAGTGAGAAAACACACAATAAAGATCAGTTTTCTTATGTAAAGTTCATGTGAAAGCACCGTATTACAAGGAGGTAACCAGTCACTGCTATTCTAATGATTTCTATTCAGGTTCCTGCTGTCCCTGCACTCCTCAACATGACAGGGGAAAAATGAAGGAGCCCTGTAGCTGGGCAGCACTGTCCCAGCTGTCAGGAGAGAATCTCATTTCCAGCCTCATATGGTTTAGTTATAAAGTGGGAACTGAAGGCATATCAGAGAATAAAACATGAATTATTTGATATCCACAACATACTGAAGAAGTGAAGTCAGAGACCACAGGTCACCCTTGCAGCTACTTAGGTTGGGAGAGTGTCTGGGGGGTCAGCAATGAGTGTGCATTAAGGAGTCATAGGAAAAAGCAGGAACAGAGCCATAAGGTCAGCAACAAGCCAGCACAGACAGAAAGGCCACACACACCCTCTAATCACACTGACTGTGAAAGAGACACTGAAATGTGGAAAGAAATTGCAGAGGGATGTTCACAAAATCACAGCTGACCTCTCTGAGACTTGGACAGGGAGCATAGATACAAATGATCTGCACTGCAGCTAAAACACTGCATTGCAGGAGAACAGAGTTTTGCCCTTAAGATCTAGCAAGTATTACAAATACAAATGTGTATATAGCATGACCTAAGAGCTGGTAACATGCTGCTTCCTTTGCTGCTTGGCAAATTCAGTCAGATTTGGCTGAGGGAAAAAATGATGTTAGCAACAATCACTCAGTTTCTAAGTGCTTGGAAGAAAACCGGCAGAAGTGTAATGAGAGCCCCAGAAAACGACACTTTGAAAAGTATCAATCTATTTCACCTATTTCCAAGAGAACTTTCTACCCAAAATGGGGCTACTATAGTAAGAAAGGGGATAGACAATCCCTTCCCAGAACACCACAATTTCCTTGTCTGATTGCCTTTGCATTTGTTGAGGTATAGGCTGAACAAAAGAGAAGTCTGAAGGTTTGATTTTCAATAGATTTTACTTCCTACTGGCAAACCAGCATAAGGAGCACTGTAGTGTCACAGAGCACCGGCTTGAGATTTTCTGAGATAGTCCCAGCTCTGTTGGTGTCCTTTACAGCTGGAAACTCCCCTCTTACTAACATTTCACATAGAAGTCCTCTGTCTAATAAAACGAACTATTTTCAGCACTCACATGTTACTCTTAAAATAAGAGAACAGATTTTTGAGTAGGACTTTGGGCATCCTACTCGTCTGGGCTACAGAAAATGGAGGAGCACTGGATTTTGGGATACCTTTTAGTCCTCATTTCTTTTTCTCTGTGATGGCCTTTATTGTCAGGGCAAGTGCCGGCACAAAGACATGATAAATCATATAGTGAAGATAACTGCTTGGATTTGAAATATTTCTTTATAAAAACCAGTGTGAATCAAATGCAGACTCAGTTTATACTTATGAGCTCTGAATCACAGCTGCTTTGGATGTGTAAGGCCAACAAATGTGAGTATATTCTATGTAAAACAATTATCTGCAAACTATTTTGCAATGAAAAACTACCTTGTTTTTAAGGCAAATGTAAATAAAATGTTCCAAAACCTCTAGTTTTTCTACTTCAGTGGAAAGAGATGGTTGCTTTTCACAAGAAGTCATCTTAGCATTTCTCTGTTTGATGCCTCAGCCTACAAAGAGTGGTCTGAATTATTTCACTACTGAAAATATCAAAGAGCAATGGGTTGTTTTTTTATAGGTTACAACAAAGAATTCATATTCAGTATTTCTGTCTTGGTTTATCTTTAACTTCACCAGCACATTCAGAGCTAGCAAATGAACTGTGAATAGTTGCTCCTCTAGCTCTACTCTCTGAGGGAGCAACAAGCTGTAAATTGCTATGGCTGTGCATATTTTTAAATATTCTCTTCTTTTTTTCTTGTATTCTTATTTTGGCTGTCCCTGAAAACCTGACCTGATTACAGGTACAATGAGGATCTTTATGTGTTGGCAATTGCTATTCAGCTAATGATTTAACCTCATGAAATTTTTGAGTAGCTTTTACTGTTTACTACTAAATATTTTTGCCATTCATAAAGAGCCAGGCTCTGAAAGCTGTCGCTAAGCCAACTTGCCTCCATTGATTGGCAATGATTTTACATTAAAAAATGAGCACTACTATATTTATTTCCTGGATTCTACTTTTCGATCAATTCTTAATCACCTGCTCCTGAGTGACTACACTTCACTGCAGGGGGGGTATCAACACCACAGCTAGAACATCTCCTGCTCATTTGAATAGCCAGCATGAGGGCTTACCAGGGGCACTTCGGACCTCTGAGGAAAACATAAGCAAGACAAATATAGAAATCCTTGAATAGACTTCAGAATATCATATATGTTAAAAAAAATCAGGATGGATTTCTGCAATAAAACTAAAGCAAAGGATATATGACTGATTATGCACCTTTTACCCCTTGTTGGTAAAGTCTGTGGGGATCCATCTCAGATTTTTTAAATGGGAGAAAATGAAACTGTAAAAACAGCAGCAGTTGGGTTTTGATTTAAAACAGGCATTTGTAAAAGTTGATTTTAATTTCTCCAATGACAACAAAAAATACAACGAATGTTCTATAGTTAAAGTTCATTTATGTATAAAGAACCACAAAGTTATTTCCTCATTGCAATGACTGTAATTGTATTGCTTCAGATAACCCACAGACATTTCTATAGGACAGAGAACTATTCAGTACCATGTGAATTCAATCCTTTTCAGAATTATCACAGCTGGTGGATAGGGAATAAATGACTGAATGAAGGTTTGCAAAATCCTGACCTACACTGACACAGAGATTTCAGCTATTCATGGGATTGTTTTGGGGATCTCTTCATCAGTAAGGTATTTAGTCTGTAAAAACTTTCCGACAGTCCCGTATTTAACAGTACATATGTCCTTCTTTTCCACATTTGAAGTCTGTTTAAGGTCCATGTCTTTAATGTTGACTTTCCAAAGACTTAAAAACCTCTATGTGATGCACTTTGGGGAATTTGGTCTAAGTGGAGGATTGAAGGCAGATTCCTGTGCTTAGACACTTTGTTCGAAGATGAACAGTAATGCAGGTTTAAAATGTACTTCCCGCCCACGTGCAAATATTTCTCCTGAAATCCTGCCAGTGAGAGAACCGGGCCTGAGTCTATTGCCAGGTGGAAGAAGTAAAGTGCTACTTGCTGGTTTAGTTTGCTAATAAAACCAGTATCTAATACTGATAATGCCTCTGGAAGTATGGAGTTAAAATTTAGAGAGTTTGAAAAGAAGCCATTCAGCAGTTATTACTGTTCAACACCCTACAGAATTAAGATTATTGAGCTATACTTAATCTTTGCACAAATGGCAAAAAGATTTTTCCTTACATTTGTGTATTGGCTACCAGTCTACAGATCCTTTCCCCCCCTTTCTTCAGCCCTGATACACAAGTTGCATGTGAATTGGATGCTTTGGAAAATGAACCATTAGAATAAAGGATGGTGGTTTTTTACAATTTTATTTTTATCAAGGGACTATATTTCTGTAATCAGGTGTGAAGCAGGGCCTTCTAGCTAACAATTGAGAAAAGGTCTATGAAAAGATATTGAAGGGATACCTGTGGTCTGTGACTGAATTGCATATTCCCTTTCTTTCCTGGAAGCTTTGCCTAGCTGGATAAAGCAAAGGAGCAGGGGGATAACACAGAATGAAGAGATGAAGAAGTATTGAGCCAAGATCTATATATATGTGTGTGTATGAACAGTACTTTAGAAAGGAGAAAAACGTATCTGAACTTTTAGTTGGAATAACTGTATTTTGTTTATTTGTGTTGCAGCATTTTATGTTAGTTCTCTGGCAGATATCTCACAACTGTAAGTCCTGGAAAAAGGCTGACAGAAAGATGATGCTGTGGGGATTTCAGTGTTACTGATTTATAATTTTGGTTATGCTGCTAGGTTAGTGGATCATGTGTTATTTCTTCCAAATGACAAGCTGCAGAAGCAGGTGATATTTTTCTCTGAATTTCAATATTGACTTGGAATGCCTGATGATTTAATATTTTTTGTTGTTAATGATTTAACGGACAATATTAAAACATAAATAAACTCCTACCAACAATAAACAACTGCAGATTGCATGTGATTGATCCTGTTTAGTGGGTTCCAGCTTGGAAATGCATGCATGCTACACCGGAGATAACCAGGTGGTCAGGAAAAGGGCTGCAAAAGGCAACTAGCCTGGTCATCTAGGACAGATATTTCCCAAGAATTCTACCTCTGTCTCTCTCTGTGCTGGTGTCTAGACGGCAAACAGCTCTGACAGGGACAAGTAGAGGTATATTCTTCTTTGCTATGCAGAGGATTTCTTACACTGACAAGCACAAATTAAATTTTGCTCTTCTCAGGACAGAATGCAGTGTTGTTTTGCATTAAACTCATCAATGACTTTATCTTCTTTTTCTGGGTATTTCTTGTTTCTGAGGATGGCATTATAGGCTCAGTTGTCCCTTGAACCTGAGCTCAGCTTGGCACTGCAGAGTGGGTAAGGATTGATTGGATTGGCATGGTTGTTTGGTGTTCTTCTGCCAATGAAGGATCTGTGGAGCAGAGATTTGTTGTCGTAAACCTCAGATGTCCATTCTTCTTCCCTCCAGCCCTCCTGGGCCATACGTGGCTTAGGACATGGTTCCACCAACACTTCATGAATGAAGTTGCCAAATACCAATGAGCCATTAAATGTTAGAATTTCATTCTTTTTGTTGGGTTACTGGGTGCAGGAATTGTCTTGGTTTTTTGGGTGGGGAGAAATGGTGAAGTGCCTGGCAGGTCACACAAGGAGCTGAGGAGGAGAAAGGGTAGATTTGCAGCAATGTTTGCTTAAGGAAGAGTTTGGATCACTGATCTATGCCGCTGTTCTTATTTGCTTGTGTGTATGTATTTGGTGTGTCCTAAGACAGGTTCTTAAATCTCTGCAACCCATTTTGGTGTTAAGAGGACCCTTTCTATAGGATGTTCATGGTATTCTATTTAAATAATCCCCTAACATATGTGACTCAGTGCATTTACTGAGCTGGTATAGATCATACTCTTAATTGAAAACCACTGAGCTCAATAACATTCCAGAAAAATGTCAATAGTCTGGCTTATTATATCACAACCTTTTCAAATATTGTTTCCCATACAAGTAATTTAAAAGCTAGTCACAGAACATGGTAAATAGCAATTTGAAGAAAAATATGACTGATTATGTCTAGATCCATGTTATTTGCAGACCAAGTACCTGATTAATTTTCCAGTGGAGGTAATGAAAATTTTTGTTTGACTTCAATTGAAGTTTTGTCAGACTCTCAAGCCTCCAGGCAAATTAACCAATGTGGAAGGAGTGTGTTAATGTGAATGAGCAAACTCTCCCTTAAACTTCTTAAGATCTGAGACATGTCTGCAACAAACGGATGTTACTAAATATGTCTGATAGACTGATCAGGATTTACTTGTTTTCCAGAGGGATAATAGTGATTTGAGAAGAACTTCCTTCAGTATAAGGACAGATATTTTTTTCCACTACCTGTGATTTGCTTATTGAGTTCCAAATGATGGAAATCAGGAGTAAGAGTAGCAAAATATTTTCCTGAGCTAAAACCTCTTTTCATAGTAACTAGGTTTGTAAAACAAGACTAGGCATGCGAGGATTGCTTACTAATTGCATCTAAACACAACTGAGGAAGGTGGGGTTAGCACCCTTTTTGCCCATGTGCAGGCTGACATGAGGACAGCCATACTGTAAAGCATTCTGCATGCCCTGAAGACTTCCATGCTTGGCTTGCTCTAAATTTATTCCCCCAATGCACCATTGAATGTGAAATGTTCCCAACAGAAAGCTTCACAGACCTTGGTTTATCACTTTTTAATTATGCCACACAAATCTGTTGACATTGAGAGTGAGTGCTACACATCCCACTGGTTCTGAAATTCTTGTCTTGTCTATCTTCTACCGAATTTTATTAGTAGTGGTTGAAATACTGCTTACCATTCTTATGTACTCAGGTTCTCTGTCACTCTTTGCCTCTGTGCCAAAAGGAATAGCTGTTTTTTATCCCAACACTGTGTTCCACTGCTGAATGTCTCTGTTAGTCTCCAAATGCTAATTAACTCACTGAGGAAACCAAACCTTTTTTCAAATTTTTTCAATTTTGATAGACACTGAGAAGTAGCATTTGGGCAACTCTGCATGTATAACTTAATATAAAGCAAAAGCTTTGTAACTGAGCATCTAGAGGAAATGTGCCTGCTTGAGCTTTAAACATATGAAACCTTTTAATTTCTTTGATCTGCTCGGGCTGGCAGAAATATCATTAAGGCAAAGTTTCACATTAATTCCTTGGATTTAGCCTTTGGAACTTGCAAAGGATGTGCAATAATGCAGTGACGTTTGCTGATGGATTGGAAAATCCAGGTAGCCTTGCATCAAGAGGTGAAGGGGTATGAGTTAAGGCACTCCTCCCAGAGTCTGCACATCCACAGGTTTAACACATTTTCTCTTCTGCAATTAGGCATGAACATCTAATTATAGCATGTTTTATAGATACATGATCCTCATGAAATAATCCAGACACTCTCAAAATTTTTGTTTCAGTATCTTGCCTTAATCAGAAATAAGAACTTGAAAGTTCAGCAGAATTTACTAACTTCTGGTTTTCCTAAATTATCAGTATCTTGACGGCTGTAGGTGGTGTGGGTATTAATCATGTTTGTGATGTCATTTAATTTAATGGGACATTACCCCACTGGTCCGTGGGTTTTCACATGGCATTAGCACTCGACTTTCCTGCAAAGGAGTCTGCAATGGACGCTCTGTGAGCAACACAAGATCATTGGTTACAAAGGCTGGAGGGAATCTCGCTCAAAGATCAGCCCTCTAGTAATTCACTGGTGTAAGCATGTAAGAAGGACTCGAGCTGTTAGGTCACCTCTTTTTTCCTTTAGCTGGACTATTTCAGAGGGAAACAAGATGCAGACTAAAAGTACTATTTGCAACGTGCTTAAACACCATATTTCAGGTTGTGTGTGGTGTCTAACAGCAGGTACAATTGGTTCACACTGAAAAGTGAGATTTTAGCTTATAATGCTCATGATGAATTCATTACAGAATAATTGCAGACGTGTTCTTTTCTTTTTGCATTATTGAATCCCTAGCATGTTTGGTCAGAAACTTTATTGAGAAGACACCAGAATCTTCTATAGGTTTTCCCATTTCCAAGAAAGGCTATGATAGCAAATCACAGGATGTCCTTGGGCTACAGTGAGTAAATTCATAATCCCTAAAATGATTACTTTTATCTTTACTTTAAAGGGTAGAGTAAAAACAAGCTATGAAATCTATTTTCTATTTACATAAACAAGAGATTATCATACATAGGAATACTCATACCAGTACAGCCTAATGAATTTACAAAACCACTTTGCTTTTAAGTATACCACTGATAAATTTAAAAGATAAGGTTAATTTCAAGGCCTTGTATAAATTTGTTTTAATACTGAGATGTGACTTCAAATCCATAAATCTGGAACAAATTTACCTATTACTTGGTAACTATAATTTTCCACAAATTAGCTTACACAGGAGTATAGTTAATGTGGGTGGAAAGAAGACCTCTCAGAGTTTCTCTCCTTAAAAGGTTTCCCACTATCTCAAATAACCTTGTTTTTGCTACTGTCAAGGATATACCTGCAGTCACAGCAGAGCTGCTGACATTTATCTGTGCCCTGAGGCCCACAGAAAATGCACGATAAAGATAAGAATAACCCAAAATTTCTTCATGTTCAGTCTATCTCCTCATGTTGTTTTTCTTCCTCAATTCCATTCCCTTAACAAAAAAGACAAAGTCATGTATTTGATAAATCCATCAAAAGTCACTGCCCAGCTCCAAGACAACCTACAAACCACCCACCCCTCTGCACTGTCTGTTAATGCTCTTTGAGGACTTGCTGTCCATATACCCAAAGTTCAAGCTGTAGAAGCTCAGTTCAATTCCTGTAGAAAACACAGCAAATCTTTTACACAGTGAACTTCTTGTACATCATAGAGTTCCATGCTATTTTTATTTGGCAGGATTCTGTGGAGCTGTTGTTTCCTTGGTACTGGTCTCATTAACTATTCAATTAGGTGCCTGTTTTATTACACTATCCCTCTATCAAATATAAAAACATAAATTGTCCTGCATTAGTTGGTTTTTTTGCTTTTTTTTTTTAACTTTATCTTCAATACAAATTTCACAGTCAATATTAATATAATTGCACATACTAGAGAAGTATGTGTAATTCTGATAAAACAATAATTCTCTTAATTTCAAGGAAAATATTTATTATATTTTTATTTAATTACAACAGGCATATAAAAATATTTGTAGGAATTGAGTATAAAACATAAATGGCATAAATATTTTGTCTTGCAATGGGATCTTGTCACTTGATACCATTAGATATTTGAAACAGCATGTTTTTCAGAGGTAGCAAACATTCAGCTACATCCCTGCCCCTAGAACCTTGCAGACCAAAGCCAGAGCTCCTGCACCCCTCCATGGCACAGGGCTGTCTGACACAGCCTGGTGTGACCTGTCTGCTCCCACCTCTCTCCCTGCTGGCTGTGCTGTGAGCAGCCAGAATCAGAGCAACAGGGAGATACTTCCTACTATTTTTATCCTATTTTAATCGAGGTTAGAAGCTGAAAACCAAAAATCCAACCCCAGGTGACCAAAGTATTTTCATGAACCTCCAGGAGGAGTTCTTGGGCCACTGGTGATTCACAGCCGTAGCTGCGAATGCCTCATGAAGGACACCTATCAGTCATGGTTCTGCTTCCTTGGCTTGCATTGCTCCATGGTCGTGTTCTGTCTTGGTCTTGTTTTAATGAATGATAAATTTAGTAAAGATTTGTCTTGCAATAGTTCTGAGCCTAGGTATTTGCAATGAGCTTCCTTGGTCCGAGCATCCCCACGCTCAGCGTACACCACAGAGTCCCTGCTGAGAAATGACTCATGTTATTGAGTTCAGCCTCAGCAGACTTTATTAGGGTTTTACTTGCCTTGCTCAGATACAAGTACTTTTTCCCTCTGAATTACTATTACCATTCTTCACACTTATAGGTCGAATGCAGACTAGGTACCTTGCACTACAGGTTGAGGGGCAAGTAGTAAAATCCCACAGCATAGAACTATCTTTATAGTCAATGCAACAAGGATTTCCACATAAATTCCTATTCCCAAAGAACATACAGACTAATTCTGGTCAGAGTGCAGCAGCACGGGAAGTTAATGCAGACCAAAACTTAGATCAGAGTGGTCTAATTAAGACATTTGTTCATGTGCTTATGTCAATTAAAGGAAATCTTGCAAAACAAATCTGCAACAAATCTGTTTTGTGAATTATGCTGATAAGGAACGAGACCATGAGGGCTGGGAGGAAAAGTGTATGTGTTTCATAGATGGAAGGCTAGAAAGAAAATAAAAAGTCCCTTGCTGGATTAAGTTTCCAATGGCTAACATTTTTATATCCGGAGCCAGATTATCAAGTGAGATCTCAGTCCTTGGAGAGTTTCTGCCCACAAAGCCCACCCACTCACATGAACTATTTAATATGTAAAATCCAGCTGAAGTCTCTGACTGTTGCTGGTACACAGAGCAACCTGTAGGTCTTCCTGTCATCTGCGATTTTAATCTGCAACATAATATCAACCCCTCAGCTGAACCCCTGCGCTCGGAATATCACTTTGTCAGACAGCGCTGTGTTACAGCATGGGCAGAAATTAAACAAGCCTAGAGGTTATTTCACTACTTTCTCCATCTAGAAATAACAGACCATTATTTTGTTTTAAGTACAGAAACAGTACCCTGGATTTCATATTTATTATAAAATCATAAATACTTTTCTGGAAGGGGCTTGAAAAGAGTTTATCTTTAAGAGATTATAGGACAGCTCTGTTCTTCTTCAAAAGGAGACAGAATAATAAACAGACATAACTCCTCTTTCACAAACACACTCACTATAATTTCTAAGCTCTGTTGCTGGAACAATTCCTATTCTATTTCCAGCATCCCAAAGAGCAATGACACACAGCACTCACTACAATGCTCCTTACATCAGAAATAAAAGGAACAAGGGCAAAATAAAAGTGAACATGGACAGACTTTCCATTACTCCCATTTTCTAAAGTAAAACATTTTTCTCTCTTATGATCTGCCCCTGCACATAGCTGGTAGATGAATGCTTCCCCTTACTTTAGCTGAACCATCTGTGTCAGTAAGGCTTGCAAGAGAGAGCTCTATTCAGCAACTAAGAACTACTGCTGGCTAAGAAATAGAAGTGGCTTTCACAAACTATTATAAAAAAATTGTGTTATTTTCATTATCTTTTGGAGCCATACATATTTTACTCCATACACTGTAAAAATTACTTTCACTCTTGTCAGCCCTAAGAATTATTGAAGGTGAATTGTCAAACACCCAGCTTTGAACAAGGTGATAGAGTGTCAACACTTTTGAATTTCCTGTACTCTGCAGGGCTTCTGGAAGAATTAGAAATTTTATGTTAAAATTCTAAATATTCTGGTTTGGCCTAGGCATCACTGTTTTATGCTACATGATTTCACTGTATCCAGATAATTTGCTATATTTTCAATGTGCATTGTTTTTGCAGAAGATTTTAAGACTCAAGCAGTAAAGCGATAATTAGATTGTTCCTTATAGTGCACTAAACACAGCTTCATCTGGCATGCTTTACAGTCAGTCCACTATGTATGATATTGTCTCAGTACAAGACTCGCCCTGTCTTGTCTTCCTGATTAATTAGAAACAGATTGTAGCCAGAGCTTTGACTGGTGGAAAGTGATTGTTACACAGCCAGGGACAAATTATTTTCCCACAGAGCCACTCCAGTATTCTAAAGCCAAGTTTAAAAATATCACAACATTTTAATATTTACATTCATCGTTCAAAAAATAATGAACACATGGAAGAATCTGTAAGATACAGTATTACAACAGTCATTGTTCATTTTATGGCACAGTACAGAAGTTGATCTAATTCTTCAGTTGTTACAGCTGGCAAAAAAACTGGTTTTGGGGCCAAATTCTTGCAGCATCTGTGTATAACCATCCAGTACAAAATTGGCAGTCAAATGCAGTTATACAGGCAGGAAACTGTTTATGCTCTGTTATTTTCTGTACCATTTCCTATACCATGCTTGGGATCATAACTTAAGACGATCCTTTCTGAGCCACAATGAGGAGGGTGTGAAAAATCCAGCATGCCCACTTCTGCCTTATGTTTTTTGTACACTCAGTGCCTCCCTAGGGAAAGAAAAGTTTGTAAGAGTTTTTCATTTTGGTTTTACTTCCTCTTGTTGTTATTTTTTCTGCTTATGTTTATTTGTACTACAGAAGCAGACGCAAAAGAAATGTTCCAACCTGTCTCTGGTCTGTCCTTCCTTCCTGGGAGCAATTATCCTGCAGCCCAGAGTAGCTCCTTTTCTGGCTTTCCTTTCTTGGAGAAGACTAAAACCTGAGCTTCAATATACTGAGTTGCATGAAGACAGAGGAGTAAAGCTTTATCTTATATCTTTCTTCCTAGATAATATCTAGATATTTCCTTCCAATAACTAAAGGAGGTTTATAAGAAAGATGGGGATGGAATTTTTAGTAGGGCCTGTTGAAATAGGATAAAGGATAATGGTTTTAAACTAAAAGAGGGTAGATTCAAACTAGATATAAGGAAGAAAGTTTTTTTATGAGAAGGGTGGTGAAACACTGGCACAGGTTGCCCAGAGAGGTGGTGGATGTCCCATCCTTGGAAATGTTCAAGGCTGGACTGGATGGCACTCTGGCACTCTGAACTGGACTCCCTTCCTTGCCTGGGAAGCAAAGGAGTGCAAGCAGGGAAAGCAAGGCATGCAGAGAGCAAAGCACACAGCACAGCACTAAAGAAGGAGACAAAGCAACATGCAGAGGAGAAAGCACCCCGGGGTCATGCAGGTTACACACACCTATAGAGGTCCTTGTTTATTTTTCCTTCACAGGACAAAAGACAGACAAATTTTCCATCAGGTTCCTCAAACTGAACTGAAATAGACGTCCTGGCTCCTGGGCATAATGGGAATGGGCCTATAGCATAGATGTTCAGGGAGAATTTCTCCTTGTTTCCTTAGACCAGATCAAATGTCCTCTATAGCTCAAGTTAGGTCTCTTAATTGCTAAGGTATATTTTATTTAAAATTTAGTTATTGTGCTTATTGTGAATAGAATTTGGAGTGTAAATCATCTGAGAACCAGCACCATTTTTCACTGCAGCTTCTCACACTGGGGTTTATTTGAGCATCACTTCAGTCGCTGCTTGTCACCAGGATTATACATTTTATAACAAAGGATGGAATTCTTCAGAGTCCTATAAAGAGACAATTTATTAAATGAATGTATAGTTGTTTCCTTTTTTAACCCATTGTGTAACATCAGGTTAGCAGAAAGTTGATGCTACTTTTTGGAGACTGCTAAAGGTGCAGACACTTTCTCATTCTGTTGCTGAGTAGCACCTAATGCCCCGACATCCATGGGTATTGGTGTCTCTGAGAACTATGTATGGTTTTATCTCCTGTGGATCAGTCACAAACCAGGGAGCACAACACAAACAGAACAGTAATATTTTGTACAGCATAACATGAAATCCTGAAATTTCTTATACATGTCTAAAATATCAAGAGCAGCATTTCTGGGGCAGCACTGTTGGGGTTTTTTTGGTGTTTATTTAAAGTAACATTTTCCAGTGCAACTGAGAAATTTCTTCCTACATATAAAAATAATTGAAAATGTGTGTATGAGGCACTAAACAGAGGTATGTTTTGTTCCCTGTGTGTTTTAAAACTGCTTTGTTTAAATGTGTTACAGTGGATTCTTGTCAGCTAAATTGAAGTTATTTTGTAGCTGGCACTTGGGGGCTGCAGACAAGCAGCTACAAAGAATATTATGTTTGCTCAGGAATTGCTTAAAGTATTTGGGAAAGACTGTACCTTTCTCCATCAGGTAACAGAAATGTCAAGTGAATTTGGAAGAAGAAAGCCATGAAAGAGAGCTTATAAGGATATATTTCTATAGCTAACACTTTCATCAGGTTTTGGACCAAGTTCCTCAGCTGCACTCCTGGTGCAAAATTGCATCCTGTTACGTGATTTTCAGATCTCCAGTGCAGATGTGCCATTCCTTAGAAACATCACAAGTTATTTGCTCAAAGAGAGAATCAAATCTGTGTGAATTCATTAAGTCAAACACAGAACTCTAAGTATGTATGATGAACCATATGTTTGCCTAAAGAAGTTCTGAATCAAAAGAATGAATGTTTACACAAATAAATAGATGTATACACAAGTGACATATCAGATATCATTAAGAGACATTATACATCCCTTCTTGAATCCAATCCTTTTCTTTACCCATAAGCTGGGGATCTAACTTAATTAAACCATAATAAGTTATTTTCCTCTGCGAAAATTATTTTTGAATTCTTCCTTCTGCTACAGCCACAGGTTTCCACGAAATGAGCACTGAACTGTCACATAACCCTTAGGTTAGGAAAAGTAAATACACTTACACACTGAGGCTAAAACAGACTTAGTTTTTTATAAGCTTTTATACTCCCATGTGAAATACAGAAGCAACAGCTGGGATTTTTAACATACATCCCACTCACAGCACAAGCCTTCCACCCATCTGTAGAACAGCTATAATCACGTTCATTAGCTTTTGTGAGATTAAATTTATATTTATGTAACCCTTTGATATTTCTAATTACAAATTCAGAGTAAGGTAACAGGTTTGAATTGCTTCATCCTCTCTCACAGGTATCTTTCTATCTTATTATGATATTTTCCTCTATTCTGATGAGGATTTGGAATCAAAAAGATCATGAGTTCCAGCACCTGCTTGTCAGATACACTCTCAATTTTCAGCTGATCTGTCACAAATCTATCTTTCAGCTCATTAAGCTGAAAATATGTCCAATTTTACTTTAAAAGAGCAGATGTTTAAGACTCGGGAGTTTCCAAGCCCCATCTGGCATTAGCCCACCAGTAAATTCTTTTTCTACAACTGTAAAAGCATCATGTTCCTGGAAGAAGTTAGAAGACAATGGAAGTCTGTGGAAGCAAGCCTGGGATGGAAAGATGCAAAAATCTGTAAGTAAATCATATATATTTGCAAACTCAAAGTAAATATAACCACCACTTAGAGTCCCACAAGAAAACGCTTTAGGTTACACCTGCTAGTAGGATTTGCAGTCGTATTTTATACAAATGTATGTGTTTTAGAATATGGTTTGCCTTATTTTCAGGGTGTCACTAAATACATGAACATGAGAGCAGTTGCATTAGGTCAGATCAAAGTTCCACAGCTGTCTCACACTGCCCAGGGAAAGCAGATGTCCAGAAAACAATGTCAGACAAGGCAAGCATACAGGATATTTTCCTCTCAGAGCCTCTAGCTGCTTGCAATTCAGGGTCTTTCTGAACCAGACATCGTGTCTATTTGTTTAGTAATCCTCAATGGATTTAACAGTATTTTTCCCCTGTTTTCCCTTTCATTAACTTGTGCAGTCCCTTTCAACCATATAAAATATTTCCTTCTACATCAGAGGCTGCAAAAAGCAAACTACTGTCCCACGCTACCAAGTGGGACCCTTGTATTACTTTGGTAGTAGAGAGAAGCTTTAAATTACTCTAAGAAAGCAATTATGTCTGTTTCTATATGAAAGGCCATAAAATAATTACTTCTTTGCATAATTTACTGATGTTAACAGGAAATGTGCAAATTGATTTACAGTGGGTTTTCATCCTTAGAATAGATGTGTTATTTTGATTAGTAGGCCTCTGTCATCTGTGTGAAATACTGTATGCATGGAAGAATCACCATAATAGCAATGGATCACGTCAGTGATGTGTACATATTATATGAAGTAACAAAAGTGGCATGTCTTTAAACTTTGTCCATCAGTTATGCACCATCCCTGTGGACTGAAATTCCATACCAATGTACAAAAAGTATAACAGTACTATATGACCCAGCTGGGAATGGTGACAGGGCAGCATATCTGCTGGAGATGTGGGAAGGATGGCAAGGATTAACGAATGCAGGCATCTCGTGTGGACAAAAAATAAATAAGTATGAGAGGAAAAAAAGCTAAATTAATCCTTTTGTATTGGTGCTTATGAAAAAAAGAGCTTGAGGAAGTTCTGAATACAGGAGTATTATGTGTGAGGAGCTAACAGATTGCAGTGTCCATAGGATTGCTTTGAGGAGAAAATGACAAGAGGAGTAGTAATAAATCCTGACCTTCAGGGAGGCCTGATAAAATTGTCTGGCAGAAGGCGCAAAATGGACAAAAGAGACTCTGTTTCTCATAATGTGTAATTTAACTTTGGAACTCATCATCACTGCACTTGGTAAATGCAAATTTTTTAATGGATTCATAAGGTAATTAATACAGTGATGAAATAAAACTCACCAAAGCTATTAAGCAGAAATATAGTGATGCAACACCAGACTTAGGAAGTCTCTAAACCATAGATGCATGAAAGTTGGGAGTATGTACTGCAAGAATAAAAAGTGGCACCATTTCCAAAGTATCTGTAGTGACCATGACTAAAGACAAGACTGAGAGCAAGGTGGCTCTTCTTAAGTGGTTTGCCCCATCTCAGTTGCTCTTGTGTTCCAGGTCTTCCAGTTAGTGGAAGATATGCCCAGACTTGCAAAAATGGTGGTACCAAGTATTTTGTTATAAAGCAAGAAAAGCTTTTTATACTTTTAAGTGGAAGAAAAATCATTGCAAGTAAGAATCTTCAGGCAATTAATAATAGAAGATTTACATTTTCACTCTGGTGGGCTTTCAGAGTGTCATCGCCACTTTTAACAACAAAGAATCTGCTGTATTTATAGAAAGAAAAAGACAATTAAGAGGGAGATTTTTTCTCTTTGTACAGTAGTTAAAAATTGCTGTACAAATATTATTTGTGATCTTCACTCATACTGTGCTGGGAAGATACAGCTGTTTCAACAAAGCAGATAAGTATGTAGTGAAATAGAAAACAGACTTGCTGGGGAAAAAGGTAAAAATATATTGAATGTAAACTGTATGCTCTGAGGAGACCAACTTCTTTCTTCATTCTGCACTCTGTTTCACTCAATGGCCTTTTTCAGTATGTGCAGGAAAAGATGACTGTTTTGTGCAATTAGTATGTGTTCCAGTATGCAAGATGCACAAATATTTGGCTGCTGTATATGAATACAGGAGATGAGGATTAAGTCTGTATTAATGCACAGAATATTGAAATGTTTCTACTGAGATATTGAAGGAAGAATTCAATTGGTGACAGGGTTTTTTCACATGTAGCCTATGAAAGAAAACACTGATTTAACTCCTAAAAAACAAAGATAATTAGATTAAACTTTAAACTGATTTTTTGCTCAGCAGCAGTGAACAAGTATAGGACAGCAAATCCAGTTTCCTGGATTCCCTTTCTCGCTTTTCTTGAATGTGAGTGATATCTTCCTTTATCCTGTCACCAGGGATCTCCCTGACTGCACAAGCTGCCAAAGATGACAGGAAGTCACTCTGTGACAATGGCAACCAGCTCCCTCAGCACCTTGGATATGTCCTACCAGCCTCACAGACTTGTGTTCTGTTCAGTTGGCTCAAGTGATCTACGTCTCAAGCTTTATTTTCTGTAGGAACTCTGCTACAAGCCAGTTAAGAGTTGGAAGGTCCAAGAGAAAACCTTGGCTGCAAAGACCGAGACAAAGAGGATACTGAGAATTTCAGGTGTTCCTGTATCATTTGTCACTAGGACAAAGCAGCCTCATTTTCCTCAGCTGTCCTCTTCTTCCAATGGCTCTGTATGAGTCTTCCTTGCTGCCCTCCACATTCCTCACCAGTTTTGACCCCAGTGGATATTTGGCATGCCTGGTTCTGGCCCTGCATGCCCAGGATATATTTCTGTGCTTCTTCTGGGTAGCCTAGCCCCCTGTTTGCTCCCTGTATGTTCCTGTTGTGCTGGAGTTCACTCAGGAGTTCCTCATCTCCCTTACCCTTGGCTTCCTGCCTGTCAGGATACCCTGTTCTGCTCTAAAGAGGTTGTCCTTAAAGGTCAATCAGTTTTCCTGGGCCCTTTGCCCTTCAGTGCACCCTCCTGAGAGATCTTGTCTGCCAGTTCCCTGACTGAATCCTGGTTTTAGGTACAAGGCCTGTGTCTTTCCAGCACAGTACTGTATCCCTCTGCTTCCAGAAATGCTGAGCTGCGTGGCCATACACAGATTTCTAATTCCTGTTTGTTTCCCACACTGTGGGCATGTGCATACTGGCAGTTCAAAATGAAATCAAACCCCAAATTTCAAAGCCTTGCTCATTACGTTAGTAATCCTATTAGAGAAAATGATCTTGCCCCACTTTGCCAGATGGGTCCCAAATAATATATTTTCTAGTTTCAAGGCCAATAAGTAAAAGAAGAAAAATCACTTTTTTTGCTCCTCTAATCTTGACCTTCAATTTCTCCATTTCAACCTCAACCTGTCCATTTTATTCTTGCTCCTTGCATCTAGACTCTATATTAAAAAAAAAAATATGTGTTTGCCCTCTCTTTTTCAGCACCTCTGAAGTATATTGGTCAAACAGCCAGCAGTACATATTTGTTTTAGATTTGTTCACCTTGCTATGTAGTCTACACTTTCCATAGCCTGTCTGAACCTGTTTAATTCTTCCCACATCCTTTTTCCTTTTCAAACACAATATGGATCCAAATAAATGGTTATTTCATCTTAAATGTTATACTTCACAGTTCAAAATATATCTCACTATCGAAGATGGTATTTTCATTTTCTGCTGGAGGGAAATACATTTATATAGGATTAATACCATACTACTGCAGTGTTTTTTATTTAAAAATTACTTAGGTTGCATATTTAGATACGGGTGAGGAAAAAGTTCTCTCTTAAAATAACCATAACACTTTTGTTTATTGTCAGGATCTGCCATTTACTAGCAGGTTATCACTTTTTCCATCCTCCTGGGCATACATCATGGTACAAGTAAATTGCTGCAGCACATTGATTCTAAACTGCTGAATTACTGGTGTCTATCACAGTATTCAAACGGGTTTGAAGAAAAACATCTTTCCCATTCCTGAGGGCTCTAAAGTAAAAGTAGATTAATAATTTATGTTTCAAACTTGCTTCCAGCATAGTCAGCAGCAAACCTCTCATTGCTTACAGACAGCAGTGTCCTGCTTCCTACACAGACGTTGGGGAGACTCTGGTGTGGACACAGCTGAATGAATTAAAAGTTCCCATCAATATAACAATCCATGTGTGACAGCATTGTGAAGAAAGCACTCCTTTATTCACTGGGTGACAGTAACCAGACTTGTTCAGTTGAGAACATTTAACAAGAATACAATTGGACAGATCTTCCGTCATTCTGACCAAGGCTAAATTCAAGCAGAAGCACCAGCAAATATAGGTCACTGATTAATTCACTGAGATTCTGCATTCTTGCTCTGCAATAATCACTTAATGACAAGTTACAGCAAATACTGCAATGTGATAATTAATTCTGGTTACACATTATTAAGGTCAGAGGAGCTAACGGATTCACTAATGATTTCTATTTTAGAACATGGGACATTTCAATCAAGCATATATAAAATAGTAAATGTAAGGGAATTTAACAGTATTTACTGGCTTAGTTCATGATCAAACATTGGCTACTGCTCAGCATGTGGAGGCATTAAATGCTGCCATTTTATCAGAGGGGAGATCCAATACTTTTGCTGAAATAAGCACTTTCAAAACTTTTATTACATTTAGTTATAACTTAACAAAAAATCCTGAACATAGTTAATATAGCAACCAACTGAAAAATAATTTTGATCTCTCCTACACATAGAGAAATTTACACATAGAGAGAGAAAAAAGTCTTTTATCTCTAGACATGAGAAACAAAGCAGGGATACATGAAGGTTCCCAATTCACTTAGAAAAGCTCTCTCCTCCACTCCTCACACCCTCCTTGTTTGGCATCGAGGTGGATGGGACTATATTGTTAAGGTTACCTGAGGTACCTACTGTACAAGGAGCCTCCAGAGAAACCTGTATTCAGAGATCCAAACCACTGGGGAACTAACAGGTCTTTATACATTATTAAACATCTTTTTTCCTCCCCAGGATTTGCAGCAAACCTATCTGCTTCTTTCTGGCTCTTGTTCTTCCTCTTTAAAATATGCAGACATCCCAGAGAAGGGTTTTCATAGATTCAGGAGAAACAAGAACATGATTTCATGAGTATACCTTTCCTACAGATTTAGACACTCAGTGAGTAGAAGGGAAACCTACATTTTTGTCGTACTTTATTCAGTTCTCCCTTTACCCTGTTACTGAAGTTATTGGCAGTTTTTCTAAGCCAAAAGGTTAAGCAACAACTCTGAAAAACAACCATTTATTACAAATGTATTAGTACTAATACTCCAATAGGTTGTCTATTTTCATAGTTTCCACTCTATGTTAGTAATCAAAACATGAGTGAAAACTAGCATTAGTCCCACCTACATCTGTCACACCTAACTCTAAATGACAATATGAAATGTTTATTAGTCTCATTGAACTGCTTATCCATCTCACTGACAACGCTTTCAAACCATATATGCTTATTTATCACCCTGGTGCCAGTGAGCTGAGCTCTCTCAATTTGAAGACATTTGTGGGTGGTGAAAATACTTCTGCCTTAGCATTCCCTCTCTCCTTCAGATCCAGAATGAAGTTCAGAAACTTCATTCACTAATGAGGGATGGAACAATGAGTTTCCAAAGAATATCCCTGCTTTTGACTACTTGCAACTTACCCCAGCATGGCTGTTAGAGGGAGGAGGAATTGAAATCTGAATATCCTTTCTTTCCTTTTTTTTTAGTTTTGTTTCTGGATGAGATGACGCCTTATGCATTCCTTCTGCCTGTTTTTCTAAAAAACTTTGCTACGTGTTGTCTGATTTCTAACAAGTTTAAGGTAAGAAGAAAATGTTCAGACATAAAAAATTTCTGTGAGTTTTGTGAAAACTGGATAGTCCCTGCATTAGAAGGACACGTGGGTTAGTACCTCCAAATTGGAAAAGCAGATAGTGCAAGGCTCAGCACCACTCTGTTCTTTCTGGCATACACCAGTGGGGCAAAAGCCTGGCTGATGACTCAGAAACAGCTACAGCATAAATTGCTTCTTGAGGAGATAGGAGCCAAGAAGGTGCTGAGAGGTGGGGTATTCCCAGAGAGATGGTGGATATTGGAGAGGGTGATGCAGAAGCAAAAACGAGAAGGCAAGCTAGAACTATCAGAAAGGTCAAGAAGTGTAAGACTAAAGGGCAGAAAGTCCTCAGGAAGGCGGGCTGCACTAGGTCTACTGCTTGCAAAAAATCCTGTAAAATCAAGATACTTGTGTGAATATACACGTTCCTTAATCTCATCCTCGTTCATTGTCTCATCTTCTGGGCTGCATTCTGGTATTTGCAGGTTAGAGAGACTAAACATTTTTAGTCCTATTGGTCAGATCCAAAAATGCTTAAATCACTCAGGCAGTATAATTCAGATAACTAAAGGTAGATTAGACAGTTCAACTTACAGGGCATTAAAAAAAAGCAAACATTTTTTGTTACTGGCTGGCAGAAAAACAATTTATTGAAACTCTGCATACCTAAAGTTTGGCTTTCAAAACTTTATATTATCCAGGAGTTTTTGAATCCTGTAGTCTTACCCTCTTCTCCATTTGCAGTCTGGGTAGGTTTGTATTATTAATAAGTTAAACAAATTGCCTGGTCTACAGTGTGCTCTGATATATAATCAGAAGGTAAGCTCAGACTCATATGCCATCAATCAACTTTAAAAGGCAATAGAGAAAAATATCACTTAAGGAGCTATTTGGAAGTTTCAGACTTTGCAGGTGTTTTGGAAAAATCTGTCTTTATTGCTGAATCCCACATAAACCTCATGCTTTGCCACCTTCCTCCCCCCTGACATCTGGTAACAAGATTTCATATACAATGACTTATGCATGACCTGTTTTTAACACTCATATGTTAATGTGACCCCTTTTTTTGTGGCCCACTTTGAAGGCACTGGATCTGCTACTGAATCTTACATATTACCATTTTGCATGCAAAAATCTACGTTTGCTTCTGTAGTAGTTTTACCGTTCACCTTGCCCTCCTTGCCAGTGTTCTGATTTAAGTTACCCATCTGGCTTACTCTCAGAGATGACCATTAGGCAGTTATCAGAAGAGGAGAATTAAATAATTGCTTCTGACTCCAAAATAACTGAAACCAAGTAGGACACACAGCAGATTTCCAACGGGAAATAATGCACAATGATTTCAGCTTTTTTTGTCGTTTTGATTTTAGTTCACGGATATGATTTCAAGAATAAAAAAATAATTTGTTGTATGATTAAAAATTGTCTTGTTACATAGATGTATAAATGCTACAGCAGTTTTGACTATGCTTAACTTCTGAAAGTTTCTATTTGTAACTTCATATAAAAGGTATGGTTTCATGTCCTTTAAAGGATGTTTTTAAAATAGATCTGACCATAGCATTTTAGGTATATTGCATCCATAATGTGTGCTTTTCTTCTCAGCAGGAATGGCTAAAATGAATAATAAAGACTATTTCCAAATGGATATTTAAAAACCTGTTAGTGGAAACTCAGATATACTACTCTCTGAAAGGGTTTCTGTGGTCTTAATTTACAATGACCAGTCAAATGAACATTTATAAAGGAAATGTTCATGCAGGAAGCCTTAATAGTGCCTTCAAGAGTGCCTGCAATGAGTTGTAAGAGGACAAAAGCTTTTCTCCTCAGCTTTGCTCTGACTCTGCAGATCGCTGTGGATGTGAAACAAAGCCATGACTTTGACTTTGTCCAGTCACTCTTATGTCCACTGACACCTCTAATGTACTTGTGCTAAAGGATTACTTATCTCTCTGCCTGTCCTCAGGAAGGACACATGGACTGAGGCTAAGCTGATATCTCTGCTTGCAAGAAATGGACAGAAGGTTATTGAAATTCTTTTTCCTTCAGCTTGTTGCCACTTGGTATAGTCATAAATATTTCCTATCCGAGGCAATTGCTGTCTCAGTTAATAAACCTCAATCTCTGCCATTCTCATTTAATGATTCATAAAATACTGTAATTTCCTATGAGTGCATTATGCTACCTTTTGCTGCTAAAAAATTGATTTCAAAAGAGAAAGAACTGAGAAAAGGAGACATCAACTAAAGTCTCATTAGGGAAATGAAGGCATCTTGGACATTCAGGCAGAAAGCTGCATCTGTGTCCCAACAACCAAATGAGCCTTATATTATTAAGTGAAAAAAGGAACAGCAAAGCTCCCCAGTGAAGGATAGGTGCTAGACACAGAATCTTACCTGACTTCAAAAAAATTTACTTTTTCTCAATTCTTCCTATCTCTGCAGAAGTGGAATTTTTGCATTGCTACAGCTGTGCCATAGTTCCCATAAAAATAAAAAGGTGGATGTTTAACATATAGAAGCAAGTTTTTTATATTACCATGCAAGACCTCCAGAACACGCAGAGTAGGTATGTGCTGAGATTTATTACATTTTACCTCAGTAACAGAAATCTAATCTGTGTTGATTAGGGGTAAAAAACATATATTTAATTAATTTTTTCAAGAGCATTGAAGATTATAACAGGCAAAAGACCATTTCTTGCTCAGTATCAGTTATTATGTTCTTGATTAACTCCATCTTTTAAGTCCTAGAGTAATCAGAATTAATCAAACTCATGATTATGAGTCAATACAAAAATAATAAATGTAGTCTAAGATTATGATACTTTAACACGTGTTTCACTATTTAATTTTATGATCCCAGTACCTAACTCAGTCTTATCCCAGCACTGTCAGAGTCCACAATTTCAAGCATCACTGTTCAGGTCAGGACCAGGCACTGGTCTGAGCAGAGACTCTCATGTATTCACAGGACACCAGAGACTAAGCTCTCAAACAAAATTTCATACAATTACACAACAGTTAAACCACAACTTGCAACTCTTGCAATAACATTTTTTGCTGTATGGCTATTTTGGCATTCTCCTATATGAGATCCAGTCTTCAGATTATTTTCTTGCACAGAGGAGCATCCACAGTCTCTGCCATTTGGAAGAGTTTCCTCAGTAAATGCAAAATGACTTTTGCCCTTTGTGATGCATAGCCTTTTCTGACAGATTTTTATGTGGGATTGTAAGAGCCCTGATATTTTGCAAATCAGTCATGATTTAAATTCATTAAAATTAATTTTACCTCTTGCTGCATCTAATTGCTTTGTTGATTTACAGAGATTGATTTTTCTCTTAAAAACTGGCAGTTTCCAAACACAAAGGGTATCCAGGGCATGTGTATACAGGGAAAGCTTGGCTGTATCTAATAGGATCCTGCAGGTACCAGGGCTCTGCTGTGTTCAAGGCAAGCATGTCTTTCATGCTCTGACAGAAAGTTAACACCTAAATTTATTTTCCAGCTGTCACTTCCCTGGTAACATGAAAAGGATTGTGGATAAATTATAAGACTAATCAGTAAATTCTTTACTCTGTCAAGTGCTTTTGCTATTTCTTTCTTGAAAGCCCACTTTTTTTTTTTCTCCACACAATGGTGTTAGTGCTCAAAATTCCTTATCTCTGTTGCTACATGTTTCACGTGGACATTACTGCAAACACTGCTGGAAAAGGCTCCTGAAGCTGGTTGGAGGCTGTTTATCAGAGATCAGGAGACACAAGTGGCCTCTGCAAGCCTGTTTGCTATCAACACCCCTCCAATCTCTCACTTGCTAATGGTGAGAATCTTAGTAGAAGTTTCTCACTGAGTTTAAATAAAAAATGTCAGTGAAGCACAGCATTAAACTAATAAACTATATATGTCAGAGAGAGGGGTAAAAATCCACTTCCTGGACATTAAGACACCATTTCCTTGAGAATCTTGCATAATTTCAGAAGTCTTTCAAGAATGTTTCTTCATATATTATTTAGCTCTTACTTTTTTTCTTCTTTTTCTTTCTCTGCATTACATTCAATTAATAGCATTATAAGCAGCTGTAGATCTCTTTCTGACTGATCTAGAATTACAACAGGTGTCACAGGCACATCAATCAAGTAATAGGTTTTGGACAAAGATACATAACAAAAGTACAGAAGAATAGTTGGCATTCTCTAGAAAAACACTGAAATAACAGAAACTCAAAAGCCAAGTTCTGGGGTTTTAAAAATTTTTTTGAGCCCCTGCATTCCATTAATCTTATGCCTTTTAAATCCAAAACAGAGGAAGGAAACATCCATTTTGTGTTCAGTTTATTACTCAGGCCGAGCCATGCTCTCAGACTTCCTCTTCTGAATTTCAATCCGAAAAGTAAACATCCAAATGAAAAAGTGGCTAACAATCTACACAGAAATAAAACATCTCTGTTAACAGAGGGCACCCTCAGTGAGGGCTCCTTAAGACATACTACCCAATGTTTAATTTAAAGGTCATCCTCTGGACTTAATGAATTATCTATGTTGTAATCCATAACCAAATTGACCCAAAACATGTCAAAAATATCAAATAAGCAGAGGTTATGAAAGGACAAACTGTATTAAACTAAAAATTCTAATATTTTTGTGCACCTCCCAGAAAGTGAAATCACTTTTCTTTGGAAATTTGATTCAGTCTGGTAGAGAAACACATGATAAATTTCAGACATGAATCAACAGTAAAGTAAGGAAGAATTAGTAATCATAAAGGACAGCTCGGTTTATCGACTCAAAAATCCACTCATGGAGGCCTTGTAACACATGGGACAAGGAGATAAGCTGTCAACTCTGATGGCATTTGGGTCATTGTCATTACGTGGTGTTGAGAGTTCAGCATCAGAACATGCCTTTTGAACACCACAGTGTCATAAATGCCAAACTAATGAAACCGTTTAAGTCAGTGAGTGATGCAGAGAGCCAGCCCCCATTGCAGAAATGAACATTAACCAGTAAACACCATCAATGAATCATCTGGTACTTTCTTCAAAATATCCCCTTCCACTCCACGCATTCTTTTTTTATGAGGGTTTTTTTTTCTCTGTGGCCACTTTCTTTTTCTCCTACAGTCGTAAGAAACACTGCTAGCTGCCTTAGCACAAATGAGCTGGGGCTCTCTTCTAGAGCAAGAAAATTATTTCTCTGTCAGAGCATTAATAGAATACAGACTCAAACCTAACCAAAACCAAAGAACAAAATACAACCACCTCCTGAACACAAGTAATTAATTTTGATCTGAATAATCTCTTTTATACCTAAGAAATTATAAGAGTTTTTTAATCTCAGTCATTCGTGTTCTGATGGAATAATCATGAAGACCTTAATTTAAGTGATTAAAAGGTACAGGATTACTTTTGCACTGTTGGAAACATGAAGAAAGATTTACTTCATTGTTATCTGCAGCTTTTTTTATTAGATACCTAGAGTTGTCCATAAAATCAGAAGAAAAAAAAGCAACTTAGTTAACCAAATTTTTAAATTATGATCTTTTTTAGAATTTATTTAAAATAAAATTTTCATGGTAAAGGTATGCAGTGTGATTTCTCCAATGCCATTCCTTCGAGGCTCCTAAAAACTTAGGAGAAAGTGTAAAAGCTGAAGTATAAAAATTACATAGCAGAGAAAATACACTAACAAATATGCTAAATGATAAACTTTCCTACTTGAAGGGCAAGGGTAAATATTTGTTCTTAAATTATTAAACCATTATATCAAGCTGAAAATATATCCCTTATGACTTCATACCTTTTGAAGGTGGCTAAAAACCTATTAGCAGTAATGAAACACAAGTTAAATGATTGATTTTATCAATCACTGGGAATGTTCCAGACCTTGTGTTATGTAACATGGATTGTGGGTCATCTGTAAGCTTCATTAATCATATATAACCCATTCATTCATGAGGAAAAATGATGAATTACTGTCTGTGGAGGCCCTAACATTAGTCTCACTAATTCCATGGAAGTGCAGGATATATTGTAAGCTTTTCTTTTTCCCTATAAACATGTTGTAGAATGTAATCTGTAATCCTGAATGACACTTTAATCCATGTAAGCAGATATTTACTTCCCATGGAGCCACACTGATTTTAGTGGCTGATGCCTGCTCGTGTATAATTACAATATAGTTTTCCTACTGTTCCCATGATGATAAAATTCTGTATACATAAGAAAAAGAGATTAGGGACTGCATTTCACCCAACCTCAGCTGGCTAAAATTGGACCAATAAACAAACCACAAAAAGTGAAGGGAAGGTACTTTGGCTTATTATATATACGCAACTAAACTGCTATAGAAGTCATGTTATATAAAATTGATTGAATGCAATCTTAAAAAGAGTTAGTTCAGGCTCCAACTAAACTTCTTTTGGGAAGCTATTCCAGAATTTTTCTTCACTCATGGCTAGAGACTGCATATCAATGCTGCAACTATTTATTTCTCCAACAGTGTCTAGTATTGTAAAACTCTCCCCTCTCTTCTTGCATTTACTCACGATATATTTACAACAGCAATTATAACCCCCCACATTTTATTAGGCAAAACAAACAAAGCTCTGAATCTTTCAATGTGTTCTCATGAAATGGAATCTTTTTCCCTTGATTATCCTCAGGATAATCTTAAACATTGGTGACAAGAAACTTTTGAAAATTCCAGAGGAGGTCTCAAAAGAGTCAAATGCATCTCCATTTGTTCTATAAAGTACTGTAGGTGACAAGTCATTTGCTGCTTGTCTCTTGTCTTACAGAAAATAGGTACTTGAAAATAATTATGCTGGTGATGTCCTGAAACAACCACCTTGCAGAGCTGAGTTGTCTTGTCATCCTTGTGCTTTATGTCTTTCTGCTTCACTGCCAGTACATTTTTTCTTGTTGCTTTTTTTCTACTCAAGATTGTTGTGCTTCTGTTAAAGATTTTTTTGTGCGTTTTGCGCAATAATTAGCACAAAATGGTTAAGGCTACTCAGCCCTAGAGTGATAGTTATGGTAATAATAACAGCAATCTGAACATACTCTCGAGATATGCCAGAACAGTATCAACTTTTTTTTCTTCATCTAATGGCACTGTGGAGTTAACACCAGCAATAGCTGTGAGTCATTACAATTACATGCTCTCTGTGGTACTTAATACACACTTTAAAGGACATTTCATTTTCCATAGTCCCTAGATAACTAATCTACTCCAGTCTCTGTCTGCAAAAATATTTGTATTCTGATAGACAAGTTTTCTACTGAATTAAAAATCAATGTGATTTCACTGGCATGTGCTGTAGGGTCCTTTCTCAACATGAACAAACCAAACCCAGCCTCACTGCAAGGACTGGAGAAGAGTTCTCTTTGTTTTTCTGAAACATACACACGTGCTGAGACCATTTGTTTCCCCATGTAAATAAAAGGGAGCCCTGTATCCAGACCTACACGTGTAAGTATTAGCTTTATCTTATCACCACAACCATTTTTAGATTGATGGTGAAAGGCATTGCCTCCAGTGATAGCTCATGCAGTAGAATGCACACTGTATTGCCAACTGACATTTAACAGCACCTAATATGCATTCATCCACTACGGGAACATTTTTATGTAACACTTTCTAGATTTTGCTTTAATGTACTGATTGCAGAAGAGATAGGCAGTGCTCTGAACAATAATCTCCACAGCAGTTACATTCACTTTGGAGAGAAAACGTTGACATCTGCTTACATCTCCTGAGCAGAAGAAATGATTGTAGCTAAGATAACAGCTGAACCTACAATGCTCTGTGTGTGTGTGCAACTGTGTGTGTTCGTGTGTTTGTGACTGTGTGTGTGAGCGTGTAAGAGTGTGTAAGAGTGTATGTGTGTGTGAGTGTAAAAGAAGAACTGGCTGCTCACCACTGACTTTTCTGAACGTGAGGTACGCTAAACAAAAACAGTCTTGCACACTGCAACTGCTTGAGTGCACATCATTGCTTCTCAGTTTAGTCTTGTTTTCAATACTAAATCTGATTTCCTTCCTCTCCCCTACCCACCCATTGACATTCCTTTCTACTTCAGTTCTGGAATGTGTGGTCTGTGGCCAGCTGACAACTCTTTTTTTAAAATATATTAGAGGATATTTAAACAAGACATTCTAAAGATCTATGGGGCATGAGCAGTGAGAGCTGCTGGAATGGGCAGAAAGTAGCTTGAACGTTTGAATGATTTCTCTTTCCCACCCTGCTTCTCCCACCTGTGTCTTTGTTATGAAACCGACTGTTACTGACATTTCCAAGGACTTTAACAACTTCTGTAGTGCCACCAGTGACTGCCAGGAGACGCCTGCACATCCTAGGAGTCACACAGCCCCCATAATTCGTTTAATTCTAGTTTACATTACTTTTTCATATATTTTACATCTGCATCTTCAAGTTTTGCTCTTCTAATGCTTAACCAAAGCAAACCCAAACTAATGTATAAGTAGGCTTTATTTCTTGGAAAGTTGTGGGTTTTGTCACTGAGAAGCAGGATAGACCAACTGTACTCTAAAACAGAAGGAAAGTGGTGGCTCCGGGCAGACACTGTCAATAAGGGAGTGGATTTTCATTGGACTATTATGCAAATGCTGGATCAAAATTAAATAATGTATTGCCATTTTTGCAGTATAGGACAAGTTGTAGTTTCTACAACAAGTCTTGCAACCAATTACAAAGAATAGAATAAAATATCACTGCCTGCTTCTGAAATCACTTGATACACTTTAAAAGAAGTTTGGGTCAGCTGGCAGAAAACATGTATGACAGTAGTTTTCAGAATGATGAAGGAGAGTGGGTTAAGTAGTTGCTATCCCTACAGGTGGTTGACACTGGATTGGTAGAAGTAAAACTTTGTAAATCTTCTATACCGAGAGAGCAATGTGTTGAAAAATAAAACAAACCACCAAACAAAATAAATCCACCTCCCTGCTCCATCTGCTAGCCTCAGTCTTACAACTCATGCAGAAAGACCCATTGATAAATATCCATCTGGCCTACTTCAAGTCTTCTGGAAACTTTTTTACCTGGGTGTTAGAAAAAACCCTTTGCTTTCCAAAATTGTTACCAGAAGCATTGATCCTGCTTCTGCTGAGATCAATGAGAACTTTATATGCAAACTGAAAGAAGGATTAGCATTAAAATCATGAAGTATGTAATAGAATTAACTATTTTATATATTCTTCCTATTAGATTGAAAGTGCTTAATAGGAACTTGATCTCTAAGAAAACTGATGAATAGATACAGAAGTCTCTGGTCTCTGTAGCAAGGTTTCCTAGTAAGCCAGGGGTAGGTTGCAGTTCTTTCAAGTCATGTTGAGGTGCTTTAATACATTTACCTGTAAAACATCTGAATGTGTATCCCCCAAAGTAATTTCTGCAAAGAATTAACAAAGCAAAGCAATTTTATTTTTCATCCCTCATTTATTTAATGACTCCCTTAACCTATTTTGAGAAGGGTTTAGCGTAGAAGTTCACACATCTAAATTGACCACTTGTTTCTTGGTGAAGTATTTTCATCATAATATCCAAAATATATGATAATACCAAGAATAAATATATAATAATAATATAATATTGCCTCTCTGAAGCTAGTGAATTTACAGAGTGTTAAAATTCCTAGGTTTATGATGATTTATGTGTTAGTGTTAATAGTCTGGCCTGGAAAATGGACAGAGGTGTGATACAATTGCATATACATCCTCTGATTGATAAGGAAAGTAAGGGGACGAGTTGGAGAAGACAGCTTAGTCTGACCATTTTCGATTTCCCAGTGATTCTGGAACTGCATGAACTCCAGTCCTAAATTTCTTTGGGAATAAAATTTATTTTCTTACACTAACACTTAACTACTTTCAGTTGGTACCACAAAGCTTTCTCTTTTTATATCCTGCACAAATTCAAGGAAGCCTAGTGCTAATGGATTTAATAGTGAAGGGTAATGTGAACTGAAATTACAATGGCTAGATTTTGATTTGGCTAATTTTCAAATAATCTTGGTTTGAGTTTCTTTAAAAGGTTACTCTATTAAAAGAAAAAAAAAGGTAGAAAATTTGATCCTCCAAAATAACTCTTTAATGTAATCTAGCCTAAAAAAATGATCTCTGTGTAGCCAGTAGGCTTATGAAGCTACTTACCAGTAGAAAACGAGGGCAAGTTGTCTAAAGTTGTTTGCATTAGTAAATAAATGGGATGGGGACAGCAGGGATCTGTCTTATCCTACCTGTCACAGTACTGATGACGTCTCTGGATATGGGAGACCATGTGTGTCACAGTTACAGTGCATTTGTGATTTATACGTTTAAATATTCACTAATCCTATTTTATTATAAACACCCCATGTATTATAAATATTTTCTTTCTTCAGACCAATTTAGGTACTCAGAAATCATTCATTTTGGTGAGAAGGAGGAAATAAGTAAAAAAAAGGACAAAGGACAAGCTTTTCTTGCTGATTTACTTCCAGGCTTTAAGTTCTTGTTGTAAGTGGAATGACAAGGAGCATTTATTTTAATTCCCATTGAGGGCCCTGTGAACACTAACTTCCATTTGCTTCTCTGGCTTTCACAGGGTAGATTTTTTTCTTCCCCTCTCTAAAAGAAATTTCTGGTAACCAGCAGAACGCCAGGCTGTCTTGGGACATTACACAGATAGGAACTTCACAAAGTTGCTGCCTGATTAAATGTGCTAGGACTGTTTGGACCTCTCTGAATTGTTCCTGGGTAGTCCTATGAAAAAATTCTTATGAACAGGAGCATCAGATGCCTCCAACTTGCATAACCAGCCTGCAGAATTTTGATACTTGACAGCAAAGCCTCCATTATGCAGTTGTAAGCATGTGTTTGGTATACACATGTTGTATACAAGGCCACTATTTTAAAATAACATAAAACAAAATTTTATTAAAATCATGTTAAGGTAAAACCTGATTGTTCATGTTATGCAGATTAAAGGGAAAAAGCCTTTATTTTTCTACAGATCCTATATTTCAAATGATCATAGAAAACACAAAAGGGAGAAGAATTGCTTAATCACTACTCCTGATGGTTTTAGTCTGGCTTTTGTAACACTTCAAGAACATTGAGGGAAAATATGCAAGTTTTAAAACCTATTCTTCCCACTTAATTTCACTTGCTATTAAATTGAGTGCCGGATTCATTTTAAATGTTACTCTTTAATCCATTCTTAAGTGGTGTGGGGAAATATACCTATGACCCTCTGCAGAAGTGCACTAAATTCTGAAAGTCTCTTGGTAGACATAAAGAAAATTCTTAGATATGCTGGATGTTGTGTTTCATGTTGGGAAATAGGCTGAAACAACCCAGAAGGGCAACCTGGTGCTGTTTTATGCTCTGCATAAAGTGCAACTCTGCTGAAGCACAGTGGGCCCAACACAGATCTTTGCCAGCACAGACCCTTGCCTTTCAACCTCACAGTCTTTGAAGATATTTCTCAGGCTATTGGTATATCAGCAAAATCACCACTGTCTTGATTTTCAGTACTTCAGTTAGAATGCCCATTATACAAGAGGAGAAATAATACATTGAAGTTGTCCCCTTTAAAAGTGGTAGGATTTTTTTTTTTTTTAGAATGAAAATAAACCCAAGAAAACTGGCTTCAAAACACATTCCTAATGCTTAAACCATTCTCTGAAATATACAAATACTTAGACTGAGGGGGAAATGGACATTAGATGAAGAGATTATTAAAAAATGTATGATTATTTAAGGTCAACTGTTATTGTAGCAGGACTTAGCTGTACAACCATCTAAAAGTTTTATCAGCTCTGACAATATTTCAGCTTATTCAAGATCAGTATTCACAGCCACCCATTAGTGTACTTAGGTATCCAATAATTATAAATGTCAAACAAAACTGTTTTCTATCTAGCATGGCCTGATAAGGAAGTACTGTTTACTTACTCCATTCAAAGAAGTTTGGATCACTTGACTTGTTTTAGATCACACTTTACTGTACCAGACTGAAAGCCTGGACAGGAGAACCAACCCATTGGGTGAAATTTGGTCCCAATATTGACAGCAGTAACATGTCTTTGAAGACCTGTTTGAAATGTGAAAGGTTAGACCCTTACAGAGAACAAACTGAAGAAAGCAGAAAAGCTGTAACACTGTGACTCAATCTCAGCCCAGCACTTCCAGCTGAGATGAGCTTATCTGTCGCCCTTGCAGTGGCAGTGTACTTGTTTCTGAAATTGAGACTACAAGAAAGCTGCTCTCTTGACTGACATGCTTCTGCATAACGACTTTTCCAAATGTTCTATGAAGATTCCAGATCAGGCCTCAGCTAAGCAGTGTTTTCTTAACTTATTTTTTGCTGGCACCTGACTTCCTGCAAATGATAATACTGATTTTTCGGTGGGGGTGATGTGGGATTTCTTTATTGTTTGTGTTGTGTGTTGTAGTATTTTATGGGGAGAGTTTGTTTGTAGTTTGTTGCTGTTTTTGTGGGGGGGAGTTGTACTTATTTGTTTGTTTGTTTTGTTTAAGAATACTGCACGTTTACACAACTCATCACAAGACTTGTCTTTCCATGTGTATAGATGGAATACATGGACCTACATCCATGGGAACTGATACTGTGGTACCCTTTGGAATGACATAATGAAAGGGTTTCTGAAAACCATCTGATACCCATGTGCACGGCCTATGCTGAAAAAACAAGCAAGTGGCTCCTAATATTAAGGCTCCTAATGAGCCTTCATATAGCTGTGCATCTTCACAGAAAGATATCTAGGAGGTTTTCTCCTGCACTAGAAGAAAACATCGACTACTACTATTATTTTGTTTTACTTAAAGTGGAGTGAAGGATTAGATCCATTTGGCAGCCATGCTAAGGATTTTCTGTGTGTTGTGGTAACAACTTCAAAAATTCAGGCAGTAAAATATCATTAAAATTGGGATTAATCAGGATTAACACACATTGGGGGGTGGGGAATGCATTATTAAGTCTCCTTGTCACCTTAACAGATTTCAGGGCTTTGTTTCACATGAAAATAAATACCTCATGGATTCCTGTACATTTCAATAAATACATTATTATTGATCCAATATAGACATCCTTTTTACAAAAACAACATTGAAAATAAGTTTATATTTACCAAAGCAGTACATCCTTGAGTTATTTTGGGTTTGTTTTTAATTTGCTTGTCCCCTGACCCTCTTGCTTATTTCCTCTGGCAATAGCTATTCCTAGACTATAAATGTGCTCTGAACACAGAGGAATTTTGCTGTTAACTATGATTTCAGAAGTGTAAATCTATGATAATAAATAGCCTAAAGTCAAGAAAGACTAGATGTTAAGCTTTTTTTCTCATGGCCAGTAGTAATAGCAGTTTGATACAATATATACAAACTAGAGGAATAGTTTTTTGGTAAATACTCCTTTTTGCTTTTCCTGTTTCCTAGTGACACAGCTGGAAGCAGGAAACTCTTTCTGAGTTTTGAGCTGCAGTAGTCCAAAGGATATCCTTGTCTCTCTCCACCTCTATAAATAAAGTGGGAGAACTTTTACCCTGTCTCTAAAAATCAGAATGTGTAGCTTTTAGGTTGTTTACAAGGAGAGTCAGAACTGCTCATAACTAATTGATTTATTTGCAACTAATGAGAATCGAAGTATTAAACATCCAGTGTTATTTTCTGAGGCTTCTGACAAATACTTGGTCCCTCCCCAAACACAAAAAGCAGAGTCTGGGCATCTAATTATTTACTTCAGTTATATAATTCCAACTGCAATGGAAGTATCACAAAAATATCAGATTTTTGTTTAAAAGAGAGATCTTATTATATAGTTGAACAATTTTTGAGCCTCTTTTTTTCCTCTTCTACTTGATAAATTTTCCAGAATATATCATATTTAATGTAACTCAACATTTTTTTTTTGATAGGATGAACTGAAATAGCATTTGTCTACCTTGTTCAGTAAAGCACAATGAAGTACCTTTACAATAGTCTAATTTTGGTTTAAGCTTTCCGGGATTTTTTTTTTGGCGGGGTTTTTGTTTGGGTTGGGTTGGGTTTGGGTTTGGTTTTGGTTTTGGTTTCCCCCGAGGTTTGCTTCTATAACATCTGCTTAATCTCTCAAGCCAGTTTGCTACAAACTTGCACCAAAGTTGTTGGAAATGTGTGGTTGCAAGGAGGAGCAGTATCAGCTTGTGTGTAGCTGCTTGAATATCAAGTTCCTGATTCCTACAGGTAAATGTTGGAATGGTCAGAACAGGAATCATAAGAATGAGAAGAGGATGTAAAAAACACTGCAAAACCTCAAGAAGTTTAATCCATTTACTTTATCATCTTTAGGCTATTTTTTCCCAGTTGATAACAAATATGTCTGCAGTTATGAGCTAAGCAAATTCTCACAGAGACAAGATGCAGATTATATAGTAATGGCAGTAAGTAACCTTTAAACTGATTTTAGTAAAGACTGCAGTGGATTTGCATTACCAAAAATTCATACGAAATTTGGATATCTATTTTTCTGAATGGCCATCTATATTTTATTTCTATTTTGGACACAATTCAGGAAACCCTTAAAGTTTCTCTTATGCAGAAGACCAGGCTGTCAAGACATCACTGAAGTCCTAGATTACTAATAAGTGATTACTTATTATGGCTGATTACTAATTTTGGCAAGATTTAGTGGGTGAAAGCCTGGGTATGCAAGTTCAGTGGAAATAGTGTCACTAATTTAAATTACAGCATAACTTAGAAATATTTTATTTCCCTGGGTGATTTAAATACTCTGTAGTAATTCTGGGTTATGAATTGGGATTGTAAATTATGATGGTATAGTCAGGAGACAAAAGCAGAGCTTTACTCATCTGCAAACAGGGAATCAGGAGGCTGCATTGAGCCTTGCTGGTTTACCAGTTGTACATGATCCAGAGCATTCATTCAGTGCATTTGAGACAGGGAGTGTGAACAGTAGCATCAGCAGATGAAGATACCTGACTTTTGCAGTTTTTCTGGAAACTGAAAGCTTTTCTGTTACCTCAACATAGCAGCAGTTCCCAAGCACGGTGGAACTGAGGTTACCATAGGCTGAAAATTTCTGCAGTCAAATTTCCCATCCCTCTTCCTGTTGAGGTGTGACTGTAACTTTTCAGTCAGCATGGACAGGTCTCTGGGTCTATCAGCACAGCTGCTGTGCCTGGAGAGAATGAGGCTCACGCTGAACAGCAGGAGGTACAATGGCACCTGTTGAGACAGGATGGAGGAACACACCTTGGAATCACAGATCTCTCATTTAGGCCATGGACTTTGAGTTTCCTACCTGCAGGGAAGGTTGATATCACTGCTGTCATCAAGATACAGCTGAAGATGGTTAGAAGAGAGATCAGAAATTCCACTTGCAGCATCTTGAATGAAGAGATCTAACATAGAGAGCAGAAAAGGAACAAAGAAATAAATTAATATATTCACAAGGATTTTGTGCTCACAGACCAGTAATCATCCAAACCAAACAAAAACCAGGCAAAGAAAGAACACGTAAGAACCCTCTGTTTTTAACTGTTCCCACCCTGTTTTCTACCTGCTTCCCAGACACACCAGAAACAATGCAAAAACTTCTATTCACTCCTTCTTTGGACACCTCCACTGCCCCACACAGACACATACACTCACTAACCATTATTTTTTATTAAGGCCTGAGAATATTTTTATGCTCTCTTTGTCTGGGAAGAATGAGAGTAATCTTTACAGAGAAGATGCATTTTAGTAGCTTCTTTTTATCAGGACTGTACTGTTTCACCATCCGACAGGCTGTCTCTAAGTATCCTAGTTGGATGTCTGTTTTTCCTTCACCTGGTATTTTTCACCATGGAGGTATTTTACCTCATCATGACAATGAAAGGCAGGAGAAGGAAGAGCTGGGAACCCTCACAGGAATGGAGGATGAGGATTACTTACATACTTTGTCCTTTTTAAATTTTTTTTTTCCTTTCCCCCAAAGATGAGACAGCTCTTTGGTGTCCTTTGTTTTTAGCCTCTGAGCAGGCTGTTATGTGATGCTGCTCCTATCCTGCTTGGCAAAAACTGCAACCAACTCTGTTTGGGGTCCCTTGGGCCAGGCAGACCTACTAAGAATGGTTTTGCCTAAGGAGATTTATTTTCAAACAAAAGCAAATGGAATAAAGGAAAACTGTGACACATAGTATGACTTACCCCTTTTCAAACTAGGAAAGTGATTCAGCCGAATCAGTTCTCGAATCAGCTTCTCTCAAACACTGGTCATTGCTATTGACTGAGAAAGTAGAAGAACACTCCAGAAAAGGAGGCATATCAGGTACCAAAAAAAGAACTTACTTCTTCTGCTACATACACCTAGAATTGTAGGTAATACTGCAGGAGGGTTAGAAGCACCTTTAATTAGTGTGTTTCTATCCTTTTTCCCGCATGTCACCTAAGAGATTGATCTGGGCAATGCTATTAAAGTGATGGACTTCATGCAGTAAAATCCATGGCGCCAAGAAGGTTCCCTGAACATGGCTTTGTACCCTAAAACCAGAAAAGACTGATCTGTGTAATGGAGCACAAAAGTCAGCTGACCTGAAAGACTGGAAAAAGTTGTGGTTTAACTTTTCTCTGGTATTTTGTACCCCTTTGCACAAGGTCTGTAATCAAATGCTTAAACCTGTGCAAAAAACCCCCAAACCAAAACAAACAAAACCACAAATGGCAAAAAACAAACAAATCCCAAAAGCTTAAAGTTGTTAAAGCAATTAATTTTTGATGCAGAAGGCTTTTCATATGCCTGTGGAAACAAAACCCCATCTTTCACTGAACAGTCCAGCTATTTGTTTACACGGGAAATGAAGATGGCCTCTCGCATTGCAGCTGTGTTACTGGGAAGAAAGAGCTACGTTTGGCTGAGCTAAAGGCAGAAGAGTGATTTAGAACTCATTTCTGCACCCTCAGCTGAAGGCAGAGCCTGGGAATGGGGAGATTTATCTTAAAGAGGGCTGGGAGATCACACTTGCTTTGTTTCTAGACCGTTGAATATGAAAACTATTCTGATAATATGTATACAACTTCCTTCTAGTCCTCTTCCTTGTTGCAGCAGAAGCAGCTATATCACAAGCAAAAACAATGTTTCATCCTGTCAGACTGGGGTGGAAAGGGGAGGGGAGGATAAAACATGAAAACAATTAAAATGTTTATTTTTAATAGTGTCTGGCAGTAGTCAGAGGTTTTAAAACTATAAATAAACAAAGGTCATAGTTAATGATGAGAAACATATGCCATACACATGTTTTTGAAAATGTAGATAAAGAAAATAGAGAATGAATAGTATTATGTAGATGGCTCTTCACCAGAGTCTCATCCAAAGAATGTAAAATCCAGGTGTCTGTTCCTTGAGTTACCTCTGTTCTAATGGATTTAATGTCATCTTCCCCCTTTTTTGATGAGAGGACAGGACTTGCTGGGCCTAGGGAAGATATGTACAGCACGGTGGGGCCAGGTCTTTGCACCAACCTGTAGCTGCTTATAAAACAAGCGCAAGATCTAAAAATCCACTTGTGTGTGGGAAGTGGGAAACTTTGTTCAGTGACTAACAAATGCTGAAGCTCTGGCAAAGAGGACAATCCTAAGTTTCTGGTATTTGGTAGAAGATGAGGGCAACTCGAATACCAGCCCAGACCAGGTGGCTAATCCAACCATGGTGTGTGGTCAGCAGCCCTGCTCTGTTGCAGGATTGAGTGCAGGAATACGGCTCCAATTATCAGAGCTATTTATGTGCACTTGCTTTTGGCAGTCCTGCTTTGGAATGCTGCTTGTAAAAGGATTCATACTTTTCTATTAAGCTTCTTAAAGGGCCATTATGCATTCACAAAAATCCATATCCACCTGGTGAGGAATGTCTCCCAACTCAATTAACGCTGCATACACACCAATTGCTGCCATTCTGGAGTGTGATTCAGTACTCCAATTGGGCTTCCATATTAAGAGAGAAGGTTAGGAAAGAGTGGGAAAACACTACATATTACAAGAAAAGCATAAAACCCAATAGTTTTAAAAGGATTAAAAAATAATTTCACAATAGGCTCTTTGGACATTGGCATTTCTGAGTTTTAAGGAAGCAGCTACATTCTTTGCTTTCAGGCCTCCTGATACCCTAAGATTCACAAGTAGGTGGGGCTCTTTAGAAGCCCTAATATTTCCTTGAATCATTCCTGCTACGCTTAACAGCAATTAAGATTTGCAAATACATGTGCTTTTTATTTTTCATTTCTGTAATTCTACTTCTTTTAAATGTTTTCTTTATTGACATTTGCTGCTGTTGCTGAATATGGTACTTTAGTTACACAGCACTTCAATTTAACACTGAAGGTTTTTCTTTCCAAAAATACCAAGACAGATGACATAAAAGGGCATAAAGTCCTAAAAAACACGATGGCCACTAAGAATGAATAGGAACTATAAAAGCAAAGTCCAGAATTACTGGAAAATCTAAAGACATTAGAAACAGAGGGAAGAAGGCATCTACCTGACATAAGAGAAGGTCAGTTTCTAAAACACTTCTAAGTTAGAGGAAGATATGAGCTCTCCAGAGGAATTTTAAGGAGACAATACATAACAGTGAATGACACAATTTCAAGTGGTTTGAAGTGGGAAACTAAATTAAAATGGGAATAAGGGGACAGAAAATAAAAGATGTGACTTTCTGCTTGTAAGGCAACAGGGACAGAAATTTGCTTTTACAGAAAGAATTTAGGAAAAAGATGGAACTGCCTTAGAACTTAGCTGAACTGCAGGATTATTGATATGAACAGAATATTGTACAGCTGCTAGTGATAATTGGATCTGTTGGCTCTTCATGTTAGTATTTCTACCAATGGACTTTCTATCTTGGCCACAAAATATGACTTCACCTAAATCCTCCACAAAATTAGTTCAAACCACAGTATAGTTTATTTTTTAAATCGCTGTTCATGTATGAATAAAAGCTCTCATTTAGTATTTGTAATTTTTTCCCCTGTGTTTTCAATTGGCCATTTAAATACAAGTTAGTAAGTAATTAGAATCACTAGCTATTCATGGAACCTTCTCTATCAGGCTACTGTTGGCATTACGATTGGATTCCATATAAGTGAGTGATAGGGATGAAATGTAGCAGGCAATGCAACATTTGTCTATCTTAAGCATCTATTGTATAATGAGATTCTGATTTTAATCATTGTCTTTCAGATTATAAATCGTTACTTTCCTTTTTTTGCCACGAGGGAATAAACTCACAAGCAATGAAAGATGGGTTAGGTTAATATGTCCTTTTAATTCACTGCATGAACGATAGCACATAACCCATCAGCTTGCTGGAAATCCTTGCCATTAAGTTGACTAATAAGGGAAATAATAAAGCAATAACTACTTTTATTTTGCACCATTCATATATTGACACAAGATGGTATAGTCATGCAGAAAAATACATTGATAAACTGGTTTTACCTCGTTGGAGGATCAGTAAGAGTGCTGGGGGGCCTGCAGCACCTGACTTACAAAGGAGAGAGCAGGGTTTGTTCTGCCTGGAGAAGAGGAGGCAAAGGGAGGATCTTAATGCTGTCTTCAATTATCTCACGGGTAGCTGAAGAGCAGATGGCAAAGATAACTTTTTCTTCAGAGGTACACAGCAAAAGAAGAGGGAATAGATACAATCTGCAGCAAGGGAAATTATTCTAAGAGCAAAGGAAAAAACAGTCCTTTGCAGCAAGGATGGCCAAACTAAAGGGAAATCCTCTTCAGTGCAGTGATTCAAAATACCACTGGACAAGCCCTGAGCAACCAAATGTACTTTTGAAGTTGTTTTAATTTGAGATTTGGACCAGGTGATGTCCAGAGCTTCTGTCAGACAGAAGAAATCATCATCTGACCACATCACAAACCTAAACTCCATTAATGACTACTAGAAAGTGTGTTTTAAGTCCATTAATGAAATTACAGAATCACACCATCATAGAATAGTTGGAAGGGACCTTAAAGAACATTTACTTCAACCCCTCTGTCATGGGCACAAGCACATGCTGCTTTTGCTGTTTATATCTGACCCTTTCCATCTTCTGACTTTAGAATATCCACTTACCATTTTGTCTCATCTGTAATGAAGAGACTGTCTAATCTGCCACCTCTAGAAGCACAAAGGAGGGTATTAAGAGATCTTCAAAATTCAGGAAAGTGTGGAAAAGACTCATTTGACCTTCTTAATGCAGGGAGATGACAGAGAGAAAAAATATTTTTCTATGATAGGAAAATAAAACTTGAAATATCTACCTGAAAAATAGTCCGTTTTCAGGGTGCTACATTTTTCCTTTTTCTCTCGCTTCTACTCTGATGCAAGGCATGCTGGTAAATCAGTCAGAATTCCCATGTGTCTCAGGAATGAAAAACACTGTGAAGCACTAGCATGTGTACATCAACATCCAAAAATATGTCCTCCCAGTGTATCTTGGAACCACGTGTGAGAGAAGAAGGGTGGCTCTCCTGAGAGCCCTGCATTCCTGCAGGAATAGATGCCTGGGTCTGTGGGACAGAAGGCAGCTGCCATCCCCTCTGCACTTTCTGCTCTGACTTCTGCAGGACAGCATTTCAATTGTCAGTGCAGTTTTGCAGTCTGAACCTTGTCCCTTGTGAGACCTCAGAAGGTATAAAGTTAAAAAAAAAAGCTGCTTCTCCTTTGGCTGACCATGCAAAAGTGTTGTTATTCTGCTACTGCACAAGTAAATAAAACAGCACAAAGAGATGAAGGCTAAAACATGAAAATATATGTGCCTTTAACAGTATTCCTGAACAATTTCAATATGTTCTCTGAAGTAGCTGAGGGACTTGGCAACATCTGGAGTTGTATGTGGTGGTCATCAGAAATTTACACTGACATATACTCCCTTGTAGGTATGAGTTTTCTGAGGGAAGGGGACTTTGTATTATTTGGCAATAACTCTGAACTATTCATTGGAAGAAAACTTGGCTCAGTATCGAGAAATACCAAACACTTGAGTTTTTCCCCTCAAATATAATTTATTTCCCTGTTGATATTTTTGTGATCATTATTCCACTCCCCACTGAGAGCATATTATTATTTGTTTATGATTTCAGAGCAATATTCTCAGTTTTGATCAGAATTTTACATTGGTCTCTGCTACAGAGCAAATAAAGCCACATTTCTTTATACAAGGTCTCTAACTTCAAGGACCTCCTTATTTCAATGAATATTTCAATGCAACTTTTTGGAAACCTGTTGCCCTGTGAGGACTGAAGTTGATTTCAGGTATTATGCATAAATGTGAATATGATGAAGAAATCTAAACAGAAGGGAAGCAATGCAATGATATTTGAAGTTTTCTTACATTATAATTTCTTAACATAAAACCAGTACAGAGGTGTTTCTGCCTGTACTGATGCAGAATAGCAGAAATGGAAATTCTGTTTTGTCAGTTCTTTCTAACACAGCATGGTTCCCCCAGTTTATGATTCCCTGCTCTAATTACTCCAGTCCTGAAGGACTCAGTTTCCATATTTCCTTAAAAGATTACTCAGCCTGTTAAATAACTTCAGGGTGGTTTTGCTGAGAGTCTGTTTCTGCACTCAGTTTTATCCAGTTATCCTAGTGATTGGTAACGAATATGAACAACTTTGCTTTTGTTGATTTATTCTCTATGTTTTGGCATCACCAGTGCCTTACATGAAACTATTTATGGATCAGGATTATCCCACCTCTATTACTGAGGTATTATTAGTTCATCATGTGTGAAGGTAAAAATTCTTCGGTCCTTTCTACATGAATGTTGTATTGCATATTTTTATCCATTCTGCTTTCTTTCCTCTATCACCTTAAAAATAATATCTTTTTACAGGATTCCAAGTGCCCCAGAGGAAACACACTCTGGATTGTTTTTCTCCCAGTTACTTTACATATCTTTTTTCTAGATAAAATAATTTCTAGGCTTGTTTTTTTAATCACTGTATTGCAAAGCTTACAGACATTTGTGCTATGCTGATGTGATGAGTAGCATGTGATGCAGTCATGATGGAATAGAAATGGGATACTGAGGTGATGGAGGAAATGAAGTAAATGATGCATTGTGTTACTACTATCAATAAAGGGTCAATATTCAAGGAATTAGAGGGCTGATAGGATGCCAACTTCTGGATAAGAAATGAAACAAAAGCCATGACCAAAACCTGTTTGTGGTTATTCAAGTTACCATGGTTTTGTTCCAATACTAACATGCAATTTTGAAATCCTGACAAAATTCAAATTCACTTATTTACATTCTGCCTCCCCATATTTCCTATTATTGTATAACACATTCTTGTTACTTAATTGCTGTGTAATGTCCTGTGATGTTAAGCAGGTGCTGCTGCTATTTTGTGCTTGGGAGCATGATCTAAATGAAATGTAAACCTGTAGTTCAGTGAATCACCTGTATCTTTGATTCCTTTTAATGTTGTTCATATTCATTCAGGCTAATATCATTTTAGGATTATATTCCTAAATTAATTTACATTCCCTTTTAACACACATTTAGTCACAGGATAAAATTTGTCTCAAGTACTGTATGTAAGGTCATGGTGTGTGGATACATGGTCAGACCTACTAAAAACACTTCAGGACTTTTGATGCTTGGAACTAAAAATGTAAAGGAAACAGGAATATTTAGTAATTTTCTACTTCCTTGATCTAAGAAAATGTATCCCTCAGTTCTATGATTTAATTGAATAACTAAAGCAAGAATTTAACTGTAAATAAAATTTAAAATGAGAAAATTTTTCATGTTTCAGGTGAATCTCTGGTCTTGTTTCTATCAGCCAGGAACTTCGTCTAATCAGAACTTGGCATTTTAGGACTCCTCAAGCGTTTCTTAAGATTCAGTGTCTGGTTTTGTGTGAAAAAGTAGACCAGCACACACCATGTTCTGACTTCTGACCAAACCAAGAGAGAAAATTTTAAGGAGAGATATCCTAAAGTGTGTCCTTTCAATATACGTGTGCAATAACTTTGGGCTAGGTTTAGAAAGATTTAAGAAAATTGAAGGGTCTAAGTTCAAATATGAATTAGAAAAACTTCTCTCAGTTCTATTTAACATTACGGACACCTAAATTCTCCACGTATCTTTGACTTCACAATAAACTCGTAATTCTCTCTTTGCACACACCAACACCCAGCTAAGGAGCTCATGACCTGTCCCATGTATCTGCTGTGTAAGTGTCCAAAGGCACCCAAGCTGTAGGCACACAGTTTGTCTAAAACTGGACCTTTGGAACCCAAACACAGTGCAATGTTGGCTGCTTTTCAAATCAAAGTGCCACAACTTTTTTTCTTCCCTTCTTACAAGGGAATCTGGGGTTGTAATGCCTTCCCAAGGCATGGGAAATTTAGTTGTTTGTATATCATGAGTGGGTGGAAGTTGTATCTTTCACAGTCTGTGAAAATGACTAGCTACTGCCAGCACCAAACGTTCTGCTGTGCTGGCTGGTGACAACTGAAGCAGCTGAGCTCTGTAGGTGCTCAGGTCCTTTTTTTCAATAGTTCAGGTAATCGTTTAGACTGTGAGATCTCAGGGCAGGAACTATCACCTGTGCTTTTAAATCATCATAAAATTCTGACTTTCTTGATACTTGTAGATGTCAGTGAAGAAAAGGGAAGATGGCTGAACTTTTTGTCTTAGTTTGTAATAAAGCAAAAAAGAAGATAGATTAGAAAGTGGAGGGGAGTTTCCTTCTATTTTTTGCCTCTAATGTTTTGAATAATCCCTTTTCTACCTTTACTCTAGAATTTGATAGATGGCTTCAATGTGACTGTAAACCTTCTTATTCCCTAATGAAACAGTATTAAAAAAAAAAAAACTTTCAGTATCAGTGAGGTAGGAAAAACCATTAAAATTCTGCTAGCATATGTTTAATGGTTGAGTTTGACTGAAAAATTCCATTTCTTATCACCAAGGTTAACACTGTATGAAATCTATGCTACCATCTCAATAAATGCGTATTCCTCACTTGCACTTTCAAAAACAGTGTGGATGAGACAGGATTTTTTAAAGCTAGAAGAGCATTTTTAAAATTAAATACATTGGGTTTCTTTATGATAAATAACATCATGCACCATAGCAATGTTGAGTGGTCTCATGAAATACAATCCATTTTGCTGCCTGCCAGTAAGCCTTACACAACTTTGCTTTTAAAAATAAAAGAGCAGAGGTTGTAATATTTATGATTCTTTAAATCAACAACTGTGCAGAAAAAGATTGTTCCTGAAAAAGTTCCTAGTAGCCTTGAATTTCACAAGGGCACTACCCCTCCTATCACTTATTAATACTATAGTGCCTAAAGGCTTCAATTGGGTATTAGAACACAGTGATAACAGGCACTGTAAATGTGCAAGACAAATCTTCCCTAAGGGGCTATAATACAATATTATTTTATAAAACAAAAACCCAAGTAATTTCTTAAAATAGCTTTATAGCTATGGCAGACTATTACTAATTTTGGCCTAGATCCTGCAATGAAAATGTGCATTGAGAGTCCCTATCGACTAAGTGAAGGCAAGGAACCTGCTCTTTTAGTAAAAGGCCATTAAAAATGGAAGTTGTTGTTACAATGTGGAATTTTTTTGTTCACTTCCAGCAAAAAAAACCCCCAACAGGGTAGCTTGCAGTTGATGCTGAAAATCTACCCTAGAAGTTACTAGTCGGATCACAAAATACTGCTGAGAGTGCTCCAAAGCCACCGTGTGCCATAAATGACAGAGAAATACAAGTCGGAAAGAAACGTGCTCGTTGACCTGGATGATGACGTGTCTTTGACTACTGATCAAACCTTTGATTTAGGTCATGTTCACAGCATTATCTGAGGTGTCTGAAGTCAGCTAACTGCACGGACCCTTCCCGGTGGCACTGGCTGGACTGTCCTGTCGTGGTCTACATTGACCCTTGCCCATGTCCTGAAGCTCCTTTCCCATAGCCATAGGTGCAAACAGCACTTAGCACACAGGTTTCTCAAGAGCGGCAGCAAAGGTGGCTATTTTCAAAACTAGATTCCCGACCCACACAGTTTTTCCAGCTCGCGATTTTCTGCCCTGTGCCTGGGCTGGTCGCGTCTCTTTGGTCTGCAGCGCGTCCGTGGCGCATCTGTCCGGTTTCCCCAAAGCGCTGGCGGCACAGGGCTGGCGGCGCCGCAGGGCACCGAGCGCAGGTAGCGGCGCTCCGGCCGTTCCGGGGCTGCGGCTGCCGGACCCCGGGGGGAGCGGCGGGAGGCGGCGCAGGGGGGGCTCGCTGAGCGCCGCGGGGTCCGCCCAGCGCCGCGGCTGCACGGGCTGCGGCAGGAAAGGAGCGGCGGCTCCTCGGAGAAAGGAGGAGGAGGAGGAGGAAGGGGGGGTCCCTCGGAGCGGAGCCGGCCGCAGCGAGAGAGGCGGGGCGGGGTGGGCGCAGGAGGCGTGGAGGGGCCCGCGGAGCGGCGCGGACGGGCGCGTGCCATGCGCGGCGCGGCAGCCGGCGGCTCCCGCTCGCTGGCTCAGCATGCGCGGGCTGTGCCCCCGCCTCTGCCTGCTGGCCGCCGCGCTGGGGCTGTGCGGGGGCAGCAGGAACTGCCCCGACCTCATCGTGGACCGCTGCCTCTGCGCCGCCGAGCGCGCCAAGGGGCCCGGCCGCCCGGCCCTCCGCATCAAAGTGGTCTGCACCGGCGGAGACTTGGTGGAAACTTTGCAGCCCGCCGTGCTGCCCAACCGCACCGTGTCCCTGTGAGTACGGCCCGCGGGGCAGCGCGCACCTGGCGCGGGCAGGGGGTGCCCCGGGGGAGAGGGGCGCGGGGGAGACGCGGGGCCCGAGGGGACCCCGCGCCCGGCACTCCGGAACCGGCAGAACCGCTCCGTGGACGCTGCAGCCCTGCCCCTGCTTTTAAAAAGTCTGTGAGAGTTTGGGGTTGTTTTTTTCTTTTCTCTCTCTCTCTTTTTTTTTTTTTTTTCCCCCCCTGTGCTCAGCTGGGAAGCTCCAGTTAGCGTTTGGGTCGAAGCGGTGGAGCTGGGCTTTCCCTGGTGTAAATTGCACGCTGCTGCGGGCGGCGGTTTGGGAAATGTCAGTGGTAGCAGAAGTGATGGAGCTCTCTGTTGTACCTTTCAGCCAGCAACGGGACGGGCTCACACTGTCCGGGCAATAAATGAATGGTATCGGTAATGCTGAACTGCCTTCTGGACTGCTGTGTCATTAACTGGTTTTCCTTTCTCTCTCATCTCCTCTAAATAAAGTTCGGAATTTGACGGCTTCTTTTTAAACATGAGTTTCTGTACAACCATGAAACTTCCAAATCTCCAATACCATCCAGAGCTGTCTGGTAATTTAAAATGACTCAGGGTATGGTGTTTGGTTTTTTTTTGTTTGTTTGTTTGTTTGTTTGTTTGTTTTTAATTAGGAATTAGGTTATGATATTTTGTTGCCTGTTGCACATAGCTAAACTTGAATAAATAGTATGTTGCTAGTAAGGTAGTAGAACTTTCTGTGACTGTATCCTCAAGTACAGCTGAAAGTAATGTCCCTGTAATGCACCCAAGCAGTAATAGCTCTGTGACATTTACCCTTTAGATCATACACATATCAACAGATCTTTTACTGTTGAATTTAGTTCTGTTGACAATTCCTGCTGTGAACATCTCCACTGTTCAGTGCATTTTCTTTAAGTCAACACTTTCAGGAGGCAACTGGTAAAGATAGTAATTTATAACATCTGGGGAGCTTGTGCTTGTAAATGTACAGATGTGCTATGTATGCTCCAGTTCAGTCTTAGCTATAACTGTTGAGTGACTTGATGCTGATTATCCGTATGCTGATTATTTACTTAGGACACTCTTGCTTCTATACAAGATACAATAATTGCACTTCCAACTAAATTTCAATAGGCTGGTGTAGTGTATTGCATTATTTACCAGCATAAGTTTTAACCTCGGTGATAAGTTCACTGCTACTTCTCTAGTTTGTATAACTGGCTATGTAGTTAGAGGTGGTACTCACCAGAATTATAAAATGTCGATGTCTTGGGCAGGCAGGAACTACTTTTTCCTGTTGGTTAAAGATCTATAGAAACTCTCACACTCAGCATGACTACAAAGGGTTTTCCTCCTAAACATTGATTCACAGTCATACTTAGGTTTTTAAGAAACTTTTGCTGAGCTAAATACCAGTTGATGAATCCAGCTGACCATGAGATCAACAGAAGTATGTATTCACTGCAGTGAAAAGAAACTGAATTGGAAACAGAAGTGAGAAATGGTGAACAGGGGAGGTGGTGTGTTTGAAGTGGTAGGTGGGAGGATTTGCTCACTTATACATATGATTTAAGGCACCAGTAGCAAACTTGATCCTATCACCCTAAACACATCCATTTCAGGAAACACTTGATCAAAACTCATTAGAAAGGTACTGTGTTAGTTTTTTTAAACTTAATTGCAAATATCTGTTGACCTGAGAGCTGATTAGCTGGCCTTAGTTGATGTAGAAGATACAGTTCTTATTTTTCTTTTGTATTTCACATGGACAAGTATAGTACCATATGTCACCTAAACTTATCCCTTTCCTCTTACAGTCTCCTGATTTTGTGGGTTTTTGGGGGGGTTGTTTTTTGTGGTTTTGTTTTTTTTTTTTTTTTTTTTTTTTTTTTTCTTCCCAAGAAGTAAATTTAAAGCTAAATATTGAAGGTAAAAAGGAAAAGAAGTTAAAATCTGTGTTAGTAGTTTTCAGTAGCTGGAACACATAGGTGAAAATTTGACTGAATATATCTGAGATTTTCCAGGAGAAACTGGTTTTTATGAAATAAGTTACACTTGTGGGATTTGGCCAGCTGTAGAAAGTAATGATAATGAGCTCAAGTATTAGCGCTCTTACATTTGTTTTTGTAGCTGCATAAGAGGCACAGGCAAAAGAGAATATTCTGGTAGATGCTGCCTGCTTCCACTCAGTTTTATGGGCCCACAGAGAGAAAGAGAGCTATAACATATGGAATATAACTCTTTGGATAGCTTTAACAATTAAGAAATATAGGGGTGAATAAAAGAATATATGTTCAGATGCAGTAACACTGTAATGAACCAATGTAATAAACATTTTGGGGTGGTTGGGGCAGATTATTCATTATATAGGGATGCTGGTTCCCTAGTGCTATGATCTTTTGAAGGCAAGATTGAAACCAAACTCTGGTGACTGCTCTGCAGAGATGAAAGAGAATTACCTCTGCTCTATCTCTTAAGTCATTAAGAGATGATACTGTAGGTGTGTAACATTTCATTTACATGCTCAGTAATGTTATTTATCAGCAAATTAATGTTCTTTCACCTAAGTGACCATGGACCTTGTCTGAGTTTGACAATTTAGGCTCCTTATGGTATATATGTACTGAACTATTGCTACTAGAAATACCTTTGACACAGTCACACACAGTGACTACAAACTAGTGTGAAGTCACTGAAGAAATGCTTATTCTTGACAGGTTTGGACCAATTTTTTCCAGCTTATGAGGTGGGGAAGTCTGCAGAGTTTCTTTGAAACTGTATGAACACTAGAGCTATTCAGTACTGTCTGAATGCTCCCAATGATAAACAATCACACTAGAAATATAATCAAAATATAAGCTGATAAAGCAACTACTCTCTCCTCTTTATTTTATATTAAAACCCAAAACAAACAAAAAAACCCCTTGTTGTGGACTCTGTTTCACTGTCTTTATTTAGTATTCTATTGCTTTGGAAACAGGATTCATGAGCTTGATGTGGATCAAAAGAAAAAACTTAGCTGCAGCTTCACAAAGTGTTTTCATGTATCTTGTTAAAAGGGTTTCTAGTCCTTATGGATTTGCAACATGCATCTCTGTGCTTTGTATTTTGGGATGGGGTGGAGAAAGGGAATTACTTTTTTTTTTTTCCATGAAGAATACAGCTGTTGAATCACTAATTTATGGGATCTACTCGTGCCATTTCACTCTCAGTAGGCACTGAAGTGTAGACCCAAAAAGGAGTCATCATATCACTTCAGGATAATGTAGTTTTCTCATTTTAGACTCTGTGGCTGAATACTTGAGAATTCTTGTATCAAACCAATATTTTACTTTTGTTTTCATCATTGTGATTGGGTTGTTAAAGTGTAACTCTAGGGAATAAGACTATTTGCAATCTTCTTTCTCTTCTATATTGACAGAAAAATTAGTTGTTAAACTTTTTGACTGAATTGCTGAAATTTGGGTTATGTGGAGAAATTTTTTTGCTGCTTTTTTCAATGTGAAACTTCTACAGTTTGAAATTTCAGGAATTAGCAGATTAGATTCTCTACTGGACAGTCTATTGATAGGTTACTTATATACTTTTTTCTTTCCTGTCAAGTGGTGTTAAAAACTTTATCCTTTTAATCTTGGAAGTTCTCAGTTCAGTATGTGTCTTGGTATCACCGGGCAGAATATACTTTGAAGTTATAAATGCCATCAGTTTCTAATAGTAGCATCATTTATTTTTTTTCCTCCCTCAATTCAAAAGAAAATACAACAAGTGTACTGAAGATTGATATTTTTACAAATGTTACCCACAGATACACCTATGGAAAGGTGTAATTTTAAACGGTCATAATAGAAATGAAGAAAATTTATGGTAGTGTATGGCTTATAGCAATTCTTTATCATATAGGATTCTTAGTACTTTCTATGTCTATGCCTTTCTTCTGTCTTTGAATTGGAGGTTGTCTCAAGTTCCTCAGAATCTCAATTTCAGAGTAGGGCTACATGGCTCCAGTGGTAATCCATAGCCATAATACGTACGAAGGGGCGTTCATCTTCAAAGCACTTCACAAACATTAAATAGTCTTCTGAAAGCAGCGTTGCCCCACTTTTCTCTGTCCCAAAATTACTTTCTTGTCACATTCATTTATATCATGTCTACTGGAATTTCTTTAGAGTTATTATATTACTGCATTTTTTTCATGTCTGGTCTTTTACACTCCTATATTCAGCTTAGGGTATATCAATATGGTTTATTTGATACAAGCATTTTGTTTTTAAAATAGATCACAAAAATGTTCTTTATGTCCCAAAGAGTTCAGCATTTAAGCTAGCCAAAGCAAACAAAGAGTTGAAGAAAGACTGAACAAAAAATATTATTTAGTTGTTTTATTTCCACATCTTAAAACTCACATATTCTTCTTTATTGATTTGAGACTGAAGATAGCATTGCTAATTTGTAAATAACAGCATTATTAAAGAAGGTAAGTTGATTCTTGTTATAAGGGTTTTTGCAAACTTTTTCACCTTGGTTAGCTTACTGTATTCACTCAAAGTGGCAGGAAAAAAAGAATAAGAAACAGGTTTCCTGCTCCATTATTTATGTGTATATACATATTTATACACACTTTCTCTGAAACTCTTAAATAAAGAAAAAGAAAAAACAGTTTGTGAAAGAAACTCCTAATAGGGAAGCCTACATAAAATATGCCAAAGACTTGGAAGGTCTGGGACAGATAGTTGGGGCGAGCAAATTATAGAGAAGAGAAAGGTTCTAGAGGTGAAAAGTCTTCAAACATTACTCAAATATTAGTCTAATCTTCCTTGATACTACGTTATATATTCATCTAGAGTGGCCACACTGTATTTTATTGTTGTTATTTCTGACAAGGAAATACCTGCACTTGAATTCTCTTCTCTGCCTGGGAATAGCAGAAAGTACTAGCAGTATGACCACTTCCAAGGGATTACTTTTTTGGATGAAACTGATGCATTGACATCATTGGAAATTGTAGGTAAATTCTAATTTAGTTGAAGTGTGAAAAAAATTCTGTTAATGAAGATAGAGCTCTCATAGCAAATAATGTCCAATATATGCTACTTTAATAGTTACCATGTACCATAACTTTTTAAAAGTATGCGAGTCATCCTGATGTTTCTTTCTCCATTATTATTAAACTGTAAACATCATGAGTTTAAAGAGTGCCTGTGCTTTTATGTCCTCAGTGTAACTTTTTTTGAGGAAAGCGGTTTGTGTAAGAGAATGCGATAAGAATATCTGGAAACAGATAAAATTATTTCACAGTATTGAACAGTTCATTAATTTGGTAATTTAATGTAGAAATCAAGTTCTATTTTTGTTGCATACTAGGAAATTTGCAGTATTGTGATCTTACACTTAGTTTCATTCCAGAGGTAAAAATAAACTGGTGAAGCTAGCCAGGGGGAGAGTAACGTATGTGGGAAGGGAGTTTTATCATATAAGGCTATATAATGTGATACCTATTGAGAAGTGCTAAATGAAGCTGGGGTTTTATGATATGGTATAATTTGTCAGTTGTCTGGCTACTGACCTTGTTTGCCTTAAACAGGAAGAGATTTAGTGTATATCTTGTTGGCTCTCTTATCTTTCTTTTTTTTTTTGGTATGTTGGCCTAATATTAATAAAATCTATTTAATTTTACCTATCTAAAGATATGTGCAACAGAAATTAGTTTCTGAAGTGTGTATATTTTCATCTCTTGCAGTCAGTTGGTGCCAGGGAGAAGGTGATTTATGTGTATGGAATTTGCCTTTATATGAAGCAGCATGAGTTGCTGGCCATTGGGACCAAAGTATTGTCATCCCTTAAAATGGATTGTTCTTAAAAGATTTGAAAATGTGATGCTTTTTTTTTTTTTTTTGAAGGCATTCCAGAACATTTCTCAAAGTATATTTTTCTTTCCTTGTCCCCTTCTAAATATCTTGGCAGCATAATGAAACACCAGGTGAGGTGAAGAGGAGGGAGTGGTGGAGTGATTAGGAGAGAGGTGAATGGGGAAGGTCCAGAAAGAAGAGGTCCAAACAATGTTATTAAAATGAAACTCCAAAGGTTTAAAATTTTATGTATGTTATCATTTTTCTGCATCCTCATGAATATTTAAATATTAGGTGCTTTACAACAAGAGAATCACATTAGCACCTGTGACGCTAGAAGCCCATTTATTACTTCACTATTAACACAGACCTAGAAAATTTCTGGGCAGATACAGCCACAGAAAACAATGTTTTTGTGCAAAGTTTCTCCCTATTTGAGACCGTCTGTCATCACAAATTTTGCGGCTGTTGGATTCAACCATGTTTCAGCTTATCCATCCCTACTTCCCTCACTGGTGTCTTTTGCCTTGGTTTTATAATACAGAGCTGGCATAAATCTGAAAGTCAAAGGGCAGAGTACCTTAACCAAGGCAGAACTTCTGCTCTAGCAGCCAACAGGAAACATACATTTGTATATCTGCACCTTACGCCCTTTGTTCATGCACATCTGAGAGCCAGAGCTTTTGCCAGCTTGGTTTTCACTGCTCAATAATATTTATGCATGTTTTCAAGAATTGCTATTTATGCCATTTGACTTAGATTTTTGAGGAAAAATAGCCTATTGATTCTAAACTTCTTCCCTTTCCATGTTTCTAATGGAATAACCAGACCCTTACAGCAGTGAAAGCATACAAACCATGAAAAGGTTGGGTATGTACTTATCCAGTCAACTGTGATTATTTTTGATCAGTCACAAGTTTGCTGTCTGCTTCTAGACTTCTCAAATATAATTTGGCTAAAACCTCTGTATTACCTATAGTATTAACATTTTTTCATCTACTTTAGCAATTATGTAATACGGGGAACACAGTTTAGGCTTTGTTCTTATTCTTGTGGCAACATGCCATTCTTCACCCTCCTCTTAAAATGAGTTCCAACTGTGTTTTCATGCCTGGGACTCATTTGAGGGTATTCTGAAGGTATGGTTAGCCATGAAAGCACTCCTTTTGCAATTTCTGTTACAGTCTTGCAGAGTTGTTGACAATTTCTTTTCTGTACTTAGTTGGATATCGTCTTATCTGAACAGCAGTTTGTCAAATGCATAAACAGTTCTGCCAATAACACAGCAGTTTATGGGTGTTATGCTTACAGACCTGTAAGTCTTCGCAAAAACCTGAGATTTATTCCTAGATCATATAGAATGTGGATTTGCTGATAGCTGTGCATAAGTAAGCAAATTCTTTTAAACTTGTATTTTAAACTTACCTTGCTGAGTGGCTACTCATCAGAACTTACGAGGATGGAAGGATACTGGGCTGTGTTTTCAGCATTTGTACTCTAGGCTTCGTACAACACACAGTGATGTTTAATGGATTTTCTGTGTTGTTAAGGTATCGTTGTGACTTCCAAGTAACCTGGTAAGTCAAGGTCTCTAAATTACGAACATTTATGATTCTCCTTGTTTATTGAAGAGTTAATAACAGTCAAGATGATGTCTCTTCATAAAACCTCTCTCTTTGTGAGATTGCCTGTACCACAGAACTCATGTTTTATAAACAAAAGTATTAATTGGGAGGTTAAAGGTTTTACGTGTACTGTGACTTGAGAAAAAAACAAACTGCATTATAGAATGCAAAATAAGGTTAAAAGTAGTAGTAACAAAACCAAGCCTGGAAAACGTGAAGAAAAACGTAATGGAAGAATCGAACATAATATTATTGTATATTAGTAGTTCTTTGGCAACATTTATTTTGATATTTGCACTAGAAATTAATGTGCATGGTAACAGTTTCTTTTAGAGAGGAGGGGTGGAAGATCATAATCTGTTTGTGAACAACTTTATTATCAGATTAGGTTTTATACAATTTTCAGAGGAAGTATACAGAAATGTTAGGAAAGGTTTCTCTAATGGAATATGCTAACAATCTGGCACAAGAGGAAACCTACAAGCATTTGAGAGGGAAAAGAAAACCAAAAGCTATTACCAGTTTTGAGAAATAAAATTTTCCAGCACTCCTAACTCCTGTGAACTCCTAACTTGTGAATCTTTATACATTAACATGTGTCTTCTCTGGGGAACTTCGCACCACAAAGAAAAATGTTTACTTCTTTGTCTTCCACGGACCATCCTCTTAGTCCCATCTGTCCCATTCCCAGAATCCTTCAATTCTACACTTTCCTTTTTCGCCCTATTATTATTGATACTTCTGCCTGTTTTATCTTGTCATCTGCATCTTGTTTTTGTTCACTGATTATATGAATTGCAGACTGCCAGTGCATTTCTAAAAAAGCGATAAACCTGTCTCCCTGTTCATCAGCTCTGCTTTTGGTCCTCTGCTGGGCTCCACCGCTGTGCCAGCCTCTGCTCTTTCACTGCCATGTGCTGCAGGCTCTGCTGGCAGCTCGCGGTCTCATCACTTCTTTAGACTTGCATGACTTCCCAGTTTCTTCTGTTTTTCTAAAACCCTCTATTACATCTTCCCTCATCACCTTTGATCCTTGACTCATTTTATCCTTCTGAACACGATGAGTGGAACTGAAATAAGCGAGGACTTGGGTCCTTAGAGAGATCTGAATTAAGTCCTGGAGTTCAGCCGTGCCTGGAATTGGGGCCAGGCAGATGGAGTTGATCCTATTGCACAACTTAGAAACAAGAAAAATCTTTTCAATCTTTAGCTCTGCCTCCTTAGAACTTATCATTAGAACTGCAGCTAGTGGAGTAGAGAGGTCTGAATGTGGTCGTGTCAAGCAGTGATTTTATATTGACCCACCGGACACACCGCTGAGGGAACAGCCACAGTGATCAGAGTTGTTTTCTATCCCCAGCACTGTGCTGAAGGGAAGAGGAAAAGTTTAATTTCCAGTTTTCTCTACACCTTTGTGGCAACATTCAAACAGTATTGCAACTGTCCTCGAAAAACTGTGAAATGTGTGTAACATAAATAATTACAGTGATAAAGATGGAATCTTAATGTGTGCTGTTATTCTCCATGCAGTTCTTGAGCCATAAAACTAAAGTTTACATAAGCAAATCTAAGCTTAAGGGACTGTATCCATTTCTTCTGTGACACAGCTAGTATTATTCACATAATTATCACAAATCTTTATCTTAAATTAGATCAGGTTAATGAACTGTTCTCAGCTGTGGCTATTTGTCAGCTGAGGTAACAGTTGACAAATTTGTGCTACTTTTGTAAAAGACACAACTTTCTATCCATACTACACACAGGATGTAAGAAAGGAAACACAGTCAAAAGGCATAAATGGAACCTTCTTTCCACTGGAAGAAAACAATGTTTTAATCTCTCAGTAACTGGTGTCATCATTATAAGGCTTTTATATTGAGAAGGCATTCGTGAGTTCTGTTCTACCAACACTGTCATCATGAGAGTTTTGTTTTGCTGGAGTCCCTGATGGAGTCACACAGCATCTCACCTATAGCAAGATAATAGAGGGAGAACAGCAAAATTTTATCACATTATGCTTCAAGTAACTCTTCTAAGTATGATATTATAACTTTTAAAGCAATTTGGATTACATGGGCTTAGAAAACAGAGTCAAGCTGTGGGAGTTACGACACCAGATATTCAGGTAGCTGTTAAACTGCTGGTGCATGTGAGAATAATATCTGTGGTTTGTTTCTTTATCCCTCCATGTTTGGTAAACAGTAGGCTCTTCGAAAATTAATCTGCTCTTTTCCTGGGCTATATCATGTGAGGGTCTTATGGAGGGAAGTTCTATACTTTTTTCCTCTAATGTCGGGAGACTGGTAAGAATATTAAGTCCGTCTGGTGGGAGCAGTAAGACATCAGTTCTTCTTTGGGTTCTTTTTCTGTGATTCATGCTCTCCTTTGCTTTCCTTTCCTTTCTTCAGCAGCAGTGCTGGTAGGGTCACATTCAGGTTTTATAGTTTGAGGACCTGTTTTTTGTGGATCCCAAGTATACCTGAGGAAGAGCAGATGAGAACACATTTGAGATATGAACGTCAAAAAGTGACTTGATGTCAATCATAGATGTTTGGTATTTATTTTTGTGACTTAGTGTACAAAATGAATTCCAACTGTTATTCTTGTTAAATTAAGAGTTACCTGGTGCATTTATATAGTTGCTAGTCCTTTTGGAGCCCTAGCAGATATTCTAGTTCTGAAGTATTTTTCTGTTTAAACAAATGAGATTTGCAGAAAAAGAGAAAGTAAATTTTCTAATGCTTTTCTTTGTCTTTCCCTTCTATAATAAAAGGATGAATAAGGAAATTCCTAAGACATAAAATGTGGGGGGAAAAAACATATTAAAAGTCATTTATTATTGTACTATTCATAATTCTCTCCCCTTTCTGCACAATTAAAAATTATAAATAACAATATAAAGAGTCAGCAATATAGATTGATGAAATAGAAAATAACCCTGAGCTAAATAAATGTAATAAATTACAATCTGCTGCATTTAGAGCACATGAGTTACTGCTGCAAAGTACTTCATGATTATTAATTATAATTATAAATTTTTTCTAATAAACAATTATTTTAAAAACAATTCTAATTAATTTATTTGTGCCTATATTTAATAACAAGTCAATTAGTGAATTGGTCTATGAAATGACCTTCATAACAATTTTACACAGTTGAACAGTAACTTGCTGACTGGGAAAACATCTCTTATTTAAATAAGTAATACAGCAGTATTGCTAATTGAACAAAATTACTTCAAATGAAAATACCCTCCATATATTTTCATATATTTTTAATAAGACTGAGGGGCTGTGTTGCCTGGCTCTCTGTGTAATTAAATTCTATTTGAGTTTTTGTTTTCTGTAGTTACCTTTGAAGAACTCAGGTCAACTATTTTGATGTTGTTATTGGGACTACTTTACAAATGGAATACATGGTTATGAAGCTATTTGGTAATGAAGAGGGATTAGATGCCAAGCCTCAGTTTGGAAAAGATCAGAGCAAATAATTTTTTAATGCTAGCTTTCCAAAGTACTTCTTTAGCTGAAGCAGAGCAATTGTTTTAAACAAATAATATCCCTCAAGTAATCATTTATTAAATAGCACTTAAGTCAAGTTGGTTTGGTTTTTTTCTCTGAAAGTTTCTGTCAAAATGGTGGCACTGAATTACATATTGTGCCAGTTGTTCCGTATGATTAGTTAGTCTATTAGCCTTTTTGGTTGGCTGGTGTTTCCTTTTTGAAATGGGAATAGGTAATAAAGCTTTGGAAGAAGCTTTACTCTGAAGAACTCTGGCAGCTGGGTTTCCTGGCTGTTTTTGCTTGCTGCTTTGCTGTTTTGTGTGAATTGTCAGTTAATAATACTGTGAGGATATGATAAATGGACTTCAGAAATGTTTATGGTTACACAGCTTTTCATTTTCTGCAGTCTGTACCATTAATAAAAATACATGTGGTTGTCTTGGACCAGGCCAAAGAGCCGTGGAATATCCCAGTATCTTGTCTCCAGACTGAAAATTTTTAAAGCAGGTGCCTACAGTAAAGTAACACTGTGATATTTTCCACAAGGATCTCCTAGTCTCCGTCACAGCTCAGAGTTGTAGCTCCTGTGCATTCAATTTATCAAAATGGATTGGTTTTCCACAGCCTAATCCAGTCCCCCTGCAGATCCCATGCCAGTTCCCTGCATTTGGAGCATTCCATGGCAAGAAGTACCACAGCTCAGCTGCCTGCTGGCAAGGAACCGTCTCACTTTTGTTTATTTCTGAGTTCCAGTTTGTTTCAGTCAGAGCTGATGTGGTTCTCAAACTTGGGAGAATGGACCAGGTTTGGTCTTCAACAGGGGGATCTGTATCCCTCTGCTTTTCTCTTATTATCTGTTAGTCACTGCCAGTAAGCTGAAAGGTAAGGGGGTGATGAAATGTCAGGAATTAAAGTTAATTTGTTCTACTAATAATGTGCTTTCTTTTGTTTTCAAGACTGTGAAGAGAGAACAGTGATAAAACTTCTTTTTATAACAAAAATCATTATATTTAACTCAATCCATGGGAAAAGGCTTTGGTCTTCTAGGAAAAATAAAAGAAGCTCTATTCCTGCTTTTAACATTTTGGATTAATGAAAAATGAATAAAAGTTCAAAGTCAGCTTTCTCATTGGTTGGCCTAGTTTTCTTGTGTCAGATTGATAGATTTTCCTGTTTCCCTCTGTATTCCTGAACAATAAGAGCATCTTCAATTTTCCTTGTGTGTTGAGGCCAGTATTTTGTGCTTTGTTTAGTTGTTGGCACTGCAGAAAGCAGAGAGGGAGATAGTCTGACCAAGAAAAAAACCTGCTAAATTGCAATAACAGCATGCCAGTGAAAAAAGGTTTTGGAGGAAGTAAATGGTTTCAGAAGGTATAAGAGTGCTGGTCAGTGGGGTTTTTTTAATTTCATTTTTCAGCTGTTAAAAATAATCTTCGTTGGTTATTCAGGCTGGCAATGTATTTGTTCAGAAAGACTGCAGCATGACTCTGCTGATTGATAACACTTGGAATTACACTTCACTTTTGTCTTTCACTCTATTCTGTAGTTATAATATGCTGAAAGAAGTTGAGTAGATTTTGTTACGTACTGGATATGGGTCACCACTCTATTAATCTGAGACTGGAAGAAAATGAATGAAACTAGAAGTGGAAAAATTCTGATTTTGAGCCTGAATTTTTTGACTTGGGGGAAACAAAGGTAAAAACATTGAAAATGTTATTTTATACAGGGTTGTACTTCTTAGCCAGTCTAGAAGTCTCTCTGTAATGCTGCTCCCTCCTTGGTATAGTCTCTCCCCATTTTTTCTGTGAGACATGCATGAGACTGATCCTCTCTGAACATCTGGCCACAAAACCTGAGATTCATCCCTGTCTCTGGGCTCAGGACAGGCCACTGGGCTTTTACCTTTTATTTTTTACTTTGTTCTGCACCATTTTGCTGATTTTGTGCCATACTGCTGACTGTTTCTGTCCAGTGTGCTTTTTGCAGGGGAGGGTGTTTTGGTTTTGTTTTTTAACTTGTAAATTATGGGAGCCACCTTCCAGTAACCGAGGAGTAGGAGAGTCCTCTCCTGTAGCCTTCAGCAGGAAAGCCTTTGCCAGTTTTGACCATTCAGGGTGGCTGCTATCTGCCAGATTAACCCTGAAAGAGAAGATGTTTAGAGAAAGACTTACCTTATGCTTATACCCCATCAACTGGGTGCTTTTTACATCAGGGCAAAATGCTTAAAATTTAGACAACTTCCTCCCTGTATCAGTCTGCTTGCATGGTTTGAGGATTTACAGACTGCACGGAGGACATCCTGCCGAGTTATCAGAGACAGATCTCTTCTGTTTTTCTACAGGTCTGGAGAAATGTGCCTGTTGCTGTCAGTGAGTCAAAGGCCATCCTGCAGCAGTGGAGGATGCTGTGGGGTCCTGGAGGGTTCCCCAGCCTTGAGTGACGATGTGGTTATAGGGGAATGTGTGCTCACTTCGAGCTTGCAAGTGTTGTGTTAAAATAGTATTTTTTTGTCTGTTTTTGTGTTGTATTTAATAGTAGTTACTCTGCAGAAAAAGACATATAGAACACTGAACAAGTAATATTTTATTAAGGTTAGTTTGCCAGTGTTTAAACGAATGGAGCTGAGAATATTCGTTGATGTCTTGAACATATGAATATTCCATTAGCTGTCCAAGTCTTTTCCTCCTCTGATTTTCTGTGATTTTCTGTAAATTTAAGTGATCAAGAAGAAGATTACTATAAAATCCAGATTAAATTCAGCACTGATAAATGCTAAGTGAAAAGGGGTGTGTGGAATGTTTTAACTTGCTTGCACATTGATTGACTGTGAACAAGGCACTTGTTATCTGCAGGAGTGATGCTCTGGAGGGACGATACACCCTGTGAAAAGAAAAACTCAGCAGCAGTCAACATGCATGACAGAATAAAACATCTTGTTCCTGCTGTGTGAGCTGACAGTGGTGCACCTGCATCTTGGATGCTGACACAGCTCTGATTCTTCCCTGTCAAAAAGGGCATAACAGGACAAGGAAAGGTATAGAAATAGGCAGAGTTGTGGGAAAGCTCATGTGTGAGGAGTGATGAGTAGCTGAGAGGCTTTTATCCTGAAAACCTCTAAAGTGTGTTAAAAGTAAATAGGGAACATTATTCACTGTTTTCCATATTATAGGACTGAGGGGGCAAAAAATTATTGGAGTTTCATAAGAAATTAAAAGTAGGTTAGCTGCTGAGCTTCTTGCTGTGGTTTGTGTATTCACATACCTTCTTTTGACCACTGTCAGAGACAGGACAGTGAGTTACAAGAATTTTGGTCTGACCTGCTCCTGATGGCCTGTTGCTGTTCAGCGTATTTATTCATGATCCAGATGGAACATACAAAGCTCTCAGAAGACAGAGCCAGATGAAATGATTACAGTTTGGGGCAGCTCTGTAGAGTAACACGGATCATTTGGCGAGCTGGACTCGATAGATCAGCATTCATTTTAACATGGCCAAGAATGTTGTCATATATCCAGAATAAAGAAAATAGTTTGCACTTGCATGTTCCAGAAAACAGTTCCAAAACTGTGTCACTGAAAAGCAGTTAATTATAATGGTGCATAATCAGTTAAACATCTGTTCCTGGTGTGATATTACTAAAAGTGCAGTGATAGTATGATCTTGGATCCAAAAGTAAGGAATACAAAGCAGAATTAAGGAGTGTTACTTTTTTTTGCTACTACTGAGAAAGAGATGACCAGAAAAAGGTGTTATATTTTAGTTTCAAGCATGATTTAAAAACTACAAAATTTGTGCTGTATCCTTGAATGTGTTCTCATAAATCTGTTGTAGTTGTTTGAGGTTAGGAGGTTATTTGATCATGTCCCAGAAGAAAAGATGTCTGATGTCAAAGATATTTTAATTTGGGAAATAATGAGATACAGTCATTGAGAACTCAAAACAAATGCATTCAGAATAAGAATGCCGGTGAAAATCTAAGTGAGAGTAATTAAGCTTTGGAAGACATAGGAACTTCAATGGAAACTCTTTACCTTCTTAAATTAAGACTGAATATTGTAAAACTTCACCAAGTTAGTGGCTTGACATGTTTATTACTGGGAGAGGTTCTCAGCTTTATGATCACATTGATCTCTTCTGGGCATTAAAATAAATGACGTGGTGAAAATCTACTTCTAGTATGTAGTATGTACTTACATGAATACTACCAAACCCCTGATTTCAGTGGTTTTGGGTACACATATAGAAATACCACGACAATCTATGCAATGTTTCTTTCTGTATGGTAGAAGCTGCCAATCTAGTGTAATACTTGTAAACATGACTCATTGTTTTTAATACAGGAGTAGAATCTTGCTAGTATCAAAATAGTGTTGTTGACTGTACAGTAGTACACTGTGTATTTGGATGTACTCAGCGCTGGATAGTTTCCAAGTGTCTTTTGGCTTGACACTGGCAAACGTGTTCACCAGGTGTACTTCATCTGTGAATAGTTCTGTTTTGAATTCTGCCAAATACTCTGGCTCTAATTTAACTCTTGAGATGTCAAATCCAGTGATTTTAATGGTGTTTGTTTATTATTTGATGGTACACAACTGATTCAGTTTCTCCATCAAATTTAATCCTTGCCACTTTACCTAAAAAATACAGACAACAAAAAATGTATTGGCATAAGAAGTTGCAGTTTAAAAATAATCAGTGTCTATGTGTTTCTGTAATGAACTGTATTTCTGCATTCAGTGTCTGTTGCTGCCAGTAGTTTATTTTTATGGGGTGGTGGGTGTTGGTAAAGGGGATGTTACTAAAACCCAGTATAGCTCTAAGTCAGTGTATAGCAGCTTTATTGCAGAGATGAAAGTCATGAAGAGCTTTGTGATTTGAATGTTACCATCCTTTGATCTTTAAGTTACTCATTAAGTTTAATGTTTCAGTAGCTACTGTTTTGAAGGTCTTCTTCTGTACCTTGTATTTTAAATTGAAAAAAAAGTTATTTCTGTAATTTGGCACTGTTTCTTTCCTGTACTAGGAAATGCGACCTTTTAGCCGTATTAAAAAGATTTCCTCTTAGACTTTCTTAGTACTTTTAAAAATAATTTATGCAACAATGAAAGTAGTATGTTGTAATTTATAAACAGGGGCTGAGCAAGTTAGATGTCTGGTTTTTTCATATCACTTTCAATCAAGCTTACAGCTAGTTGGAGAACCAAGAGCTACATCTTGTGCATGCAAAATTAGTGTGTTTTACTTAGCGAAATGACAACTGTTTAAAAGAACATATAAATCATCCTGAGGATTCACTGGTAATTTCTTATGTAATCTAGGATTACTTTTGTATTATCGATGGATGATCTCTTGTGTAAAAGGTATGAGTATATACATTATATTATACCAAAATTCTAATACCACAGGAGTAATCCAAGGTATTAGAGGAAAAGAGAAATCTTAATGCTGACAGTTCTTTAATCGCAAATGCTTTCTAGACAATTAAATTACTGCTGCTTCAATCTGTAAAGTAAAAATATAAGGAGGGGATTTCATAATGCAGCTAGGTTTCAGCTTTCTGCTGTGTGAAACAGCCACTGATAATTTGGAATTAAATTGAGATGTGATGCATATGCTGGGGGGAAAGGTCATGTTTAAAAATGAAAAAATAAAACCCCACAAAACATTTAAAACACTTGAAGCCAGCAAGCTTTTTTCTCCTCTGTAACTTAAAACTGGCTTTCTAAGACAATGTGAAAACCATTATAAAAGTATTCAAGAACAAAGTCATTTGCCAGAATTCAGTAGCAGGATCTTGAAATGTTTTTATGGCATCCATGCTGCAGACATTAAAGGAAGCTGCTGTTCCCTTCTACTGATCAGAGCTCTTCACTTCATGTGTAGTCTCTCCAGATGCTATCCTCATACTCTGGTGTTGGTAAAAATTATTGCTGCTGCCCATTTCTGCAAACAGGTACCATTTTCACAGGAAAAACTTTCTTAAGTCACATCAGTTTAATGGCACCATTAGTGAGGTCTGTGTGGGAAGGGCTGATGGTACTGCATGTATGATCAAAGATTGCAAGACTTCCTCAATACAGTATGTATTTATACAGCATTTTGATGGAGTATGTGTCCAAATGTTATTGTCAATAAATCTTGACAGTAGCCAAGCTGAGAAAATACCAACTGACAACAAGAGCTGGCACATGAGTAACAAAAGTTATACTTTGGGGATTTCTAATAAAAGGATATTGAATGACTTAAACCAAGCTTTTTCTGAATTTAATTCTTCCCAGGACACATCAATTGTATATTTAAGCACTTTTACTATGAGCCTGGTGAGAGTGATAGTTGCAGTATGTGGAATTTTTGTCAAGAACAGAGGGTGCAGAACATGTTCTGTGTTCTTTCAAGGTGACTAAGATCTTACTTTAATGAATACAGAATGGGGAAACTTGCTTCTACCAGTCTGACAGAAATACATCAATAGGTTTTTTTGTGCAAGATGATAGCATGGTACTTGATTCATTTTAATCATGTTTGTGAGAGAGATAAATTCCCATTTTCTATAGTGAGAAATCATCTCTTTGTAATTGGTCCAGCATTCAAAATCAAGATCAATTTTATAAAAGCATGTTCATTGCTTTGCTATTTTTAAAGATACTCAAAATACAATTTTTAGGTTAACCGTAAGAAATATGTAGTCTGTGACAGAAATGCAATATTACAGTATTTGCTTTCTGGTTTGGGTACCCTAGACAATGTGCATGTTGACTTAATTTTAGCATTTACCAAAATCTGTAGTCTTGTCTAAAGCTAAGTTTATAGTTTTATCTGTAGTATATATTGTTCAGAGAGTGTAGTTGAAAGAAAGTGAAAATTTTGTTTTATTCACGATACAAATGATTTGTGGAATTGAAGCTCGTGTTGTACCTTGATAGCTAACTCTGTCATTTTTGGTTCTGGTAAGACACATGTTGATGGTGTTCATAAATGACATTCAATATTTAGGAACAGTTAAAAATCCTCACAAAACAAAGCACCTTAGGGAGTCAGACTGTTGGTCCTCCAGGCAAATATGTCTCTGAATTCTGTCATTTTCGAAGTATGACTTTAGGTTGCAGGATTATTATTTTTGAGATGATAGGAAAAAAAGAAAAAATGGAGGGAGCAGTGGTGATGCATAGCTTCTGTAAGAAAGCAGTAAACTACTAATATTCAGATGGCCATTGTCAATATAGTGGAACACCATCCTTTGGGTAAATACTGGATACCTCTTTAGTTGTCAGAGGTAGGGCTTAATGATCAATCTCTACTTTGTTCAGTCTTACTGCATTTTCACATCTACCTATTATGTCATTGCCATTTTCTCCCATTGCAGTAATACGAAGAAGAATGATTGTGCTGGGTTTCTTGCACATGCTGTGAGGGAAATGACCAAAGAATTTACTCTTTTTATGCCGAAGAGGTCACAGATTTGATAAAATGGCAATAGCTCCTGATGATAAACAAAAGCATCCCTGTATTGCTTTTCCAGGCCTGACTGAATGACGAGTCTGTGGGGCTTATGGCAGAGGTGTGAGAGGGAGGGGTTGGGGGGAGGTCACTTGTCATGGGTTTTCAGTGTTTCCAAGACATTCCAGCCAAGAGTGGAAGCTCAGTATTCTATAAGTAAATTGATTGAGCATCTCCTGTGCTTATTGCCTGTATTTTCATCTGACATTCCGTGGGATGGAGGTGATGGTGATCAGAAGGAGGTATTTCCTTTTCCTCATCACGCCGTAAAATACAGAAGCTGCTGTGATGGCACTTGAGGGCAAGAATGTGCGGTGCCTTAATCTGCCTGGAAGTTTTGCCTGGGGTAAAGCTGGCTGTTCACCTGTGATTTCCAGGTACCTGTCAGCCAGCAGGAGGGCAGATGGTGAGCGGGTGCCTGGCTGACCGGGGCATTTGTTCGGAGCTCCAACACAGCCAGCGAAGGTGAAGGAGCTGGTGATGAGGACTGGGTGTCCTTCCCAGAGAGGTTTCTGGAGTATTAAATGCTGCTGTAGAACTCCTTTTTAAATACTTTGGGGATGAGGGGGAATGTGTGTTTGTATTTAATTTCAGAGTAGCTCTAGTCTGGTCTTGCAGACTGAGTGCTCCTCTTCTTCTGAAAGGCATTAGATGCATTCCTGGAGCAGAGCTTGAACTTGATTTCACCCACAAGAAATCCCATCAGCATGCTTGGAGGCAGCGTTGTGCCACAAACCAAAGCACAGAAGTGGAAATGAGCAGGATTCTGTTCAAAGCATGCTCATGTCCTGAACTCAATGAGATGCCAGCATGGGGACACCGTGGTGGTTGCCAAAAGGCCAGAAGTGGTGGTGGAGATTTTGATAAAAACCGAACACTATGAATTTTCAAAAACCAATTCTCAAACAAAAAGCAAAAAATACCTCCACCAAATTCTCCCTCAAACTGTATGGAAGCAATGATGTGGGGAGGTCTGGATTAACCCTTCTTACTCCTGGTCTGTCTTCCGTAGTAGAAAGACCATTGAGCTCTGTCTGGAAGCAAAGAGACTAGCCAGATCTTCAGAGCTCTGGCCAACTCACAGCCCTGTTACATGTACCTGAAAATTAACTTGACATAGTTTTATGTAACAGTTCAGAAATTCAGGGGAATTCTGTGTTATCTCTGTACACAACATTCCTCATTGTTCTTAAGTATTGGGTCTGGCTGAGAAGGAGTTCATTTTCCCATGGCAGCCCTCTCAGTGCTGTGCTTTGCACTGGTATCTAGAAAGGTGTTGAGAACACCCCGATGTTTTGGTTGCTGCTGAGCATTGCTGGCACAGCATTGGCACTGTCTCTCCAACATTTTCCCCATCAGGAGGTTGGGGGGTGGGCAAGATCCTGGGAGGGGACACAACTGGGCCAGCTGACCCAAATTAACCAAAGGGATATTCTATACCTTGCGACATCAGCTCAGATATGAAATCTAAGGAAAGGGGGAGCATTCATTATTTGCAATTTTTGCCTTCTGGAGCAATTGCTGCCTTGTGCTGAAGCCCTGCTTCCTGGGAAGTGGCTGAACATCGCTTGCTGTTGGGAAGTAGGGAATAAACCTTTTTTTTTCCCTCTCAGCTTCTGCATGCACAAACTTTCACTTTTGCTTTAGTAAAGTGCCTTATCTCAACCTACGTGTCATTTTCCATCTTCTTTTCTCTCCCCTGTCCAGCTGGAAAGGGGAGGGATCGAGCGGCTTGGTGAGCACCTGGTGTCCATGCGAGGTCAACACAGAACATCTTGGTAGCCCTGTGTCTGCATGTGTAGTATTTTTGTCCATCTATGGCATGACTGAGCTCATGAAGGTGAACTAATTATACATCTTGTAGTGCCAGGGTGGAATGATTTTTGTGTAATTACTGAGGTCAACACTGAAACTGCAAATTTTATTGAATATAATATGAAATAGTGGCAGTGAGAGGCATTCAGAAGTGTTAAAAAAAATCAGCTAAGTAGTTTTTGTTTGCCAGTATTATGGATAGTGCATTTAGGAAGTCATTAAGGTATTTGAAAAGGGAGGAATGAGTTCTATTTTCAAATTGCTTTACTTTGTATCTTGCAATATTATTATTTCCTATTACTTCTGCTGATGACCGGGACATAAACTAAAAAGTTGTGTGGGTAAAGAGGAACAGCAAAACAAGAAAAACTTTCATCACAGCTGTAATTTAAGACCTTTGAAAACTTCTGACTTTGATTCTTAGGGCAGATTCATTCAGATTAGCTTGATTTACTACAGTGACTTTTAACATCATATTATGTCAGATACAAGATACATGGAGCATTTGAGCTGACAAACAGGTTAAAAATCCTTCTACTGAAAAATGAAACTGTTGTAAGCAACATTATGTCAGATAATCCAAGTGTTGTACTACTCCAGGTCAGAATTCAGGGGATTAAGTTTGTCCTTTTTTCCTTAAGCCATGGGGACATGGGTCTCAGGCTTGAGTTTCAAAAGTGAACTATTGCCTTTCAGCCAGCCCTGTGGGGCCCCTCTGAAGTAGGCCCTTGTCCTGGGGTGACGTTATGAAGCCACTTTATTCCTGAACCATCCGCTCAATGCCCAAGGGCGCTGTTTCTTTAAGATGGACCTGGGGGTGGGGCCACAGGACCCGAGTGCGGGGCTGTTGAACGGCTCAGCCCAACAGCCCGGGGGCTCTGGGGCTCGGCAGGGCTTGGGAGGGAGTGCGCTGGGAGCACTGTGTTGATCTTAGGGTTTCTTTTGTGTTCCGGCTAGTGGGAAAAAGGTTCTGTTGGTTTTTTCATGTTCTTTTTTGCCTTCCCCTTACCTCACTGCCTGCCTTCCCTCCTCACTGGTCCAGGGAGCCTGCGGGGTGGCCCTGGCTGGTGCAAACCTGTGTGTCTGTTCCGTCTTTGGGAATTTGTTGTATTTTGAGTTTGTTTATTTTCCCTGTTCTACCCTGTTTTGTTTGTGTGTTAATAAACAGTTTGTTTCTTCCACTTTCACTTGCTGTGACCCGCTTGTCTTATTGGTGGAGGAAAAGGGGAGGCCCTTTTCCCTTTGGAGGAGACACTCACTTTGGAGTGTTTCCTCCTGAAGTTTTGTCTCCAAAACCGAGACAAAAATTTGGCGCCCAATTTAAGGGGCACGTGACAGTGGAAAAAAAACCCCCAACATTTTGATTTGAAGCATTTTGTATTGAGGTACAGCAGTAAGACCATGCTGTTTGATTTAATAATTTTTCTGTGGATCTTACCCATCAGTATATGTCTACAGCTATGGGCAGTCGGGTCCCTGGCTTACACTTTTTATAAGTCAGGAATAAGAATCAGGACTGCCATTTTAATATGCCAGGTAGTAGTGATTCATCAAAGTTTGGCTGAAGTAATGGAAACCATTGAGAATGTGTATGTTACGTTGTTTTTCCATTCTGACCTTGGTAGTTTTCTTTCAGAATGTAGTAGTAATTACACCCAGTTTGTTAGGGGAAAAGCAGGGGATGATAATTCCCAGCCCTTCATCTCCTTCTTCCCCTTCAGATATGGCATGTCACCTTTTGAAAGCATCCTGTTTCCCCTGGATTTCAAAGATACCACCTTCTTGTTATGTTACCTAGCAGGGTTCCTTTATGTAGTCTCCTGCTTGTCTAAAATAAGGGCTGAGATTTCCAGAGGGGTTGCCCAGACGCCTGCCCCAGCTGTAGAAAATCCTAAATGGTGTGAGGTATGGGAGGATATAGGCCAGACCCTGAAGCAGTTTTCTGACACAGTAGGCTGGAACTTCCCCCCTAAACCACCAGCTGAGGAGGGGAAGTATCTGAAGGAAAACTGTGATAACAATGCTGATGAAAAGGAAAAGCTCATTGCCATGTGCTGGGTCCTGGCTAATGCTTACTGCATGCTGCTAGATACTGTAGGGCAGAAGATGCAGCCAGAGGAGCAGGAGAATAAGCCAGCAGACATCCCAATCACTCCAGGTGCAGCTAAAGCAGATGGGGAGCCTAAACCAATAACAATTGCCCCTGTCCAACGAAAGAAACACAAAGCCAAATCCATTTGCCCAGTGGATGATGATGGGCAGCCAGGACCTTCACACCCAGCAGAGGAAGTGGAAACTGAAATCATCACTGAGTCCCTGCCCATAGAAAGCCTTCATACCCTGAGGAAAGATTATACCCGATGGCTTGATGAAACTATATTAAGTTGGATGGTCCAAATCTGGGACGCTGCAAGCGATGGTACAGTTCTGGATGGCACTGAAGCGAGGCATTTGGGATCCCTGTCACGTGATTTAAGTATTGACCAAGGGATGACAAGGGGCGCTGAAGCTCTCAGTCTCTGCACATGGCTCTTGAGAAGTGTGAAGGAAAGATACCTGTGCCGGGAAGATCTCCAGCTGCGGCTAAACCCCTGGAAGACCATGGAACAAGGGATTCAATGCTTGAGAGCACTGGTAATGATAGAGATCATATTCTCAGATGACCAAGCAATTAGGAGCCCTGACATGATAAAATGTACACCGGTGATGTGGCTGAAACTTGCACAACACACACCACCAGAACACGCCCCTGCTTTAGCAATGATGACGTGGAATGACGGGGACAACACAGTGAGTTCTGTTGTGAGGAGGCTCCGGGCATATGCAGACGCTGTGCACGGCCCAACACAAGCAAGAATTGCAGCTGTGGAAAAGTCTGTCAGGGACAATGGAAGATAGGATGGACAAGACTCATCAGAAACTCCGGAAGGAGCTGAAAGAGGGCCTTCTCTAAATCGCATCTGTGCAGACCAGAGGCCCTGTTACCAGAAGCAGACGTCCCACGGCTAGGGAGAGAGGGTACACCGCAAGACCTGAACTGTAGTTCTTCCTGTGTGACAGTGGGGAAGACGTGAGGAGGTAGGATGGAAAACCAACTTCTGTCCTGGCAGCATGGGTGCGTGAATTGAAGGATGATAATGCTGAGAGAGGGAGTCCCACCAGAAGGGAAGTAGCTCAAGTTTCGAATGATAACCAGGAATAGAGGGGCCCTGTCTCTAGCCCGGTAGAGGCCAGGGAAAATTGCGTCTTTTGGACAGTGTGTGTCCGATGGCCTGGCACATCAGAACCACGGGAATACAAAGCCTTGGTTGACACAGGCACACAGCGCACCTTGATTCCATCGAGACACGTTGGGGCAGAACTGATTTCTGTTTCTGGAGTGACAGGGGGATTGCAGCAGTTGATACTGCTTGAAGCCGACATGAGCCTAACTGGAAAACAGTAGAAGAAACATCCTATTGTGACTGGCCGAGGGGCCCCGTGTATTCTGGGCATAGACTTCGTCTGGAGCGGGTATTTCAAAGACCTGAAGGGACTCAGGTGGGCCTTTGGAATAGCTGCTGTGGAGGCAGAGGGCACTAGGCAATTGAACACCTTGCCTGGGCTGACTGAGAATCCTTCTGCAGTCGGGCTCCTGAAGGTAGAAGAGCAACAAGTGCCAATTGCGACCTCGATAGTGCATTGCCAGCAGTACTGAACCAACTGAGATGCTGTGATCCCCATCCACAAGATGATCTGTGAGCTGGAGAGCCAAGGGGTGTCAGCAAGACCCACTCACCCTTCAACAGCCCCATCTGGCCTGTGCGCAAGTCTGACGGGGAATGGAGATTGACTGTGGACTATCGTGCCCTGAATGAAGTGACTCCACCACTGAGCGCTGCCGTGCCAGACATGTTGGAGCTCCAGTACGAGCTGGAGTCCAAAGCAGCGACGTGGTACACCACTATTGACATTGCTAATGCATTTTTCTCCGTTCCTCTGGCACCAGAATGCAGGCCTCAGTTTGCCTTCACCTGGATGGGCATGAAGTATGCCTGGAACCGACTGCCCCAGGGGTGGAAGCACAGTCCCACCATCTGCCATGGACTGATCCAGACTGCACTGGAAAAGGGTGAGGCTCCAGAACATCTGCAGTACATTGATGACATCATTGTGTGGGGGAACACAGCATCAGAGGTATTTGGGAAAGGAGAGGAGATCATCCAGATTCTCCTGGAAGCTGACTCTGCCGTCAAAAAGAACGAAGTCAAGAGCCCTGCCCGAGAGATCCAATTCCTAGCTGTATATATATGTATAAGCGAGTGTGCCTAAAGTTGAAATGTATTAATTTGGGCATTGAGCAGATGGTATGGAATAAGGGGTGGAATGTCCTGGGGTGACATTATGAAGCTGCTTTATTCCTGAACCATCCGCTCAATGCCCAAGGATGCTGTTTCTTTAAGATGGGGCCATGGGGCTGAGTGCAGGTCGGTTCAATGGTTCAGCCCAACAGCTCGGGGGCTTGGGGGGCTTGGCGAGGCTCTGGAGGGAGTGTACCGGGAGAGCTGTGCTGTTTTTTCTGGGTTTCCTTTGTGTTCCAGCTAGCTGGGAAAAGGTTCTGTTGGTTTTTTCCCTTCCCTTCCCCTTGCCTCACTGCCTCCCTTCCCTCCTCGCTGGTCCGGGGAGCCTGCGGGGTGGCCCTGGCAAGTCTGAGCCCAGGTGTCTGTTCCCTCTCTTAGAATTTGTTGTATTTTGAGCTTTTTAAAAATCCTGTTCTACCCTGTTTTGTGTGTGTGTTAATAAACAGGTTTTTTTTTCCACTTTCACTTGCTGTGACCCACTTGTCTTATTGGTGGAGGAAAAGGGGAGGCCCTTTTCCCTTTGGAGGAGACACTCACTTTGGAGTGTTTCCTCCTGAAGTTTTGTCTCCAAAATCGAGACAGCCCTTTACCTTCAGGGTTAAACGTTCTGAATGGATAAACTTTAAATAAATACATTCATTTTTACATCGTCAAAGCTGTTTTCCTTGCAAAGTTTCCTTAGCTTGGAAGAAGAGCTGATGTATTTGTTTCTAGAAGAACTATATTTCGTAGAAGATGGTAAGAAAGAAATATTTTCCCATGTTTTTTCCTTTTCTGTTGGAGTGGGTTTAGTTGTAACCTACCTAACACTTCTGGATGGATTTCTCTCTCTAGCTGGTACCAGCCACAGTGAGTCTGGCCTATTACCTACAACAAGGTAAGCCTAAAAGTAAACCAGGCAGCCCCAGGAGTGCTTGGTAATTGTACATTAGAATATTTGTTAAATACTTGTGCACTGCTTTGCTTCTGGGAAGTTCTTATCCAGTTCATGTGCCTGCTGGCTAGTTGTTCTCATCTTTTAGGGAAGCTGGGACCACGTCCCATTTTAGTAAGGTTTTGGGACCTTCTTGGTCAGCTTTGATGTCCGTTCCTGCCTGTCTGAATCCAAACTGAAAAAAGTTTCCTCTCTGCATTGAAATGTTGATCTGGGACAGAGGTTCTGATGAGGAAAATAAGCATAAGGGGAGTGACAGTGATGTCTTCAGATGGTGAGTTATGAATTACAAATTACAGGTGCAGTCCTCAGTGTCAGTTAAGGATAAGAATGTGATGGATGTGAACAAATATGCTCTGGTGATTCAACTGTTTCTGCACGAAAAGTTGTCAGTATTGTTTATTTATAAAGTACCACGAAGATGTGCTGGGTTTCGTAAATAATCTGAGAAGTAGATGGGGAGGCCAAAGATGCTAAAATTATCAAGGTTTTTTAAGTACTGCTTCAGTTCTGCAGTTCTTACAGAAGAATTAAAATCATAACTTTTTAAGGTGGGTTTATATATGATAGCTGCTGTATTTCTGTATCAGATCAACATGGTTCTGTGTTTGCCTCTGTCATTTTATTCCATGAATAAGTTGATTGGTGCAAGGTATTCAGGAGACTTTGAAAGCAGTGCAGTAATATCAAGTCTTCAAATACATGTTAATTACAGTAATAATATTTTGAAAGTGTGGAGACCAGAAAAAATGATTCCCAGAAGGAAACCAATAGTTCCAATGAATTAACCTTCAAAGAAAGATTTCAAGTATAGAGAAATAAGAAACCTCTTCGATGCTGATATATCAAAATTTTCTTGAATTTTATTTTTGTGTAGTTGTAAGAACATGGATTTTAACTGTGTATGTTAGGAGAGAAGAGAATTAAATGAAGAACACATTTTTAAATACTTTAGTGGCAGGGTGGTTTTTTTTACACAGTCATTATCATAAATCATTCTTTTTGATACTTTTATTAGATACTTATGCATGGAACTCAGAAAAAGTAAAATTTTTATTTTATTTCTCAGGAGAGAAGAGGTAGGGCCAAATGTTATCCTTGACAGGCATAAAGATTGTCAGGATTTAGTCCACGCTTGGTATTTTCAAACTGTTTGCATTTTGCAATTACATCTACTGAGTGATGATGAAAAATCACTGTTTGCCTGTTGGGCACTCCTAGATTAAAACCCACAATTTTTACTTTAATTTCTTTTAATACACACATTTTGTAGTGTAACAATGTTTCTCTTGAAAGACCAAGCTTGTTTTTCAATTTCTGTGCTGCAATAATATTTTTGAGTTTGAACAAAAGCCTCTAATCTGTTAATTTCTTACACTTGGACTGTATAATAACTACTTACAGCCCTTCATACCTTTATTTGGCACAAATGAACCTGGAAAAACTCAATGCTCTGAACTTTGGTGGCCGAGTATAGACATAATCCTCAGTAAGCAAAGAGGGAATAACGTGGATGCATCAACATAAAGAGCAAACAAATGCACTGACAGGATATAATGAGCAGTAAATTTAAGAGGGAGCTTTTAGTGAAATTGGAACGGAGTTGAAGTAAAGGAAGTGAAATTTAAGTATGGCACAAGTATAACTTGTGAAAAATACTATTTTCAAAAATGTTTACCACTGCAGTATAATAAATAAAACCAAGTTAAATGCGCTGAGACAAAGGTGTTTCTTTTGAAATAGAAATACCTAGATGAAGCAGTAAGTTTAGTTGATATGAAAGACAAGTTGGTATACTTGTATAAACTATATCTGAATGCAGGGAGTGACACTGTCAGAGCAGATAATATAATGCTTTAAAAGGAAATTTGGAAAAAGGGCATGTACAATGAGAAAATGTGTTTATACTGCAGTTGATTAAAAAGGCTGCAGATACATTAATTGATGCTTTGGAGTAATAAGCTTACTGAGGACAGACTCAATGTGGGGCTTTTTAAATGTCTTTCATGTCTTCAGTACTTCACATGATAGAAACAGATTTGTCAATGTACAATATTATCATTAAGATAATTCCTGTATTTGTGTATTTTTTACTAGCAAAAGCAGTCAGAAATGTACTTGAAAGGTAAGGAAAATGCCAGAGAACCCTCATGAATGCTGATAGAAGCAGTTAGCTTATGCTGCTGGTTTTGTTTTGATAATTTGCTAAGTGTAAACGTATTTAACAAGGTTCATACCCTTTTTATTTATTGGTGCATGCCAGCTGCTGTTTATAATGCAACATGTGCTCTGGACAATATATGCAGGGTAATATTTATTTTGATTTTTTTTGCAGGTTCAGGTCAGCTGCACATTTTGTTATTTTACTTTTTCCTTCCCTCCACTTCCCTTAGGTCAGGAACCATAGCTTCCTGTAATGTGGTTTTCGGATATTCTCTAAGGAAATTGAATTTCTGGATTCAAAAGCTGCCCATCTCAAGTTAGAGAGCTCTTCTTTCTTCATGAAAACATATTTATGAAACTATATAGCTTAGGAAAATTTTAATCAGCTTTATGAAAGTTCTTCCTCTTTAAACATAGTAGGAAAGCTGAAGGAATTTAAAGATAAAGGCACATTGTTGAAGTTTAGCAAACTGTCTTGAAAGTTCATAATAACACTGTAGGATTTAGGAATTTAAATTCCTTTTATTATAGAATCAAAACCACCTGTAAGTATATAAAGTACTTTGCCTAGTTTACAGACTTAACATTCCAAAGCAGTATGGCCAAGAGCTCCACCTTTATTTTGAGCTTATGGAACTATTAGGAGCTTGACAGGCTTCTCTTGGAACAGAGTGAATGTTGAAAAGAACCGAGTCCAGTTGGAATGCAAACTTAGTGGGGTGTTTTGTTTGGGTTTTTTTTAAGTTATGCTGTGTGTTAGAAAGTAAGATACTGGAATTTTCACTTCTTTAAATGATGATTCTTTTGGGAATGAATGAGGCTAGTGGTGGTTTGCAGTTATTTTTGCTTCTCATTCTTTCTGAACTATGCAGCTGCAAAATTATGGAATATAAACTGTGTGGCTAGAAATTTTACTTGTCTTATGAGTGTTACATGCCTTGGGCTAATACAGCTTATAAAATCTGGTGGCAAGCTTAAAGAAATATAAATAAACTAGTGTCACATGTACTGTATAAGCTTGTTGATACAGACAATATCATTTAAGTTATATTCAAGCTAAATAAGAAATCTGTTAATCTTATTCCTGCATGCCTCTTAAAGCCCACAATAATTTGGTATATATATTTTTTTAAATTATGTAATAAATTGCTACCTAAAGCATGTAACTGCTGACTAGTCAGTGGTTAGCTGATGATTTACAGATGGGAGCGAGATGATCCAGACTGCAGGCCAAGGAGCTTTTTATAGTTCTGGTGTATCATTTGGATAAAATTGCAACCAGGGAGGCTTTGGAAGAAGGGTGATCAAGTAGCTAAAGTGAGGTACCTCTTGTTAGGTTACTAAATCTGTTCTTTATTTGACTGTGGTGAGTATGGTGAAACTTGCTGGGGCATTCATTAAAACATCTGTCTCTTGGGCATCTCTGCAGAGAATACTGAAATCTAAAAAGTGTGAGAAAGTGATAAAAGTGAATTCACTTTTATAATTTCAGTCTGATCCTGTTATTTGCCTCAGTGCTTCTGTCCTGGATCTTCTTCCCTTGCCCTCTTCTGGCTGTTGCCTGTAGTCCTGCACCTCACTTCCACATTTCACTGTAGATGGTGAGAGACTTCCCTGAGGTGCTGAGCTGAGCTGAGCTTATCCTGATGATAGTTTCCAAAGCTTATACACAGATATTCTGCACTGGTAAAATGGGTACTCTCTGAAAGTATTTTAGCTCTGAGCAAAGAGTTTATTGTAGTGAGGAATTGCCTAGAAATGTGTAAAGACTTCTGAACTGATCTAGATTTCAGTGAGACTCAAGTATTAAATCAGTATAATTTAACATGATTGCAAGTGTCAGGCTCGGGTATGAAGACATTCTTGTACTAGTTTTTAAACCTCTTTTAAAAATACTCTTTTTAGTCTGTAAATGTATAAAAACATAATACCTAAGATAAAAGAGGTGTCTTAAACAAAAAGAAGCCAAGTACAATGTACAGAACAGCCCTATGATTGTTACTCTATACTCACATGCAAGAGAATGTTGTGACTTGTTTTAATAATGTCAGAAGCTTCGTTAACCTATAAAACAGAGATAAATTGAATTAAGAACTCCAGGTCTGGCATTCTGAAAAGCACTGATTTGTTACAGACAGAATCAGTGTTTGTGGTGAAATCTATAAAACATTGAAGATACTTGTGTTGCTGGGTCAGGTGATGTTAACTGCATCATCAATGGTTTTTATATTCTGTTGATATTCTCCAAAAGAGGTTGGTTGTTGACTCTCTCAGTCAGTTCAACTCCAAGTTATTTCAGGAAGTTGTTATGCATTAACTTTGCTGTTTTATTAATATTATTCTCCTCCTCCCATCTTTCTTGATAGTTGAACTTAAACAGATGCTACAGCTGTGCAAGTAGCTGTGCTAGCTCTAGGGCTAGCAGTAGGTCCTTAAAATTCTGAAATCAGCTCTAGAAATAGCCTTTAAAAGGTTTACAAAGGTAACCATCTTATTTTGTAGTACAAGCCATAACTGCAAATGTGATTTCATCTACTTTAAGATAAATTTGCAGTCACACAAACTGAAGTAACAGTGATTTATCGCAGCTGTAAAAGATTGGTGCAATCTCAAAAACCTACCCAACAATGAACGTTTTCATGAGACTTATTGCCAAGGCAGGTATAGGGGAGGTTTTGTTTTTAATATCTCAGATGATTTAGTTGATCAGAGTGAGAGCAGAGTGGCAATTTATAATTGACAGACTAAGTTAAGGCTTTCTGTCAGGCAGCACTAGGTGTGGAGGAAAGGTCAATGAAAGCCACCACAGTTTTTCATTGCTCTTGGTAGCCAAGTATCTACATAAAAGTCAGTGTCATAATTTCACCAAGTGACAACAGATTTAACCCTTCTTTCACCAGTTTCAAATGCAGCCACTGCTGTGAGCTGGGACACTTGTTAAATGGAATGGCTGGATTCAGTTGTCATCTTAATCTGCAAGAATGGCTGTAAATTTTCAAAACTTGTGCCCTTCAAATATGTATGGAGATTATACGTAAAGAAATTTTGACAGTCAAAATCTTTCTTTCAAACCCAGGTACTTACAGCACTCTGTAAAGGTGCCAAGGAGTCCAGCAATCTTTTTGATTTATTCTCTACACTGTAGAGGGAGCTGAGAATACAGCAGACATCTGACATCTTGATGGAGTTCTGGAGATATGTTCTGAGGCAGGAGTTGTTTGCTGATGCCTTTAAGGTTATGGTGAACTCTGTGGATCAGTAGCCAGACTTTCTTCTACTGGATTTTAAGTCTTGGTACACTGCATCTGCTAAGTGGAAGTGATTTCAGGCTTTGCAGCTTGACTTTCAAAGTCAGTACTCTGTGTGCCATATTCTCATTCTTTCAATCTTGTGTGATCAAATCATGCCATGTTGTCCCTGAATTTCTGTCAAATCATACTGGTTACAATTAGGAATGCCCCCTAAAGGCTTAATTGAATATTCCTTAGGATTTGGCAACACAGAGAAGATACTGGTTTTCCAAAGAGACCTGCAAAACTGTTGTTCTATGACATTGACAGAGTTACTCTCTCAGGTATACTCCCTGAGAAAAGTCCTAAGTATGTCTCTTACAGAGATGGGTAGTTATTTTTCATGTTCAGTGGTGGTATGCAGTGAAAATGAACTCGGATTTTGCTTGAAGGTTTTCTGTCTCTGCTCAGAAGATCCCCTTCCTGTCCCTTGCTGGGGCTCTGGGTGTCCCTGGGAGGAACCACTGCTTGCACTGCCCTTCTGCTCAGATGGGTTTCATAGCTGTGCTAAATGGTTCACCTGTTTAACAGGAAAAGCACCAGGAGAGGTTTCCCAGAGAGGTTAGGTGGTTGTGCTTTACTGAAACCCGACTGATTTAATGGAATCTGTGAAATGAATATAGGTTTGTGTGTTGGTTTTCATACTTAGTGATTTAATAAGAAGCTCAGTCTTAGGGGTGAAATTAGCTTTGCCTAAACAATGCAGGTGGAGTTGTCTTAAGCTGTCTGAAGTTGACTCATGTATCTCAGCTAATTCTTGCTTTCTTGCTCACAGTTTTTGTTCTCCTGGTGTTTCTCAGCAATGCAGTTCTTATTCATCCCAATGCTCAGGCTGAAATCAGTGAAGTGGGAGGGAGAGTTGCTTGCTCAGAGTTGCAGCCTGAAATACCGGAAATGTGATTTTGTTGCCAACTCACCCAGAAGTCACATGAATAATTCTTGTTCTGGTACTTTGATTCACTTTCTGTGGAATAATAACACTTAGAGAAATGTGTGTAATTTTAAGGGTCGAGAATACTCAGATGTGCTTTATAAAACAAAGAACATTAGAGCTTCTGGTGGTAGGGACCTAATGAAGTTCGTGTCATTTTTGCTTCTACTAGATCACTCTGGATTTTGTCTTTGATCATAAAGCTTGTGTGAAAGCATAAATATTTTTGTTGCCGTTGTTTCTTTGCTTCTGATCTAACTGTTCTCGATACCTATTTTATTTTGCACTGGAAGCAAAGGGAGCTTGAAATTCTGTGTTTATTCATGTCCTGTACTATTATCGAGAAAGATTATTGCAAAATAAACATAGTTCCGTTCTGCCACAACCAGCGAGAGAATGAAATGAAAATGCAATGAAAAATAACCTTTGAAACTTAGCATAATTCATAAAACAGTTTGCCATTTCAAATATCTGGAAATCTGTTCCCTTAAAAAAGGTTAAGAAAATTCTGTTGGCCAAGGAAAATACCTTTCAGAGTAAGAAGCAATATATGTATATGTATACATATATTGTTTCTAGTATGTGTATTGGAGTAATAGAAAAGGACACAGAAGATACTGCCTTTTGCTTTCCTGCAGCTCCCTTTTGGTCTTGGCTACATGAAACTGGTTTAGTGTAGTACTTTAATGTTTCAAAAAAATTTTTCAGTACACACAGCATGATAATGATCTTCAGATGCACATGTATCACAGTAGATAGCTGTTGTGTCATTCATTATTGTAGATGTAAGAAACATCAAAAGCAATTTAAAATTCCACTTATCTTGGCTCTGCTGAATCCTAAGATAGTGTCTGAGTATCCACACAGTAGTGTCTGAAAGGTAACACATCCCCTCTCTAGGAGTGGTTAGTCTGATGAAGGAAACATGTCTGAGTGGTATATCTCCAGCATCTATAACTCTGAAATGAAGTAAATTTATGAGGAGAGTCTTTTTAGATAGAAATGTGAAAATAACATCTAGAAAACAGATTTTCCTGTTCACTTAATATAGGAATCTTAAGGCATGGTTGAGTTGAGTATCAGATTATTCAGCAGCAACTGTATTGCTTTTAGTTAAGAAGTGCTTCAGGGCTGACAGTCTGAATATTTTGCTGTGAAAAGAGCGCTCAGGGAGCCATGGACACTCAAAATGAAGCTGCTTAGTGAGATTCCCAAATTCTTACTCTCCTGACTTAGTGCTGCCTGGAGAAAGCTCTGGGTGAACTTGAATGTCCTGTGCATGTGGGCTCAGTCATCAGCAGCCTTTCCCCAGTCCTGTTATGCATGGGGCTGTGCTGAGTCCTGCTGTACCACTTGGGGAGCCCTGACCTCTTCCCATTCTCAAAATAGATGGCAATCCCAAAGGTTTGCTGTGGGCTTCAAAGGGGGCAGATGGAGTGTTGTACAGCGGTAAGTGCTGTGGCAGGGGAGTATGAGGCTCCCTGCTCTGCCAGGAAAATCACTGTGTTTTGGGACTCCAGGGTCTGCTACAGCAGAGGACTTAGACTTTGAAGGGTAGGAAGGAAGTATTGCAGAAGTTGTGATTCAGGGCTATTTTTTCTTTTTTTGGGGTGGGGGTGGCGGGAAGGCCTGATTTTTTAAGGATTCCTCTGGTGTGCCCAGATGGTACACTTGGGTCAGGTTTTTTTCTTCATTTGCTGTTGTAGTTGGTTTTGTGTCCACAGTATCTGAAAATGTCTCTTTTTAAAGAAAGTTGACAACCAGACTTCTCAGAGATGGAGATTTTAAAAAGTGCCAAATCCCCCAAAAACTAATACCAGAGTTGTCATCTTGTAATAAGATGCATTTTATAGGTATAGAAACATTTCTGAAATGAATGGAAAAGCAAATCAGAGCATGACACATAGATAATATTGCTGTAGGTAGACAACTGCTGTGGATGTGTTAAGCTTTGCTTCAGGTATATTGCTGTTATGGGAGTGCATGCGTATCTTTCCATGAAATGCTCTAAGGTAATATTCTATTAGTCTACATAAATATTCAAATTGGTTAGGCCAGAATCATACATAATTAAGACATTGAGCCATTCTTATTAATATTTTCCCTAGTCTGTGCTGAATATAATTGATTTTGCTCAGGAGCAATCAGTTCAGATTGCTTGGCTTATATGAAGGACTTGGAATGAAAATGTTTCTGTTTAGTCTAAAAGCACCTAATACAAAGATTAAGAGATATATATTGAAAGTATGTATTGGGGTTTGTGTTACAGTCTTGAAATAGCTTATTTTTGGAAATAAAATTTCTGCTTTTACCTCATCTTTAATATACAAAGCTTTCAGAAAGCTTGGTAAAGAAGGACTTCTGATATCTTACTATTCTGCGGCATTTACTGGGGCTAATTTGTGGCATCAGTTTCTATATTTCTCTAAGTGCCTTGCTGATATTCTATAAGAACTTGGAGTCTGGTGGAGGGTAAGTAAAAAAATTTTAGAGAAAGGGGCCTAACAACCAAGGAATAGCAAAGTTAGCTTCAGTCAATACCAGAAACACAGCAGAAATAGATATTTAAAGGAAGTTTGAAGGAAATTTATATTTACTCTTTGTTTAATCTTTGTGAGGGGGAAACTAATCGAAACATCACTGAAATATTCAGGTTTAATGTTAGAATTCTTACTTGATAATCCAAAGAGTGTATGTTACAGTATATTTTTTTTCTAATACAGATTAAGGGGCTTTTTTTGTTATCATCTGGTTGCTGCTTGGCAGCCTGTAAGATATGTTACATTGCTTCAGTCAAAATTCAGTAATGGTGCGAAGTGTTTGTACTGGCAACTTGCTGCTTTAAATTCTATACATTAACCATCTCCTATGCCAAGTCAGTGAGCACAAAGTAGTAAGTGTATGAGCAGCAAAGAAATAACAACTATGTGTGTTGCATGTAGTGCAGTTATAAATGAGAAAATGGCATTTCAATGGAAAAGAGACGGATGGGTGCGCACGCTGATTTTGGCTGTTACAAGAACTGTCTGTTGTGCCCTGTACTTTCTGTGCTTTCTTGTCTTTGATGGATGATGCATCTTCCACACTGGTACACCCAGCTGCCCATTACTCTAACAGGGGCTTGCCCAAGGAATGAATGTCTAAGGTATTTATTTTAGGAATTACTTAAGGACAGAATATTTTTTTGCCATTCTTCTTCAAGCAGGTTGTGGTGATTTCCTAAAGAACACAAGTTGTGTCTCACTTGTAGACCAGTTCAGTCAGTAGCTCATTAATTATATGTGTACCAGAAAAGACAATCTGTATCTTTTCTTTACTTGTTTTTCTTCATTTACTGCTCGTAACTATACTCTCTTCCCTGACCTTGCTTTTATTTCTTTCGTGACTTCTATTTCTTCAGTTCTTTCTGAAGACAGTCTCTGTTTTTAAAAAATAAGTGCAACAGGTCTTACTTATCCTTTCATGTAATTTTGGGCATCCGTGAAAGGTGCTGTCACTCTCAGTATTGATTCAAGGATCTGAAAACACTTCTGAAAAAAGAATAAATTATTCTGTCATCATTAGTTTGGGAAAACTTTTAAAACTGCTGAAAGAAATGAATTGGGAAACCATTAGGAATCATGGAGCTTCATTTAACATAGTTGTGATCGCTTCAGGACATGATTCCCTCCAAAGGCTTTGGAATTCCTTGTGGATATTGCTGCCAGAGTTTATTATTTTAAAAGCAATGCGTTCAGTTACAGTTATTGTACTAGTAAATGTTTTAGGAGCCATTTGGTAGAAAGGCACACTGGGAGGTAAAGCTGAATATTTGCAATTGAGTATCTAACAAAAGGTGGTTGAGTGAGCTGAACATTGACTAATGTGAAAGAAACAGATACAAAGCAAGGTAGGAAGAAGTTAGTTGTGTAGTGGAAATTGAATCAAATGGTAGGCGTCTTTGTATTATTTATACCAGTGTTTTGAACAGTTGTGCTGAAAGCTTTATTTCAGAGATTGCGGCTATAGCTAAAATGGAAAGAACATCAAATATTGAACAACACAGCCTTAGGAAGATAATTTTAAGTACTGGGCTGATAGATACAGCATCTGAGACTGAGATTAAAAAAAGACAAATCCCAACTGAGACCATCATTGACCACTTTAGCTTGGAAGCTGGGAAGCAGATGGACTCGGAGATAATTGGTGTGTTACATTCGTCACATGGGGTGAAAACTGCCTTCCCAAATGTCCTGGGAGAATTTTCTTAAGGCCCATTTTCTTAAGGTAACCACATTTCCCTTCACCAGTGCAAAATCTCTTGAGAGGTAAGACATGAGGATGTTGCTTAGGCTTAAAATGAGTACTTTTAACCAAGTAAGTGGAGTCTTCTACTTAAAATAATTAATTATTAATTCTGTGTACTGATTGTGCACACCTTACTATATTTTCAAATTGGAAATAAAAAGCTGGCTGAAAGTTTAATTACTTCTAGAAGAAATCATTAAATGTTTATTCTTTTCTGTATATGTATTCAGTAAAATTATATTAATATAGGGAGTTTTTGAAGCAAATAATCTAATAATATTAGTGCTGGAAACAATTGATAAAGATTATTTACAACAACAAATAATAATAAAAAAAAGTAAATGTTGCATTCCAATAGTTTTCCAGTTTGACTTAGGCGGGCAGTATAGAACTGGGATTTGATATGCCAGAGGTTGCTTTTATAGTCTCACTTGTGACATGTGGGTCCTGAAAGAAAATATTGTAAAGGGAGGTGTTGTGGCAGATATAAAGCACATTCAACCTGTAGGCTACAAGTTGGTGATTTTGATGTATAACCCCCAATTTTCTTGGTCTAGTTAGGGACCCACATTGGGTAGAGCAGAAGGAGGTTCCGGAAAAGGTGACAGTCTGCATCGTCATGTTTAGGGTTCCTCAGTCTGACACTTACTGTGACAATTCTCTTGCTTAATGTCTGGTCTCTGCAGTAAGTTTAGACCAGATTACCTCTGTGCTGTCTGAATTTCAAATTTTTAGGGATTGTTCAATCTGTTGTAGTCCACTTTATAAATAGTGCTCAAGGCCAAGATAATCCACAACAGCTAATCACTCGGTTACACAAAAGTGTCATCATTTCACCACTCTGAGCAGTGCTCTGATCTACCTGATCTGCTTTAGGTGGGAGATGGGACTGGATGACCTCTTGAGGTCCCTTCCACTCTGGATGATTGGGAGAAACAAATTATCTGTCAGCCTGCATTTTCTGCCTCAAATGGACACTAGCCCAAATCTGTTTTTTAAATTTTGCAGACTTGAAGAACCTCCAAAAAGAACTATAAACTTGTATGCTGGACTGTATGCGTTGTGTGTCGTTCACTTGTCCTCTGTGAATTAAATAAGAATAATTACTAAGCGTTCAAAACTTTGGGCTGTCACTCTGCTAGAGTGAGTATCAGTAGCTGTCTGAAGTGCTTTAGAAAAACTTCTTTGTCACTCCTTATTAGCAGCTAAAACTCTGTTCCTCTGTCTTTGACACCAAATGGAAGGCTAAGAGGAGCATTCTGACATTCAGTCTTACTGGTTGAGGCAAAATAGAACAAACAATTTAGATTTCCTAAACTATCTCTTTAAATATATCATTATGAAAAAAGATTTTCTTCTGAAATTCAGCTAGGAATTATTTAATGATTCCAGACCAGGTTTTTTTCAGGCTTTCATTTTTCATATATATTGCCCAAAGGATGCACAATGAGTTCTGTATTTCATTGAATTACCAGAAGGTATACATTGTCATTTAAAAAAAATACTACTGCATATAGCTCTTTCACAGAACACAATTGCAGTCCTAGCAGAACTTGTCAGTTAAACTATAAACATAATAAAAAACAGAAAACCGATTTGTGGGAAAATCAAAATAAATTACTACAATGAAAACTTTTCAGTATTTTTCTGGATTTATATTCAGCAATTGTTTTAGTAACTGAGAGACATGAGCATTTTGAAGACGATTCTGAGCATAGTTTTCAGAAATAATATGGAAACTTTATAATGCTCTTCTAGAAATACATAAAAGATTAGCAAAACTAGGGAAAGCGAAAGGAGTGTTTCAGGGTTTAAAAGAAGGGCAGTGAGCTGAATAAGAGAAGTGCTGAAAAGATCCCACAAAGGAAACAAAAAGTAATATAAGAAGTGTAATAAAAAAGGAAGGGTGACTGGGGAAATTTTACCCTTTTTCCAAAGTGAGTTAGAAGTAAGTTATAGTAAAATCTGAATTAGGAAATCTGAATTCTTTCTTGTAAGAATTTTAATTAAATGTTAATAATTTATTTGGTACTCTTGTTAAATTCTTGGACTTAAGAACTCAAAATTTATTTGTAGAATAAAACCTCCTGACCGTATTGTATGTAGTGTATAAAACAGGTTTGGCCCACCTGTGGAGCTCCAAGGCAGTTTGGGGTGCTGGTGATTATTTGGCTGAGCAGTGGAGAGTAAGCCCAGGAGAGAGGAATGGTTATGCTGACCTTGCCATGAATCACCATGGTAAATCACTTGCAGAAACCATTTGGAGTGGGGAACCTAAATAAACTTCTTATTCCTACTGAAAGTGTAAAAATTCCTGTCCTGTAGGATGAAGATGTTTCTCAGCTCTTGTGTCTTGTTGGTGCTGAGCACACTGAAATGCTCAAATCTGCACATTGTTCCAGTGCATTGTTCTCTCAGCTGCTCTGCAAGTCCTGGTGGTGTTTGCACCATTGCTGTTGGCGAATTCTATAAAAGTGTGGATGAGAAACAAACATAAGAATGTAATCTTCCCACAGCGCCGAGTTGAATGAGAAGCATGTCAAAAGCTAATTCTCCTGTAAACAATCACTTCATTAAATCCATTTGCATACTACACAGGCTTATGCAGTGGAGGAGAACTTTCAATTTTTTTAATATTCTGTATGAATCTCATTTTTCCCACTAAAAATGGATTTCAAATATATATTCATTGAAGGATGTGCAGTGAGTCAAAGGCAAAACCAAGAACACCAGGGCATGCAGACCCATGCTGTCACCAGTTGGCTACATATGCTCTTAGAAATAGTGTTTTATTGCAAGTTCAGACATAAGGATTTCCTTTTCATTGTAGAGAGAGCTTTGAACAATTCCTCCCTTTCTCCAAAGAAAATGTTGACAATAGAATCTTTGATCTACAAAAACTAATGCACATGAAAAATTTAATTCATGTAAATAATTCTGTTAGACTCAGTAAGACCCATCACAGGAAGTTAAACATGCATAACTATCTCTCAAGTAAAGACCATGCATGTGGTAGGTACAGTGATATAGTCTAAAAGTTCACTTAGATAAAGTTCTGTCTTCAAAAGATGCAATGAAAATGCTGTCTTATCAAAAGATCATGTGGGGTTTTGAAACTAAAATTTGAAAAAAATTACATGCACTCAAGTTCAAAACTTTTAAAAGTAAGATTTATCTAGAGAGCTGAATGGTGTTATAAATACGTGTTCATGTTGTAGGCAAATAGTAATGATTCATCACATTTTTATATTCTCATATTCTTTGTTCAGTTCAATATGATGTGATTTTACAAAATATCACTGCATAATTCCAGTTTACTATTCCAGTGCTATATATATTGTTAAACCTTTTTCTACAATCATCTACTCACGATGTAAGTTTTCCGGGTGCTGACTTTCTTGAATACAATTGATTAAACTTTGAGCACAGAATCCTGTATGACACTTCAGGTGTTCACTGATCTTTAGAAATAACCTTTAGACCTTAAGTTCTTGTGGGAAAAAGAAGTTTTACTTAATAGGATCATCTAGTTCAGAAATTCTCTAGTGCTTGATAAAAGTCACAAAATAGACAAGCACATTTCTTTTCTGAAGTACTTAGAGTCCTATTAGTAATGCTTTGATTCCTACTGCTTCTTGTCCTGTTCAGTTAATTAATATCATCCTGTAGTGGAGTGGGCTTGTTCAAAAGCTGAAGCCTCTTTAACTCCCCCACTGTTAGGAAATCATATTAAAACTTCTATTTGAGAGTGACCTTGCTGCTTCCTTTTGTTAGTACATTAATACCACTGAGCCAGTATTAGGGAGAGAATGAGTTGTTTGTCCTGCTAGTGATGATAATATTTTGTTTTACTGTTTGAATTGTGGTGTTGCTTTCACAAAAAGGCTCTTGAATATGGTTTTACCTAATTAAATCAGTTGATGTGGTAATTAATATGAGAACTCTCCGGCTTTGGTGTTTTGAATGTGACCTAGCAGTCCCTTATATCACCCAAGAGGACTATTGATGAAAAGCCACCAGTATGAACACCAAAGACAAAAAAATAAGAGTTTTGCTTTACACTTTAAATTTCTGAAAGTGGGGTTATTGAACAGTGATTTTGCACAAAAGCAATGTTCTGTTTCCATACTACAGCTTCTCCCACATTCCATTAAATGGCTGACAGACTATTGGTGTTAATTTACACTTTTGGAAGGACTTTCATTTAAATAACGACTTACCTAAAAGGAAATTTCTTGATGCTTATGCTTTCTTTTGCTATCCTCAAATAGCATCAAGATCTGGAAACTGCTGTTCTGCTGGTACTGTACAAATAAAAATGATAATTAACACACTCTTACTGCCTCTTTGGCTATAGCTGTTTGGGGGCTGGTTTTGCCACATGAATGTGCTGTGTACAATGGAAGGCAGTTTTTGAGTATTTTTCTGTTTCCACTAATGCTTGATATTGCTGCAAGTGAATGGGTTTAACAAAAGCTGGTATATATGGAAGATAATGATAAAACCAGTTGGAATTAGAGGTGCTGAGAGACTAGGTTTTATTGCTTTCTACAGGATTTTTGTATGATTCCTTTTAAGAATGTTGACCACACACTTTATTTAGTTTAAAAAGACAATACAACAGGCCACAATCCTCTTCAGGAAGAGAGGTGCCACTTCAGGCCTTTATATGCATCTTTATTCTTCTGATCATTTACCTTTATGCTCTTTTAAGTTTTGATGTTCTCAAAGTCAGAAAGAGAAGCAGGCACTATGAATTACTGTACTTACATACTGATATATAATAAATTAATAAATACTCCCCCTATCTTTACAACTTTTCCTCCCTTGTGTTTGGGTATCAGACTGTGCAGATGTCCACCACACCCAATTCATCTCGTGAGCTGTCAGCAGCGTTTTCAGTCCTTTTTCTCTTTTCACTTGTTCAATCAGTTTTGTTATTGTTCTGTGACTCCCTCTCAGTCTGTTTGTATAGTTCTAATATTATCTGTTGAAGTACTAGGTAGTAACTCAGCTGTGGTTTTCAGTTTGGAGAGGGGAAAAAAAGTGCAGTTTGTACCTGTATTTTATGATAGCTCCATGTATCTCTCCATGTGTGGCACAAAAAGCCGGTATCTTTTTTTTAAATTTATTTTTCTATTTCTGCCATGTTTGTGGTCCAAACTCCTTCTTAATTTGTTTCTGTGGTGCAGTTCTCAATGAATTATGGATGTTGTGGGAAATAAACAATATTCTGGTTTACCAAGAAGGATTTTAAAACCTTAAAAAAAATTTAGAAAAACTTAGTTTTTCATTTTACACTGTAGGATTTCAATATAAATTATTCTAGTCGTATTCTGATACCATAAAGAAATTAAATACATTTTTCCCTACCAGTGTGTCCAAGGATTTCACAGGATGTCTTCTCACACTCCCTTCGTATCTAACCACATGCCACATGTAAAGAGGACAAACATCTTAAACTGCAATATGTCAGCTGTTATCAGGCTTCCATGAAAAATGATTAACTACTATCTGTACTTAAATTGTTATTTTGGAATAAAAGATACTTCAAATTGCTTGATGTTAAGTTAGCATGTAAGAGAAAGTGCAGAACTCAAAACACAGTTTCTGAACGGAGCCCCAGCACAGTCGTCCCAGATGTACAATCTTAGTGGACCAGGCTTTCTGTCTTTTTTCAAATTCTCATGGATGTTCACCTAACACACCTTTCTACTTGGGAAGTGGAAAACTGAATAGGGATTAAGAGGAAGTGCACAGCAGGGGTGGGTGTGGTTGGGGGTCTGGTTGTTGTTTCCTGTAGCACTTGAGTGTCCCTTTAGCTGGGCCCAGTGAGTGGGGCTCAAAGGAAGGATTCTGGAGGTTTCAATTTTCTAAACATGGTCTATCAGCCTAGACACAGGACTGGGTCAGGTATGATCTGTAGCAGCTCGTGGGCTGCTCAGCAGAAAATCCAGGTGAAAGTTGACATTTTACTGATTTTTCATGAAGTTTGGGTGGGAGGTTTTGCTTGTGGTTTTCATGTACTTTCCCCTGTGAGTATTATCAGAGGAAATACATATTTTCATTAATGGGTCATACTTCCTTCTATGTTCACTATGCATTTGGGAATAGCAGTCTTCATCTAAATGCCTTGTCTTCCTTAGATTTGGTTATCTGAGCTGTGCTTTCTCTGTGGATGCACTGCTGTGGGAGCTTGCAGGCTTTAGGATTTACTGGGTGGGATGCAGCACCATCCCACTGAAGAAGCCTCAGCTGTGGAATTTGTTTACTCTGTAATATCAAGTGAACCCAAGTCCATTGACTCTGGAGGCTTGGTAAAAAGATTCCTTCTCTCTGAGGGGTTATATAGGAAGTTGAAGTTTGTTTTCATTATGATTGAGAGCTCTTTATTTGATGCTTTTTAAATACTTCAGTAAGTTCTCTTATGCTGGGCATGTTTTGTACTTGAATGAAACTTTGTTGCACAGGGCCACGTCATCCTGTACTTTCAATGGTTTCACAAAACCAAAAATCACAGCCTCATTTTAAGCAAACTGTGATTTATGGCTTGTTTAATTCAAATGGAAGAATTGGCAAGAAAATCAGAGAAATTACTTTCCTCCATTAGAACAATTTATTCTTTTAGGTATGTCTGTACTGTAAAGAAAGGGAGTCCAGGACTGAAAGGAGAGCACAGGAAGCAATGGCTCATTGACTGTCCATGCTTCTCCATTGTTAGCATCTGCTTGGCATGGTTTTGGTCCTGGTGTATTGATGCCTTGAAGTGGCTACCTGAAAACACAGGCTAGACAAGATTAAGAAAATAAGAGTAGGTATTTATGTGAAGGGCCTTCAGAGGTACACCTTGGGAGTCAAAAGCCTCTACCCAAAATGGACCCTGGGCACAAGTTCTTCACACTTTTATAAATTTGGTCCATTTGCATATCAGAGTTAATTCTCCAATTATAATTTCAGTTAATGATGTAATTACCCCAAACTTGCCCCTCCTCTCAAAGGCTTTAGTTTACATGTTTTTGAGGCCTGGGTCAACAAGGTGTCCTTAAGGTGCAAACCTAGAGAGGGTTTGTTATGTCTAACCAGCATGAAGGAGCAGTAGCTAACAGGCCGTATGAAATTTCAGTTACATACTGGGCAGTACAGGATTTGAAAAATATAAAAGTTAAAACCTAAGGCATCATTCCCCCCCCCCCCCCCCCCCCCCCAAGTGAGGTTGGTTGGTTGGTTTGTTTCCAGTGCAGGGTGAATGGAATCGTGTTCAGCCTGTGCTGCAGCCCACCAGGGAAGTACATTTGTGCTGTGAAACTGCATGCATGGATTAAATGTTTTAGGATGTCAGTGCAAGTCAAGAGAGGGTGTTTGAATGATATCCCTTGAGAGCAGGAATAGTGCTGGAGGGCTCCAGAGGGCCAGGAAAGGATAAACCTGGTGTTGAGTTAATATCTTCTGAACAGCCTCCCTGGGGTAAACTGTCCCCCAAAGTGTCTTGGGAGGAGTAGCAGAGACGTAAGATTTTAGACGGTCAACTGCAGCAACAGAATGGTTCATAAAGTGTCTGATAGCGAGTGGTACTGACAGGTAAACTGCTCCCCAGCGCTGTTTTAGTTGCATCCTGTGAGAGCTGGGACTGAAGGTGCCTTGATTTGAATTTTCAGTTACTTGGGCTTGAATCTTTAATATATTGTGCAAAGACAGTTTGCAAACTGAACTTTAAAATAAATACTTATTAGAAGGCTTCTCTGGGAATCTTCTTCCTGAACAAAACCAAAAAACCAACCAAAGACAAAAACCCACCACCAACAATAAAAAAACCAAACCCCAAACCAACCAACCAATCAACCAACCCAAAACCCCCCCAAGACCCAAACCAAACCAAAAAAACTACTTTAAGTAGACTTTGGTTTTAGAAAATACCTTCATTGAAATAAGTGTGCTCATTTTCATAGCATTTCTTCTGCTGGAATAAAATACTTAAAATGTCAGATTCTTAGCACATAGCTAGAAACTGATAATTATTTAAACCAGCTGCCTAGTTGCAGTGTATGGTGAGATTCATCACCGTGATTCACTAGCACATCAGAAAAAAAAAAACGCAAAAAGCAACCAAGTGAAAATGCTATGGATAGATAAAATGTGAAAAGTACTTATTCACAGTTGGTGCATGGTGGTGGTTTACTTTTAAAAAGTGCAACCTCTATTAGAAGTTTGATTAAAATGAGTCAGTTTCTGTTATATCTGACAGCTATAAATTTGTTACAAGCTTTCCAAAGAAAATACATGAATAACACTTTTTTTTTTCATGTGTTTATTCACCAAACCCTTGCATCTGTAAGTACAAGAAAAGGATGCTCATCACTGCAAAATTTCTGTAGGTCTTCAATTAGAAACATTTCCCTGTAAGCAGGTGACTGTATTCGAGGGAAAAGAGAAACATACCTATTTTGGCTATACTTCATACATTTCATGTCCATTCTATTGCTTGTCCATAGAAATAATGTACAAAAATTATTCAGTGTAATTTCAGCATCAAGAGTAAAAGCCACAATTTGTCCCGGCATTGATTATTTGAAAATGTTGTTCAGTGTCGGTAGTTAAGCCTTGTTTCTGTGTTAGGATATTGAACATTGTAACCAAAACTTTCCTCCCTTCCATCCTCATTCCTGCAACAAATGTCCTCAGAAGGGAAGAATGTTATGAGTCGCATCAAAAGCTTAGTAAGTGATGCATTACTGTATGAAAAATAATGTGATTTATGTTTGCCACTGAAGTTGTTCATTTTATTCACAGAATTGGTCTTCAGTACAAACCAAATCCTTCTTGATAACAGCCTGTTGCAAGTTCTTGCACATCACAAAAACTAATTAAAACCAGGTGGATTCTTCCCATGTAGCAGTACCACCCAGCTGAATGAAATGTAGATAACTTATATGAATTGTTAGAGAGGATGTTGTTTTCCCTAGGGACCTTACTGGAATGCTAGGATTCTCTAAAGCTGCATTTCTGAACAGAAAAAGAATCATATTTTAACTATGATATCCTTATTACTTTGTTTATAAAACCTGAATTTAAGTTGGCACTGTAGAGAAGAGGAAACCCTGAAGGAAACTTAATTTTTGAAACCTGATCTCTGTGTGAAAGTCTCTGTGAAACTCCGGTATAAAGATTTGAAAGGTTTCCTTTAGAAACTCAAATCTACATAGCTAAGTTTTGTTGTTTTTTTGTTTCTGGTTTTTTTGTTTTTTTTTTTAAATTTTGTGGTGTCACGTTTTTCACAACTCAGTTTATCTTTCAAAAATATGAATGATAGCAGAATCATGAGCTGTGTTTACTGAGTATTCCATTTATGAACTAAATGATCTGCTTAATCTTGTGATTTATTACTAGTTTGATAGTTCTCCTTAATTAATAGGAGTTTGTTTTATGTGGGTTAATGATACTGGTTTCAATCAACGTGTGTAGGGCTGTACAGAAGGGGACATGGAGGAAGAGTAGGGGGCCAGCTGACTTGTGCTGCATCTTCATGGAGTGCCAGCAAAGTTCAGACTGCCCTCTTTTTCTGGGCAGAATGAATAGAAGGCTGGAAAAACAAATTGGCACAATGAAAATTTTTTAAAGACAGAAGTACTTGTATCTAAGCCAGCTGTAAGTTTTGAAGTGCACTTATCTTTGCAAATCAGACTATGCAAAGTATTCCAAATACAATATTTGTATCAAATGTCATTGTAACAGACCTCAAAGATGGTCTCTCTGTAAAACAGCATATTAAAAAAAAATGACCCAATATGAAGTGGAATTCATTATGTTAGTCTTTCCAAGCCCAGCCAATTTTAATTTTGGGTCTTTTTTCTTGACTGACTCAAGTTCTTTGCAGTCTCAGAAGACAAGTTGAATAAAAGAATAAAATAATAGAACATTGAGAATAAAACAATAGAGCATTTCATATATTTACCCACAGTGGGCCATCAAGTCACATCAAAATACACATTTATATAGGAATTTTAGATTTGCAAAAATCTCTAGATCTTACTAACATTGCAGTGTTTTAACTTTGCTACATCAATAATTATTTTTTGTGTTCCTGTGAGTCAGTGTTGTTACATTTGCATCTAGACTTGAGATCTTATGTGGTAGGCGTGTGCTGGGGCAAAGCACTTACTGTTCATATACAATGTGAAATGCTAAGAGCAAGACAAGTTAAGATGTCTTGTGTAACTGACTGTTTAAAAAATTTACAAAAATAAAAAGTTGATTTAAAAATCTCAAGTTTGCTAGTTAAGAGCATAAAATTTATTTTGAAATTTTTTTGGTCTACTTTCTATCTTACTGCGAGCTGCATGTCTTATTTTGAAATGTACTTTTGTGCACTAGAGAAGTGTAATTTATTGTAAATGTTACATTAAAAGACTCATTTCTCAGGCAGTTGGAATTAGATTTTTTCAGAGACAAATGTTTCTTATGCACTTTGCATAATCATTACATTAAAACCCCAATTTCTCAAGTCGCTAAACCAAACTGCATTTCTTTTGCATATTGGAAGGTTTTTAGGGGTAACATCTTCAGAACAAGGGCATGTTCATATTGTATTGCTTCTGAAATAGCTGGGAACATATGGTGATGGAAAGTCACTAAACTAGGAAGAACCACTTGTGAAATTCACAGTAGCTTAATATAAGGAAGAATAAACAACTTTTTCAATGGCCTGCATGCAGGGCCAGTCTGCAAGTGTATGTGATGGTGGTGGCGTTTGATGGGTCAGGCATTGCTTAATTACTGAATTTCTACTATGCAGAGGTTGTAACAGAAAAAAATTTTTGGACTTGTCTGGTTTTGTTTGTCTCTCCTCTAGAAAATTAAATACTTTGTCTGTATATGTGAGCTATCCATGGTATGATTCCTTGTACCTCCCTGTTACAGCAGCCACTGCAAAGTGATTTTATTGTCCTCTAATCTACTGCAACAGTTTTTAACATGTCTTTTGCTTTACCCGCCTTTTTGCAGACTGGGAAGCCCAACAAGTACCTTAGTGGTAATTTGGAATCTACTAGTAAAGTGTGGGCATTTAGCAGTGTTAGAATTTTCAAGCTGGAGTCAAAATTCACTTCTTGACATATTTCTTGACTGTGCTTTTATTTAATAAAGAAGAAACTATGCACTTCAGGAAATGGTAATCTTTATTTATATGATGGGAAAATGCAAATGAAGCAGTGAATTTTGTGATTAGTATTTTACAGAGCAGTCACTTACTATAGTTATATGTTTTAGATCAGTGGACTTATCATGTTCTATTAACCAGATTATTTCCTGACTTCTTGTAGGATTCTGAGTAACAACAAGATCTTGTGGTTGAAGAATGGCTCTTTCTTCGGGCTGAGATCCCTGGAGAGACTGTGAGTAACTGACCAGCCTTGCTCCACCTTCAATTAAAAAGTCTTTCTACTTTAAATATAGAAACAAACATCAGATAATGAAGTTGAGACGTTCTGAACTGTATTGCACAGTAGAGTTTCTAGGCAGTCATCAGTTTAAGAAACAGCATAAAAATGAGTGCATGGGGATGGACGTGGAAAATACAGGAAAGCACTGCCATCAGTTTGGAACTAAAATAAACATGCAGTCAAAGGCTTGTACCACACTATGTACACTATCACAGCAAAGACTGCTATATGTAATGGTAACACTAATATACCTGACATGTAGTTTGGGTTATTTAACTCACTGGTCTCCAATACTTCCATTTTAGTTCTATACTAATTTTAATTTTTTCTGTATTTTAATTATAATATCAACAAATTGGACAGCGTTTATCACAGGAGCAAACAATGATATTGATAAAGCTCCATGGCCATGTATTTCTAGCCAGTATTTGGAGGGGGAAAGAGGAGCTCAGGAGCAGCTAATGAGTTAGGAAGAAAACATTTGGAAACTTCAATGGAAATAAATAAGCAGTAACAGCTATAGTATAACACTACTTTCTGTATAGATAGGTCAGTCATGTGAGAATAATTGTGAACAAGCCTAAAAGGCGACTTTTTATATATTTAGGCAACTTTTGGTGCCAGTACATCTAAAATGAGTAATTATGTCATGCCTATCTTACAATATCTCCTGCAGCTTGAGCTGAATTACTTTTATACTGCTTTGTAAGAATAGCTTTATTATGTAGAACTGTTGATATAAAATAGTTGCTACATTCATGAATGCATGAATGTATTCTGTGTGGTATGACTATTTCCATATGCAAAGAAATTACATATGAAAATCAACGGGTTTTGCTATAGATGTGTGTGATATGCATGCTGTTTATGGTTGTGGAATAAAGTGGGTAAGTATACCATACTGAGATGTTTGAATATCCTAACTGTGATTTAAAAATAAACAACTTATTTCAAGGTCTCAAGCAATCCCTTAAGCACCTTGAAGGGTTTGGATAAAGTGACTGTCAGAACATTTATGCTAAGTAATATTAGATTTTCTCTGTATATAGTTATAGTTGTATCAAATACTTTCCTTAATGTTAAATATTGATATATTAAACGATAGGGAATATTAAATAGTATAGAATGGAGAGTGGTGTATTATTTACTAACTGGTTTAATACTACGTTTAACAGTGATATGAGGTTTGTAAAGAAGTCTATAAATATTTTAGACAAAAAAATTTAGAACACGGGATAGGATTACGAATTTATTGCAAGAAGGGAAATTAGTAAATTAAATTCTTATGTAATATAAGTAAATGTAAGTAATGTAGTGTTTAGAACTAAAGGAAAACATTTCCTCTGAGGTTTTTTTTAGGGTGTAATTTACATTGGGAAATTATATGAGTGTGTACTTTTAAGAAGTTTATTAGTTAACTAGTGAGATAAATACTTCAACCTGAAAAGACATTACAAGCAAAACTAAGAACGGTGAGAAAACAGAAAAAGTGCCTGAGGTGTGTAGCCTCAAGTACCATCTCCATCTAAACCATTTTCATTTTCCTGTACTGATTTTTCAAAACAGTACAGATAAAATGAATATCATCTCCTCTGGTTATAATTCTGTTTGGCTATAGTATTAATATAAAATCCATGAGTGATCCATTAATTGAAGACTGGAATTCAAGTGATGACATTCTCATGATTCAGCCACTCTACTTCTGCTTCATTTGGGGCCAGTCTGGCCCCATATGCTTCTTATCAATATCTGTGAAATCCCAGTTTCAGCTGGAGGGGTGAGAACAGCTGGAATAGTCTACTAGGAGGTGAGTGTGAATGAATTACAGCTGGATGAGCGCTCCTAGCTCTTGGACAAAGGTTTCCCCAGCTTTGCCTTTTCCACAGAACCTAATTCAGAGCAGTACTTCAGGTGCTCAAAATGGAGAACTATGGCAGCAACTGTTGTCTTTACTGTGACTTGTTAAAATGGACCAAAAACTTTCATTCCTTGCCTGAAAAGAAGTACTGTAGCAGGAAAATCCAGCTTCCTTTAAAATAATATTAAGTTTACAAGATTAGGTGCTTAGGAACACGGGTGTGCTGGAGTTAAGAATTACTTATTTAATTTGGCTTTGCACTCCTTGTGGTCCTGTTCAGAACAAAAAATAATGTGAATGCCATAGAGGAAAGAGTCATGTAAGTCAGTAAAATTTTTTTTTTACAGTTACCATGAGATCATGAGTTAGAAGAGTGTTAGCTTACATAGAAAATGAAATCATTCAATGTCAAACTGTAAAACTTCAGAAAAGTGAAATTTCAGGTGGAACTGAATGACTTGTATAGTCTGGCTCTTACCTGTTCTGGAGTCCTTAAACCCTCTTTTTGGGTAAAGAATGGTTTGAAGCCCTACTCCAATAAGTGATTGAAAACTTTCCCCCTATTATTTTATTTTTCAATGAATGTCACAACAAGAAATGCAATAATATCTAGTAAAAACTGTATAATAATGATCAAAATACATGCATGAAATATTAATACCTTTACTGGGCATTTTGTAAAAATGCTTTGAAAAACACTGACTCACAAAAGGTGCACTTTCTGTTTTATGTACATTTATGAACAGTGACTCATGAGTGATCTGTAGAGATGGCAATCCCGCTCCACAGTTACAGTTTTCTGAAATAAAGAATTGCTGCCATGTGCTGGTTTGGAAAGGCTGGCTCACAAAGGTGACACGGCATCTGGGTTATGATATGCCTCTGTGCCACGGAGCTTACACTGCAGTACTAACAAGTGACATTAAGAAGTGAAGATCATAACTTAAATACCATGAGAGAATAAAAACTTTCTGTAAACTTAGATATGATAATGCTGCCCAGTTATATGGTCCTTGAGTTGGAGTAAAATCAGAAGTGTGGGTAAGAATATAAATAAGATTTTTTTTGAAGCAAGTGTGGTAAAGGAACTGTTTGTTAAAATATGAAGAGCTGCGTGGAATTTAACCAGAAGAGACTTAAAGGCCATAAATTCTATAAATGAGAATGCACGCCTTGAACCCATTTCTGTGATACACCCTGTGGAGATGGCTGGCTTCACATTCAGGAGGCTGAGAATTCAGTTTGGATCTGAAGCTCAGGGCAAAGACTTGACAGCTTGTAATGATTTCAGTTCTGGTGCTTTCCCTGTCTGCAGTCAGTGTCCTGCCTTCCCAGAACAGCAGGAGTTATCACAGACATTTAAATAAGTTTTTCCTATGCTCTGGCTACCATACAAGAAAGGCAAGTTGGGCTTTCAAAGCCATGAAAGAGCGAGGTAGCCCTTTCAAGTAAGTCTCAGAAATCTGAAAGCTCTCATTTAGTAAAATATTTGGAGGGGTGTGAACAACTGAATTGTCTATGTAATTTGATGGTGTACTTATTCCATAAATCAGAACGACATATTAAATAGAAAAAATTGTGATCGTTTGCTTCTTTAAGACTTATTTTTATTTACTTATTTTTGTCTTCTGGGCATGGGGTTAAGCATGCTATTACCCAAAGAATCATAGGCTAGTGCAGGTTAGCAAGTTACTTGCAGATGCCTTATCATGGCAGTATGTGGTATTGATGCTGCTCCAAAGACATTCCCATCCCCCTCCAGTGTGCAGCAAAGTAATAGTATTAGTGCCAGCTGTGGCAAGGCTTTTTATGCCTGAGAATATTTGGCCAGCCATAGTCCATGGGATGCTTCTGAGGGCAGAGACCAATGTGGTTGGGCCAGGTGCTCCAGCTGTGCTGGACCTAAAGCCAAGATCCAGACTAGGGAAATAAATCTTTTGCCCTCATCCTGGTGCCAGCTGGCACAAAACAATGTGCACTTCAGCTATTATCCACACTGCTAATTTTCTTACTTTGCACAGCAGCCACTGCACCACAGTTGCCTGGACAGCCCCTGCCCTGAGCTACCTCCCTATGTTACCTCTCACTGGGGCAACCTGTTGTGGCTTCCTCGCTGTGGACTCCTGCTGCTGTGGGATTGATTGTGTGCTTAGTATTTTCAGGAGTGGGTGTATGAAGTTACTCTCCCTCTGTTTCATTACCAAATGCACTTTTTCATTAGATTTATAGGAGCATTATACGTCTGAGACTTGCTCCTTTGTCCCAGTGACTGAAACTCTAACGGGTTCAGAAGCTATTGGGAGGGAACCAGAAAATAAAAATAAAGAAACATACACAAACAGTCCATGGTTGCATAAGCAGTTTCCTTGGGAAATCAGGATGAAAGATCACTAGGCAAGATTACACATATTTTTCACAGTTGAGCCAGAAGAAAAGCATGCCAGGCACTAATAAGCAGCAGTGACTGTTTAACAGAAACTTACTTTGTTACATTTTCTAGACAAAGAAAAATAATACTGAAGTATCTTTAAGCATTTAGCATTGAATTTATTTTTTGTTTTATTTTTTTAGTGCTATAGATGTCTTACTCAACCAGGCCTCACTTAGGTGGTGTGTAGTTTTATTAAGTGCTGCTGTAGTGTGAAGTTACCAATCACGTGTCAGTGCTGCACAGCCACAGGTTGTCCTCAGTTATTATCAGACAAGATTGCCTAAAAGCTACTTCAAAAAGATTTCAGTGGGACATTCTGCAACTATATGTTGTGGTGTGTAATAACACACTCTACTGAGGGATGAAAAGGGCTAGAAAGACGAGCATAACAAATCAGACCATAGAAAAAACACGCTGTTATGCAGTTGTTACAGAAATATGATACTTAGAAGTTCGTTAGCAAAATTCAAGTGATGGAAGCATAAAATAAAAAGGTTTGACATTTTTAAACATGCAATTTACATTTTCTAAATTACTGTCCTCTTCATTTTTTCCCTGCTCATACATTTGAAATGTGCATGTGCGCACACATACAAAGAACCAGATGTTCTTCCTAGGTACTGTGAAGGATTGGAAATATGCTCAAAGAAATTGTTAAACAATTTTACTTTCAACACATTGCGTATGACATCTTTAAAGTTAGAAACTTCATAGGATAAATTTAGAAATACGTGTTCTTTTTTTGATTGTTGTAAAAACAGAAAAATACTGGTTATTATGAACTAATAATATTTCAGACTGACAGCCATGATCCAGCTGTGCAACGTTTTTGGCTTTTTTTTTTTTTTTTTCCTAGAAGATCTTGCAGCTGAGGAGTGTGCCCCTAACTGTGCAGGCACTTTTAATAGAAAATAAGTTAATAATGTTGGAGACCTCAAATGCCACTGAACTGTGTGTTTAGAGAAATGCTATGATGGTACTCAAGGAAAGGGAAATTTAAAAGTCTGTTTCTTAGGGCTGTTTGTTGTGTAAATAGCTGTAGTATGAATAAAACTATTCTGTTTTATCAAGTTTTTGTATTTGGAGAAATACGGAGAAAGAAAGCTCTTATGCAAACTCCTTTCAAGCATCTGAAGTTTTCTTTCCACTTCTTGCGTTTCAAATCCTGCATGGATTTAGTAGGATCTCTAGGTCTAGTTGGTAATGATAGCAAGTTATTTCTTTATTCTCAAAGAACAAAAGGACAGGTCCTGCAACCATTATTTTTTCTTGTTTAGTGCTGTGTCTAGGACACCCAAGGAAATCTAAGCAGATTTCCATGTAACATTTCTTACCGTGTTGGCTTGTAATTGTTTACAAAAGCTCATTAGGCTGCATTACTGTTTGAAGTGATCAATCATATTCTGGTAGATGCAGAAGGATGGGAATAGTCATGGGGAAGGATTTTTCTCCAGGAGCAAGACTGTGCTTTGTGCCTGTACTCTAAACTAGACTGAAGACAAATCATGTTCCTCTCAGCAGTCATTGAATTTTGAGTTACCTTTTTGGTTTCAGTGTCAGATGAAGAGATTATCTTTTTAATTATGATGATGCCAGTGTTTGCATGAGCCAGGAGAGTTCCCTTTGTCAGTCGTAAATGCAGCTAATGGAGCTGGCAGGTTGATATTAATTGATAGGTATGTTTGCCTGCAGTATAGTCTGTACAAAGGCATTTGTAAATACTGAGCTTAAAAAACAAAGTTCTGAAAATTCATGAATTACTGAAGTTAAGGTACTGGTTCATTCAGACATACATGTATTGCAGATAATTGGTTTGGAGGGTTGGAGATGCTCAGGAGATGAAGAGCTTTACAAATACTGGAAGAGAAAAGAAACCAGTGAATGTAGGCAGTGGACAGATCAGAAAGAGGAAAGAAAATAGTTATGCATATAATAATCATTTATCGCCTAAAATTAGAATAGCTTTTTGTGGAATGAATAGTTTTTAAGGCTCATCCTGGAGCATGGGGAAAAGCAATTTCTACCAAGAAAATGAGTGTTAAGCTAGTAAATTGAACTGTATTCTTCAGAGCTTAATACACACAGCTCCTTAGCCATCTCTTTTTTTCATTGGTAGTAAATGCCACAGTCACCTGCTGTAAGATTTTTGTTCTGGGGCTTTTATCATATCCCTGGGTTAGAACCAGATTCCTTGCCCATCCTGGCGCTCCTGCATCTCCTGAGGCCAGTCTGTCATTGTGGTGGCTGCAGCCCAGGTATTACAGCTGGTGGTGGAGTCCGTGGCTGCGACCCAGGAAGAGATGACCGGTCCGGGGAGATGGTCCCGAAAGGAATCGCCTGCCCGAGGTCTGGTATCTTCCTCTCAGCTGCTGGCAGAGGAGCCCTTGCAGAAGCTATCAGCTCTTTAGTGATTATCAGCTCGTGATTCCAGCTCAGCTCTGCAGGGCTGCCTCTAGGCCAAACCAGACCGGAGAGAGAGACGAGAGGCCCGTGTGGCTGGTTCCGCACGAAGGGAGCTTTATTGGGGGTTCCCTCCGGTGAAGGGAGGCCAGGAACGAGCTCTCCTCCCTACAGAGGCGAACTGGTCTTCTTTTATAGGGATACAGGGGATCAGCAAGGGGACCAATGGGTTACAGAGGGTCTGGGACAGACCAATGGGTTACAGAAAGATCTGCATAGGGTCTCCCAAAGGATTGTGGGTCTACTTTCCCTCACCATGACTCAAAAGTCCTTTCCTTTCTAGGGAGTCCTGCTGGGCGATTGCGAAATCTCTTATCTCAGCAGACATCCCTCCAGGGCAGTGGCTGGGCATATCCCACAACTCCCCCTTCTGTATTTATTAAAAGGGCATTCCCAGCAGCCTTTCTGCAGCAACGTAGGAGGCAAGAGAACATAAGTTGCCTCTCTTTGGTGCTTGGTTCTCTGTCATTGTGGTAATTTTGGTCATGTTACTCAATAATGCCAGTGTCAGATATATTCTGGTACAGACAGAAGATAGAGATGTTCATTTAAATGAATGTGCTCTTTAAATATCTAACTTCATGTACCTGTCAATGACAATTGTAACATATGGTTGAATTATTGAAAAATAATTAAATGCATGTCAAAAAAGAGTATTCCTTTCCATAAAATCAATTTAGTTCTACAAAATACAATTTCTATAAAATCATTTTAGTATTTTAAAATTTTAATGGCATGGATTGGTGAGATTGGTATGAGCCTGATATGAGACTGAAAGGAGATATGAAAATGATCTCGTAGCACCAGAACACCTTCAGTTCCTCACTACCAAGGGGTTTTTTTAGCATCAAATAAGAGTTCCTCATTAACATTTACAACATTTGAATTGCATCTGGTAAATCATGCAAAACCACAAATTTGGTAATTGAAAATAAAATTTAATTTTACAATGAGAAGTTTCCCCTATCAGTTAATTAGCTAGAATTGTGTAACGATTTCTAACTGACTGTGTGAGTTGAACAAAGTTTTTACCTGACTGTATTTATTTATTGACAGATTTCTTTTGTCATTATCTGATTCTGGAAGATGTTATATTTTAGGCATTGCATTCAATTAAAAATACAGCTTTTTAACTTCTAGATCTTTTACTTGAAAACCATCCTTCTTAATCATAAAGGACTTTGTATAAATAGGGAAATTTATGCATGCTGTAGCAAGTCTCTGATGGTTAGGTAATACAATATTTATATGTTGATGTTAAACAAGAGTCTTTTGAAAGAAGAAAATCTGTGAAAGAAGAGTCTTTTATTTGAGAGAAATGATGGGAAATGAAGGACTGTCTTATTTTAGAGATTTTTTTAAAAATTTTCATTCAATTTTTGTCTCATCACTTAATCTCTCTCTACTTCTCTGTTTTTTATCTGTATTGCTTATTTAATGTCTCCAAATCTAGTAATACTGGGAGATCTCAGCTTATCAGGAGAGCGAAGGCAAGATAAAGTATATTGGTATTTGTGTAGTGCCAATTATTTTACATTTCTACCTTATGTGGAATCATTTATGTACATTCCTGCCCTGACTGGGAAGAAGCCTTAATGGGCACAAATACCCAAGCCCAGACAGAGGATACTGATGCTTGTTGAAAATACCTGCCTGGTTACTTAAATAGCAAGAAGCAACAGTAGACCTAAGGAACCTTGGAAAATATCAAGTCCTTGGATGTGGACGTGGAAAAGCCACTGTTGTTCCTCACTGTTGGTAAAGGAGTACCGGGTGAATTGCTTTTCAAAGTAAGTATCATTTTGCTGCAGGCAGTGTTTTAATGAATTGCACAGAAGGAGGGTATCCAATTTGCTATCATTGCATAGAAATTTTCAAAAACCAGAGAAGGAGAAACAGAGGCAGGATCAATGTCACAAGTCAAACTGGGCAAACTTAATTAAAAATTGCCTTTTCATTTTAATTCTGTGGTCCTTTATGGATCTCTTTATCCCATCCTATGACTAACTTGAGTATGTACACTTTTTGACACTGCACTCCCTAAAACCAAATAAACAAAAAAACCACCAACCAAAATAAAACAACCTCCCCAAACTCTCTAAATGCCAGAACCCATTATGTTCTACTGTGCAGTATCAAAGAGAGATTTAGCATTCTATCAGGAGTTTTAAGACTTTTGCTGTTCTTAATATGACTGTCAGAAACATAGGAGTTAGAAATTAAAAGTAAAATTATATTACCCTCTTTCTAAGAGGCTGTACGTATGTAAGTCTCAAAACCATGAAGTATCTATCAAAGCACTTGTAATGCAGTGTGACAGAAAGATAATGCATTTTTCCCTCTATTCATTTGTTATTTACCATTACAAAGTCACAATACAGACTATTAGACATCACATACATTATATTTTAGAGAATGAGACAACAGGAAAATACCCTGTATGTCTATTGCTGTAGAGCTGCTATGCTGTAATGTGCAAAAGAAGCAGTAATTCTAGAGAGAATTTTTCCTTTGGGATATTACAATGCTGTTGAAAAATAGCAGTAATTAAGTCTGAAAAAAAAGGTTAGTAAATCAGTCCCATTGTTCTAGTGCAAGGGTCCAGAACCAGGTGTGCTTCTTGTCCTTTCTTTATACCTTAAGCATGTTTTTTGTTTGCCTCCTAAACTGCCACATTAATTTCTCTGGTTCTGTGGGGTACTTGTTTCCCTCTGATAGGAACAACATGGGCTACCAGGCGATGACTATGCTCTTAATTCCGTGGTTTATAGTGAGATCTTGGACCTGCTCAGTGCTGCCTTCCCTGGCAGGCGCTGCTCGTGGGTGTGACTGGTGTTCACGTCACTCTGAGTGCACTGCTGAGATTACATTCCTCCAGTTCTGGCATGAAACTGTGGGTTCAGCTTGGGCATAAAATTGCCAACTGCTGGCATGGACGTGGTATAGCACTGGTGTTCAAGATGTCAGTGGTTTGCCAGGCTGCGTCGATGGACTTTTGAATGTAACTATTTGCATTTTTTTCCCCAGCAAAACAGATTTCTGTTGGAAATGTGAGCATGGCAAAATAAAAATGTTCAGTGGGGGGGGGGATAGCAGTTTCGCAGGACTGTCTTTGTCATAGGCACCAGTGTTTCATTTCAACTGCTTTGTATTCACAAAATATAGAATCTTTTTTGATTGATAAAGCTGAACTATACCTCTTAGGACTGATGCAAGCTGTGTTTCTATGCAGAAAGGCAGACTGGTTGAAACAGTAGAAAAAACAGAAATGTGGTTTTAGTGCAGTTTGTATGAAATCAGAGGGAAGCATGCTGGGAAGCCAAGCCAATAAAAATTAGTGTTAGTTCATCAGCAACTGAGCTAATCTTGTGAAGGGAACTGTGAGGTGAATTGGTAGCTGAATCCTTTTATTCACTATGTGGTTTTGATTCCTCAGCTGTAGGCTATGGCTGGAATAACACTCTCCAAAAAATACTATATATTAGTCATATTCAGATGCAACATAGTCTTTAAAATGTTTACTGTCAAGAAGACAAAAAAAGTTGCCTCCCCTGGTAGTATTGATACATAAAATGTGAGACCTCAAGTTCTGACTAGGAACATCTCAATATCATATGGTGTTGGGTTAAAGTGAGTGTCCAAAGAGAAGCTCCAAACTCAATCCTTCCCCTGCCCTGAGAGTTTTCTGGGCCCTGCTGATAGTGATAGCTTTTCTTTTTGTGTCTCCATCTCTGACTTGATATCAATTGACAGACATTTCTCAATTGCTTACTTATAAGTACAAAACCCCCTATGTATATAAGTTATTGTGTGCCAAAAGTGCATGTCTGTAGACTAGGCTGTGAGGTCTCAGATGAAAACATGCTATTACTCATTCATATTATGCTAGTCTGTAAATGCTCCAAGGGTACCAATGACCCTGGGAGCTTGCTGCCCTCAAAACTTCTGGGGATGCCTGCAGAAAGCATGGCTTGTTCTCTGATGCTTGTGCGTTGCCAATAATGTCTGAGAAGGCAAAATAAAAAAAAAAAATAGAATTGACTTGAAAAGAAATGGAAAGAAGGGCTATGGTTTATGCCAGTTTAGTTTAAGGAAAAAAAAAATCCCCAAAATGAGTTGTCTGAAGTAGTTAGGAAAGCTGATGTAATATAACAGCTGTGGGCAGTTTTTCTCCCCACTTCTTAATATAGACAGAATTGATTAGTTGGGTGTAGTATAGTGCTGCGTGTGTCAAGTAGGTACAAAATGGTTGTTCTCACGAGAAAATTGCATGCAGACTTAGCACATGATAAGCTGTCTTGTGTTAACACAAATTGCCTCGTTCTTGAAATGGAAAGTGACTGGGAGAGCTATAGAGGATGTTTGTATAGTCTGAGCTATGCACATATTCTGGGAAAAAAAAAGAATTACAAAATTCCACTATGTGCTGCTTTAGAAAGTGTTTTGCTGAGGAGAATACAGAGAGAAACATTGTGTTGGAATAAAATGCATATTTTTATTTGCTTGTTAACTTGGAATAATGAAATAAAATTGGTATATGCAATGGTAGTGAGATTCATCTGATAAAAATAGGCAGTTTAAGTTAAAAATAAGCCACTTGAGTTAACATAATGTAAGAAACTTGTTGAAGCATAAGTAAAATGTTTTTATCATGCCTTTATAACCCAGGAAACTGCCAAAGGGGCAACTTGAATCTCTGAAAGTCAATTAATCTCCGTCTATGAAAAAGTATGAAAGATGCTAAATCAGGAAAAAATATTTTAGCTGTAGGTGCCTGTAAAAGCCAAATTTATTAAAAAGCATACCCTCTCAGCCATAACTGTAACATTTCTGCTATGATGCTATAATTAATAGCCAATGAAAGAAAGGTTTACAGCTAATATATGTACTTAGACACATGGTACATTTATTACTTTCACCAAGTGTGTTTTACCATTTTTTTTACATGCAATATTCCCATTTGTTTGTTCATGCAAAGCAAGTTAATACTTTTTTAAAGACCTTAAAGACATGCTTTTCAGCTGAAAGGGCAGTTTAAAGTACATTGTGTTCAGAACAAAACAGTGTTTTATGTGCTATGTCAGCAGCTAAATTGAGAATTTGATGCTTTTTTCCCCTTTGTCCCATTAATTGCATTTAGGTATTTCTGAGAAGTGCAAGTGCCTCACAAGGGACAATTCTCCCATTTGAGCAAAGTTTAAATACTGTATTAAGCTTTCTTACTGTACAGAGTTATGTGAACTTACAAAAATATTTAGGAATGTAAGACCAGAATGGGTTGCAGCCAACCTGAATTTCCAGGGATAAAAAGAAAATTTTTTCAGCTCTCCCTCTCATCATATACACCATAAATGAGCCACTCCATTAACAGCTTTCCAGCACTCCATTAAGAACACTGGAACTTGAGTTCAACATAATGACTCTAAAAATTATAATGTGTCACAGGAGAAGAAATTGTAATGTGCCCCAGGTTGGGTTTTTTAATTTTTCTTTTTACGTGTTTTTGCCACTGTAACCAGTAAATCCTCAGCCAGTCTGACAGTTTCTTTAGCTGTGACTCTGCCAGCAAGGTACACCAACACAGGCACTGAGTTTTCAGTACTGGACTAGAGCAGGTTACCAGTGTAAACTATCCAGTACTCCCTCTCTTAGCCTTTTTAGTGGAACAGGAGGAGCAGGGGAAACTCCTGAAGCCATGTTCTGCATCAAGCGAGAAATAAATAAATGTTACTGGTCCTTGAAAATGCCTGGGGAGGATTCAGCTCTGGATATGCAAAAATTCATGTCACAACTCCCACAATTCTAACTATAGTAAGCCCTGTTCATGCATAAACAGTATCAAATTGAACAAATAATTCCAAGGCTGCTCCAAATCTTTATTTCTGCATTTTCTTATCTATGATCTAAATGTACTCATACCCTATTTTTATCCATATGATTTTATAGTACTGTTATCCTTTAATTTAAACTAATCCCTTTCTCTTTGTAGGGTTCACCATTTATAAACATGATGTAATGCTCACTTTTCTCATCTAAGCAAGCCAAAAATATGATAATCTCTTAGTGACATCATGAAAATAACCATGAATTGTACATATCCTTAAAAAAAAATTATGGGCACAAAGCCTGAATTGTATCTAAGAGTAAGATTATTATCTGCAAAGATTTATTTTATACATAATGACAATGTACTCTCTTTATAGTCTAAAAAATTAATTTTAATCCAGTTAATTGGAAACTCAGATAAGTACAATTTCAGCTTAGTTTAACATTTAGAAGTGATGTTCATGGTAAAACTGATACAGCTGAATATGGAAAAGACCTCTCTGGACCATCTACATGCAGTAAATAAATATCCTTGGGAAATTTGCTGTGACTTCAGGGCTCAGGAAGTCTGTACAAAGCAGCTTTCTCTGGTCTTGTGTAACAAGCCAGTGCTGACCAAATGGTTACTTAAAGAAGCCCAGTGAAAATTTAAAGCTTCCTGCTGAGGACGTTGAATCGATTCCTGCTTTTCGTCCTATTTTTTATTTTTGTTGTCCCTATTTTCAGGTTGAGTGCTGACATTGCTGGATGGGTGGGGGTGATAGTTTTCTTTTTGCCCTCTCAAGAACTGAGAATTCAGTAAAGTGAACATATTTTTCTTTTATCTTTTAAGCTCAGTCATCTGTACAGACCTTTTGTTACAGGTCTTCTCTTCTGATTTCCATGCATTCAGGTGTTTGAGTAGCGGTCTGTGATGATTGCTTTGTAGTTTATTTGTGTAAGTCAAATTAAATGTCTTTCACTCAGAACAGAATGAGACATTTCACTCATTTTTCCCTATTGATTATGTTATTGCACAACAGCTGCTCCTTGGTTTCATAGAGCTATCTACTCATGTATTCAGATTCTGTATTACTGTGAGATGAGAAAATTCATCTTAGCTAATAGTTCTGACATAACTTCTCCTTCATTCATTAATTTCTTATTTTTCTGCTTGCCTTGTTCAAGTCTGTGATAAGCAGTGACAATGAAAGGAAAAACATAGAACAGAAGTAGAAAAATGGTATTATATAATAGTAAGTATTAGCACAGAGGTGGAGGACCAAGTATTTGTAAGGGGTCACCAGTAGCACATATTGGATGGAAATGGTCTTTATGCAGAACTTCTTCTATTGTTTTTCCTTACATAAGGAATTTTCTGGTCTTCCCACCTCTGTGTTGAGTTGATGTGCTAATGGGTGCCTGTCCTAAAGTCTTGTTTTCTTGTTTTACATCTCTTCTTTTTGAAAAGTTCCAAAAGTTCTTTGTTTTTTACATCAATTGCATCACAAAAAAATATATTTCTGCCCCTTTGTCATTGTGTGTTCTTACATTATTCTCTCTGCTTATTCTTATTGTGTTGAAATACCGTAACACAGCTACTTTGTTATTACATCTAGTATTTTATACCTGAATAATTATTTAAACAGTTCCATAAGTGTTCACGAAGTCCTATATACTTACATACTTTTGGCCCATTTCCCCCAAAAATCTGTAAAAACATTTTCATATGACAATTCCTCGATAAAAGAATCAGGGTTTCATGCTCACAGAGGTGAGCTAAGCCAAGTTTCAATTCTTCATCCCACCTAATGTCTCTCAGTAACAATTGTGGCTTTTCCGTGTCTCTGTGTTATTATAGAGGTGCTGTTCCCCAATGCTCAACTCTTTTTCACAGGAACAGCCAATGTTTCATGAGAAAACCTAGAATGCCACTGAGTAGCTATTTCATTAGCAGGCATTTTAAGGAAAAAGTAGGTGCAGGCTGGGAAACGAAACTGCCTGATACCTACAAAGAACAGAGAGCCATAATTTATGAGGGCTGGGTACCGGGCACGTGGAACTGAGCATGTGCCAGCGACGAGCGTGAACTCTTTGGGGCTCTGGGCTCATGCCAACTTACACAAAAGCTGGTATAGGTACATCATTGTTGCTGCTGTTGCTTCAACTCATGTAACTCGGGGTGCACTAGGCTTTCTTTTGCTAAATGAACCTGGGCAATTAATTTCTTTAAATACTTGATGTGTCATAGTGAGGTTGAGGTTCAATTGACTAAAACTCTAGCATTTTTTAATGAACTGTAGAGCATTACCTGTGTGATTTCTATTTATTTATTTAAATGCTTGCATGTTTTAGATTTTTTGTATATGTTGCTGTAGTGTGCTGTTTAAGTCACTGGTGGTACAGTATGAAGTCACAATGATTGCCCCTTTTTCTTGGTATGTTAGTTGCATCTAAAAGCAAATGTGGATACTGTTTTCATTAACTGGGTTTAAGGAAAACTTACTATTTACAAGATTGCTGGGAAGGGTAAACAGCATTTACGCTATTTTGTGATCCTCAGTCAGATTTCCATGAAATTAACATTTTCTGAAACCAAAGCTTTTGCAATGACCTATTAAGTCATTGTGTAGTTCAACATTTAAAAGATGATATATGAAAAACAAACCCTAATGAAGTGTGGTGAGCCAGCAAAAAGCAGACGGGATCATGCACGGTATTGCCGGTCTTGCAGAATGACTGAAAGAGCCTTTTATACTAGTTACAGATTTTACTGTCAAACTTTAATAATGGGCTAATGTAAAAAAAGTAAACTGTGAGAGCAGCTGCTGCTGACTTTCCTACTTCAATCAGGCTGAAATAAAACTAGAAATGGTACTTCTCTTGTTTCAATATTGAGATTGTAGTAGATTTCTAACTTAGAGCTACATGAGTGCACTGTTTGTATCAGTTGCTAGGATAAATTAATGTAAGATAAGTATGAACTGATAGAAAAACACTGGCAGTTTGGCAATATTTGTTCTATGTGCAATTGCCTTTCATTTCCCATTGAATTTTCAAGCTCCTATGTGAGAAAGAGTATGGGTTCAAAGAAATTAAAAAGGAGAATGCATGTATGTATAAGATCAGTGCTCATATGCCAGCAGTGAGCCTGAAGGAAGGCAGCCTCTCTGCTCCACCACTCACCCAGAAAGTTAGCAGAACAGCCAAGCAACCAATTACCCAGCAAGCTGTCAACGTCCCCCAGTGCTAAGAGGCGAAGCAATTCGGTTTTGTTCTTTATTGACATTTCTCTTTTGCATGTCAGATATTTTGTGCATTTTTTGTATGTTAAATTTGGGATTGCATAAGCTTTATTTTCTGGCTTATTTGCTTGTATCTTCCTAATCATATATTTATTTCATTTTATTACACTGCTGAAACAAAGAATTTCTAGGTATTATTACTATTATACTTAACTGTACCTATTTAGTTTTATCCTACCTAACTTTATAGAAGACTTTATGCAATTAAGTTGAACGTGACTGCCTTGCTTCTTATTTTTTTTTTCATCCTAACCACATCACAGGAAAGACTTCAGGGAACAGTGTAAGAAAGGACTGTTAGAAACAAAATACGAGGCACTGCTGCAGGTCTCTATCTTCTGTCCCCTCTTTGCTTTCTCCTCTCAGAGATGGAGGCAATGAAAGTGATTCTGGGCATGGGAACATGCCTTGCACAGGAAAGTTACAGTTCCACTAAGGAAAATATCCCTATGCATACTTGCACCACCTCCTGATGATTTGGGCTGCGTGTTTCCAGGTTCCTTTGTATGTTTTTTGCAGGTAACCTTTAATTAGTGATTGTCATCATAAAACTGATTAACTATTACCTGACCCAAAGAATTATCATTTATTTTATCCTAAAGAAACTTCTCTGGAGTCCAGTCTATTCTTGATATAACACGATTTTCATAAGTACATCAGGAATCATTTGATCTGCTTGATTTTTGCTTAGAATAATGCGCAACACTTGAGTTTCTGCACATCTTCCATACTTCTGAATTACTTTTCCTTTTTCTTTTCTTTTTTTTTTTTTTTTTTTTTATAATTTGAACCGTTATAAATTTGAGTACCCATTCTTGGTTTGCTCGGTTGAAAGATGAGTACAGGTTGTAAATTTCTTTTTAGAGAAAAAGAGATCTAATTTACTGCACCATAGAACTCTTTCAAAATATGTTTTATGCCCTATTTTTATGGCTGTTTGATAGAATTGTATATTGTGTTTTCCTAGAATGGAATAGATACGGTCATTAAAAGAATGGTGCCATCCTTCAGGCAAATGTGGCATTATATAGATTATTTGTAAAAAAATTTTTCTTTAAATCTTCTAAAATGTGGACTTATTCTCCAATGAAACACTTAAAAGGTTAAAAGTTTAATTTTGAGATCTTTTTTGTCTTTCCATAAGCAGAAGTCTCTTCTTAGAGCTTAGTACAGATTTGTTCTAATTCTGTGTTTTTAATCCCTGGTGTGAATAATTTCATCAGATCTTTTCGTTGTTGTTTGGTTCATTTTAGGTTAAGCCAGGGGCTAACTTCTTGCAGAGGTTCATTATAAAGCAGATGGGTTCTTTCTGAGGACAGATGTGTTTTGGCCAAGATTTAAAGAAATCATGCAAAATTGGGATTTGTATCCATTCCCCCCTTCCCCCTCAACACTTATGTTAAGATTTGAAATATTCAGACTTGAAATCTGGCAGAAATTTGTCCCTGTGTTTCAGATGGGGTCTTGCACAGTCCAGTAATCTGTTTCGATTTGGCTGAGATGCAAGATTTTAAACAATGTACATCACGTTTGTGCAAAGATTGTATTAAACAGTGCAATCAGTGGTCTAACAAAGTGCACTTGGTGCATTATGTGTGTGTGTATCATATACAAAGTGTGAAAATTCCCAGTGAAAGCCTCTATTGCAGTACCTTGTTGGGTTTGTGTGCATAAAGTAAGAGAAAAGAGTTCAAAGATATTTAGAGGGCTCAGAACTATAATTAACATAGTCCAAGTGAATGAAATAATGGATGGGAGAACTTCAGTTGCATTCATTGGGGAGTAAGTGTGGGAATTCTGATAACCAGGTCTGTGTATGCGATGATGGAGTTACGACATCAGTGGCTTAATATGCCTAAAAGTGAGTATCTAAAAGCTGTACAATGAACTAAATAAAAAAAAATTAAAAATTTTCACCTGAAATGCTAATATCTTAGTGTCACTTAAAAAACATGTAATTTTTCAAATGTAGAAAAACTGTGAATCTAGCCAATCAGGCAAAAAATAATTATTTTTAAAATTTATAAAAATGAGGGAAAAAAACCCAGAAAAAAAGAAAAATAAAAGAATGTTGTATGTCAGATTTTGGTCTTGTGGAATGACAAAAGTTTCTGTTTCAGTCCTGAATGACCTATTAGAGCTTAGCAATACAAGCATTAATTGCTGAAATAATTATTTTACTACAAGCAAGTCAGATTAGGTGATTTTAGCAGAATGAATTGAAAAATACAAAGCATAAGATGATAGAAAAAAATTGGTAATTGGACTATAGAATTATCTACCTTTTCATGTTGATTTTACTTATTAATAGACTGTTAAGAAATAACGTTTTAAGGGCTGTAGGCTATAGAATGCTACCATTAGGAATCCAGACATTTTCTTTATGGTGATGTATCAAATACCTGATACTGACAAATATCAAATATCCTCCCTTCTTTTTCTCAGAAATCCAGATGTCATAATGGGAATCGCTCTTACTGTTTCCAGTATGTTTCAGTATAGTTGTCAACTTCATTGTCTCTGCCCATGTTAGGTGTGGGCATGAGCATGTCAATAAATTTTGTATAATCCCATGGAACACTTAATAATAGAATATGAAGCAAAGTAAGCTTATACTGAGTCAGAGTTTAAGGTGTATTATTGAACAAACTTAAATTGGTCCAATTTGCATATTGCCTGTCTTCCCTGTTGCTGCTAAGTTGCATGCTTTTGAGACTGGTATTTATTGTGTGTGGTCTAATCTGTCAATCTCAATATATCTGTAAAATACTGTGAGCATGAAAATTTGTAGGCAGATTAATAGTACCCATTATTAATCATTAACTAAGCCTGACATGGCACATGTGTGGTCATTTGCTAAAAAAATATTCTGAGGCCAATAGTGAGATAATTATCTGAGGATATAGAGAACTTTCTTGCCAAATAATTCTGAGGAATGAAAGTCAAACAGAGAACACTAAATATTTTACTACTAAAAGGACACTACCTTTGGATTTATTATAATAAGCTTGACAGAGTTAGAAATGAATGTATAGGAAGATGGCCTATTTTATCAGGGTTTGCAGAGCAATACCTTCGGAGCTTCTCAGCTGCACTGAAGTGTCACAGCACTGAGCCAAGCAGCACATTAACCAATATGAGGGAACCGTGCGTGCTCAGGCGAACTGGAGATGAAGGTGATCTTTCTAGATGGTAATATTGACATAGCTCTCTGACTAAGGTCGCTGCTTTTAAAAAGATTAATGCAAACGGTAAAAAAGCAGATAAATATAGGAGAAGAAGAAATTGAGTATGGGATTAAATAAAAATCCAGATGGAGAAAGCAAGGTTGGAAAATTTATGTGGTACTGCAGTGGACGTGACTTGGGAAGATGCAAATACAGGATACCTGTGACCAAGTGCTGGGACACACAGGGGGAATGGAGAGTACCAAAGAGGTGCTGAAAAAGGAAGAAAATTCATTGTTGTGAACCTGCTCAAACCATCAGGCATATGGTGTTACTTGAGCAGGGCTGGCTAGGCCTGCCAAGGACACTGGTAGAGACCTGTGTTTAGCTGTATGTTTTGTGTTCCTTATCCCTGGAATGGTTGGTGGATACTGCAGAGGGAGTCACGTGCTCCTCACAGTGAGGAGGAAGAAGGAATAAATCACATTGCTTAAAAATAACATGCTTCAGGTACACATTGCAGGGCTCTGTAGGGGGAAACTGGCAATGAGTGAATGGTCTGTATTGTATTGGAAAAAATTATTTAGGAGTGTCTTGGGGGCAAAAAATCAAGCTAAAAACTCTAATTCCTCTGCAGGACAATCCTAACACAATTTGCTGCTTCATTGCAAAACATTTCTTTCACACAACTATGCCAGAGGTGTAATACATGTAACTCAGTCCTCCCTCAGTCTGATACCAGTAGTTTGCTGAGGGTTTGCTGATGGCTGCCTGTCTTCTGTCTAAAGTCTGTGATTTTTTTCCAGGCAAAAGGGTCTTTTTGACCATGGAAGAAAATGAAAAGAGGATCAAAAAGCCCTTCACCTTTCCAGTGAAAATAAAGTAATAGAATGGGAGATGCCAATATTACCCAGCTTCTGAGACATCCCCATTATGCCTGCTCTTAAAGAACTGTCTCCACCTTTGAAATACAACAGCCTGTAGCAGATCTGGGGTATAACCTGCACTAGAAAAACTGATTATAAAGGAAAAAAAACCACTGCATTCCTAAACAGTGAGTAGATCCTGCTGAAGTGAGATTCTGGGCTGACCTGGAGAAGTCCAGAGCTGAGTCTTCCATGTTCAAGCCCCAGAGAGGGCTCTTCTTTCCCTTCCCTAATCCTTTTTTCAGTTTTTTGCCTTATTGTCCTTTGCAGCTAAGGAGCCATTCAAGGTGCTCCTCATCAACAGCTTGCTGATTGTAAAAAAGGCTTGTGACTGGGGGACATGATTTCATCCTTTTTTGGAGCAAGAAAATGCAGAAATTCAGAAGCAGGAAAAGGGCAGTGGTTGTGAATATGAATTACAATGGAAATATTGATTTGGTTTTCATTTGTTCAGACCTTTCTTAGAATGGCAGGCTGTTGCGGCAACTGTGCTTTGGTGTTTAAAAAAGGGAGTTTCTAGCTCCCTTGAAAAAGAAAGTCAGTTAAAAAAAAGTAAAGTATCTTCTTTTTTTGTTTGTTTTGGGTTTTTTTCTTTTTCTTTTTTTTTTTTTTTTTTTTTTTGTTTCCTTTTAAAGAATTCTGGCTATTGAACTGTAACACTGGCCACATGTGCATTAAAACTATAAAGTTCTTATGAATCTTTAATGAGGAGTGCCCATGTGTGTACAAAGTAGATGGTTTTAACAGAGGCACCTCAGTTACTTTTCATTTTGTTCCCTCACCATCCCCCAAATACCTCAAGGGCTCCGTTCTGCATTCCTTACACATTTTGCCTGCTCCAGAAGGACTCACATTCACATTAATTGAAAGACTGTCACCCCCTTCCTCCCCCTCCAAAACCCACTAACAAAACCAAAATTCCGTTGCAAACTCATTTTGATCTCAGAAAAGCATGTAAGGATGATTTTTTTTCCTTGATTATTTTCAGAGGTTTTTAATATGGACTGGGGAACAGAATTATTATAACTGCAAAGAGGGAAACCTTTTGGAAGTGCTCAGGTGCTGTGTTGTGGTGGAGCTGGTCAGTAATGTCATAATGTTCCATTAGAGTTGCTGCTGTAATTAGGGCAGGGAGGTAAGTGTGGCCAGTCTCAGAGCAGGCAAAAGGAGCTGGTTGGGTCTCATCCTCCGAACTCAGTGGCGTGGCAGACGAGGATCCTACCTGGTGGCTGCATGCGGGACCCTGTGCAGCAGCCGCCGAGTTTTGATGCAGTACTGGAAATAATAAAGGTTAATGCCATTAAAAATGGTGCATGAGTAAAATGCTTATCTTGCAGGAGAATCTCAAAACCTACTAAATGTGGCTTAGTTGTGAGTTTAGTATAATACTGATGAAGGGGTTATCCTTGTTTTCAGAAGTATGTGGTGACCATGATCAACAACCACAGGACTGTGTAAAGTCCCATCTTTTCTTTCTCAGGAAGGTTGTCCTTGCTTCCTTGTTTACATTTGAAGAAGTTTTTCAATTTAAAATATGTTTCTGCTTTTAAGAAAAGGAAACTGAATAGAGAAATTAATGCTTTGAAAGGAACAAGAAGCGTGTTCTAGTTTGTGGGGGTTTTTTGTCCTAAGTAAGGCTTCAGAGTAATAAACCAAGTAGTGTTTGTGAAGATGGATATATAATATAGTGGAATATAAACAAAACCACTTAAGCTTTCTTTTAACACCAGAGAGGACAAGAGATTGTTTCACAAGTAAGTTGTTTGTCAAAGTACCACTGTGAATTACTCCCAGTGTCTCAAAATGAGCCTTGACAATGGAATTGCTCCTCTATCACTATTTTTAAAATCAGATTCTGAAATTTGAGGCCAGCTGTATACTGTTTCAAACTTGGTGTTTTAGGAGGAAACACCATACCATGAGCAATACAGCTTATGAACACACTGGGTTTGCAGGTCCCCCATTTCTGGTACAGCAGATATCTATTAAACGGTAATGGGGGAAAGCATGCCAGTTTTGTTATTGTCGCTATGGGATGAGGAGATCTGCTGCCTGATCTATCTGCAGGACCTGCCTCAGCAGTCAGGACACCAGGGGTGGGTTGCTTGGGGGAGATAAGTTGGGCACCTTGGCTTTAAAAGGGTGGGCATTGGCAAAGTAACAACGTTTGTTACTTTATATGTACGCTTGCCTCTGATCAAATGATATTCTTTTTGGTATCCTGCAAGTGCATCATGGAATAACACTTCGAATCCAGGACACAGGGAGGCTGGATGTGGGCAGGATTGTATGTCTTTGTGAATTATGATTAGATGGCATCCAAAAATTGCTCTCAGGAGGCTACCCTGAGTTTCTACTGACCTTCCAGGGACTATTTCAGTTCTTGCTGCAATCTGAAAACCAGGAAATAGAAAGATGTGAAACTTCATTTGCCCCTAAGGGCCATTTAGCTGCATCTTTGGACCATCTTGTTCTCAAGTCTTGTCATGTACAGTACCCCGGTGTGGAGAGATGAAAAAATTTAATTTGCTTATAAGTTTATTTTGATGAAATTTATGTAAAACTAGCACTGATAAGGCCTGGATTGGCTACGACTTAAAGAAATCAGTACTTTGCATGAAGTTCCAGCATTTAAAAGAGGACAAACATGGAGCTCAGCATGTCACAACACTGGCCATGGATAAACAGCATGACACCACAAAGTAATGTAATGTGCCAGCTGGAAGTGCTGGCAGATAACTTAATTCAGTCATCAAATTGTAACTGAGGCTAATCGTGGCAAAACCACCAGGCCATGCAGCTGCTGCTGTCTGTGGAAATTTGTCATATGTCAGTAGGTTGTCTTTTAACTATTTTGAAATGCCAGAGTTTGGCATGTCACAAACCCTCTCAGCTGTGTGTTGTGCCAGTTTGTATGCAGTGTTTTACAAAATATTGAAATATAACTCAGAATTCAGGAAAGACTTAGTATTCCATGTAGTCCTACACAAAGGCCTGAGAAAGTTTCTTTTTTTATAAAACTTCTCCATTTTCTTTTGCTTAGTGCATACTTGGCCACCCAGAAGATAAAGTCCATACCGTATAAGTAATAAAAGTAGCTTCACTTTTAAGGGTTTTTGAGGGAAATATTTATTTTTGTTGCTATGCTAGACAGAAGGTTTTTGCTCAGACAGTGTCCTGTTTTTCTCACATCATCAAATGTTTAATGTACGAGCTGTCTACAATAAGAATATAAAGCTTGTAAAATCCTTCATTATAGCATGCTAAGGTTGTAATTCTAAATATTTTCAGCTTCGTGGGTGGCTTGATATCAGATTTGGGTTTTTGTTACTTACGAGCCACACAGCTATGTTGGTATTAACTGGCATGATATTGAACACTTTTGCATTGCCTTTGCAAAAAAATTTGACCAGTTAACTGACCAAAGTAGTTTCTCATCTCTATATATGCTCTATTACAATGCATTTTTATAAGCTGAAAGTTTAAAAAATGGCCCTGTCTTAATAACTAATTAGCTTTGGATTTTTTATTTTCTTTTTAAGTGTGGTGGTGGTGCTCTGAATTCAAGGCAACAAAATCAGGAGTTTGTGAGCCACTGTGACAGGAAGTTACGTGTTTTCCCATTCAAGCAGCTGTTTAACTGTTCAAAACATTGCAGTCAAATACGTCTTTAAAAGTCAATTGTATAAGTTTTTGATTATATGAGCACTAAGAAGGCCTGGCTATGGCTTTCAGGTACACATCTAGTAAAGTAATATAAAATTATTAATAGAATGCTTTGTACAAATGATAGATAATGTGACATATAAAATGCAGTATGTTAATATTGTCTAACAATCTGTCAATACCTATGAGGCTATGGTTTTATAGATAAAATACGCCAGCCCACCATTTCCCTTCCGCCTACCATTTCCCTTTCCTTGGTTTCCTGACAGAAGCAAGATTTCCATTGACAAAGACTGCTGTTCATTATTAAAGTTGCAAATACAATTCCCAGAAATACATATGCTTAAAATGTTGTTATCATTGGGCTAATTTTTCTTTTTTTTTTCATTGAGCTTTTTCTCACAACGAAATTCACCAATCATAATGCAATAAAACTCCCTTTATTTGCCCTCGTAGGTTAATTTATAGCAGACATTGGGAGAGAGGTTCACTTATAAGCAAAGCCAAGCTCCTGAAAAATATTCTGAATGACGGAAGCAGCTGTGTACCACTCAGGCAGGAATGCATTGTTCAAGTGAGGAATTTTAAATTAGTCCTAGCCAGCTATATGTACAGACCCACAAAAGAATGTAATTGGAGAAGCAGATGGGACGAGAGGGTGTGGCAAAGTGTGTACCACCTTTGTGCTCCCAGCCACCCTCTTTTATCCCTCTCTGCACGCACCTTTTGATTCAAGTCCCAGGGGAGAAAAAGTCAAAGGTTTTGCAGTTTGAAAATGAGGAAAATCTGCTGGTATTACTTCACTTAATAGTGAAATTACCACTTTGGATAGATTCTGCACTGCACAATCTTTTGCTCAGTGTTGTGTTGTTTTACTGGTCAAATTTAATTTGGAAGTAATGGAAAAGAATCTGACCTAAATTGGGAAAGATAAAGAAAGAAAAGTCTCTAGGCAGCACCTCAGATCTGAACAAGTGTGTGCCTGTTTTCCTGTTGTCGTCAATGGGTGATGAATGTAATGCAGATTCAGTTTTAGTTAAAGTTGCTGAAAGATTCTTCTATTGCAGCCATACTCAAACCACAGAAAAGCATTATTTACTGAAGCAATGCATATCATCTGTTCTTTTGCTGATTTTGTTTTGTTGCAGCCAACTCTCCTAGCATCCTGTATTCCAAGTCAGATCCATAGTTGCCATGTTAACAACTAAAAATTTGTCCTTTACTTTTCTTCTTCTAGATCTTTAAAGAAAACTGAACTTCTGGCATTAATAAGGGCTGTTGTAATGCCAGCTTTATTCTAACTGTTTTATTTTGCATTGCTGCTATCTATAGGTATTCCTTGTTAATTCCCTTGGGGAACGTTCCTGTGTTGATGTACTAAAGAACATTGTGGTGTTCACATTAATTTTCATTGGTATTAATGATGTTAATCTCAAAGAATACTTCCCACATATAATTGGAAAGTTTATTGAGATAGTCTTGGTTATGTAAGTTAATATATCATTATATAATGATATATTTATTAAATTAATATTATATATTATATCATTAATAGTATTTTATATGGGAAAACAGATTGAGTTTTATGCTCATTTCCTCAATTTATGAAATCTGTCATGTTACCTTGCAGCTGAAGGGGGAGCCTCCCACTTCATATTCCCTAAAGAAATAACTCTTCTGTGTCAGTGTACTTCCATCCCTTGAGAAAGTTGTATCTTAAAAAAACAAAGTCATTTTATGGAAAAGGGTTAGTGTTTTTCAAAAGCCTACATGGAAAAAAAAAGGCACCAAGTGTTGCTTTAAGGTAGGGTCCCCACTTCTGTAAGGAAACAGTGTAACAATCATCCTGGTTCACTGGGCTGGTGTCGTATCTATAATGGAAATTCTTACTTTTAAGGTAAAAGATATATTCTGCTTCCTGGATTTCCAGAAAATGCTACCTCAGATGCATACTATGAATGTTTAAGTAAATGAGAAAATAGTTGTTCCTGTCTCTCAGCCTTTCCTATTTTAAATATTTTCATGAGACTTTTGTCAATTGAACTCCTTTTTCCTTCTTTGGGACTCCTGTAGAATTTGTTGATCCCTGAAAATGCTCCTCCCTTTAAATATGGACAACTTTTGTTTATCCATGTAATCTGAGTTGCAGATTCTTTCTGCAATAGGCAGTAGTTTGATCAGAGCAGTGTACATGTGTGTGGCTTTGACAGCTGTGAATTCAGAAGCAGCATCAGTTTTGTGTGGCACAAAGCTGGAGTTGAAAACGCATGCTGGACCTGTGCTTGACCTGGGAGTACTCAGAAATGTGAGATAATAAATTTTTAGGTGAGTGACAACAAAGTAAATGCCCACAGGGATGAGTACAGTACTGCACATAGGCTCCTCTGAAAACCAGTGTCCTGGGAAGGATGTTACAAGGACAATCCAATCCAACTTGATGGAATTGGATTTCTTTGTATGAACTATGCATTATCTCACTTATTAACCAAATTTTCCTATCACGTAGTCTCTGCTCTCCCCTTTGCCCTGGATTAGAGACTTCACTGGGTTTGATGAGCCATGGAGGTCAGATGGATATTTACAGGAGGGAATGGGATGTGGGAGGCTATTCAAGCTCATCCTTTCTCAGAGATGATTTTGCTTGATAACAAGTCCTTCCATTCCAGTGAATGTTTGCCCAGGAAATCTTCCAGTGAGACCAAGCTGCAATTTACTTTTAAAATATTTCACATATTCTTTTTCATATGGAATAGAATTTCTGGTGTTTTCCAAAGATTTATGTAAAATTTTTCATATTTTCCAGTCCATGAGCTGATACAAATTTTAGGATTGTAAGTATAGAAAATACAGGAGTATCCTGTATTTATTGAAGTATTTCAGCTGATGAAGGTAAGGTCACAGCTAGTCTTGAATACTCATGATGGTTTCAATATATTTTTTTTCTCAGTTGACCCAAATGGGAGAAAAGCAAGTAGGTTCCTAGTTAAGGTACAGGGTTGTTTTCTCTGTGGTGTGCATGCACTATAGTAAAGCAGGGGAGATGCATATTTAAGTACGCCCTTAAAAAGCTTGTATTGGAACATGCTCTTGAGGGCAGTTAACAAGATTGCTTTAAAAAAATGTAATTGCATTCATATAAAATTAGTCTTTTAAAACTCTAAAAGCAGGGGAAGACAATGCAATGGTCAGATTATATGGTCTGTTTTATGGTTATTATTGCTTTTACAAGTTAAAACAATGCCAACATAAAAAATAAAGATGTGATTTGTGGCTTTTTCCCCCCCAATATGTAAAATTCAGTTGGTATTTTGTTTCATGCAAATTGGTATATAGTATAGTTGTACTGTATTTAGTGTAGCTTTATCCATTTTTATGTCAAATGTCATTGCCACAGATGTTATAACTGGGGGTTGGGCAGCTGTATGGGAGGCTTCAGAAGTGACCAAAGCCTCAGTGAGCACTTTGGAAAAGATGTGCCACTACAGCAACATTGCATGGCTCTGTAATTTTTTTGGTAGGCAAAAATATGGATCCCTGGACTAGATGGGCATGTGCTTTGTTTTCAGTCTGTATCTGTGCAGTAGATCCAATGGGCCAGGATTCTGCACACAGACTGACCTCTGTGCAAGCCAAACATGGCTGGGGTTAGTGTCAGCTCCCTTAGGTGCACTCGCAGGTAACAGAAAATTTGGGACAAATTAATATTCTGGACAATGATGCAGTCAGGATGAAATAATTGCTGTGTTTCTTCTCTTGCCTTCTGTTTTTCTCTTCTCTCATCTTCATGAAATTTTTAACAACTATTTGTATTCCCTGATTAGCCAGGGGAAAAAAAAAAAATCATAGAAGCAGATCTTGAATACAGTACGTAGTGTGGTAATACACCTCATCTATGTGCATTGAGGGCAGCTATCATTGAGCCTAAAGCAGAGCTATAAATTTATTCTGGAGCTAAACTGTAAGAGATTGAAACATTTTATTTTTTTGCCATTCACTAGCACTGATCTCATTGAGGTATTGTAGATGCTGGGTTTTCCATTGTGTCAGGAAATTGTGTATACACGGGTTGTTAAAGTAAAGAAGAAAAACTGTGTGGGAAATAATTCTTGATAGTATGTAATATGGAAAGTATTACAAAAGTGCTATTAGACTGATTTGTGCTTCCTGACCTTTATGCAACTTTGTATCCCATTTCCTGGTAGTGACAGATATGAATTCATTATGCTCTATGGTAATATAGAATATTTCAGGCTTTTGAATTTTCATCTTTTGACTGTGGTTCAGACTTACTGCATCTCACTGATTTAACTCACTTAAAGCTGACAGCCTGATGCTAGCTGGGTAATGCTTATTTACCTTGTCCTCTTAAAAATTTTTCTACTTAGCAAACTCCTCCTTCGCTTCCAGTCCACTCCTCTTTTGGGAAATTTGGATTAAATTCCTTTCACTTTAGATAATCATTTTATGCCTGCACATTTTCAGACAAACTGAAGGGCAGCTGCTAGTTTCCCTATATGGGTGCAGCCTTCCAATTGAGATTGTTATGTTTTCTGTATCTTGGCTGTAATAACCTTCAGCACATTGGTTTTCAGAAATTATGAGGAACTGCACAGTCCGACAGTTCATGCAACATGTTTTGTGTTTCTTCCTTTTTAAAAACTTGACTAGTTTTTCTACGACCATGATTTTCATATGTAGTATGTATTTTAGATTTAAAATTTGCCTTTGATTTTTCTAAACTAAAAAATTAATTATATTTGAAATGCGTCCCTCCTGTAAATACAGCAGAGATATAAAAGGTCAATATAAAAGGTGAAAGGCAGTGTTGCTTTTTGCACTGAATGTCACAGGTCTAAGTCATGTTCACCCACATCTGAATGGGAGTTAATGGAGAAACCTTTACCAGAGTTTTATTTTGATTAATAGTTATAGTACAATCCTGGATGTCTCTTTAAAGGCTGTGCATGGTGGCTGTTAAGAGGGCAAACAAAATATTAACTTTCTACTATCTGAGATGATAGAGAGTTTTCAATGAGAAAATGGCACACAGAGATCATTCTACTATGTAAATGTACACGAATACAGAAATTTCTTAAGTCCACAGACAAACTGAGAAACACCACAGAGTTAGGAAATAGCAGTAAAATCTTTAAATATCTGGGAATAAATGATAGATCTGTGTCACAATATCTGTGACAACAGCAGACATTGCATTAGATGTGCCATATATCCACTCTATTACCTATCAGGTTTTGCATTTAACTTTGTACTGATTTAAATGTATTTATAAAAGTTATTTAGCGTAAGTGCTTTATATATTATTAATTATTATTTATTAATTCTATTAATAAACTAATATTTTGATACATGTGATTGGATCATATTGAAAATGAATGAAAGAGAAGCCAAACAAGCTGTTGCCTGTGACTAAAAGTCATGCCTAAAGGTAGCAGTTAATTTGGAACCCAGCTAATGTGATTAAGGCATGAAAATACTTTCTCTCAAATTATCTTTTCTGCTAAGTAATAGGCATGGCATGATTAAATAGAAAGAAGTAAGAACATCTGTAAAAATTTCAGAGGTCTGCGGGGTGTAACCCTCTCTATTATGTGAGCTTACAAAAATGCCTGGAACCACAATACTTTGAATACTTTTGGTACTTGTTAGTAGTTTTACTGTGAAAACACCAGCTAACTATTTCATAGATGTTTGTCAAGCTTGCTATGTAAATTTTCAGTTTTCCATTGTAAAATAGCCTGGTTGGCTCTTTCAAAGTGAGTAAAATTGAGAAGATGTGTGTAATGTGCCATTCTATCTGATAGTGTAGACTTACATTTTAGACAGTTCTTGAAAATGATGTGCAGCACTTGGATGTACTGTGCTGTTGTACAGCATTCTAGAAAAGAAGTCCAAGCCTTAAATTGTGCCTCCCTAGGCAGAGCTACTACAGGGACAGCTGTGTAATCACTTTCTGGTCCTGATATGGTTCCAGTCTGCAGCTTGCTAAGGTTTCAGATACAGCAGAAGTACTGTTTATAGGTGCGTGACTTCAGATTGCTGAGCTCATAGAGATGAGGTGTCAGTGAAAACATTTCAATTTAATAGTTTCTTGTCAATCAGTATTTAACCTTTAGTCTCTCCTAACTAGCCTAATTCTGTTCTGATATTACTGGTTTGTTTGACCCGAACAATTCTACTACTTTCACTATTTACACAAAACTCAGAGGCGTATGAGTGTATGTCTGGTTCATGCTCATGGTGGTGAGGTCTGAGTGGGTGGGGCACAGAAAAGGCAATCACACAGCTCTGTGTGATAAAACAAAAAGTTCTGGCTTTCTTTTGGTCTCTGGTTGAGTAAAACTGTAGAGCGGCTCTTCAGAGGCCAGCATCAGTGAGGAACACAGAGGATGCCATCTAAAGTGATTATTAATTAAAGTAGAAATAGGTTGAACCCCCTTTCCCTTTCTCTTTCTCTCATGGCTGGCTGGAAAGAAACAATGAAAGTTGCCTTTTGTGCCAGTAGGTTTATTTTAATAGGATCAATTTTAGCAATGTGAAATTGAATTCAGTTAATGATGACAGTCTCTTACTCTCAGCTGAAAGCCCATAAATGGCTATGAAAGACAGCAGTATAAAATTCAGAGAATTTCTGCTGCTCTTCTGTTATGATAAAGTATGTATAATCGATCATATTTTCTATATATTTGTATATAAATAGGTTATTATTCAGTCTCTTAAAAAATAATTATAAATACTTGTAAAATAAAAGGTCATGTTGTCCCTTCATAGCTGTTTAATTAATTGGCCTCTAGCAGTTTATTCCCTAGACACTGCTGCTGCGTGACTGAGGCACTGAAGCCTACTCCTTCCAATAAAACATCTGAATTAAACAAAGCTCATTTTCTGCCCTTCAATTACTGTGATGAACCTATTTGCTTCTTCTTCTATGTCACAGTGATAATTGTTACAGAGCTGTTGTATAAATACTTCATATTACAGATTTTTAAAATAGATGAACAAGTCTCTGTACAAAAATAATGAACAGTGGTTTTAGAAACAAAGAGAAAAAGCACTGTTCAAGGGAAATCATGAAGGCAGAGTTGCTGTACTGGGGGCTCTGGCTGCTTTTGTTTCCTCATCGTGTTGTGTGAGGTAAGGGTTAAGTTCTTCCAAGCCATGTACAAGTTTGAGACATACAAGCATCAACACCAAAATGTTAATTCAGAGAATTTCCTATGTGTCTGCTGTTACAATTGAGATACAAAAACTTTTTGATTTTGTGAGGTTTGTTTGAACAGATGAATTTAAAGAGATTCTTGGGGGAGGAAGGAAAAAAGAAGAAATTGTTATACATCAGGTATTTATAGTTCCTGTGTCTGAGAACTTGTATTTTCACTTATGTTTTATATTGCATAAATATGCAACTTAGTTGAGAGTATCCATTAAATGTTTGCAGTAGTGTCTTAACTGATGGGTAGCACAAATTGCCTCCTTGCTGAGTTAGGCTAGTGAGCTGTTTCTCATCTTGCGGAAGTATTTGCAGGTCTAAACAATTTAAATTTATTTTCCATTTTTATAATTACATTTTGATTCAATAGCAGCTCCAACTCTATGTCTATATATCATCTATCTATCTATCTATATCTATCTATATACCATATGTCTGTATATCTACACTGATGGTGCTTCCTTGTTCGTATTGGATATGGTTTGGATGTATCTAGCAACTTCTTGCTTATATTTTCAATTATGTATTAAACAGCAAAGTAGAGCTAGTTTTAATGCTAGTTTCAACTTTCTGCAATGAAATCTTTTCAGCTTACAAAAAAAATTTTACAAATTAAAAATTCTAATAACTTCCTTTGAAGACTTAAAATGAAAGCCTGGAAAAGAGAAGGCTCTGGAGAGTTCTTAGAGCATCTTCTAGTACCTAAAAGGGCCTGCAGTAAAGCTGGAGAGGGACTTTTTACAAGGGCATGTAGTGATAGAACTTCGGGGAAATGACTTCAAACTGAAAGAGGGTAGGTTATATAAAAGGAGGAAATTCTTCATTATGTGGCTAGTGAGTCACTGGCACAGGTCGCCCAGAGAAGCTGTGGCTGTCCCATCCCTGAAAGCATTCAAGGCCAGGTTGGATGGGGCTTTGAACAACCTGGTTTAATGATGGGTGTCCCTGGTTGTGGCAGGGTGGTTCGAACGAGATAATCTTTAGGGTCCCTTCCAAGGCAAACCATTCTATGATCCTGTGATTCTGTGAAATAGATTTATATTAATGAAATACAGAGCTGTTCCGCCAGTTGGTGGAGAGTCTGCTATAAGATAAATGTCCTATATTTTGCAAAATAAAAAGGCAGTTAAATATTAACAATTATTTGTGGGCTTTTTTTCTGGTTTTAGAGACATTCTTTTGCACAATAGAGGCAATTTTTAACCTTAAGACTTCAGTTTGTGCAAGTCAGGAAATGCTGTTGAATAGATTACAAGTACAGGTGTGACTCATTTATTTTTTAAATTGATGAAGAGCTGCCTGATTCTGGAGTGGATAACTTCAGTGTCAGGGATTAAGGAGGTCCATAAGGAGGACAACAAATACCTGTCTGAGGAGGATATTTGGAAGGTTGGTGACAATTGAGATCTTACATATCGGAAATAGGTGTCAGTTTCCTAAATGAGAATGAGAGTGCATCACTGCCTCCGTCTTTCCATTGGAAAAAGCTGTGCATTAAAGGCTACAAATGGAGGAAGTACCTTTGCCATATGAAGGGAGATTGTCATAATAGTAAATGGCATTATTTCTAAATAATCCAAGTATTTGTACTCTGTGCAAGCAGACTTTTGAGGAATCTTGCAGAGACTGTGGGTGCTAACCAATTCGAGTATTTCCTCTCTTTTCACTATGATTGAAAGCCAGAAGCGACTGTCACCCAAATAGGTCAACACCTGGTGTTTGATTTGCTAGCGTCAAACTACTGGGTCAGATTTAGGTCACTGTTTTTGGTAGCCCTTGCCAGTAAGTTGCAAAAAATGCCTTCTTCGAAACTGATACATCTTCTCTCATCTGTGAACCTGGTACCTGAGAGATGGAAAAGCTCCTTTTGCAGCTTCATGCTTATGGGAGGCCTGCAATGCTGATGACCATTTTGGTGGGGCAATGTAGCTTCTCCCTACTTTGGTTGCTGCCACACTTCTGACCTCCCAGGAAGCCTGACAAAAGTCAAACAAGCCCGCATTGCATCAGCCTGCTCCGTTCCACTGTGTCAGCATTCTGTCTGTGTGATGCCTGTGTGAGGCCATGCTGCTGTCTCCTCCCAGGGATTACATGATGATGAAATACACGTGGTGTGTCCAGCTCGTGGGAGAGAACGAGGGAGGTGTCACTCTGTTCCTCATAAGCATTTATTATGAGTTTCCACTACTGGCCACAGTGGGATACATGACTCTTGGCTGGATGGACTTTCAGTCTGGTCTGGTAGTTCTTGTGCTTCTAATGTGTAGAAAGCCAAAGAGCTCACTCGAGACTCTGGCTGCAGCCAGGCTTTTAAAGCCTCAGCATTTGCCTTCGTAGAGCAAACCCACAAGGTCCTAAAAAAGCAGCAGGACGCTTGCTGGCAAATCTAATAATATCTTTCAGAAAACTCTGTCCAACGTGCCAAATGGTATAAATATGCTGTAAATATGAGGTTCCAACTCTTCTGTCCTTTTCTTTTGGTTTTTCAAATGTCACTGCTGCTCATGAAGAGAATGAAAATGAATGAAAACACAATGAAACAAATTGCAGTTTTAGAGGAACACAATCATCTGGGACCAGCAGGCTTGAATTTTCAAAATAGAAATACAGAGAAATGATCTCTTATGAAAAAATTATGTAAAAATAATACCATCACTTTAGTATTTTCTGTTTTGTGTGAGGGGTTGGATTTTTAAAATTTTTTTTTTTAATGTAGAAATGCCCAATTCTCACGTTTGGTTCAGTGTTTAAATGCAGTTGACAGTTTATGCCTGGCCCAGTTCATAGAAAACTCATGCATCAATAATGTGGGATTTTCATGCACTTGGAAGCATGCACTATGCGCTTCCAACAGAAAGCAGCCTCTTTAGTATGTACAATATGTTCATTAAATACCTTTCCCTGTTTATACAAGTGCTCATGTCTCCATTATTCATTCAAGCAGAAACTAATACAAAATGTGGTACATCTGCTGTAGCACGTAAAAGTAACTAAAGAAAAGAAAAAGACTTTTACTTAGGAGGAGGTAATTCTGCTCACTTAAAAGGAATTCTGCTGCACTTTTTTTTCCAGAGTTGGAATGTCATCTAATTTCTGATGGATATCAGGTGACATTAGAGTCCTACATTTGTTTTAAAAACAGGGGGAGGGGTATTTTCTCTAACCCAAAGCTGAAAATTTTTGTGTTAATGCATTGGTGATGCTTTCAGTGGGAGGGGTGGCTGGAACGGCAGGGGCTCGCTGGGGGTTGGTGCTGTACTCTTAGCAAGGCACTTGGCAGTGTTTTCTGTTGAACCACTCCAATGCAGGTAGTGTTTATTTTATACTTGCATGAAAGAACAGTTTTGAGAATTAAAACTGACCAAGGCATTTGCCTAGATTCAAATGTTTGCTCCATATCGTGCAACGATGGCCGTTCCCTGTCACAAGACATCTGCTTGCTGGGCTCTCAGCCACTCTCCATCTCTCCTATTTCCTTCAGAACCACTAAGAAGCTGATTTCTTTTATTAGTGTTGAATGAGAGAATAATACCAAGCCTTCAGTTTTCATGAAATGGAAATATTTTCTGGTCCTTCCTGTTATTTCAATATTGGTTATCGCTACTGAGAAAAGTTTCCCTAATACATTGTCTGCCCAGATATGCTTCTTATTAAAGTAGTGACAGCTGGTTTCATACTCACAGAAACACGGGAATATAATTTTGCAGATACTCTTTTAAGGTTTGTGAGTGAGGACTTTGATCTTTCTGCACACTTAGAAAGATGGCTGCATTTCAGAGGAATACTTCTCCATCCTGGTTTAACGAGGTAGCAACTTGGTTTCTGTGTGCTGGAAAGATCTGAGAAGATCTGACTGATTTGGAAATTGACACTGACTTCTTGATACTGGGGGAAGTGTTATAATTCCCAGGGAATTAATTTGTGAGGGCACTGGATACCAAAGACTGTATACCTGTATACCAGGGGTCTTGTACAGCTAGGTGTATGTCCAACCTCTCACCAAAAGGCTCCTGTGCTTGTTAAAGATCATTTGCTGCAGGTATAGGGCAGTGAATGAGCCTGCCTGGTGGAGCAGACAGTTGTTTGTGTTAACCCATGCTGCAGCAATTGCTAGGGGCATTTAGATAAACCAATAAAGTCTTGCAGTATCTTTGAGCCATGATTTATTCTTTTCTTTTTGGGGGATATAATTAGGTAAATTGGGAAACTCATTGTGTAAATGCAGCTTTAAAATAACACTCTGCTTTGGCATTCCATTATGTATATCTGCTGTCAACAGTTTATTTTTTTTAATGGGAGTTTCTGAAAAGTTTGGAAGTGTTCTAAATCCTGATACTTTAATGGAGACTGTAGATGAAATATAATCCTCATCTATTCATAACCAGTCAAAAATAAACAATTTTTTCAAGCCATTAGAGCATACAGAGGAAAAGTTCATGAACCAATCATTTGGGGCTTTTGGCAGACCATACGGAACTTTTCTAACAGCTATTTATAAGGTCCTAATGTGTTTATTTTCACAATAAATCTGACTTATTGCAGAATGTGTTGGTTTCATAGTAAAATAAACACTGAAGATTACAAACATATCCTTTTGTGAAGTCTTCTGAAAGTCCAAGGCTTAATTTAATAAATGTGACATTCTCTATATTGGCTGGAAAATGAGTGCCAACTGAGGGAAAAAAAAAAAAGGAAAGAAAAAAGAACAGCCCAAACTCTTGCTTTAAATTACAAAATCAATTGTCATCAAGTTTACATTATAGCTGAGCCATTTGACGTGTAAAAAGTACTAATAATGGATAGATTGATAGATAAAAGAGCTAAGAAGGAGCAAAAGAGGCAATAGTTGTACCTCAGTGCTGTTGTTGAAGAGCTGTGTGGAAAAATACTGTCTATTTCTCATTACACAAACTTAATTAACGGATTGTTTAAATTTGCTTAGCTTAATTCTGTAAATTAGTAACAAAGTTACATGTAGTTAGGCTGCTTTAAAGTGCTCTGAAAGTATTTGTATTGTGGCTTTTACTGGTTTAATTAGAAGAATTTAAGTCATCATGCTGTAAATCAAAGTATTTGTGCAGTTTTTCCAATATCTTGCCCCTTGCCAGTACCTGAGGTGAGCCTCTTACTCTACTAAAGTGGCTCTGTTACCCATGTTGTTGAGTCATATTTCAGCTGAGATATAAAGTAAAATTAGCAAATATGCAGAAAAGAATGATCAGTCATAAAAACACTTTCTTTTCTTACAATGTGTCTTCAGAAACCCTGCCTGATGTGTATGTGAATGTCCTCATGAGGCATATAATTCCTAATTCTTTTAGTGAATCTTACTAAGCTCTTGACCTCAGTGATATGTTCCAATAATGAGACTGTAGGTTAATTGCATATTGTGTTTGAGTACTTCCTTCTGTCAGCTTTTAAATGTATTGCTTTTGTACTTCATTAGATATTCCCATGTTCTTGCGAGATTAAAATGTATCACTGCCAAACCATCAAGTAGACTTTTGTGTTGGTTTCATTATTTGTTTGTTGCTAAATTAATTTTATCTTTTCTTCATGGTAAAGTCCCTTCAGACTTCAACCAAATGCTTTAGGTTCCACATAATGCGAAGCTGCTTTGTATAAGTTTTATTGTGCTTCGTTTATGTCCAGTTGCAAGGGTGGGAATTGAACTTGGCTATGATTTGGTGTAATGCTGAGCATCCAGTTTCAGACCGCTTTATATAACATAGCATTGTTTCAATATATCATTTATTTTCAAAAGAACTTGAATCATGGCCATAGAATGTGCTTTATGTGCATGCTTTGTTCTCAGATAGAGGCCTGCAGGATCTCAAACAATTAAAAAGAAGTTGTCATTCCAGTTGCTGAAACGCTAGTGCTTTGGGGATAGTTTGGGAACAGCTCCAAGGGACATGCTTGGGAGGGTGGACCTGGATAGCAGATTGTTTTTAAGAAAACATCCTTCTTCTGAGTGATTTTATGTAGAAGAAGAAAGAGACCATTGAAATCCATTTAAAATGCTTTGTATTTTTTGAAATGGTTTTTAAAGCTTAGAAAAAAATGGACCAGCTGGACTAAGGATCTTAATATACTGCACAGTAGTTATCTGTTTTCTGGGTGATACTGTGGACATTTATAAATACCAGAAATGCTGGCCTATGCCAGGTTTTGGGTTGTTGAGTTTTTCTTTTGGTGGGGTTTTTTCAGCAATTGGACAGCCTTTTTCTGCTACTCAGAAAGCTGCAGGTTTCCGATATTTCCATCAGGAATTACTGTCTTGTATAGCTTTTATGAATATTTTGTCTTCCCGGTGAATTATTTAAGCTGTGTTGGATTAGTTCAAAAGAAAAAAAAGATTATAACAATAAACATGGTCATCACATTCCCCATTTTTCTGAAAGTAATTAAGACTCTACTGGCATGAGTTCACACTGTGGTAGCCTATAAATCTTGTGCAGATCCTTAACACTGGTGTCACATATACATTAGTTAAGTCAGAATGAACAGATTAGTCGGGAAGGAGGTTTTTGGTATAATCAGTATCGTGAAGAGACTGTGCCCAGAGAAATGCTCACAGTTCATAGAATTAATTTAAAATGAACTCCAACATCACAGCAATCATGTTTTATTTAAGTTTTGTTTCAACTTCTACTTTGTATTTCTGTTGTGTTTGAAATAGTTGTAACACAAGAATTTCTTTGACTTCATTCTGGTTTCTCAGAGGTCAGTGACAAAACTTGGATGAATTTTATTCTGATCTCTTTAGGGCAGGGAACATAACATCTGTGGCTGATCCTGCAAATGATTGTATATGGGTAAGCTTATCACCTGTCATTCTATATATATCCAGAATAGGAAAAAATGTGTTTGCACAGCACAAAAGAGCTCCAGCCTTGACTGGGGCCCTCTGGAGTTTTCTTTAAGATGAATATAAAATATTTTCTTGTGTTTTTGTTGTTCCTGGAAACAAGTCATTCAGCCAGAAATATACAAAAGTACAAGAATACTTCTAGTGCAAATCTTATTGATGCAACCCTGGATATCTGTATTTTATTTAACATATAAATGGCCAAATTTTATCAGCTTAGTGGAATGTAGCAGTACTTGGTCATGGCTAGTGGTTCTAGAATCCTGTGGTTCTACATACTTAACATCTACGAGACTGTACTACCCCAGCTTGTTAGTCAATCAAGAGTAACAACTTACTCCAAATGTTGACCAAATTTCTAGATTAATTGCAGTATTATAACTTCTGAAAAGCTCCAACATTGAAGATACAATCAAATTATAAAAGTGGCAAATTAATCACAGAAAGAAGTGTTTAAATTCTAATATCTTGCCATGAAGCAGTTCAAATCCTCTACTGAAATGGGTGTGCAGTTCAGTACACAGTCCCTCAGAATCTGTTAGTATGTGAAAATTGCTTTTTTAAATTACCTAATTCTCTTTTGTTCTCTGCACCTGTAGGTACTGTGTCAGGGAATAATTTTAATTGATGCCACCTATATAACGTGGCTTTGGATCATCACACATACATTGCATAGAGTCAAAGGTAGAGTGACAATATTTAGCTCAACTCTACACGAGAGGAACCTTCATTAAAACAAAACAAAAAAACCCCTACCTGTCAACTGTCAACATTTCCAGCACTCACATTTTTTTAACAGCAGCATTCACCAACCCAAAGCTTAAAAGCAATAAAATGAATAGTTAAATGCACAATAAATTTTCTATTTCATATATAAAAAACAAGTGTGTTGTCATCATCAATTATGGAGAAATACATATATGATTGCAACTAAAACTGCTAAATTTGTCGGATGATGATGGGCTTTGCTTTACTTTTAACTTGCAGATTTTGACTTTATCTGCAAAATATTTTTGAAACCCACATAAAAAATACCATTATCACTTTCATTGTTGACTGTTCATGTTTTGATAAATAATTTACATTTCAATTTCTTGGAAACCATTTAGTATATCGTAAGTTATCAGGAGACTGTCAGTATAATGTTAAAATAATATGGAGCTTCTATTTGAGGCTATTGTTATTAACACACATTTATAAATCTACTTTTTAAAAATATTCAGAATATGTAGGGAATGGTTTTTTTGAGGCTTGAGTTAGAGAGGAAGATAAGCTTCTCATTTTGTGGTCCTGTTTGTGCAATAATAGATGTCTGCATATGCTTTTTTTTTAGTATGCTGACAATTTCAAAATCAAGATAGTTTTAACATACTTTTCTTGAGCTGAAAAACTTATTTTCAAAGTAAGTGAAAGAGTCTTAACTGCTCTCTACTCTTTTGATTATTGTATGAGTTCTATTTTTCTTGAGTTTAGGATGATTGAAATAATTTGTAATGTTTATCTTTTTTTATACACTATTTGGCAGGAATGTGTTGGTGTAGTGACTTTCACAAGGTCAAAATCAGCCTCTTACCTTCTCTCCCTCATGCTTGAACGTGCTCAAAACAGAGACAAGCAAGTGATGCAATTCAGGCCTATGTGCTTGCCTTAATAAACAGCTTTTCAAATCAAAAGACTTCTGAAAAAATTTCACAGCAATATTGTTTTCTTTTTAGGACAGTACTCTTGTTAATGAATCTATGTCCAAACAATGGCAGCATTTCTTTTCTTTCTGTTTTTAATTATGTTGCTTAGGTAAGAGCATAATTACTTCAGCTTTATATTTCATTTTCACACAATTCTTTGTAATTGGCATTTTTAAAACAAATTATCTTTATTTTCTTGACGTGAAAAATACTATATATTGATGGATGAGCATGTAATCTGTGTGAAAAATGTTTTGTTAAATTATTAACACTAGGTTGTTTGTCTGTTGAATCAACGACCTTTTGATGGCAACAGACATTTCACTGTAATAGTTCTTAATATTCTTCTTTTCCCATTAGGACAAGGAGCACCAGTTTTAAAGCAGCCTCTCTTTCACTTTGATATGAATAGATAAATTGTCAAAGCTTCCAACAAGAAAGCTTCCTACTACAGGGTATGTTGTAAGCAACACTGCATACAGTGCTCTTGCTGGTAAACACAAACTGGGCACAGTTAGTGGTGCGGCTTCGTTCTCGTCCTTCAGTTGAATTTAATGAGCTGAACACTGATGAGATTTTTGAGAATTGGGTTAGTGTGTGCTGAGTGGAAGACAGATATGGGATGACATTTCTTCTGAGTTGCCCTTTCCCACCACTTATCAGCAAAGGAGAAGGGATAAGAGTGGAATACATGCACAGTGTATATTGGTCCAGAGGAAAAAACTGTTCTTCAGAATTAGCCCTTTTAAAAATGTTCTGTATGGAAAAGGAAATGCAAAATCATATTTAGCCTCATGTTTCATGTCGTTTTGAAATTATAAATTGGTTTTCGAAGTATTGCCTGCAGTGTTTCTTATGGGTATTGCACTGTGCCATTAGAAATTGGAGTTGCAATCCCAAACACATACCTTAGCTCTCTGTGTTGGAAGGGAGCAAAGTGTCACATTAATTATGCTCTCTGCTCTGCTTTCCCACTGCTGTCTTCTTTGGGTTTTGCTTGCTGGATTGAAGAGAAAATTGATTCTTGTCTTGGCCTATTTCAGAGCCATCTGAAAACAGCTAAAAGCAAACTAAACCCCAGCCAAATGGGTGGTAAATAATACATACAGCCCTTAAACAGAAAATTTAGCAGCTTGCTAGCTGAGGAAGTTGCTAAGGCTCCCATCAGCAACCAGGTATAGTAGACTTAGTGCTTCTCAGCACTGTCATGTGTAGAACAGATACTTAGCTTTCAAAATGCAATTCTCAAATATTCTTTGGAGGCCTAAGCTCTTCATACAGTGAACAGGGAGAATTAGGTCTGTAAGAAGAGAATCCAAACCAGCCATCATGGCTGAGGGACAGAACAGGCATTGAGCCTTTCAGAAGTGCTGAAGCCTGACACGTTGTTTTCCTGGGACTGGGATTTGCAACGTAATGCTTCTAATGAAGTCATTCTTCTTTATAGGCATAACTGACTTCATATTTTATTTGAAATGTGGTCATAAAAGAAAGTAATTGTGCTTTCTGTACTGGCCTGCTGGCTGGAGTATCTGCTTTGGAAGAGAAGCACTCAGGTTCAGCCTCTTCAGCCTGAGCACATCACACATTCACTGCCTCTGTGGGAAAGGCCTTAACCAGAATGTAGATCTTGTTGAAGTGGAGCTGTGCCAATATGTATTTGAGTAGTCAAGATTTATGGGGCCAGAAAGAAAAAAACAGAGGCAGACAAGTGCTGAGGGTATTTCTTCAACAAGGAGTTAATGGGTTTTGCTGTAAACAATTGTTCGATAAATTACAAAAATACTGTTTTAGAGAACAGAGACCCCTGCCAGTTTCTTTAGCTCCTGTGTATTTCAGATGTAGTTATCCATCCCTTTTGGGTGAGGATGGTACCAAAACAGTGTCTTTCATTTCTCCAGCTGTAATTGGTTCTTGTAGGAATGATGGGTGGCAATATTTCACCATTCTCTTGGATGCTGGGCTGTGCTTCGTGTTCATGGCTTTGCTGATGGCATCCTCTTAGCCTGTGTGGCCCCACAGAGACCCATGGTGTCAGCATGTCTTGCCTGTGAATCCCAAAAGGGCTTTTGTGTGTCACCAAGCTCTGAGGTATTGGGCATGCCCAGCACCCTTTCTGCAATTTAGGAAATTGAAAAATGAAGGCTGAAGTAGCTGCAGCCATTTGGACATGTAGGAGGTGAAGTGGGGGCTGTGAATTGCACTCTGGGACTTGGTACCAATGCTCTGCTCAAGTTTTACTTTAGTTGGTCTAAGTGCTTTTTTGGACCCAGGCCAACACTTTCCCTGCCATGCTCTGGGTGACCAGTGTATATTGTCATGGCTCTGCTAGGAATTAAGTAGTTTCTGAGTTTGATATGCTTTGAGTACTTGAAAGTGTTGAAGAAATTTTCTGCCATTCAGGTCAGTTGATTTGAAGAAGAGATAATCCAGTCCTGCTCTTTGTTTCAGAAATGTTTGTGTGCCAGTTTGTGAATGCTTTGCGTGATTTGACCAGCTGTGCCCCAGCGTTCTTTACTGATACTGCTTGTATAAATATAACAAGTATTTTATGTCTCAATATTGACTAAATGAAAATAACCTAGAAAAGGAAGAATTTCCAAATAACATGTGCATTATTTATAGAGCTCTATGCCAACTGTTGCTGATCTGTTGGGGTGAGTTATTATAACAGTTCTCAGGAAAAGGATGAATTCAAAATTTCAAAATAGAAATTAAATTCAAAATAGAAAAGTCAGAGTGACCTGCTCCCCAGCAAGCCAGTTTCACATCAGGCCATCTGTTAGGGAGATTTGCAGTCATCTTTTAGTAAAAAGGTTGGATTCTGCTAGTGCACAAATAGTTATAGTGAACTTTATTCACAATTACCTAGAATTTAAATCAGCGTCACAGAGTTGTTGCTGAGCTTAGAAGGTTTAAGATCACTTGAAAGAAATGACAACTTAGGAAGGAAATGTCACTTTGAAACAGCATTGTTTCCCCATTAATAAATGTCTCCTAAAGGGAGAAGTATTTTAGTGGTTTTGAATAAAAAAGAGACATGGCAGGGTCAAGGGTCAGCTTTAATTTTCTTGGCAGTTGAAATAGCCATGAGGAGAGATGCTTTTGCAGAAGAGCAGTTGAGAGGCCACAACACAAACTGCATACTGAGTGATGGTAAATATTGTTTCAAATAAAAGAATGTAGTTTTGTTATTAAATCAACAGAGAGTAATAAAAGCTACCGTGCTTTGTAATTTTTCTATTGATGGATGTTGTTCTGTTGGCCATCCTATCTGAGACTTTGAAAGAATAAGTGTAGCTCTACTGATGATCAGTATTACAAACATTAATTTATGAAGGACTAGTGGGGCCTCATCTGTGCAAGTTTCCTCCATGGAGAGATGCGGGAGACATTTGGAATACAAGATCTAATTTGACTTGATCGGTACTTATTGTTTACATACTATTTATTATTATTATTATATCAAATTGTTAAAATGGTATGTATTATGTAATTTAAATACTTTGAAGAGTTCTCTATGCCATCGCATTTTGCAATGGTAATCATCTTTGCATTCCTTATGTCTCATATAATCAAGATATTTTTGCCTTTATAGACATGATTCAATGTATTATACCTCCAATAGTAATACATATGAATTTTTATAGATCACATTAATTATCCTAGTGTCTAAAAATTTTGTAAGAAGACTATACAAAAGCAAGATAATTACATTTTTTGTAAGAATGAAATTTGCAAGTGATGGTCATAAATCATAATTCAGTAATTCATTTTACTGGACAAAAATATTAAGAAGCTGTTGTTTTTGGTTTTTTTTTTAGTTTAAAAACATTTAGATCCCTGTCTAGTGCTGTGAAGTGTTTTATGAGTAGGTACTGGATCCATCACCTTTTAAAAGGGCAAAACGTGTATTTCTTTTCAGGTGTAAAAGATTAAAGTGTTTCAAAATGCAAGGAATGAATATAAGACACGTATTTTTGTTAAATATAATTTCAGGGAAATTGTTTAGTGGAAATACATCTTATTATACAAATTATTACAGTTGTTGCATGAACAGAAAACAGTCAGAACATGACAAAAGCCAGGAATTTCTTCTTGAAATTGAGAGGGTCGGAATGTAAGCAAAGGGAGTGAAATGCAGGGAAAATAACTAGTGGTTAAAAGTGAGAGAATTGATTAGAAACAGAGTGAAAGAAAGTTGTATTAGACAATCGCAGGCTGGAATGAAAGGTTATAATTTGCAGATCACTTTTGCTCTCAATTTAAAATTAAAAGCATCTTTCCTGTTGCTCTTGCAAAGCACTTGTACAATTAAATAAAATGCCAGTTCCTCAGGGTCAACTGTAGCTGCATTCCTGACCCAGGGTAGTCTAATAGTCTGCTGGTTTAGAGACATTTGTTTGATGCAAGAGTTGTTATTCCAAGGAATTATTATTTTTCTATACCTTTTAAAATGCAGATGTGTAGAACACTTGGCAGTGTTTCTTAGGAGTTTTGCTTGAACTCTTGTTAAGTCATAGTTTTCCTGCACTATAAATTTTTACTTTACAAAACAGTTGATTAGACACCAAAATTGTTCTTGCCTTAGCACAATCATTGAGTTTTATCAGGGCATTGTATATTAGAAAAAATATAAAAGATGTTCTATATGAAAAAATATATATTAATAGTCATAAATGACAGGAATATGAAATAAACTCACTTGTAAAGTTAGTTTATAGAGCTGTTTAAATAGTGAATGATTCCTTTCTCCTGGGATTTTTTTTTAATTTATGTAACGTAGTTTAGCTGTATTTCAGCACATCACTTAATTGAATTTATGGATATCTAGGCTTCTGTTTCCCATTAGGACCACAAATAGTTCTCTTGGTCTGATGTGCAGTCAGCCAAGGTCAGCCCACCACAATGATATATTCATCTGACATTTTTTATAGTGATGTCATTAAGATAACACATGATTTGTGTCAGATGCTGTCATCCTTTAAGAAGATGTAGCAAGAGCAGATTTATAAATACATGTGTTAAAGTAGCCACCACAAAGTCCCTTTGAGGACTGACACCAGATTCTTCCTCAATAATGTAGCTCTCCCAGAGCTCCAACAGCACTGGGAGGTGTTAACAGGGCAGCTTTTCTGTGCCCTGCATGCCCGAAGGAGGGTTTGATGAGTAAACTGAATTATTTGTGGGAGAGAATAGCTGGATGCCAGGCCTGACCTAGGAAAACTCTGGAAATAAAGCACTGTTTCTGAAGGCCTGAGGGAGAGGCAATGTGATCAAAGTAGGAGAAGAGATGCCATGGAATAAGGTGTGAGTAAATAAGCGGGGAAAAGGAGTTCTATTACTCTGTGTGGTGAGAAGGATTGATAAGAAAGGGATGCCTTACTGAACAAAGCACACCAACAGCTTTCAGCAATAATGGCCTCCAACAATAACATACTGCTTCTTTCCCTGCATCCTTTTTTTGTGTTCCCTTTCCTGTTTCCTCCATTTTCTGGTATTATTTCAGGGTGTGAAGACCTGTGGGTGTTCCGGTGGCCCCAGCTACTATTGTGTGTTATTATGTCTATGTTGATTTTTGTTAGGGCTTTCAATCGTTGCATATCCTAAGGCTGAATAACAGACTTTCATGGAAGCAAAAGAAAATGTATTTAAAAATGTATCATTTTGCCTGAAACGCTAGTGACGAAACAAAGCATGAAAATCATTGCAAAACAACATTTGAAGTGGGACCAACAGAGACAGATTGTTAAGTATGTGCCAACTTCTTATTATTTATAATAGAATATATTTTGGCTTGAAATTAATATTGGCAGTTCTGAGATATAAGAAATAAGATTTTTTAGTTTCTTTAATACTTTTTACTTGAAAATCTCAATGTACACATTGTATAGAATATAAAGTATATGGCAATGAGTTTAAAGAATGGGTGGAAATTAGACATTCACACAGAACCTCTGGTCTTATTTTTCAGCCTCATAGTTTGCTCTATCATTCATCTGTCATTTACATGAAATTTTAGCAAAAAAGCATTTTAAAATTTCTGACATATACCTGCAGGAAAATGCGAATGTAGCAACTGTGCACTGAAAATACTCAAGGAAGTTCTGCAGAGGGTTCACATTAACCCTCGTTTCTGCAGAAGACAATTCTGCATGCCTTCTCATTAGCACACATGGTTTGTCTAAGTTATTACCAAAGACCCAGTTTGTATAAAACAGGGCTTTCTGGGGAAGGATTCTCAGACCAGTCTTCCAGCAAGATTTAATTCCTCTCAGCTAAACTGCTTATAGGTGATTCTCCTCTGTTATCCTTAAACTACTTACTGACGCTTTAAATGGACAGGATTTCTATGCAATTAACGTTGCCTCTAACACTGGCTGAATTGAATGTTCAGATGTTCAAATGGTGTCCCTCCTCCTTTTCTGGAAAGGGCTTCCTGCTCTGTACGATGCTGGAATGTTATCTGGGCGTTGTCATGTTCCCAGGTAAACAGGAAGAACAGCTTTGAGTATGGTTATTCCAGGAGAAGGGTGAAGGTTATTGCTGTGTTGCCTTGTCCATCTCCCATCATGAGCAGAATAATTACTGTAGGTCCCTGGATCCGTGTGTCAGTGTCTATGTTCTTTGTGATATTGTTAATTAACATTCTTACTCTTTTAATGAAACTCTGTAGAAATAGTAAGCAGGAAGAAAGGTGGAGTTGGTCTTTGACATCTTTTAATTGGTTCACCTTGGGTTTAGAAGGGTTCTATTTCTCCATTATGAAAACAGAACAATGAAATAAATGTCATAGGAAAGATTATTCGTATTTTCTTGATCTACACTCAATAACAAACTATCTTAGTTTTGGCTCAAAAGTACTCTTAGATTAATCTGTGTGCCATCTGCAGGTACTTATCTTTCCTTTACACCTCAGGCTAGAATTCTTTCCTCTTTTCTTTGGATGTTTTAAGTCACGAAAGCTCAAATTGAAATTCAATAAAGAATCACTTGTGGTTTTCCAAGTCAACCTTGATACAGTAACAGAAAAATAATCAAATATTTCCTTAAAAAAGCCCCCATCCAAAACTCCATGATATGATGGATATGTATTTTAAGGTTCTGATATCTAAGAAAACACATTTTCATTGCACTGATACCTCTGATAATTTGGTATAAAAATGTAAATCTCCATATTTTATTATAAAAGATTAATTCAGATGCACTTTTGAAAATTCTGGAAAAATTTCCAGTATTTCATTTTATTGTTGTACTGTGATTCCAGAGTTTGAAATTTGACCTAGGAATGTTGAATACATATTGCTGGAAATCTGTAATAGGCAAAGCAGTGCAGTTTTAGAATGTGGAATAACAACTCCTACAACTGGAGCTGAAACCGTTCTCAGTAGAAAGTATGTTTTACCCACTTTCTATGTGTCTGTTTTACATTTGTTTGGTCTGTGTGTTTAATTTAAAAATTAAAAAAAAAAAAAAGTTAAGGATATTTTTCCCCCTACTATTTCACTTTCTTTACAGTTTTCTCACAGGCTGGAATTAAGCTCTGAACTGATTCTTTTTTTTTTTTTTTTTTCTTCTTCCCCCAACAATTAGCCTTTTTCCAGGAGGAGTAGAGCACACGTCAAGAAACATAACCCATGCTGAACTGCCTTCTAGGCATGAATACAGAGAGATGTCCTAGTAGGTGTAGAATTTAAGGAAGCCTCTGGCTCTTTGCAGCTACCCGAGGTTTCTGTGCTCCTCATGTCTCTCCATAGGTATGGATAGACACAAGCTCTGCCATTGTAATCAACATAATGCCAGATCTGTCACTGTACACCAAGGCATTGTTGGCAGCAGAGAGGCGTTTTCTGCTGGCACTGCAGAGCTGTGGACACTGAAACCCCCTTTATCTGCTCTCAGCATTTATTTCTTCTGACCTTTCAGTCTTGTTTTAGCCCCACACAACTGATCCAAGGGACCCCTCCTTAGGGGCTAGGTGGCACAGCCACTCTGTCTTCAGTCCCCAGGTTACAAGTGCCAAGCATCTGCCCCTGTGCCTGCATAGGCAAGACCTAACGTGATCTTACCACATATGTCTGGGTTTGTGGCATGAAAAAGAAAACATATAGGAGCAGTTGCATATGTTTTGAATGTTGAATTTTTATTTCTTAAAAACATGCCAAAGTAGAAGAATCTGGAAAGTGTAAATGATTTTTTTTTTTAATTTGGAAATGCATTTAGTTTTGAGCTATCAATAAAAAAATTTAAAAAATGAAAGTAGAGGCAGGTGCCAAACATCTTTGTACCTATATTCTGGTTGGTTGATGCTATATTTAGAGTGAAACTGCATTAATTAATCTTTTAAAATGTTATTTTCTATCATACACAGGTATAAAAATCTATCAATAAATTTGTACTGCAGTCTATCCTGTTTTACCAAGCTTTTTGCTCATTTTTTCTTACTTGACATGCTGCTCCTTCAGTTCAAATACCCTGAGTCTTACATTCTTGCTCTATGACTATTACTGTGAAAATGAAATAACTTATAATGTTCTATGGGATTCTTTGAGCAAGCAAACCATCATAAAGCATGTCTCTGTTTTGTTTCAGCTGCCATTATTGGTACTTTGTTTTACACTTTGAGGCATGTTCCTAAATAATGAATAACTGCCAAATTACCACAGCACATTTGATGTGAATGAGTCATCAGCCTTAAATGAAAAACCAAAATGTGATGACCTTTCTGTTGTTCTGCATGTCATTATTGCCATCAAGTGATGGGTCTGAAACCTCCCATTGTTCATTAGCACCTTGAATGGACAGCAGTTATTTTTTTGTCGAGTCCTTAGGGTCTGTTGTTTCAGGGAATCCAACCAGTAATGGCTTGAATTAAAAAGGGGAAATTAAAGGAGAATGCATCATCAACATGCTAAGCAAACAAAAGACCTATAGCCTCTGTGTCTGGAAAGGCAGACCATTATTGGACACTTATTGTTCATGTTTGTGTGCATGTTTATGTTTATTATCTGATGTTTCTAACTGAAAAGAGTTTTGTTTTTATCTCTTGAAACGAAACTGAGATGTAACAATAACTTTTCTGATTCTGGAAAGTATGTTAAATATCCACTCTCACCATTAAAAAAAAATAAATAAAGAGTTCTGGAGTTCCATGGGAGCACCTTAGTTAATTTAGTTACTGATGATGGTACTAGGTAATCATAATTACTTAACCTGCCTGTTTCATGATATTTGTTTGATCCACAATGCATTTACCAACAACGGAGATGAAAATAAGTTTTTTATTATATTCATGCTGCCAAAGTACAGCAAGTTACTGGCTCCTGTACAGATGGGTACATTTGAAATATCTTCAAAACACATTTTGCCAATATCACTTTAATTCTTGGTTCCTGTATCCAGGAGTGCCAACCCTGACAGTCGCTATCATGATGGCAGAATAGGTGCTAACTGTTGTCTTTCTTCACTGGCTGTGCCTCTTTCCTACTGCAGTGACCATAATCTTTTCGTGAAAGATCTGGAGTCTGCATTCATTTCTTGGGCAAAGGTGACATTTAGTTTAGCTGTAATATTTCACATGAGAAAGAAGTCTAAGACGTGACCTTATTTTTTTTTTTTTGGCTGTTGTTGTTTCATAGTATGCAAAATGTGGAAAGTCAGTCATATTTCATTGGTATTTGGCATCTGCTCAACAACTGATTGCTCTTCTCAGAGCTTTTTTGGAAAGTTTGCAGCACCATAATGACAGCTTTCTAAACACAGATGTCCTCTTGGTACAACCCATAATTTTTTATGAAAGATGTATCGATGTCAGGAATTTGAACAAAGTACTGGAATTAGTTGAATATTCTTGTTATGAATATGTATTCAAAATATCTACAGTACATATATTGTAAGTTGGAGGAAGAATATGCAATGTCTGAAGGCAAAGATGCTGGTACAAAATGTCAGAATATAGTTTAAAATAAATTGATTCTTTTGTTAATGGACTGTCTATACTTTAGTGATTTTTTCCCCACTATGTTCTGTACTGTGTAAATACATACTGTGACCTTGAAGCATCAAGAATCTCAAGAATACATTTAGATAATTGGGGATTTGGCCATGGAAGATGTCTAATAGCTGAGAGGCCTGGAGTAGATATTAAATGTTCTCGTGAAGTCCCATTAGTAGCCTGTTCCTCTTGTTTCATTTACCTCTTAGCTAAGCCATCAGGAAGTGAATACTTCAGACACAGATTTCCCCTCTTCAAGTCAGCTATTTTTCTTAAGGTTTCTCTTAAATGTTTTCAGTAAGTAAAAGTCAGTTGAAAGCTTAATGTGAAAGATGATAAACTTCCATCAGCTTGTGGTTCTTAGTAAAGGAATCCTTGATTGTTTTTACCTGTGGGCCCATTATTTGCAAATACCTACAAATAAGAAGACAGTGCTTAATGGCTATTGTATGTAATTTACATAAGTTCAGACTTGCAGGTGAAAAGGAAAGTCTCCTCTGTAACCATCTGAGATTGCTTTTTAATAATAACACAGTTCATTCTCTATTGTTCTTCTACCTGTTTAGGTCGAGTTAAGATCAGAGTACCATGCAGCCAGTTTATCTAACAACTCTAATGAAATTAGGGGAAATATATTTCAATAAATATTGTCCCATTTTCATTTTGTGCAGCTCTGCAGCCTGGATATAAGTGCTGCAGTTTTTATGACTATAGCTAACTTCATGTAGCTTCCCTCTATCTGTACTTGTACAGGCACTTGGTTTTGATTTATTTTCAGGTCACACCACGAGATCTGTACTCCCACACCACTAATGACACGTCATTCAGATTCAGAACAGATACTTTAAAGTGAGAATGCTGCATCAGAAATGATGGAAAACCATAACTGTTAGTTAGGAAATGCTTTCTTTTTGGGCTTCAACTGGGTCATGCTGTGGTCATTCAATATCATGATACTGGGGTTCTTCCCCTTCTCTCATGCTTCTGGTTGACGATAAAATCACTTGTCTGGTATATGTGTATGTGTGTGGCCCAGCCTGGGCTGCTGCTTGGCTTGTCTTGGATCATGACCTTTTGCCAAACCTCAGCAGTAGCTCTTGAGGAAAAAATGTAAACATACAACCAAATTTACTCTGGTTTCCTTATTTAGTTCAGTGTAAGTTAATTCTAATTGCTATAAGGCTTCAATATGAGAAACTTTTTCCTAAATCAGAAAATGGGAAAAGCTAATTTAATATTTTAGTTACAGTAATTTAGTAAAAAATACAAGTGGGTGGGAAGCAAATGGATTCTCCTAATGTAGAAGTAAGAGTTTTTAAGTGTTTAACAGTTGTGATAATTTTATTTATTAATTTTAATCACATTAAAAGATGTGTTCAAGGATGACAAGGAAGAAAACACCTATTTTGTTAGGCCAGAATTATATGGAAACATTATGGAATACTAATTACTAAGAAAGTACCAGAATTGTGGCCAGTGTAATCATCTACAATTTTCTGAGAATATCCTTACTAAAATGACCTACCTAATTTAAGTGTAATTTCCAAAGTAAGGAGAACAGATGTCTTGTTTGTGACAGTGTAAGTGATGGACACTTTCCATGTAATGGTCTACCTTCTACTAACATTAAATGACCTTTTTACTTCCTGTAGATGATACCTTAGGATTATGCTGGTTTTTCCTATGTGGTTACAAGTTATGGGGAAACAGGGAAGAGTTTCCATAAACTAGAAGATTTCAGTAAATGGAAGGCCTTTTGTCTACCTGGTTATTTTGACTGGCATTAAAACTCATGTGTCAACAGTTTGCCATTCATCCTGACTATTCTGTATTTGTTCTGAGCTGTTAACCACTGTTGGCTACAAGAGCTGATCACTTTGCCTGATTGCAACTTGCAGAACATTTAGACGAGTTGTCAGTTAACACAGAATGTGTGTAATTGATATAAAGATTAATTACTAAAACTGTCAGTTAACCCCGCCTAAAATGTGCATATTTGCATATGAACTATGCGTCTTAAGTTGTTTACAAATGTGCCCCAGTGTAAAGCTTGAGCTAAGTTTTTCCTTTGTTTGTTTGTCTTACAAGTTTTAATACAGCTGTTCCCCCAATGAAAACAGTATCCTTCCAGTCTTTTTCATATGGACTCACTTCTGCTAGTTTAACTTCCTTCAACCTGAATAGTTACATAGTTAACATAGTGTACAAGCAAAAGGGGTAGACACAAATGTTTAGTATTGAATATTTGAATTTAAAAAAAAATGAGGCTTTGACTGACCCATAAAGCAAAAACCCTAAATCATCAAAGGAATAAATGCTCATGTAGATTAACTTTTGCCAAACAAAAGAATTGTCCTTGCAAGTTGAGTCTGGAGAAGAGGGTCCAGAAGTTTTGTTTATACAGTTCTTTTTGTGAGAAGGTATGGAAAATTCACAGTTAAAGAAATGGTCACAACTTCTTGAGGAAATTAAGACAAAGAAAGATAAATCTACTTCTTAAAGACTTTTAGAGTTGCATGTGGCAAGCTGAAAGCTAAACTTGACTGTCAAAGAGTCCTAACTCAGAACTTAGTTAGGGACAAATCACTCATTGACGTCATTGCTATAATGAAATGGGTGTGAGACACAAATTTTTGGAACTGTATTCAAGAGATCTGCAAAAATGACTAGAAAAGTACAGAAATATTTATTTATGATTTTGACTTGGAAAATAAAATATATCCTACTGTGAAATAAACATTTGGGATATAATCTTGCCCTGTTCAGGCCAATCATAGGTAGTGGACTCAAGTTTTCAGCTAGTGTGCACTTTATCTGCAGTAAAATAAAAAGTCTTAAATAAGATTATTCCTGTGGCTGTTGATCCATCTGTACTTCAGCAGAGCTGAGCAGTGTATGTGCTGTGATTCTTGGAAGTGGCCAGCCCAAGAAACAGCACCGAAACTAGTGAGCACCAGTTGCTCCCCATGAATTGCAAATTGTCAGAAGATGAATACTGTCTGCAAGAATTTACAGAGCATTTGTCTCCTAGGCTTGCTTATCTAGTTGCACTGAAGGCACTTGCTTGGGGTTCACATCACAAAAGTCTTTGAGACAGTTCAGTAGTAAATCTGTGGGGACTGAGCTGAGAGCAGTGTCATGGCTCCAAGCACTGTGTCAAGAGCAGACCAGATTGCTAATGCCAGTGAAATATTCTTTATCTGTAAAACAGCCAATCCTCTGGCTTGTCAGCAAGTGCAAAATGAAGCACCGATCTGCCAAATACGAGAAACTGCCTGTATTTCAGAACAGAAACCTGACCTGTCTGTCTCACATGCCAACTGCTTCGCCTACATTAGGTGGAAATGAGAAATTTATTAAGTGTAAAGTGCACAGTACAATGAATAAGCAAGCTAAAAGGCTCTTGCTTTGCTGACTAATTATTTCATTGACTCATTGATTAAAACATTTTTTCCTGGGGCAAGAATGGCTGCTAAGCTTGTTTTGAAAAGTATAAATAGGAGAAGAAGAATTAAAACAAGTGGATTTTTTTAAAGCATCTAATCTTGGAAAAAGATGTTTTTATAAACTGCAGATGATGTAATGTTTTTGATGCTACTATTTAAAAGAAATCCTTAGTTTTAGCTAAGACAGATAAAGGTTAGAATTGCATTGCATTTCACACTCCTCATGTATAACAGTGGTAAAGTAGGTAAAATGGTAATTAACCGCTCCTCCTATTATGCCTCTCTAGAGATCTGAAGAATAATTTGATCAGCACAATTGAGCCAGGGGCCTTCTATGGACTTTCAGAACTGAAGCGCCTGTAAGTATTAATTCCATTTGAATTATTCTGCAAATTGTGTTTGTATCGACATTTCTTTCCTTGGGCAACTCAAATATGCCACCAAGCAATAATCAAATAAGGGCACTGCCTGTAAAACAGAAAATCACACACTCTGCTTTTTACATTTACCATGTTTTTTCTTCTTCTTTCCCTTCTTTCTTCCATTTCCTTTTCTTTTTTACCTTTCTCCATTTAAAATCATCAGTTTGCTCTCCAATAAGTGTCCTAACAATTACACCTGCAAAGGTAAAAAACATGCCTAATTAATGACTAAGCAGATGATATATCACTGTAGACATTAACCAGAAATAACACTAAGGAGCTTAGATGTGTGGGGACAATGGTTTGTGCTACACTAGTTTTTTTTTGTTACATAAGGTCTACTTTACTTTTATCATAAGTCAGATCTATAAAATACAGTATTAGAAAGGAAACTTGATCATACTGTGGAATTCATCTACCATTTTCCATACCACCCACCTTGACTCTGCGTGATATCTTTTATTTTCTTCATGGTTTTCTAAGGAAACAAGAGCTTACACAGTATATTCCATGTCCATCATTCTTGCATTCCTCTCTCGGAAAAATGTTCTGGTAGTACTTTTGGAAGCACTGGCTGATTTTTATACTACATTTTACAGGGTAAAAATACCTAAGTTACAAGGATTCTACAGCTGGGCATTTTTCTTTAAACTGACAAGGACTACAGACCCTCCTTAGTTGTACTCAGCCTAAGGAAAAGTGAGATGAACCCTTTTTTAATTATAATTTTCCAAGTGACAGCTTCCAAGTGTCCGTGCACTGGCTAACTAGGCCATCAGCACATGCCAGGCATTTTCCTAGCCGTCATGTATGCTGTCTTATGTTTAAAGGGAAAACCTATGAGAAAGCAGGGATTATTGTAGTGGGATGGGAAGATTTAGATGAGGAGGAGAAGGAATGCAAATCCACAGAAAAAGAAATTGACGGCTCCTCTGCTTTTCTGCTGTGTGGTTAAATTCCCAAACCGCTGTGTGCCGGGAGCACTGCACCACGTTTCTACCTCTGATAATACTGTAGCTGTATTTTCTAACACCAGCCCCTCAGGTTTAGTGTGTTTGGGTAGAAAACCAATTACATAATAATGATGAAGTTAGAGTAGCATACAGCTTTTTAATACAAATAAAAGGTTTAGGGTTGAAGCTTTCTTGCTGGCTCTGTGTACAGGGATGACAGTACACAGCACAATGATAAAAATGAGCGCTAATTGTTGCTTTGGCCGCGCACTCTAATAACACAACTCTGACCTCTTGTGGGAAAACCAGGAAACCTGTGCAAGTCATGGGCTGCACATCCACAGACTGCACAGGTGGAGCCTTTAGGTCAGCCAGGAGAGATGAGTCAAGGGAGAGGAACTCATCAGGCACTGGAAAAGAGAGAAGAAAAGACTCTTCAGCACAGTAGAACTGGCAGTGTTGAGTTTTGTCATGCCAAATCTCACAAAAACCCTGTTGCTGATATGAACAAGGAACGCTGGGCACAATCTGGAGACAGAGAATTGTTTAATTGCTGGACTGCCACATTTGGCACAAATCTGTGTAGTTCCATGGTAAACAAGTAAATATCTTCCCTCCTTCAGTGTGCAACTTGGGAATGAGACAGTAGAGCAAAAGGAATAAATAGTGTAAACTCCTGTTGAATACTGAAGACAGTTATTACTTTAAGACTATACATTCTCATCTTTTTATTTCCTGTGTAAAATAGAAATGATGCTGAGTAAAGCAGAAGATGATGTAATGTGGGCAACTGCAAGAGAAATGGCTATGGCAAGTCAGACAGGCAAGCCACAGGCTGTCAGAATGGTTTCTGAGGATGATTTAGAGAACTGTTATCACTTGTATTTGAATGACAAACTGAATTATTTCAAGGGTATAGCCAAAATTAATGGAAATTGAAAATTTGTGAAGCACGAAAATTATGGCATTAGGTTATTCAACACAGGAGAGTTATTTTCTCTAACATCAACTTTACAAGTCAGCATTAGTAAGTTAAATGTCTTACTCCTGAAAAGGAGCACCAGCTTTGTACATCATGAACTGATTTGTGTTTAATGTAACATGTATCAATCTGGAGGAAAGTGTAGCGAGTTGCCTTTTCTTTTTGCTAATTTTTTTTTAGAAAACATGTTTTACAATACAGAGATTTCAGCCACTGCCATGTATCTTCTTATAACACTTATTGAAGTAAACTTTGGTAAAAATACTGTTTTGCTCTGTGCCACACTTAGAGAAATATGCACTTGTATTGATTAGTATAGACAAAATCTACTTTTGCTACCCAAATTATGCCCCACGTTGTGATGCAATTCTTCCATACATGTTCAGACTTTGCCTAGACAAAAGTAAAGCATTACCCAACCAAGAATTCTGGGTAGGTTCTTTTTTATGTCTTCTAATATATAGATATATAGATATATAGATGCATATATATATGTATTTGTTTTAAACCGGCATTTTTAGATTTCCTATGTAACTTTTATTAGGAGAATGTAAAGAATAATGCTGATATGAAATTATTGTACTATATTGTATCCTCACTATTATCTCAGCTGTTCCCTACTTAATATTCTTGACAAGCATTTAAGTAATACTTTCATTTTAATGTGATATTTCATCATATACTTGCACAACAATATATTCTTTGTCTGATAGAAGACAACTTCGTAGTGAACTCCAAAGAGATTGCCTTCATTTTCCAGCTAATTGGATGTGTTCCCATGAAAGCAGTAACTGGATTTGTCAAACTGCAACCTTCAGTCTTCCATTTGATTACTTTAGTCTTCTCATGTATCAGTAGAAAAATATGGAATCTGCACAATGTAGTAAAGGAATCAGAAAACTATCTCTAATTCTAAAACAAAAATTCAGATTGATTTTAACATTTTTTTTGGCTGCATGATCACTTAAAATCCTTAGATAATTGCAATTATTTTAAAAAAATGTACTTGGTAAGAAGGAAAATTTGGGTCAAGGTTGAAAACCGAATTCATAAAAATCAAACTCTAATTCAGAATCTACCAAGGAGCATTATTCATGTTTTTACCACAATATAATTGTTTAAACCTGTCTTTGTCTCCTTCCTGTAAGCATCTTGTACACTGTATTGCATGTATGGCTTATACAGAAAACATTTCTTCACTTTCTGCAGGCAAAAGTTATGGAATATAATGCCTTTTACTGTTTGTGCTCTTGGAAACCACAGTATTGCTCTTAAAAGAGCTTGCCAAGTGCTTATCAAAACTGACCTCACTAGCTCAAAAATTAATTGCCTTCTGGTTTCTGTGGTTTCAGCAAGAAAGGATGCTGTTAATGAGATGAAACATTAGTAAACAGTAAAAAAAATTCAGTTTTGGCTGAATATTGCATGGGACAAAATGCATAATATTCTTCATAAGTAAAAAAACCTCAGGTGCTAATAACTCAGATCAAGAAAATCTGTATATTTGTAATATTATTTTGCTTTTATTGGCTACATATATATAAAATCCCATTTTAATGCAGTTAGAAGTCGCAGTATGATTTGTGGAATATTGCTCAATAATGTTAATATAAAAGTTGTTTAATCTATTTAATTTGGTTACATTACATTATGGGAAAAGGTTTTATTTCTCATTTGTCTCTGACTCCTTAAGTATTAAAAATTAAGATGCTTTGTGTGATTATATAGGTATATATATAAATAAGACAGACTCAGTGTTTCATGGGATTTTTGGTTTTTTTCAGGGATCTTTCAAATAACAGAATTGGTTGCCTAACACCAGAAATGTTTGTTGGACTTAACAATCTTCACAAACTGTGAGTATAACACCAGTTTTGTTTTAAACAGAAGAAATCTAAACTGTCACATCACTGACCTGAGTATAGATGGCAAGAAAGTTACATTGTAAGAAAGTTTTCAGTTTTCTACTAAAAGGCCCCTCTCCTGAGCCTTCGATTGTGATGAATTGATTTTTTAAATATGTTTTCTCTATTTCAATTGTAAAATCTATCAGAACTGCACAGAACTAAATTTCATTTTCACATTAAAAAGAGGCAAAACATGGTGTTTCTGTTTGAATGCATTTCTGTTTGCATGTCTAAGAAACAATTCAAGTAAGTTGGCTGCAAATTTCCTGGCTGGGAAAGAGACAATTCTTAGGAAGAATCCTGGTTTAAATGGACATTTGTCTGGGCCCAGGAGGGCTCTGTATCTTCATTCAGATCTGTCTTCATTCCTGAATGAGAAATAAATTCCTATACTGCACCATAGTGTGTGACAAATCTCATACTTTATTTTCATCCTCTCCAGCCAGTTACAGCATTTCCTTGGACAAACAGGGAAATCTTTCTAGAAAGATATGCCATGAGGTCAAGATAACACCAGGTAAAAGGCTGAAATTGGCACACTTACTGATCACATTAATGAGAGTAACTATGCCAAGTCTTCTCTGATGAAAAAAAATGGGAACAGACGATGGGAAGAGCCATGGGAGCATGTGATGAACAGGTGCACACTGCCCCTCTTTCTACTCATCTCAGATGATGTTCCAAATCAGGCAAGCCCAACTCACCTATTGAGGGTTTCTGTGTCTGCTTTTTTGTGCACAGTGAACACGACTGTGACTATAAAGCCACATTGCCTTGGAAGGTAAGTTTAATTCAAAATGGTGAAGTCACGTTATTAAGTGGAGTGTGTTCCTAGATGCTAGGAACACTCAATAGAAACTGTTCAAATCCATGCTCTCTCAGAAAGATCTGAAAGTTCCATTCGCAAATCTATAAGACCCCCATCTTAAAAGTGAATTAGAAGCTCAATACAGAACATGAGTCATTTGGTGGAAAAGAACAGAAATTCATTCCCAGTGAGTGCACAGCAGTTGGTCTATGACAGTGTTTGGCTGTGCTATCCCTTTTCTCTGAAGCCCAGGAAAGAATGTGGCAGTATAGCTCTACATCCTTCAGCGATGCCAGAGATGTTGGGAAAAGTCACAGTGTGCAGGCTGAACTGCCCGTGGTTACTGGGCTGATCAAACCACACCTTTACCGTTTCTTTTTGTACAGATTTGCCATATCCTTACTCTTTCTGGTAGCCCGAGTACCTGTCCCAGCATTTGCAAATTTTTTCTGAGCTGTGAGGATCAGGGAAAGACTCACCAGTTCCCTCTACACAGTCATTAACACTATTTTCTTGCATCCACTTTTCTTGTGGGTCTAGCTTTCATTTTGAAGTGGGTGTAGATCCATAGGTTCCTGTATTGTTTTCCTTCTGTTTCCCCAGTTTATAGCAGAAATTTGAGTTAGACATTTCCTAAGTGTAGCTCCCAAGTGACAGTCTAGTAACATTTTTTGCTTTGAATAATGTTATTTAATGAAATTACCAGTCCTTTCATCTTTAAGAAGGTTCATCTCTTATTGTTCTCTTAACATTGACCAAATCTTGGTTTTGTTATTACCAGATTTCATGTTCACATTCTCTTAATTCTGTGAGGCAGAGTCATTGTTGAAAGCTCTAAATGCAATCACTCAGAAGACCATTGCTGCAGAGCATCAGTAATGTCTTATTCCCCTCCCTTCCATCTTGTCCATTATCTTACTCTGTTTTACAGTAAATGCACTTAACACCAGGTTCTTCATGCTTTTGTGGATGTGATGTCCACGCATCAGTGAAAAAAATTATTATTCTGGTAACTGGAGACTTCTTAGTCTGGCCTCTTGGTATTTTATAAGCGAGTTTTGAAAGAAAGAAAAAATGGAAAAAAATTGTTGGCAAATCAGAAATTGATAAAAAATCAATATCCAGCTGTAGATGGTGTATTATGTAACCATATAAAGAGATCACTAATTCTCTAAACAAGATAAATTATTTCTTGGTTTTCATACACATCCAGCATGATGCTACATAAAGAGGAGAAAATCATTAACATTTATATTTATGTTTTTGTATGAGTGGAATTAATCTTGCAGGCCCCTAATTGCCTGGGTATTCTTTTGATTTTAGCTAGTTCTGCAGATCAGTAGTCATACTGGAGGTGGTCTTGGGAAATACACTTTCCAGAATTTAGTGTGTGCTTCTCCCATAAATACATATAATCCAAATGACCAACCTGACTGAACAGAAGAGAAAATCATAGTAATGTGATATATTTAGGCTGGTATAATACCTACTCTTTATTAATCTCTTAGTTATATTAGAGTAGTATTGTTGAAGAATCTTTTGTACCATGTCTTAGCATACTTTCCAAATTTTAACTTAAGTTCTTCCTGTCACTTTGTTAAGCTTTTCCTGTTATCATCTCTCTAGTCATTTTATCTTTTAAAAATTTGAAGTATTTTTTTCAAGATTTAAGATTTGGTTGTTAATCCATTTAGTCTATCTTCCATTTTTCTTATTTGGCTTTTAAATTGCCTTCCTACCACTGACCTAATAAATAGATCCATCCTGCATTCTAGTCTATATGGCCTAGTGCTTTATTAATTACTTCATTTGTTTTAGTAGTAGTAGTAGTAGTATTTCAAAAGTCTGTCCTTTGGAAATCAGAGGCTTATTAATAGTTTAGTCTACATTTTCCTTTCATCTCACATGAATCAGTTCACGACTGCTATGTCAAAAGCTACAGCTGCCTTGCAGGGATTGTCCTCCTTACCAAACCAAAGTCAAGAGTACCACTGCTCTTGTTGGGTCAGTGATTATTTTGTGAAGAAATACAGCCACAATCGCAGTCAAGAGGAACTGTCCCCTGCCATTCAGAGTATCACATGTTCCTCGATCTCAGAAATCTTGTATAATGTCGTAATGCTGATAGCAATTATTTGAACTGGGATCTCAATTTGTCTCTGCTGTAAGAACTGGTCATTGTTAGTGGACTGCAGGCTCATGCTGCCTGGTACTTTTCTAACACTGTAGCTTTGTTCCCCTTGGAAGTTCATGAAGAATCATACTTTTTAAACATGTTTAAAAGACAATAGGTCACCTTTCTGTTGCTGCTGATACCTCTGAATTGTGTTTACTTGCCATTTGAGGAGTATGAGAAAGCTGTTCTCTGGGAAGGTTACGGAGAAGCATTTACTTAGCACAACATCAGTGTTTGTAACAAGGAAAAGATGACAAGTTCTTAAACATGGAACTGGTTTCGTAGCTATTTACTCAAGGAGCAATATAAAGATCCAATGTATGTGTTGATTTATGGAGTTGTTGATTTGGTAATTAGAGCTCTCCCGTGTAATGTTAGCAGAGATGAAGTGCAGAAGATCTCTGCAGGCTGTTATCAAAACCAGTAGGGAGAGCCGTGAGTCCACTGGAAGGAGCAAAGGACATAAATCTTTTCATGTGCCTTCTGTGAAATAAAAATATGGGATTTTCTTGTACTGCTTACAAGCACAAATACCAGGTGAAACAAAATAACACAGTGTGTTTCACTCAATCTTGTAAATCTAATTCAATTTGAAAAAAGATGGAGTTAGAGCTGAAAAATCAGCTCTGGGCCCAAACTGACACAGTGTGGTTTGGCCCAGTGATGTGATGCGTAAATCTAAACTGAGTAGGGTAAAGGTATGTTCAAGTACTTCACTAAAAGGATGAGGGCTGCCTGGGCTTTCAGGGGTAATGCAGACACTCTTCAGAGGGCTTGGTGGTTTTGTGCAGTCTATTTTAGAACAGGACAAGCTACAGAATTCTTGAATTAAGAAAAAATGAATTAAAAGTATCATCTTGTATTGTTTTTTTTAAACATGCAGACATACAGAAACCACAAAAAACTGTAAGTTCTCTTGACAATGTAGAGAAGACTTTTACTCCATTGCAGTCAGGGCATGTATGTCAGGGAACAGAATTGAATTCAAAGTTACTAATGAAACCTAAAATTTCATACAGCCTCTGAAATTACTGCAGCCAGGGACTTGTGATTATGTCCCTTGAGATTGATTTAATTTTTACACCTTTTTGGATTTGATGGTTTTTTACTCTGTCAAATGATTTCAAAATGCTTTCATGTCATATGAGAGATGCAGCTGGCAGTGCCTCTGTATGAGAGTAGATTTATTACATCTTCTAAAATACTATTTTACCTCTTTTGACTTATATATACCTTTTGGCTGTGTTTATGCTGTGATGAGGTGCATGTATTCTAACTAGGAGTGACATAATTGAATGCAGCAAATCTTCCAAATCTCCTTTGGACCCAATGTTTCAGTGCTTTGTTCCAGAATTATGTATGCAAATATATTTCTGCTAGGTAATAGAGCTGCTATCTACATTAATTCTGTTTATATTTAGTCTAAATATTAAGAGCTGTGAATACTGGGACGGTGCCCCTGTGCTGATGTACCAGACTAGATTTATTTAGTCCCTCATAATTCAGCTTTTCAGGTTTCAAAATGTTGCAGCCTGAAATCTGTTCTAACAAGCAGCTACTGCTGGGTCTTCCCTTTGGAAGTTCAAACCCGAACTTTATCATTGCTTCCAATTGTTTGATTAAACTGTATCTGATTTACTCTTCATCCTGCCTCTGAATCATCAGCAGCAGTTAGCTTTGTGTTAATATTCTACTGCAAATTCTTGTGTGACTTTCTTGATGTCACTGCACCAACTGATCATTTTGTATGGTGCCAGAAATCAAATAAAAACACACTAACACAGTTCAAACAGACCCCATTTCAGCAACATTTCAGCAAATAAGAAAATACTCAATGTAACCTGCCCTCTCTGTATTTGTTGTTGTTTTTTTAAACCTCTTATCCCACTTTTTTTTTTGCACAGATCAATCTGTTACCGTTGCATTCAAATTTGCTTTTTAATGCTGCTCTTAAGAGGGAAGCATTCTTCATATTCATATACTTCTGCTTCTATCTATATTCTGCCTCAAATGATACTTTGACACACGTAACTCTTTTTGACTGTTTTGTGGCATTTGTCATTTACGTTAAAACTTTTGGCAAAAGTGCTTTATTAATTTCTCTAAAAGCACAAGTATTGGTATATGAAAAAACTGTGTGTAGGACTTTATAAGTAAGACTGAAATGTTTTACCTCTGATAAAACTGGAAGCCCAGGCTTCTGTTAATGGAGTGAGTTAATGGCATAGTAAGTGCTATCAGCTTTGGAGTGCATTAATTTGTTACGTTTCAAATGTTTGCAAACTAAGTGTTACAGATGTTTTTAGAACAGATGTCCTTTTAAATCAAGCTAAAGTGGGCTTTTAGGATATCTGAAATGGAGGAATTTCACAACACTATACATTTGAAAATATTATAATATATTATGTAAATTATGTGCACTAAAGAACCAGGTATTTACAGAGTGCTGCATCAGCTCAGAAATACATGAGTTATTTGAGTGATTTGAGAAGATTTCTGAAATTTTTGTTAAAGAACAATCTATTTCCACTGTTAGATATCCAAATATTGTAATTATGTTTCTTGGACATAGAAATGTGTTTCTTTTTGACTTACACAGCCCTGTGAAGATGATCCTAGTCTGCTAATTATGAGTAGTGATATGGAAACTTCAAACCAGGTCATTGCCAGAAGAATATGAAAAGTTGAGTAGCTGGCCTTCTGCTGATGTCACTGTCAGGAACTCAATTATTCCAGCACTTGGTAAAAAGGAATTCTATAGGAATTCTACAATCTTCTGTAAATGGAGTGCAAGTCAGGAATGTTTAGGTTAGCGCAGTGTAGGTCAGTTCTGGCTAGATATCTTGGTGAATTTGGTAGGACATAAAAGCTCATGGGTGCAGTACCCACCAAATGGGCACCTCTGGCAGGTGCTTAGGTACATCTGCTGAACCCTGCTGTGTACACTGTACAAATGACTTACAGTTTGTCCCCATTTCCTAAAATATTGACTAGACATAAAGCTTTCCTTTGGTCCAAATGGAATTACCAAACTTCAGCCTCGGTGATCTGTTTGTTTTGCCATATGAAGCCTGGCAAGCTGTTTAAGGGAGAGGCTGGGATTTGCATCAGATTGGAAAACTTTCTGTACTGCAGCAGGGCAAGGCAAAGGACAGGACTGGGCAGAGTGCTTTCCCCATCCTTCAGTTCAGGACTTACTGACTGTCCTCTGTCAGTAAGTTTATGCTGCTGTAACTTCTTCCATATTACTGGAACCACTTCTGATTTACTTCAGTGTAAATTTCAGTGTTACCAGTTTCTTTAGTCTTTTTGATGTCTCAGTTCACTGAGCTGCTTCAGCACATGCCTTGTCAGGCCTTATGTCCAAAGAACACATGGGTAGGTCCATCAAATTTTAACTAAAGAGGTTAAATGAGTCTGTGAAATGCTCATTATTTTTAGTTCCCCATTGACAAATCCAAAATATTAAAGGTGGAGAAATACGTATCTACAAGCAAACATTCATTTCCACTTTTGGACATTCCACACTTAGGTACTTGAGAATTCTTCCAAGAGCTTTGCATCACAACTGTATAAAGGTGCACTGTTAAATAAAATCTTAAAAATCAGTTCAGTTATATCAACACATCTCATCGTCACTTAATAATTTCACTTTATGTTGCTGATTCAGTTTATTTTTATACTCTATTACCAGAATTTTGCTTTAAACTACTAAGAAATTTTGAAGTGTTCAGTTGTATGCAAAAATGAGATTAGTTATTGCTTCAAGAGTGTCTTAAACTAATTTATAATATAATTAGCAACGTTTTCTCTTCTTTCTTGAATACATTGATCCATATGTTTCTGGACAGATTTCTGTAGAAAGCAGGATTCTTGAGTTTTGGTCTTCCTTTCTTTGGTTCTTTACCTGGTTCAGCTCTCTTGCAGCTTGAGAGATTTCTCACTGCTAATACATTGCTCCTGATCTGAATATTACTCTTCAGTTTAGCATACATTCTGTACTTCTTGGACAATATCACTCTTCAGTATAGTATACGTTCTGTATTCTTAGACAAAAGAGAAGTAAAATCAATAATTACAACAACATCTTTTTTAAGGAAAAAGTAATAAAACCATTTGCTTTGCCAGTCTACTTTTTTTTCCCCTATATCTACAACATACCTCCAGTGAAGAGCTCTGACATTTTCCTGATAACTGAGTTTTTGTAACCAACCTTGAATTCAAACGTAGTCTTCAGGCACTGGGCAGAAAGGAACATATATCAATATTTCAAAAGTAGGTAGTTCATATGCTCTGAAATGTTTATCTTGGATATGCACTAATTTTTAAGTTTATGGATATAGAAAAAGACATTATTACTTTACAATTAATCATTTAATTTTTGTACTACTAAGGCACTGGCAGAGAAGTACTGTTAAAGTGTGTGAAAGCGAATTGCCTCTCTTTGCAAGTACTCAGCCTGAGCCATTCAGCCATCAAGACAAGAAATAGCAGAGCAGTAATTAAAATGGAAATGTCCTTAATTTAAGGATGGGAAAAATTAGTGTGTTTCAAGTCCTTTGTAATAAAACTATTTGTGTAGTCACTTTGAAAACTCATTACTATTTCAAGGAATTACTTGAATTCTTTGGAACATTACTAAATTAAGACACTGTTTTTGTTTCTTTAACTTGAAGTGACATTCTATGTATACAATAAAAATACAACATAGGTCTCACTGACTAATTATTTTATTAATATTTTCACTCACATTCTAGAATATTCTCTTCACAAATTCCTTTCTTTTAAATATGTAGAAGTGTTCCTCTTTATGTGTATGTATATCTGCTGTGAAAATAAAACAAGTAAAAGTGTGTGATTTGATGTAAAAAATTGCTGTAACTTACCAAGACCGAAAAGCAATGTACCAAATATAAATATGGTTTTACTCTTGTCAAGAAAGCAAAACTTCTTAATTAGCATTGGGAAAATTATACTCTATAACAATTTTCTTTTCTTCTCGTATTTGTTATAACCAATGGTAAATTGCTTTTTTTTCCCCCAGGAATTTATCAGGGAATATTTTTTCAAGTCTCATGAATGGACTTTTTTCTGAGCTGCTAGCTCTGAAAGCCCTGTGAGTATCATTCCTTTTGTTTGTAAATCTGAAATACTTCAGAAAGGCATTAGAATAAACACAGCAGAGCTGAATATGAATTCAAACAGGATTGTTACTAGAGATGCATTCCAGAAATAAAATCTGCATTATTTTTTTATCCATGTCTGGCTCACTGCTGATGAGCTGCCATCTTTACCTGTTCAGGGAAATGGCTGGCACTGACAACTCAACCCCATTCCTGACTAGCCCAGTCTAGCTCTCCTGACTAGCATCCCTTTTATTTTCTTTATACTTTATTATCCTATACCTTTCCATGGTTTCCTGCATTACATCATATTGTGCCTCTAATTGCACAAAACCAGTAATGTTAAATATTTTTCTTGCAATTACAATAAAAATTCCCATTTATTGATATTAATTGTACCTGCCTGAGATTTAAAAGTGTATACTGAATGTTTCTACTTAGAGGGGTTTTTAGTATATTGGAAGTATGTTATAGTATGATTTTCTGCAATAACACAGACTCAGAATTATTTCAGTAGTCAGTGACGCTGCTCTGTAACCAAATCCAGAATTTTTGCATAATATTAGGAAAGTTATTAACAGTGGGACAATGTGTAGTGGCTGTCTCAGAATATCTTTGTATTCATACATCCATAGTTGTGCATCTATCTAGAATTCTCTTTGGAATTAGATAATTTGAATCTAGCAGAAGAAAGTATATTCATGAAGACTGCATGTGTACCAATTATGGTCATTCTTTGCCTTTGTAGACATTTCAACACTGATTCACTCATTTGTGACTGTAACCTAAAATGGGTCTTGCAATGGGCCAGAAATGCTTCAGTCCGAATAGCAGAGGAAACAGTTTGTGCTTACCCCAGTGCTTTACATGGACTGTCACTTTATAACCTGAAGGAAAACCAGCTGATATGTGGTGAGTTGTACTCTCATTTAGCACTACAAATTGAAGTGGAATCAAGAGAAAATATTAAAAAAATAGACATGATGCAAAAAAACCCATTTATAAATCTGACAGGTATGTGACACAGAAGATACACCTAAGAATGAAAAAGAATGGAAAAAAAATAAAAATTTCTTATTTCATATGTCAAGAACACCACTGTCCTGCAATGTATTCAGTTATATGCAATTATGACATAAAACATTTAACTATGATGCTAGTTCTACATTCTATACTTCATGAAACTGAGGATTCCTACAGGAATTTATAGAATGTTTCGTTCAAGTTATATATCTGACAGTGTGACATCAATGTCAAACATCATTCTTGTATTTTTTATTTTTATCAACCTGTAAGTATAAATTTTAGCACTGCTTCCTGGGGGTGAATGGAATTCTTCCAATGAGCTTCAGTTAGGTGAATTCTGTATTTGAAGATCTAGAAGTGAAACTTTTTTTGGAGATTTTCCACCATAACAAACATGAAGGATATAGTGTAAGGGAGAAAGCAAAAAAAATATGAATGAGTACAGAAAACTTATTTTACACTGAGCATTGTCTAGCAATGAGCAGACTAAACCAGAGATTTTTGAAAGTATCATACTGCAGAGAAAAGATCGCTGCTTGAGATGATGCCGGTGGGTTGCAGAATCAAAAGTCTAATTTCACACATAGTTGATTAATTGCAGAATCTTTGAATCTTTGACATGCTTGAATGACAGAAAATTGCTGAGACTGTGACTTTGCTAATGTCTTTTGCAAACAAAAGGAGAGTCACACGTTTCTCTTAATAACCACAAGAAGAATGATGTGTGTCGCTAACAAAAACATTCATAGCAGAAGGGAGATCAGAAGTTGACTGGAATGATATATAGAGAATTGGTTTTAGCAACAAATTCGTATGTTTATAAGTTGGAAGAGATGTGAAAGGATGTGAATACTACCTATGGATGGTCCATCAGGTGAATTGTTAAGGAAACAGAGATGGGTGTCTGGAGGCAAATCTGGAACGAGCTCTTGTGAGTGAAAGATGAGACATTTCCAGTAGCCTGTGTTACCAAACATTTGAAATTCTGCAATACTCTTCAAACATCAAGGTCCCATTTTATAGAGAGCCAGCATGGGCATCTTCATAGTGATCCATTTCCCAGCAGGAAAAGTACTTCTTGTAAAAGTGCTGGAATGATCAGAAGAGTGATTAAGGACTGTTAATTGGTATTTCCAGGTAACAAGTGAATATAAATCTCTGAATTTTACAGAGGAAATGAAATCAATTTCTCAGAATTTTGTAATATAATTCCTAATAGGACTCCCTATCACACCTTTGATACAGAAGTTATAATGCCCATCTAGTTCTCACTCCTATTTACAATGTCCATAGAACACTTGACAAGGGTTGTAATGACTTCCAGTAGCTTGAAATTCCTTCCAATATCCACAGAGAGTTTTACAGTGGTTATAATTGCTGAGCCTGCCATCAGCTCTGTCATGCCTGCCAGGTATTTCATGGAGCTCAGAGTATCTGCTGGGTAGCTCACAGTGCCCAGAACATTTACCAATTTCATTTTCTGTAAGTTAATTTGAGCTTAGGCATAATAGAAGTCTGTCTGGCACCAAAATAATACTAGCTATTGAGAGTGATTTGTAAATAATAAGTGTTGAAATATGCACAGGGCTGAATAAATTAAACATATCTTAAAGAAAATATTGAGTGACTTAAAAATTAAAAACTCCTTCATGTGAACACCATCCATACTGTCAGACAATTCTATTTATAGTCACTGGTCTTCCTTCTACATGCTAAAAGATGTCATGAGGTATCGCAGTCACAAGATGAGCAAAAAAAAAGAAGAATGAAGGCCAAAAAAATAACAATAGGAGAGAAATGGGAAAAGATTTTTGCAGGAGAGTTAGGAAATGAACCAAAAAGTCAAATTATGTGGATTCTGAACAGCTACAGGGAGCAGTCTGCCATCAGCTTTTTAGATTTATTTTATATGTTGAAGTGAGAAAAACCCCATTTTTTGAATTTATTCCTGGCAAGCATTTCTCATGCATCTGCTAAGTCACAATAGCCAAAGTAGTAAGTTGCCTGTTGGAAACAGTTAAAAACCTGCTTTAGGGGTTTTTAGGAGCTAAGTAACTGCACAGTTTTAAAATTCCCAGGGTTCTGCTTGCATATTTCACTAACAGCTTTTAAGAGCTACTTAAATCTTCTTTAACAAAATTCTCCAACTGTCAGAAATGTTTGGTTAGAAAGCAATTCTTCACAATGTTGGAAATAAGGCTGAAAAGGTAGTTTGATGACAAAGGATAGTTTTGCCCTTGTCTTCTGCCTTAATGAGGAGGGACTGTGATGAATTCATAATGGTATGGACAGAGCATCCTTCTGAAAAATGGTTGTGAAATTGGCTTTATGTAGTGCCTTGTTACTCTTTCTCCGTGGCTCCAAATACAAGTTACTCAATTTTTAGGAGGAAAATTACATTTTCCTGAATACAAGTGCTATAAATTCCACCTGAGGTCTGATAGGAGTCTGCGATTTTCCCTGGCACACATCATCAGCAGAGATGGATTCTCTAGGCCAAATTCTTCACTCAGGAGAGACCTGTATGGGTTTTTGTCTTAAGGGGATTATGAAAGATTGTTCTTAAGGCTGGGATTTGATTATTTATACTGATGAATGAGATACGAGAATTTAGCTTCTCAGTCTCAAAACTGTATTGATGTTACTGAACAGCATGAAGAATTAAAAGTTCAGTTGTTCTGCAAATTACAATTGACAAATAACTCTGATGGAGTGTTCTTCTGTTAGAAAGAGTTGACTCATCAAAACAGGTATTTGGGAAAGTGCTGACTTTTTTCTTTGCCCCAATTAGATTTTATTTAAAAGTTAGAAAGTTGTTGACATAACATCAATAATATTCAGTTAAGTGTTTTGACTAAAACGCTGAAAATATTTGCTAAATATTACCAAAAACTATTTAAAAAGTGAAAGTATAAAAGTCATTTTATGTAGTGCTTTAAGACATTTGTTATTTATTATTTATTTATACCATAAAGAAAATTATCTAATTCTCCTGGGACAGAATGCTGTTCCTCATGCAGATCTCCTACAAATTAAAATCTTGGTTTTTGAATATACATATGCTGTACTAATGTTTATAAATAAGTAATTGAGAGCATATTATTCCCTTCTTTTAATTTAAAAAGAAATTGCTTGAAAAGAAAATATAAAAGGATATTGAGAAATATATTTTTTTACTTAATTTATTGCATTACTACATAATAAATTACATTTTTATTCTTTATTCACTTTTTCATGCAGTTAGTAAAATTTTTTTTCTTTTTTGGTGTCAGTAACTTTTCAGGTTTCTGTAGTCCACTCTCCTAATCTTGGTCACGATATTGTTACATGGACCTATAAAGCAGAAAGGTTCAAAGAACTTGAGGTAGTATTTTGTCAGTTCTCAGGAAATCTAAATGTGGAGAAGAGTCTACATTGTTTTCAAGTAATTTTGCACTACTCAACCAGATGGTTTGCTATGCATACATTCACATCATTGCATCACAGCACTTCCAAGCAAGCTTGTTCTGCTGCATGACACCTTTCCAGTACCTGTCCTTACCTTTCCTGTAGTTGTCCTTACCTTTCTGAGCTGTGCTGTGAGGCAGTCTGCCAGAAAGCCCCATAAAGCAATCTTAAACAATCCTGGATGGCTCTCAGGCCATGTTAGCAGAGCTCGCTCTGGCCCTTTGCATCTGACCCCTTATGAGATACTGGCTAAATGCAATCCCCCAAAACCATGTTTGCCCTTTTCTGTGTTGATGTAAAGCTGTGCACAGCTCTTTTCCTTGGAAGAAACAAATCGATTGCTTCTCTCTTTATTATGCTTCTGCATCAAATGTTTCTGTTTCCCACTTCCTTATTATCTGTGTTGTAATGATTGGGAGAAAACCTCCTTCCGTGTTGAGCTGCTTCAACACGGGACTGTAGGAAAAGAGTTACAAGAAATTCTAAGATACAGCATTATTTCTTTACCTATACTCTGCACATCTCTGGAAAAACCCATGCTGTTGCAATAACTACAACCAGCAAGGGCAAATGGAGACAATTCGCAAAGCTAGTATTAATACATGTTCTCCTTATACCATCCTCAGCAAAGAAACTTCAGAGGTAAAGGAAATAGTTATAAGCACAAATGTTAGATACATTCATTTAAGACACAGTCTCAGGGAAAAACATGGTAGAAACAGAGCTTGCAAAGCACAGAGTAACGGCAAATTACAAGACAAAATATCTCAGCCAAGTTGTTTTCCTTTCTTGTACTAACATGGATGAGATAGTATCTGGTTTTAGGTACCATCTCATCTCCCATAAGTGAGGGTAGGGTGCTTCCCGAGTCGCAGGAGCCTGTTTTTCAGAGGTAGAGTACCCAGAGCTTCAGTATCCAGAAGCTTGGTTTGAATTCTCTTGTTGCTCTGTATGCTTCACATTCATGACAATCAACTGCAGGGCATTTCACACAGGGGTTATTACAGTAAATTATTTTGAAAGTATGTATTATGCCAAAACGTGTTTTCTGTCCATGGATGGTGCACCTGTTGGCTGTGACCCATAGAATTGTAAGCATTTACATTGAACTTTTAGTGAGAAATTCTTTGGGTTGGTTCATAATTTACTAAAAGCTTTAATAGTCAGTTAGGACTTCCACTGGGGATGGCAAGGAGTGAGCGCTCAAAATAGAACTGGAGTTTTGTCTGTGTAGGATCTGTATGGTGAGGCTTCTGCCATGCCTCAGGGGGCTGTCTACTGAGAAAAGTGTTAACACTGCAGTAGAATAAAAATCCTTCCTACTGAAAATAGAGATGAGAAAAGAAGATAACAGCTACAAGTTGTGAGTGTCCAACAGTGTTTGAATTGTTACTCAGTCTCTGAACTCTGTAAACTACCTTAGTTTAAAGTGTTAACTCATGAGTGAAATTAGCAAGTTCTGACTCATAAAATATTATTGAAATGTGGGGTTTGGAGTGTGATAGACTCCCTACTTAGGAGGGACACTTAAAAGGAAGGAGTAGAAATCAAGGAGATAAATCCTTTTCTGACTTCTGTATTCTGCAATAAAATTCTTTAAATGTTTCATAGAAAACGTGAATAATTTATTGGAAGGGAGGAGATACAGTTGTTAGGGAATTGTTTGTACTTAACTAGCACCTTGTCTGTTGTAGTTTGCCTCACTTCATTGAGAATCAGAGTATCTGTTCCCCCAAAGGAGCAGAGTCAGGCTAAAATGTAGGCAATTTTTGCTCTGATGCTCAGTACCTGTTCACACTGAAACTTGTGCAAAGCAAAAAAAAAGAAGAAAGCACATTTATATTCTTTATGCTTTCATTCTACTTGTGTTCTTAGAGATTCCTTGTCAATTTTTAGATTCAGTGTCTTAAATACAAAGGTAGGAAGTACTTTCATCGTTACCTACCGACTGTCACATTTTCTGATCTGCATTTCTCATACTTAAATATCAGGAGAGCATTAGGGCATATTTCTCCCAGGCCACATGCAGCTCCATAGTCTATTTTGATAAGTAATTTTTTCTTTTTTGCAGTCTTACCTAAAATGCAAAAAAATTCAACACATTCAAGGCATTTTAAATCAACTAGAGTAATACCATTGGGAAAAAAAGAGAACATTTTGCTTTCTATACTTCCTCTATAAAGTACTTTCATTTTTTTGAAGAAGCTTTCTTTTTCCTCAACATAGATTCTTAAAACACAGTGTGGCTTTAAATGCTTTTTCAGCAATGATGGAATAGTGTTGTTTTAAATGTTGCATTTGTTGAAATGTCTTTATAATTTTACCTAATGTAATTGCACATTGTTTCCCCATCACTCCTAGCAGAGTAAGTCAGTATCCACTGTCCAATAGTAAGAGCTTTGAAAGAAAGATGTACTTTTTAAATGCTGAAAAAGGAAAAAAAGCCAGACACTGGGGAATTTTGTCTTTGAAAGAACTTTTTCAACATTTAAATTTAAGCTGAAATCAACTTAATGCATTCAGCCTCTATCTGTGAGAGTCTTTAAGAATACTGTCAGCTATCTTGTGTTAGGGATGTTGGTTGAGAAGTGAGATTTGAAATTTCTTTTTTTATGTGGTGCCAAAAATTAAATATCTACATTGCCATTCAAGTCTTAAAATGACAAATATATATATTTGCACATAGGTTTTTCTTAAAAGTTTTCTTTTCTCTGTAAAATATATTGCAAGAAAAAATACTGGCTTAAAATTAAAAAGGAGTATCTTCATTTCTTTTTCTCAGTGTACACAAAACATTTTTTTGGTCTCATTTGTTACTTAAACTTGGGGACAGGCTTGAGATTATTGTTTCAACCATTTCTTTCTTAATTTACAAGTCATTCTTACTTCATTAACTCAGTGTAAATATTGAACTGTGAGAGTTTTCAGTATATGGTAACTGACTAAACTCAAAACCTCAAGCATGAAGAATGATGGATTAATTATCCAGATTTAGATTTCAGTCCTGCAGTTTCTTGGCAGTCCACAGGTAGCTTGCTGCATTCATGCAGAGCATTGTCTTCCAGAATATGCAGGATCAAGACTTCAGCTCTAATTCTTCAGGGAGTGCCTAATCACTTGAATAGGTCTAATTATGTTGAAATAGGAATAGTCACACTAAAAACCTTTCACAAGATTAGGTTTTTCAAGATATGGATAGTGATACAATTAGCAGTATTTAAATCCTCTTCTCATTACTTTTGTTTTACAATGTTAGCAATTAATGATTTTCTTTAATAAAAAAATATGCATAATAACAGAATGTATATAAATCAGATAATATAACTGTGTATTTTGGCTCTTTCAAAGATAGATGGGGTAGATTCATTTTATGCCAGAGCTAAGTGGCCATTTGTATATCACAGCTGGTTTCCATACTATCATTTGGTAGTATGAAATGAACAATGGGACCTTTTGGCTCCAAATTCTGAATTTCTCATCTAATATGATCAGTCTCAAAATGGGGGAAGAAGGAATATGTTGCCCTACATTTACTATTAAACATTATCTAATCTCTTTAGTGGCAGTTTAGAACACTGCTGCAAGATAGGGGACAAAAAATTAGTAACAATTAAATCTCATAAATCTGAAATAGCAGAAATATTAAAATGTTTGTTTGAGCATGAAATTTTACTACTACATATTTTCTTGCATCTGTGCTCACAGATGAAAATCCAGTTTAACAGAAATTTTCATCCCTGAAATTTTGCTGATTTAGATGCTCTAAATGTACCCAATTTGTTTTTCTTTTATATACTTACTTATATAAGAGCTTACTCTTATATACTGCATTAGAAGTTTTTAATGTAACTTGTGTCTTGTTTTCTGCATTGTCTTTGACTGTTGTTCCAAAATGCATGCAAAATAGCTGAAGAAAAATTTAGCCAAGGTGGAGTGAAAGTAGCAGTGAAATGAGGCCTTTTTAATCTTCAGACTTCTGCCCTTGAACACTTAGCTGGCCGTATCCAAAAGCCAGTTGCTCATGAACAAAACAATGGTAAAACAAACAGCCTTGACTACAACCCATGGAGTATCTCTGAAGATATATTCTTTATTTATAATATGGTAGCATGTAGATTAAAACACTAGGGTTAAATTTTAAATACTGGTGGTCTCTAGCTAAAATTATATAAGCTTTTTAACAAACCTATGTTAATATTGTCCAATAATGACATTCATTAGAGTTTGCTGTAATTAATCTTAATTGTTCTCATAGGAAAATTCCCTATAAAGCTCCCATCCTAACAAACTCTCTTTTAATTAAGTGGAGTATACCATAGTGGCATTTCACATTTTTATAGCACATTTCATCATTCAGCACTTTCTTTAATGTTTGTATAAAAATGGCTGTTGAGTGCTTCTGACACTGTCAGCTGGGCTGAAAGGAGTTTGGAATGGAAAAATTTAATACTTCAACGGAACTGTTGCTTGTTCAGCATTTCTTTTATGATCTTTTTTTTTTTTTTAAATACTTTCTGGCATAGATGAGTAGTCATGCAGCCTACTGTACTCTGGGCAATTAGGGGCAATCACAGACACTCTTGGGACCTTCCTGCCACTCTCTGAGTGTGCAGTTATGACATGAAAATAAAAAAGGTTTAATGTTTGGAAAGATGAGTGTTACCACTGCACTTCCCAGTTAGATAAAGCTAATCAGTATATTTGATTATACCTGTTGGACCTGTTGGAGTGGGTCTAGAGGAGAGCTGCAAAGATGATTGGAGGCGTCGAACACCTTTTCTGTGAGGAAAGGCTGTGGTTGCTCAGCTGTAGAGGTGAAGGCTCCAAGACCTCAGTGCATCCTTTCAGTACCTAGGGAGGGTTTTTCAGAAAAATGTGGACAGACTTTTTAGTAGGATCTGTAGCAAGAGAATTAGGAGTAATGGTTTTTAAACTAAAAGAGGATCTATTTAGGTTAAATATAAGGAAGAAGTTTTTTACAATGAAGGTGGTGAGACACTGGCAGTGGGCTACCCAGAGATGTGGTGGATGCATACACTCCTGGAGATATTCAAGGTCAAGTTGGATAGGGCTCTGAGCAAACCTGGGGAGTTGAGGATGTCCCTGCTCATTTTGGGGGCAGTTGGACAAGAAGACATTTAAAGGTCCATTCCAGCCCAAACCTGTGTTTTGTAGAGCTGGGTGCTTTACTTTTCCACTGCTCAGCCATTTTTATTAACTGCGAACTGTAATGAGTATGCAAAGCCATGAGCCAGCCAGTTCACTTGCCATAAGAGTAATTTGAGTAATCAAAATTAGCTTTCTAACAGTGGGTTCTGACTGGTGCCAGGAATGAATTTGTGTCGATGACTCTTCCAATACCATAGCTGTCAATATGTCATGGTCTTCAAGTTTCAGGATATGGCAAGTAATCAAATGCTCCTCATCTTCTGAAGTAGAGTTCTGGGGCAATTTGAAAATAAGAAATTGAAAAGTTGCAGAAGTTTTATTTGATAAGAAAGAAATCAGTGATGAGAAAACTATTTACCTATTCTTCTAAATTTCTATGCCAGTGCAAGACAATGCAATTTTTTAAATTGTTTGACTGGAACAAAACCTTGAATTTCATATTGTGGAAATCTTTCAAGTAACTGTTACCATTTTACAAATTCAAATGTTACAATATTTGACATTTCTATTAAAGAAATGAAACCAATTATTAAATAAGTGAAACCTGTTACCTCTGTTTCTCACTGCCTCTACTTTCCTATCAAGTAAATCACTGCTATCAGTAAATAAGAAAGGGTTTTTCCACTGCTCCCTCACAAGGCACATCAGTCCCTAGAACCGGTGCAAAAAGGGTAATTTAGTTTTGCTGGGCCATATGAATCTGGAGGAAACTCCTGTGGACAAAGACAGGTTAAGTAACTTTGTCATGGCTGGAAATGTCATCCACCTGCAGAGTGCTGGATGGAACCTGTATTACTTGGATTTGCCAAAACTGACTAGATTTTAATTGCGCTTTCCCCAGCTCAGCCTTTCTTAGTTTCTATGTAGCTGTAAATTATTTTAAGTAAATAAAGCAGATAAGTTATAGAATCCAAGTGAGTCTCAGAGACTCATCCAAAGCTATGATTGTAGCTCATCTTGGCATATTTGAACTGACTTTTATCTTCTATTTTGTGTATATGGAGTACCTCTCTGAGGTAAACTAACCCAGGTAACTGAAGCAGCAGTAGCAGTGGACTGTGATAGCCTGGGCTCACTGTCCTTCTAACTTACGGTAAATCCTGTGTACTACTTCTGCTTATCTCCTTTGATGGCCTTACAGAAGTTTGCAGGAGTAAAACGCAGTACAGAATTTGTAGCTTTAAGTAAAACAGCATACATATCAGAAATCTTGCTCTTTGGTTAGTGGCTACCATTTCGGTCTAGCACTTAGCATTACAAAAGAAACGTAACCCCATAATTTAACTATAAGATGCAGGGAAGAAAAAAAAAATAACAAACCAACCAAAACAAAACCACTGCTTGATATTCTTGTCTGAAAAGCATGTATGAGAGCGAAAGGGACTGATAAAATGGTGTGGAATATGTCTTGCCATGCCAGCATTATGAAGCTGGTGGAAATTAGAAGCTATTACACAAACAAAAGCTCTGCTTTTTCTGCAGTGAGTGATAAATGAATGTGATACAAAGCTTTCTTGTACCAAGCCCAAGAGACTTACCTTATTCTGCTGTGTTTAATACATGTTGGCATCTGTATTTTCTTGATATTGCATTGAAATTGGAGCCAGGCACAGCTTTTATTAAAACTGAAGCTTGGCCTCAGTTCTGTATTCATTCTTGACTTCCTTGGCACGTGGTGCCGTCTGTGACCTTCTACACCAAATGTTTCATTACTGCCAGCAAATTTTGCAACACAGAAACTGGCGTTGGTGTGCTGGCACCTCCCTTTTTGGCAGAGCTGGCCATTGGAGCGGTTCAGATCACGCTCTTTTTCTCCAGTTCCATTCAGTAAATATCATCAGATATAATTTGCACTGTCAGCAATTCAGATTTTTAACTAATGTTTTTCAATTTGTTTTTCCTCATTTTCATCTGTCCTTTTTCTTGGATTGGTTCCTTTGCTTTGTCCTCACTTCCAGCTTTCCCCCACTGTGCTTTCCATGCACATTTCTTTCCCACTGAGACTGTATACAAATATTAGAGCTCTAACTCACACTTTTGTCAGCAGGATGTGCCGCACTCTGTAGGCACACTCAGTTCAAATAAAAAGCCCATTGGCAATACAGTAAATCAAGTGATTAACAAGAAGCAAAATGCCAACCTCTGGCTTTTTTTTTTCTGTCCCAGAAGCTTGTGGTACACTGTAGCAAACTGAATTTTCTACCAATTAACTGAAGTCAATGGTGTATCCTGAGATGTGAGCACTGTAGTACTGCTGATGTGTGGGCAGCCTGGAGAAACCTGTGGATTTTCCTGTTTCTGGTTGTGTGAAAACTGTTGATGTCAAACAAAGCCAATTAATGAGGACCAGAAAAAGCACAGCAGAAAACTGTTCTGGTAGACTGAGCAGCAGAATGTGCTGGTGCAGTACAGGTTTATGCACTTAGTAGCTGTTGAGCTGTAGAGCTGAGCTGCCCAGGTTAAAGGTTATGCAGCAGAAAATGCAACAAAAGTGGCTAGAGGTAGGACACAGTTTCTCCAGTACCTTGTGCTGGTCACATTGGTTGATGACTAGCCAGCTTTCTGTGGTGTTTAGGCAAAGCTGTTGCGTGGGCCAGGTTTTGGGCTTACAGATTTGCTTTTGGTCATTCCCCCAGAAGACAGTAGTGACCATTCATTAGAAGTGAATATTATCTAAATAATATGGTACTTAAAACATAACTAAAATATGGGTAGAAATGCACTTTATGTTATCTTTTTTACAAGCATTTTTGTTCCATGTATGTCAGGCAACAGCAGTATTTCCTTCATATTTTCCTCCTTTCCAACTTTTAAAACAGAAAGGAAGGCAAAAACTAGATCGGAAATGGAAATACTTTTAAAATCTCAAGAACTGAATTGGAAGGAAAAAACAGGATATACATAATGTGTGTACATGTGTGTGAGACACATTCTTTTAGAAATATATTAAGGACACATGCATTGGAACATTTCCTTAGAGCTTCAGCACACCTTGCTATTTTTCTGTTTTAGCTAACTGTTTTTAAAATAATTTCTATTTTCTTTTTCAACTTTTTTAACATCTTGGGGCACTGCATGCATTAAAATGTGCAGGGCTATACTCTCTATGAAAAGGACTCAAGTGATACCCTAATTCAGTGGTATTTGTGTAACCTGCTTCCCTCTCTGTATGTCCTCAGTATTCTAGTCTAGAGCTAATCTGAAATACAAGACTAGATTGCATAAAGAGTCTGGCCTTCAGTCAACAAAACCCTTTTCTGCTGAGAAGTGAAAGATAACGAAAAAGATGTAATTACTGTAATGATGGGTTAGACCTTTAGATTCATGCTGCAATCAGTGATTCCTGTGGTGCTCTGCTGCAATCATGGTTTAGTGCTGACTGGAGAGACAAGACAGGTAAAGACTGTAAAACACTCCATCAGCTCTTGATCTAAATGCCTAGAGAGGAGTCACACCTCTCATTTGCAGATAGTGGTGTTGGCTCCAAACTTGAGGGCAGCACAGTGCATGATCTTGAAACGAGCATCTTGGAGTATTTTTCAAGTGTGTAAAAAGTAAATAAAATCCCTGTAAATTACTCCCTCCCTTCTCAACATACAATAGTGAACTTTTTAATCTTATGAAGCTGTTGTGTCTGCCATATGTGCACACACACACATAAATTTGAACATGAGAGATTATATATATTCAGTAATCCCAATTTAGTCTTTATTACCCACATAACCAAAGAAGAAAATTCTGTTGTGTAGAGCTATGCTTGGAGAGCTGTTATATTTAAAGTGCTGTCAAATCAATGCCAAAATCATTCCAACTATCAGAATTTCTTACTTTGTACTTTATTCTCTAAGTCAAGCTTGAAAATGTGTGTACAGCATTAATAAATACTTTTATTTGTGTTCTGAATTTGGAAGATTGTTGGATTATGGACTTAAAATAAGTATTTCCAGCTGATGCCGATGGAATTCTACAATAATTTTTTAGCCATTTGAAATAAAGGGTATTGGTCCTAATCCTGAAACTCTTATTGGTGCAATTAATCCTCATAACTGTGAGATGTGTCACAGAAGTCAACTGAAACTTCTGCATGAATAATCGTTGCAGAGCCAGCCTCAGACATTTAAATCATTACTATCCCTGGAAAGCAACTGAGGATTAGCTCTGGTATTAATTTTTTTATGTGGACCTCACAGAGATTAAAAGCAGATGTTTTCCAGAAGTACTTATGTTTACCTTCCATGGTCTGCAAATGTCATAATCCATAGAAATTTTATTATTTTCAATTTGAAAATGAGATTTCATCATTATTTGTCAGTTTGGCCAACCCAAATAGGTATATTCTCAAAGATGGTCAGGAGGATGTGCTAGCATAATGGTATGTTTAATTCCAAAAGTATGTTTAATTCATTTTGCATCTTTGTTGGCACTTAAAAGGATTTGCAAAGAAGAAGAAAATGAGTACACTGTTGATAGGACTGATCATTTTTTGACATACTGAAGTAAGAAATGTTTTCGTTTATTGTGATCATTAATCGACAAAACCCATAGAGAACACTTCATTCCCATTCCATTTCTGGGTTTGGTGATCCCCAAGGCTGAGCAACAGACGGGTTAATGGGAGAGCCTTAGACACCAGTGCTAAAGACAGATAAATTGAGAGTGCTAGTGTTACACTTCATCCATATGCTCAACAAGTTATTTAACTTGACTTAAAGATATCGATGCTCCAGTTCACGCTCTTCCTATTTCACAGCCTCGTGACACAATGTGTCACTCACTGCATGGCCAAAACCATTTGACCAGATACAACATCCTCAGTTAAAAACACTGTATTCATGGGAAATATTTTGTTTCTGTGAGTAGTATCTCTTGTTGTTGTACTTGTGACAGTATGCTTAATTTTCTACATTTTGGTAGTAATTTCATTAATTTATGGCTAAATTTGCACTCCATATCTTTTCCTTATATTCCATAATTGACTTCATAATGCAACACCAACTTTTTGGGAGAGAGAGATTCTCTCCATCTGCTAGTTAAAAACATTTAATATAAATGATTGAGACCAAGGCTGCAGCTATTGGGAATGAGGTATTAATATAGATTCACCTTCTTTTCTCTTAATTAGAAGCCAAAGGTGATATAAAAATATTGTGTATGTTTCAAGGAATTTTTTGTAGTGCGTCTTTGTCTCCATATAACAGATGCAGTCAAAAGGTAAAGTACAGGATGGGTACACAGGTAAGGAGAGCTTTCTGAAGGCTGCCCTTTATAGTCACAGCAGACTTAAAACATTTCAGTACATAGCAGCTAGCCCCTTAATCCTCTGTGTGCTTCTCTCAGACAGCAGTAGCACACATTCACTTGTGTACCAATCTTGCGTGCTGTGCTGGCCAGCATTCTTCCTTGTGTAAAAGCAGAAGTGATCCCTCTGTGGATCACTCAGCAGGTGATGAATATACCATTTAACACTTAAATACTCAAATAGTAACAAGGGCCCAAAGCTAGGTTTATAAGTGCAGCTTCTCACAATTTAAGAGTTCCAAAGACAACATCTGAATGATGTAAAAGAAGTGTGTTAGGGTGGGATGCTGAGTAAGCAGAGGAAAAGCACTGTTAGTTGTCCACAAATTTTAGCAGTTGTAGAACCAGTGATTATGGCTTGCAACCTGGATAGGCATAGCTAAGTTCATCTGTATTTGTTATGGGCAATGGAGGATTTTGAGGAGCAAGCTAAGGAAGATGAAATTGTGAGCAGTGAAATGGAAAAAAAAAAAAAGGAACTTGTCAGAAAAATAAATGTTTGAGATAGTTGCTAGTGGTGCAAATGTGGAAGGGTGACCTTTCAGCTGACAACTCTGTAGGATGGATTGATATTAATGATGAGAGGCCTTTAAATGAAAACAGAAGAAAAATAAGGGAGAAGATCTAGCTTTAAAATGGTAGAATGATAACCAAGGTGCAAGACTGTAGGCCTTTTGTCTAAGGTGAGATTGCAGAGGGAGGTTGTAAAGTGACCCAGGCTCAGTGAATTGTTTTGGCATTGAAGGCTGAGGTGAAAAGGCTGTATTGTGGGAACTGTTGTGCAGGACGTTCATGGTAAGGTGTTTATCAGTCATGTTTGTGAGTCTTCAGTATTTTCATTACCATTAGAATTTTGTGCAATGATAACAAAGTATCAGCAGTAGTAATTTTCTTCTGCTTAAGAAGAACTATATCAGAAAAAAGAAAATAAGGTTCTCCTTTATTTCTTATTATCCCAAAGAAGATTATCATCTTTCTTTACATGCAGAGCTTCTGTTTCAGTTATTTTTTTCCTAAAATGCTCTTTTTCAATTTTCTGTTATGAATTTAAAGAAATAGCATTAATCTCATAATATAAAGAAAGTATTTAGCAGAACTTGTCTTAAGGTAGTTTTGAGATCTAGAAATAAAAATAGAAGAAAACATACACTATCTAGAGAAGCAGTCTCTAGAGAGACTTTAGGATTGAAGAAAATAACCTTCAATCTCTCTCAAGTCTGTAACATAACAGACTTTCATCTGTTATGATGAAAGGGCCAAAAATACATATACCTTCCAAATTTGCAGTGCTTTTTTTTAAATTGTGTTTAGGCATTTGGGTTTGTGGTTATGACAGCTGTTTTTTTTAATAGCCTGCTTAGAATGTGAGGTGTTCTCATTATTGGGGTGTTTCCTGGAGAGAGCTTTGAGAGAGAAAATTCATTAAAAAATATGGTAAAAAGTATTCCTCCTTTAATAGATAAAAAGAGCTACTTAGATAAATATTTAATGTTAAGTAATTATCTAGAGAGTAGAGATGACTTGTGGAATAGGCAGAAGGAACAGGGAAATAAAAAGTTATGGGGACAGTTGAACTTCAAGGGAAAGTTGAACTTTTATTAGTCTTATCATTATCCAAATCCCAGGCATATTAAGTAGTTTAGGCTCTCTAGACAGTAAGTTTCATTCTGGAGCACAGTGGGCATTTCATCTACTGGCAGTGAAGTGGTCTTCTAAATGTTAACTGAACCTGTATTAATAGCTGTATTTTTTTCTCTAATTGGAAGACTCACTTTTTTATTCTTGTATAGTAAAGCATCCTGCCTTGAGAAGGAGGCTGGGTTGGAGCATCTCAGAAGATCCCTTCCAGCATCAACCATTCTGTGACCTGTTTCACAAAACTTATTTTCTGTAGATATTCTGGTAAGCCTGTTTATCTGGGCTCACACCAGTGAAAAAGATGTGATCTCTTGAACTCACAACATGATCAGACTTCTGTGGGTAGTTAGTGGTCATGTCTCTTATATTAGCATTTTAACATGAGCATCTAAGAAGCTAGAATTGTATACAATCAGTTCCCTTAACAGTATTCATCAGAGAGGAATTAATTGCAGCTTCTTTTTCCTGATTTTGTTTTGTTTTGTTTTCCCTGCAGCTGGACCTCTGGAACTCCCTCTCTTTGAGCTGATCCCATCACAGAGACAAGTGGTTTTCCATGGAGACCGCTTGCCGTTCCAGTGTACTGCAACTTATGTGGACAACACCACCCAAGTGCATTGGTACCACGCTGGGCGCCTGATCGAAACAGATGAAGAGAGAGGCATCTTCGTGGAGGACAGCATCATTCATGACTGCTGCTTAATTACACGGTAACACCCGCCCCTTGTCATAGTCAGGCTTGCAGGCAAGGGGAACAGATTTGGCACTTGCAATAAACCTCATTAAATCATGCATCAGGAGTTACTTTATTTGAAGCAATTCAATTGCATGCTTGAATCTGAGTACAGAGGTAGAGATTTTTCATGGCTATAATTGGCCGTGGTTCCAAATTGTACCTTTTGTGTCTAGGTATCCAGATTTGATCAGATATGGGTTTGAAACAGATAAAAACAGTTTCTTATACAGTAAACCATGAGAAGAAACATGAAAAAACAAGAAAACAAAAAAGCTTCAGTAGCATATGAGAGTGATTTACAGCCAAACTGCTTGTTCATGACACCATCTAGAAGTCTGAGTGATGGACCTATGAAGAACTATCAATTGAAAAGGCTTGGATTAGTTTTTGTAGGTTCCAATATACTAGATCCTATATTCTATAGTTAGGTAGTCTCGTTTTTGTTTCTTATTAAATATTTCTCAATTTTCTTTGACTTTTGCCATCTCTGTGCCTGTTTGCTTGAGAGATACAGAGATCTACAGATGCATTTGCTGATGTGAAAAGTGGAAGAGGAATGAAGTAGAATACGCTTATATAAAAGAAGTAAAAACTAATATTTGACAGTGACTGTATTGTTCCAGTTTTGCTTCAGTTTCCCTTTTAAATATTGTTTAATAAATTATAAATTTCAGTGTTTATTTTTGGGTTTCATCACAGAGTATTGGCTTGTCACTAAAAGCTGCTAAGTTGTTGCACACATCCTTTTGTCCTCTGCCAGTTTCCGTCATTGATCAAAAAGAGAGTCTGATTCTGTGTGCAGGCTCTGCCTTTCTCTTTGTAGAAGATGGAGTGAAAATAGCTATGCTAATTAGCTTGGATAATCATTAACATCTTTTCACTCAAACAGTTTCTATTAATATAATTGACCTGAAATGCTTCTTGAACTATCAAATAGAAGTTATGAAGGGAGTCAAATGAAATCCTGTCCACTGGGGTCTTTTGGCTTTATTAATTTCATCTACTCACTGATTATTTGACCCCTTTTGGGGTCCTGTAGATCTAGAGGCGTAGATCTGACCTATTCTCACAGCTACTGGCTTTCTTCTAATATCAATGAAAATTGATATTAGACCAATTAGAACAGTAATGCCAAGTGCATGAGCTATTACATAACTGCCAAGTCACTTAAATTAAAGCATGTTCCTCTTATTTCCATTATATCAAAATTGAAAGACTTGCTGTTAATCACTTCATTATATTTTCCAACTGAATTATGTTTTGCACTGTACAAGCAATTTGTAAAGCATAGTAATAAATTGAAAAAAATAATATAAAATTTTTTTCAAAATAGCTATCCCTTTTAAAAAAGCTAGAATTAGCTTGACTGATTTTTACCTTATGTTACTTATTTTTTGGCAGACTGTAAAATAAAAGCCATTGTCTACCATATCTACCATAGCGTATTTTAATAAGGATGGTTGATCTCCTGCCTACCTCGTTTACTGTGCCATTTAATAGGTGACCTTGATGCTGATAGTGCAGTATGCACTGGGATGTGCAGTATGCACAGCTACTCAGAAAAAATGCTCTTCAAACACGTCATCACATTTGCTGTTATAGACTGGAAAAATACTCTGACTTGCCCAAGTTATGTGATACATACAGACTGTTAAAATAAGACAAAATATTTTTGAATAAAACTCCAAGTCTTTAAACAGCTGTTTAAAAGCATGCAACATTCTAATTTCTCATTTATTTGCACTATACATGGCACTTCATAAGATAGAAGGGCATCAACACTGCATTTACTGTAGAGCATGGTCCATGTCCAGCCAAAAATGCTAAAACTAGAGCTGTCGTGCCTCTGCCTTGATCTAGGTTCTGATCAAAATTAACATATTAAAGACATAGTTTTGAACTTACTTTTAAAAACTGTACTATTTTGAAATAATTTTTTAAAATATTAGGACATGTATTGTCTCTTCATGTTGAAAATAAGAAAACGTTGGCCATGTTGTGACTGTTAAAATTATCTTCAGCACTTCTTAGTTTTAATCCCATCTTCATGACCATATATACTATATCCTAATTTATATAATTATTATTGTCATAACAAATCAAAATAATATGTAATAACATGCTTGTTACATGTTACAATAGCATGTATTAATATGCTTGTTACATGCTATTACACACTAATTTGTGATGGTTCTTAAGGCTAAATCATAGTTGTACAAGGCACTGAAACATCAGAAAGACTGTGCCTCCCTGAGGCTATCAAATGTTAAGGATACGATTTGAACTTAAAGGTAACTTAAAATCAGTTCTTATTTTGCCTTTGCATACCTAGTCTTTACAGCAAATGTCCACTGTCTGTGGCTTTCTGTAATTGCACTAAAGGAGAGGCTTTGGCCTGTGCTACTTAGCAATTTAAAGATTTCTATAGCTAGTTTTGAACAAAGAGGTGTAGTCATGTTCCAAAAGCTGCTTATTCAAACATTTTTAGGGGGTTATTTTATTGGGTAGTGCCAGATATTTCTGGACATGGATTACAACATAAATATCATGCTAAACCCTTCTGTTTTATTAACTGGCACAGTAGAAGGATAAAATATCCAAATGTGTATTTTTTGTCTCCTATGATAAAGCAGAATAAACTAAAATAAATATTTTTGTTACAATAATTAAACTAAAGTTTTGAACTGTATTCCGGTCTGTGACATTTTTCTTGGCAAGGAGTATTCCCTTACAGGAGATCTTGAAAAGGTGTTTTCAATTCTGCTGCTAGCTTGCATTTATCATTTCTTGCCAATGATAATAATATTTGATTTTTCTGGTGTTTAATTTTCTGTCATTATGCCTGTGTGTAAATGTTATAGTCATATATGAAAATATACATATGATGTGGGACTAATTTCTTATAATTTGTGAATGGATCTAACTGAAATCATTAATGGTGTTTCCATGAAGACAGCCTAATTCTTTCTTTAGCTTGGAATATTGTATCAGTTTAATAATAAGTGGCAATTCTAAGGTCAGAAGGAAGGTCATGTAGGATTCTCTGCAGCACAGCATCTTTCCCAACTTCCCCGCTGTTCCCTTTCAGTGTTTGAGAAGCTAGCAGGGCAGTTATTAGAATATTAAACTAGAAAAGGAACTTATTTTAATTCTATGAACCAAGAAACTCTACAGTGGTAGAGAGACTTTAATTTTCAGGAAGTTTCTTATTTACCACAAAGAATATAATGACAATTTTGAAGTCTTTTTATTTCTGTTCTGTAAATACTTGTGCAGAGTGTTTAACAGTGCTTATGCCCCGACAGCTGTAATAGCTGCTCTGGGACCATTACAGTTCACAAGTGCTCCTTCTGAAAACATTAAACTGTGCAGAAAGTTAAGAACCCACAAAAAGGAGAGCTACAAATGAAGAAATGCTCTCAACTAAAACTAGACTAACAGGTGCTAGGATCAAAAGTTGTTTTCAGATGTAATTTTTGTCGTGTGGGTAGATTTGCCACTGGAAATATAGACTATTAGGACTGGGTTTTGATCCCCTGGAAATCACGTTTTTCTATTATAGTCTGTCCTAAGTATTTCAGTCTTCTAAAAATGGTTGACAAAGCCACTTTATTTTGTGGGGGTTTTTAATTAAAAAAAAATTAAGCTTAAGAATCTGTTTTTTTAATCCTCTAAGTACTTCCTTACATTGTGACAGTAGCCACTGCCAAGTAAACAATGAAATAAATAGTAATGTTTGAGATGGGAGGTATATGATTATGTGAAAATCTCAAAAATGTGCAGGGGAAAGGAAGAATTTCAAATCATGGTCCACTTGTAATGCAAAGGTACAAAAAAAAATTCAAACAAATTAAATGTTGTGGGTTAAAACTTTTGATCATAATTTACACTATCCAAACAGAAGGTTGAGTCCAATTAATACTTTTTTACTGTTTGAAATTACCACTGCAGGTATTAGTAAAGAATTAGGACTTTGATTGAGACAGTTTCACTAGAAGAATAAGGACTTTTTAAGATATGCTTAGAGAAAGGAAATTGGTTCCAGGAGTAGACAGGTGGTATCATGGCAAGTTTGAGATCCAGGCAGACACTTCTTAGAAGAATGAACAAAATGCTTCCAGAAGTTCTGTGTGAAAGGCAGAAATTCAAGGTGTGAAATGATCCAAATGATCCCTAAACTTTCTTAACAGTTGGGACAGGAATACATCTGGAAAAGACATGAAGCAAGCAGTAGTGATTTGGACTGGTAGTAGGTAAAAAAACAGTCTGAAAATCCCTGATAAGTGTGTTGGTAGGTTGGATACTTAACTGAAAGTTCAGATATGTACCAAATCATGGCAGAATATTGGAGATTGCACAAGATTAACAAGATTAGAACAGATCCAAATAACTTGATTCAGAAATGCAGATATTTTATAATCATTTTGTGTTCTGCTGTCATGGGTATTTGGAGATGAGCAGCTAAGGGTCATACTGAGAAATCCAGGGAGATAAGCAGAAACTGTTCAGTGCTGGTATTTTTGGTTTACCTAATTGACTCTGTTTGACCCTTAGTTGTCAAGGAGTTAAGAGACAATTGAAGCAAAATAACAATTTAAATTGTAAATCGATATTTCTGTATTATTTTGAGGTTACTTTAAACCCTGTAGACAATGGTCTACAACTCACTTCAGGCACTGGAGGCAGAAAAGGACTAGTGACAGCTGCTACTTTACCAGCAGCATTCTCATGTATGAGATAGGAAGACAATATTTTAAATTATTGCAGAATATTATGAAATGCTCAGGGTAAGGGTTTCATTATGTGAGATTAAGAGTATCTTCATGTGAATTAATTTGGAAGATTAATTAAACTTAGTCCTTTTCTCTAAAAATATTTCAATTACCTGAAATATATAAAACTCAAGTTTTACTATGAATCAGTCTGGGGAACATTTTAAAATATAACCTGTGGAGACACTAATATGATGAAAAGCAAGAGCAGCAACCATGATACCCTCTGTCATTAAAGTAATAGACCATTACCTAAGAGTTGTGCTGTGTCATAAAACCTGTAGGGTTAATTTGGGTAAGTGCTTATTGAAACATGATTGAAAAATATGTATTTTCACAAAAAACGTGTCTAAGTATTTTGGCTGCTAGAATTAAAATACCCTAGAAAAACAGTATGTCAGAACTATAAAAATATTTTGATGGAGACCTTGAAGAACTTTACAAGAAGGTACTTTCTTTGGTGTTGAGACCAGATTAAGAAGATGCTTTACACTAAATTTTGACCTCTCACTTCCATCTCTGCTTATATCCAGCAGCTATATATGGGTCCATCCAGCCACAACACTGAAATGCTCAGTAGTAAGAACAAAAATTGACACTTAATCCCACACAAGGGAGAATCAGAGGGTTTTGCTTTGACTTTTTAAGGCCAGAATGATTTTAATGTGGCCCTACAAACAGCTGCAGCTGAGGACATGCTGCACTGTAGCAGCAGTTTGGAGTCAACATCTCAGGGCTGGCTTTTTCTAAAGTACTTTTCCTGTCAACATCAATGTTAGGTATAATTATACATTTTCTCGGAGTCCAGGCAGTAGTTTTAAATCTGTGAATCAAATGTGAGCATATGAGAGCATTTATGACATACATCCAGAATCTGATGCCAGGTAAACCACCTCAAATACTGGTGAGGCAAACCATTTCTTCAAAGCAAAGCTTGTTAGACATATTAAAACAGCAACTGAATTACTTTTAAATTTTCATGTATTTCAATTTGTTCAATGTTGAGAATGAATTTTAAGACATATTTCCATTAACATGCTGGAATTCCATGAAAACGGGTCCTCTCCACTCTTTTTTCTCCCTGCAGGATAAAAACCCCGTATATTTAATTGTTTATGGTATTGTCATTGGGTGGCTCCTGGCCATCACAGAATAAAGTTTACACTGTAGGGGATACACCAAATACTGAGAAAGAATAGAGATCAATCATGAAGTTCTTATGTAGGAAACTGCTACGTCTTACCTTCTTTTTAGATATTTCCAAAATTCTTGCAGTGGGCAAGTAAAACAGGTCAGTATTCCAACCCTAATGTATCAACCAGCCCTTCAGGTATTCATTAGATAATTAATTTCTGCATTTGTACTGTGTCAAAGTGATATGCATTTGACAAATAGTGTGAAATTGTAAAATTAATTTAGTAGGGTTTTTGGTTTGTTTCCTTTTGTGTGTTGTTTGGGGGTTTTGTGATTATTGTTTTGGGTTTTTTTGCTGGTCCCAGTGGCATGTAATCAAATAATCAAGAATTGTCATAAGCAGATTAACACTTCTGAGTCATCTGGGAAATATTTTACTTTAAAAGCTTTTTATGCAATTTTGGCTATTGGTCTGATTGGTGTTATTTTTGTCTAAGAATCTCTGATAGTGTACAGATCACAGGAGTTATGCTAATGAAATAAAGCTTCCTCTGAATATAACATTGCAGCATACAGACTACTTAAGGGCAGATGAAAGGCATAGAGCAGGTGTAGCACTGTTTCCCCAGAAGGCTGCAGTTATATTCATCCTGCAGTCCATCAGTTTGCTGGTAGAAAAAAATTAATAACAATAAACACATCTGAGCATCCCTAAACCTTTCACCAACTGACAGAGCAGCTCAGTGATAGACAACTGATTCATGAAGTACTTTAAATAAGCCCTGGCCCAGGTGTAGTCTCTTCAGATAGCTTTATGGCACTGTGCTTCCACAGACCTGCCAGCTCTCTGAAGGTTTATCCAGCATGAGAAAGTTTTGGGTCTCTAGAACTGTTGATCCTTTTTTTTTTTCCTCTCCCCACTTATGTTCTCAGCTAGCTAGACTGGCATGTATTGACTCCAGGACTGTGGGAGTTTGAAGATAAATGCAAAAGTCTTTATGTACACCCTTCAGTGCAGAACAGTACCTGATGGTCTCTGCCTGACAAGCTCAATGAGTGATAATGAGATCATACAGCAAACGAAACATGTTGTGATATGATGTAGAGCTGTTTAGGTTGCTGATGTAGTTTCTGAAGATGGTTTGGTAGAGTCACTCTAATACCAATAGTGGTTTTTTTTCAATTTTATGAAAGAAGTTAATGGCATATATGTAGGTCACAGGTACTTTGATATACACCTATAGAAAACACATCTCACTGTTGACTGTTGGGGAGCAAATGGATATTAGCCTGTGACAGTATTTTTGAACACTTGAATTTCAATTGAAGTAATTTGAACAATGCAAAGGAAATAAAGTGAGATGGCTTTACTAACTGACATACAGCTCTTTTCTCCTATTTTGGAAGTAGGTTTTTGTTTGGTTTGTTGGGATTTTTCCTCTCTGTTTTGTTTGGGGTTGGGGTTTTTTTTTTTTTTCTTGTCAGTATATTGTTACTAAAACTAGGTCCTTTCCAACTCTAATCATGGCTCTAGCACGTGAGCAAATGAGCTGATAGATAAATTATAGAAAAATTATATGTTATAGCCCATTACATTTCTTGGGTACCTACAGATGGTATTAAATGGTAAGTCAAGCTTTGTTTTTATATGCACTCAAAAGAAACAAGATCATGTGTATTGCAATACCTGTGTGTATGAGAAGTTGATTACACCTGAAAAGACTTGCTAGACATCTCACATAAAATGAGTACTAACTTTCATCTTCCTTTTCTCCTGCTGTTGCCTGGACACAAGTTTACTTCAAAGGCCATCAGCCTTCTAATGCTGTTTCTTTCAAGCATAAATAACTAATTTTGTCAGAGAGATCAGACTAGCAATTTGAGTTCAGACAAGTGCCTTGATTTACAGATTCTCTCTTCATTTTCCATGTTTTAACCTTATGTCCCCTGTAAAAGGCTGTATTCCAAGCAGCAGTGTACTCTGGAGACCAACCCTTATTTTTTAAATTGCATGTTAGCATTAATAATTTAAGGTGGTATGGGTTGGAGGCATGTTATGTAGACCTTCTGCCTGAACTGTGGAAACACATTAGCTATTTATCTGTCTGAAGAAGAATATGAGAAAACCTAAATACTTCCTGTGTTTAAGTAATTAATTTTTATTTTCCTGCAGGAAGAGCAGTTGGTTCATCCTAAATCTTACAGAAACTCAAGTCAGACTTAAAAGTATTTCTTGTGGAAAGCCAATATGGTGTTAAAGTCTCTTCTTTATTTGTTAGTTTGTGTCCTGACATGCAAATGACTGCTGGGGCGTACAGTAAATGTCGCTATAGTACTTCTTCAGGACATGGTTGAGAAACTTTGCATAATGAGACCTACTTCTGATTGCCTAATTAGTTATGCATAGCTGTAGCAATGCAAAACTATGCCTCAAATAGAACTCTATTGTCATAGGCTACTTGATTACATGACTATGGCTTCCGCTTGTATTATGGTTCCTCTCTTTATAATGACAAATGCCATGGGCTTCAGTTGAGTATTTTGACTTTTTCAGGCAATTGCATCAGCTGTACATTTTAATTAATTTTTCAATATGTCAGTCATCACATTTGAAAAAAGGAATTCTACCATGCATGAAATTTCCCAGTACAAAAAAGAATTATGTATATTCTTTCTTCCTTTCAATGTTCTTACTGAGAAGGTCACTATAATTTCAAAGGGAAACTTGAGAAAAGCCTGCCTAGTCATCCTCTTCTCATCAGGCAGCAATCTTCATATTCAGTTCGCCTTGATACCATCTCATGAATGTCTGACTTCATTTTATCATCATGGAATATCAGAGAATTGTTAAGGTTTGAAAAAACCTCTTAAGATCATCAAGTCCAAGTGTTAATCCAGCATCACTGTGTTCACCACTAAACCATATCCCCAAGTGCCACATCCACATGGTATTTTGAACACTTCCTGGAAGGTGGTTCCACCACTCTCCTGGGCAGCCTGTTGCAGTGCTGGAGCACCCTTTTCCTAGTATCTAATCGAAACCTTCACTCTGCTGCAACTTGAGGCCATTTCTTCTCATCCTGGAAGTCAAAATTTTCCATGAAAAGTGGCAACTGTCACACTGCTGAGGAGTGGGATGTGATTGCTGATGTAGAGGGCGTAGGAATGCTTGACTCATACTCCATCCTTAGGAAAGCTGCATAGTAGGGGCAATATTGTTTCATTTGTGGCTGGATGTTTATTAGCTCATGTGAGATGAGGTAATCAAGAAAAGATTACAGCCAAAGGAGCCATCCTCTCTTAATTCTTTTGTGTTCTTGTCAAGCTCCTTAATCAGAGTCCTGCCTTGTTCTCAGATTATGGGAGAGTTCTTGCCTTTAGCCAAGATTTGTTGCCATTGCCAAAAGAGATCAAGAATGCCTTTCTGCTATGAGTGAGAATCTCTGGGCGTGCTTACATAACCATGCCAAGACTTAAAATATGTAACTGACCTAGTAGACAACTTTATGAAATAGTTTTAAAATTCTATACCCAGGAAAGGCCCACCCTTCCCTTCTGGTCTGCCAGCACTGTGAAGTTGAAGTCTCTAAGGATTTTAAGTGGAGAAAAGGCTAAAGGATCAAGTTGTCTGCTTTTTTTGAGTATTAAAATACTTTTTTTTTTTTTAAATTCAGCCCCCCAAATTCTCCAGAGGTATAAGAGGTATAAGATCGATTTATCATTTGTCATATCCAGATGATAAGTATATGAACAGTTTCACCATTGGGCTTGCTATCCAAAATATTCCAAGAGGAATATAAATTAATGCATCATTTACAGTGGCCAGATGGCAATTCAGAAGACAATGTCATGATCTAGTCATTATATTGCATAAACCTTTTCTGGCTTGTTTTTTGTCACCATCTGAAGAAAGGGCAATAGAAGATTAAAAGTGTGAATGTGAGGAGTTACTCATCTTTTGAGATAATTTGAACCAGTGTTCAAGTATTGCATTTCTATCAGAAGCAACACTGACGTACCAGTAAATATGTCTGTGAATCTGGGAAATGTCATCTCATGACGGGAGATCTGTTAAGCAGCAGAGAAATTTACATCAGAACACACTTCAGCAGTTTAAATAAATGGAAAATACACCCTTTATATTTATCTTCATACTGAGTACTTGTAAAATTTATAGTAAACTCAAATATGGTATTTACCTAACATCACCATGGTTCCCAGTTTTATCAAATTTCTATTGTTAACAGTGATTATATATATTTTATGGAAAATATAACAAAAGATCAGCAAAACTATCATACATTCTATTCATTTGTGAAGTCTCCACATCTTGATGCCACGAGTGAATATTTCTGCTGCCTTCTCTTTCAGTGAAAAAGTTTTATGCCTAATTGTTTTTATAAGCTCTAGGAGTATGATCTTAACTGTCTATAAAAATGATATGAGATTGTTGTGACATATGAAATATAAGATTTAATTAAAACATTGCTATAAACTGGCTAATTTCACTGATATATTTCACCCTGAATATGAAAAGATGTATTAAGAATTAGCCAAGAGGCTGTTGTTACTGGGCTATTCACCTGAGACTTCTTCAGAGAAAAATTGCTTCCTTTGACGTTAAAATACTGAGCTACTCTCTGAGAATGGCTAGTAATGCTTTTTCTATATTTTTTGCTATAAAATATGTTAAAATTCATTGTAAAAATGAAATAGGGGGTTACAAGGCACTTGGAGTTCAAAGCCATCATAAATAGGAATAATGTGAAATTTTTTAAGTTACTATTTAATATAAATTTTACTGAATATCTGGAGAACTATGTAAAAATTCTGAAGCAACTAACTTAAATCAAAGACTGTTTACTGTGGTTTATTTGTTTTCTGAGGACCCAGATAACAATTCTGTAGTAAGTACTTGAGAAAATCATCTTTCAAAATGTCAGGCTCTACATAAAAGTGCTAAAGATAACAAGAAGAATTTTTAAGATTTTATTTTAAATAAAAATTCAAAATAAATTTATTAACTTTTAATTCTGTCCTTCAGTTTTTATAATGTACATTCTCTCCCTTTCTCACACTACTGCCTTTCTTCGCAGATAATTTCTAATTGTCTAAACCACAAGGCATATTCAAAGATGAGCCATTTCTGTAAAGCAAAGTAAATATTTCAGATAAATGCTGCCTTTTTTTTCCTCTCTCAGCAACTTTCAGAAGCTGTAATTTGTTTAAAACTCTAGTAAAATTTATTTCTAGCCAAGTGGCAGATTTAAGATAAAATGTGTTACCTTCTTAAAATGAAGTAGTTAGTATTATTTTTGGTCTATGACATCTGTAGAGTTGCAGTAATTGAATGAGGTTCTATCCCTGATAGAGGAGTGCCAGATTCTGCTGTTGAGATTCCATAGGAGCTGTAATCATGGCTGAAGGCAAACCCATTCTCTGTGGGTTGGTTGAGTGGTCAGCTTGAAATGCATTTCTGACATTTGGGTGTTTGATTAGGCAACAAACCCAATATTCTGTAATATCTGGGGAAAGGAGAACAGGCATTGATAAATAATTGATATTCTTTTGTGATAATTTGTGAGTTGTGTTGTAGCCTGTTACAACCTGAGAAGTCAATACAAATTGTTGCTGCTAAGAGCTCACTACCACTACATACTGTCTGTACCTCTAATACCATAGACCAAACCCCATTTTTATATTTTCATAAAAAATCTCTGAAAATAAGTTAATGTCAGAAAACCAATGACTTGATATCTGTATAATTAAGTGTATACAATGATGAATCTTTTATTTTTTAGTGAACTTATCCTATCCAGTATTGACATTGATGCAACTGGAGATTGGGAGTGTCTAGTCAAGAATTCCTATGGAAATAGCACTAAACAAGTAGAAATTGTGGTACTTGAAACAGCTGCACCCTACTGCCCTGCAGAAAGAGTTATTAACAACAAGGGAGACTTCAGGTATGACTTTCTGGGTTTGGAGTGTGTTTCATGTATTAATGTAGGTACAGACCACATTCATGCTTACATGATACTTCAGTGTCAATTATAAATCACTTGTTTTAGGTGTCATTTTTATGTAGTATGATAGGAAGGAGGAGCACTGTATAATTTTTATGGGAAATGGGGCTTGGTGCTTCAAGAGAAGCAGTGGTTTGTGAAAGTCAGAAAATCTTCTAATTCCTCAGTATGGAGCTATGGAAGATTTTTTTAAAATGAGCCGAATGAGAGAATGTTCAAAATTGTTCTTGGTCTTTGTAGAAGATGATAACACTGCATTAAAGCATTAGAAGATTAAATCTTCAGTACTTGACTTTTTTAATCTGTTCTAGTTCTGGTGGCTTTGTTCAGCTGAGATGAGAGGTAACAAATGACATGAAACTGTTAGTAAAATATTTCACTGAAAAGAATCAAAACAGAAAGTAGAAGTACTTAGAAAAACAAATAGATTGTTTGAGGTGAGCTTAAGGACACACAGAGTTCTACCAATATATCACATGCTTACAAAGTACATCTGTCCTGCTATCTGAATCTTAAGAGTCTGCAAAATTTTGTAAACTAAATGCAGTTTTTGCTTCATCTTTACTTTTATCTACATATGCTGGTGGAGCTTTTTAAAATTTTAATCATTTTAATCAGAAGAAAAGGTTTCTGTGGAATTTGGTATTTGGTATTTGTTTTCAGTTAGCTCTAAAATACTCCAATGATATGCACAAAGCTCTTAAACAAAACCTGCTTGACAATAAGACTGATGTATGATGGCAATCCCATTGAGAAAGACAGTAATTTGTTATCAAATGAATTATAATGAGAATTCAGCTCGAATAGTTAGTGAAAGGAAAGTAGATGAGGAAGGAAGCTTCTCTTAAACAACAGAACTTTCTGCAAATATTTCTGACCTGAAAGCCTCTCTTTATTTTTAGGTTACCTTTAAAACTTTCCCAAAGGCTTTTTGTACTATTTCTTGTGTTTGAATTAAAATAAAGGATTGAATTAGAAAGAAGTGGAAAAAAATAACCTACTCAAATAATCTCTTTTCTCTTTACTACAAAGCTATTTTATTATGTGTTAACCTCAGTTCCAGTGAGTTTACCTCTTTCACTGAGGTAAAATTGCTGAGGCAATCCATATATATGGATTAAGGTTCATTAGAGACCTTTGACAATCTTACAGATTTTTTTGTCGTCACAAAAACTGGAATTATGTTTTCTCATAGTGGATGTGCTTAAATATGTTTTAGTTAGATATTTTAAGAAATGTATACTTCCTGTCAGAAAACACATAATCTTTTAGATGACAACTCTATGAAGTTCATGTTCTTGCCCTAAAATGACATTCTTTTCTCCATAAAATAAATATATATAAATCCTACAGGCTGCACAAGCTAACACCAGGGGCATTTTTGTCATTTTATAGAAATCAAAAAAACAGGAGTGGACATTTCTCTTTCTATTGATCATCTTCCTAGAAATCCATATAAATTTATTTTTTACATGTACATTAACAGAATGCTGAGTCCATAGGTTCTTTTGGCATTTGAGAATGAATTTAAAATCATAGAGAATTTATCAGGCTCAAATTCAGCACTAGTGCTTGAAATTGTTCCAAAGGTTAATCCTCAGAGATGGAGCTATCACACCAGCATGTTTTCTTACAAAGGTCTTTGAAGATTTGGTAACATAACAAGTATGTAAGTAGAAAGAATTGAACCACAGAGGCAAAACTAGAAAGAACAGTTCTTTTATTGGGCGAAAGAAAGGAAAAAAGTGTCAACTGTTAGGGAAGTGTAGCTATTTCAGTTGTACAGCCTAGGTGGTATTTATAATTATGTAACTGCAGCAAGAGTTAGGCACTGAGAGTCAGAATGAACTGGCCTTTTGTGCTAAGAGGTTTTCGCTATCATGGCCATATTTTACTCTTACTTTTTTGTTTTCTAAAATGCTGTAAGCTTATTCTGAAAAGCAAATGGTAATGTTGTTACATGCTATCATTCCTAGTCATAAAGGCCAGGTTCTGCTCACTGTGACAGTGCTAGTTTCAGAATAATCTTGTTTGTTTTACTTTTGATGCAAGTTGCCAGTGTGTGGCCCAATTGCATTAATGCAAATGTTTTACTAAAAGTAATATTTTAGCCCAGAGGCAAAAGGCCTCTATGCTACTATACACTATCTACTATATATACTACTGGACATAATTTGATTTTTTGGGGAAGCTCTTTTTATGATTCATTTTTTATCAACTGTTTTTACATCACAAATTGAATTATTTCAGTGACAGTTAGGTGTGACAAATAAAAGTATTTTTCTTCTCAGCTTTTCTTTGAAATGAAGAAAACTTTTATAGCCCAAAACCTTTCAGTATATTATGGAACAATGTACAATGGAACGTGCATTGTGTAATTAAGAGGAGCTAATACATATGTTTGAGGAAAGGCTGATTGCCAAGCTGTGCTTTCATTGAAAGGCAGAATATTTTTGTGATTTATTGGGTTCAGTCATTACATCAATGCAATTAAAGAACCATATCCTTGCCACACCTGCTGACTCGCTGATGATATGCTTATGATTTTCTTTGATTTCTCCCAATTACCTGATCCTGCTATGTCCATACTAGGCTGTAAATGACAATAGATTGTTTATCTATAGAAATAGTTCCCGTTGTGCCATTCTAGAGAATGCAGAAAAAGTGTATTTTATAACAGACCCATCAGCTAAATAGAAGAATTCTGGCTGCTTGTTGCTTCCTGTTACGAGCTTCCCTTCCCCCTCCCCGAGACAAGCCAGACTTGCCTCTGCCATGTGCTCCTCAACTCCTTTGTTCCAAGCGTGGGCAAAACCAAATGTAACTCAAACTCTTGAGCAGTGTCTGATTGGCCGCTCACCCTGGGTCCGCCCCCAGTCCTCCCCTTTCCCCTTCTCCGAGTAAAAGAAGGGCCCAGGAGGGGACCCGCCCTCTTTGGCTTTGTGATCCTTCTGTGAACATCTGTGCGTTTCTGTCTCTATTTGAAAGCTTCTAATTGCAGGAATTGGGCAACCGAAGGCTGTATTTCTCCCTCTTTGCTTCTACTAGTGGTATCAGCTTTGCAGCTACTATTTGCCATTTTCAGAGCTACTGAAATGCTGGATTGCCCGTGCTACCTCTCTAGGCTGCACGAGGCTTTCTAAGGCATTGAACTACGAGCCTAGCCGGTAAAAAGCTGTGATTATTTTACACAGCTGCTCTTGATTTAGTTTGTTTTCAAAGAATGTTTTAGAATCACGCTACATAAATCACATATACCTAAATAGCTAATTTTTGAGGGCTAGTTCCTTCCTCCTCCATGGCACATGATCTCTACTGAAATCTTGTTTATTGTTTTCTGAGATTTTAATGTACATTTTGAGCACTTACTTTTTAAGAGCATTTAGTAATAGGGTTTTAAGTTGGTTTTTTTTTGTTGTTTCACAGACTTACTGTTCTGCTTTTTGCAGTTTGCAAACATCAGTGTAGTAAAAACACCAACCATACCTTTTTCCTTAACACTAAACACCTTCCTGGAATTAATGCAGAATGAATGTGTGATCAGCCAGACTTGAACCTGTATAATTTTGACATTTTCCAAAGAAACAAAGTAATTCGTTATAAAACATTATGAAGTAAAAGTTAAAATAGCCCTTTTTTCTCATATATCTCTGTATATTGCTTTATATGGTTATATGTTGTTATATATATCTATATTGTAAGTTGCCTTTCACATTTTAATTTTTACTATCATGCTGTTTATAGGTGGCCCAAAACTTTGGCTGGGATAACTGCTTACCACCCCTGTCTCCAGTATTCTTTTAACTCCGTTGCATTTCACAATGGCGCAGAAGAGGCTAAGGCGTGGCGTAAATGTAATCGAACTGGGCGCTGGGATGAAGAAAACTATTCTGAATGTCCTTATTCACAAGAAATAACTCAAGTTCTTCATGCTTTTAGTCAGGTAACATTGTGAAATCCAAGGCTCTCCTTCTCTGGTACTGATCTTGTTGAATAGCTTGCAAGAAGTGATGGTTCATCCACAAGTTTGGGATGGATGGACTTTTAACAAAATGCTTTACTTGAAAGACAACGATTTGTTTCTTTGGCAATTGGAAGTTGTAGTAGGAACAAGTGCCCAGCATTTATTACCTTTATCTTAATATTTTTTTTCCATTAGAGTGCTTAGAGTCAAGATGACTATTAGTAATGTTGACACAGTGATCAGTGCTTCACTTTCCTCCTTTGTCTTCCCCTCGTGGGTTTATCCAGAAAGATGTTAATTTCTCGTGAAGTCCCATATCAGAGTTCCATCAGCTGAAGTGCCTTTCCTCTGTAAAATGCCTTTTTGATGTCTTCAAAAAAAGCACTACTTAAACTGTTTCTTAAGGATAAGTAAAAGAATGAGATGAAAAAGTAGGTGGGTAGAAATTAATGAGGAAAAAAGAGCACAACAGGAGGATGTGGAGGATGGCACAGATGTATAACTGCCATACTAATTTTACAACTTTCAGTTTCCTTGTTCATTTCTTCCCTAGTAGTAGTGCTAGATAAGACCACAGAAAGATAGTTTTCATATGGGTTCATAAATAGTAGTAACTAATATTAAGAGAGCCATTGCACTTACAGGGTAATAATAAGGGTGGTGTATAGAATCCAGTTTGTTCTTCTGTAAGCAATGAGGTGATGTTGGGTTTCTCAGGGCGTTAGGCACTGAGATCTTTACAACCTCTGAGGATGGAGGCTGCACAACTTCTGGGAGTGACCTGTTCAAATGACTAACTGCTCTTATGACAGGAAAGATTTTCTTCACATTCAGTCTGAACTTACCTTGTTTTCCAGCCATGTACCACTGCGTGTAGGAACCATTGCTGACACTGTTGTTTTTATGAGGATCTAAAGATAGAGGCAAGGCAAGGTTGGTAGCTTGGTATACTTTATGAGGCCAGATAGTTACAGTCTAGAAAAAGTAGACAAAAATCTTCAGAATTTGTTGGCCTGTTGTGCTGGTGTCTTCAGATAACAGCAATGAAATCTAAGACTTAAGGCTGAAGATACTTTCATGTGCCCCTGAAATGTTTATCCATGGCATATTGATGCACATAAATCCATGAGAAATTATGGCAGGCATTATACCAATGGATGTGATCTCCAGTTTTTAAAGATAATTAAGCTAGCTGATTTATTAAGCCTAACAATTCTCATGTATTTTCAGATGCACATCAATTTGACAACGGTGGTTGAATTTTCCCGCCAGCTGACAGCCTACACGAGAGGTGCTTCCCTCTTTTCGGACAAAATGGATGTAATATATTTGGCTTATATAATGGAAAAGTTAATTGTCTTCGTGGATGAAGTTGAAGATGTAAGATATCTTCTCTATGCTGAAAAAAAGTATCACTTAGAAGTGAAGTCTTGACATATGGCCCTGTTCTTAATGTATGCGGGCACACATTGAAGAGTAGCTTCTAAAACTGATTGCTGATTGCAAATGTTCTGCATAAACTGTGATGTGTCTCTTTGTGCCAAAAAGGACAACTAAGTCTTCTTCTCTGATGACAAGGGCATTGCTGCTTAGGAATAAAACCTGTTTTTTAATGAGCTGCTTATTTAATTTCCTTTTTAATTTCTACCATGTCTAATATGTTAGAATGGACTCTGTCTGGCCACTGGAGCTACACATGCTTCTCTTGTTTTCTTCATTTCATCAGGAGGTTTTCACTGAATTTTGAGAGAAGGTATCACTTCATGTAAAGAAAAGATAATATGTCTTTATGTGCAACTTTGTACAGAAACTTTTACCAGTATGTATGCTATTTTTGCAGGAAAATCTAATCAGAGTTGTGCAAACCCTATGGGAAAGATAGGTTTTTAAAGAGAACAGAAATGTTCATCATATTTTTTTGCTGTTAATTTTCAGAGTAACTGCTTGCATAAAGATTTTATAAACGGCAATTTTTGAGCACATGATGTTTTCTTTTGGTTTGGCAATGTTCATTCCGTTCTGGCTCTGGGAATTATAACAGTTAACATTTTAGTGCCAATTTGAGAAAGTCTCCAATTTCACCATTAAACACTAGATCTAAAGTATATTATTAAGTGCTCTCCAAGAATCATGTTTCAAAGCTGCAACTTTATTTCAGCTCAAAATCCTGATAAGATCTTACTGCTTTCTGACAAAATAAAAATTTAACATTCAAAGGAAACAGCTGGATTTGCTATAAAGCCTCTTTATTTTTCTAGCAGCTGATGCATTTTCCATTAAAACTGAGCAGCATCTCTAATCTTTTAATTGACTTCTTCTGCCTTTCAAATAGGTTTTAGTTTCTGCTTTTTGGTATCGAAACATCTCTATTTCCATCACTTATCTCTACATATCTAATTTAGTAACCCTTATTATTTTCTTAATTTATAACATTTCTCCTAATTTTTCTCTGTTTCCCTTTACACTTTCTTCTCTCTCTCAAGTTTCCTAAATAGGGTCCTCATTCACTGAACTCTTTACTAGCACCCATTTCTTAACTCTCACTCAGAAGGTACAAAAATATTGGTAAAATTTAAGTGTCAATGGCTTTGTGCATGAGGCTGTACCCATAATTATAAATAGGACTGAACTTTATTTAATAAAAAGCAGTTAGTATGGAGTTGACTAGGAACTGAAGCTACAATTATACGAATTCATTAGAAATCAATTAAAATGCAAATTTTCAAAATACTTTCAAAAACATTCTTACTAAACTAGTACAGTTTCTGTATCTCTTCCCTTGGATGCATGTCCCATTCCATGCAGGACTGTTCATTTTTATACAAGCTAAAGGTACTTTATCCCATCTGGTGGTTCACCTCTCAAACAGGAGAGGTTCAACAGCAGCACAAGGGACATATTTGCAACACTACGATTTTTTGTCAGGAAGATGTAGATATATTAGCCCAATTTTTTGTCTTTTTAATGGCATGCCTTTACTCTTCATTAATGCATTTAATTATAGTATAAATTACTTCCTTTTCTTATTTCTCTCCTTTTGTATATTTATAGACTATTGTTCTGCCCTCAGTAAGTTACTGCCTAGTTGATTGGTATTTGCTTTTATAGTTTCTCATAAATCACTCCAGACTCTTAATGTGATTTGTTATTATTCATTTTATCAATAACTCTGTCACATTGTCAAAAGCCATCTAGAATTATCTAGTAATTATGTTCTCAAAAATAGATTAAATATTTCAGGAACAGTCATAGAAAATTTCACATATAGTCTCATTATTTGTTTCCTTTGCAGTGCATGTGAAATTTATGTATTTTTTTTATTGAAAATGCAGAACTAACTTCAAAATCTCAGCTGTCTTTTAAATCTTTTTCATCATTGCTGAATTCCTGTTTTCATTTCCACTGAATTATCTGTGTATTTGCCTTATTTTTCTGTTTCCATTAGTGTGACTTTTTGGCTTTAACTTTTCTTTAGCAATATTTCTCAGTTGTTTTTCTTTTCTATATACTTTTTTATTCAAGTTTATTTGTGACAACTGGGTATATCTTTTCCATATCTTTGCCTTCAAAAATATTGGTAACATGGTCATGTTGATTTTCAAATTTTACTCAAATGAAGCTTTTGAATTTTAAGAAGTAAACATTTTTATTTTAGCTTGAAATAATTACAAAAAATATTCTCAGTGGTATTGATTCTTTTTAAATGTAGCTACTAATAAAATTTCAGACACCTAGTTAACCAAAATCTGCAAAATGTCATCTGGTGAAAAAAGATCTGTTATTTTGGGTTAGGCACAAGCATGAATTAGAGCTACCAAAGCTACAGCTAATGAGATGATCTAAGTTTGTATCAGCACCTGAGCTATACTTCAGATTTACTCCACTATGTCTGTAACAAAGATGTCTTTCAAATATATTTTCCCTCTACTTTGTTTTTTCCTTCCCCCTACCCTTCCCCTTCAAGGTCCTTTGATTGAACATGAAGCAGTTCTTTAGAGGGGCTTGGCCAATTTTAATTAGTTTAAGAAAGAGAGTGATAATTCTGGAATTCTATTTATTGCCAGATGAGAGACTCAATTTGTGTGGTTTATCTAGAAGATAAGCTTTAAAGTTGTGAATTAGAAACCTCTTCCTTGATGTGAGTTGCACTTCTCCTTTCTCAGTTTTTCTTTTTCAGTCCATTTACATTTTTTATAAAATCAAAGCTGTCTTTCAGTGATGGTTACCAAGAGAAGTGAGGCGCCTGCCTTCATTGTACTCTTATCTGTTCTTTCTTTACTTTGTGAGTTTTACAGACAATACCTTTTCTTGTCTTTTTGTTTTTTTGTTTTTTCTCTTCCAGGTTGGGGATGCTCTTATTGAAATTGCCAGCAATATAATGTTGGTGGATGACCATGTGTTGTGGATGGCTCAAAAGGAAGACAAAGCCTGCACCAGGATTGTACGATGTGTGGAACAGATTGCAAGTCAAGTATTGACAAGCAAGACTCAAGTTATATCAAAGGTATTTCAAAAAATTAAAGTGTTTTGTAAGATTTTTTTTCTCTTGATTTCTATTTGCAAGACCAAAATATTTTTTAAATATCACCAGTGGTATAAAAAATGGTTTTCTTTGTTCAGTTGTATTTATTGTTACAATATAGTGTTCTTACTATTCACTCAGTTTCTATTTTTAAAGCCACTATAGTATACGGCTTTATTTGAAAGGTCCAAGTTGAATGAGTGACTGACATTTTTAATAGAAAACAACATGATCCCTTGCAATTTGAAGATTTTAATATGCCTTTCCAAGAGGATTCTAGACAATTTCTGCTTAAAGTATTTAGAAGATTATCAAAAAAGGTCTATCGTGTCCTAAACATTACTAATTTGGGGTTAGTTTTAGTTTTTCAGAAGCAAACTGTACCTGTTAGAAATAATTTTTTTTAATCCTTGGCCTCCACCTACACAAATGTGTGACTTGGGTACTGAGAGGTTGCCATTTGGAGAGTAAGACATTGTCTTCTTGCCAGTTTCAACATCTAAATAGCGGGAATACATCTGAATCAAAAGCTTTAAAGTTACCCTTTTAGAATTTTAGATAAATACTTTAAAGCCTTATTGTTCCTTGGGTTAGTTTGCTTGCTTGCTTGCTTTTAAACAACATGTATTCTTTTCTCAATTGTCCACTGCATTTACACAAAAACACTGTTTCGATGTGAGTTCAGGTACAGCAGTAATGTATAAAAATAAAAGCAACCCAAAAAAAAAAGGAATTATAGGCTGAATTGGAGAGGAAGCCAAATAGCATAATAGCCTTAATTCATTCACTGTATGTTTTTTAGAAAAGCAGTCTTCCAAACAAGGACAAAAATATATTGGACTGTTTTTTAAAGGAAATTTTTTTGTTTAATTCTCATTTACATGAAAGAATCAAATTTGCTAAAAGTATTTATATTAAATGTGTAGTGACAATAATGTGACTTCTAGAATTATTTTGCAATGTGACAGCAAGGAGGGCTCTGTTGTTTCATACTTGCATTTCTTTTAAATGTCAAGTGACAAAGGTCAGTTTTTTTCCCCATCACTGCTTCAGAAAGATGTTGACATTACTGAAAAGAGTAACTCTATGTACTTAGATATGTGTCACTAACTGTTTTGCCATGCTTTATCTGCCTAAAATAGCTTCTCATGGTTTTCTGTAGGAGAAGTAGTTTACTGTTGAGTGCAATTTGTAAATAAACAAAAGCTGTGGAGTATTTCCGCTGTCATCTTATGCCATACCAAACATGTCTGCTCCTTTGGGAGGCCAGCCAGGAAACTGTCACACAGAAATTGCATCTGCTTTCTTTATTTTAGAAAACAGTAAATAAAAATCCCCCATGGCTTAGGCACCCAGTAGCTTCTAGTACAATTCCAAAGAAAAAAAAGAGAAACTCTATAAACTGTGTCAGCCTTGTGACATTGAATCACAGAATCATTTAGGTGGTCAAAGACCTTTAGGATCGAGTCCAACCATTAATCCAGCACTTCCAGGTCCATAGATCACTAAACAATCTATGCCTGGAAGCAGAAACCATGTAGTCCTATCAGTGTGCTACCAGTCTCCACCTGTTACAACGTGAGCTGTTTATCTTATGCACAGGCCTGTGATGAAATGAGAATGCTAGTTTAAGGGTAGAGATGTGTCTCTGCAGTCTGCTACGACCTCTGTCTCCATACACTTCACTTTGCTAAAGGGCAGGCCAAAAATGTACCTGTACCATGGTGTTGCACTGAACTGTGTAGTCATGTTCAGTATTCTCATGGAACAAGGTCTGTGAAAAGACTCAGCCACTAAATAGCTAAGAAGGTTTCTGCTGCTTTTTTGAGGTACTAAAGCACATCCTTATTCAATTTTTAAATAGTTCTTTAGCCTGGTGTTACTTTATAACTCTGTCGCTTTAATTCCAGATTCCATGGGAGTTGATAATGATGAAATTGCAAAACTGATGTAATAATAACTAATGTAACTGATAGAAACAGGATCGTGTGTATATATATATATGTATATGTAAGAAAGAAAGATTGAAGCAAATCCACTATGCCGTTGTAGAATTCTATATCATGTTTTCAAATAAGTTCTGTTTTCTTTCTCAGCCCAAGGATATATGTAAGTGTATACATGCACAATCCTTTATTGAGTGTATGCAGTAAGTACACAATGCACATACAATATTGCAAGTATGGTTAATGAGTTTGTGACATGACTATTGTCAATGTTTTCACAGGTATCTCGTAATATTGCTCTGGAAGCCTTCATGATCAAGCCATCCAGTTTCACAGGAATGACTTGCACTGCCTACCAGAAAATAACTGCAAACTCGGACAAGTCAGTGACTCCTGATTTGGGAAGATGGGAAGCAAATCACAATCCTGATCTGTATTTGAATTTCAAGTGCAACACTGGCAATCTGGATGGTTCTTTGGTGAATTCTTCTACCAGGGTAAGTCAGTATGATTATAAATATAAGTTACCTATTTTATTTATTTAGTGTTTTCAGTTGCACCTTTAGGCAGAATACTGATTTGTAAAATTCATATTTTATGTGTTGTTAGCACTGTAAACTGGTTAATAATTTCAGCATGTAAGTGAGCTTAAACTGGTGTATTGGGTGTAACTTATTTTGTTGTGCTAATGAATATTCCATTAATATAATCAGGCAGAATGCAGGATGTGAATAGAGATGAGTGAATGTCTTGTTCTTTCTATCTCTGAGTCCAGTTCTGCAAACTTTTCTATGTGTAAACAATCTCTTTAAATTAATTTGGAGATACTTGTTTTAGTGAGGCACTCTCAGGGGACTTTACATTGCAGAGATGTATTTTTTAGGGGAATTACCTTTACTTCTGTAAATAATATTACACTATCTTCTGGACTTTATGCTGAGGGAGAGTGTTTTGCTGGATTTTTGAGTAGTAGCTGAAGAAAATAGTAAATAAGCCTTTTAATAGAATACACTGTTGTTATCAAATAATGAAGTCGATCAATTAAATTTTGATCTAGCAGGAAATGGAATTTTGTATTTGGCTGAGCATGTTATTAAATTTAAGTGTTAGTGTTGAATTTTTGTTATCCTTCAACTGAATCTCAGTTTAATAGGCTTATTTCTTGAAATACTTACTATGACAAAACGGTCCTTTTCTGGACAATATTACTAGTTTATTGAACTTGAAAGTATTTTGATTGAAGTTTCGTGCATTTTAATCTGTATGGACTATGCAGTCAGTGATATGGTACTTGTGCTCCCAGGATCTTCTGCTAGAAGGAGTCATCTTAATAATGGAAGAATAAGTTAAATTTGTTTCCTTTAATGGAGTTCATTTTTTTCTGTGAACACTTTTAACATGTTTTATCTGTATGAAAAAGAAAGGTGTCTGAAAAATAAATGAGTTTACCGTCCATAAGGTGAAAACCAAATGTCAGAGATCTAAAAGATGCAAGATTTCTTCAAGAAGCAACCCTGGAACACTCTGAAATGTATGGGATAGTATTATTGATATAGAAATATATATGGGATTACAGCAATGGGAAAGTTTTCTTTATTAGGTCCACCAATACATTCTGTACTTCTTTAGAAACTGAGTACCAACATTTTTAGTAAATTAATCTCTTTATAGTTGAATGGCCAAGCACTGGTGTATCTCTCCTGTTATAAAAATCCTACCATAATTGCAAATTCCTCATCTGTCCTATCAGTGTGCATATGTCAAAGATGTAGAGTAAGACCAGCTATGTGAAGCCCCTTTCTAAAATGTAGTCAGAATGGCACCATAGTGATCTCAGTAAAATCTTTCCTTGTATACTTTGAACCTACCTGACTTCATACAATATAGAGAAGGGAAATGCTACTGATTATACAAAGAAGCCAGGAGAAAGTGAGCTTGTTCTCATACAAAGCCATTTTGATGTATGTAATATATATTCTGACAGAAGTGACTTTATTAGGTGGATCTCTGCCTTCACCTGTGTATGAATTTGTAAAGATTGTAGCAGCACAATAGAGGAGATCATAGACTCAGCTAAATATTGGTTACATGGCTTTAGGTTTTAACACCACGATGTACTCAGGCTTTAAATGTGGTATGTGAATAAGTAGACTGGATATATTCCTTTAACTTAATCCTGAAATGCAAAAAGTTTTCATTCACTGCTCTCTGAAAGTTTTAGGCTAAGCACTCCCTTAATTCGTTCTGAAATTGGTTACATTTCTTCACCGTCAAGGAGAAGGATATGTAGAATTGTAACTGATAACAGAAAATGGGATTCTTTATCATCATCCACTAGCAAAATTGTTTCTGTATTTGCTCATCTGAGGTAAACCTACTTGATTGTACTATGCAAAGTTTATGAAAATAGAGAATCTGTGATAGAGGTCAGAATTGTTTCTTTTGTTATATCTGACCTTTAGAACTTCATCTTAGATGCTGAGATTATTCTTAGAGTCTTCCTCTATTTATCATAGGATTAATAATGAAGAAGAAAAAACATCTAATTGAAATCACCCAGTAGAACTAGTAATACAAATTTAATTTATTCTAATAAAAATGTGAAAAATTGCTTTAGAAGCTTATTAAAAGAGAATGTTTATATGGCTTTTTGTGCTAGAAAGTGTAGCCCTCTTCAAATTTCTAATATTGTAAATCATCTGCTCATATACAATTTTATATGTTGTCTGTTGTTAAGAAATTGCACTAATCAATTAAAAAAGTGAATACTCACAAAGCAAAGTGTGGGCAGTTGAGGGGAGAAGGCTGAAATAGCTGAGCACAAGCTTTCTTGTGACTACAATCAAAGCTTTTGTAGCTATCCATAGTGATATTTCCTGTCAATGGTGGGAAATTGATACATATTTAGACAGTGGTTTTCTGTACATAACTTAGTCTGATCTGGTTATTATGGGATAGAAAGCCCCAAAATGTTGAGAAGTATCAACATTTAAATAAATAAGTAAAAAGCAGTTAAAAAATAATAGACTTTGAAAATTAAATTATTTAAAAGACACTGAAAGAGGTCCATTCAGAGAAGTTTGGGAGATAGCTGTTAAAATATATCTCTGTACACTTATGGTTCAAATATGTTGTAGGTCTTTTATAGACTAACTTTCAGTGTTTTCAGATACCCTAAATCAAAACATTATTGCACTTTGATACAAAAATTTTTATCTTTAAATGTAATTCTGATACACAAATTTTTATCTTTAAATGTAATTCTGACTCTGTAGCCAGCTGCAAGTTTGAAAAGAATGTTTTACCACTGTTGCAGATCAGAAGTTTTGTCTGGTAGGACTTAGACCCAAATGCCTTCTCTGAGATTCCATTTTTGCTGTTAACAGGGGGCTTTTGCTACCTGACTGGACTCTAATGGGTGGGGGGAAAAAAAAAAGGCTCAGATATATATTCCAAGTTTTTGATACAGTATTTTGACACACTGGTTGTTTTCCTCATTTTCCTTTAATGATCCGTTAAAGTAGCTTTAATGGGATCCTCCCACGCTGGGTCTCCAGACTGAGATCCTATCACAGGAATACTCCTGAGGCACAGTTCTGTCCCATGAACTGTCTGTGGTCTAAGGATATCATGATAATGATGTGATAATCACACACCAACCAGGCTGTTGTAACATTTGAACTTGGAAAATGTAAGAATAGTTTATGAAATTTTAGTGCCATTCAGTGTGAGTCCAGTGTCTGGTTCTCATTTGATATGAGACCTGAAGCATACTTGGAACCTAATCTCTGTTCCAACCTGATTCTGCAAAATATCTCCAGTGTGCAAAGGTAATCACTTAGACAGGTAACCCACCCTCTGACTCGGTAAAATTCCTTCGGTATAGAATGAACCTTTAAACTTCCTGTATTATGGTGACGAAATGTGCAGTTCATGGGTAAGTTTGGTATTTGTGCTTCAAATTTAAAGTATTTTCTGAACATAATTTATAGTTTCAGCTTCATTGAAAATGCTTCTCAAATGAGAAGTCTATTCCTACCTTTAATTATTCTCCTGACACACAAATGAATTGGAAGCGAAGTTTTGAAATTTCGGTAATGTGTATTTCACATGTAATCCCTGACTTCTGAATTCCTCATATTATTCTCCATGCATTCCTTTCAACTTTTCAATTCTATTTATTTCTTCTATGCCCTGAGCCAGACTGACCTTTTGATTTGTCAGGTTTTATTACAGGTAGTGTCCATGTGATAAAATGTTAAAAGTTATACTGGTACCATGCTAACCACAAAAACAAATTCTAAAGTGCTTGGACAGAATCCTATGATTACTTGCATATACCATGTTGAGATATTACGCAATTTTAGAAATATTCTTGTCTCAGATACATACTGGGAAATCTATGCAAGAAAAGATTTTGTCTTGCATAAAATAAATTTTGATTGTCAGACCATGGATGTAATGCATACATAATGATAAATTCATAGGTAAAAGTTACCAGGAATGGAGAAAAGAACTTAAAGATTTCCACCAAGTGACAAGAGAGTAGGGTAAAGCACAGAATTAAAAATCCGAGGAGTAATTGTTAAGGGGAAAATTATTGTTGCTGATTGCAACAGGTTAGGTTGCACATCCATTTTAGGATACAGTTTCCCAGTTTCAGTATGCATGTGTACAGAATTTTCTCAATACATAAAGATGAACTCAGGAAATTCAGAATTAAAATAATGTACAGGATTTGTGGAAAATGTAATACAAAATGAACATCCTTTCACAGAAGATAGCTATTATTGATTTTTCTGGTTCAGTGTATCAGACTGAATGTTCCCCACTCCAGATATTCTTTCATTCCATACTACATTAAAAGCAAATATTTTTCAATCTTCTGTTGAGAACATTCATGTTGAAATATTCAATAACCACATACATCATATTAAGAAAATACTATCCAACATAGTCAACAAAATACTGTTATACTACAGTATGTCACAGTATATTGTTAGGGTAATTTTGTGGTTTTTTCTAGCATGTAATAACTACTAGGTTGATAGACATCATAAATGTAGCATGAATTATGTTGGCATCATCATTTCCGTCGTGATTGCCTCTGATTTCCCAGCACACATTGCTTCTTAGAGAGTATTGCAGCACTTTCTCATCAACTATGGTGAACTTTGAGTATGTCTGTAAAAATTTTTTGCCCATTTTTCTCTTTTCTCAATTTTCTTTCCATGTCTTAGTGCCCAAAGTGTTTTGCTCCTCCTCTCTTGGATAATGATATTATTTGATAATTTTTCCTGGTAACTTACAAGAAAGTTTGCTTGGGTGTAAATTTATAAATTGATTTTACAGTAACTAATTTAGGACTGTTTCTTCTTTCTGTGTGAGTGGGTGGGTACTCTCACAAAGATACATCTTAATGTGATGGAGGCATTTTAAAGTTTGTTATATTTTACCTGCTTCATCCTTTTGCATTTATTCTACTTTTTAAAAAAATCTTTTTTATATAGTTTTAATTTAATCCTCTAGTGGTTTTTACAGTGATTTAGAATATATCCAGACATATAATATCTATTTATTCAATATTCTAAATAATCACCTTCATTCTAGTTTTGGCGTTTAAAAAAGGATCTTTTCCATTCATCCTAATTCTTAGACATAAGGTCTAAGAGGTATTGAAAAGTAGCTGTTGGTGTCTCTCTTATTACAGACATGGAATCCTTGTTTTAAAATAAAATTAAAAATTAGTAAAAACATTTAGCAATATGATATATAAACTAGTATATAAACTTTCTGTGGAGGTATTAATTTGCTTGCAGGTGGGTTCAGATTGTATACTGAGTATGAGCTATGGAAAAAGATGAAATGTTTGTCGCTGAGGTAATTAGAGGGTTTAACTTCAAAATCAAAACCAGACAAGACAAACTGAGCCTCTTTCCAGTACACTCAAATCACATTTTTTATATTGATAGCCCTTACTTCTATTCCTTCTCAAATAATGACTTTATATAATGTCTACTATGACACCTGCAACGTTTGTAGTTTGGTGTTCTGTGTTCAATATACCTTCTTTTTTCTTTTCTTTGTACATGCTTCTGTGGCCTTTTATAATGTGGGTGGTCATCCTGCACTTACAGATCTTTCTAAAGATTGAGAAGAATGAAACAGTGTCAAAATACTATTAATGCCTGTGTGAAAAATGTCAATAATCTTAGGTATACAGAAATTTTTCTACAATTCTTATATGGGTTTATCAGATGTTTTAACATCTAAAAATTACATGTTTTTTGAAAGTGGGAAAAATTTAGCACTTCTTTCAGTTTCATAGGTGCTTAGAAGGAGCTTTAAAATGTGTAATTACAAGCTTATGCCCTTTTGGGTTGTTTTTTTTAATGTCCTTTGCCATTTCACTTTTAGCAGAAAAAAAAGGTTATTCTGCAAATAACAACAGCCATCTGTGTGTTTTCTAAATTCCATTGGTGCTTCAGAAACATGTATTTTGTTTAAAACTTAAATTCATTTCGCCATTCAGGAATTCTCCCTTAATGCTATGTACAGTTTGAAGTCCAAACTTGTATGTCTGAAGAAGTGAAAAGAAGTATGAATATCTTGAAGAGAATAAATACAAGGACAAAGGGACTGGGAGAATTAGCAACTTGTATTTGATGCAAAATTCCATTATTTGAACTCATATTTGCTTTCCTGCGAGACAAACTTCTGTTCCTGAACGCATGAATCATACTGATTATATATATGCTGTCAATATATATCTGAGAGATATGCTGCCACTCTCTAATCCACAATGGCTGAATAAAAAACTGTCCTCTGATTTTCAGCACCATTGCTCTTGTTACAAAAAAGTTCTCTTTGGGATTTCCCAAAGGGCATTATAAGATTAGTTTCCTTGTTATGAACTATCAGACTCCTTCATGTGCATTCTGCTGTTAAATAATAATTTGTACTCTAATTAAGATAAACCACATAACAAAAACCCATTGACACCATAACAATTAATAACACAGAACATCAGTTGTTGGAACATATTTTAAGTTAACTTGATGGTACAAAGTTAATAATGACCAACTACAATACTGAATACAAGTGCAAGTCCCAGTTCTGCACTGGATTTTGAAGACTTAAACCCCAATTTTCTCATTATGTAAAATAAAATAACCCATAATTTTCTTTTGGTATTAACAGTAAACATTTAACATTTTTATAGAACTCCCTGTGTAAGTTAAGTATTTTTAACTGTTCTTTTCTAAACTCTTCTTTTTAATGTTTATTTTATTTTCTCAGAGAATGATTGATGCCACATAACAGAACATATATCAGTATCTGATAAATAATTACAGATTGTTTCTCAAAATCTTTTTCATGACATGGTTGCTTAGGTAATTGATTGTTGCCTATTTTAGAGAAGGCATTTCCAATTTCTAAATCAGTAATTTTAGTAACTGTGAAAGTGCATTTAGAAGTTTTTAGTTTTTCTTTCTTTTTTCTTCTTCCTTTTTAATTTTTTTTTTTCTCTTTTCAGTGTTGGTTTGTTGGCTTATGTTGGACCACAAATAGATTGGTGGTAACAAAGAGCTCACTAAAATAGATTTCTTTGATTATTAGGAGGTGATATGGCTGGATATTTTTTCTGAATGTGGGTTCTTCTCCTAGAAATTCTTGATTGTTTTCTGACTTTTTAGTCTCCAGCTGTATGTGATAATTTGAGGAAATGGTTAATAGCACACGTGAGGAGGCTGCTTTGGAGGAGTCAAACCCTGCATGTGGTATAAAGGTGCTCACGGAAGGGTGGAGCCTTTCTCCTTATGAAACTGACCATATTGGCTGGAACTTCTCTTCAGGAAAATGCAGCAGTATATGAGGTCGTGTATCAAAGATTTTTGTGTGGGTTATGGTTTTATGTACATAGAGGGATTAATATGTGTGATTTTCTGTGTAGTAGTTAGGGCACTATAATTGCTACATTGTAGGAACTTTGCAAAGAAAATATATGTGTGTGTGTATCTCCAGAAAGATAGTCATTACTGGGTATGTAGTGGAAGTCCAGGAAATGGGTATGTTACCTGTTTTATGTACAGTGTAGACCTAGGGGTGCAATTATGTAGAATACCTCTTCTAAAGCGACTTATGAAGATGAGTATACCAATGAGTTGATTAATGAAAGGCCTAAAATGTTTCAGAACTGTCTTTGTGACACAGGAACTGAAATTTCAGTTAAAATATTTCTGTCTTCTTGTTATGCTGTTTATGAAGAAATTATTTAACTGGGCAGTGTATTTCTGTGGTTTTGGTGGGCTTAGCTGGGAGTAGGCGTTCACCCTGATTTCTTTTTTACTGCCAAAAAAACATCATACTAGTAAAAATCTCTAACTTTCCTTTTTTGGGTTGAAGGATTTAATATTTCCTTATTTAATTGACTGTTACCGCTTTGTAGAACTTGTGAGATGTTCTGTGTCAGTGTGAATTCATGAGTACTTTGCATAGTCTGACTTGTCTCTAAAAACAGATATGAAATTCTGTGAAGTAAAAAATCTTGTTGTTGATATATTAAAGTAATAGTCACTAAACATAAGTAGATTATTTAATCTATAAGAATTAATTTTTATATTGTTTTAAAAACCACTGAAAAATTCTGGCATTTTCTACTATATGAAAGGAGTGATAAACTTGTACTCATCTATGAGCATACATGCACATACACCTGTGTTTATACAAATGACCTGAGGGAATGGCCTGAAGCTGCGTCAGGGGAAGTTTAAGATGGATATTAAAAAGGTTCTTCACCCAGAACTGGAACAGGCTCCCCAGGGAGGAGCACCCAGCCTGAGAGAGTTCAAGAAGAGTTTGGACAATGCTCTCAGGCACATGGGGTGACTCTTGGGGTGTCCTATAAAGGGCTCAGAGTTGGACTTGATGATCCTTGTGGGTCCCTTCGAACTCAACATATTTTGTGAGTCTGTGAAATAACTTTATTATGGAATTGTAGCTGGCTGTTATCAGAAACAGTGCATCCAGCAGCAGCAGAGCAGGGATTGTCCCGCTCTACTTGGCACTGGTGAGGCCTCAGTGTTCAGTTTCGGGCCCCTCACTAGAAGAAAGACATTGAGGTGCTGGAGTGCAGACAGAGAAGGGCAATGGAGCTGGTGAAGGGTCTGGAGCACAAGTCCTGTGAGGAGTGACTGAGGGAGCTGGGATTGTTTAGCCTGGAGAAAATGGGGCTTGGGAGGACCTTATTGCTTTACAACACTTGAAAGAAGATTGTAGTCAGGTAGTAAGAGATAGAACAAGAGGAAATGGCTTCAAGTTGCAGCAGGGGAGGTTTAGATTAGATATTAGGAAGAGTTTCCTCATGGAGAGGGTTGTTAGGCATTGGAACAGGCTGCCCAGGGAAATGAAGTCACTCAAGTGACTCAAAAAATCTGTTCAAGACATTCGAAAAGAGCTCAAAACACATGTGGACATAGGGGAAATGGTTTAGCAGTGAACATGGCAGTGCTCAGTTAACTGTTGGACTTGGTGACTTTAGAGGCCTTTACCAAACTTAACAATTCTATGTTTCTAAGTTTCATGGTTTTGAGGACTGGAATCCTGTGTTCTGTGTGTATGGGGTTAGCAACAGTTGTTCTGGAAGGATAATGCACATGGACAGGTAATAGTATGTGTTTATGGTGCCTGTAAGCTATTTGAGTGTAATCTATCTTCTGAACTTTGGAAATGTCTCCTAAAAATAATACAGAGGGAAAATTAAGTAAGGGGGGAGGAGAGGGGGGAGGTCGAAGTAGTGAACTTTGTAGAAGCAATTTCCTGGGTTCACAGTTCATATGATCATTCTCTGCTCTAACATCTAGTGTTGGAGTATGTGGGAAGAGGGAGAGATTTTGGTGGTGAGGGGAGGAGGAGAGAGTTGTTTACTTGGGTTTTTTAACACAAAAATCTTTTACAAGACTTGTGATACTGGGAGAGTTGCCTGTGACTGTAATGATTCATTCTTGTCTGTCATTTTAGACTGAATGTCATGTGCTGCACTTTGAAAATAGGATCTAAAAGTGCATGACTACTGTCCCAGTGGGCATCTCACAAAGATGTGCGTAGTATTTCTTGAGCCCATCTCAATGAAAAATTTATTTTTTAGCAAAATTAATATTGATATGCCGATGCATGTTTATGCTGGGAACTCTTTCTGCATTATTGATTTATGTATGGTTGGCATAATATATATATCAAATATATCAAGGAAAGCTTGTAAATTTGTTGAACTGTAATTGAATATAGTACAGATGGGGTCATGCCATAATTTCCTGACTGTGAGTTATAAGAATCCCATTTTTAAACTTCCATAGTTCTACGTAAGGTTTAGTTCATTATTCTAAATTATTGTTATTGTGCTCTCATAATATCCCAGAAGGTGAAGGAACTTACAGGTGTTAATTGAGTTTCCAAATCATCAGTGAAGGAACTTCATATTTTTAATGCCAGATTAGTTTGTAATGAAGCACTTAAGCTCTGCTTTACAGAGAAAGGAGTTCTACACAGATATTCATTGTTTGACTTCATACATGGACAACCATTCTTTGTGAAGTTAATTGGCTTCATAATCTTGTTTTAGTGAATGAAAATCATACACAGCTTTCTTCAGTTTCTGAGAAAACCTCATGATGAAATAAAGAGGGATTTCCTTAATGAATTTGAGAAAAATAAATGGGTTTAAATGACTTGTCATTCAGGCCTTTTACGGCTTTCTTCTCTTGGCATCACTGAGTGACTAAAACGTAATTTAAAACAATACTAATCAGAAGTTACAATTGTACTTAAAATAGGTATAAATATTCAGGACTTCAGTAAGAATCTTGAATCTAATGCTGTTTCAAATGCTAGTGACAAGTGTTGAATTTAGGGATAAAAGAAAAGCTGCAAAGGGTCAGCCCAGAATTCCATTTTGACTTGTTTCTTACCTCTGGTAGGAGTCTCCTAGACTGGAAATTGCGAGAGAAATATATAGAGAAATAGAAATGCAGTGTTACATCTCTCTTATATGCACCTTCTATACCTTATGGATTTCCTCAACAACAGACTGTATCCAGAAGATGGTCAATATAGGAAACTGGTTCCTTTTTTTGGAAAAAAAATTATCTGAACTTTTGAGACATCTTAATGGTTTAGGTCTTAGAGTACCACACTTGGATTTATTTATTCACTAAGCTATATTTGTTATTATATGTAGAAATATTTCTTTGTTTTAATGTACCAAGAATGCAAATGTACAGACCTGAGAACAGGAGTGATGATGGTTGCTAAAAAGTCCACATCCTCTCTGTGTGCATGAGAATACATATTTATACAGTATCAAACTACAGTCCTGGAGCTTTTCTGCCATTAATCCATGTGCTGAATTATTCTCATACACACTGCATTACTGCTAAGAAGAAAAACAAGAAGAAAAAGTAAATTGACCAATTATTTTAGATCAAAGCAGGCCATAGGCTATGAATTTGGATAGATAAGATAATATTGAATTGTGTTCTTCTCCTAAATGTAGGTTAAAGCCCTTCAGACCAGAACTCTGATGAACCAGAATTGAAAAATACAATGTCTGATTCAATATGTACAGGTCATACAGTAGATGTAACAGCTGTGTAGTGTATGCTTCACTGACCAGCATATGCTGCTACTTCAAAAGAAAAAGAGTAATCTTAGGACTTGACACTTAAAGAAAAAAATTGCATTTCTGTGACATTTTATTGCAGAAAGTGCCCTGTATTTCATAAGCTCCGTTTGATCAGTACTGTGCAAAGTGTCTTAACAGATTCAAAACTCTTACTAAATATAGTCTAGCAAAGTTGCATATAATTATCAGAGTCATTGAACTGAAGAGTTATTTACAGCTATGTTGTGTTTCTTCAGCCTTTATCACTGCACTTCTGATGATAGCAGTCATCTACAGAAATGCCACAGAATATCAAATATACTATTTAAGTGGTACTGATCATTTAAATGTGTAAATTCCTAATTTCCACATAGAATAGAATTAAGTATGTATTCCAAGATATTGTAATAGCTCCTGTTCACCAGAACTATGGTTTTCAGTCTTCTGGACTTTCAGAGTACTTGACTGATCTGGCATCTATATTTTAATCCTTACTTTTCAAAAATTTCATGTCTGATTGTAGTGAAGTCTGTAGTAAACAAATGTCTAACGGGAGTATGTGTCAGAATTTATGTAGGGTACTTAAGTAAAGTGCATCTTACCCTTAGAGTTTAGTTTAATTCTGTCAGACAACAAATAAAATCAAATGGCGGCATCAAGCTTCCGCATTAGGTTTTCCTCCACAGTGCAATTCTAGAATTTCTGTAAGCAAGGAACTTTCAAAGAGTGTCAGACTGACTGGGTACCTTTTGCTACAGTGCTTTTCAGTGTCTTGGTTCTTGGGAATTCATTAATGTGTGGAACATCACTCTAGACATAGTTGACAAGTAGCAGCGAATGTTAGAATCTATTGATAACTGACTGTCTGCAGTAAATACTCAGAAAACCTACTGCTGTACTATTTGGGCCTGATTTAATGTCGTATAATCCCAATTAAATCACTGCACTGAAGTCTGTATTTATTTTGGCTAACAATATGTGTATTCCTGAAAATATCTTATACAGTTTGTTAGCACTTAAAAAGAAGAAAAAACAACAACAAAAAAAGGCAAATTTAGAGAGACTAGGGCACGATTTTCTATTTTCATTTAAAAAACTATAATAGGTTATCTTTTCCATTTAGCATTTAGCTCAGGGATACTTTAATATAAGTCAAACCATCAGCAAAAATAAGATAATTCAGACACTATAAGCATGGACTGGTAACCAGTTGCTTTTTGTAATTATCTTTTAATCCTTGATATATGGTAACATATTCAGGTTTATGCTAGTACCCGTTGGTCTACGTCGTAGATATGCTCTGGCAATTCTATTTGTTCTAAAACACTATTGCCACTAGGAAGAAGAAGATACATAGATGATGCTGACTTTTTTCCAATATGCCTTCTGTTTTCAGGACATTTGTACAGACAATAAGAGTTACCATGTGTTTGCTTATTTCTCAGTATCCTTGAAAAAGGTACAACAGTAAAATTAGTTTGCCTTATATTTCAGTCCAATGGATAATGGAAGTTTTTAATAATTATTAGGATCTGACAAAAAGCTTCCTTTAAAAGGAAATGGGTCTTGTGCAACTGGGAAATGGGTAGGAGAATCAAAAATGGAATATACCTTCTGTAGGCAAAATGTGCAGATGTGTCATGTGAAGTTGTTACATAACCTGAGGAGTCAGGGAGGAGATGTTTATTCAGCTCAGTGAACAAGGACTGGAGTGAGATTCAAAACTTTAGGACACTAAATTAAACATCGTCAGTGCTGGAAAGGAACAGGCTACAGCTTTCACATACAGCTATGGTGATGTCTTCATGCAACTATGAAGAAGAAAGTGTAGGAAAGCTCTTCTAGGACTAGCACTGTTTTTCTCCTGTTGTCATTAGCTTTGCTAGTAGGTTCTTTAGTGCTGCTGTGAAAGCATACCATGCTGATTTGCAAAGAACTAATGATATGAACTGTTTTACTTGGCAGTTGAAAGGGTTTGAAAGAGCACAAGCCTCTCTTCTCTGTAGGTGGCAACATGTATATGTTGAAGTAACGCCTTAAAAATGTGTTAAAAAGTCATAAGTTCTGAGCAGCTGAAGATAACTGTCTTGGAAATAAGTTTCTAGTGGCACTCCATGCATCATTTCTTCAGTTCCCTTTGTAATCAGTTTAAGGGTTTTGCCTACATGCAGACACAGGAAAATTAATGAATGTTGAAAGTGTTTAAGTGAAACTCCCAAGTAGGCACCCTTATCCAGAATCAAAGTAGTTTTAACTCAGTTCAGCTGAATTTAATTAATTTAGAAATGAATTCAGCTAAACTGAATTAAGGCCACTTAGTTATGAAGGAAGGTATCAACAGAAGTGTCTAAGTACAGTTTATTAACTTACTTTAAGACTTTTAATAACTTATTCTAACTTTTCTTGATTATCACTTACATGTATCCTTAGAACAGGTACACTCTCCAGATTTTCCCAAAGATTTTCCTGTGGAGTGTCAGAGGCTCATTCTATAATACTCCTGCTGTGTAGGACAAGTTTGTCTTTCTTTGCTTAATCAATCTTGAAAATATATTTTTCCTTTCCCTGTTTCTCCATTTCACCTGATTACTTCATTCTGGTCAAATGTTTTCCTCTGTTAATCCATGCAGGAAGGACTGACTGACCTGTCATTGTCCCAGTAAGAAATTAGTATGTAGTCAGTTTTCACTGTGGAGCTGCATACTGAAAAGTGCTGGATGCTTTTTTTCTCATGTCATCACTATAGCTCGGAAAGCTATGTAACAGCCTGAAATGGACATTTGCAAAATGCAGTGTTCAGAAATTACTGCTGAGGTTTCAGAGCCTAACACGTGCTCAGGGTGATTTGCTCGACAGTAACATTTTGGAGATGTCATTATCAACAGTTTCATACTGTTATGTAATAGTAGCTGTCTTAACAGCTAATTTACAGTCCCTTGCTCCCTTGTATAAAAATTTATTTGAAAAAATACAATGGAAAGATAAAAGAAATTATTCCAGGGTTGATTTTTCATAAGCTATAAATGGCAACAAAATGAAAGTGCAGTAAGTATAAATTTACTGGAGTTATGTTACATAACAGGGTGTTGCAGGCAAAGCACAATCTAAAATTTAGTAAATATACCTATTAATTCCTCAGATTTTATCTCCATAAAGCAAACAAGCATGTAAATCCTGAATGAAGGAAAACTTCACGGTGAGGAGCTTCGGGTACATAACATTTTCATAAAGCTGCTGACAGAGCATGTCAAGACAGCCAGCTGCTTTTGTCATCTTATATCTGTTTATATTTTCCTATAGTATCAGCTCCTAAGTACTTATTTTGTAGTACATTATAACCCTTAAGCAGCAAGATAAATGCTTAGAGCTGGTTCAGTTAGGCTATTTGTTGGAATAAATCCTGCACCTTCCTGCCTAATCACAGGAACTGTTTTGTAAACACACTTAAATCTCATACTCTTTCAAAGAAGTGTCTGCATTTTCAGGTTTGTAATACCTGTGTTCAGACAAACTTGTAATTTCACGTATTCCAACAGGTCATGAGGCTTGTAGAATAGGCTGAGTTAGAGTAGTGAATCCATCATAGCTATACCTGTTACCCAATCCATGGCAAAGTACAGGAACAATACAGGAGTAAATCCTGCTTCAGTGATTATTGCCATGACAGGCCATTTTCTTTCTGATTGGCTTCCCAGAGCATTAGATACACACAAATCCCTACTACAGGAATCCTCTATGAAGGAGTTACAATTTGTTTTAAGATCAGCTAATCTATGAATTTCATGTGCTCTGACATTGTCACAATGCCATCTTCTTTCTTTTCTAAATGCTACATCATCTTTGAAAAAGTATTTTTTTGATAAAATAATCTATGGCTTTTTTTTTTTTTTTTTTTTTTTATAACTCCTTGACTAAGATTTGCTTAGAACTTAAGTCAGACCTTCTAAAGCCTTGGCCATGAGGAATTTGCTTATTCATTAAGCAAGTCTTGAATAATCATTACAAATTAAGACAATCAGATCTGTTTTCACCTATTCCTCTTCCACTAATTTTTCAGTTTCTTCTATGACATTTTTATTTCCTTTTCCTTTACTGTGGTGTTCTTTATGTCCTTTTTTTTTAGGATTTAGTTTTTCCATTCATTCTGATTCCTCTAGAGGAAGGCAGTACATGAGAAACTAGTCAGGTAATTTGTTTATTTTTCCAATAATGTACTAATGCACTGCTTATCACTCCAGATGTTATTTAGCTCTTTTGGGCTATTTTTGGTTTTTTTTTTTCCTTTCTCTTCTCTTGGAAAAGGAAGCTGTAAGGCACATCCCGCCCTTTGGCTGCTTGTGATGCTTCTGGTTGGGCTCTGCAGATAAGGTGACTGCCATTCTGTAACAGGCAGAAAAACTCACTATAGAGGAGGTCTGGGCAGGGGCTGAATACACAGATCCCCTCTTGCAGTGCAGAAATTTTCAAGAAATTGGTGATTTATTGTCATATAAAGGCAGAATGTCATCTGTTGAGTGTTGTGCTGCTCCCTTAGGTGGAGAAGGGTTTGAATGGTCTGTTATAGGGGCTTTTTGGGATATTTTTGGTAATACAAATGGAATTCTTGGTAGAGGAATTTTAATTTAAGTAACTATAAAAATAAGAGTTATGATTGCCTGAAGCTAAAATTATTTTGAATGTTAGATTCTTCAATTAAAATCTAAAAAAAAAAAAAAAATCCAAAGGGATTTTTAGACATGATAAATAGTAAAACTCTTACTGAATTGTTCCAGTAAGCTTTAATTGTTTGAATAGTCTTCCCATGATTCTCTGAGCAAAATATAATACAAATATAATACCGTACAAAATAGTAGGCAGACTGTATATCATGATTGTATTTGATGAATTTAAAAAGATCTCTATTTGCTGGAGAAAAAGAAGGCAGTTTGATTTTTTTTTTTTTTTTTCCTTTAGGTATTTACTTAGCACACAGTTAAAATAAAAAATATGTCATTACTGGAATAGTTTTGCTGCTTACTTTCATATGGTCACTACTCTTGCAACTACTCTCCAGTGAGTGTAACTCAGAAAAACTTAGTTAATGGTGAAAACTGACAGGTGTGACTTCTCTCTGAGACTCTTCATCCAGATGTAACCAAAATTTTAAACTTTTATGAATACTGATAGTGATACTTATATTCCTCACTTAAGATAACATTTCTTACAAATATTCCAAATTGCATTTGTCACAGCAATAACAACGGCAGGTTGTGCACCTGCCTGATAAAACTATAAGCAAACAAGTTGGGGAAAGTTTCTTAGACAGATTTATTGGATAACATTTCCATGGTTTTTTTACTTCAAAGAAGCCAGCAAAGATTTTTCAGGTGGCAGATTATGTTGCACTGTCTCTGATCTCAGTTTTCAAAGAACGGGAATTAAGGAAGCATCAAACTTAATACTGATACTATTATTCCTTTTTTTTTTTTTTTGTAAATACAATGAAAACACATTCATACAGTGTGGTTTGTTGTAAATACAATGAATTTACATTGCTAGGGACAAATTCTTGTCACAAGTTCCATTACAAAGGTAGCCCAATAGAAGACATTGACAAAGGTCAGTGTAACATTGAAAATGTTACTAAAATGTTACTAAAGTGTACAGGGTCAGGTATTATAATAAATCACCAGTAGCTTTGAAAAATAATCAAACTAGCTCTGAACACAGCAATATCTTTATTAACATTCTACTCAGAAATGTACCTATGCTTTTAAGGCTGTACGTGCACTGCATAATGCATGTAAAATAGAGAAAAGTGGTTTTGTCAAGTGAATTGAAAACAGATTGATGCTGAGATAAAAATTGCTTGAAGGACACAAGGGAAGTATTTCGCCTCAAGGAGTTGGGCCCATTTTTACCCTGGTAAATCTCTCATAAACTTGGAGTAATGGAGATGCAGCTTAGTTTTTTGGGGTTTTTTTTATAAGTAATACACAACCTTGTGAAAAAGGGAGGAGGATTTTATTAGCTGCCTAAGTTAATGGATAATGCTCTGTCAAAAAATTAGCCATTATTTAATAAGGTCTGTTAAAATACAGTTTTATGTTAAAAGCTGGCTTCTAATGAAAAGCAAGAATTCTCACTATTTTCAGGAAAATAGGATGTCATTCTGATTTTAGAAGTTTGGGAGAGGAATAGTACAATCTCCTAGAAAAATAGTTAAGAGTGTAACCTGCTAATACTGCTCTCGAAATTTTATAGAAATATTGACTTGTGGCCTCAGTGTTATGAGAAATTATAATTCATAATATGCATGTGTAGCATAATGGGAAAGAATGATTGTGGATGTTTACCAGTTATACACCTTACCAGGAGTTCTTAGGAAGGACTTCAAGAGATAGAAAGTATTATTTCCACATGTTCTGAGAGAATTTGAGAGGTAAGAGCTATATGCAAAGTATATTTTTGTAATTTAAAAAAAAATGAATAATTAGATAAAAATTAGTTTGCTTTTGGGGAAGCTTTACTCATTTACTTTTTTCCATGACTTTCTAACAGTTCAGACAAGATAACAGTGGGGAGGTAAGACCTTCAGACTTCACAGGTGTAGAAAATTTTTCAGTTTTTATTGACATTTTTGCAGCAAACTTGGAAAACCAGTCAAAATATTACTCTTGTGTTATGTACAACATTAACCAAGCAGCCTTCAATTCACTTATTTAGTATTCACCTGTTTGCCTTTACATCACTGATGTTTTTGTTGTGAAAGGACTAATTATTTTCCTTCAAATTAAAGAAATTCAATGAATGATCGTTAGACAAACTCCTTGGAGACCACCTCTGTAACAGTTAGATAGATAATTAGAAGACAACTAGATTAGATAATTGGAAAAAAGTAATACATAGTACACATGGAGCCAGAGGTTCTTTATATTGTTGATTTGCCATAGAATCTTTTTACTCTGTAAAGTTTTTCTGTTATTTAAATATGTGTAATAATGCAAAAATAGCTCAGCAATTACTCCATGAACTTTTATAAATACCTAAATTAAAATAACGACTACTACTACTGACATAAGTTTAGAGAAGCTGGATAAAACCTTACTCATTATATTTCAGTTTTTAATAACATGTTTCAGTCCTAAATATACAAATTAATCAAGCTAAATGTGTGATTGTAATAAAATAGGGTAAAAGATGGGCACATTCACAGTGCAGTCATTGTGCATAGTTTACTGGAAAATAATCATAAAAGCGCTCCAGAGTCACTAACAAGAACCGATCATCAGAGCACAAAGATTCACATACTGCACACCTATTGAAAAGTACCTGTTCAGTCATTCTGACAGTCATATCTCTCAGAGTCATATATTTAAAAAATAGAATAGTTCTTCTTTATTATTAGTTTGTAATTGAATAGTCCTTTTGTAGGATCTTTGATCTCTGATTATTTGCAACAATTCAATCTAATTGTGGTAAACCATGTTAATCAGCACTTGCATAATTTTTCACTTTTGACACAGGTTAGATCATATCAGACTAATAACTCCCAGTTGTCAAATAGTTATGCGAGGCAGCCAAAGACAAACTTTTATTTTCCTGATTACTGACAGTGTGGTAATATGTGGGGGGAAATGACTCATGTTGCCAGGATTATAGACCACAGGTCCTTTTCTGGAAAGGACTGTGATTAAGGAAGGTGTGCCCACCTTTGCGCTGTTGATGTTGGCATGAAGAGCAAGCAGTAACTCAATGCGGGTGCTTTCTGCTTTTCTTGCTTCTGCAGGTTGTAGAAAACAGAGGTCTGCTGTGTCATTATTCTTGTTAGATGTAGTCTGAGTTTTTCTTCTTTGAAATGTTCACTAGACTAAATTTAGATGGGGAGGCTGAAATAGTTATTTACTTAGTGTGAGTGATGCATTCCATGTTGACCTGATGAGGATCAAAGAGATTTACTGTGAGTAAGGCCACATGATGGACAAAACCATACAAAGTCGAAAACAACCTCTCTTAAAGCCTCAATATTACTAATTCTTATCAGAGAAATAAATTGGTGCTTTTGATAGCTACAGTTACAAGAAGTGAGATATTTATCACTGCTGTTTGTCTCTAGAAAAAGCTACCTTTCCATATTAAGAGTCGATGAACTCGGGTGTGAGCAGGTCTGTTACTCTGAAATTGTATATTTCTGTACATGGCCTAGACCTGTCTGATGTCAGGTAGCTCTTTTCAAGCCTACTTACAGAAAATTAGTCTACAATAACAGAAAATAGGAGTTGAAACTTTAATATGCTTGCAATTGTTAGCCTATAAATGATGCATCAAAACTGTTCATTTTGAAAGGTGTAATTGAGCTGCAAATAAAATTGTAGTCTGTTCCCAGAAAAAAAGCCTTAGTATTTATCTCAAGTTTTATGTAAATAATTTCTTTACTGTCATAGTTGGCATAGATTTGATGTGAAATATTTAATAATACTAATAAAAATATGCCCTACCTTCCTTGACATGGCGAGTAGCTAGAAACTCAGAGCAGGAAATTTTACTGCTACTCTTTCTTCCGCATGTGTAGATTAATTCCATGGCTTTTTCAAAAGCCTGAAATAAATTTAATGCTTCAGCACTTGCCATAATGTATAAAGAACTTCTGAGAAAGATACTGGGATAAGAGAAGAAGAAACCAGCAATTATTATCTGTCTTTATATAAAGTTTTGACCTAAAGAGAGACCCCAGAAGACTGATACGGCAGTTCAGTTTTCATATTCTTTTCATCTTTGGGTTTTTTCTGTCAAGAGGGGCAGTATGGTTTCCAGATCCAGTTGTGCTATTGTATTACATTTGTGTCTACAAATGAACAGCAAGAACTAAACAAAAAACATGTAAGTAATTTTATGTGAAACATTGCTTTAAAGGCTGGGTAATTAAGATGTTTGACTACTGCTTTTAAAGCTAGGTTCAGTCTGGTAGTATAAACATGGGAATTCCTGAATAATTACATTTTTAGCAGATAAGTATGGAAAGAAATTCTTTTCTCTTGTGAAAACCACAAAGGCTGAAGAGTTTGGGGTAATTAATTCCTATGCTTGTCCTTCACTGTAGCTACAGAACTTAAGGAAAAATACACTACAATTAATTTAGATCTTCAATCTTTCAGTCATTTTACTTGGCTCTCTGATCACTTATGGCTTAAAGTTATTTATCAAACAATTTAAAGTTACAAGTCTAACCAAAGAAGGAGGAAATTCTCCTCCTTTGACAAATTGCATCCCTGCCCATGGCAGAGGGGTTGGAACATGATGATCTTTAAGATGCAAGTTACTTCCAGTCAAGACTAAAGGAGAGATACTCAAGCAGAGAGGATGTTACTCTTCCCCTTTTCCCTTCCCTCCTCGGTCCATGGTACTAAGGCAAAGATGAAGGGATTTGGATTTTTTTAATCCCTGCTCCATAAATTTGAAAGAATTTTAAGAATTATCATAGAAGTGCAAGAGGTATAACAGAAATGTAAGGTTCCTTCTAACCCTTAATCATTCTATTATTCTAAATGTAAGTATTGATGTCTGTTCTTAGGAAATAATTAATTTCAGTGATCTGAATTTCGGCATGGATATACCAAATCTGAACCTTCTGGAACATAAGTGTCAAAAAATCTCTTAGAAAAACAGCCTTCAGGACTAGTGTTTATTTTTAGCTTTTATCTAGAAAAATTATCTTCTCAAGTTTTTCTTCAGAAATCAGACCCTTCAAAACACTTCAGAATAGCTTTAGTTTCTGACTGTTGACTCTTGTTTCCCAATTTATCTGTCTGTAGTGAATTCCCTAAAGGCTGAGACCATCTGGTGCTTCAGTTTATTTAACTGTTTCTCAGTTTTTGTGAGCTTTGAATTAAAACTGTCAGGCTCAAGGTTTATAACCATAATGATTGCTCAGACATCATTAATTTTAATGTTTCCAGGATCTGTTCCATTTTTGCTCTTACACTTATCTCCCACAGGAGTAAGAGCTTCCATTCTTGTAGAATGTCCTTTAAAAGAGGATTAAAATGGGATAAGTAGGGGGAATCACTCACTTGCAATCCAAATCTTTATTGGACTTACTTCAAATTTTCATGCATTAAATAGGTGCTTATGTATTTGCTTGGTTTCACATAACCTTCCATTAAATATAGAAATAATTCTATTTTTCCAGTGGACAAACCTCCTCTAATGTTTGTGGTGATTATATATGCTAAGTGAACACTTAAAAGTACATTAATTGTTAACACATTCTATAAGAGTTAACCACCTAGTCTCAATATACCTCTGGGATGCTAAGATTATTTATCCTTGGGGTTTTTTTAATTGACAAGATGTACAGACACTGATTTATAGTGGTGATTTCTTTCACATCTCTTCTACAGGAATTGGATGTTTAGTATACTTTCAGTTAAACTTACACATCTTTTACTCTACTGAGAGAACTAGTTACCATTTACTATCCCTGTAAAAGAGAGAGAAATATTTATATGGATCTTTTGTGATATGTATTATATCAGTATTCTTATTGATTTTTAAAGAATATCTTAATAGTTCACTAAAAAATAATACTTTGGGGGATCATTATCACTGCATAAAACCAGAAGTTTAATATTGATATAGACATGAAAGATAAAAGCATATATTATATTGATCATGACTTTATCATGGTTATTTTAAATGCCCAGAGCAAGAACTTAAATAGTCCAGTAGATAAATCACAGAAATGCCTAGGGAATGCTACAGGAACCTTAAATATTATCCTCTTAAAGTGGGATTGTACCACAAGAGAAAGTAATTAAGAAAAATGCTACCACATAATGTGAATCTTGGGTCACATCATCTATTCTTCAAGTCTGAATTTTCCACTTCTACCATCACAGCTCCTTTGATTTCCTTTGCTGTGACCTGAATGACATTAATTCACGGAATGGTCAAGATTCCAAATGAAGAAGGGTTTACCAGGTCTTAATAAGGGCTCCTTCTGTAAAGATATCTGTACTTTCCACATGATAGACTTGCAGGTTTTTTGGTGACTCTCCCATTTCAGGAGTCCCAGGGGCGTTGAAGAAAGGTGTAATGCTTTTGTTAAAACTAAGAAACTCACCTAAACTAGGACAAGAGTATTTTGCTTTTAAAAACAGTTATCTGCTGAAAGCAGTTCAGCTAAACTTCCCACTTTAGTATTAATGATTTAAGAAGTGGTTTGCGTGGAGGAGGGCAGCAGACACAATTGTAAATATGTTATTCTATATATAAAGGAGGAGAGGTTTTTTAAACTTTTTTAAGACAATCTGTCTTTGCTTTTTTTTTTTCTTTTTTACACTCAGAAATTGACGTACGGTTAGGATTTTAGCAGCCCATACTGTGTAGGAGTTGGTGCTGTCATTAGCTAGTCTCACTACTTAGGAAATCAAGGAGGCATTCTCCTTTAGTTTAAGACTGTCTTGTGTACCTAAAATTGAACTTAAAGCCAGTTAAAGAAGACAAAGTTGAGATATCTGTAATAAAATGCTTCATTTCCTGGGGCTGGATCAGCTTGGCACTTTTTTGCTTTTATTTTTGTTACTACTACATTTAATCTAAAAGTCCAAGATAGTCTTGGGAACACTGGCAAATTTTCCCTTCTTTAGAATCATCAGTAATTTTCAAGAAACAAGTTCTTCAGACTGTATATTGCCTTGCACTATCATAACAGTTGCTTCTTAGTTCCAGGTGAAGCCTTTTGTATGACCTTCCTACAAGCACCTGTTGTCTTTGCTGTGCTGCCCAGGAATAATTAATGGCACTGTCCCAGTGGCAAGCGTTGAATGCTAATTTGTCAGAGAAAGCTTGATAGAAAGGTTTTGCACTTCTTGTACTTTAATTGAGGGCCACTGTAGCAGTGCATTTATGTTTAGAAGATATAATTATTAATACTTCATCTTTAACATCAGCTAAATAACATCCCTAATGAGTAAGACAGCATAGAGTCCTGCCTTGTCAATTAGAAATTACCAGATTAATAATATTTAACATTAATACTGTTGTGCAGACATCATGAAAATAATGTCACTTGTCCTAGCAATGTTTAAATTAAAACTTTTTATGTGAAGAGACTTTCCAGTGTAAGATATAGGTTCACAGTAGATTTTTAGAATCACAACTCTAACTTGTATATACTGGTATTAATCAGTTTATACCAGTGGAGGTTCCATCTGCAGTGATTAAAACTGCCATCTCTGTGTTTAGACTGAATATTAAATTGAGGTTTATTCTGAATTTGTTTCCTAATTCAGTTTCAATCTCAAAAAGCTTTAACCATAACTTACGTTGTAGTGTAGTCCAGCTTTAAAGCTCTGGCAGGTGTTTAAGACAGATTAATGTTGTGGTCCACCTCACTGCTATTGTGTATTTCAAGCAGAGCCGAGGCTGCTTGTAATTACCTCAGTAAGTCTGCTTAGCTCATTCCTGAGACATTCTTGAAACAAAGAAAAAGTACAGGAAGTTTCTTAATTGTCCCCAGAAAGGAAGAAAAAGCATTCCCAGCTTTTCCAAATTCCAGCATCTGTATCCTTTCAGATGATGTGAGACCAGGAAGATGGAGGAGGATTGCATGACAACAGGCTAAGCTGTGACCAGCCACCCTCCAATGGACTCATTGTTTGGATTCCCCTTTAGTTAGGAATTTTCCTTGCTTTTCTACTTTGAATATTCATCCTTGGACAAAACCTGGGTCTCAGGTTTACTACTATTCTTCTGCCACTTCACACATTGTCAAATGATTGTTCAAGTACTAAAGTAAAAATCTCAGTAGAGTTTTAAATTAAGGATTAGAACATAGGTGCAAATTAACAGGAATGTGATTACCTACAGCTAGGCAGAAAGAGTAAAAATTAACACTGATTGCTAAGAATGACTGGATAGATACTTCTCTGTTTACAGTTATCAACCAGATGCTGCTTAGAGGATATTTTTCTGGTTTTCTGATTTACAGTTGATAAATTATCTCTAGAGTGTAAAATAGGCTTTGCCTTTTTCAATATTAGAATATATTTAGTTCAGTGCCATTGAACGCCACTAAAGGATATTTTACCACAGGAGGAGCAAATTTGCCTATGTCCATCAGAAAAAAAAAAAGGCACACAAATGCAAATCTACAAATCTTAGGCTTCTAGGATGTTTATATAACAAAATGCATTATAGCAAAGAAGATTGACAGAGTTAACTTGATTTGCCTGTGTTGAGCCTTATTAAGCACTCTGTCTCAATATTACAGACTTAATTAGCTGGAATCACAATTACATCACCTTCAATGGGGAGGATAATTGATGTGAGATGAAGCAAGTCTAATAGGCTTGACCTTCAGTCACATATTTGAATGGTTAGGAACTTAAATGCATACTATATTTACCTGAAGGTTCAGACTGATCAAGTCTTCAAAAGAAAGAGCTGCAAAAGTCAATGCTGAGAAAGTCAAGTGCAGGCACACACATACTTTAAATGTAGCTAGAAGCTGAGCTTTTTCCTGGACTTCAGGCACCTATGTAAAAATACTGCTGACTGAAGCATGTGTTCCTATGCCTAGAGAAGGAAATAGCAATCAAACCAGGAACAGGTTGTCAGTAAGAACAAAAGCAAAAAAGTAAGAGTTTCATGTTTAATGTCATAGTCTAAATATACCAACACTAATTTTCTTCCAAAAAATTAAATCTACCTGCTATCTTCTTTGCAGTTTTTGCATATGGTTCCATATCTGCATTTCCCTCAGAAATTGTTTAACAGATACTGTGTTTATATCTATGTCCTTCCTCACATGCAGTCCAGAGCACTATAATGATGCCTGTCAACTGGAAACATGCCTGAATGTCACAGCCATGGTCTGGGAATGATTTTTTTTCGCTGGACAGGGCTGACAGTGAATACAGAACAGCCTGAAGTGAAAACAGCCTCAAATCCTTCACAACAGAATATCCTCCTGAATGTCTTGAGAACCATAACCTGTGCATGTACTGCGGGAGGAGATAGGTCTTTTAAGTGTCCTGCTCTCATTTCCTCATGTAGGTTTTTGCTCAAGAATTTCCGAGGCCTCTGTGAAGATAGTGTTTCAGCTGTGTAAATCTCATCCTTAACTAAATCATGCTGAGCCTAGGACATATCAGTGAAGGATGAAGAACATACAGACTAAAGACTAATCAATTTGTCGTGTAGTCTTTGGCAGTGGCTAAAAGCAGAGGCTTTGGAAAGGGTGTCTGAACAGGGCTGGCCTGAAGAGAAAGAGTCCCAGAACATTCCTCCAGCCTCTGCCAGTTTGCAGCTCTGGGCTTTCTTGTTCAGTCTTAACTAGGGAAACACCTCATAATGAGTTGTTATTGGAGGCTTTCTTCTTAGCGAGAAAGGCAGACTTGTAACTTAAATAAAACTTTAAACCTCAGGTGAACCATGAATTCGATCTGTTACTGCCAGGCATACCACTGTACTTTTTTGTACTAATAACAGCTTAACCAGAAAATACAGTAGAACACTGGACTTCTGTGAAATTCAGATGCCAAATGGCTTTTAGTACATGACAGCTGAGAAACTTTCTCTGAATAGAAAATTAGGAGATTTCTGAAAGTCTTACTGTTGCTAATGAAAATTACAGCACTTTCACTATTGCATAGTGCATATTCTGCCAAAATAATATACTTAAGATCTGATATTCAGCATCTTTTGTGATCTGATGTACTTGACTGAAAGGCGTGATATGCACTGCCTTAGTTCTGTCATGACTATTTACAAGCATTTCAAATGAGCTGCCTCTCATACACACTCTGTTTTTCCTTATTTTAGGAATTAAAGCTTACAGTGATCTGTGTGAGAAATTAATTTAATAATATCAGTAAAATATTAAATTATAAATAATTTTGTAATTCTTGTAGGCTCCTAGAAATGATTACTTAACATGAGTAGCTAAAAATAACCTTCAAATACTGCAAAATAGCTGCACTGGCTTTGAAGTTGCTACGCTTGCTCTAACATGATATATGGTAAAGATTCAGTGATACACTCTTTCTTGAGTTCTGTAGAAATTGTCTTGCTTTTGTGTAATTCTCCCTGAGGAGTTTGACTGAATATCTTTTAAAATGTATATATATGTGTGTATATAAATCTATGAATAGACCAAAGATATATACACACTTAAATAACTATATATGTGTATGATGACAGGAAAATTCCTGTCATCATACACATATATTGTTGAATATCTTCCTGAATAGGTTCATGGTTTAAGGAACATTGCTGTCATGGTCTGTTGTAGGTAAGAGTTATTGCTTATTCCACTGATATTTCATTATGATTTGTTTGCAGCTGAGGTCCTACTCTTTTGGATAATCTATGTGATTTTTTTGGGGGGTAGCATGTTCAAGATACTTTAAGAGTGCACTACAGCTCTCCTTCAGTAGATCAGAAAATGAAAAACAGAAACTAAATTATTTACATTACTAGTTGCTAATTCAGATACTAATTTTAACACACTGCAGAAGCATCAATGTACAATCCTATGTGATCCTTCAGGTTCAAGTACCAGTGATTGTTCAGCTGTTGTTCCGGGGGCATTTCACTGGTGGTGTAAACCAAATGAGAAACTTCCATTGATCATATACAGTATCTATGAATAGATTTTACTTAATACTTTTTTTATAGACCTCTTAAAATTAGTCCACAGATTCTCAGCGTTCTATAGTCCATGTGTTGAAATCTGTTGATTAAATAGTATTGACATAATTCATCAGTTAGCCAGGTGATGAAACCTAGGTTATTGGCTTTTTACCTGTGTAGCAGTCCCAGAGGGAAGAGGCAAAATGAGCTCCCTTCATATTTTATTTCTCTTGACTGGCAGCACTAATATCGCTGTTATAAAGGTGGAGTGCTTTTAGTTCTCTAACTTGCCTTTTATAAAAGTGATGTGTTTTGTACCAAATACCTGATTGCTTCGTCATTTTGAAAAATACAATTGCTATTCTATAAAAATGGACTAAATTCTTTATAACCTGTGACAAATTCATTTTACAAACAACTGCAAGATACTGCATTTCACTCTGGTAGGCCATAAGTTGTGTGTATGTGGTTAGAATACCCTGACAGTGGTCTTTTGTATCAAGGAAAAGTGTCCCAGTAAACAATATATAAAACTCTCACCCAGAAATTGTTACTAAAAATTGTGCTTCATGTAGCAGTAGAGCCTTAATCTTCTCCAATGGTCATCTGCTGAATCCTCTAAATTGTATCTAAAAGGAAAAAAGAAAATCACAATTGCTTCATTCTGTATCATTAATTATTTAATGAAAAGTACTTAAGTTATTTGAGGAAAAGGTAGATTTTGATACTGGAAGACTATACTTATTGACCATGTTGTCTTCCACTCTGTAATAGCGACAAGTTCTAAACCTCAAGTGTCCCGTACAGAGAAGTCTGCTAACAAAAAGCATCCATTTGTTGTAAATAAAAATTCCCCTGATAATATTGGTGTTTATCTCATTTGCTTGAGAAGATAGCTTAATCATTTCACAGAAGGGAAAAATAGAAACACTGCAGTGACCTCTGTGTTGATTTTCTATGTAGGCATGTATTTCCTTCACTGTATTTTACTATGACAGGTAGATTTTTATTTCCACCTATTTCATTCTAAAGAGAAATGCCAAGAATTAATGACTTTAGATTATTCACTGTATCTGTTACATTTTACTTTCACATAATTTATGCAGTAAATAAAAATACTGTATTTAGAAATACATAATATTTCAGGTAACCTTCCCATGTTTTCTCATAGTATGAGCCAACAAGCCACATTTTAATGAACAGATTGGAGAGATGGACTGCTTCTATCTTCTCTCACTTGGTGTTAGATCCATTCCCTTCCATCTGAGGCCACTAAACTGGTCAGAATGTTTTTTTGTCTGCGTGGCATGGGTGAGAGGGAACATTTATAAAGAATGAAGAGGAACATTCCTGGATGTTTGCCAAAAAAAGAGAGAAATCGGCTTTTTTTTTTTTCTCAGCCGGAATGCACCCCTCTTCAGAAAGATTTGTTGGAAAGGTTGAAAAGTTCAAGTTCCCCAATGTAATGTTAGTGTTTATGCAACATCTTTGTTCCATTTGATCTTTCTCACAGAATCAAATATGGCTTATGGAACTAAGGTTATGGCACCACTGTACTGTTGATTTTGTGTTGATTTTTTTTTAATGGTGTTGCTAAATCCACTTCTTTTTTTTTCCTGTTCCAAGAACTCTCATTTGGAGAGGATTTCATTTAACATGTTGCATCTTCATTTTCCTGCCCTGCAATGGAAAATACCCAGGCTTCATTTTTCATGTGAGCCTCAGAATATTTTCATGGTCTTTAGGGCAAGTGCAGGGAGAAGAGAGAAAGCTGATGAACTCAGAAATTTTGGCATGTTTATACATTGATTTAAGTTAATGCATACAATCTTTTCTAACTCTGTTACTTTGAAAGCTTTTTGACATCTGTTGGCACTGCTGGTGAATTTCCAGCTATGAGACCCATATGGTATGATGGGAACATTGGTTGAGTTCAAGATTTGTTAAAATGTACCTCAACTGCCAAATTTTGTTGATATTGCAGAATTTCTTCTCAATCATATTTTGCTTACTTGTTATCTCAAGTTAAGGAACTTTTATTTCTGTATTCTGTTGCCTTTTTTGGTAATATGTGAATTTCAGTCTGTCCAATGGAACTCTCCTTAATCTCACAGACTTGTTTGTTAGCTGGCACAGAGACACTATGTTTTAGCAAGGTCTAGATCTTGTTCTACATTTTTCACAGGAATCTGTACCTTCAGAAGAATTTTTTTCTGCTTTTCTGTTTTAATTATTAAACATAGATATACAAACACAGTTTTCATTTAAATACATAAATAAACATTGAAAAAAGTTAGCACCAAAACTAAATATCATGTCACAAGGAGCCAGAGAAAAAATATGGAGGTTTTTTGGCTGAAAAAAATTTTTCTGTAATCTCAATCCAGTGAGGCAAGGAGATGCCTTTGGACAACTCAGAATGCTTATGTTTCCTATCTGAAATGTAATCAAATCCAGCTTTCTAATCAAAGAGCCAAGCAGCACTTTATATTAGTTAAGAATTCAAAATGTAGCTAGTACACAGCTAATCCTATTAATACATTTTCAAGAATCGACAAAGATCCTTCTTTAAAATATCACACATTAAATAATGCTGCTTCCTTGAATTAAAGCAATATATATTATCCTCTTAAAGGCTAGGATTTTCTCTTTTGATAAATATGGGGTTTGCAGTAAAGGAATTACAGGGCTTCTGAAAGAAAGTGTATTTACTAGCTATGCAGAAATGGTTGATTGGGGTGTTACTACCTCGTAGTAAAAACGTTCCTCTCCCTGTTACCTCTTTCTTGAGCAATGTGTACTCAGAAAGTGAGGCATAGACTAATTTGTGCTGAGTAACTATTTGAAAGATGGACCTGTAAGATTATAAAATGTAGCCAGGAAATAGATAAAGCTGATGTGCAGAAAAGGTCTTCATTAGAATTATCTGTATTTTCCTTTTTTTTTGCAAAGTAATTACATTGTATAAACCATTTTCCCATGTCCAGGTTATACAATGTTAGGTGGAATATGCCTCTTAAAAATTAAGATATTCTTTTGAGCTGTAACTAACGTATCAAAATATTGAAACAAAATCTGTAATACATATATAATCTTTGCTTCTGATTGTGTTGGTTTTTCTGTTCTAGAGCAGACTAGTGCACAAGCTGCCACAAATTTGTAAACGCCTACACTGCAACTAGGATAAATTGAATTTATTTTTTGAGTGGATGGAATATTTTATGGTCAGAATACTGATAATTTCACTGGTAAGAACTGTAAGATAAAGACCTTGTCTTGGTGGTTAGTGAAGTGCTTATTCATGCAGTAGAGGGATGGCTATAAAATGGTAGGTTTGTGTTCAAAATTGGAGATCATTTTCAAAACTTAACAGAATAATCTTAAACACTTTTAATGAAGACTTGCAAGAGCTTTGGGTGAAGATTCTGAGATCTCTTGAAATCATCAGATTATCTAGTAAACCTAAATAAAGCTATAGACTTTTTAATGTTTGCCTGATATAGGCCCTCTGCAATTTCTTAAACGAAGACCTTCAAATATTTTAACAGTTCCATTTTGTTAAATTTCATATATGATATGCTTTATTCAAAATCTTACAATTTTCTGTTTCTGTTGAATTAACCACTTTCACACAGCTCACTTTCATGTTTGAATGTTTTCTTTTAGAGTCTAATAGTGTTTCCTTTCCTGAAATTTCACACTTGTTGTTCCAGAACTTATCAAAATAATTTTATATATTTTTAGAATAACCTACTCTTAAATTATTTAGAATATCAATGTCTTTTATGTCCGAATCATTCATGACAATATTTCATGATGGCTGACCCAAACAAGCCTTCAGGAATCCAAGCAGAAATCTTCTCTGCTGTAATCTGTCAAAATCTGCTTTTTGCATTCCTTATTTTGAGCTCATGTGAGCTCATCTTTTAGCACTTTCAGCAAAATTTTATTTCTCTTATGTGCTTAGGTTAAGATGCATTGCAAATATTTCCTCATTCTTATCCACTAGGCTAATTACTCTGACCAAAAAAAATTAAGTTAAGATGGTTTAATATGATTTCTTCTTTGCAAATCTGTGTTGTCTGTTTATTATCATGTTATCACCAGGTGCTTGGAAATTGATTTTTGAATAATTTGTATTAGTAATTTTTCAGATATCCCAGTTTAGTCAACTATTCTGTGAATCCCAAGATGCATATAAAAAGGAGAGAAAAAAAGAATAAGTACTGGTTTTGCCTGCCTTGATTCTAACCCACCCCCTTTTCCACGTGTTGTCAGGCCTAACAGTTAAAATGTTGTTTCAGTTGATGACAATTCCATTAGATTGCTAAGTCCTGCTGAAATGCAAATCTAAATATCATTTTATTCTTTCCCTTTCACTCTTTTTTTTGTCTGCTCTGATGTCTCTTTTATTAAAATTATCCCCTGTGCTTGGTCACAAGTAGTTGCTTTCTAAAGTCAAAAGAAAAAATTTCCAAATTGTTTTAGACTTCTCTGTTATCAGTGATTCCACACATTTTTTGTGTTAATGAAAGACCCTTTTGTGCCTCTTTTGCTTGCAACTTTTAACATTTTCTTGATTGGCTTAATGCACCTTACTTGTCATTACTTACCAACCCCCCAGTAAGCAAGAAATTGATGCTATTCCTTTATAGGTGATACTGTTTACACTCTTGGTACTGTTCTTTTTTTAAATGTCAATCATTCAAGAGATCTCAATTTGGACTCTTAAGTCCCTTTATGTACTTCATTTTCATTCCTGTTTGGAATAAGTTATTTTTCTGCCTCTGGAACTAGGTTTCAGTTTTAAAATTTTTTTTAAGGAACAAAACAAAACTTTGAATGTTTGCCCAAGAGATCTTATCTTTTGGTTCTTCAATTTGTTAAAGTCTGGTTTTGGAATGTCATTGTTCTTAATGCGCTGTGGCAATTCCTTCCTTTTGTAGTATTTGAGAATTCTGTTTTAAGGCAACTTTCGCTCAAGTTCTTGACTCCTGACCAAGTTCTCTGTATAACTAGGAATTGAAACAGCAGTCCTTACCCACTTGTTTAGCTGTCTGAGGCTATTTCCAGAAGAACTTGTTAAACAACCCACATCCTCCATTGCTTACATAAGAGCATTAGGGTGGTCAGTTTGCCATCATCCCCACCTTGTATCCTTTGATTGCTTTTGTTAATTGCTCAGGAAAGTCATTCACCTTCTGACTGCATTTGATATGTCGCCGGTTCCTATCGTGACATTGGTTCAGTCTTTCTTTAGCTTTATCCTTATCTAAGGGTAATGGTCTCTGCTAGGTCTTACTCTCACCTGTTGTAGAACAGCAGGAAAATATATTCATCACAGCTGCATCCCTGCCTTCGTTTTTTACTTGTATGTCCTTTCTTAAGTAGTGTTTTATAACTTGAGAAGAGGCCGCTCTATCACAGTAGTATACATAATGTTAGATTGATACTACATTTTATTTAAAAGAATAAAATCTGAGCTCAAACTAAATCTAGTGACTTGAGTGAACTGTGCTAAATGGCTGGGAAGTATGTCATGATCAATGTATTGAGTACAGCATTTGTGACAGGAGGAAGAAAAAGTATAGAAGCCTGAATGAGAAAAAAGAACATTATTCTTCTAAGGGCATGTTCAATACTGATAAAAGGGTGGCAACTGAAAATGTACCAAGATACTGCTTAGAAATTATAAGATCAGCTAGAAAAAGTCTAACAAGTTTGAGTATAGGGTATGAAATTATTGGAAACTCTTATAATGAATAATTGAAAAATAGGATTGAAATCTGAAAGAGAATTGCTTTTTTGACAGAAATTTTGAATAGGATTGGGTATGAAATGTTTGTGCAGATTAGCAATAAGATTAGCTAAATATGCTATTTATTGAGAGCACATTTCAACTACATGACCAGAATTCAGGAAAAAGAAGTATGTAGACACCAAAAACTATTTTAATTCATACAGAAAAATAGAGGGAAAATGAGGATGATGAGGACTAAAGATATTGCTTAAAAGGCAAATTTCCTCTGTGTGCACATGGCAGTACATACAGAATATTTGCAAAGGAAAATGCCATTGCTTAGCATACAAGGAATTCTGCATTTCTTGCCCACAAGAAATTTCTTGTTCTAATTGTTGTTTCCCCCTGCCCCATAACAGCGAGGAGAAGGAGTTAATGAGTTCAAGGGGGAGGGAAGATGCCCATTAAATCTTTGATCACAGGAATCTCCTGTCCAAGGTTCCTGTTTAGGGTAATGTACAACAGCTGTGGCTGCTCCTGCCGATGGACTACAGTAATGATTGCAGAATAGCTGCTCTGGTGCTAAGAAGCCATGGGGAGGAATTTGCTCTCTCCTTTGCTCTGCAGTATGTAGAGCTAATTTACTCTGCATTGCAAGGCTATGTAGAGTTTGCTTCTAAATACCTACTTGAAAATGAAATTTCGCAACAGAAAATTAACTCAAAACTTTTACGTGGTCGTGTACGTATCATACATTTGTTGAAGCCATTCAAAATTATTTATTTGGTTATATCAGTGCTTGTTTCTTTCCAAAAATAGTCTGTGGAGTGCAAAAATCTGTTTTATAAGGTCATAAAGGGACTTTTTTTATAGTTTATATATGGTTTTATTTAATCTCTCTGAAACCAATATGTAAGGTTTTACTGTGGTATAGAGACTGGCTTTTTACTGCCTTCATTACTTTTTTTCTGAAGTGTTTCCTAAGAATTACAGGTCTCTGTAGCAACGAGGGTTTGGGGACTTGTTACATAATAACAGGTATGCTACTTTATATTGTTACTTAGTCTGTGAAAATCCCTCAACACAAAACATATTATTCAAGAATAATTCCATATATGCTGCATCACGTAATAAATATCTAGTGCATCTCATCAGATGAGAAACTATCCAGATTTTTTGGTTACTGTTCTTTCTTTGGATAGTAAATATAAAGCACATGATTCAATTTTATAGGGAACTTAGTGCTACCATTCTCCACTTCCTTGGTTTTTCATCTACAGGGACTTATTAAAAATAATTTTTGAGTCCTGGGGAATTTTATGTTGTTTTGTTTGCATTAGGGGCCATCCTGCTGTTCCAAATCCATACCACCTTCAGTAGGAGTCTTCATACTTACTTCTACATTCGAAAAGGTAGTTGTTGAATCAAAACATAGACTTCCACACCAGAATTTCAGATAAATTTTGCCTTTCTTTGGACATTTTAAAGCCTTTTGGGGAAAAATGTCATATGATACAAATAATTATGAAAATGTATTTCAGAATTAACAAAATATCCGTGTATTAAAAATACCTAGTAAATATTTAGATATTTTTCCATCTCATATGTTATGATTTCTTTTAATTGTGCAGCTGTCATTTCATAACATTTTAACATTCTTTTTTAAGTAACACTAACAAATAACACTGAACTGGGGGTAGACATTGATGAACAGCAAAGGGATAAGAGGGTATGTGTTCCCAAACTTCTGGAGCTGAGTGAGAGCCTATGTACATTATATACATAATCATCCATTTTTCTTCAGATCTGAGTGCATATTTCATAGTTCTTGCCGATTCATTCCAAGCTTCCAGAGTATGGTGACTGAAGGTGGTCTTTGATCTACAGTCATTTAAAAGGTCAATGACAGAAATGCCACTGAATCCTACTATGACAACTTAAGAGAGTAGGCGTTTGCAGCCTTTCAAATAGAATGGGCCTCAAGGCTGTTTCTGTGAGAAAGGTATGATGTTTAGTGCTTGAATATTAGTGCTGTTTTGTAACATTAGTTGCATTTGCCTTTTCAATTTTCCACTGTCTAGTCAGCCATCAACCCAAAGAGACTTTAAGAAGGACTTTGTGTGCTTAACACTCCAGTAAGGATCATTAGGATCATTTGACTTTATGAGAGATCACAAATGCCCCAGCTTGGTACTGCAGGCTGTCTGCCTCCTATAGCTACCCAGAAGTGGTAGGGACACAGCTGGAATGCTGTTCCCAGCTCCAGCTCTCCAGTACAGGAACAACATGGACATTGCAAATCAGCAAAGGGCCACGAAGGTGGAGCAGAGACTGGATGTAGAAAAGATATGGAGTGATAGTGAAGCAGTTCTAGGGGTACCTATGTAGAACTTTGTGGATAGGTGGTTTTGGGTACCTCAGATGTTTAGTTAAGAGAAGACACAAGATAAATACAATGCATAAGGCTTCAGACTAGGACACAGATGAGCTGGGTTGTATTTTTGCCTGCACACCACTTTCTGCATGATGATTCTTAAATCATCTGATTTCTTTGAGACTCAGTCCTACAACCTGAACAATTAAGAGAGAATTACTGTCTTGTATATTTATGTAAAATGTTAATGAGGAGCTTTCAAATATTTGAATAGAAAATGCTATAGGGATTAAAAGTGTTCTTTTATTAACAATGGGTTTTTCTTTTGCTGAAGTTTACTTATATTCAGTTTTTTATATATATATATATATACACTTATATTCAGTTCTTGTTGCATTTGATTGTAAATTAGTTCATTGAGAAGCTGAACAAATCCGTGAATTCATGACAGATAAATATTTCTATAAAGCAATTTACATGGTCACGCTTGCTAATCTGGCAAAACTTTGTAAAACTGTGTAAAGCATTTACCTTCAGAATATATAATATAAACTTTCTTATTGTTGCTGTAAGAACAACTACAGTAATTCAAATAATGACATAAAGTTATGCTCTCTGACAAGTGCAAGATTTCAAAGGAAACCATTGTATTAGGCATGCAGAAGTTCTGTAACAGAAATTTTGAATTCCTATTTGATCACTTTTTTGTCAGGTGAGGAAATGTTTTCTGTCTGTATTCGTGCTAATTGTTTCCAGAGCATACCAACAACATTACATGACGTTTGTCCTGAGCCAAATTTGGGTGGTTTTTTTTCTTTTGAATAAATGCTGCTGCTATTGGTTTTCTTTAGATAGCAATATATAAGGGTGTGAATTACTTTCCATGACTTTAGTTAAATATGAGATTGCAAGTTGCAAATTCTCACCAGTCAAAAGTGTGAATTGAAAGAGTATGAGCCTCACTCAGCAAAGTACTATTATTATTATTATTATTCTATAGTCACTTTAGAATTTTCTCTGCACATTCATGCATCAGAGTGTATACATCCTTCTCAAGCATCCCACAAAGAGCTTGTTGTCTTGACCGTTAGGATTATTTTTTGTTTTTCCTAAACTTATGGGTTTGTGTACTGAATATCAAGACATATTTTGGGGATATTTCTGCTTGAAGTATCAATAGAATTCTGGTATTAAGTACAGATTTCCTTATCCTGTGTTTGTAAAAGCAATGTTATTCTAACTGTGTCTGCTCTGACTGGCAATGCCAGAATTGCTGTCTGTGACGTTACTCTCAGAATGGAAGCAAAAAGGCAGTTGGAATATCGTGAGGCAGGTAGGCACATTGCCTGGCCAAATGCCCAGGAGCTTGTCTGAGTCTCCCTATAATGCTTGCCTCAAAAATGCTCTAATGAGTAAATGGTGTAGACAAACTGTGAATTCATTCTGAAATCCAGCCTCATGACTACTTTTGCACAGTACTGTAGATCTGGCATCTTGAAATAACATTTAAGCTACACTTACCTTGTGTAAGTGTGATATCTTGTAAACGGATCTTAAATTGCATTAAGGTCCCCTGGAAATCAAATGCATAAACTCTTCTTATATTAAAATATATACACTGCTAGTTCCTATGAAAGCACTATATCATGTCCTTGGAAAAAAAACTGTAGTGTTAATTTTCCTTATTTTTATGTATAGAAGTTGGGGGGTTTCTAATTAACTAATTAGCTCAGTTACTCTGAGTCTTCTACATAAATTCAATTTCTTTTTTCAGCATTCTAATTCATAATAGTTGTTCTACCTTTGAGCAATAGAAGGGAGGGGGTTTTAAGTGTTGTTAGGAGATTGAAGAAAAACTACCAATTTTCTGCCCCCAGGAAAGCTTGGGCACTTTGTTCCCATGTAGTGATGTAACACAATGATGTAAATTCTGAAGTTTGGCTTCTGTCTTCTCCTTCTGTGCTTTCAGAATTGTTTGGGATATTTTGTCATGAAGTGCTTCATGTATTTCTTTAACAGCTACTCCATGTGAGCAGTAAAGATAAGGAATGGGATTAAAACTGCTACCATAAAGATCCATTTGTAGATTGGCTTTCTGGCTCTTCACAAATAGATCATTTCTGTTGACTCCACATTTGAACTGTGCATTTGTTCCCACTAGAGTGACCATTTCATCAGTGCTTTTTCTGCATCTTGACCTGAATCTTTATCATCTTCATAAAATTCCAACCACTATTTAGTTTGGGTGATCCCTAACAAAGGAAGAAAACATGACTCCTATGACAGGCAATTTTTGAAATGCGAAAATATCCAGTAAGTAGAATGTCCAAAATTTAAGTGGCTTTGTTTCCTGCCAGTAAAGAGAGAATGGCAAAATTCACAACTTGAAATTGATGCTTTGATCTCTGACTTACCCTTTGCCAATATGCAGAGGCCATCACCTGACATCACCTGTCATTTCTGTTCTCTATTAACATTTTTAAAGAGCATAATTCTGTGATTGTGACATTATATGAATACAGCTGCTTCTAATAAGATTAATTACTAGAGATATTTTTGTCATTTCTGTGGGAGTAATTAGGTACATCAACCTAACCATGCAAAAACTCAGCATAATATGCAAACAAATTGGCAAATCCATATTTTTTGCCATGAAGCACATGAGCTTACAAAGTATCAGACTTGGCATATTCCCAGAGTGTGCTGTTGTCCTCCCATCTTGAGGACTCATCTGCAGAAAAACGGTTTGTGTTTTTGTGAAGCAGAAAGGAATTCCTGAATCCATATATCTGTACCTACAGCTATGTCTTTTCACCTTTTCACTGAGTTTCAGCAGGTTACTGAGTTTCACTGGATTGTTGGGAAAGGTCTGGTAAATCAGCATTAAACTGAAGTAATTTTCTTTCCTATGGATCATGTATTTTCCAAAACTGTATCATAAAGGAGTCTAAGCTAGTTTGCAGTTCTGAGTTAAACCCCAGTTCAAAGCATTGTTTAAATGTGTGTGTGTGTGTGTGTGTGTATATATATATATATATATCAAAGGAAAAAAAACTTCTACCGTGGTCCTAATATGTCTTTTCTTCATTCCTTATGTTATTGCATGGTGGTTCAAATTGGTTATATGATTGTTACTGGTTATATTTTGTTATTGGTAACAGGGCTCTTTTCTTCAATCACAAACCTATTCTTAAGGTATTTGAGTATTTTTATATATTCAATACCACATGATCCCAATCATTATTCGTCATCACGCCCAACAAAATAGTGACTTGACCAAACAAACTAACAGAATACTTCTCATTCCTAAAATCTGAAAAAATCCCCAACCCAAGTTAGGCTTATTTTCCTTTTATTCAGTATTTGTATTTATTAGTGACTATCATAATGATCCAAATAGCAGATAAAAAATATCTGCAGTTGGTTTGCATAAATTACAGCTCATCACTTGACTAAAATAGTGTATGAAATGCTACTAGAATATGTTGAAAGCCACAGTAGTTTATATACTATACTTTTTCACAAAATCATGCTGCATGAAGAGAAAGACATGTCACTTTGTTCAGTTAGGATTTTATCTGCCAGTTACATATCAAATAAAAAGGTTGTTTTAACACTAGTGCCTCTGGATGAAGCTGGCTGTTACTAGGAGCTAAGAAACCAAGATCAGAAATTTCAATTATTGCTACTGTGCAGAGTGGAAAATTACTTTTTTAAACATCTATGTTTGCTGAATTTGTTTATCACAGCTAACGTTTGCTGAATGACAGCTGAATATTGGTAATTATATTTGTAATGAAGCATTCTTTAATTTGGTTATAAATTTATTATATAAACTTAAAGTATCTATTCCTCAAAATGACATCTGAAGTACAAACAAGGAAGTAAAAATTATATTCATAATTTAAATATACCATAAGCAAATAAGATAATCTCTTATTTGATGGAAGATGTTTCGAGGCACTGGTAATGTAACACGTATTTATTCAACAAACACCACCATTATTATCAGGTCTATGCACTGAAGTCCATTTTAAATATGTACATTTTGACTGCTCAGGAATGAAAATTAGTAGATTTTATATGCTTCAAGGCAGGTTTGGGTACTGATGATGTAACTATCTACAAAATCCAGTTCATCGTGAATTCCTCCTGATCCATGGCTTGCACACAGTGGATGTTGGAGTACGTCTTTGCTTAACAAATGCTGACTGAAGTCAGAGTCACATTTTTGGCACAAATAAGCTAGAAGAATTTTTATTAGATCAGTTGTTGTTCTTTTAAGGATATACATATATGGTATGTGAATTTTTTCAAAGTATGAAAGCTTCCATCTTTGCTTAAGCCTGGGAAAGTTTGAGATTTCTATTTATCCTACACAACTTTTAAGGCTTCTAGCTTGCTTTCACCTGCAGAAGTGCTAACAGCATTGAATGCCAGAGCTGTGCAGACTACGTGGTATGGAGAGTCAATCAGAAATCAGATCCTCTGTCTTAAGGTGGGTACAAGCAGAGGATAACTGGTCAAGCACATAGCAGACTATCTGGTATCCTGCCTAATTAAAATACAATGTAGGTGCTATAACTGTTGTCTCTTAAACAATTGGGGACTGCTTTAGTTACGCTGCTTCATGAAAAACACAAAGTGTGCATAGACTGGTTATACCTGCAAGTACCAGTTCAAATAGGTACATACATGGAAACCATAATAAAAAAATTTAAAATCATGTAAAGAACAGCAAAAGTAATAGAAGCAAAAATGTTTGATGGCATCCAGTTTTCATATTAAAATTCCCAAAAAAACCAACTCATGAAAAAAATACCAGGTATAGAAAGACCTAAGACAGATAGATGATTCTTTCTGACCCAGATGTTGTAAATTTAGTACACTTAGAAAGCACCAGTTCACAACACAACTTACTGCTTATTTCATACAGCCTGTTGGATAAATTTAAATCATAGCATAAATATAGGTCTAAATCTGCATCTGCAAAGCTTTGAATCCAGCCTGTGCCCACTAATTTGGCAGGATGTAAATGTGATGGGCAAACTTATGCAAAGTCAAACTGCATCTCATGTGGGCCTTAAATAGAACTTGGTTTAATAGAATTTTGTATTTTTAAGCACCAGAAATCTGTGTGGGTATCAATTTAGATGTTCTCAAAACAAGGTATACAGCTGCAGCTCAGAGTTTTGGTTTTTCAATATAATTAAGAACTCTTGGATACCAAGTAGTCATGAGAAGTGTAGTAGAAAATATTACTCTTAGTGATGGTTTGAGTCAGCTTTACAATTTTTCTGAGAAATGCCATATTTATTTCATGGGCCTCATTACTAGGTTTGATGGAGGCATCTGGACTTTTTCAGAAAAAAAAAGTAATTATTTTGTGTACAAAGAAATAATTTCCCAATAATGTCATATCAGCTCATCACTGTACGCAACAGAGATGTTTCTCACTGAGAACTCATCTTGAAACATGAACAATGTGTTTTGAACCCACATTAGAAGAAAGATAACTATGCAATAGTATTCTTAAACCTCGAGAAATGGAGAAGAATGGATGAAATACCAGTCTTAGTGAAGTCAAAGTAAAATTCATGAGCACTTCAGTATAGTCAGGATTTCTTCTTCTATGTTTCTTTTAATAAAATCTATCAATGTATAAATTCATTAGACTTTGAATTCACCACATGAATACAAGAAAGGGTAAAAGTTGAAATGTTCGTTGTGCCAAAGTACCATTATCCCAAAGCTGCAGACCTGTAAAAATGCTTGATGTAGCTAAACAGAAAGAGAATAATGTAGTTAACATTTAAAGTAAAATTTAGTCATGCTAAATTTTGGATTTGAGATTTAAGATAATTGTGCACACTATAATCAGCATCTTTGCTGGGGGCTATAAAAACATTATGCAGTGTATCAGTTATAGAACCCAGCACTGAATGCAGCAGACAGATAGAAGAGATATGGGGACAAGACCAAAATTAATGCAGCCAAAGAATGTAATTGAATGTATTTTGTCTATTCTCAGCAATTTTTTTCTCTATGAATTTGCCTAGTCCAACTTCTGTCTGCTGGGTGTCCTTTTTCCAGTTCTGTTGTTTTAACTCATCCCAATTTTCAGGTGTGTTACTTATTCCTAATAAAACTAAGGACCAGTTAATGTGTTCTTGTGCAGCATTTTGAATCTGTACCAATGAAAAAGACCTTTTTTTCCTGAATTAAACCGTTACCAGTTATGATGTCCTTTAAAGCATGAGTTTGTGTATTTAAATCAAAAGCTAATTTTTTTAACAGCAGAGTTAGAAAATGGCCACTTCTGACATTGCTGTTTTAAATGGGTTTGTTGTAGTTTGGACTGACTGGACTCTACTGTACAAATCTGGTGATGCACAAGGAGAAGCAGAAGCCAGTTTGCTCTGTCTCTTGCTGTGTTATATCTGAGCTGAAGAAAAGGAAAAATCAGAAATAATGGTACCAAAGAAATTTCATCATGAGTAAACATGATTAAGATTTGAGCTATCAATTAAAAAAATGCCATTTTAGCATAGTCCATTTTGGTTTTCTTTTTTTTTTGAAGTTATTTAATTTCAAATACTCATCATTAAGGCTGAACTTAGCTGGTCAGTTACTAAGACTGTACTAAATTTGTAAAATTAATCTGTGAAAAATTATGCTACAGCGGTTTACTTCTAATTCTTGAAACAGGTAGTATAGTAAAGGAACTTCAAGG